>NC_141135.1:110735597-112182472 GCF_053477565.2 Lygodium microphyllum
GTTGGGTATTCATCCCGAAAGATTGGGAAGTAGCACAATTCAAACTACCCAAATAGTCATCATGCCTTTGTAAAGTCTCACCTACTTCATATTGGCTATTTGGAATACTCCTTCATCCAATGATACCATGACCTTGACCATTTTGGTTAGGTGGCTGAAGTGGGACTGAAAGTTCACTATTTGAATGAGCTTTCTCTTGAGCCTCCTTGGTTCCCATTTGCATTTGCATACATTGGGATAATTGAGACATTATTTGAGCATTAGATTCTACTAATTTGCCAATTGAAGACTTTGTTTGGGTAGTGGAATCCACCAACTTCTTAATGGAAGACTTCGTTTGACTAGTAAACAATACCATCTGCTCCACTCTAGATAATAGCTCCATATGTCTTTGTGCGTGCCTATTCTCATGTTCACACATAGTATTATTGAGTGCACTAATTTCTCCATGTACTTGAGGCTCTTCAAGGCCCTCTTAAGGTGCATTATCCAACATGGAATCTCTGATTTGTTGTGCATACTCATCCTGGGCCTTATTCTTGCCTTTATGACCTGCCATAGTAGTGCATTTCTGTAGTACCCTCGTCAAAAAATTGGCTCTAATTTGAGCTATAGAAAAACTCCAATTACAAAGATTTTTAATTTAAATTAAAGCCAACGATGCCCTCTTTAAGATGAGCTATAGCACATCATAATAGGTTTAGGACATAAAATTATGCAATTCAATCTCTAAGTCTGAACTGTCCAGGCCTGCACCCTGTTTCAACTTGTAAATACCATATGTCCACCTGTAAGAGTAAAATGGTGGTCCCAAATGGCTATCAAACCCTGTAGAAGGCTGAATAGGACCTGTAGGCACCTTATAGTACCTGTAGTTGTACTTCAGTAATGAAGTTGGTACCTATAATGACTTGTATATACCCTACAATGTCTTGTAAATTCCATGTTTTACCCTGTTTTGCTCTTGAATGTACTTGAGTCTTTGAAAATAGTTCAATCTTCAATACTCCACTCAATGTACCAATGTGAGGGATAAAATGGTAGGATAGGCTCCCTACATGGGCTCTGAATCATCAAGAGGTGGGCAAAGTTCCCCCTGGGTCAGTTGGTTGCATACCTTTGGGATCTTTAATAGTGAGGAAGGGTCGCCTCTCTTTTGTCTCACTATCTCCCTCGGCATCCACCTTTTTCCTCAATGGGAATATCAACGTGGCAGTAGCATACTACTCTAAGCAATCAACATGAGATGCAGTACTAAAATATCCATGCAACTCTTTTCATGAAATGTAAGAGAATGGAAATTTTCACAAAATGGATGGGATGAGGGTCTTACCAATGCAATTCATTGACTCACTGATTGCTAGTACTTACCCTTTACAATATTTCAATCTTGGGTAAAATAAATCAACCAATCAAATCAAGGTTATACATCAAAACATTGTAAATGATGTTCATGATGGAACAAGATTGAAAGGAATGCTAAGATTCAATGTAATAGGTTCTGATTAATAGAAAGAGTACTAATCTCTGATCTATTGATCAATTCAGAGAATTATTTGACCAATAATCTCTCATCAACAAGTGAAAAAGCTAAAGCAAGTGGATTTTTGAGAGATTTCACAAATTAAGCAAGTGGAATATCTTGATTAAGCTTGAAGAAGATGATTGGTGTCAACTTCAATCCAAATAATATAAAAGTCCTCCATAATCCACCATGAATCCATCATAAAGCTTGAAAGATCCATAAGATCAACCCATATAATCTCAAGTATGGTTGAATTCGTGAAGAATCAATGCACCAAGCTTATTTGAACACTTGAATGTCAAAGATTCACACCTCTTGAAGAAATTCCCCAAAATAAACCTTCAATATGAGCTTCAAGTTCCTCAATAGGCTGAAATCATTGCAATGTCTTCAATCTTGGAGTCCATTCTTCTTCAAAATGATGGTAGAGAGGCTTTGGAGGTCGAGAAGAGCCAAAGATTGAAGAATTTGAAGCTTCCTTGTTTGAAGCTATGGCTGCCCTGATGTACTTTAGGGTTTCAAGAAGAAAAGATGAAGATCAATGACCTTTTAAGCTAGTTCTTGCTGAAGACAAGGCCCAGTAAGAGTTCAATGATCATACAATCCATCAAGGAGTTGATTGAGTTGGGTACGGAGCTAAGAACTGGAAATTTAGCATATTTTTTGGCACATTTTTTGGCCTACTTCCTGGCCTAATCGTTGCATCAATCGCTTAACATAGGTGCTCTATCTAATGTATAGGAGATAAAGAATTGTTGCCCCATGGTTTAACTGGAAGAAGAAGTCACTAGAGAGCAAGATTGATGGATTTCTTGGCCAACCACCATGGAGAACAAGTTGATAGAAGCTCTTCAATGCCTTCTTGAGGTGCATTATCCAACATGGAATCTCTGATTTTTTGTGTATACATATCCTGGGCCTTATTCCTCCCTTTATGACTTACCATAGTAGTGCAGTCCTGCAATACCCCTATCAAAAAATTAACTATAACTTGAGCTAGAAAAATCTAATTCCAATACTTTTTTATTCAAATCGAAGCGAATGATGCCCTCTTCAAGATGAGCTATAGCACATCATAACAGGTCTAGGACAAAAAATTATGCAATTCAATCTCTAAGTCTAAACTATCCATGCCTGCACCCTGTTTCAACCTGTAAATACCCTATTTCCACCTGTAAATACCCTATTTCCACCTGTAAGAGTAAATTGGTGGTCCCAAATGGCTACCAAACCTTGTAGGAGGCTGAACAGGACCTGTGGGCATCTTGTAGTACTTGTACCTGTACTTCAATAATGAAGTTGGTACCTATAATGACCTATATATACCCAACAATGTCCTGTAAATCCCCTATTTTGCTCTTGAAGGTACTTGAGTCTTTGAAAATACTTCAATCTTCAATACTCCACTCGTTGTACTTGTGTGAAGGATAAAATAGCAAGACATTCTCTCTACATAGGCACCGAATCACTGGGAGGTGGGCAAAGTTTCACTCAGGTTTGTTGGTTGCACCCCTTTAGGATCTTTAATAGTGAGGGAGAGTCACCTCTCTTTTGTCTCACTATCTCCCCCCACATCAACCTTTTTCCTCAGTGGTGGGAATATCAACATGGCACGAGCATACTACTCTAATCAATAAGCATGGGATGCATTAATGAAATATCCATTCAGCTCTTTTCATGAAATGCAAGAGGATGGAAATTTTGACAAAATGGATGGAATGAGGGTCTTACCAATGCAATTCAATGACTCACTAATTGCTAATACTTACCCTTTATAATATTTCAACCTTGGGTAAAGGAAATCAACCAATCAAGTCAAGATTATGCATCAAAACATTGTAAATGATGTTCATGATGGAACAAGATTGAAATGAATGCTAAGATTCAATGTAATAGGTTCTGATTAATAGAAAGAGTACTAATCTCTGATCTATTGATCAATTCAGAGAATTATTTGACCAATAATCTCTCATCAACAAGTGAAAAAGCTAAAGCAAGTGGATTTTTGAGAGATTTCACAAATTAAGCAAGTGGAATACCTTGATTAAGCTTGAAGAAGATGATTGATGTCAACTTCAATCCAAATAATAGAAAAATCCTCCATAATCCACCATGAATCCATCATAAATCTTGAAAGATCCATAAGATCAACCCATATAAGCTCAAATATGGTTGAATTCGTGAAGAATAAATGCCCCAAGCTTGCTTGAACACTTGAATGTTAAAGATTCACACCTCTTGAAGAAAAGCCCCAAAATAAACCTTCAATATGAGATTCAAGATCCTCAATCGGCTGAAATCATTGCAATGTCTTCAATCTTGGAGTCCATTCTGCTTTTAAATTATGGTAGAGCGGCTTTGGAAGTCAAGAAGGGCCAAAGATTAAAGAAATTGAAGCTTCCCTATCTAAAGTTATGGCTATGCTACTATATTTTAGGGTTTCATGAAGAAAAGATGAAGATCAGTGACTTTTCAAGCTAGTTCCTGCTGAAGACAATGCGGGCTAGTAAGAGTTCAATGATTATGCAATCCATCAGGGAGTTGATTGAGTGCACTATGGAGTTGAGAATGCTGATGCAAGAAATTCAGTGCATTTTTCGACCCATTTTTTGGGCTACTTCTTGGCCTAATCACTGCATCAACTACTTGATAAAGGTACTCTACCTTATGTAAAGGAGATAAAGAATCATTGCCCTATGGTTTAATTGGAAGAAGATGTCACTGGAGAGCAAGATTGATGGATTTCTTGGCAACCACCATGGAAGCTTTAGCCAAAAGCTTAGAAGATAGAGAGAGAGAGAGAGAGAGAGAGAGAGAGAGAAGCTCCACTTGAAAAGTAACCACAGTTTATTTCCCTTCTAAGCTTGGTTAACCCCCATTTGACCAAGTTACCTCAAAATTGCATGAAATTTTGATGATGACCTGCTATTTTAGCCTTCCACCTCCATATCTATCCCCAAATATCTCCACATATAGTCTTCATCTAGCTGTAGATGTCTTGCAAGCCATTGCTAGTCATCACTATCCATGTCTTGTACTTGTAGTACTTATCTAAAATTGGTTTTTATGGTGAAAACTTGGACTGAAATAGAAGAAAAATGGATCAAAGACCAATGATCTGATACCACTTGTCAAAAAGTGAACTAGAGAGAGAAAGAAGAGAGAGAAAGAAGAGAGAGAAGACTCCAAGAGAGAGAGATGGAGAAGTGCATAAGAGAAAGCGAGTAATGAGAAGAGAGAAATACTAGAATAGGAGAGAGAAAGATAGAAAGAAGTAAGAAGCCATTGAAGTTGTAAGCAAGGTAATGAGGAGAGAGACAGTAATGTACTAATGTGTCAAAAGATGAGAAAATTTACATATCCCTTCATGATATTACTATCATTTTCACACTAAACCACTATTCTTTCCAACTTCTTACATTATTATCTTTATCCCAATAACTATTCCAATCTTTATCGAGACTCTGCCCAAAGGCTAAAATAAGACACCACTACCCTCAGCCTACCATGAAGGCCTTTTGGGAGATCCACCCAAGCTTGCAAGGGGTAGGCTAGTTCTAGCATGCCAAAGCAATTACGACCAAAGTCCCCCTTACTCATTGATACCTCTTAGCCTACACAAGTCCCTATGGAGATGCCTCTTGCATCTAATGTCAGTCCTAGCAATCAAGAGTGGTGAACTAGCTCTCTTGGTATAGATCCAATGCAACTATCCTTAAAAGAAGGTCTAGTGCACTCCAACCATAAGTTCAACCTATATTTAGGTATTCTTTTAGAAACTATGAGCATTTCAAACCTTCTTTTTGATGCAACAAGCGATATCACAAATTTTTGAGTGTAAGTTCACATTTAGACCTTGAGTTTTACAAGCATAGGTTCCATGATTATAAGTCATGATTTTGGGTCTCTTGCTAGGTTATTTTGCTTTAGGTAATAGTGATACATCTAGTCAAGCATCAAGGATTTATGTCCCTAGAAGATCAACTATATTATCCTTATGTTTTAACCTCTGTGAGGTACTTGTTAACATCCACCCCGGTGAATTTGGGCTAATATCTTTCTTAATTTCCTTTATGAGATAGCTAGGCTATAGATTTAAACGTTTCACAAGTAATTCTCTAAACCCATCATTTGTCGCTAATGTAAAACATCCAATTTGTTTAAGGATTCCTATATAATGGCTAGGTGCCATCATGGGAGGGTAATTTCTAATTGAATTTTCTCCTAAGCATCTATGGTTTATTGTCCTTCTACACTGAATATCTCGAGTATCCAATGAGGATCCCAAACTATCTCCTAGATGCAATTTTAAATTATCAACCTTGCTTACCCACATTTTCTTATTGTTATGTTTACAAAATCCATTTGAAATATGAAGAAACAACCTGTACTTGGGGTTGTGTGATGAGGACATCGCTCATGCACACTACCTCACATCTACCCTCTAGTGTTTCTCTTCTTTAGGGCCACCTTGTTGCTACCTCCTCATTTTCTTCTTCTTTAGTCTTCGTCAAACTTATAGTCTCAAGCCTAGGTTCGCCAAAGGATGAGAACAAGTTTGAAGGAAGTATAGGTGGGATTTGAGTAAAGAGAAATTTGGCTTAGAGAGTAGCCTTAGTGACATTTAATAGCAGGTGTATGAGATATTTATGGAGAAAATGGATATATGGATGGGTTTGACCTTGAAATAGGTGGATTTGGGATGTGGTAAGAGGATTTGATGTGATGAAGATCTCCGAATTGTGAGTACAAATCAAACACATGACCCTCAATCTCTCACTATCTCTTGTCACTCCTTTCTCTACATACATACATACATCCCTTTCTTCTCACAATGTCTCTCTTTTCTTATTATCTCCCTTTCACACTATCTCTCTCTCAATCTCCTTTCCACTCATTATCTCTCCCTCTCTCCTTACTCTCTCTCTCTCTCCTTATCCTTTATATATATATATATATTAGCAATGCTCTCAAATAATGATGTGTGTTAGTCTTTAGGCCTTGGAGGTTAAGGCTCATCTAGCCTTTGCCTCTACGTCCTTGTCTAGTAGCCTTTGTTGTGCCACATTCAGACTTTGCTCCAATCATGTTTGAGCTTTGTGTCGATTTGAATCATAATTGCACTAATGGCAATGCTTTTTGGGATACTTTTCAAATGATTATAAGGCTATGATGTTAGTAGAATGGTGATGACAAAGTATTTGACATTTTCATTGATGATGTAACCGTGATAAAGGCCATCTCACTACATCCTTATGCGAGAGTATATATGGTTATGTGAGAGGTAGCCATACCATTGCCACCCTCTTAAAACTCTTGACTTGATAAGCAGTCCATAAGATCTTGGCGATTGCTAGTGATAGCAACGACATTTTGGTTCCATTTCCAGGACCAACGGATTCAAGCTTGAGTGCTTGTGTGCTCCAAATCAAGCAATGGAGTAGGAGTTCATCTCCAAAACAATGTTTGAATATGTAGGAAGTGAGGGAGTTGAAGGGTGTTCAATCTCCTTTGCTTGATAGTTTAGGTGTTGGAATATTTAGGAGCACTAGTTAGATCATTGGTATGTTGATTTTCATTAGTAGAATGCATTAAGATTTGGAAAATAAGGAGAAAAGAAGGAAAAGATAAGTCTTTGTAACAACTAGGAAACAAGAGAATGGAGAAAGAAAGGAAAAAAGATTTTGGCTACCTGGGAAGGAAAATAGATAGTAAGGGAAGAAAGAGAGACAGCATTGAAAGGAAAGAAAAGGGGGGGAATAGCTAAGAGCAGCAAAGATCCATGTGTCTTTGCCCTTGGTGGTTCCAACTATGATCATAACCCTCCTTGTTTACCGATTGATAAATGTGGATAGGATCATAGTTAGGCATGTGTGTGGTTGAGTGAATCATTGACATTGCTTGTTTGTCATTTGAAGTGTTTTTTTCACTGCTCAGACGATGTCCCTAGGCCTTGGACAGTCGAATCCTCATCGATCCTTGGACATTCAAGTCACCTTAGTCCAACTTGGACACTCAGACTCATATAGTCCCATTCAAACACTGGGACTTAGACGAAGTCCACTCGGGAGTCACATTCAGACAACCCAAAAACCACCACTCGAATAGCCGTGAATCTAGGACTCAGATGCTCACTAACCTATAGCCCAAACATCCAAATTGGAAGATTACCAGGACTAGAACACTTAGGAACTATTTAGACCTCCCAAACACACCAAAGGCTATATGCTAGTTATGAGTGACGCTAGCTAGATCCCAATCCCATGAGCGTGGCCATAGAGCTGATCAACCCAAAATTCACCTCGATAGACCCAAGAATTGACTAAGTCAACCAATCACTTACAGCTTGCTACCTGGTGGAGACACTATTGGACTACCTTGCGGGTGTGTGAATGATTTCATGGAAGGTTGCACATTGCATTGTAGGTGCTTAGGTGCATGAGAAATTTGAAAGATCCTGATTGTGCATAGCTCACCTTGCATTGCACCATCCAAGTGTGAGTGAGTGTAAACTTGTGAAGTGACTTCATTAACAAGGAACACACTAAAGGAGAATTAAGCTAAGAAATGAACCCATCAATAGGACTTGTAACAACCTTGGGACCACAGAAACAAACCAAGAAACCCATCATGGAGAGAAGGGAACAACCTCAAACCACCTAAAAACCGAGTGAAGAAAGGAACAAACCACAATTAGAGACATGTCCTTAGCCGACATGATCACCCTCATTGACATCTTAGTGGTTCAAGAAACTTCTAACATGGTAGGGCTAGCACAAACACAAGTGATCAAGACATTGACCTAGGAGATTTTTCAGTCGACATACAACAACTCATATCATGATACGATCAGCAAAAAAAAATAGCACACCATGGGAGATCCACATATGAAATCATAGCTGATATTTGAGGAGGAGAGGATGCTAGGAAGAGTTGCCTTGCAACACTTGACTAGCTACAATAAGGAGCAATGTGCTCAAAGACTATGCTAGGAAATAGAGCTTAATGAGGTCCAACGAATCCTGGCCATCATAAGCAGAAACAAAGCCAGAGGAAATGCTGATAGGGAGAGAGCATTAGAGGTTGTGATCTTACATTGAGTAAACTTCTCACAAAGCAATTGTTGGATAACAGTGACAAAAAGTAAAGCAGAGTAGCCCTAGCAACTTTATTACTAGCTAGACTGATGATCACCCCAAATGCTAGAAACCAGACCAAGATACCTACAGTTGCAAAGCAACTTGAGAAGTATTAGACAAGTAACGATCCTTACAACTTTGTTGAGCAGTTTATGTAGGTGTGCAAGGCAAATAGTCTCATGGACCCCACTCAACGTACACAAGCTTTTTGACTCTACCTAGGAGACAAGGGATCAACTTGGTTTACTAGCTTAGATAACATAGAACACAACAATTTCAACAATCTAAAGAATATTTTTATTAAAATATTTGCCGAAGCATCATACTCAGACAACCTCATCATTAGGTTGATGAATGCTAGCCAAAAATACGAGGAGATTCAAGACTATATCGCTCATGTGAGGAGTCTCTACAAGAGGATCCTAGTGATAGAGTGACCTAATGAGAGAGTAGTCTTCGCCGTATTTATCAATGGAATCCAAAACAAAGAACTGTATAAGGCCTTAGCTCTGGTAATTCGAACCTACAAAGGGACATGTTAGCCAGGGTCTTTGAAGAGGCAATACATGTGGACAACTTGCTGAGGGAGAGAAGCTCAAGAGCCATGCCACAAGAGAATGCCACTTTGAGAAACATCAAGAGAACCATCTACAGGCTGGATGAAGAGCAATTTACTGATGCAGGCCAGAACCCTCTTGGAGTGCATACCTCTGCAGGCACTTCAACAACGTATCACTCTTCTGTCACTTCTACAAAATCCCCTTCAACTCCTTCAAATGCCCCTACTTTTTAAGATGACGATGAAATTGTATTACCCTCTAACTATCAAGATACTCCTCCTAGTCAAGCATTTGAAAGATTGCAACATATAGTGTTAGGGAGAACATTCATTTTGTATAGTGCAAGGATTCTAGCCATAAAAATTTTGACATTTGATCCCTTACCACCTCACAGGAAGTTAAAAAAGAAAAATATCATGAATTCACATCAATTAGTTAATCCAAAAGTGTGAGCATCTAAATTTTCAAGCAAGAAGAAGGAGGATCCTGACTATCGTGTTGCTTAGTTTGAAACTAGATGGACAGCCAATGGATTTAATCAGATGTATGGAGATCAAGTTAAGTTGCAACAGTTTGTAGCCACTCTACATGGAAAAGCAATGGATTGGTTTTCCAACTATGGCATGGCAGCATTTAATACATATGATGACTTAAAGATTGCATTTTTTGGTAGGTTTTAAAAGGATAAAACTCCTGGAGATACATTGAGAAAGATCAAGAATATAAAGTAGAAGAGTATGCTGGTTGAAGATTATGCCTAGAAGTTTAGGAACCTGCTAAACAAGTTGAATGCTATTGATGTGCCATCAATGGAGATGCAAATAACTTATTTTATTAAGGGCTTAAGCGGTAAGATCAAGAACCCCATTGCTAATGTGGAGTTAGGTCTTAATGGTACATTGGATACTATGATCAGGGTTGTTATGAGGATTGAGAGAAGGTTGGGTACTTCATGATTAAGGAGTCATAAGGATGATGATTGTTCAAGTCTGAATGGTACATTGGATACTATGATCAGGGCTGCTATGAGGATTGAGAGAAGGTTGGGTACTTCATGATCAAGGAGTCATAAGGATGATGATTTTTCAGGGTCAAATTCTGATACTGATACAGATTTTGAATTAGAAAGTGATAATGATGATCAAGATAGTGATTATAGTTCAAAATTAGAGGATGATTTCACTATTCAGATGATGAATCTAGTAGAGGGAAGCATAGGAGGGGGGGAAAATCAATTTCAAACAAATCTAAGAAGAAGAAATCAAAAGATAAGTCAAAGAGGAGGGTACAAGAGAGCAACTTGGATAAGAAGATTAAACAAAAGTTGAAGTATTTCGATCTTTTTGACACCAAGAATAAAAAAAAGTACTATGAGATATGCCAAAGAAATGGCCATGAAACCACTCTTTGTTGGTATAATCCTAATGTTAGGATGGTATGGCAGATGCCAATAATGTAGGCTAGGCCAAGACCTTTTCAACCAGCTGTAGTCAATTAGGTTATTATTGACACAATGCCTCATATGCCCTTCAGGGGACCTAGAAGAATGTAGGCAAGATAGCATTGGAAAAATGTTCATCCACAGTAGCAAACCATCTAAACAGGAGCATGCCATTATTGTGGAGGTCAAGGACACTTTGATGGACCAAACTATGAACTTTGGGCAAGGCATAGGACTGAGAGAGGAATGCCAATAGCAAGGACCCGCAATGATGGAAGACCTGCAGGAGCACCACATCCACAACATCCACCTTACCTAGTTGCAATAGTCCTTATAGAATTACCTGACCAAGATGATCAAAGGCAATCTTCTGGTGCTACATGTGCTACTGGTTATGAACAAATTCAGCAAGAACATTTTTAAGGAAACAGTGAGGAAGTGTCAAGTAGTTTGAATATTGTAAGTATGCATATTGAATGTGATTGTTCTAATTGTTTTAAAGTTGAGGCTTGTCTAGACGAACCTATGGTATTAGCTATTACCAAAAGTCAAGCAAGTCTGAAGCTTGATTGGTAGGAATAAGAGAAGATAAGGAAAAAGGCAACAAATCAAGTTAGGAAGTTGCAAAAAGCTTGATTCAGGTATTCAAAAGTTTAAACTGCATGAGTACTTTCTTGAATAGCAGGATCTATTCTCTAATTAACAAGAATAGTTCCTTGATAGTGTAGTTTGTGGAAAGTTATAGCAAGGAGGTTCAGAAGGGCTATTTCAAGCTCTAGCAAAGTGCTTTATGTAGTTAACCTTGGAGCAAATTATGGGTTTAATACCAAGATTTAAGGAAAAGTTTCTCCTGAAGATCAAGCAAAAGCAACAAGGTTCTTGAATGTATAGCAATTCAGGATCAAGCAGTTCCTAACTGTCAGACAGTTATACCAACACAACAAGAAGTTGTGGATTATCAAGTGCCTACCATTCAAGTTGAGTATACATGAAGAACACATGATGATGTCCTTACTGGATGGGGGTTCAAGAGTTAAATTACTTCTTGAACATGCATATTTGGCAACCAAGCAATAGGAGCTACTACTAGCCCTATTTCAAGTCAAAATGGCAGATCAGAGGAGGTTACAGCCCTTGGGTATTCTTAGAAATCAACAAATTAGAGTGGCTGGCCTGAAATTCAAGGTGAGTTTTGTTGTGTTAAGAATGTCAAAATTTTGGGATTCTTATATAATGCTCTTGGGTTAGACCATGGTTTAAATTGGCCAAATTGAAGCATGACTAGGGGAATTATTATGTTTGTATCCCTAGAGGACTCAAGGAGATCAAATTTTCAACAATTAATAAGGTAATTTTAAAGAGTTCCCCTAGACCTGAAGTAGCTAAGACTATTAACCTTGCAGATGACGTGGAAGATGATGAGGAGGAATTATTTCTTCAAGTAAATCCTTCTGTGGTTCTAGTCTTTGAAATAGATGTTGACAGTATTATTTAGGAGTCCCAGGATCCTCCTATGAGTGTAGGAAATGAAGTTCTTGAACACCAAGCTATTCAAACTGCAGTCCAAAAGAATCTTGAAGGCTGTCTTGAAGGTGAGAAGTAGCTTGAATTTCAAGACACGTTAGGGATTAGCACTATAAAATGGTTCACAACCAAGGAATTGGTCATCTTGAAGTTTCTCAACAAGAAACACATGAAAATCAACAAACTAGTGTGGATAATCTGTCATTGTGGGTCCTTGCTCTACTGGCATTCCTCTCTCAACCCTACTATCTAGGGAATAGGCAACCCAACTTTGGAAGGGGAGCTCCATTAGCTCTACCAACGCCTAATGACTCAAAGCTAGATGCCTCTAGGATGGACATTAACCCCATGGGAATTCAAAGGCCACCTAGACCCATAGTGAGATGAGGCATATGTGAAACCCTATGTCTCCTATGACGAGGAGGATAATCCTATATTAATGGATTTTTTACCACTACCAATTATGGTTTTAAGCAAGGGAAGAGGTAGAGGCCTAGGAGGGGTCCCGAACCAAGAACCACTAGCACGTTGAACTTGTGGACATCCAAGAACATTTCATCTCACTGCCCTAAAAAGGAGTAGGCAAACAAGGACAAGGCCCCCAACCTGAGATGTCCAAAGAGTGGAGTTATACATTTATATACCGATTTCCCTAGAAGAAAGCCCTCCACTAGTACAGAAATTGTGCCATCAGTCCCACTTAGACTCTTTAGCATCAAAACACGTGATGATGAAGCCACACCAATCCCACTCAATGTCATGACCTGAGCTCAAATAAAGCAGACTGGTATCTCATTACGTGGACTTAGTAATTTAGATGCAACATCTGAGGGAAAGACGAGCCAGAGAAGGAGAAGGAGAAGAGAAGACACCAAGATATCTCTCAAAACTTATAATGCCACCACACTGAGACCAAAGGGAAACAAGTTACGGATGCAGAAGTAGAAAGATCTACTCCTAAGATTGGGAAAAAGGGAAGTGCCAAGATTGGAGAATACCCAAACCCGAAACACCAATTGGAAGTTGTGGACAAGGTCAAAGAGTGGGTGAGAGAAGCTTAAGTGCACCTGTAGGATGCAGAGCCTGTCATGGAGGATGAGATTAACAAGCTCTCTAGCATGAGACCACCAATCTCTGCTCTGCACCTAAGATCAAGAGGCATATCAATGCCCCAGGTAACACCACACAAGCAGAACCCTGATGCCATAGACAAATGAACCGCCCAAGAGCTTTGGCAGAAAGGCCTTGAGTTAGGGGAAAAGGGAAAGGTTGGCAATTTTCTCACAATACTGATATCAACTCCTATGGCCTTGCCATTTGGAGCGCTCCTTAAGCAAGAGCTCATGTTATGGCAGGTGTTGAAGCAATGCATGGAAAGACCCAATGGGTATGGAGTGACCAACTTGCCCATGATGCAAATATGAATATACCAAGCTTAACCCTGAACCCATTGTCTAAATCTCTATTAGTGAATGCCTTTTGGGAGGGCACGAAAATGCACGTAGTCTTACGTGTTGTTGCATTAGGTGATGCCATGTGGAAAGGAATTGTGGATATAGGAGCAAAATTTAGTGTGCTTAGCCATGCAATCCTGCAAGCTTGGGAAAATCCATGAGTGGAAAATGCATGGTTTTGCTGGGGGTAAAGGCGCCTCTGCCTAGCCACCTGTGTATTACTGCATTGACAATCACCACCACTGCACACTACAGGTGGCGAACACCCATCATCGTCACTTTATTCTTTATTCTTTTAGTGACAGTTTGAATAAAGGAAGGCCCGATCACACATTGTGACTGTTGGAGTTCCCATTTCCTGTCTCTCTATTTCTTGCTCTTACTCTCCCGCCATAGCTCTCGCATGCAAGCTTCGATCCTTCTCACCTTTCAATTAGTATCAAAGATCGACTTCCCGCCGACTCTTGAGCTTGGCTCATGGCATTCTCAGCTTCCCATTGACTCCCCACTCGCATTGGGTCTCCTTCTCGGCAGCCATAGCTCATTGTCTTGAGCTCCCCTCACTCCCCGGCTTCCCAAGCTTCTTCTCGGCCTATTGAGGCACCATCAGGGCATTGACATTGAGGTATTGCTTCATTATTTTAGAGATTTATTTCAGTCCACAGGTCTAGGTAAATAGGGCAGCCACCATTGAAGCTTCCAATCTTCATATCTCTTTGCCACTAGTTGTGGCCTGCTAGAGGCTTGTTCCAAGGCCTCTTTGGCTCATGTTTGAGCCCTTCAACCTCTCAAGACCTACCATGTGGACCAACAGGAGCAGCAGCATCATCATGCAAATCTACGCCAGATTCTAGATAGATTTCATTCAGCCACTTCAACTCCAGCTCCAGCTTGGCATTAAGCACTTGTCTGGGCTCCATTTCAGGCTTCTTGCACATATATTGATACTTGGCATTGATCCTTTGAGATTAGGCATTGGTTTGGTGGCTGAAAACTGTGTTTCAGGACTGTTATAAACAGTCTACAGACATTTGATGCTAGTGCTACATTCACAGTTTATGCCTATGCTTGTTTGGGCATGGCTACATAACCGGTTTGATGCCTATTACATCCCGATTGATTGGGGGATTGAAGCTACATGTAATGCTATGATTTTGCCCTGATTGTGGGGCTAGGAATACACAATTTATAACAATAAATGCATGTTGAACACTCTTGGGCTGAAGCTATCTTTCATGCTTTGACATATGCCTATTGGTTCCGGGTGTATGTATTGGGTTATGCTATGATGTATTGATCATCGAGGGACGACTTCGAGCTTGTCATTGGATCCGGATGCTTTTGGAAGCTTGAGCTTATTTGAGCCCGCACTTATTGACATCGGTCTATGCTTGACAGTGGTCAGTGCTTTGCCAGTTATATGCTCTTTGGGTACATGCTTACTCAACGCCTACAGCTTGATGCATTTGTCTTGGCACAGTGTACCATGTACTTGTTGAGCTTTAGTGCTCCCTGAAGACTTGGCTTGGATTCTCATTTACTATTCCAGAATTTTGTATTGGATGTCATTTTTTGGTTGTCAGAGATCTTTATTGGGATGTATGTCTTGCTCATGGATGCTACCTACAGTTGCTTTGTAGTCGTCATGCTCTTGGGATGCTATTGAGACATTGTCTTGGTTACTTGTCTTTGGTACTTTGACTTGGTTTGATTGAGCTATTGAGCTCGTTTATCTGCCTTTTGTGCTAGTGGGAGCATCTTGTATGCTTGACCGACATTGAGCATGAAGTTTATGCTATTTGAGCATTTTGCAGATACTTGAGACTTTGGGATCTCTTACACTTAAATGTTGCATGGTTCATGCACTGATATCTTGGAGTTGCTTTTGACCTGAGCTTGGGCTTTGCACTCTTGTGAGCATACACCTATTGGTGTCAGGTCTTGCCAATGTTATGTATACTTTGCCCTAGTGTCCAGGGGGTATGCCTACTCACTGACGGATTCTTTGGTGACATGTTTGGGTGTTTGCTCAGGGTCTTGATGACTGTTTGGTGTTGATTTATGCCTGTTTATGGCTGGTCATGTCTTGGCTGTCATTTATTGACTTGGTGCAGTGATTTGGTCAGCAATTGACTCTCACAGTACCCTGCTATCATTTATTACAGCAAGCATATAACTCTGGACTGACATGGATTTTTCATGCTGAAATATTCTGAAATGATGTACTTTCACTAGTACTTGGTGGGCAGCAGCTTTGGTTATGCTTTTCTCGCCATTTTCTCTCGATTTTGGTGATTTTTTTGTCATTTTCTACAGTAAACAACAAGTAGTTTTCGAACTGTTTGCAGTCTTCCAGCCTGTATTATGGTGAGTTCGTCCACTGATCATGCAATTTTCAACATCACTAAGCTTGATGGTACGAATTACTCTTATTGGAAGAGCCAAATTTGGCAGGTGTTGGTGCAGAAATCGCAGATCAAACAATTGAGGTTGAGTGGGCATCCGCCTGTGCAACTATGCCAGATGAGGAATGGCTTGAGCTTAATGAGTTATGCAAGTCCACTATTGTATTATCTATCACAGAATAGGTTCATTACAATGTATTTGAGAAAGAACAAAGTGCATGGCAGTTGTGGGATAAAATAAAGAATCTCTATGACAAGAAAAGTCCAGCGAGTCAGATGTATTGGCTAAAGCAGTTTATGGAACTGTGCATGAAGGAGAATGTGACTATGTCTGCTCACTTGAGCCAGTTACATGCTATACTCAAGAACTTGACTTCACAGGATATCACTTTTGCAGAGGATGTCACTCCTCTTTTCTTGCTTGGTACTCTTAATGGTTCATGGGATGTATTCTGCACTGCATTATGTGCCTCTACTGCTACCTTGAAATCATCTGATGTTGAGAGTGCTCTTCTACAGCAGGAAGAGGTTAACTATAAGAATTTGGATGCCTCTCGTGTGTTGCATGCTATGACAGTTAAAGGTAGGAATGATGGATATGGAAAGCATGGCAGTGGTAGTGGCCGTGGATAGGATTCTCAAAAATCTCGATCCAAGTCTCATGGGAAGTCACGTAGCAAATCCCGTGGCAGGAATGCATATGTTACTTGTCACCGTTGTGGGAAAAAGGGCCATATTAGGCCACAATGCCATCAACTGCACAAAGATAAGGGGAAAGACAAAGTGCATGATAAGTCTTCTGATCGCAGCATAGTGCCTGCAAAGTCCAGTGTTAAAATTGAAGAGATCAATGTTATGCAGCCTGAGGATGTTGATGATGATTACATCCTTACAACTTCTTCTAATGCTTCGCAGATGACAAAGATACACTCTATGTATGCACAGTGTTGGCTCTTGGACTCAGGTGCATCCTTTCATGTGACACCTTGCCGAGAGTGGTTTCATTCATACCATACTATTTTGGGTTCAGGTAGCAACACATAAGCAGAACCTAGATACCAATCATAGACAAATGAACCGCCCAAGAGCTTTGCAAGAGCTTTGGCAAAAAGGCCTTGAGTTAGGGGAAAAGAAAAAGGTTGGCAATTAGCTCACAATACTAATATCTACTCCTATGACCTTGCCATTTGGAGAATTCCTTAAGCAAGACCCCATGCTATGGCAAGTGTACTGAAGTAGTGTGTGGAAAGACCCAATGCATATGGAGCAACCGATTTGCCCATGATGTAGAGAATCATATACCAAGCTTAACCCTGAACCCATTTTCTAAATCTCTACATGTAAATGCCTTTTGGGAGGTCACAAAAATGTGTGCAGTCTTACCTATTGTTACATTAGGTGATGCCACGTGTGGAAAGGAATTGTGAATATAGGAGCAAGAGTTAGTGTGCTTAGCCACGCAGACCTACAAGCTTGGGGAAATCCACCAGTGGAAATTGTACGGTTTAATGTCACACTAAAAAATACAATGAAAGTCAACAGACCATTTGGAATGCTAAAAGATTGGCCTCTGAAGATAGCAGGAGTCCGATTCTCAATTAACTTCATAGTTATGAAGGGAGTGGACTATGATATTCTATTAGGCAGGCCATGGATGAGGAATGCCCGAGTGATAGAGGATTGGGGTAATGGTCTGATATTCTTGGGTGATAGAACAAAAGTTATTTGGGTAGAGATGGATACTTGGAAACCAAGGGAAGCGCGAACATGGACCTTTAACTAAGTATATTCATTGCCCTGAGGATGAGTGTGATTGGATGCATGTATTGGCAACAATTGACTTGCCATTCTCGAATAATGAGGATGACTATAGGCAAGTTGTAGAAGCAACTAGTAAACCCAATGGAGTCACAACTTCTGAGTTACTCAAGAATGATACCACACCATTAGTTCCCCTCTGCATGATGGCCTCAGGAACTCCATCAGCCGACCAATGCCCTATTACCTACCATATACAGACTAATAGACTGAAACTCAATGGAATTCTTGAGTACTCGATGAGAGAGCTAGCTGGTAGTCCAGCTACCTTAAGGATCTCATGGAGAACTCAAAGTGACAATGGACTAAGGTACATGACCTAAATCTGTTGTACAACTAGACCCTCATTTTGTGGAAGAGAAGAGTCCTACAAATGGGAACCATGGGAACGATGAATAGTCTGAATACAAGGATTCAGATGATGAGTATGAAGACTATTGTTCCAATGGTGAGGAAAGTGAGAAAGAATCCAAAATTGTAGAATACAACATAGAGGGATGAGTGATTGAGTAGATAAAAGAGTAGACTCCAAACCCCACCCGAAAGGCTAGTACTTTTAGAGTGGAAAAAGGAGTCTTCAAGGCAAATTATGATTGCACATGGTTAGAGCACCTGGATGTGGTGGACTATGAACAAGATAGATTAGTGTGATCAGGTGCTACACCACTACTGAGAGCTGCATTTTAGAGCCAATTTCTAGATCACAAAAGTGGCCTAGGAGTGCCAAGGACCAATTTTTCATTAAAAATGGAAGGAGTGCAAATGGTCAAGCTAGTGTTTTCCTAAGTAGAGTTCGATTCTAGGAACGCAACACAAATCTCAATGTGTCAATCAGAGGTTGTTTGACCCCCCATTTAATCCCCGCACGATTTGGCGTTCTAAAGTAGCTATGTGATCTTGGAGCCAAAAAGAGCGCAACAAAGGCCAGCTTGATAGATTTTGATATCATAGAGACACTTGGCTAGTCTCAAATCCGAGCTCAGTTGCCCCTCCAAAATGAAATAAACCACTTTATTTGCAATATGAACACTCAGTTTGAGAACCGATTTATTAAATGACATTCAAATGAAATGTAAAGCATTAAAAAACTTGAACTTTCAGCCTGAGGAGGGGATGCAAATTTTTAGGCACCTCCTCATTTCTTGAATTTCATGCCTCTTCCCATCACTCAAGGGATGATGAAGGATTGATGTCATGGCTCTAATCTATGCAGAGAGACCTTTGTTTGACTATATTCCCACGAGATATGGTGTAATGAATGAAATTGCTGATTTTTAGTCTTTCTCTCTCCTTTTTCTCTCTCCTCTCTACAGCCCGTTCCTACACGTATTCTATGAGAGAGGGGGATGGGTCATGGCGAGAGATACGGATCATGGGATGATGTTGGAGCGTGAAGGAGCATAGATCGAGGTTTGAAGGAGCGCCATCGCTGGTTGGGAAGCATCAGCAAGCCTCCAATGATACAGGGCGTGATTCTATGAGTAAGTTATAAATTTAACCATTTTATGATCAATTTCATTTGTATATCATTGAAATTGATTGTTTTTGGTTGTCAATGCTATGATTGATCAAAAACGTTAAGAAAATCAAAAAAAATCAGGCATCTAATTATTTCTCTATAAACACGCGAAGCTCGCAACATTGTGATTTTAAGAAAAATCATGAGTTTTTGGGGTTTTGTTGTGTATATCATATTCTCATGGGATGGAATGTGATATGAAAATAATTCTCGATAATTTTAATCAGTCCAAATCACTAAATCAAAAAACATTGATATTTATCAATAAACAAATAAAAATAGAAAAAATGGAGAAATTTTAGATTTTTATATCCAAAAAATAAAGAAATTTTATATTTGTGTTTGTGAATGTATGATAAGGCTAAGGTATGAGGTTTAGCCTCAGCTCAGCCCTATCTTTATGTTAAAGTGGGTATTTACTGCTTATACGAAGAAAATTTAGATTAAAAATGCTCTCTAAACCTACCATCCAATGCACAACCTTAAGAGTAGGGAGAAGGGGGGTATTAAAGTCTGATAATATGCTAAATTCTGAAGAAGAAAAAATTAATGCATGGCATATAGAATAGTTGGTTTTTTTAAAAAATTAAGAGAGTCTAGTAGCAGAAGCACGCTTGGTGCTGGCTCTATGCAATGCAGCAATCGGATTTAGGGTAAAGGCATGAAAAGAAATGTTTTTACACCATTACAATGCTAGTTGTGGATGAACAAAAAATGTTTGAGCACTATGAATGATACACAATTGCATTGCATACAACACATGGTACCATTATGGATGCACAACTATTGTTTTCATGAACATTAACCTACATTGAGGAGGTGAGGTACCCTAAGCTATAAGGCTAGTGATCGATTTTCTTGGGGAGTATTCAGTGAGGAATATATTACATCTCCTAGAACGATTCATTAAAAGAGTGGAGCATGTATCATATGTGTTCTATATATGAGCAGTGGGTATCTTGGGGCCAACCCTTGAGGTGTAAGAGAGTCGTAGTGAGGCCACAACAATCAACCAAGGGGCTCTCCCTTTGTTTATGCTTACGTGGTGTATTACATCAATATGTGCAAGGACTTCCTTTGAGGAGTGTGGAAAGGGTTATCTGTTGGATTACAATCCATACAAATGCGAAATTCTACATTAGAGGTTAGGGAAGTATACCCCTTAGACACTCCTGCCACGATGTGTCAAGGGGTGGTTTGGGCGCATAGTAAAGGCCCAACTAATGCCATAGAGCCAGTGTCGGGCCCATTTTTGGTCCCGACAACCACTTAGAGTAAAATTAATCTCGAAGTTACAAACACTAGGGGAAACCCCTTCTTTTAGTGATGAAGGCTGTGAGTTCAACTCTGAGTCAAAAGTCAACTCTGAAAATGATCCAGAAATCCCACAACCACTTAGGACCAAATGCACCAAAGGGGACCTCCCAGTCCCATCTGAGGTGCAAGAGGCTCAAAGAAGAAAAAAAGAAACAGTCCAAGCCCCAAGAAGCTAAACAACAAAAGAAACCACATAACCTACCCAAACGCTTCACTAATTATAAGAAGGATGGCTTTAATGGAGGATTTGAATTTTTGATTTTCTAGTCTTTCTCTCTCCTCCCTCTCTCTCCCCTCTATGGGTTGTTCATGCACACTACCTTGAACGAAGAATCGGGAAGGGGATTGAAGCAAATGATGATGGAGATTAGTGGAGATGCTGAAGCTTGATGTGCAGCATAGAATTGAGACTAATGGAGGCTCGTCCGCTGGTCACGTAGTCATTTAATATGTCTTGGGTTTTGTAGAAACATGGTATGACTATTTTTTATGAAGGAAATGAAGGGTTTTTGACATTTTATGATGGAAATGGTGTTCTTATGCAATGAAAATTTGTTTAAGCGCTGGTTGCATCTTGTTTAATTGTTGTCTATCAAAAAATTATGATTTCATAATGATTTACATGCGCTATTTAAATCTCGCAAAACCCAAAATGCAGTTTTTAAGGGTAAAATGATGGTTTTGCCATTTCGGGTGGGTGAAATGTGTTCCTATGGGGGAAAATGGTAAATAAAATTGAATGTTAGTATGCTGAAATGATTGGTATAAGAAAAATAAAAAAATAATAGTGATTATTGACAAATAAATGCATAAAAATAAGGAAAATTTGGAAAAAATAAAAATACACTTCATAAAAATAAGAAAAAATATAATGAGTGTTTCTGAATGTATGGTAGTGGCGAAACATGAGATAGCCTTAGTTTGCCCTATCTTTCTGTCAAAGTTTGTGATTTATCACTTTTTATACATCAAAACATGACAAAATGAACCCCTACACCTATGCAATGGAAGCACTACCTAAAAGTAGGGGGTGGGGTGTTTGAATGATGCAATTTGGGTGCCATTTAGTGTTGATTTTGCTTATGCATATAATAATATAGAGTTCTTAGTATTTTAATTAAGAGAATAGTAGCATGAGCGTTGTCTTGGTGCTATCCTTACATCGCCGCAATGAGTTAGTAAATGAGCATTGGAAAGCTTGGTTGTGCACGACACGTTTCTGATTGAAAGTTATGTTTGAGCACATTAGGATCATTCACTTTTGCATGTGAAGAACTGGATGCATAACACATGTTTTATGTTATGATGACCTACGCTTGAGTGTGTGAGACAACCTAATCTGTAGACTAGTCGATTGTTTTTTTGGGAATTGTTTGGTAAGGATGCATAATATCTCCTGGAATACGTGTGTACTTTATGTTGGAGTGACGCATCTTGGGGCCAATCCCCGAGGTGTAGGAGAGTCGCGGTGGAGCCGCGGCAATCAACTGAGAGGTGCTTCCTTATGTTTATGCTACGAGATATTATGCCTATATGTTATGGGATCTCCCTCTGAGGAGAAGGGATGGTAAACATTGGACTATGACCTAATACAAACACAAAATTGACATTAGCATTTGGTGTAGAGTGAGTCTTAGACACTCCTAGCCGCTGCGAGGCCGTGTGGTGGGGTTGTCTATTGTGTGCATGAGGTTCGACTAGTGCCATAGCCAGTGCCGTGCCATTTTAGGTCCCATCAGTGGTGTGTTTCTCGGGAGCCGTTGATAAGTGGTGGATCCAAATCTAGGGTCTCTAGGGACCAAATAGTTGGTTTATGCCCTATGACAAGAATCGTCAAGCCGAAATACAAAAAGAGGAACATGTTAAGAGGGCTAGATAGCAGTTGGAGATTCTAAGGCGGTATTCTCCTCAAAGGAGCAACCCATTACGCATAAGCAACAGTGGTTCTAATAACCTAAGTGTCATAAGCAGCCCTTTGAGTGCAAGAGGAAGTCTTAATACTTCCCCTCTTCCAGTCAATCAACCCACTTCAAGTGTGGGTGTAGTTTTACCTACCCAAACTCCTGTTGTAGCCATGGCACAACCCATCGCAATTCCAGCAAGGACACCGAATTTACCATCATTAGGAGCACCTTTGCCCATCTTCCATGGATTAGCAGAAGAAGATGGAGAAGTCCATATTAAGGAGTTTTAAACACTCATGTTCAACTATCGAATCCAAGACGAAGGACACTTAATGATGTTCTTCAATATGACATTAAAAGGAAGGGCAGCAATATGGTATCATGCTTGCATAGTGGTGTTGGTGTGGTGCCAGACAAGCAGGACAGGTTAGTGAACCCATTGAAGGGCCCGCTAAAGTTAAGAAATTCAACTTGGCAAGGGAAGGGAGTAAGCTTCAATCTGTGTACATAGTTGATGACTTAATTGAGCAAGAGGAGCACAATCTCATTAATCTCTAACGAGAGTATGTAGATGTATTTGCTTGGTCCTTAGAAGAGCTGGAAGGAATCGATCTGAGTATTGTGACTCACAACATTTCTCTTCAAAAAATTTGGAGCTTTTCATGTACCAGTGAAATTTTGATCAGTTGAGCCAATTTTATTGAAATTTCTACACATTTAAACCCCAAAATTTGGGGGGTTTGCAGAATTTGTGAAATTTTTGCAACATTTTTCAGTATTTGACACTCGGATGATATATTGATGCAATTGGGACAGTTTTATTGCAAAAATTTTGGGGCTTTTCACATCGATGATGAATTTTGAGCCAATTTGTCCTTTGACAGTGACCATACGCAATGAATCCAAAGCATATTCATGCTATGAAGGAGGAAATAGACAAGCTGGTGGATTCATCTATGAGATTGAGCACATGGATTGGGTATCGACCAACAAGTAATTGTCCTAAAGAGGAATGGGAAGATTCGAGTATGCGTGAATTACAAAAAGGTCAATGAAGCAACAAAGAGAGAAATTATCCATTACCATACACTGAGGTATGCTTGAGAGAGTGGCAAGAAAGAAAGCCTATAGTTTCTTGGATGGCTTCTCTGGCTATAACCAAGTGCAAGTCCACACAGATGACAAACACAAAACAGCATTCGCAATAGAATGGGGTGTGTTTGCCTACATAGGCATTGTGTTCTATTTTCAATGACATGCTTAGAAAGTGGCTGAAAGTATTCATTGATTATCTATGTATTCATTCGGGTTGGGAAGAACACCTAAGCAAACTCTATATAGTCTTTGAACAGTGTAGGCAATATAGTCTCTCTCTAAACCTCTTAAAATGCCAATTATAGGTAAAGCATGGATGTATCCTAGGGCTTGTGGTCTCAAAAAAGGGCATTGCTACTAACTTTTCCAAAGTTAGAGTAATTGTTGATTTACCACCACCAACAACCAACTACAAGAGAGTTCAATGCTTCCTCGGCAAGACAAAGTACTATCAACAATTTGTGTTGAATTGTGCACTCATTATACAACCATTTTACAAAGTATTGATTAAATTTAAATGGACTAAGAAATGCCAATGTGCTTACAAAGAATTGAAAAATCCTCTAGCAACCACACCTATCCTATGAGCCCACCTGGAGAGCATTACTTGGATTACCCACTGAGCTTTGCAAGCAAACAACTCACTGACATGGAAATGAACTACACCACAACAAAAAGGAAAGGGCTAGCTATGGTGTTTGTTGTTAAGAAATTTCAACATTATCTTCTAGCTACATCCTTTACTTTCTTTGTTGATCATCAAGTATTTCTCTATTTTGTGAACAAGCCCTACACAATAGGACGCATTACTCAATGGTTACTTCTACTATTAGAATTGTATTTCTCTATGAGGTGGTATGCAAGGGCAAACAACATTACATAGCCCACTATATATTGCACATAACCATAGGAGAAGCGACTAGACACACGGCATTGTAGATTATCTACTCGACGCGCATATATTTAGAATGTCCAGTGAAACATATTTGTTTAGAGAAAATCTTACATCTTATTGGGTAGACAGCATAGTCCACATCCTTGAACATGGATTGCCTAATCATACAATTGAGAAGGCTAGGCTAAAACATCTCATTTTGAGGATTCAACCTTATCAGTTGATTGCCAACCAACTCTACCAATTAGGACAGGATGGACTGTTGAGGAGATGTATCTGTGAGCATGAAGCTCACGGTGGAATTGTTGGAGAACATTTCAACAAGGACACTGCATCACATAAGGTGCTCCAATCCCAATTGTGGTGGCCTACTCTATTCCATGACGCAGCTAAGTTTGCGAAGCATTGTGATGAGTGCCAATGAACCAAGGTCCCATTCGTAAGGATAAGCTAGAGTTGACCCCAATGATAGCACACACACCATTTGAGAAATGTAAGATCGATTACATTGGTCCAATTAGCCATGTAGCACAATACTCACAAGTGAGGTGCATAATTGTAGCCACCACAGACTTCTCACCAAGTGGGCTAAAGCTCAACCAACTCAAAAAAAGATGCTAGGACCACTGCCAAATTTCTTTGGGAACAAGTGATTTCATAGTTTGGATGCCCCAGAGAATTAGTCAATGGATCAAGGCATGCACTTTGAGCCAATGGTCAAGTTGAAGCCAAAACAAAATCCTAGTGACTATCCTAGCCAAGGTGGTCTTTGCTTGCCTCACATAGTGACTAGGACAATAAGCTAATGGTAGCATTATGGACTTATAGGATAACCTGTAAAACGAACTTGGTGTCGTTGTACTCTATAAAGGGCCACAAACAAAAGATGAATTCTAGGGGTTTGGGACCATTCAAAGTCTGCAATATTAGTAGAACAAGCAATGTGAAACTTGAAACCTTAGAAGGAGAGGGTATAGGCTTTTTCAATAGCAAATCGCATCAAAAAGTACTACCCTCCATCCCACCTACTACATGAGCCTCCAATGATAACACCACCCATGAACATTAGAGTGGCAACACCACAAACGTGGAGGATGAGGATGAAGAAATAGTAGCACCAACCTACTTGCACATAATAGCAAACGTCCACAAGGTACATACATTTGATGCATTAATCAATGAGAGATATGACAACAACATCCTCACATATAATCATTGGACCCTCATTGGTCAGCCCCAAGTGCACTAAGTAATGCCAAACTCAACCCATTTGGGGGGCAACCCTATCCTTTATAAAAAAGTGCAAAGTAATGGTGTCGATAGAAATTGAAAGCCTCCCAATCATCTTTTATGTACTGCATGACAAAAACAGTGTTGGCAAGGAATCACTTTTGGGTCGTGCTTTCAAGAAGAAACAAACTCACTGCAATGTGGACTATGACTCTCAGCGCATCCACCTTGCCATAGACAATGTTAGAATAGTTATGGCTTTAGCACGAGTACTATGGCTTCACCAAAGCCCACAATGCCATTAGTAGCTAAACCCAGTGCCATTCCTAAGGAGGGGGTAGTGAACATGCACAAACATCTAGTGGGAAATACTTGCAACACTTGGAAGCCCCGACCAAAGCTGTAGTTTTGATAACCAAGTGGGTTCCCAAACAAAAATTGCAACCCACCAAGGGTATATCTACAAGAATTCATGGCTCTCATGTCCTCTACAATATGCCTAAAGGAAAAAGTTGGCATTACATGAATAGGAAAAGGACCAAACCATGATGGGTGCCAAAAGCCTTATTGTGTGTTCAAGGCTTCTATGACAGCAACACCTTGGTGTGGTTGCCTAAACCCATGAATGGTGCACTTGTCCATCCCCATTGCAACCTTCCAACCAACGTACATGTACATGTAAGCCAGCAGCAAGTAAAAATCAAAGTGAGAAAGAAGATGCTCAATCCACAAACACTCAATGGGTCTATCATCCAAAATTCAAACCCACTACCATTGGTCCTTGCCCTAATACCTCCAATGCATCACCCACTACACAAATGGAGACCCACATGGCTCCTAAACTGCAAGCTCTATCACAAGCACCAAATAACAAACACTCCAATGACCAACACATAGCAAATGCCACCATAGCCTAGTAGTCCAGTCTAGTCAAAACCCAACCACCCATAAGCCTTAAAGGATCTTATCAATGTCAACCAATTCTTGAATTAGCATCCGATATGGCCATGAACACAGGAGATGACTTAAAAACTTATATCAGACAACTAGACTCAACTTTCACACTAATTGTTAAAATCTATGAATGCCTAGACCTAGGCCTGCTTGAAGAACACAGCAAATGAGATATGCTCTTTGCCTTCTTCTTGGGAAGAATTTGATGTCATATTCATAAAAACTTTCACGATTGCAAATGAGTTGATTGCCTCTAGAATCTCCTAAGAAAAATCCTTAAGCCAACAATTAATCAAATCTTTCAAGAAAAGTAAAGTTCCAATGTTGGCCGATGAACTGGATGAGCTAAAAAAGCTCACCAAATTCGAGTCCAACTTCCTACAAATGGCACTCTCTTTGCATCCAATGGGCACATGTGGATTGTCAAATTATGTCTTGACTTACATCACACATGTGGGCATTCGACCACAAGACATGGACCACCAAGCTACATTGGAATATAACTTGAACTTCTACGATTGGCTCTTGCAACACTAGAGCTCATCAAGAGCATCCCAAACACCCTTAATTCTCCAATGCTAGGAAGGATTCTCATCGTTCTAGGAGGGGAGGGAAGGTGAATTTTGAAGGTGAAAGCTGAATTTTCATTTAAGGAGAATTTTGAGCTAATGAAAATTTATTCACAAAGCCTTATGTGAAATATATGGATTGTTGGATGGAAACATCTTTGCATTCCTTGGCATATACATTTCACTATTTGATAATGTTTCCTTCTAACTACTTTGCATTTAAGTAAAAATTTTCCTTCAAAGAGAAATCGTTGTGGGTTGTTGTGCTATGTTAGGGATCCAAATGGTAGGACTATCATTTATCAAGGAAGAATAAAATAAGTATCATCTAACCACTAAGATGTAAGTATTCAATTAACTACCTATGATACCAAAGCATACACACAACCTGGAAGAGCTCATGGCAACCGAGGATGCAACCAGGTAAATTATCAAGCAATGCAATCTAGCCAAGTACCTAGGTCAGCTCTAGCAGATAGATCACAACAAGTGCATAGAGTTCCTTAGATCCTTCGATTCCAGGAAGAATAGCGGCATAGTGAGAATCAAACAAGGAGACATAACTAGGATTATGGAAGTGTTGCTCATCCAAGAATTGGTGGAAAAAGCTCTAGGGTTGGTAGACAAGCAAGAGAAGAGGCCAAAAAGAGATGTATATGGTATGTTGGGGATGAACAAGTAGCAAGTATACACAAATGATGGAATCAACATAGCAGACATCCTCGAGCCTATACTTAGG
The DNA here is from genome assembly GCF_053477565.2 of Lygodium microphyllum. Lineage (NCBI taxonomy): Eukaryota > Viridiplantae > Streptophyta > Polypodiopsida > Schizaeales > Lygodiaceae > Lygodium > Lygodium microphyllum. The sequence goes on from NC_141135.1 coordinate 110,763,686, forward strand.
TTGCAAGCCAAGATGTTGCATGCCCTCTTTTCAAGCCAAAGGTACAATGCCCTCATAAATATAGAATAGGGGTGCCACTGCTCCAAGAGCCTTGCAACCAAGGCCTTGGATGAAGTAAACTTGAACTCTTATGTCTGAACAACAATCCAGACATTGGCTAAAGTACTGGCATCCTAAGAGCCATGGGAAGAGTATCCCCAACAAACAAGGGCCGAGGTAGAAAGAAAAAAGCCCACATCCAAGGCGTCAAACATGGGTTTTGGAGGATTGCTAACAGCATCCAAGAGGTTATGGGAGAAATAAACAAAGAAGAGAACGTGGAGGAAACACCAAAATAGTCACCAATCTATGAGCTCCACTCACCCATTCCAATGAGCCATCCAATCTCTCTTTCCATAGAAAACCTCATAGGAGAAGAAGCTAATAGGGTTCAACGAGAAGAAGAGAAGCAAGCAGCCAAGAAAAGGAAAGTTGGCCATCAACCTCGACAACCAAGAACCTCAAGCAAAAGAATGGTGAGTGAGCAGGGGTAGTAAGGCTCAGCACCATCTAGCCAATGGGACAACCAAAGAATCATGCTAAAGATTCCCATCAGGAGAACTAGATCCACCACTGAAGAAAGCAGAGAATTGCAGAGGGTTGAAGAAGAATCTAGGACGATCGAAGAGAAACGCAAAAAGAGACAAGAGGAGGAGGAAGAAAGACTGAGACTAGAGGAGGAGGAGCAGGTAGCCATTGCTATCAAAAGTTTAGTGGAGCAAACCCTCTCGATATTAGGAGCTAGCCATGATGAGCCCTACATGTGAGGATGTGCCTAGTATAAGTGTTGTTGTAGAGGAGGTTGGACAAAGACTAATGGTGGAAGGCAAGGGAAAGCCCCCATGCATGCAACCCCACTAGTTATGGCCCCTACAATTACCCCAGTACAAGAAGCCACAGAAGTGGTGGTTAATGAAAGCAACGTGATGGCATGGGTGCAATATCTATTGGGTCAAGTGCATGAGCTGGCACCAATGGCATCAAAAGAAACCCCAATGGTCAAAGCCAAGAGACCGATAAAGCAGACAGAGCAAATGCAGAATCCTACCAAGGTCCAAAGGAGCCAAGACTGGAAGTATCTACAACTTTGGTGGCTCAATATCACACAACACATAAGAATATGAAGAGCTAGTGAAAGAGCTCCAAAGCTAGTGCAAGAGGATGAACGAGGAAAGAAAAGCTGCACTCCTTGAGCTAGAAGCAAAAAAGGAGGCATTTGCAGCCTTTTAACTTTAAAAATGAGGCAAATGACAATATATACTAGGGAGGTAACAGCTCTAAAAGAGGCCTTGAAGGCAAGACAAGGTGAAGAAAATCCAAAAGACCTATCTGAAGAAGAAAGGGAAAGCTATATGACTTTAAAGCAACTACGTGACTCCAAGGAAAATAAACATCTAGAGTTGAAAAACAAGGAGTTGAAGAAACAGAGAGAGGAGTTGAAACAAGAGCTGCATGCTACAAAAATGTAGAAAGATGAAGAGACCATGAAGAAGATGGCGGAGTTGCATAACCAACTTCACACAGTACTCCATGAGTAGGCCATCCTAAGGGGACTGGTGGAATGCTAGGGCCAAGACAAAGAAAGAATGTTGCCATATAGGAGCAAGATCAGATGGTAACGACCATCTCATGAGAACAAAACCAAAGCTTGGAACAAATGAAAGAGAGAACGGAAGGATGGGCAAAAAGGAATGAGGCTCAAATCAAAGACCTAACAGAATGCCTAGAATTTTCAGAAAGTAGGCGCATAATTGTTGAAGGAAAAGTGGAGATGCTGGAGACAAGGATGCTAGCACAACAAGAGGCCTTCTTGAACACATTCCTACATGTCAAGGAGAAGAGACAATTGAAGAGCTTAGAAGAAAATTAGAACTCAAGGAGAGTGTTGAGATACGGCCTACATAAAAAGACACCCAGATCCACTAAGCATAGCAAAGCAAAGCGAACATTTAGTCAAGGCATGCTTATCTAGGCAAGAGCTCGATTTGCTAGGTTATGAAGAATAAGAGCAATAAGCACAACCCCCCATGCAAGAACCTATAGAGCCAAACCTAGAAGAAGGGACCAATTTTGAGTATCAAGATTATGAGGAAGAGTAGCCTAATGTGCCAAGCCCACCTCCACAACTAGAATCACATGCAAAAGTGTGTGACGAAGATCCCACTACCCCAAAGAGGAATGTGGAAATGAGGTGCAGGAGAAGGGAGTTGGCATAGCTGACATAGAGGAAACTTAAAGGAAAAGCTATATGGTAGAATAGACATAGAGGAAGCTATGGTTGGGCAAAAGGTGGTTGGAGGAAACAGTAAGACACCCAACACTGTGTAGAGGAAACCCACCAGATATTGGGAGGACAAGGTGATGGAGGAGCCTAGAATAATAAAGAGCTATGGATCCCAGCCAAAATGGAGAAGGAATATATGAGATGGCAATATGGATGCATGGATGGCCTTCTGCAACACTTTACCCTATGAAAGGGATAATCCTACCTACATGTCCTACCCAAGAAGACACAAGGTAGATTTTGATTCCGAGGTGCATGGGATGTACGATTTCCCTCGAATCTACAATGTTAATGTCGTGACCCCTAAGTTGTGCATGATCTTCACGGAAAAGGATTTTCAACCATCTATCATGCACTTCCTCTAGGAATTTTCTTCATGCAAAGATTTTTATCACCACTTGTAACTATCTCCACCTCCTAAGGATACTTCTTAAGCAAAAGCCATCATAGCTGAGGAAGAGCAACTACAACCCCTTTTATTATATGGATGCGGGCACTGATAATTTAGGCTTATGATGAGAGCTATCTTATTTCCAGTATTTTGTACAAATCTCCTATAAGACATGAGTGATAGTCAATTTACAAGGTGTAATCACCCACTTTTGTCCACTACACCTCTGAATGTAAAGGTTAACTTAAAAAGCTCTATGCTAAGAAGGTCCTTCCTAAGTAGGTCGCTAAAACCTCCACCTAGCTTTGCCCCTACAAGAGAATAGGATGGAACTCAGCATCAGTTCTTGTAATTTGTTTATCTATTTATTCAAAAAAAGAGAAAGAAGAAGAAGAAAAAAAAAACTAAATCTTCTCATTTGTGATGTATGAATGCCACAAACATTGCATCTAGGGACCAGTGATTCCCTAGCCCCTCCCCACTTCGCACACTTAAGACACATCAAGGGCAGGACATCATGATAGATCTATCTCCCTAAGTCATGCACACAGCACCTTTCCCTTCCAAAAATCAGGTCCTCAAGTGTGGGACAACATCTTAGGCTTGCCTAGCCCAACTCCCACTTCCAGCACCACCGGCACAATGCACTACTACATGGTAAGGCAAACACAACCCCCTAGATACTGTAAAAATTACACAGCACAGCGAGACAAAATCTAAGAAAGAGATAGAGATAGAGAGTACACAACAGATAAGAGGAGAATTAGAAAATTTCTTTAGCTCCAAACAATTGATACAGAGATGGCTCTGTCCACTCGTGCGCTTCCACATTGAAGCTTAGATGGAGATCTAGACAGAAGATTAGTGAAGAACTTAAGGCTAGCTGGAACAACTCTGACTGGGTGAAAGATAGATGATCGATGGCTGTGAAGGGATTTATCTTTTATAGCCCGTGAAGTCAATTAGGTCGGCATGACCGACCTACCATATGAGCCTCCACTAATCGGCTAGGGATATTCCAAGGAATATTCCCTTTACCATAAGGGCCACTTCCGCGGCTCCCAGACCCCAAAATAGGGGCCCCTTTTAACTCCCTTACCTACGACTCGATACAATGTGCCTCAAGTTGCTACCAGCTTAACTACTCAGTCCAACCCAAAGATTAGACCCACAATTGTCACCTTTTTGCCATCCGATCACATAGACCTCATCTGATATACAAGTCAGGACTCAACCAATGTCTGGGCTCACATTTGGCTTCTACTTATAATGGGGGCCTTACAACTTTGAGCACCATGGATCATTGGTGGTACCTTATGAGAGTGGGGCATTGAGCATATCTAACACCCCCCCTCAATGTCCACCCATAGGTGAACTATCTCCTCGGCCCAATGCCGAGTCTCTGAAGATGAACTTGAAGCATATCCTTCGTAAGTGCTTTGGTGAAGATATCTGCTCCATTCTCCTCTGTTGGACAGTAGACCAGTTCCATTATTGAAAGATGAGAAGGATCGAAGCTGCACGTGAGCTATGGCGGGAGAGCAAGAGCAAGAAAGAGAGAGACAAGAAATGGGAACTCCAACAGTCACAATGTGTGACCGGGCCTTCATTTATTTACTAGTCACTAAAATGAATGTAAAGAATAAAGTGACGTGACGGGCGCCCGCCAGCTGCAGTGTGCAGTGGCGGGTACTGTTAGTGTAGTAATACACGAGGTGGCACGGCGAAGGCGCCTTTACCCCAACAACCTCCCACTTAAAGGCGAATCTACCCCACTGAGAGAGAAAAGAAAATAAAAAGACAGTACAACTGTACATAGGTACAAGGGATGAGAAAAGGCAACATCTCATCCAACGCCCATCAATCTCCTGAGGAAGGCAAAGTGCTCAGTAGTACTGAGGCTTTTCGTGAGCAAATCTGCAGGATTCTCGTCAGTGGAGATCTTGACAAGGTCAACAGACTTGTCCTCCACGACACCACGTATGAAGTGATACCTCACCTCAATGTGTTTCGTCTTCGCATGGAAGACTGGATTCTTAGCCAACTGAATGGCACTCATAGAATCCAAATGCAGTGTAGGTATAGCATCAATCCCAAGGTCAGCAACTAGATGGCCTAGCCATATGGCCTCCTTGCAAGCCTCAATGGCTGCAACATACTCGGCCTCAGTGGTAGACAAAGCCATATACTTCTGAACCCTAGACATCCAAGAGACAGCACCTCCAGCATAGGTGAATACATAGCCAGAAGTGGACTTCCTACTATCTGCATGTCCTGCATAATCGGAGTCAGTGTACCCCACGACCCCTGTATCCTGGCTGCCATAGCATATACACATATCTGTTGTGCCCTTAAGGTACCTCATGATACCCTTCACGGCATCCCAATGTTTCCTGCCATGTGTAGCCATATAGCGTGCCACAGCACCAACTGCAAAGGCAATATCTAGACGAGTGGCTATCATGGCATACATCAAACTGCCCACGGCTGAAGCATAAGGGATCTGGGCCATCTCGGCCCTCTGCTCATCTGTCTGCGGACAATCAACCTGTGATACCTTCACATAAGAAGGCAATGGACAGCCAATAGGCTTTACGTCCTGCATGCGGAAGCGCTCAAGGACTTTATGAATATACTCCCTCTATGACGAGTAGAGGAGTCCCTGATGCCTGTCGCGTCTAATGCGCATACCAAGTATGTGAGAGGTCTGTCCCAAATCCTTCATCTCAAAGCTCTTCTTTAGCTGAGATTTGGGAGCATCTAGCTCATCATGAGCTTTCCCTGCTACTATCAGCATATCATCCACATAGAGTACCAAAATAAGCAATCAACCATCACGGGCTTTCTTCGTGTAAAGACACGGATCCATAGCACTCCTGCTGCAGCCCTGTGACTGCATAAAGGCATCAAACTTATGATACCATTCCCTAGGTGCCTGCTTCAAGCCATAAAGACTTTTCTTCAACTTGCACACTAGGTGCTCCCTGCCAGGTTCTGTAAAGCCCTTAGGCTGCTCCATATAGATCTCATCATGCAAGTCCCTATGTAAGAAAGCCGTCTTGACATCCATCTGATATAGATCTAAGTCAAGCTGAGCAACCAAAGCCAAGACCAAGCGCAGGGTGGTCATCTTAACCACAGGAGAAAAGACCTCATCAAAGTCTACACCATGCTCCTACTTAAAACCCTTTGCTACCAATCTAGCCTTGTATGTCGGCTTGGGGTGTCCAGGGGTACTTTTCAGCTTATACACCCACTTGCATGGCAAAGCCTTCTTGCCCTTAGGCAAGGCAACCAAATCCCAAGTCTCATTTTTATGCAAGGAGTCAATCTCAGACTACATAGCCCTCTCCAGGAGTGACTGTCACCCCTGCGCATAGCCTCATCATAAGTGAAAGGCTCTCCTGCATCTGTAACCAAAACATAATGCATAGAGGGCTGAAATCTATCAGGTGGACGTCTGTCTCTAGCAGACCGTCTCACTGCAGGCTCTGCTGCTTGCCCAGCTGCTTGTCCAACACCTTGACCATGAGCATCTACTGCAGCTGTAGGCTATCCAACTGGCTGTGTAGGAGCTCTAGGCTCCTCCTGAAAGATCACTCTGTGGATCTCAACCACCTTCTCAGGCTGCCTGTGCATCTTGTCTTCATGAAAGACTACATCATGGCTGTGTACTATTTTCTGCGCATGCGGATCCCATAGGCGATAGCCCATCTCTCCTGAATCACCATAACCAAGAAAGATGCATTTAATGCTCTTTGGATCCAACTTACTCCTCTTGTCCTTGGGCACATGGCAGAATGCCTCACATCCAAAGACACGGAGATGCGCATAAGAGGGTGGCTTACCAGCCCAAACTTCCTCTGCAACCTGGAAATCCAATCCACTAGAAGGCGATCGGTTTATGACATGCACTTCCATACTAACTGCCTCAGCTCAAAAGCTCTGTGGTAGGCCTGCATGGCTAAGCATAGAGCGGACACGCTCCTGAATAGTCCTATTCATGCGCTCAGCCAAACCATTCTGGGCAGGGGTGTAAGGGGCGGTCAACAGACCCTTAATACCCCTGTCATCACAAAACTGCTCAAAAGCACGTGAGACATATTCTCCCCCATTGTCAGTCCTAAGGCATTTCATCCTATACCCAGTTTGGTTCTCAACAAGAGCAAGCCAATGCTGAAAGACTGTCAAGACATCGGACTTTTGCTTTATGGGATAAGCCCACACTTTCCTAGAAAAATCATCAATGAAGGTAATAAAGTACTTCACGCCACCCATAGACATACACGGCATGGGCCCACAAACTTTATTCTTTACATTCATTTTAGTGACTAGTAAATAAAGGAAGGCCCGGTCACACATTGTCCATAGTTTCAGGCTGCTCCCCGCTCAACCGAAGTGGCTTAATCTGAGATTTCTGCACCAAGACCTGCCAAATTTGACTCTTCCAATAAGAGTAGTTGGTACCATCCAACTTTGTGATGTTAAATATGGCATTATCAGTCGAAGAGGACGCCATAATGCAGGCTAGAAATGCACAGACAATGTAAAACTGCTGGCTGTTTTACTGCAGAAAATGCCCAAAATCCACTGAAATGAGCTCCAAATGGCGAGAAAAGTGTGCCAAAAGATGTTGCCCACTTAGTACTAGGTGCGGTACACCAAATCAAGATATTTCAGCATAAAAAATACTGCTCAGTCCACCAATAAACGCTTGCTGTAATAAATTTCAGAATTGCAATAATGAGAGCAAACTGTCCCAAAACTGGATCTAATGTCAACTAAACAATGCTAGTCCAAAGCCGGCATAAAGAGGACAAAGCAAAGCCAAATGACAGTGAAAATACATGAGCATAACACCGAGAGATGTCAAATAGCATCTGCAAGTAAGAGGCACACCCCAGACAATCTAGGCAAAATGTACCTGCAAAACTGCCAAAACCTGACAGAAATAGGTGTCTGCTCAAAAGAAAGCGGATCCAAAACTGAGATTCAGCTCATAAGTATCCTGTGAGCCAAGACATATACTCAATGCAACATCCAATTGTCGGAGTATAATCCCAAAGTCTCAATACATCTGTAACTGCTCAATGACATAGATTGCTCCAATACATGTAACTGCTCCAATAGCATGTAATCCCTGCTCAAGGTCAAGTAAGCATGCAAGATGCTCCCACTGGCACAAAAGGCGTACAAACGAGCTCAAGGGCTCAAGCAACCCAAGACAAAGTACCAGTGACAAGTGACCAAGTCAATGCGTCAAACGCATCCCAAAAGCATGACATACATGAAGTAATTGATGGAAGCAACCAACGAGCAATACATAATTCCAAAATAAGATCTCTGTCAACTCAATGACATCCGATAGCAATCAAGTAAATGATCAAACTGAATCAAAAATGCTCAAATGCATCCAAGGCAAAGCTCCCAATGTCGGTAAAGCATAGACGAACCAAGCGGCATATATCACGAACCAAAGCATGTAATGTATGAAGCCTAACTGTCAATCATAGACATGAGGCATAAGCGGTCCAAGAGCATACCAAGTCGGTCCAAATGCCAATGAATACCAACCAAGATGGAGCTTATGCATAGCTCAAATACATTCCATAGATTCAAACATGAGCTCAAAGTCGTCCCCAAATGTCAGATACATGATGGCAAATCCCAAAGCATACATCCGGTACGAATAGGTAAGTGACAAAGCATCCAAAGTACCTTCAACCCACTATTATTACAGCCAAGTTTGACTGTCAAAACTGAGAAATTTCAGCCAATATTTCAGGCCAAAATCATGGCATAATCATGTGTATACATTCCCAAGGCACTAGGCATCATGTAGGCCGCATACGGGCATCAAACAAGGTAACCGGAGTAGAGTATAAGCATCAAATGCCAATGTCAAGTGTGGCTGCCATGTTTCCAGCACTATATAATAGTAAATGACAGTCCCAAATCAGCCAATATTTCAGTCCAAAATCATGGTATAATCATGTGCATACATTCCCAAGGCACTAGGCATCATGTAGGCCGCATACGGGCATCAAACAAGGTAACCGGAGTAGAGTATAAGCATCAAATGCCAATGCCAAGTGTGGCTGCCCTGTTTCCAACACTGTATAACAGTAAATGACAGTCCCAAATCAGAGAATGTCAGCTCCAAAGCTTCAATGCCAAGCACAAGGCCTAAAGAGGCTTTCAAAGTAGCTCAAATGCCTTCTAGAAACCATTGTTTAAGTGCTCATTTAGGAGCCAAGGCATATAGGCTGAAAACTTGATGAGCAGGCAAGCAGAAATCTGGCGCAAATTTAGCATAGGCTGTCCTGGGAAGTGGCTACTCCATGTGGCAATGTTGGTGTGGATGGGAAGCTCAAAGAGGCCCCAAAGAGGGCATACAACAAAGCCATGAATGCCCAAAGCAAAGGGCAAGGGAGATATGGGGCTTTGAAGCTTCAAATGATGGCTGCCCCTCTTCTTCCACCTATTTAAAATTGAGAAATGAAGTAAAACCCTTCAAACTCTAATGCAATACCTCAAGGGCAAGGCCCTGAAGAAGCCCAACAATGCCGGGAGGCAGCTCGGGAAGCCGAGGAGTGTTGAAAGCTCGGGAGATCAACTATGGCTGCCGGGATGGAGACCCAATGCATGAAGGGAGTCGATGCGAAGGTAGAGAAGCACCGAGTCGAGCTTGAGCAAGAGGAATCCAAGCTCTGATACCAGTTGAAAGGTGAGAAGGATCGAAGCTTGCACGCGAGCTATGGCAGGAGAGCAAGAGCAAGAAAGAGAGAGACAAGAAATGGGAACTCCAACAGTCACAATGTGTGACCGGGCCTTCCTTTATTTACTAGTCACTAAAATGAACGTAAAGAATAAAGTGACGTGACGAGCGCCCGCCACCTGCAGTGTGCAGTGGCGGGTACTTTCAGTGTAGTAATACACGGGGTGGCACAGTGGAGGCGCCTTTACCCCAACAATTATCCCATCCTCCATCAAATCACACACATAGTGATACTGGATCTCTATTTGTTTGGTGTGTGCATGAAACACTAGATTTTTGGCAATGGCAATGCAACTCTGATTGTCACATCTCAACACAGTTGGTTCTTCATCCTGCACTCCCATATGCCATAGGATCCTTCTCAACCATACTGCTTCACATGCAGCAATACAAGCTATCTTGTACTCTGCTTTGATAGAAGACAATGCCCCTGTTGGCTACTTCTTACTAATCCAAGAGAAAATTCCTGAACCCAAAGAGAAACAATAACTAGAAACTGACTTCCTAGAATCACTATCTCCTGCCCGATCTGAGTCACAATTCCCCACAAGAGAAGTTAGTTAAGAGTTTCCTTCAAGTATATGAGCACCCACATCCCATCCTTCCAATGACTCTCATGAGGTTTGTTTGAGAACTTGCTCAAAACACCAACAACAAAACTGATATCTGGTCTGGTATTATACAAGTAGAGCAGACTGTTGACCATCCTCCTGTACCTCCCAATGTCTGCCAGTGCTAATGTATCCTCAACGGATAACTTTGCATTCACCTCCATAGGTGTAGCTATCTCCTTGCACTCGGTCATGCCAAATGCCTTCAAGATCTCTCATGCATACTTCTTCTGAGAGATGAAGATCTTTCTTGGCTCTTTCCAGACTTCAATTCCCAAACAATAGTGCAACAAGCCCAAGTCTGTCATTTCAAACTCAGAACTCAAAGCCTTTTGAGTTTGGTTGATCATATCTTCATAGTCACCTGTAATAAGAAGGTCATCCACGTATAGGACAATCACTACAGACTTTTCACCATCCCTGTAAACATGGAAGTTAGCATCTGAGGCACATCTTTTGAAGTTTTAGCCCATACAATGCCTTCTTCAGCTTACACACTTTGTTCTCAAAATGGGGGGCCTCAAACCCTGGTGACTGAGCCACGTACACCTCCTCCTTGAGGTCACCATTTAAGAACGCTGACTTAATATCCATTTGGTAAATTGGCCACTGCTTGTGGGCAGCCACTACAAGTACTATGCGAATAGTGGTCATTCTAGAAGCTGGAGAAAATGACTCTTGAAAATCAAGCCTTTTAACCTGTGAAAATCCTTGTGCAACCAGTCTAGCTTTATACTTTTCTAAGGTACCATCAGCCTTGTACTTTACCTTTCAAAGCCACTTGGTATCAATAACCTTTCGCTTTATTAGCCGATCCACTAGCTCCCAAGTGTCATTCTTCATTATGATGTCATAGTCAGCTTGCATAGCTGCCTTCCATGCTGGATTTGCAAGTGCTTCTTCTAAGTCAATTGGCTCCTTTACTTCTCTCATAATCTCAGCCATCAAGGCCATATTGACTATGTGAGCAGAAGCCCTCCTTTGCTCCTCTATTCTCTGAGACCTCCTTGGTCTGTCTACCTTCTCCTCAACAGATGTGGGCATAGGATTATTGTGATCATAGAGTTGCTTCACCCAACGCGGCAATGGCTTTTCCGGTGTGGGCTGATGTCAAGTTAATGAACTTTTTCCTCATCATCTAAAGATGATGCTTCCTCCTCCTTAAGGATAGGGACAACTCTCAGGACAGGTTCATAGTGGACTACTTCTTCGCTTGATGATAAAGTGGAAGAACTTGCCTTCTCCTCCTCCACTGTATGTAGCTACTCCTTGAACACCACATCACGGCTCACGATGATCTTCTTTGCCTCTTGGTCATATAATTTGTAAGCCTTCTGCTCATCACTATAACCCAAGAAGATACATTTTCTGCTTTTTGGTTGTAACTTGTTTCTCTTCTCATCTGGAATATGTGCATAACATTCACATCCAAAAATTTTGAAGTGTGAGACAGATGGTTTCTTACCAGTGTAAGCCTCATGAGGTGTTTTTCGCTTGAGAGCCTTTTTGTAGCTCTGATTTAAAATGTAGACTGCAGTATTAACAGCTTCAGCCCAAAAATGGTTAGGCAATCCCTTGCCCTTTAGCATGCATCTTGCCATCTCCACAATGGTGTGATTCCTGTGTTCCACAACAACATGCTACTAAGGTGTGTGAGGCGTCATCAATTGATGCTTGATCCCTTTGCTCTTGCAAAAGTCTTCAAACTCCTTTGAGTTGAACTCACCACCACCATCTGTTCTAAATTTCTTCACAGTTTTCCTTCATTCTCAACAAGTGTTAGCCATTCTTTAACTTACCAAAAGCTTGAGCCTTATCACGAAGGAAGTACACCCACATCTTCCTACTATAGTCGTCGACAATCAACATAAAATAAGAAGATCCCCCGAAGGCCCGTGTAGGCATCTTTCTGCACAAGTCAGCATGCACTAACTCTAGAGAAGCCTATGCTCTATTCTTGCTTTCTTGTGGAAATGCCTTTCTCTGTTGCTTGCCCATCATACAAGCTTCACATGGTTCCTTCAATTCAGTCATTGCAGGTAGGTGAGCAACCATACCTTGCTTGTGCATCTCCTTGAACACTGCAAATCCAATGTGTCCAAACCTTTCATGCCAAATCTTACTTGTGCCCACTCCAACGGTGGCTGTAAGAGCACTTAGCTCATATAGGTTGTTCCTTCTTTCTCCTTTGCCAACAACTTTTCCATCACTATCAAGAAATTTCTGCACCTGTCTTCTTGAACCTCACTTCATGACCAAGATTAGTTATGGCAGCAACTGATAACAAATTTCTCCTAATTTCAGGAACATACAACACATTTGAAAGCTTTTTGACATCACCATTTGCAACAACAAATGAAATAGTACCTGTGCCCACAGCAGGGCATTTTGCATCATTTCCAACCGTCACAGTGATGGATTCTTGTAGAGGCTACATAGGACTATATAGACCTTTCTTGTTGGTCATGTAACGAGAGGCCCCACTATCCAACACCCATGAGTCAGTGGTAGATTCTTCTTGCGCCAAGGAGCACACCTCCTCAGTGGTCTCCATGAAGAACTCAAACTCTGCTTCAATCGTAATGGCTGTCTCTTTCCCTTTACGTTTAAGGGTACCACTCCTTTCATCTGCCTTCTTGACAAGATAATCTGTGATTGCATGTCCTTTCTTCTTGCAGTAGAAGCAATCTCCTTGAAACTTCTTCTTACCACCCTTCTTCTTTTTGTCACCATCATTTTTTGTGGAGGAACCACCTTTGCCTTTTGCATTGGTAGAGAACGCAGCATCTCCATTGTTGCTTCCTTCTCGGTCTTTCAGCCTCAACTCCTTCTCCAACAACAATGCACAAAACTCCTCAAAACTCAAAGCTTGAGGTCTCACCTAAGTATTAAGGGCAGTTACTAGTCCATCAAACTTTTGTGGACCGATCCGAAGACACCTTCGAGCTAGCTCCTTGCTAGTCTTTTGTATCCCAGCACCAACCATCTAGTCACGCAGATTCTTAATCCGAGTGATGAATGCTTCAGCTGTCTCTCCTTCAGCAAACTTCTCCGCTGCTAGTTGATTCTCCAAGTTTTGAATCCTTGTTTGGTTTCTCGTTTCATACTGACTCCTCAGTACATTCCAAGCCTCTGATGCTTTGGTTGTATGCTGAATCAAAGTCAGAACACTGTCAGAACAGCTTGTAACTAAGGCACACAATGCATCTGCATTCCTTCATTTCCAAGCTCGTAGAAGATTTGGATTCGAAGGAATCATCACACTAGGATTTGATGGGTCGGGGGTAGGCTGTGGTTCTACATCAGTCCCCAACACAGTCTCCAAAAGCTCATAAGAATCAAGGATAGTTGTAATTTTGAACTTCCACAAGGTATAGTTTGTACCATCTAACTTTCCTTCACTGAAGGTTGGTAGATGAATCCTCAGTGTTTGAATAGTTGGTACAGCACCACCACCTCTTGCACCGCTTCTTGATGTGCCAGAACTGCTTCTGGAAGACGACATTATTTCTCTTTGCTATTGAAGCCTTTGCCTCTTGCATACTCTTTGATCCTAGAGCCCCCTAGGCTCTAATACCATGTAAAAAGTACACAGTGCAACGAACAAAATCTGAGAAAGAGATAGAGATAGAGAGTACACAACATATAAGAGGAGAATTAGAAAATTTCTTTAGCTCCAAACAACTGATACAGAGATGGCTCTGTCCACCCGTGTGCTTCCACAGTGAAGCTTAGATGGCGATCTAGACAAAAGATAGGTGAAGAGCTTAAGGCTAGCTAGAACAACTCTGATTGGGTGAAAGATAGATGATCAATGGATGTGAAGGGGTTTAGCTTTTATAGCCCGTGAAGTCAGTTAAGTCGGCATGACCAACCTACTATATGAGCCTCCACGAGTCGGCCAAGGAATATTCTAGGGAATATTCCCTTTAGACCCACAATGGTCACCTTTTTGCCATCCGGTCACATAGACCTCATCTGATATACAAGTCAGGACTCAACCAATGTCCGCGCTCACATTTTGCTTCTCCTCATAATGGGGACCTTACAACTTTGAGCACCATGGATCATTGGTGGCACCTTGTGAGGGTGGGGCATTGAGCATATCTAACAGATACTGCACCTACTTTTCCATTACATTTTGCAGCCATGCAGCTATCCAACAACTCAAGAGGCCCTCTTCAATCAGTCAATATGTCCTCAACACCAGCAATCTCTAATCATATGTTGCAAGCTAATCCTACATGACCGATTTTCCAAAAAGCCCCAAGTAGCAGTTACCAAACCATCCTCAACTCTCCAACTCATACTATCCAATGCCATGGGACTAGCACCCAGCTAGGAGGGGGTAACATTAACCCTCAAAATGACGCAAGTTGCTAAGGCACAAAACAAACAAATAAGGCACAAAGAGACTTATGAAGGAGCATAAAAAGACAACTTGTGGAAAAAAGAAGACCAAGAAGCATAGGAAAAATATTATAGACTATAGTTTTTTCACACATTGAAGAGAAAGAAACCTTTTATTCAAATTATTTACAGTAGCCAAATGTTGAGATATCGAGCTCCACTCGTGATATGCCAGGGTGACCGTTGTGCATTTATGTCACCAACTTGTCAGTTGTAGATTCGGTTGGTACACCGCCCATGAATAATAGCTAGATGACAGCTATCCTTATCTACTCTAGTTCGTGGCTCAGTTAGTATGCCACCTTAGTTAGTTGTCTTTGGTATGAGACCCATATATAGGGTTCTTCTATTTCTTTGTATGAGACTTTTTTTTGGCTTACACAACTAAGAAGAGGAAAACTATTTTCAGCCTCCACCTTTGTGTGTATTCCCCCATTGTGCAAGCAAGAAAGCTACAAGTGAGACTCCTTCCTTCTCTCCCACAATCTTGACATGGTATCAAAGCCTTGTTCGTGGTAAGAAGCTCAAGAAAGCAAGCCAAGCTCGCGGTGTTCTAGTAAGAGGAGCAATGTTGCTTTCATTTTCTGTTTTGGGAGCAGATCTCTGCAGGTAGCACAGCCGGAAATTGCAAGAGTGCATTGTCTCAGGTTGAGACGCCCTTCGCGGTGAAGCAAGAGGATAGTATATGCTGCGGGAGAGGGCTTTAGGCCTTGGCGACCCTGTTTTTCAAATTTGAGGCCATTTCCGGGCCTGTTTTGGAGGCGGAAGTTTTTTGCATGCACTCAAGAAAAGGCCCAGTTTTATGCTGTGCAGCCACTGTTCTACAGGTCGGTGAAAAGTTACTGTAGAAATTGCATCGTATGCCTATGCGCAGAGACATTGGGAGTTACAGAATCATCCTTGTTGCCTGTTGATGCAAAATCGTCACTAAGAAGTGACTGTGTGGTTAAATACCACTTTCGTCAGTTTTGCATATTTGCCCTTGTGAGGCTGAAGCTGTGTTCTCTGCAGTGACAGAATTTTTTGCAGTATTCTGTAATGGCATCTGATTCTCTTTCACAGATTGTAACTGAAAAGCTTGATAAGAACAACTTCCAAGCATGGAAGTTTAAAATGACGAATTTCCTTATGGGAAAAGGATATTGGGAATTTGTTGCAGGAAATGAAGAAGAACCAGTTCTTCCTGATGTTCCCAATCAACAGCAAATGCAAGCATTCAAAGCATAGCATGAGAGAGCCAGGAAAGTTATGTACTGGCTGTCTATCAGTATTTCAGACTCTATGATTGTGTATATTCAGGATGCAAGTATGCCAAAGGAGGCATGGGATACTTTGTCAAAAATGTATAGCACAAATATGCAAGCCAGGAAAATGCAACTCAAGCAAAAGTTGCATAATGTGCAAAGAGAAAGTATGAGCATCAATGACTACCACATGAAGGTGAAGAAGATTACAGATGCACTTGCTTCCATTGGGTCGCCAGTGGAAGATGATGATTTAGTTTCTGTGACCTTGAATAGTCTAGGAAAGGATTATGCACAGTTTCGAACTTCCATTTCAGTTCATGAAAGATTTCCTGATTTTGAGGAGTTGATTGCTCTTCTAATTTCTGAGGAGCAGAGAAATGGTGGTGCATCTTCTTCAGGAGGAACTTCAAAAGAAACTGTGTTCTACTCAAATGCTAGAAGAGGTAGAGGCAGAGGTAGAGGAGGCCGATTTGGAGGCCATGGTAGAAATCAGAATATGCAGCAAACTCAAGAAAACCAGTCCTATGGAGGAGGACGTGGTAACTCTAGAGGCAGGGGGAGCCAAAGAGGTCGTGGTGGATGGCAAAGAGGCCAAAATGCAAACACCAATGTTGAATGCTACTACTGTGGTAAAATGGGTCATATGGCTAAAGACTGCTATAAAAAGCAGAATGACATCATGAATGGGAAATTGTAACAAGGGAATTATGCATCTTCTAGTAGACAGGGTGATGACAGAAATGAGCATTTGTTTATGGTGCAGCACATGAACAATTCTGTGACAAGTGCAGAAGAAAGCAATGATGTGTGGTATGTTGACTCAGGTGCATCAAACCACGTGACAGGTCATGCAGAATGGATGGAGGATGCAAGGAAAATGGAAAAACCGGGATTTGTGGAGACTGGTGATGATACTGTACATCCTATTGTGCAGATTGGAAAATTTCCTTTCTCTATGCAGGATGGAAAAAAGAAATACCTGTCCAATGTATTTCATGTCCTGAATATCACCAAGAATCTGGTTTCTGTTGGTCAAATGGTTGAGCAGGGCTTGCAGGTCAGATTTAATCCTCATGGATGCTTTGTTGAGGATATGAAAAATAAAGGTCGCTTGATAGCAAAAGGAAAGAAGGGCAGAATGTTTACATTGGATGCAGACATGCCTGAATTGAGTGCAGCAATGTTTACACATGGGACCGGTGTAGTTCCAGATATTGATATCTGGCATAAGCGCATTGGTCATGTTAATGTACAGCGACTTAATCAATGCAGGCCCAAAATATTGTTGCAGGATTGCCTAAATTCAAGGTTGTAGAAATGCATAAGGTATGTGAAGCCTATCAGTTTGGAAAACAGGCAAGGAAACCATTTCCTAGACATGTTCAAGAGAGTAAGAAGCCATTGGAATTAATCCACTCTGATGTGTGGACTACTAAAGCTGCATCTCTTAGAGGATGTCATTATTTTGTCACTTTTACTGATGACTATAGCAGAAAAGTTTGGGTGTATCTTATGGAAAAGAAAAGTGAAGTGTTTGGGCATTTCAAAACTCTTAAAGCTATGGTTGAAAAAGAAACAGGCCTGCAAATAAAATGCCTAAGGTCAGATGGAGGGGGAGAGTACCTCTCAAATGAGTTTGCAAGGTTCCTGCAGGAGCATGGCATAAAGCAGCAATATTCATGCAGTCATACCCCACAACAAAATGGAATTGCAGAAAGGAAAAACAGGAATATTGGAGAGGTATCTCATGCCATGCTCAACGAAAAAGACTTGCTAGATTTTTACTGGGCTGAAGCAGTTGCTACAGCAGTCTACATAATGAACAGGACTCCCACTGCAGCAATACATGGGATGACTCCAGAGGAGAGGTATACTAGTAGGAAACCAGATATTTCTCATTTGAAGATTTTTGGTTGCATTGCCTATGTTCATGTGCCAGATGAGTTGAGATCCAAGTTGGATCCAAAAGCTGAGAAGTGCATCTTTATTGGTTATTCTCTACAGCAAAAAGGGTATAAATGTTATAACCCTTCTACTCGTAAGTTTACAGTGAGCAGAGATGTTGTTTTTTATGAGATGAGTAGCTGGTATAAACCAGTAAATGTGATTGATAATGTAGATGCACAAAATGGTAATGCTGCACAGAATTCACAGCAGCAGTCACAAGATATTAGTGGACCTGGAGCGTCCTCTAGCAGTGGTTCACATTCTTTGCCATGGACAGGCAGATTGAGATCAGGAGAATCTTCTCAAAGCAATGCAGATAGTGGTATTCAGGTATCACAAAAAGGAAAAGAGAAGGTAGATCAGCCCATGTTTGATGTGAATGCAGGTCACTCTTATGTGGATGGTGAATCCAGTGGCTCAGAACAGAGCATTGATGTTGAGTTGGGTATTCCTTCTATTGTTACACCTGGAATAAGGAAGACCAGGGATGTTTTGAGAGCACCTTGGAGTGAACCTACTTTGCGCAGGTCTACCAGAGCTAGGTATCCTGTGGATAGGCTGAAATATGATGGATTTACAGCCATTCACTATGCATATATGGTCAAAGTGATACAGGAACCAGAACCCACTTCTTTTGAGCAAGCTATGGGAAAAAAAAAATGGGAGAAAGCCATGGATGAAGAATGGATGCCTTGGAAGCAAATGCTACATGGGAGTTGGTATCCTTGCCTAAAGGTAAAAATGCAATTGGCTGTAAGTGGGTTTATAAGGTGAAGCACAATGCAGATGGTTCTATGAACAGATACAAGGCAAGATTAGTAGTCAAGGGGTATGCACAAACATATGGCATTGATTATGAAGAAACATTCAGTCCAGTTGCAAGGATGGCAACAGTAAGAGCAGTCATTGCTATGGCTACATCAAAGGAATGGTCTTTACATGAGATGGATGTAAAGAATGCCTTCTTGCATGGTGATGTGCAAGAAGAGGTATATATGGAGCAGCCACCAGGTTATGTGCATGCTGTTCATCCTGAGTTTGTTTGCAGGTTGAAGAAAGCATTGTATGGCTTGAAGCAAGCACCTAGAGCATGGTCTGACAAGATAGGACAGTATCTTGTCACTATTGGCTTTCAGATTTCCAAGGCAGATTTCTCACTTTATGTGAGAAAAACAAAGAAAGTTATTATGCTACTTGTCATTTATGTTTATGATTTGATTATGACAGGTGACAGTGATGAAGATATCCTTCATGTGAAAATGCTATTGAAGCAAAAGTTTGAGATGAAGGATTTGGGAGAGCTGCGTTATTTCTTGGGCATTGAGGTGATTAGATCACCAAGTGGGATACAACTCTTGCAGAGGTAGTATGGATTGGACATGCTGTCCAAATATGGGATGACAGGCTATAAGCCTATTTCAGTTCCTTTGGAGCAGAATATGAAGCTGAGCACAGATGCAGGTGAGCTTCTGGAAGACCCTACTATGTATAGACGCATAGTAGGAAGTTTGATTTATATGACTATTACCAGGCGAGATTTGAGCTATGCTGTTGGATTGGTAAGTCAGTTTATGTAGGCTCCAAGGAAACCCCATTTGGATGCTGCTAGACGCATACTCAGGTATGTGAAGTCCACATTGCAGTATGGACTATTTTATGAGACCGAGGTTCAAATACAGCTGCATGGATACACTGATACTGATTGGGCTGGTAGTATTTCTGATAGACGATCTACCAGTGGATATGTGTTCTCTTTTGGGAGTGCTGCAATCACTTGGAGCAGCAAGAAACAGCCTACAGTTGCCTTGTCGAGCACAGAGACTGAGTACAGGGGTGCAGCAATGGTTGCATGTGAGGTAGCTTGGTTGCATAAGCTACTTTATGATATGCATCAGCCTACAGATGGGCCAGTTGTCATTTATTGTGACAACATGAGCAGTGTACACTTGGCAAATAACCCAGACTATCATGCTAGAACAAAGCACATTGAGGTGCATTATCACTATGTGCGGGAGAGGGTTTTACTAGGTCTTATTGATCTAGTTTATGTCAACACAGAGGATCAGGTAGCTGACATATTTACGAAGGCATTGGGCACAAAGAAGCTGTGCAAGTTCAGAGACCTGCTTGGTATGCAGGAATTGGGATTGAGCTCGAGGGGGAGTGTTGAGATATTGAGCTCCACTCGTGATATGCCAGGGTGACCGTTGTGCATTTATGTCACCGACTTGTCAGTTGCAGATGCGGTTGGTACACCCCCCATGAATAATAGCTAGATGACAGCTATCCTTATCTACTCTAGCTCGTGGCTCAGTTAGTATGCCACCTTAGTTAGTTGTCTTTGGTTTGAGACCCATATGTAGGGTTCTTCTATTTCTTTGTATGAGACTTTTTTTTGGCTTACACAACTAAGAAGAGGAAAACTGTTTTCAGCCTCCATCTTTGTGTGTATTCCCCCATTGTGCAAGCAAGAAAGCTACAAGTGAGACTACTTCCTTCTCTCCCACAATCTTGACACCAAAGGCATTGCATCATGATAAAGGTTCTAATATGAAGATTTATCCATGAAAATCCAAGACATCAGTAATATGATAGAAGCATGCCCATCAAAAGCTTCTAGGATTATATATTTGTAAGGAAGGTCTGGATAGCATTCTTTATAATAATTTCATGGTGAGGGTGGCCT
Source organism: Lygodium microphyllum (assembly GCF_053477565.2). Lineage (NCBI taxonomy): Eukaryota > Viridiplantae > Streptophyta > Polypodiopsida > Schizaeales > Lygodiaceae > Lygodium > Lygodium microphyllum. Next base: position 110,784,079 of record NC_141135.1, read on the forward strand.
AGGATAGCAACTCTATCAACTAGCATAACTTAGATAACTTACTCATAGACACAACGATCTTCCTGAATCTATTGTTCATCTATGTGGAGGGTAGGTTTTTTAGTTTTTCAAAAATAAATAAGTAGATAACATTGGGACTTTCCATCCACTAAATTAACTTCAGGTTTTTTTGGATGTAAGCAAGATGATTAGCATTGATGAGGCAATATATACCTTCAAGCTTGGAGTGCCTTTTATACCAATAGCATTCATAGTATAGCTCTCAATCCATAGTGGCATAAAGAATTTCTCCTTAGATAACTCTTGTTTATTTTAACAATTTGCAAATAGTATCCAGATTCATACCAACATTTTTCTTCGCTCTAATATTGAGTGTAACATACCTATTTATTAAATTTTAGTAGCACATATTTTAATAGCCCATCAAGAAGTAATCAAGATCATCGTTATTCAAAAATCCTTAGAATGAGCATTCATAACCTTGAACTACTTGAGTCTACCTCACAAGGGAAGCTCTACCTCAACCCCATAAGGACCAACCTGAAAATGAGGACTCAATATAAAATACTATGGTCTCCTGTTAGCCATCTAGTGTTAGCTTTTGAGATGGTTATATTGTTATCATCCCTAAAGCCAAAGAAAACCATTGCCACACTTGGTTCAAAGAGAGTGACAAATAAGGGGGAGTGATGTGCATTGACCCCTCTACCCATGAGTTACAGTCTTGACTATGGTTCCCTAAAATGGCACTAGTTGGATTCTTATGATGACATGCTCGGACAATCAACATTCGGCCTTTCCTAGCTTTGATTAATCTATTGTTTGAGTTATGATGGAAGCATGTCAACTAATCAAGACCACCTTGCCATGGAAAAGACGTGTCACAAATCTAACCATCTGCTTCTCTCAAGATTTTCTTTAGTTTTTTATTTATTTTAGCACAACTTAGTTAGACATAAAGAAATCCGCTTCATTAATTAGCCCTTGTAAGTAGTATTCATTTACATAATTTACACACAAATACAAATACAAAGAAAATAATCTTTTTCAAAAAAATATTTTTTTAAGTTCATATTATTTTTGTCCCAATAACTATTTTAGTATGTGTTCAAACTCTACCCAAATGCCAAAATAAATCACCAAGTCCACCCTCAGCTAATTTGAGGACCTTCTAGGAGATTCACCCGAGCTTGTAAGGGGTAGGCTAGTCCTAGCATGGCAAAGCAATCATGGTCAAATCCCTCTCACTCCTTGGCACCTCCTAGCCTACACGACTCCCTATGGAGAGACCTCTCACATGTCCGGTGCCTATTTAGCATGTATGTTCGCTAGTTAACAACTACCATATATAGTAGCTATGATAGTTAGCATTAATATTAGCTTGTTAATAGTTACCATATATATTAGCTTATTATAACATCTAGCATATATGCTAATTATGCTAGTGAACAAAAATGTTAGCTTCTTAACAGTTACCATATATGCTTATTAGCATGTATGCTAGTTAGTTAACAACTAGCATATGTGCTAGATATGATAGTTAGCATATATGTTGGCAATCTCGTATGTTATTTGTTTTCTTTTATTCTATCTCATATTTATATTGTATTTGATCTTTGCAGATCCTCTCACGTACAGTTCTTCTAGAAAACCAAAAGGCCTAATTGTGTTGTCACTTAGACAAGTGAAGGGTAGCCTTCATAGGTCCTCTATAGATTATGGGCTTGTCAAGAATGCTACTAATAGTATCTTTGCTCCTATTAGGAATGTCTCTACCACTTCATTAATGGAGCATAAAGGTGATACGTAAGAGCCTTGTCTAGTCTCATCAAAGTGGTACAAGGAGTGGAGGTGGAATGAATGAACCTCCCATATGAAGAGGATATTAGCAGTCATGTATGCCTTGTGGGGTGATCTCTTACCTGTGACCCTCCAATCTGACTCGCATGAAAAAATTAGGAGCTCTGACATTCTATTTTTATATAATTTTATGTGTTTTAGACACTTTAGATGGAGAGCATACTAGTGCATTTCTTTTTGTGCACTTTTGGCTATTTTTTAAGGATTTACCCACATTTAGGGTTTTTTCTATTTCTCACCTATATATAGGTAGCCTGCCCTCCCACTTTCATTATCCATTATCCATCATTGATCTTTCATGATCAGCTAGCCCTCATCATTCCCTCAACCCCCCTACTACCGTCTGGCACCCACATTGATGCATAGAGTTGTGTGTTGGGGCTGACCATTGCAGCCTTGTACTTTTAGCCATGCCAATCACATTGTTCCTTCTCTCTCTTGCATTCTCTCTTTATCTTCTTCTTCTCTCCATGTTCACTTTCCTCTTTCTATTGCACACTTTGACATGGTATTAGAACCACACATGGGAGTCGAAGCCATTGCATGCCCACATTAGGGAAAATTTGTGTTTATTATAGGGACTTGATTTTCGGACACTCTTGGTCCTTTACTAGCCCCTGGATTGGTTGTGTTTCTAGGTTGAATCCTTGGTTTCCTTTGCATTTACTGCTCCCTCTCTCTCCTTAGCATTGTGTGTTCCCTTTGGCATCGAATACTCCCCATCTACCTTGCCTCAATCAGTTTTCTTCTATACCATCCGCCGACAGACCTTGATTATCCCTAGGATGCCCCTTATTGGTTGCCTTTATTCTAATGGTAGCATCTTCTTCTTTTTTCTTGCCGGTACTTTATTGAAGGGAATTTATAGTCAACATGTATGCTATGGGGGATTGTGTTGACTAACAATCATCTTAATACTCTTTCCCATTATATTCTTCTGAGGCTTCTAGTTCTTGATTGACATTGATGGCATCTCCTAAGTAGGTGCCAGTCCTACCCTCTCTCTCCACAAGATGAACTACCCTCTATGGTCATGCCATATGGAGTGTCTCCTCAACAACTATGACCTTTGGAATTTTGTTACAATCCCTATACCCTAGCCTATCGTGGATCCACACGATGGTGTGACTACAGATCGGGAGCTTTATGGGATCGATTGAATGCCATAGCCTGCTCTTCTCTCCTTTGAGTTGTACAATTATGTGCTCATGCACATAATTTAGACATATCTACACCACTATGGAGATTTGGAGGAGATTGGTATCCCTCTTCCAAATCCAAACATTTGGGCATTGCTTGTCTCTTGAAATGAAGCTATGACAACTATATATCACAAATTCCCCTATGATGAGGGATCACATCCACTCAAGATGTGCTTTCATTCCTGGGTGCAGACATTTCTTCAAAGGACCTAGCTGTGACACTTCTTTCACATCTTCCATCATTGACATATGATGTGTTCTACACCAGTCTTCTCACTTCTTGTAACTGGGAGGAGTTAGTTGGGCAAGATGCACATCACAATGAGAAATTCTTGAAGAGCCCATGCACATGGCTATGCTTATGTGGTTTCATCTACAAATACATGACAAGCCACGTAAAAGAAAGGGAAGAGGAAGAAGTTGGAATCATCTTCCAACTCTAATACAAATTTTGTGGGGAAGCATAGAGGATATCCCACATGTCCTCATTGTGGAAAGACCTAGGACCCCAAGAAGAAGTGTTAGAGGCTATAGCCTCACCTTTGTTCGGGAGAAAAGGATGGACCGACATCAAAGCCTTTGTTTACCTCTACTTCATCACCCGTTATTACTGCCAAGTCAATGTTTCTACACATTTATTAGGTAGAGAGGTCTTCTTGTCTTGACTTCTAAGCAACCTTGGCTCTTTGATAGTGGTGTTTCAAGTCCTATGACTCCCTGAGGTGATTTGTACAAGTTTTCCATCCATCAGAGAGTATTGGCATTGATGGTGACATTTCTTTGGTGTCTATTAGTGGTGTTGGCACCTTGCCTCTATTCTCTAACCATCCATCAAGCTCCACTTCTAAGGCCTTATATTCTCCTAGCTCGTCTTATCTCTCCTCTCAGTTTATGGCCTTCCGAGACTCAAGACCTGCATTTTCTTCACTAAGTAGGCTGTCCTTGTTGAGAATTCTTCTACTAGAGCCATGTTTGTGACAAGTTGGTTGGAGAGGGGGCTATATATGCTTCATTCCCCTTCCTTTGTGCAAGGCCCTACAAGGCATCTTTCTACAGCCTCATTTGTTCTCGATTGTGTACCATTTATCCCATAGGTTCCATCCCATCCCCTACCATCTCCTTTGGTGGTTTCCTTATACCTCCTTTTCAGAGGGGGATGATATTGGTGATGCGATTATGGATTTCCTAGCCCTTTGTAGTTGCAAGGGGGCTTCCTAGGATCATGAGGAGTTGCTTCAAGGCTTCCAATCTACTTTGGGCCTTTCATTTATGTAGCCACCTCTTTTCTTCATCATTGAGCCACCATTCCCTGCCACTTGGTCTTTGATCCCTAGTGTTTCTATACAGCTTATGGAACCTTCAATAGTGCCTCACTATCATCCCTGTGATATCCCGACATCCCAACCTTATTGTTCAATCTTCCCGACTTCTCACAAAATGGACATGAAGAACTCTAAATCATTAAAAAGGGGAGATCTTGAGTAAAATGACCCGAGGATCGTAACTCGACATTTTCCCATATTAACAAGGACTGTAGTTATATGTCACGAAAGTTACCACGTGAACGAGAGTTGTGAGCCATAATTCGAATTTGACCAAACACATTTTAAACTTGGCAAGTAAAATAAATCACAAAGCTTTAAGCTTTAAGCTTTAAAGCTTGAAAATAAATAAGAAGGAGAAGAAGACATCGTGAAGAGGCCATCGCCCCCCCCCCCCCCTTTTTTTATTGAAAAAAATGACACCGTGAACCCCCCCAATTTTGGCATTCTTGATTCTGGATCAAAAAGCTTGAATTCACCTTCAGTAATTCAACAGTTAACTCTAGCAATCCCCCCCTCTTCTCAGTTCGATGAGAGGCTTGGATTCAAGCAAATCATCCGCCGAGAGCTAGGCAAATCAATCATGGCATCTATGGCAACCTCTCTGGGCCTCAAAGATCAAATCGACTTCATCAAATTGCATCTTGAAAGCTTCTAGATTGTTGATTTGCCAAGATACCCTCCATAAAGAGCTCTTCTTCTTGGCCACAACCCTTCTTCTTCAATTTAGCTATAAATACGAGGCAGTCCAAGCAAGAGAAGAGAGGCCCTTCTCAGGAGTATAGAGCAAGAGGAAGTGGAGCAAGAGAAGGGCGAGGATGGGAACCCTCATCACAAAGACAATAAGGATATTCCGTGAATTCTTGGAATCAAATTCTCCATCCCTTCTATCCCACTTCTCTATGGAATCAAGACTCTTCTCAGTTTTTCTAAATTCTTAGTGATCGCCTTCCCCCATGAATCAAAATTCCATCAATCTAATTACCCCCAAGCTCCTTCGCCAAAAATCCCCTTTTCAATCTTACGGTTAAAGACCATGGCCCTGAAGAAGAAAGTTACGAAGGTCGTGGAGGCAGGAGCTGCCAATAACGTTGTGGACACAATCACTACAAACAGAATGACGAGTACTAGGGTTATAAACAAAGCTATGAATAAATCAACCAAGCACCCGTCATGGATCCCTAGATACTATATTTTATAATTAAGGCAGCTAGTAGGCTACCATCCCATGAATGGGAAACAAAAGCTACATTCGTAAAATAATATTTTATTCAATTCTTGCATATAATCTTTTTAAAAGAATTCTTAACCGCAAATTCCAAGGGGTAACTTGGATCTGTACAAGATGAACCTAAGTGGGTGCAAGGAAAGTATTGTATCCCTAAAAGATTTAATATTTTTTATTTGTATTGATCGAACAAAACCTTTGATGGGTAATCACAAATGCTAATCCTCGATATATAAGAGACCTTGAGATGAAATTGCCAAAGAATATTGTTTGTAATTGAACTAACCAAGATTTTCTTTTATTGTGGGCAAGGACCCACGAAACTCCAAAGGGGTTATTCTCAAGAATAAAATTCTTGTTTAAATTTAGTCTAGCTAGATCTCAAGGAAGGAAAAATCCAAGAAGACTATTGGAAGGTATTGCCACTTATGCTAATTTTGCCACTTATGCTAAGTTTTGCCTTGATGTTATTATTTTTGGAAGGAAAAGATTTGTCTTGGAAATGAATTTGTTAAAAGTAATGCATTCAAAATAATATGTTTGTGATTGTAAATTAGGTATTGATCTTCCTGAAAATCATCAAGCTAAAAGATGGATGACTGAGTAGTATAGATCGCTGACTAAGGCAGTATTCCGATGAGCACAGAATGCCAAGTGAGGCGGTGTTCTTAATGGTGCTAGACCTCCCCAAGGCCAACGTGAATAAAACCTATCCAAGGGGTTTTCTTTTTTTTGCTTTGCATTAGTGAGTATAGACCAATCATGATGCGAAAGGTCTTATCGTAGGGAACTCTAGTCGGCAGGAGGAGGTGAGGATACCAGGGGACTCTAGTCATAAACTCCTTAGGCTCTTACGAACTGCCAACTACCCTTCGATTTCCAAACTGTGTCTTGGAAGTTCAAATACTAGTTGGGGAACGGAGCTTAGAGAGAATAATACCTTCGAACAAGAAAATATTTGTAAAAAGTCATTTTTCTGAAAGGAACTATTAAGAAGGAATTACTCTACTCTATTTTTGTGTCGTGAATTAAAGGCGTGTAACGAATTTGCATCAGGAGATAATTCAAAGAAGCTATTTTTACGTTGAACCTAAAGTGGTAGCTAATTAGGTAACTAAAACTACTCTCTCGAGGGAAGCAGGAGGATGGACCCCCAACGAATCCAGACCTATGGCTGGGTGGTCTCAGTAAGCTGAGAGCTTTCCAAAGAAGCCTGACCCGCATCACTTAGAATCTTGAGTAGAAGGAATTAAAGTGTCATACTTCTCCCGTTCTCTTTGAACCCAGCAGAACATAAGTCTGTTTCAGTCAACAATTCCTATAGGGGATGGAATCTCGAACTGCTAATACTAATCAATTGTTAGTAATAGATTTGACCAGAAAGACTCAGGTCGATTCTCGTGGGAATAGCCAAAACTTCCACTGCGGGGTAGACTCAAGCGAGCCTAGTTAGCAAACTCCAAGGGTTTTCATAAAAATCCCAAACGGCACTTCCTAGGACATCTCTTGATGGACTACTAAGAACATACCGCCAAGGAAAGCTCGGGCAGACACGTCACAATCTCATAACTGGGTTAGCAACTTGGCTCACCCATCCCCACCAACTAGAGTTTTTTGGAGTGATCCATTTGAGGCCTCTCCATTTCCATTGCCCTTTGGTGGCCTTCCATTTGATTGACTATTTATATGGAGAAGGGATCTTACTCCTTAGCTAGCTTTCTTCATTAACGAACTTCATCAGCATTGGCATTCTTCCTACCACCCTTGGATCTACATCTCCTTTGGCCTTCCACCACATCCAAGATCTAAGAGGGGATATTAGTAGTCATGTGTGTCTTGTGTGGTCATATTCTATTTATGAGCCTCAGTCTAAGTTATAAGGACATTAGGAGTTCTGACATTGTATTTGTCTGTCATTTTATGTGTTTTAGACACTAAAGATGGAGGGCACTTTAGTGCATTTTGTTTTGTGCAATTTTGGCTATTTTTTAGGGTTTGATCATATTTAGGATTTTTCCTCTTTTTCACCTATATATAGACAGACTACCCTCCCACTTTCATTATTCATTATCCATCATTGATCCTCCGTGATCAACCAACCCTCCACATTCTCTCATCTCCCTATTACCACCCGGTGCCCACACTAACGTATAGAGCTATGTATCGGAGCTAACCATTAGAGCCTTGTACCTTCAGCCATTACAATCACATTGTTCCTTCTCTTTCCTGCATTCTCTTTTTGTCTCTATCTTCTCTAAGTGTTCACTTTCCTCTTTTCGTTACGCACTATCATGAGACTCTCACAAAGGATGGCACCAAGACTAATCATGCATATAAGGAAGTTAATGCTGGTCTCTAGGAGTTGGATTTGCATGGTTGTGGTGACAAGATGTGGAAACATTCATAGATTGGGGATATCACCATTGGGTCACCTTCTATGCTAGATGCGAGAAAAAAGCATGGTGCAAATAATGATGAATCGGCCTTCTCCAACAAAGAGAGAAAAGTCTACTTCAGGTAGATTAACTTCCCAAAAACATCAATTTTCCTCTATAAAAGTTGGGAAAGCTCATGCTTATAAAAATCTCTACTAGCTATCCTACTACATGTTGTTTCTGATTATCTATCTTTTCATCCTTCTATCTTCCCACCTCATGGTGATGGTGCTTTTGTACTTTCTAGATATATAAGATCATCTTCTTATTTGTTTTGTTGTTTAAATTGATGAATTGTTCCATATAAATTTTTCTTTACTATTTTTAAATATTGTATTTTTAAGTTGATATATAATTTCTAAGTCCTACAACTCTATCCGTAGGAAAATCTTTTCTCAATATTGGCACCATCTACATGATGTGGTTGCCTCCATGTCTTTGAATTGCAGTGGAGTCTCTAATTGTGGTCTAACTGTGGGGGAGGGAAAAAAATGAGCTTTCTGAGTGAGCATTTAAGCAAGTTTTTTTGGGCAATCTCCATTTCTTGTTCCAGGTAATCCACTTATTCTACCCCTACATATTTTCACCTTCACCACCACCACTACCATTGCCACTACCATGGCTACCTCCACCACCACTACCACTACCCTTGCCACCTCCACTATCGCCACCACTACCTTCACCCTATCTATCTCTCTTTCTCTCTCTATCTTATCTCTCATTTATAGTTTCTTAGTTTCTCTCTCTACGTGTATATTCTCTTTTTCTCTTTCTACTACATCCACTCAAATAGCACTCTATCTCATGTAAACATTTCTCTCTCTCTAGCACGCAATGTGGATACATTCATACACCCTAATACGATACACCACAACCCACCTCTCTCTCTCTCTCTCTCTCTCTCTCTCTCTCTCTCTCTCTCTCTCTCTCTCTCTCTCTCTCTCTCTCTCTCTCTCTCTCTCTCTCTCTCTCTCTCTCTCTCTCTCTCTCTCTCTCTCTCTCTCTCTCTCTCTCTCTCTCTCTCTCTCTCTCTCTCTCTCTCTCTCTCTCTCTCTCTCTCTCTCTCTCTCTCTCTCAAATTGCTCCATCTCTTTACTCTCTCTCAGTTCCTCTCTATACATGAAAATTTTCCCTCTCACTCTATATTCTATCTCTTTGTGTTGTGTAAACACACACACACACACACACACACACACACACACACACACACACACACACACACACACACATATATATATATATATATATATATATATATATATATATATATATATATATATATATATATATATATATATATATATATATATCATAATGTGAACACGTGTGGCCACTTTGTATTTTTAGAACTTTAATTGCAATGGATTGATAGCTCCATCCCCCCCCTCCCCCTTTCCCCCAATAAATTTGATACAATACAATTCATACAAGCAATCCAAATATACAATTTTGGTATAAGCTAACCAAGTGAATTGTATGATAGTATTTTCTCAACAAAATAAGATGCAATTGTGCTAAGAGGTAGTGTTAGCATTGCATAGTTGGTCATAGTATAGGGGTGGTGCTAGAAAAGTTCTGCTTCCAAATACAATGTGCAATTTTTCTTCATTGAGTATGGGTTGGTGTATAAACAAGTTTACATTTGCATCCATTCCAAACACTCAAAGATACACGTAGTATAGGTGCTTGCATGCCAAACGCTTTTCTTTCTACGACACGGTCCATGAAATCACGACTATTACATGTTGGATTCTTTGCAATGTGCACATCATAACACTCTTGCAAGACACTTGAGTTAGGTGTCTCTAGTTTGAAAAGTTCATGCTTTAAGGGCTTTGCCACTATGTTGCCTTTCACAGTTATATATGGAGCCAATGCTGAGTCTATCCTTTTGTAAAACAAACCTCTTTAGCATCTACCTCTTGTGTCACATTTTGTAAAACAAACCCACCACTCTCCAACATGTGGATTTCTTCTACTATCAAATTTGTGCCTCGTGCCACTGGCCATACTTATGGAGCTTTGGGTAGTGCGCAATGAATGGAAGAACAAATGCTTCATGTACTATCATTACAGAACCACATGAACTGACGCCACATTTCTTGTTGATTGGTAGCTTGTCCTCTTGAGCTAGACCACTCCATGATGCCCCAAAACAAAGGTGCAGGCACTCCATGCATCATGTTTTTAATTGGTTTTTTGTATTTTTCCTATCTAGCTCCCAACCATCCTTAACATTGCAAATGACTATGAGCTAGAATCCTTCTTATAGCCCAAACGATGTCGTCAAGGACTGTCTCCACCTCCATTTCCTCCGAAGAATTTGGCGATACTACCCTTGATTGGTTGGAAGGCAAAGGGTCCTCAAAGTCTAGTTTTCTTGTGGCCTTTCTTCTAGGTATGTTTTCAATCACATACTCAAGACTATGAGAGGCTTTGCTTTCTCTAACCCTACTTTCCCATCAACCTTACGTTTCTTCGCTACAATCACATTGTCCTCTCAAAAATCAAGATGTTGATGCAATTCAATTCCTCTTGCCACCTCTTCAACCATCCTTGCTACTGCTCAAGATGTGGGGCTGATTCCTTGTTATAGTTGACTCAAAAGCTTCTCTACAATGGGTCCTACACCATGGAACTTTTTGCGAATGAATGCATGTCATTTTAAGCTCTATAGTAGAGCATTGGCCAAATCACTAACACATGTATCATACAAGCTTATAGATCCTTTGAATCCCTCCCCTGCCAACCAACTTGCATGCATCGGCTCTACTAGGCTCGTGGTTGGCATATGAGCAATGTCCTCCACCACACCTGGACAAATACCAGCACAAGAGGGTATGGAGTGTGAGAAAACAATTGCACCACACATCACATCCTACTATTACAAATTGGTCTTATCCCAACAAAGTGTCGCCTTCAACATAGATATATAATATGCCACCAAATAAGGCAACAATCCATTGCTAGAATATTGCAATCTGCAACTTTCCATGAGGCTCACCAAGCCCAAATGAATCAATATTATGTGGTTGCATCATCTTCCATGGCTACACACCTCCACATGTGGCACAAACGCTTATGCTTGTCTTGGAAACTCTTGTGCACATATTGTGATGTGTGAATCAATATTATGTGGTTGCATCATCTTCCATGGCTACACACCTCCACATGTGGCACAAATGCTTATGCTTGTCTTGGAAACTCTTGTGCACATATTGTGATGTGTGTATTTGGGGACTTTGTTCCCAATGAAATAAGCAAGAACTCTCCCTTCCTCGCATTATGTTGTTTGACCATGGAACACTGTGTGGATGGCAATCCAGTTGACGATTGTCTCATCTGCCATGAATCCTCGAAAATCAGCAATGGGGTGGCCACACTTCTCCCTCGCTTCATTCATTTTTGTCTAGAAAAGTACCTATGCATTTGTATCCTCTTCCTTCATCTCAAATATTGCCAGAGTCGTCAACTCTTGTACACTACAGAAACACAAGATAGGAATGGAAGAGTAAGGAGAACTATGTTTATTAAGTTCATGTTGTGATGGTAGAATCATATAGGAGAAACTGCCTTGGGTCATATTCATGTACTGCCATGGTGGTCCAATCATTAATACAATGCATGTAGTCGAAACATATCCAACTATTGCGTAGGTCCCCAATTCCATTCCTTTGCATACGATTCATTAAGTCGACCCCTAAGGCTAGCCTAGTCTTTGACATTTTGAATATTAAGCACTTGATATCATTGTCAACGACTTGCCTAGGAAATATGCTACCATGGAAAAATATGTATATACACAATGTTGCTTTAGCTTTAGAAGATGAGATTCCATCCCCTGATTGCTCTCACTGCATACTGCATGAACCATGTGCTTGAACCTACATGCACGAAATACTAATTTTTATATGCAGGGCTTTTTCATGATATTTTGGGATGCATTGTGAATGGAATAATATGTTACAAGTTCCTCTAAACTAGTGATTGGAGTTTATCAAGCATCGTCGAGAGTTCAATATCAAACATAGAAACACCTTGCTCGAGCTATTACTAGTCTTCTAGCTACATTCATTTGTAAATGTCAAGGTCCAGCTACACTAAAGTCTCTTACCATTTCATCTATGGTCTTTCATACCTCTTTGACATTAGCTCTGCACATGCCTCTTTGCACCTCATGGTTATATGTGCCTTGATGGATGAACAGTCTCAACATTGTGCTCACTGCCACCATCACATAATACACTACACACTCACACTTGGAAAGTAGGATGGGGAAATTCTTACAATAGAAGCATCCAAGGCTTCTAAGACCATTAGTTGGCATTCTAATAGCTAGTATATTGGTATTAAGTTTTCCTGCATGGCATGTAATGTGACTTAATTAGTATGATTTACTCATAATAGGGTACCAAAACTAGGTCATGCTACTTCGCAATCATTTTAATGATAATGGACCAAATGAAGAGTCTTATACATGTCCATGCCACCTAGTTTGGTGAGCCAAAAATTGACCAGCCATCACAATTTCTATTTAGATACTCTAGTTCTCCAACACATTTACTTCAACGAACAATACCAAGGAATACTGTCGATGTTGATGCGGGTTTTATCCAACATTGGCAATCGTACTTTTGCTCCATACCCTCCACTGGATGCATATTGTCTGCTACTACCGATGGAGGCTCATACACCACATTGCCATCATACAAAATTGGGATCTTCTCCACTCTCTCTATAATGCTCTGAAGCAAACAATGTAACGCTTGGTGTCAACTCCCTGAAGACATTATGTGCTCAACCAAACTTGCAAGCATAAAAGGATGGTCATATCCCCTCCTCTTCCACATTAGCCGTGATTGGGATGGTTTTGTTTTTCGCAATGTCTAGGGGGGGTGGTGAGCCTTCCATAGTGATTGTTGTTTTCTCAACACTGCAAGGGCTTTGGGTGAGGTCTATAGTTGGGGAAGGCTACAACATAGACCCATTTCTAGTTCAACAAGATAGTCTTGCGATACCAAGGTGCCCAAAACATACCAAGGTGTCTTATTTTCCCAACACTACAAGGGCTCTAGGTGAGGTCTATAGTGGGGAAGGCTGCAATGTAGACCCATTTCCTTATTTGACAAGATAGTCTTGCGAGACTAAGGTGTCCAAAACATATACCTAGATAGCATCATGGTCATTGTTGCAATGGATCAGTGTGCTTTGTATTCGGCCATTCACATGGGTGATAGCAAGAACATGGTAGCCATTGCCATTGCAAATGTCCTCCTTCTTCAACATCATGAACCGACTACTTGTGTAATGTATAATAGGTTTGGCAAAGAGGGATGATACATACATGCGGACCTCAATATATGGTGTACTACTTATTAATGCTAGATTCATTTCCAAAGCTATCTACACATGTACAAATACTCATGTCAGATATGGGTGACATTGAAAGACTTTGTGTGTGTGTGTGTGTGTGTGTGTGTGTGTGTGTGTGTGTGTGTGTGTGTGTGTGTGTGTGTGTGTGTGTGTGTGTGTGTGTGTGTGTGTGTGTGTGTGTGTGTGTGTGTGTGTGTGTGTGTGTGTGTGTGTGTGTGTGTGTGTGTGTGTGTGTGTGTGTGTGTGTGTGTGTGTGTGTGGATGCGGGTGCCAAATATGAGAGAGAGAGAGTGTGTGTGTGTGTGTGCGTGTGTGTGTGTGCGCGCGCGTGCGTGTGCATGTGTGTGTGTGTGGATGCAGGTGCCACATATGAGAGAGAGAGAGAGAGAGAGAGAGAGAGAGAGAGAGAGAGAGAGAGATGTATACATTTGTGTGGCAGAAAGAGAGCAAAAGAGGGAGATAGAGAGAGTTTGTGTGTGTGAGTGGATATGGGTGCTAGATATAAGAGAGAGAGGGGGGGAGGGGGAGGGCAAAAAGAGGAAGCCAGAGAGAGAGGCAGGGCAATGGATAGAATGAGGGAGGGGAAGGGAGATGGAGAGAGAGGGGGGCGAGAGAGAGAGAGAGAGAGAGAGAGAGAGAGAGAGATGGTAAGGGAGAGAGGTCTACGTACTTGCGGGATTAAGTAAATATTCCACAACTTGGGGGGGAGGTTGGCCTTATATAACCACTTTGAGATAGTGGAGCATTAAATGCATGTCAAATATGTAGAGTGTCTATGTGATGGAGAAAGGAAGACTAAGAGACGTGTTGCATTAAAGAGAGAAACATGAGGGGGGAGGGAGGGGTGTTTGACATATTTTTCTTCACCAAATATGGGGGCATCAGAGCGACCCTTCTTTGCTGATGAAAAACATGATCCTAGCCCACATGCACGCTCTCTCTTCAACCATCATGGCCCATAAGCACACTCTTTCACATGGCGCTGGCAACCCCTTTCTCTGTGGGCGGCAAAACGATCCTGCACATTCAAACTCTCTCTTCATCCCCTTCAACAAAACCCATATAACTAACATATTAACATACTATCATATTAATTATTTTATTGATTAACTAATATTACTATACTAATATACCGATTTATATAAAATTATTAAAATTAACATATCAATTAATATACAAATTAATTAGTATTAATTTACTAAAATATCACTTCATACTAATTGATTAATATACTAGCATGTTAATCAATATATTTACTACTTTATTATATTAATATATATTAATTATTAATAATGAACATAAAGTAAGTACTATCAATCAACTAAATAAAATAATATTAATTTAATATAAGTGTTATTATAAATCTAATAATTATAATAAATTAATTGACACTCATAGATTGTTGATATTGATATATAATAACATATTAATTAATGAACTAGTTGATATTAATATTGACTAATGGATAAGCTAACTAATATTAATTAGATAATTAATTGATCATTTAACTAACATTACTCAATTCATAAATTAATTAACTACTTAATAAGCTAATTAATAATATTTAAATATTAGTTTATTAATACAAGTATTAATTGATTTTCATATTAATTAAAAATTTAATTAACATGTTACTATTAATTAATAACCTAATTGATATTGATTATCTAGATATTAATTAATTTGTGCTAGTATTAAAATATATACTACTTATTATTAATCGTTATTAATAACCTCGATAATTGATACATGTATTCATTCATTTTAATCTTAAGTAATAAGTTAACAAATAAGTTAGTGTGTTAATTAATTACTATTTCTAATATTGATAACCTAATTAACAAATAAATTAATACTAATCAATAAAGTTTTTACTACTACGAATTACTAATTAATATTTTCCATAATTAAATTATTAACTACTTAATATCATTAGCTACTAATTAACTAATTACTAAGTAATAAACTAATTACTAATTGATATTAATGATTTTATTTAACTATTATTAACTAATGCATTAACTAATTTTAATATTAGTTAATAAGTTAAGTAACAAGTTATCTTAACTAATAATTTAATTAATTAATAAGTTATTTTGACCATTAATGATTAATTAACCAACTAATTAACTCAAGTAAATAGAATATTATCAATATAAAGTAAGTGATATTAAGGAATTAATTTATTATAATAAATACAATTAATCAATAAAGTAATTAATACTACTAATTACTAGTTAATAAGTTAAGTAATAAATTATTCTAACTAATAATTTTAAGTAATAAGTTACTTTATCATTTTGATTAAAAGGTTATTTTAGCTAATAAGTTAATTAATTATTTTACTAATATGTTATTTTAAATACTTTACTAATAAGTTAATTAATTATATTACCAATAAATCATTTTAACTAATTAATTACTTCATTAACTAATTAATTTGATTAATAAATAAAACTAATAAATTATTTATTTTAATAAATCAATTAATTAACTACTAATTAATTTTTAAAGAAGCAAAAACGCACTCACACAAAGAGAGAGAGAGACACAGAGAGAGAGAGAGAGAGAGAGAGAGAGAGAGAGAGTGTGTGTGTGTGTGTGTGTGTGTGTGTGTAGTTAGTATTAGTTAATTTAGTTGATTATTATTAGTTATTTATTTAGTTAACTATGTTAGTATTAACTAGTAATTTAGTTAACTATTTACTTAGAAGTTAATTAATTAAGTTAATCATTTACTTAGTAACTAATATTTTAGTTGATTAGGTAATTAGTCATTAGTAGTTAGTTAGTTCATTATTTATTGATTCACTAATGACTAAATAACCTGAATTGTCACTATTTTATACTAATTAAATCATACTTATTAATACTAATCTAATTGATTATTAATACTAGTAATGAGTAATTGATTACTCATTAATTAAATAATACTAATCTAATATATAAATAGTATTAATTGACACTAATATTTATAATTACTAAAATTTCAAATATTCATAAAATTAATAGTAATTACTAATAATTACTTAGTTCTTAATTAAATCATACTAATTTAGTAACTAAATACTATTAATTTAAACTCATATTTATAATTTTGAAAAATAATTATGAGATAATAATTTTTAAATTAATTAATTAATTAACGTGAATATTATAATTAAATATACAAATATTAAAAATATAATAATTATAATGATTTTATTATTTAGTAAGTAATTAGTAGTAATCAATTAATTAATAATTATAATTATTACTTAATTATTTTGTGATTAATAATTATTATTTACTTATTAATTAAATAGTACTAATAATATTAATCTAATAATTAAAAATATTAATTAATAGTAATATTTATCATTACTAAAAATTAATTATGGCATAATAATAATCAATATTGAATAGTTAATTAACATTGATATTTTAGGTAAATAATATTGTAATAATTAAATTTAAAATAATTAATACTTATAATGAATAATTAAATAAATCCAATTAAAAATAAAAATACTAACTAACACTAATGTATAATTGAATAATATTGATTAATACTAATAAATCCTATCAAAAATTTAAAAATACTAAACTAATAATTAAAATAAGATATCAATACTAAAAATTAAATAAATAATACTTATAATTAAATTAAAATAATATTATAAATATATTATTATTTAAAAATAAATTAAAATTAAAATTAAATTATTAATTAATAATTATTATATTATTTAATTTAATATTAATAGAATTCAATTATTAATAATTATATCTAATAATAAATATTTATTAGGATTGATAGTTAATTGAATAATAATAATCTAATTAAATGATTAATTAATATGAATAATTGATTAATTTTAATTTATTTATTACTAACTAAGGTAATTAAGAAATGTAATCTAATTAATACCATTATTCATTATTTGTTAACTAAATCATAATTATTCATTATTTCTCAACTAAGTAATTAATATATTATTTATTAACTAACTGATGGTTGCGCGCGCGCGCGCGCACACACACACACACACACACACACACACACATATGTATGTATGTATGTATATAGAGCATGGGACTTGTGGAATTTCTCTTCACTTGGAAAGGGGTGAAGAGGACTTGTGGATTTTTTTCTTCGCCAAGAAGGGGTCATTGGTAGCCCCTTCTTACGAGGCAAAAAATAAAACCACAAATCCACTTTTGACTTTTTTTTCCGCTCGAGAAGGGGCTACTATAGCGACACCTTCTTGGGTAGAGAAAGAAAACAAAAGTGGACTTGTGGCTTTCTTTTTTTGCCCAAGAAGCAACTACTACTGGCGACCCCTTATTGGTGAGAGAAAATAAATTATAGCATGCTCTCTCTCCCCCCATTTTCTCTATTCTTTGACTTGTGGATTTTTTTTAAACCCAAAGAAGGTCATCAAGAACCCCATTTTTGGAAAAAAAAATAAAGCCACAAGGGGACGTGGCTTTTTTCTCGACCCGAGAAAGGGTGCCAACTGGGCGACCCCTTCTCTCGGTCAAAAAATAAAGCCACAAGTGGATACATGGCTTTATTTTCACTCAATAAGACTGCAGGCACAATGAGTTCTTGACGAGAGTAAATTGCACATATCACGTGCTCTCTCTATCTCTCTCGCTCTAAGAAGGGGTCGCTGATAGTGATGAAAGAGATAAAGAGTGATGAGAAAGGGGGGAGAGAGTTTGACAGCATGTGATATGTCCAATTTGCTCTCACCAAGAATGGGTCACTAGGAGCCCCTTCTTGGTCATGGGACTTATAACTTTAATTTTTGCCCTATAAGGGGCTGTCGGCTCTATCTCTCCCTCTCTCTCTCTTATCACTCTTTCCTTCTCTCTCTCTCCCCCTATTTTCTCTCTCCTTTGCCTATAAAAGGACCCTTCCCCCTCCTTATTCACATTGTGAATCATTTTTACAACTCTGAATATGTGGCCCTATGCCACTACTACATGCTAATTACATTGTTTGGAGCCGATTGCTACTAGTGGCTTAACTTGGCTTGCATCTGGCTTCCCGAAACTTACTTGGGATATTTCTTGGCTTGCCAGAGTTGTATTTGGGATACAGTTGATGCCTATGGATGATCTAATTGGAGGCTACAGATCCTATATGCTCATGATGTCTTATTGATGTCTGGTCTTGGATCTTTTGTCACTGCTGCTCTCATATGCCCTTCTTGAGCTTCTTGGCTTAATCCATACGGCTTTTGTGCAAGTGGGAGCATCGTTGGATGTTTGACAGACATTGAGCATGTGGTTTATGCTATTAAGCTTTGAGTCTTCTAAGACTGGGATCTTTTTCACTTTGATGTTGCATGGTTGATATGTCGTGGTCCACATACATGTACTTGGGCTGATTTGGGCTTTGCACTCCCTGAGCATACACCTCTTTGTGTCGGGTCTTGCCAGTGTTGTGTACACTTTGCCCTACTACACAGGGGGTGTGCCGGCTTACTGATGGATTCGTTTGGCATGCTTGGGTGTTTGCTCGATGACCGTATGACTGTCATATGCTAATTTATGCCCGCTTGATACTGGTTATGCTTTGATAGTCAGTGGTTGACTTGGTGCATTGATATTGCCTACAGTTTGCTCTCATTGTACATGGTTGTAATTTGTTACAGCAAGCAGTTATGTATGGACTGATGTGGAATTTTCATGTTGAATCATCCTGATTTTATGTACTTTTGATGGTACTTGGTGGGCAGCATCATTAGCTATCAATTTGTGGTTATTTTGCCTTGGTTTTGGTGGTATTTTTTGTTGTTTGCAGCAAAAAGCAACAAGTAGTTTTGAACTGTCTGCACTTTTTTGGACTACATTATGGGTTCTTCTTCCACTGATAGTGCTATCTTCAACATCATTAAGCTTGATTGTATGAATTATGCCTATTGGAAGGGCCAAGTTTGGCAGGTATTGGTGCAGAAATCACAGATAAAGCCACTAAGGATGCATGGCGAGCAGCTTGAAACTATGACTGATGACGAATGGGATGAGCTTGATGAGTTATGCAAGTCCACCCTCATCTTGTCTCTCACTGAATAGGTGCATTACAGTGTGGTTGAGGAAGCACAATGTGCTTGGCAGTTTTGGGATAAAATTAAAAACCTCTATGACAAGAAAAGTCCAGCAAGTCAAATGTATTGGCTGAAACTACTTATGGACCTGCCCGTGAAGGAGAATATGACAATGTCTGCTCATTTAAGCCAATTCCATGCTATTCTCAAGAACTTGACTTCGCAGGGCATTACCTTTAATGATAAGGTTACTCCATTGTTTTTGCTTGGGACTCTAAGTAAGTCATGGGATGTATTTCACACTGCCTTATGTACTCCTGCTACTATTTTGAACTTGCATGACGTAGAGAGTGCTCTTCTGCAGGAAGAGATAAACTGTAAGAACTTGGATGCCTCTTGTGTGTCGCATGCTTTGATTGTTAGAGGCAAAGATGGTAATGGCAAGAATGATCGTGGAAATGGCCGTGGCAGAGACTCGCAGAAGTCTAGGTCTAAGTCATGTGATAAGTCGTGTAGCAAGTCTCGTGGGAGAAATGTTAATGTGACATGTCATCATTGCGATAAGAAGGGTCATATACGCCCACAGTGTCATGAGTTGTGCAATGAGAAGCGCAAAGAAAATGGGAAAGACAAAGTACAGGAAAAGTCCTCTGATCGCAGTATTATGCCCGCAAAATCCAATGTGAAAATCGAGGAGATAAATATCATGCAGACTGATGACTCCAATGAGGAGTACATAATTTAGCTAGTTCTTATGATACTACGTCATAGACCGATGTTCACTCTATGTATGTGCAGTGCTAGCTTTTGGATTCTGGTGCTTCATTTCATGTTACACCATGCCATGAGTGGTTCCACTCCTACTGCACTGTCTCTGGTTCAGTTCACTTGGGTGATGATAGGTCACTTGCTATTGTTGGCATTGGGGATGTACGACTGCAGTTCTCTACTAGCAATACTTTTCTATTTGTATGTCATGTACCTGCGTTTACACGCAGTCTCATGTCTGCAAGGTAGCTTGATAATGCTGGGTTTCATGTTTCATTTGGGGATTCTGCCTAGAAGATCACCCGTGGCAGACTTTTGCTTGCTAGAGGTGCCAAAGCTGGCAACCTCTATCCTCTTGTAGTTGATGGGTCCTCTGTTGACCATGTTTTGTCAATGGGTTCCATCCCACATGTATCTCTTTGGCATACCCATTTGGGCCATATGTCCTTGAAGGGAATGAAAATGCTTTCTGGTTTGCAGTACTTACCACCCCTTGACTACGCATGTTTTGATTCATGTGAACATTATCTTTATGGCAAACAGACTAGGAATACGCATAAGAAGTCTAGTAGGACACACATGAGTGAGCCCCTGGCATTGCTACATTCGAATGTCTGCGAACCCATGCCCTGTCAGTCTATGGGTAGCGCAAAGTATTTTGCGACGTTCATTGACAACTTTTCATGTAAAGTATGGGCTTACCCCATTAAGATTAAGTTCGAAGTCTTGGCTATATTTCAGAGATGGCTTGCATTGGTTGAGAACCACACTAGTCATAGGCTAAAATGCCTTAGGACTGACAATGGGGGAGAATATGTGTCACATGCTTTTGAGCAACTATCTGACGAGAGGGGTATTAAGTGTCAATTGACTACCCCCTATACCCCACCCCAGAATGGTTTGGCTAAGCGGATGAATAGAACCATCTAGGAGCGTGTATGCAGTATGCTTAGCCATGCAGGCTTACCACAGAGCTTTTGGGTTGAGACAATCAGTACAACTGTGCATGTCATAAAACGATTTCCAAGTTGCAGAGGAGGTTTGGACTAGGAAACCTCCATCTTATGCACATCTACATGTCTTTGGATGTGAGGCATTCTACCATGTGTCCAAAGACAAGCATACTAAGTTGGATCCTCAAAGTGTCAAATGCATTTTCCTTGGCTATGGGGATGCAGGCAAGATGGGTTACCGCCTCTGGGATCCACAAGCGCAGAAAGTCATCCGCAGCCATGATGTAGTCTTCCATGAAGACAAGATGCATAGGAAGCCTAAGAAGGTGGTAGGGATACGCAGAGTTATATTCTAGGAGGAGCCCTGTGCTCCAGTACAGCCTACACAGCCAGATGGTTAGCCTGCCGCAGCAATTGGTACACATGGCTAGGGTGTTGGATAGGCAGTAGAGCCTGCTACCATAAGACAGTCTACTAGAGATGGACGTCCACCTAATAGATTTGAGCCCTCGAGCACAGGGGTGACAGTCACTCTTGGGAGAGGGCTATGCAGTCTAAGATAGACTCCTTGCACAAGAATATGACTTGGGATTTGGTTGCCTTGCCTTAGGGCAAGAAGACTTTGCCACGCAAATGGGTGTACAAGCTGAAAAGTACCCGTGGAAACCCCAAGTCGGCTTATAAGGCAAGACTTGTTGCTAAGGGTTTTAAATAGGAGCATGGAGTTGACTTTGATGAAGTCTTTTCTCCTATGGTCAAGATGACCACCCTAGGCTTGGTTTTGGCCTTAGTCGTGCAGCTTGACTTGGACTTGTACCAGATGGATATCAATACTGCATTCTTGCATGGGGATTTGCATGATGAGATATACATGGAGCAGCCTAAGGGCTTTGCAGAACTTGGTAGAGAGCACTTAGTGTGCAAGTTGAAGAAAAGTCTTTATGGCTTGAAGCAAGCCCCTAGGGAGTGGTATCATAAGTTTGATGCCTTTATGTAGTCACATGGCTACAACAGGAGTGCTATGGATCCGTGTCTTTACATGAAGAAAGCCTGTGATGGCTCCTTGCTTATTTTGATACTATATGTGGATGATATGTTGATACCACGGAAAGCTCATGATGAGCCATATGTTATCTTCCACAGCTCAATTCCAAGCAAGCTTCGATCCTTCTCACCTCTCTCTCTCTCTCTCTCTCTCTCTCTCTCTCTCTCTCTCTCTCTATATATATATATATATATATCTGTGTATGTGTGTGCGAGCGCGCGCATGCGTGCGTATGTGCGTGAGTGCACGCGTGCGCTCGTGCATGTGTGTGTGTGTGTGTGTGTGTGTGTGTGTGTGTGTGTGTGTGTGTGTGTGTGTGTGTGTGTGTGTGTGTGTGTGTGTGTGTGTGTGTGTGTGTGTGTGTGTGTGTGTGTGTGTGTGTGTGTGTGTGTGTGTGTGCGCGCGCGCAAGAGAGTCTATACTTGGATTTGTTCCTACATGGCTACTATGTTTATGTATATTAAAATTGGTATTTGATGGCAAGATATCAAGGAAGCAATATATCTACAAGAGGGTAAATATAAAACCCTCCATCGTGGCCAAATCAGATTTCAAAAGACAAGACCATGTCACCCTTTTTGAGGGTGTTGAAAGCATAGAAGAAGGTTTAGTCCATCAAATGTTCCCCTTGCCAACATTTCTCCCTGGATGAGTGGGGGTTCTTGTCACCATCATGCATTGGAGAGGTGTGAAGGCCCGTGGCATAAGCAATACTGAGATTGACTTTAAGGAAAATGCAATTGTGCAATGGCCAATGGAACAGACGGTAAGCAGCCCTTCTCTTTATTTTTGTTATTGCTACTTTATCTCCCCCTCTTACCTTATTTTGGGACATTGTTCACAAGAAAGAGAGCAAGGATCAAACAAGTCTCCCTAGGACTTTGACTTGCCTTCATGACCTAGAGCAGGACATGTTGCTATCTCCAACAGCATGCAATCACAAGGGGGGAGTTGCCCTCTAAGAGTGAGGGGGAGAGGAACACAAACATGAACATTGACATATGTTAAGCTACAAGCAGCCATTGAACTTACATGTGGGGAGGGAGTGATACCAGAAGAAGATGGACACGCTTTGATGATGCAAAAACAAGGAAGGGAAAGAGAAAGCTCATAGTATTAGAGAGTGATACTGACAAGGAGGAGAGCAATGGCCATCAGAGCATCGAGTCTTTTAGTGCACAATAGGGGCATGACCACACGCAAAGCAAGAAGAAGCTAATGCAAAGAACTAAAAAGGAGTACATGACAAAGGCTAAGGATATGACTATGGCGAGACTGCTCTCACAGTCACTTGTGATAAACATATTGTGCAAGCTTGAATCGAAGACTAGTTGCAATGTTGACAGTGAATGTTTATAAGAGTTGGTGACATGATATTGATTATTTTATTTATTTATATTATGTCAATGTGTATAATACCTTATTGTTTCATATAGATGTAGACTCCACCCCTTTGCCACCCATCCCATTATGTTGTTTGGTTTCCATGCATATGATAAGACAAGTCACATCAAGGTATAAGCAACTCTCAAAGACCCTTTTCAAAAATGGGTACATTAGAGGGATGGGCATATTCATAGTAACATTAGAGACTCTAAGGCACTATTGCAAGGAGATTGATGATACAATTAGAAATGAGTGGAACCCCCATTGACTAAAGAAGAACAAGGACTTTGAGGTAGAAATCAATGGCACCGATTGGGCTTTTTTGTCAAATTGCATGTTTTATGTTTGGAATGGTAACCATCACCTCATAGCATGGATGAATAACATATGCATATGTGAGTGGCCCTAGACCGTAGGACCTTAACATTTTCCAATGTGTTTGTTGCTTATGTTGTCATTATAGTTGATTGTTTGCAATAGCCTTTTCAGATAATATGAGGCAACATGCATGCATTGATTGTCACCTCGTGAAAGTGATTGGCATGAGGGGGAGATTTTGTCAGCTATATCTCATACAAAAGTGTATGCAGTGGACCATTTTCTCATATGCTTTGAATGCCTTTGTGCATTAAAGGTCATACGGATGGAGAAATGTGCATTAAACCTTGATGAACAATGTATACAAGCTAGCACAAAAGGGGGTTATGCATATCTCGTATCCATACCTTGTTTGCCAAGCAAGGATACTAGGGCAAGCTGAGCACGCAACTATCTTTGACAAGTTAGCTGATTATGCAAAGGCATGGGTGTAACTGCACAAAAAGCCAACATCCATTTCCACATGGTACAAGGCACAATTGATTACACTTGCCCATGTAATGTGGAAGGTAGGTAGTTCCTTAAGCTAGCTTAACTATTCATTTCACCCTTACACATTTTTCTCCAATGTAGTAAAGTTATCCTTAACTACTAAGTGTAGGATGAGTATGATATGGTGGTGTGGCCAATCAAATAGAAACAAACACAGCTCTTTGACTTTGAGTTTAGAACCAAGTGCAGGATGAGTATGATATGGTGGTGTGGCCAATCAAATAGAAACAAACACAACTCTTTGACTTTGAGTTTAGAACCAAGTGGGGGGAGGCATACTACATTGTTAATGAAAAGCTCATCAAGAAAACTTTATGTTTGGTAAGGGTTACAGACCCCAGTCTCAGAGACAAGCGGTATCGGTAAGTTGCTATCTCTTTGCACTTGCCATTTATATGTATTCAAACTACATTGGTCTGAAGTAACAATGTTTTTGTCAATACAGAACTATCTCATGCTTGGAGTGGGGCTTCAAGACCGGGGGTGTGTTGATGAGAAGAGAGCATACACATTGGCATCCTCAAAGCTAAACAAGGCAAATCACATAAGGATATTGAAGACCATAGAGAGTTTTGACAAAAAAAAATTCAAACGTTAATGGCCATGCCTAAACATGGGTTATTCTTGTTCATCTATATTATCATAAGTCAAATGGATTAGTATTAAATTATATAACTTTGATTTGAGCATATGAAAATGCACCATTTCAAAGTTGGGTGAGACAAGAGACCTTTTGGGCCATATAGCAAGGCAGCGAAAGGAGACTACTCTTGAGTTGTGAGAACTATTATAACATTCGAGTGGAACATGATTTATTCTTCCAATACACGGAAAAGATAAATAGAAAATATAGAGAGTAAATATTTTGCACCATCTTCCATGATTTCAAGCCGAATGAAGATATAGAGGCACTGAAGTCATCAAAGTTGGGAGCATGGAGGCTTTTGTACATGTAGTTCACAATATCCTTCTCTTATAGTATGTTTGTGATGCTATCTTGCCAATCCATTCCAGAAATGTAATGGTGACTTTGCCTATCAGGTTCATGTATTGGCAGATGGAGATGGGGACTATACAAACTCTACCAAGAGAATGCAAGGACTAGGTGGACCTATAGGATGATCAGTGCATTTATAAACATTACTAAATAGAGCAAGAGTGGGATGAGAAGGTATATCAAAGATACCCTATCTTCCTTGATTACCTAGAAGGTGAATACCCCTCCAATGAGAAAGATTTGTATCAAAAATATTCAAGGAAAAAACAAACACAAGAGACACAAGGTTCCAGAGGTGTAGTAAGTAAAATAAGTTGTATCCTCAGGAGTATATTGCACTTTTTGTCTCCTAGTAAAAAGACTATGATTGATTTACAGGAAACTGATACTTGTAGTGCAGTCATTAAAAAAAGAAAATAGAAGAGCAAGTGCATACCTAATATCATCGAAGAAAGAACAAGCAGAGATTGGCCCTCATCGCCAATTAATTTGGTTTCTCCACATCCAAAAGATATAGTGTTTTAAAGTACTATAACCTAGACATCTCTTGTATTTTGGTAGTGAAAATATTTTATTGAACATGAACCATAACCACTAGACCATGCATGACCCTTCATTGATAGCATTGTAGAGCAGATTGAAATCCCAACAATGTAACAAATAATGCACTCAAGCAATAGAGGTAAGACAAGTGAAAGTTGCAAGTTTGTCATTTATTACATGTTCATGTATATTGTTCCACAGGATCTCTATTGTTCTATGCCTTGATATGTTTCCAATGGACCTAATTTGTAGTGGAAGGCACCATGAAGGAAGCCGTTATCATTGTCATGGATAGAAGGATAGAGCAAGTTCTTCCAGATCTTGTGGTGGAGATCCTTACCTTACACACCACTATAGAGAGATGCACGACAGTGACAACGGAAATTGGGAGGCAATAATCAAGGACATGGCATCTCATCCCACTGGCATGCATCCACTACAAAGCACCGAGATGGTAAGGTTGCTTATGCAAAAAACTCATTATGTGAAAGTGCATAAACCTTGTTCATCATTGAGTCATCATCAAAGTAACAAGAAGAATGTTTTATACTATGCAAAGGGTGAAAGAACTGAAGGTCTTGAATTTGCAAAGACCGTGGACATGGCTCATACACAAAGAGCTAAAGAAACAATGCTCATGAAATTCACATGCCATGATCAGATGACATGAGAACTTAAAAACGTTCTATCATTATACAATATTAATAGTGATGTGTCACCCTATGTAGGGAATGAAAGAATTCATGAGAACACAAACGTGCTAGGGGGCGTGACAGCTATTGGTAAACAAGCGTGACTCATGGTTTTTTTTTCTCCCCACAATATAATGTTAATAGCAATGGTCTATCTTTTTGCAGGGGGGATACAATTCAAGATTATGAACTTACAATGGTGGAGGATGTGCCAGCCACCACAAACACAAGTGAACTAACGTGCCTCAAGAATATTATCTATAGTAACATTTTGAAATAGAAATATGTTGCTAATTGTGAGGTCATCATGCAGAGGGCCATATTGAAAGTCAGGTTGAAGCCCCCTTGCAAGACATTGTCTCCCACAAAGCTACAATGGTGCAGGATGTGCTTGCCTTCCACACAAATAAACAAACATGTCTCAAGAATATTATCTATAGTAACATTCAATAAGAAGAAAATGTTGCTGATCACAGAGTCAATATGTAGAGATCCATATTAAAAGCTGCATGGAAGTCCCCTTATAATTCGTTGGCTCCCATGCCACTATGATGGGAAACGTGGAGTTGTGTAGATTGTTCTTTGTGACCCATTCGAGACAAGAAATGCATTACGAAGTGATCATTCAAGTGAGGCATTCTCCCGAGCAGAGGCATCAGAGTCACATTGCAATGTCCTTATTTCTTTCTTGAATGTGCATCCTAGCAGCGATTCCTTACCAGCGGCCTTAATGTTAGGCATCACATAGAAGATCATAGAAAGGCTTTCAATATCGGTAGAGACCGTTATTTTGCACTTTTCCAATAGTGACTATGGGATTGTCTTCCAAATGGGTTGAGTTTAGCATTGGTAGGCTATAGTTGGGACTAACCAACGAGGGTCCAATGATTGTGCATAAAGATATTACAGTCAGCTCCCTCGTCAATGAGTGTATCAAAGGCATATGTCGTGTGACCAGTGATTGATATGTGCAAATATGCAGATACCACTTCATCCTCATCCTCATCCTCAATCTCAATGATGGTGGCTACTATTACGTTTACAAGTAGGTTTAACATTGGAGACTCGTGTGGTAGGTGCACTAGTATTGGTCGATTAGTAGAGCTCCTAGCCATCATGCAGAGTGGTATTGATTGTGGGACCCTACTCTTCAATGGTGATTGAGATGATGTGACCTTTTGGGACTCACCCACTACCCTGGCAGCCTATTTATAATCCTCCTCTTCATCTAAGAACAACAAATGGATGGTGGCTAGCACATGCATCCAATCCCACTCATCCTCGAGGCAAGGGATATACTTTGTTAGTGGCCCATAGGATTTGTTGACTTATGAGTCTCCTTTCAACATAGCGGAGATGGCATTTAGGTCAACCTGAGTGGCCTTCCAAGTATTCATCTCGACTCTTACAGCCTCTGGTCTGTTGCCCAAGAATATAAGACCATTGCCCTAATCTTTTATCACTCATGCATTTCTCGGTCGGTCTAGCAGGACGTCGTAGTCCACTCCCTTCATGACTATGAAGTTAACTGAGAACTAAATTTCCACTATCTTCAAGGGCCAGTCTTTTGTCACTCCAAATGGTCTAACCTTCATTCAGTTAGCCAATGTGACATTAGACCTTGTGGTCTCCACAGGTGGGTTACCCCAAGCCTACATGACTGCATAGCTAAGTACATTGACTCTTGCTTCTGTGTCTACAATTCCCTTTCTTGTAGTATCTCTTAATGTGTGGACAAGCAAGATTGCATGCATCTTTGTACCTTCCCAAAAAGCATTCACGTGCAAAGACTTAAGCACTAAGTTCAAGGTTAAGCTTGGTATATGTGTTACTATGGCGAGCAAGTCAGTCATGTCAAGCTCGTCATGTCATTCTACCCACTACTTCAACCCTTGCCATAGCATCGGGTTCTGCCTAAGCAATTCTCCCAAAGGTAGGGTCACAAGGGCTAATATCAATGTCATGAGCAAGTTTCCAACTCCCTGCTTTTCGTTAGGCTCTACATTCTTTTGCCAATGATCTTGGGCAATATGCCCACCTGTGGTGTCTAGGCTCTATCTATGCGCTGTTATGTGGGGTGCAGATGCATCTCTTGATCTGAATTGAGTAGCCGAGACTGGTGTGCTCATGCTAGAGAGCTCATCAATCTCATCTTCCATGATGGGTTTTGCATCTTTTAGGTACGCTTGAGCTTCTCTCGCCCACTCCTTAACATTATCAACCACTTATAATTGGTGCCTTAGATCGAGATATTCTCCAACCTTGGCATTTCCCTTTTGTAATATCTTAGGAGAAGATGTCTCTGCTTTTTCATTCATGACTTGCTTTCCCTTTGGTAACGTATGGCGCTATCTGTCTTAAGCATAATATTCACCTCATCCCTTTTTTTCCTTCTTCTATGGCTTCTCTTCCCTATTGAGGCTGCATCAAGGTTCCCAAGTCATTATAATGAAATACCGGCATGCTTTGCCTATGATTGGGTCATGACATTCAACAAAATTGGCATGGCTTCACCATCGAGTGTTTCAACTCTGAACAATCCCAATGGTATAGATGGCATGATAGTCGAACTAGTGGATGGTTTTTGCCTAGGGCACTCGACATACAAGTGTGTGATGCCACACTCAGAACATCTTAGGTTGGCCTTCTCTCAATTGGCTTGCTCCCTTTCGGGGCATTGTGATGAGATGTGTCTTGGGTGACCACAAGTCCAGCATCTCATGCAATGGGTTCTCGGTTCTATCCTCCTAGACGTCAATCTCTTCCCCTGCTCAATGCCATCACTGACACTAGTCTAAAATCCATCAAGATGGGATTACCCTCTTCGTCATATGAGAGGTAAGGGTTTACGTATGCTTCTTTCTTGTTTGGCTCCTCTACGTAATGTATTGGAGCATCACTCGGTGGATGGGTCACGATGGGTCCAGGTAGTCTAGGTATCCTTGTGGGGTTGATATCCATCCTAGGGATAGTTGGCTTTGAATCATTTGGTGGTCTATTCCCTAGGTAGTAAGGCTGATTGTATGGCTTTGGGTAGTATGGCAACTGCCTCTGCAATCAGCAATGCATTACATTATGACCAAACCTACCACAATCGGCATAGGGTCTAGATCTAGGATCCATGCACTCGGCCAGAAGGTGGTTTCCTCTGCAATGCATACATTGCACATGAGGTTGTGTATAGCTTCTCATCATCTCTTGAAGCTTAGCCAACTCTAGCTTCATGTCTACCAACTCCTGGCTCTGATTGACATTCTTTCACTTATATACAATGCTTTGATTAGATCTTTCACCAATGGTCATAGCCCTTTCTGAAGTTCTAGACACAGTGATGTCTCGGGTTGTGGGTCTTGAGTTCCTCTCCTCGAGTAGGTCATCCACTTGTCTGGCTTCTTCGAAAACCCTAGCTAGCACATCTCTTTACAGGGTTGAGTTGCTCACCAGGGCCTTGTAAAGCTCTTCTCTTCAGATTCCACTTATTGAACACAGTGGAGACCACTTGTTTGCTAGGTCGCTCTGCGACTGGAATTCTCTTAAAGAGACTTCGCACATGGGTGACATAGCCTCCGATATCCTCCTTGTCCTTTTGACTGACATTCATCAATCTAATGATGAGGTTGTCAAAGTATCCCGCCTCATAGAATCTCTTGATGAAGAGACTCTTGAGGTTATTAAAGTCATTGCATTCAGCATTGTCTAGTCTAGTGTACCACGTTCGTCCTTTGTCTACTAGGAAAAGTCTGAAAGCTTGTGTGCATTGAGCAAGGTCCATGAGGCCATTTTCGTCACATACTCAAACTAATCCACAAAGTTATACGGGTCATTGTTAGGCTAATACTTGTCAAGTTGCTTAGAAACCACAGAGGTATCTTTGTCTTGCTCCTAGAGTTTGGGGTGATTCCTAGTCCTGCTAGCAATGTAGTCGCTAGAGCTGCTCCACTCTACTTCGCAGTTGTGTCGTTTAAGAGTCTCTTCATGATGAGAAGCTCGCTTACCACAAGATCAACCTCTAAGGCTCTCTCGCTCTCAACATTTGGTCTTGTCCTAACTCTATTGGCAAGAGCTAAGACATATTGAACCTCATGAATTTCTATGTATTGTCTCGACTTTTGAGCTTGTTGCTCTCGATTGTAGGCAACCATGCTCTACAACGCTTTCCTTGCCAACCTTCTCTCCTCCTCTAGATCGGCTAAGATGTCCTCAACTAGTCTACCATGATGCTCCGTTTTGGTTTGCAGTTCATATCGGGTCATTAGTTGCTGTGTGTCAAAGTGGGAATTCGCCCAGGTCAAGCTCATCATTTTTCAGGTTGTTGTGGTCTCTGACATATTACTGACTTCCTGAGCAACTGGGGTGTCAATCAAATTGATCAAGTCAGGTAGAGCTGTGTTCCTAATCATGCTTGTCATTGTTGCTCCCTAAACGGCTTCACAATTCAGTTTCTCAATGTTTGCTGATTAGGATACTTGTCCCCTATTCAATGTATGGGGTCTTCTCCTATTGTTATTAAAAACAATCCTTAATGTTAAGAGCACTCAGATGTAAGTGGTGTGCTCCTCAAAGTGCGTTCTGTGAAATTAGGCTTTCAGTGTTTCTATGCACATCAAATGTTTAATTAATGCAATGTGTGAATCAAATGAAAACAATACAGTGCAGCATACACATTTCCTAATTCTTTTGTGTGTTAGCAACCATTCTAGCTGGCTTGTTCTTGTCTCTATAGCATCCTAGACGTGTGGTCTAAGATGTAGTAGGTTTGGTTGATTAGCCCAAGTATCTATCGGGACACGAGGCTGAGGGTTAGTGTTGCAATCGTTTTCTAAACCGTCGAATCTTAGCTTTTGAGTCAATAGGCTCTATTGGCCCGTTCACTCGCCTGGGGATCCATTGGGATGTCCCACAGCTAGGGCTAGGCCTCTACAGGGTCCAGTAAGGTTAGAGTTTGTCAAAATTTGATGTCCCATTATTGTCAGATTTGCATGTTTTTTTGTCGAATTTTGAGAAACGATTGTTTGATTTTGGCATGTTCGATCCTAGCCTACTGTCCAATTCTAGGTTGTCTGATTCTAGACTATCCGATTCTAGCTATCCAATTTTGGGCTGTTTGATTCTGGACTATCAGATTCTTCAAAGTTTTGTCCGATTGGATGATCTAATTGTGTCCAATTTTGAAACTCAGATGACTTTAAGGCAGTCGGAATGTTTGATTCTAGGAATCAGATGGACCAAATAACGCAGCGGTGAAAGTTCCAAAATGGCAAAAATCTTACCGAATCTCACATGCACCTAAATCAATCTCTCAACTATGATCTTGGAAGCAATTAACCAACACCAAGGCACACTTAGAGCTTACCTACGGGGCTCGAAGGCATGGTCCTGAAGACTACCAAGTACGAAATGGTTTCTAGCCGTGCCGTATAGCTCTCTCTCTCTCTCTCTCTCTCTCTCTCTCTCTCTCTCTCTCTCTCTCTCTCTCTCTCTCTCTCTCTCTCTCTCTCTCTCTCTCTCTCTCTCTCTCTCTCTCTCTCTCTCTCTCTCTCTCTCTCTCTCTCAAGCTCTCTCCCTCAACTCAAAAATGACAAATGAGCTCTCTTTTTGCCCTCTTTGCTTCTTATTTAACCCTTTCTCTCTTGCCCTGTTATTTCCCCCTTCTCTCTCTTTGCTGTGTTAATGACTTGAAGCTCTCTTTTCCCTATTTTTCCCTGTTTTGGGCCTGCTATTATAGCATATATCCTATTGTGTATTTATCTAATTTTCCTGATTTTTCCTTACCTAAATGCATTCACAAGTAATCACTTACGCTAATCCAACCTACTTATCTAAATCCAAAAAACCAAAAAAAATTACTTGCAAAGGAGATTGAATACCTCTTCAACTCCCTCACTTCCTACCTATCTCAAGCATCGATTCAGGGCAAACCCTACTTCAATACATGATTTAGAGTGTGCAAGCACTCAAAGCTTAAATCCATTGGTTGCGGCAATGGAACCAAAATATGGGAGCTTCTCGCTCGACCGACAAGACCCACGGATCGCTTATCGTTTCAAGTATTTCAAGCCAAGTGCAATGGCTACCTCTCACATAGACATACGTGCTCTCACACCTACAAGTATAGTGAGCTTACCTCTATGCTCGATTGAGTTGCCTCCTCCCTCAAGCACTCCGATAGCTCCATGATCCAAGGTGTGAGCTCAAGCAAGCTTGATCCTCAAGCTCCATACTCCATTGCTGCGCATGAGATAAGAGAAAAGAAAAGAAAAGAAAAAGAAGAGAGGAGAAGATGCAGAGCTTCTCCATCATGGTCCCTCATCCTCACACACTCACTCCCTCTCTCAAGCAGCACAAGCTCAAGCAAGCAAGAACAAGAAGAAGAAGAGAATAGGAGAGCTAGTTTTGGCCACACACAAGAATGAGCTTCTTTGTTCACTTTTTGTCTTTTATACAAAACCCTAACCCTAATCCCCTTTGGGCACCCATCCCCTTTTACATGATCGGCCATTTTAGCCTGGTCCTCTTTTCCTCTTTCCTTTCTATTTGCATTGTGCCTTCACCCATGCCCGTCTACATTTACAAATTGCACAAGAGGGAGCCTGGCGCTCTTTTACAAAGATTTAGAGCGTGCTTTTATATTTAAAATGTGCATTTCCTATTTGGTGCTTGCCCTCAACTTTTAAGATTGTCCTTATGCTTTTGGCCTTTTTTCCTCTTATTTCTTCAACCGAGGGCCACCTTTTCCACTTTGCCCTATGTCTTCTTAATTTTCTTTTTGCCTACTTTGCACTATGGTTAACATGAGCACAGAGAAATGAGAAATTTTGTGGAATGGATGAAATAAAATTACCGTGGAACAAAGAAAAGAAGTAGGGGGTTAGGTGGCTATGGTTGAGAGAATTGGGGGGCTCTATGGCTATGTCTATGCTTAGAAGAAAGAGAGAGATTGGCTGCTATGTAGCTATAGCTGGGAGAAGCTAGGGGCTATGTGGCTATGGTTGTGTGAGGATAGAAAGATTTAAAATGGAGGTAAGAGAATGACCATGGAAGAAGGAGAGAAGTTGGGTCTTGTGAGGCTATGCCTAAGAGAAGATGGGGCTATGTGGCCATGGCTGAGGGAAGCTGAGAGCATAGAAAGTTGAGAATATTTGTGGAATGGGGGTAAGAGAATCACTAAACTGAAAGCATGTCATGCAAAAAGACACAAAAAATGTATTTTTTGACCATACATGTCATAAGAAGAGGTTTTGGGGAAGGGGAAAATGCGTTGTTAGAGGGGGGATTTTCAAAATTTGGGTAACCTTTTCGGACACCCAATGGGACCCACCTAATATGGGGTGGTAAAAGTGAGAGAGGGAGGGGACATAGGCGAAAAAGCCTATAAGTGCTAGGGACAAGGGGGAAAAGGGGTGGGATAAAATGTGTACACCACCCCCTCTCCTATTGATCCACCTCAAATCTCTTGTCATTAAGAGAGTCATTAACTCTTAAGCTAAATGGCCCTTTTTGAGTCCATATTCCCCCTAATGTGTGTGTGTGTGTGTGTGTGTGTGTGTGTGTGTGTGTGTGTGTGTGTAGAGGTAGAGAGAGGGTTAGGAGGGAGAGAGAAAGAGAGGAAGAGAGAGAGAGATAAGGGGATAGAGCCAAAGAAGCAAATGGGATGTCATTATATACTTGTATTCTCCAAACTATCCTTCATCTTCCCCCCCCCCCCCCCCCCTTTTTTCATTCTTCAAATTCTCAAAGAATCCAAAATTGGACTCTAACCAAGGCCATCATTTAATCTAGCCACACACTCTATTAGCCTTGTCCTCATCCTTGTGCACGCCTCAAATTCAAAGGAAGCTTTAACTCAAGATGGATGAAGAGCTTGAGGAGAAAAATGTGCAATGAAGCCATAGAGTTCATGATGATGGCCCCACAATGGAGAAATGTTGGAGTTGGGAGTATTGAAGCTAGGAACAATATCACTTGCACAAGAGATGTGCCACTTGCACCAAGCTTAGCCCAGGTTCTCCTTGTTGTGCTTGTAATATGATTTTAAAAGATGTAATTAAAAAATTCACATGATTTTAAGAAGAGATAGGTATGGTCAAGCAAATTGATTTATTAAAAAGAAAAGGGATTCTCCATACCTTGAGTTCCTATATAAATATGCTCATTGGTAAGCTTACAAATCATGGGAAACTAAACCCCTAAACTCTCCAAAAGATTATAATTTGTAATATCTTTTGATCATCTTTAAGTATTTTGAGTTAAAGAAGTAGAGCTTCTCTATTTGTAGTTAAATGCCTTAGCATAACAAAGGACCCTAAAGGCAAGATAAACACTTTTCCCTAAGTTTACAACAATCTCTACAAGGCTGATGGAACTCCAAGTTGGAAAGACACTACTCAGAGCAAATTCCAAGTTGCATAAATTGCATCCCAAGGATTGTTGGATGCATTGAAAATGATTTTTAATGCTTGTGTATTCTATTTAGGGTTTGTATTACACCAGGTTGAGCTCGAATATGCCCTAGGCCTTCTTGAAGGCTAGCTGCATAAGCCCTTCACCAAAGGGCTATTCTTGTTTACTTTTGATGCTAGGACTAGCTTTGTGATGTGAGAGGCTCTCCATATTGATCACACATTAGCTTGGAGATGACGAGGGCACGAAAATGGCTCTAGCCATAAATCCCTTGGATGTCTAGGACTAGTCTAATTGCCATACAAGCCTAGGATGGCTTTCCTAAAAGGCCTTGATGCTAGCTAAAGGGTGATTGATGGTATCACTTTCAAGTAGAGTCCCATGGGAATGATTGAATTGATGTAATAAGGCTACCTGGTTCGAATAAATAATCGTTTTTTCGAAAATATTATTTTCAAATAGTTGTTGTATTGTGTGAGAGAATTATGTGAACAAAACTTAGGCTTAACAAATTAATTTGTGAACTTATTTTTATATGTCAAATCAAATATGCTAGATAATTAGATAATGATAAGCAATTCCATCATAAAATGGAAGTAGGAGAGTGGATCTCCAATTGATCTGTTCTATGGTACGTAATCTTGGTAAGCCAAGACATTCCCCTTAAGGATGATAGGCTAGGAGATATCAAGAGGGGCTAGACGTCATAGGAAATTGCTATAGATCCTGACTTTGTGTCATTTTAGGTGCATGAGATGAGATTTTGCCTTATGGGCAAAGGGTTCGACATGCTAGCTCCCCCTCATTTCTCACCCTCTTTGAACCAAGTGTAACATAAGTTCACTTTGGTCTAAGTAAATTTGCACAAGAAGTTGCCATGATCGACACTAGATAAACTATTAGATGACCTTAGTATTATTTAGGAACCTTATTTTTTGGTCGATCCTCATGCAAAAGGGGTGGATCTTCCCCTACAAGGTAGACTCAGGTGACCCTAGGTAGAAAATTTTACGATATTCCAAGGTTGATTTTGATGGCATCACCTAGGTCTCTCTCTCTCAGTGGGCTACCAAAATCATGCCATCAAGGGAGCATTACATGGGCATGTTACATTTATTGATGATGCTATATGAAAAGTATGGGTATATCCTATTTGAAAAAAGAGTGTTCCTTTGATAGATTTGAATAGTTCTTAGATTATGATGAGGATCAATCAAGCAAGAGGCTCAAATGCTTGCTTGTTGATAATGTTGGGGAGATCACTTCTTATCCCTTTCAAAACTTGTGAAAATGTAGGGTGGGTATCAAGAGAGTTGGTGACTTGTAAAAATCCAACTCAAATTTGGGTTGTTGAAGAAGGTAAATAGAACCATACAAGTAAGGATATTTAGCATGCTATTTAATGTTAGTCTTTTAAATGGATTTTGTGTTGAAGCTGTCAAAACAATAGCTCAATTGATCACTAGATCACTTTTGGTAATTCATGGATGGAAGATTCCTAAAAAGAGAAATGCTCTAGAATGAAACCCTTGTATGAGCACTTACATGTGTTTGGCTATGAAGCCTATTGCATATCTTCAAGGACAAGAGGAGCACACTTGATGCTAAGTCATGGATACGAAGATTCAAGAGAGATGGAATATTGATTATGAGATCCAAAGGCCAAAAAGATAGTACATAATCACTATGTGATTCAATGAAGAGAATATACATAAACAAACCATGAAGATGGTTAAGATAAATAGGGTGGCACTTGAGGAAGATGGATAGCCACCATATGAGTAGCATGCATGACTATCCCACATGATACGTTGCTAGGATAGTTAGGACATGTTGAGGCTAATGTATCACAACCAAGTATGCAACCTCACATCCAACAAGATAGATAATTGGGAGAGCAATATGCTTAGGTTGAGGAAGTACTAAGGCAATCTATGAGAGTCTCTACATCTCCACAAAGATACTCTCCATCTCTTGATTATGACATGTAATGTATTGTGGAGAGTCTTGATGTTATGAGGATGTTATATCCAAGTATGCTAGTCATAAATGTGAATAGAGAAGCCCGAGTGAGAGCACAAGCAAGTGGAAGCAATGGAGGAGTGAGCTATGGCAGATGGAGCAAGAGAGCAAGGGAGAGAGACTCAAGATGTGGGAGCTCCAATACTTACAATGTGTAACCACCCTTCCCTCATTCAAATGTCACTAAAAGAATAAAGAATAAAGTAACTGGGTGCCTACCACTTGTGGTATATAGGTATGCGAGTACTATTAGTGTAGTGAATACACAAGTAGTATAGGCACAGATGTCTTTATCCCCAACAATCTCCTACTTAAAAGTGAATGTGCCCCTAGTAAGGAGAAAACAAGAAAAAAGTGACAAAGTACAAATGTACATAAAGTACAACGTGATTATGAAAGACATCATCTCATCCAATGCCCATCAACTTCTTAAGGAAGGCAGAATGCTCCATTGAGAGACTTTTAATGAGTAGATTTGCAAGATTTTGGTTAGTTGAGATTTTGACAAGATTAATGGACTTGTCCTCAATGACCTTACTGATAAAGTGGTAATGCATCTCAATGTGCTTTGTCTTCACATGGAAGATTGGATTCTTGGCCAACTAAATAGTACTCATAGAATCCAAATGCAGTGTAGGGACCATATTAGTAATGCCAAGATTTGTGAGCAGATGGCCTAACCAAAGAGCCTTCTTGCAAGCCTCAGTGATTGCAGCATACTTTTCCTCTGTAGTGGATAGGGCCGTGCATTTCTGCACCTTGGACATCCAATAAATCGCACCCCCAGCAAAGGTGAAGACATAGCTAGAGGTGGACTTCCTACTATCTACATGTCCTACATAACCATAGTCAGTATATCCCATGACTCCTATATCCTAGCTACCATAAGACATGCACATATTTGCAATGTCCTTAAGGTACCTCATGATATCCTTCGTGACATCCCAATGCCACTTGCCAAGTGTAGCCATACATAATGTACTACAACTCCCACTACAAATGTTATGTTAGAACAAGTCGCTATAATTGCATGCATCAAATGGTCCATTGCGGATGCATAAGGGATCTTGTTCATCATGGCCTTTTGCTCATCATGCTGCAAACAATTGGCCTGACTAACCACATGAGAATGTAAATGACAACGAATAGGCTTAAGATCCTACTACATATGAAAGGCTCAAGGACCTTTTGGATGTACTCCTTTTGTGACAAGTAAAGAAGCCCCTTAGAGCAATCGTACATGATGCACATCCTAAGAGTATGCAAGGCCTATCTGATGTTCTTCATCTCAAAGTTCTTCTTGAGGTAACTTTTCAAGGCATTTAGCTCATCATTGGGCACTCCCAGCAATCAACATATCATCCATATAGAGCAACAAAATCATAAGGCTACCATCCATGGACCTTCTTCTGTATAAACACAAATCCATATCACTGTGGATATATCCCTGTCAATGTATGAAAGCATCAAACTTGTGGTACCATTTTATAGGTGCCTACTTAAGGCACCAAAAAGACTATTTCTTAACTCGCACACTAGGTATTTCTTGCCTTTTTCATAGCCAAGACTTTTGATTTTTGCTTTATGGGGTATGCCCAGACCTTATGTGAATAATCATAAATGAAACTAACAAAATACTCCATGCCACCTAATGACTTGTAAGGCATAGGTCCACAACATGTAAATGAACAAGAGTCAAAGGCTCGTCCATGCACGTAATGATAGACTTCTTACGTGAACTACATGTTGGCTTGCCATAAAGACAACGATCACAATAATCAAAATACTTATAGTCAAGGGGCAGAAGATATTGCAAATGGGTAAGCATTTTCATTCCCTTTAATGACATGTGCCCAAGGCAATGATGCCATAATGATACATTACATATGGTACTATAGCCACTATCAAATATATGGTCGATAGACCTAGATACAAGTAAGGGATAAAGAGTGCTAGACTTGGCACCTCATGCTAGGATAAGGTTCTTGGAAGTAATTTCCATGAGAAATCCCCAAAGGATACAACATAACCTGCATCATCCAACTATCCAATAGAAAGTAGACTTTTAGTCAAAGTCAAAACATTATGTACATCATGAAAAGTAAACATACTACCTAAAGCAACTTGCAACTCGACATCTCTAATACCAAAAGTATCCAATGCCAAGTCATTGCACAATTTGATAGATCTTGTCATGTTGTGATAGGAGTGGAAGCACTCTCAATGAGGGATGACATGAAATTAAGCCCCTAAATCAATCAGCCGCATTGAGTATAAGTTGACGAGGAGTGGAGTCAATCAGCCAACAGTAAGCACAGGTCAATGAGGCATCTATCAACTATAAAACATCAAGAAAATAAGTTGCAAGTTTATAACCACAATCAGAATCAGTCTACACGATATTAATCTCTTCAATCTTAATCTCGAACTTTCTGGGGACAATGTTGTGATCATCATTCTTTTCATAAATTTTTTCCTTTCTCTTTTCCTTATGCTTGTCTTCACGCATTTTATGGCATTGTGGCCAAATATGACTGCTTCCCACAATAATGGTAAGTCAATGCAGACACAGCCACATGACTTACTGCAAGATTATCCATGTGACTAAGAACGAGACCTCTAATAGTCTCTCCCATGGTGATCATTATTGCTCTTACCATTATGCCCTCTAGCTGGTAAAAGCATGGGAGCTACATGAAGCATCAACATTCTTTCTATTGACCTCTTCATTCAAAAGTGTACCCTCTACATCATACAATTTTAGCCCATGAACAGGTATATTTACACACATAGTAGTACAAAATGTGTTCTATGACTCATGCAATGTAACCAATAGGAACAAAGGAGAAAGATTCTTCTTAAAGTCAAATCCTTGCAAAGACAAGTGGTTGAAAATAGAATGAAACTCATCAAAGTGGGCAGACGTGGAAGTCCCCTCTTACACACAAAGGTCAATGGTTTGCTTTAGCCAATACATTTGTGAAGCAAGACTTTGCTTGTCATAGATATTAGGAATCTTCTCCCATAAGTACGAAGCATTGTGCCCTTCAAATATGACATTATTGAAAACCTACTTAGAGAGTGGAAATATGTTCATAGATTTGTATAACTCAACCCAATCATTTGCATCAAAGTGTTCGGGCTTTACTATTGGGGATAAAGGCGTCTTTGCCTAGCTGCTCGTGTATTACTATACTGATAGTACCTACACTTGCACACTACATGCGGAAAGCATCCATCATTGTCACTTCATTCTTTATTCTTTCAGTGACATTTGAATAAAGGGAAGGCCGCGGTCAAACATTATGATTGTTGGAGCTCCCACATTTGGAGTCTCTCTCTCTCTCTCTCTCTCTCTCTCTCTCTCTCTCTCTCTCTCTCTCTCTCTCTCTCTCTCTCTCTCTCTCTCTCTCTCTCTCTCTCTCTCTCTCTCTCTCTCTCTTACTCCTGCTCCTTCCACCATAGCTCTTGCTTCCACTAATGCTTCCACTTTAGGGCTCACCTCCCTTCAACTAGTATCAAGAGCCTGCTTCTTCGTGAGCTTGAGCTTGGTCTAGCACATTCTCAACCTCCATTCGAATACCTACAAGAGTCATCTCTTTGTTGGGAGCCATAGCCACTTCGATTGAGCTTCCTATCGATTACATTATTCTTGGCACTCTTTGAGCCTTCTCGAGTAAGTTGGAGTAGCCATTCATAGCCCTCACCCTGTTGGTGTAGCATCACATTGCATGGAATAGGCCCTTTTTTTACTAGTAGCTCATGTTTTTCATCTCCTACATCATATCTTCTTCATTGGGTAGCTATATATCTCATTAACAAGCCACCTTATAGTGGTATTGACTTCTAGGTTGCAGAGAGAATATATGGATAGGAAAGCCTCCCTCATATGCTCATTTGCATGTCTTTGGATGAGGGGCCTTCTACCATGTGCCCAAGGACCAAACAATAAGCTAGATCCAAAAAGTATGAAATGCATTTTCATTGGCTATGGAGATGTAGGTGAGATGGGTTACCGTCATATTTGGGATCCACAAGTGTGGAAAGTCATCCATTGTCATGATGTAGTCTTCCATGAAGACAATATGCATAGGTAGCCTAAGAAAGTTATTGAGATATGCATGGTTATCTTTTAGGAGGAGCCCCCTGCCCCTATACAGCCAGCTAGATAGCCTACATCAGTAGCAATAGCCTATGCTCATGGCCAGGATATTAGACAAGATGTTGGACATGCAACATCATAGCATGCCTTGAGACATTCTACTAGAGATAGACAACCTCTTAACCATTATATGCCCTCCACGGATTATGTCTTGGTTACAGATGCATGAGAGCCTCACACCTATGGTGAGGCTATGCGCAGGGGCGATTGTTACTCCCGAGAGAGGGCTATGTAGTTTGAGATTGATTCATTGCATAAGAATCATGTGTGGGACCTGGTTTCCTTTCCTA
This sequence comes from Lygodium microphyllum, assembly GCF_053477565.2. Taxonomy (NCBI): domain Eukaryota; kingdom Viridiplantae; phylum Streptophyta; class Polypodiopsida; order Schizaeales; family Lygodiaceae; genus Lygodium; species Lygodium microphyllum. Next base: position 110,825,665 of record NC_141135.1, read on the forward strand.
GTAGGAAGAAGGCTTTACCTTGCAAGTGGGTGTACAAGTTGAAAAGAACCCCTGGCCACCCCAAGCCGGCATACGAGGCTAGATTGGTGGCTAAGAACATGATGTGGACTTTGATGAAGTCTTTTCTCCTGTTATCAAGATGACTAGCTTTGGTTGCCCATCTTGACTTGGATCTTTATCAATTGGATGTCAAGACGACTTTCTTACATGGGGACTTGAATGATGAGATATACATGGAGTAGCCTAAGGGTTTTGCGGAGCCTGGTAAGGAACACCTAGTGTGCAAACTAAGGAAGAGTCTTTATGGTCTAAAGCAGGCACCTAGGGAATGATATCACAAGTTCAATGCTTTTTATGTAGTCATAGGGCTATAGTCATGGTGCTATGGATTTGTGCTTGTATACGAAGAAAGCTCTTGATGGTTCATTATAGATTTTGTTACTGTGTGGATGACATGCTTTTGGTAGGGAAGGCTCATGATGAGCTAGATGCTCTTAAGGCTCAACTCAAAAAGATCTTTGAGACAAAAGATCTGGGGACATGCCTCTCATATACTTGGTATGCGCATTACGCGTGACAGGTCTCAAGGACTACTCTATCTATCACAAAATGAGTATATCCATAAACTCCTTGAGTGCTTCCGTATGCAAGATGTGAAGCCTATTGATTGTCTATTGGCTTCTCATGTGAAGGTATCACAAGCCGACTGTCCGCAAACAGAAGCAGAAGATCAAGATGGCCAAGATTCCCTATGCATCCGCAATGGGTAATCTTATATATGCATGATAGCCACATGTCCAGATATTGCTTTTGCAGATGGTGTTGTGGCACGTTATATGGCTACACCTGGCAAGAGGCATTAGGATGCCATGAAAGGTATCATGAGATACATGAAGGGCGTTGTTGATATGTGCATTTGTTATGGCAGCTAGGATACAAGAGACATGGGGTACACTAACTTTGAGTATGCAAGATATGCAGACAGTAGGAAGTCCACTTCTGGCTATGTGTTCACTTTTGCTGGAAGTGCTGTTTCATGGATGTCCAGGGTGCAGAAATGCATGGCCCTCTGCACTATAGAGGCTGAATATGTTGCAACCATTGAGGCTTGTAAGGAGGCCATTTGGTTAGGCAGTTTGATTGCTGACCTTGGTATGACAGACGCTATCCCTACACTGCACTCTCTAAGTGCTATCCAATTAACCAAGAATCTGGTCTTCCATGTGAAGACGAAACACATTGAGGTGAGGTATCACTTCATTCATGAGGTCATTGAGAACATGACTGTTGATCTTGTCAAGATCTCGATGACCAGAATCCTATGATGAAAAGTCTCTCAGTGAAGCATTTTGTCTTCATTAGGAAGATGATGGGCGTAGGATGAGATGACGTCTTTCCTCATCTTATTGTACCTATACACACTTGTACTTTTTTTTTCCTTTTTTTGCTCCTCACTAAGGTAGATTCACCTTTATAAGTGGGAGGTTATTGGGGGTAAAGTCACCTTTATCAAGTCGCTCATGTATTACTGCACTGACAATATCCACACGTGCACACTGCAGGTGGCAAGTGCCCATCATTGTCACTTCATTCTTTATTCTTTCAGTGACATTTGAATAAAGGAAATGCCGGTCACACATTGTGGCAATTGGAGCTCCCACATTTGGAGTCTCTCTCTGTCTTGCTCCTGCTCCTTCCACCATAGCTCTTGCTCCCGATCGTGCTTCCACTCTAGGGCTCACTTCCCTTCATTTACACCCTCATGTTTCAATGGCTTAATCTATAATTTTTGCACTAGAACCTGTCAAATTTGTGTCTTTTAATAGCTGTAATTTGTGCCATCCAACTTGTCAATGTTAAAGATAGAATTATCATTTGATCCACCAGTCATAATGCAATAAATGAAAGCACAAGCCAATACAAATATATTGCTATAAATGATAGCAAAACATGCCAAAATCGAGACCAAGATAATGTCTAAATAGATGAAATTAGCAAATAGTAGGGTTATCTACTAAGAATTAATAAATGACAATCAAGTTAAAGCATCTGCACTCATAGATGATGCATAAACATGCAATTACAACAAGTTGAAAATAATGATATGAGTCAATCCAAAGCTAGGTGTGAGTAACCAACTAATAGAATCCAATGTGCAACTCTGTCATGTATATAGTAGGTCTCAAAGATAATGGATGAGAACTGCTAGATACACAATTGAGACTGAGCAAGGGCAAAGAGGCTCGCTACATAGCCAAGCAAAATGAATACATCATTTACAACACACTAACAGAGATAGATGTCGACTCAAAGTAGGAATCAAATCAGCCTACTAATAAGTAATTGCACCAAATCAGCATCAAGAGAGCATGTACACAGCTCAATGAGTCCCATGGTCTCAATGAAAAAAGCTCAATTACATAAACCCAAAGCTCTACTCAAATCCAAAATATCCAAGTAGCTCAAGTGACTCCCATTGTAACAAAACGGAATGCCAATCGAGCAAGAGAAGCTCAATAGATAATATACATGACATCTGAGCATTCGAGTTACATGAGGCATAAGCTAGGAGCATAAAACCCAATAAAATCTTTCAAGCCGTAATTATATAAGCCACTATTGCAATCGAAAAAAGCTCCAAGACATGTAATTGAGCTCAAATGCAAAGCATACAGTGCTTTTTTGGTTGCCATGAATGACACAGAGCCTATCCAAATGGATGTAAGGATAGTCTTCTCACATGGGAACTTGCATGATAATGTCTAGATACAACCATTAGAGGGGTTTGTTATGCAAGGCAAGAGAAATTCATTTGTGAGCTTTTATAAAAGTCTCTATGGACTAAAGCAAGCTCCAAGGGAATGGCATCATAAGTTTTTGATGCTTTTATGAGGTCCTAGATATATGCAGAGAGAGTCAAATCTATAGGAAGAAGACTATGAATGGTAGCCTTGTGATCTTGATAGTTTACATGAATGATATGCTTATTGCCATAAAATCTAATTAGATGTGGGTGCATTTAAGAAAAGGTTGCATGAAACTACAATATTTTCTTTGCATGAAGGATTTAGAAAATGCATGCCAATTTATTGGCGTGAAGATAAGTGAGACAAATACAAGAAATTTTATTTAACTATCATAGACGGAGCACAATTTTTATTTCAATATAGATAGGGAGGAGGCTATAAGTATTCCATTGCCTCCATATTTGAAACTGAGCCAAGAGGACATCCCTATGTCAATCGAGTAAAAAGCTAAAATGACAAAGATACCTTATGCATCTACAATTGGTAACTTGATGTATGCTATGGTAGCTACACGTCTAGACATTGCTTATATAGTAGGTAGGAGTGGTTAGTAGATTTATGGAAAACCTTGTGAAGAAGCTGAAAGGTGAGAAGGATCGAAGCTTGCACACGAGCTATGGCGGGAGAGCAAGAGCAAGAAAGAGAGAGACAAGAAATGGGAACTCCAACAGTCACAATGTGTGACCGGGCCTTCCTTTATTTACTAGTCACTAAAAAATCAATGTAAAGAATAAAGTGACGTGACGGGCGCCTGCCACCTGCAGTGTGCAGTGGCGGGTACTGTCAGTGTAGTAATACATGGGGCGGCACGGCAGAGGCGCCTTTACCCCAACAACCTCCCACTTAAAGGCGTATCTGCCCCAGTGAGAGAGAAAGAAAAGAAAAAGACAGTACAACTGTACATAGGTACAAGGGATGAGGAAAGGCAACATCTCATCCAATGCCCATCAATCTCCTGAGAAAGGCAAAGCGCTCAGTAGTGAGGCTTTTCGTGAGCAGATCTGCAGGATTCTCGTCAGTGAAGATCTTGACAAGGTCAATAGACTTGTCCTCCACGACACCACGTATGAAGTGATACCTCACCTCAATGTGTTTTGTCTTCGTATGGAAGACCGGATTCTTAGCCAACTGAATGGCACTCATAGAATCCAAATGCAGTGTAGGTATAGCATCAATCCCAAGGTCAGCAACTAGACGGCCTAGCCATATGGCCTCCTTGCAAGCCTTAATGGCTGCAACATACTCGGCCTCACTGGTAGACAAAGCTGTACACTTCTGAACCCTGGACATCCAAGAGACAGCACCTCCAGCATAGGTGAATACATAGCCAGAAGTGGACTTCCTACTATCTGCATGTCCTGCATAATCGGAGTCAGTGTACCCCACGACCCCTGTATCCTGGCTGCCATAGCAAATACACATATCTGTTGTGCCCTTCAGGTACTTCATGATACCCTTCACGACATCCCAATGTTTCCTACCAGGTGTAGCCATATAGCGTGCCACGACACCAACTGCAAAGGCAATATCTGGACGAGTGGCTATCATGGCATACATCAAATTGCCCACGGCTGAAGCATAAGGGATCTGGGCCATCTCGGCCCTCTGCTCATCTGTCTGCGGACAATCGGCCTATGATACCTTTACATAAGAAGGCAATGGACAGCTAATAGGCTTTACGTCCTGCATGCGGAAGCGCTTAAGGACTTTATGAATATACTCCCTCTGTGACAAGTAGAGGAGTCCCTGATGCCTGTCGCATTTAATGTGCATACCAAGTATGTGAGAGGCCTGTCCCAAATCCTTCATCTCAAAGCTCTTCTTCAGCTGAGATTTAAGAGCATCTAGCTCATCATGAGCTTTCCCTGTTATCAGCATATCATCCACATAGAGTACCAAAATAAGCAATGAACCATCACGGGCTTTCTTCATGTAAAGACACGGATCCATAGCACTCCTGCTGTAGCCCTGTGACTGCATAAAGGCATCAAACTTATGATACCATTCCCTAGGTGCCTGCTTCAAGCCATAAAGACTTTTCTTCAACTTGCATAGTAGGTGCTCCCTGCCAGGTTCTGCAAAGCCCTTAGGCTGCTCCATATAGATCTCATCATGCAAGTCTCCATGTAAGAAAGCCGTCTTGACATCCATCTGATATAGATCTAAGTCAAGCTGAGCAACCAAAGCCAAGACCAAGCACATGGTGGTCATCTTAACCACAGGAGAAAAGACCTCATCAAAGTCTACACCATGCTCCTGCTTAAAACCCTTTGCTACCAATCTAGCCTTGTATGCCGGCTTGGGGTGTCCAGGGGTACTTTTCAGCTTGTGCACCCACTTGCATGGCAAAGCCTTCTTGCCCTTAGGCAAGGCAACCAAATCCCAAGTCTCATTCTTATGCAAGGAGTCGATCTCAAACTGCATAGCCCTCTCCCAGGAGTGACTGTCACCCCTGCGCATAGCCTTATCATAAGTGAAAGGCTCTCCTGCATCTGTAACCAAAATATAATGCATAGAGGGCTGAAATCTATTAGGTGGATGTCTGTCTCTAGCAGACCGTCTCACTGCAGGCTCTGCTGCCTGCCCAGCTGCCTGTCCAACACCCTGACCATGAGCATCTGCTGCAGCTGTAGGCTGTCCAACTGGCTGTGCAGGAGCTCTAGGCTCCTCCTAAAAGATCACTTTGCGGATCTCAACCACTTTCTCAGGCTGCCTGTGCATCTTGTCTTCATGGAAGACTACATCATGGCTGCGTACTATTTTCCGTACCTGCGGATCCCATAGACGATAGCCCATCTCTCCTGAATCACCATAACCAAGAAAGATGCATTTAATGCTCTTTGGATCCAACTTACTCCTCTTGTCCTTGGGCACATGGCAGAATGCCTCACATCCAAAGACATGGAGATGCGCATAAGAGGGTGGCTTACCAGCCCAAACTTCCTCTGTAACCTGGAAATCCAATCCACTAGAAGGCGATCGGTTTATGACATGCATTGCCGTACTAACTGCCTCAGCCCAAAAGCTCTGTGGTAGACCTGCATGGCTAAGCATAGAGCGGACACGCTCCTGAATAGTCCTGTTCATGCGCTCAGCCAAACCATTCTGGGCGGGGGTGTAAGGGGCGGTCAACTGACGCTTAATACCCCTATCATCACAAAACTGCTCAAAAGCACGTGAGACATATTCTCCCCCATTGTCAGTCCTAAGGCATTTCAGCCTATACCCAGTCTGGTTCTCAACAAGAGCAAGCCAACGCTGAAAGATTGCCAAGACATCAGACTTTTGCTTTATGGGATAAGCCCACACTTTCCTAGAAAAATCATCAATGAAGGTAACAAAGTACTTTGCGCCACCCATAGACATACACGGCATGGGCCCACAAACATTTGAATGCACCAAAGCCAAGGGCTCACTCATGCATGGCCTACCCGATTTCTTATGCATAGACCTATTCTGCTTACCATAAAGACAATGATCACACGAGTCAAAACGTGCATAGTCCAAAGGCGGAAGATACTGCAAACCAGATAACATTTTCATTCCCTTCAAAGACATATGCCCCAAACGGGCATGCCAAAGTGATACATGTGGGATAGAGCCCACTGCCAAAACATGGTCTACAGAAGACCCAGATATAACAAGAGGATAGAGGCTGCCAGCCTTGGCGCCTCTAGCAAGCACAAGTCTGCCTTTGGTAATCTTCCAGGCAGAATCCCCAAAACATACATGAAACCCTGCGTCATCCAACTGTCCTGCAGATATAAGACTGCGCGTAAGCGCAGGTACATGACGTACATCCCTGAGCAAAAAGGAACTGCCAGTGGAAAACTGCAAGTGAATATCTCCACAGCCCACAATATCAGAGACCTTGTCATCTCCAAGTCTGACTGATCCAGATACAGTACGGTAAGAGTGAAACCACTCACGGTAAGGCGTCACATGGAAGGACCCACCTGAATCCAATAACCAGCACTGTGCATACATACTAGGTGTCTCAGTCAAGTGTGAAGCATTAGAAGAACTAGCTGCAAGTATGAACTCATCACTACCATCGAAATCCTCGGTCTGCATGACATTAATTTATTCAATCTTGACGCTGGACTTCGCAGGTACTATGCTGCGATCAGAGGACTTCTCTTGCACTTTCTCTTTGCCCTTATCCTTGCGCTTCTCATGACACTGTGGTCTGATATGGCCCTTTTTTCCACAATGATGACAAGTGACATTAGCGTTGCGCCCATGCGACTTTCCACGAGATTTAGACCGACCCTTCTGCGAGTCACGGCCACGGTTATTACCAGGATCATTCTTGTCATTCCTGCCTCTAACTGTCAAAGCATGTGAAACACGAGAGGCATCCAAGTTTTTGCGATTAACCTCTTCCTGCAGAAGAGCACTCTCAACATCATTCAGTTTCAGAGTAGCACTAGAGGCACATAGGGCAGTGCGGAATACATCCCATGACTCATTCAGAGTCCCAAGCAATAAAAGAGGAGTTACTTCCTCTCCAAAGGTGATATCCTGCGAAGTCAGGTTCTTCAGTATAGCATGGAACTGGCTCAAGTGAGCAGACATAGTCGCATTATCCTTCATGCGCAGATCCATAAGCTACTTCAACCAGTACATCTGACTCACTGGACTTTTCTTATCATAAATATTCTTGATCTTATTCCATAGATCCCATGCACTCAGCGCTTCCTCAAATACATTATAATGTACCTATTCGGTGAGAGATAATACAATCGTGGACTTGCATAGCTCATCAAGTTCAAGCCAATCGTCATTGTCCATAGTTTCAGGCTGCTCCCCACTCAACTGAAGTGGCTTAATTTGATATTTCTGCACCAAGACCCACCATCCAACTTTGTGATGTTAAATATGGCATTATCAATCGAAGAGGATGCCATAATGCATTCTGGAAATGCACAGACAATGTAAAACTGTTGGCTGTTTTACTGCAGAAAATGCCCAAAATCCACTGAAATGAGCTCCAAATGGCGAGAAAAGTGTGCCAAAAGATGCTGCCCACTTAGTACTAGGTACGGTACACCAAATCAGGATATTTCAGCATAAAAAATACTGCTCAGTCCACCAATAAATGCTTGCTGTAATAAATTTCAGAATTGCAATAATGAGAGCAAACTGTCCCAAAACTGGATCTAATGTCAACTAAACAATGCTAGGTCCAAAGCTGGCATAAAGGGGACAAAGCAAAGCCAAATGACAGTGAAAATACATGAGCATAACACCGAGAGATGTCAAATAGCATCTGCCAGTAAGAGGCACACCCCAGACAATTTAGGCAAAATATAGAACCAACTGCCAAAACCTGATACAAATAGGTGTCTGCTCAAAAGAAAGCGGATCCAAAATTGAGACTCAGCTCATAAGCATCCTGTGAACCAAAACATATACTCAATGCAACATCCAATTGTCGGAGTATAATCCCAAAGTCTCAATACATCCATAACTGCTTAATGACATAGACTGCTCCAATAGCATGTAATCCCTGCTCAAGGTCAAGTAAGCATGCAAGATGCTCCCACTGGCACAAAAGGCGTACAATCGAGTTAAGGGCTCAAGCAACCCAAGACAAAGTACCAGTGACAAGTGACCAAGTCGATGCGTCATACGCTTCCCAAGAGCATGACATACATGAAGCAACTGATGTAGCAACCACTAAGCAAGACATAATCCCAATGGCAAGATCTCTGTCAAGTCAATACATCCAGTAGCAAGCCAAAGTCAATATCCCTGTGAGTCGGAAGTGCTCAAAACATCCAAATCGGAGCTCCAAAATATCTGTCAAGCATGGACGAACTAAGAGGCATCAACCACGGACCAAAGCATGTAATGCATAGAGCTTATCCGTCAAGTACAAACAATAGGCATAAGCGGCCCAAATGCCAGTCAAGTCGACCAAACTGCCAATGACAAACCAATAACAACAGAGCAAATGCGATGCTCAAAAGCATTCCGGAATCACGATCATGAGTTCGAAGTCGATTCCCAAAGTGTAATACATCATGACATAACCCATAGCATACATCCGGTATCGATAGAGAAGCAATACATGTGACAAATGAGCTTCAGCCCCTCATATATAGCAGCTCTAAATAGTCCAAAACTGTCAATTTCCAGCCCAAAAACAATGCCAAATCATGGGCAGATCGAATGCATACATTCCCAAGACATTAGGCATCATGTAGACCGCATACGGGCATCAAACAAGGTAACCGGAGTAGAGTATAAGCATCAAATGCCAATGCCAAGTGTGGCTGCCCTGTTTTCAGCACTGTATAATAGTAAATGACAGTCCCAAATCAGCCAATATTTCAGGCCAAAATCATGGCATAATCATGTGCATACATTCCCAAGGCACTAGGCATCATGTAGACCGCATACGGGCATCAAGTAGCACAACCGGAATGGAGTATAAGCAACAAATGCTAATGCCAATGGTGCTGCCCTGTTTTCAGCCTGTTATGACAGTTTATGACAGTCCCAAATCTGAAGAAATCAGCCCCGAATGATCAAGACCAATGCCCAAAGCTTGAATGACATCAAACATGAAGTCTATAGCCCTCTTGATCAAGGTAGATAGCAAGAAGCAATGGCCAAGTGTGGAGCTGAAGTAGACGAGTGCTAACAGCTTGGAAAAAAATGGTGTAATCTGCCCTGTTAGTGCTGAACTTGCTGCTGCTCCACATGGGCTGAAAAGGGGGTAATGGGGGGCTCAAGAAGGGCCTATCAAAGGCCTATGACAAGCCTCTTTGAGCCTTGATAGGTGTAAGGCACAATATGAGGGGAATAAGCTTCAAGGGTTTGAAGCCATGGCTGCCCTTGCTGTTTGCAACCTGTAGACTGAAATAAAACCCTGAAAGAATGATCAAATACCTCAGTATCAATGCCTTGAAGGTGCCTCAATAGGCCGGGAAGGTGCTCGGGAAGCCGGGGAGTGACGGGAGCTCGGGGAGATCGGATATGGCTGCCGGGATGGAGATCCAATGCGTGAAGGCAGTCGATGCGAAGGTAGAGAAGCACCGAGTCGAGCTCGAGCAAGAGGAAGCCAAGCTCTGATACCAGTTGAAAGGTGAGAAGGATCGAAGCTTGCACACGAGCTATGGCGGGAGAGCAAGAGCAAGAAAGAGAGAGACAAGAAATGGGAACTCCAACAATCACAATGTGTGACCGGGCCTTCCTTTATTTACTAGTCACTAAAAAATGAATGTAAAGAATAAAGTGACGTGACGGGCGCCTACCACCTGCAGTGTGCAGTGGCGGGTACTGTCAGTGTAGTAATACACAGGGCGGCACGGCGGAGGTGCCTTTACCCCAACAGAAGCATTGGAAATAAGTGAAGGGTATCGTGAGATATTTGAATGGCATAAGGATTGTGTGCATTTTCTTAAGAAGAAAGGATACCTCTATCCTTGGTCATGCCAATGTAGATTTTGCAAGGAATGTAGACTCTAATAAGTCTATGATAGGATTTGTTTTCACATACATAGGACATGCAATTTCATGGGTCTCTCAATTGTAGCCATGTCTACCACCATTGAGGCTAAATATGTTGCTACCATTAAGGCATACAAGGAAGCTATATGGCTTGCTCATCTAGTGGGAGATATGGGCACTACAAGAGACGAGTCCATTTTGCACAGTGATAGTTAGAGTACTACAGAATCCTATGTTTCATGTAAAGACAAAGCATATTGAGGTGAACTATCACTTCATCAAGGACATGCTTGAGGATAAGCAGATTTAGCTTGTGGAGATTCATGCATATGACAACTCTACATATATTCTTACACTAACCCTTTGTTATATGACTTTGAACTTTCTATACAAATTTTATAGGGTTATGGCTTCCACTCTTCCATTTAGTATTTTAGCCCTCTTTTCATCCATTATAATGCTTCTATCTAACATGTAGGCCTTCGCAACTATGCCGACATGATTTTACAACTTCCATAAGAGTGAGCTCAGACTTTACATGGATATTTTTGTGGCTCATGGGATGTAATATATTAAGTAAGATCCATTCAATATTCATATGTACTTGAACACAGAAACACTAGAAACTAAGTCAACTATGTCATATGATTGGCTCCCTAAAAAATGCAAGCATTTGACATCAAATTATGTAAGATCCATAAACGATCTCTTTGTGTGCAACTCTAACTTCCAATTTGATGTTATGGCCTAGCTATAAAAACGTTAGTCTTAATTTATAACTAACTTTTATCCTACTTACTAATCTGACCTAACCTTCCAACATATCAATTTAATCTAGTAACATACTAACCTAACATAGATCATCTACTCGTTTTTGAAACCTAAACCTACTAACATGCTAAAATAGTTTTCCTATGTCTGAACCCTATCACATTCCCACTAGTAACTAATTCTACTAAATCAATACATTGCCTATACATGAAAAACAACAAAATGTACTAGTTGCACACAAAAAGGTATATTAGATGCATAATTGTATTATTTTCATGATTGAGATATTAATAAAGTATTAATAGAAAATATATTTATTAAATATTAACAAAAAATAGTTTTTTCATATGCTAGATACCAAACCTATGAGGTAATGACATTTAAGTATACTAATTGAAAACAAAAATCACAATTAGCACACTAGTTATATGCAAAATATGCTAATGCTTATATCCTAATATATATATATATATATATATATATATATATATATATATATATAGAGAGAGAGAGAGAGAGAGAGAGAGAGAGAGAGAGAGAGAGAGAGAGAGAGAGAGAGAGAGAGAGAGAGAGAGGTGCTTGGCATTAGAATGTCCTCCATGTGTAGTAGTGCCACACTCCTACACAAAGCATAAGCACTAAATATCCAGTTTCTTTTTTGGATGTGGTAGTGGGCTTGGATTTATGTCAGGCAATTTTTTCAAGTAAACTTTGGTAACATACCATGAGGGTGTGCTTGGTGTTCAACTCCACTTGAATCTCTTGTCTTTGTTTCGTATACACCTAACATAAACTAATGGCACTTAATGTAGTCATTGAGAAATTTTCAACTTTTGAATAGATCAATCGATGAGAGATGTGGAAAATATTACGTGCATCATCCTAGGCATAATGCCAATCTCAGATTCAATGCTTTAATAATCAAGTAATAATGTCAAGCTTGAATAAGTTCCTATATTACAACATGTGTTTAGCACCTTATGTGCATGGTTTTCTTTTTTCTAATTGCAAAGGTGTGTGGGTGAGCTTCTACAAATTAGTATGCTTGGAGTACCCTATATATATATATATATATATATATATATATAAAGGTTACCCTCATGTTTTGTTGATTGGTTCATTAATATGAGCATTGTACTTGAATACACACATTTTCATGCCTTCACCCACACAAAACTCCCCACAAAAAAAATGGATTATATCTACATTCTAGATTATAAGATATAGCACATGTGTGGAAACTCATAAGTCACTATCTTGAACATCCAGGCTTTCATTTTTATATAAAAGGCAATGATTTTTCCATTAAGCTTGATGGGAAAGTGCATCTATGAGTACTAATGATGAAGCGACTAGTGTGATAAAGTTTTGACTAAAGGTTGAATGAGCGGCATGGAGTGATTGTTTAGAGTGATAAGAAGTTACTTTCTTGACAATGTCATGTAAGGTATACAAGTCAAGTTGTATACACGAGCCTTTTCCAACAATATATGTTGGCGTACACGAATCCTTGGCCCTTCTCGACAATGCTATGCAAGGTTTATTTGATGAGTTACATGTGAATTTAACAACAATATGTGTTATCTACAATGAAGGAGTCAACTTTAACTTCTTGACCAACTTATATTAGTTGGATCTCTTCCATAGGAAATCCAAAAAGGCTATTGCATCATCCATAGCCTTAGGATTATTGTCACTTTGATGCCCATTCCACGAAGATAAAATATGAGAGAGAGAGAGAGAGAGAGAGAGAGAGAGAGAGAGAGAGAGAGAAGAAGAAGAAGAGATAATATAAACACACACAGAGAGAGAATTATAGAGAGAGGAAATATAACATTTAAAAGGGACACAAAGAAAGCGAAAAGAAAAGAAATGAGAGAGAGAGAGAGAGAGAGAGGGGGGAAGAAAAAAAGAAGAAAGAGGAAAGGAGAGAGAGAGAGAGAGAGAGAGAGAGAGAGAGAGAGAGAGAGGGAGGAATAGAGAATAGTATTTTAAAATTAAATATTTTTTGACATAGTTTTTGACTTTGAGAGAGATATATATATATATATATATATATAATTTGAGAGAGGAAAATGAGAGAGAGAGAGAGAGAGAGAGAGAGAGAGAGAGAGAGAGAATTATAAAGAGAAAAAATATAAACTTTAAGAGAGAGAAAGAGAGGAAAAAATAGAGGAGAGAGAAAGAAAAGAGAGGAGAGAGGAAAAGAGAGAAAGAAGAAGAAGAAGAAGAAAATATGAAAAGAGAGAAAGAATGATAGAGGGAGGAAATATAAAATTTAAAGGAGAGCAAGAGAGAGAAGAAAAAATTTAAAGAGAGAATAAAGAGAGAGAAAATACTAGACATAGGAAATTAAAGAGAGAGAGAAGAGAAAAAATTAAAAACATAAAGGAAAAAAAGGAGAGAGAAACGACCTAGAGTTAGGTTAACTAACTAGAGTTCCCATTTATCCAAAGTTACAGTGACTCTATGGAGCGGTGCAAGTGAATTGTGGGGGGGGGGGGGGGGTTTCAAAGTTCAAACGCATTAAAAAAACATACCTCTAGGCACGTTTGTATGGGAAACCCGCTGCCGGTCATGGGCCTAGGCGTCAAAAAGAATGGATCGAATGAAGCAGGAAGCCACGTAGAAGGCTGAGAGCTCGGGAAACCGTCTTTGAGTCTCTCCCCGAAGGATCTTGCCTCGTCGCTGCCGAGAGATTTTCCTGTTCGGTGTTAGCACCTGCTGTGTTTCTGCAGTAGGTAACACGCACATACACACGAACTTTTTTTTTTGGCGTCGATGAAAATGCGCTCGCATACAGATGCATCTCCCTCTTCTTCCCATTCGCCCTTTCTCAGGCTTGCCATCTTCATGATTTAACGAAGCTTCTTTGTGCCCGCATGCTTGCTCCCTCAGCGTTCATTTGCAAGCAATCTTGCCGGAGCCAGGCCTAGTTATGCATTCCGCATTCAAAATTTGCACCAGAAGAGCCTCCAGGCTTGTCAAGTCGTCGTCTTTCCACCCTCGCACCGGGTCCGCTTTCGTGCTTCGCTTCTATGGTTGCAAGAATGTACATACCAGCAGTGCTGGCAGACAAACGCGTACCTTTTGGGAACAACATGACCACGGACGCACTTTCTTCCTTGCAATGGTCACAGCCAGGTACCGGTCACATCCTGTCTTGTTCTTTTCTAGAGGATTTCAACGCACGGATCCGTCAGTTCATGGTTAAACTCAACGATATTGACGGGGATCTATCCGTCAGCTTCACATCTAGAGAAGGCAGAATCGTGTCTATCAAGCTACATTGAAAATGGCGAGACTGTTCGCCAGCTTCACGCTAAAAATTCTGTAGTTTTGGATCGTGCAGTACTTTCTGCATTGCGTATTGATTAACTTCACGAGAGTTTCAAGTCGTAGACTTAGATCGGAATGGTAGATCGTTTCTCCTATGGAGGCTCTTTGATAGTCTTTATTTTGGAAGTCTGTCAAGCTAGCAGGGAATATTAGCCCCTAGATGGATAAATCTTGGCAGAGCGGTTTACCCTTTGTAAGCAAGCATAGGCCTACATGTGTTTCAATTTCAGGTTTTTCAAGGCTGAAAGATGCGTTCGCTTTAGTAAGTTATTGAAATCAGCATTGTCTACTTGAATGTCCTGATTTCATGGATTCTGCAGTACAATGATCTTATGGTAAGCACATTGGACTAGAACATTCTGCAGTACAATGGTCTTGTGGGAAGCACAGTGAACTAGCTCATGCTCCTGGTTTGTCAACACATGCTCAGGATGAAGTGCATGCGGCATGCAGTTGCATGATTACCAAGACCATTTTATTGCAATAGAAGCTTTGGGGGATCACCTGGCTGACTTATGTTCATTATAAACATTCTTGCTTCCGAAAATCACCAGTTCACAAGCTACCTCAACACTTGGTCTGTTTGTACTTTCTTGCTTTCTTAGCCTTGTCAATCTCATGGATTTTCTACCTGCATAATCTGCTACTTGTTTGATAAGCTAATTTTTATGGTCTATCCTCATACACAGAAGGCTTTCAGCTGTTGCATACTACATGCTGAGTTAGGGCAGACACATTTTGGATTTCTTACATTTTTCTGCAAACTATTTAGTCTCTTGATTCCTGAATGCTTCTTCTATTCTGCTGTGACAGCGGCCTGTTTGGAGGCGTTTTCATCGTGTCTGCAGATGCTAGGGTAAATGAACTTCCTGCCACAGGAACAGTTCAACAGTTTTCGGAGCAGAAACTTCCTGCTGCAGGAACAGCTCAACTGTCTTCTAGACAGGAGAAAAGAAAAACAAAAGTTGTGGTTCTTGGCACAGGATGGGCTGGCATGAGCTTTCTAAAGTCCTTGGATACCTCTGTTTATGATGTGTATGTGGTTTCACCACGTAATTACTTTGTTTTCACACCACTATTACCTAGTGTAACGTCTGGGACAGTGGAAGCTAGGAGTATCACAGAAGCAATCCGCAAAATAATAAGAAAGGTAGGGATTTGCTTTGAGATAATTTGACATCTTTGCAAAGTCATGTGGCAGAATCAATTGCAGCACCTGCCTTAATATGTAAATCTTATTGTGAACTTGACAGAAGAAGAAAGAAGCGACATATTGTCAAGCAGAATGCATATATATTGATCCAACCAACAAAAAAGTGATTTGTAGGCCAGTGGCAAATGTCAATGATGTTGGGAAGAATGATTTTGAGATTCAGTTCGATTACCTTGTTGTGGCAGTTGGAGCCACGGTTAACACCTTCAACACGCCTGGCGTGGAGGATTACTGCCATTTTTTGAAGGTTTCTGACTCTGACACCAAACTGGCCTCTGAATAGCTTGTTTCAGTAGTTTCACATGCTAGATACTTATTTCAAGCCACAAATATCATCTGTTATGAAGGCACATTATGGCATGCATGCAAAACTATGATCATTATGGACAGGACGTGCTAGCTTAGACTGGGGAAAGCTTAGGTGTACCTACGTCATGGGAGATTTAGCAATAATATTTGGTGGGATTTGGGATGCAACCAAGCAATAGCAATGACTTCACTTGCTTATTATGCCTGGATGCTCCTTCATTGAATACGATAAGTTCTTGTCCGTGCATGCTTTAACAACATGATCAATCTTTGCATCTGTTGCCAATATTCAAGACTTCTGGAGTTTCTGTCACACAACCTTGTATTTTACTGTGCTTGACACATGACTTTATCACCAATGTCACTGCATGGATCATGCTGCTGTTTCTTTTCAGATTGTAGTAATTCTGCTCCTATTGATTGCAAAAGCTGGATCTATATGCTTCGCTGAGGGCTTGGGTTTTAAATATATTTATATTTTTAGTTCTGGGATTTTAAGATTTACATTTTGCAGGAAATTGAGGATGCTGAGAAAATTCGAGAAAGCATAGTGAACTGTTTTGAACTTGCTGCGCTTCCAATTGTATCAGAAGATGAGAGAAAAAGGCTTCTCCATTTTGTAACTGTTGGGGGTGGGCCGACAGGAGTGGAGTTTGCAGCTGAACTGCATGATTTGATACATGAGGACTTATCCAAGCTTTATCCATATCTCATGCCTAGCGTGAGTATTAGTGTGATCCAGTCCGGTGATCATATTCTAAATATGTGAGTCATTTACACAGACTTTTTGCTGTTGGTCACTAATTCACAATTTTCTACATTTGTATAGTTGAATATTATTCAGTTGACACTTCAGTGTCTGTCTCACTTTTGTACTAAATGAAATTTCATATGGCTGCCAGGTTTGACCAGCGAATCAGCAGTTTTGCAGAAAAGAAGTTTCAGAGAGATGGGATTGAAGTGAAAACAGGGTGCCGAGTCCTAGCAGTTGAAAGGACGGCTATTGTGATGAAGGAGAAAAGTTCTGGCAAGAAAATTGAAGTGCCGTATGGTATGGTTGTCTGGTCAACAGGAATAGGTACTAGACGAGTGATAGCTGAGTTCATGCAGCAAATTGGACAGGTGTGTTTCACAAGTGCCAGTTATATTTCATTAGCCCTAATATGAAGCCTTCACTTTTGTTTGTGAAAGGTTTCTCCCATTTTAAAACTGAGCTATGCTGATTCTGAATTTTCATGTGCCTTGGTATATTATTAATATCCAACTTTGTTTTTTCAACGTATTGGCAGATTTATATGTAGTAGAGAATATTCTCCCACAAAGGGTGTGCTTGGGGTTTCCTTAACATTGTATAAGTTGACACAGCCCACTGAATTAGGTAGGGTCGCTTCCTGATTTGGGAGGATGTGTCCAGTATTTATGAAGGAAACAATGGGGTCTTTGTCTTACTTCTTGCCATAATTTACTTTTGGGCATCTTGAGAGGACCACATCCATTGTCCTTTCTTTGTTTTCTTGATGCAAAATAATGAAATAGCTTAGATGCAAGCTGAAATTCCTGATTTTCAAGGTAATGGAGCCTTCTTTGGTGATTCTCTCAAGGTACGTGGTATGGATTGGGTCTTCCAAAGTAGTTCAATTTAGAAAAGCTCATATTGGGCGGGTCTTCTTAAGGAAATTTTAATATAATAAAACTATAACAGATGCTCAATATTCCTTCTTCAGTTTGTCTCTGCTCTTTTCCCATGACCATATGGAGTTAAAGGCGGCAGCAGCCTAGCTGTGAAATTTGATATTAGAGCTAAAGACAATAGTTGAGATTGGGTTTCAGACTGATTTTTAAAATACAAGTGGGATTAGAGCAATCAGAGTAGAGTTCTACCATTGGGATACTCACGTTTTCCTTTGATCACATGGATGGTTTCCAAATCAGTCTAGCGCAGCTCATTGTTGTGAAATCAGCAGCCTTTTCATCCGAGAATGTGTTTAAGGAGCTTAGATCAGATGCATTTTCAGCTAAAACTACCCTAAAATAGTTGGTCTTTTCTCTAGAACACCTATGTTTCATGACTGAATCCCTTCAAAGCCCTTTTTTTGGGGGGCAGTGTGAACTTGAAAACTTTAAACAGCTGTATTTTCTGCAATAACACAGCCTAGGGCAGTATATGGAAAATCAATACTGCATTGCAGCCTCAAACAGTTGTATCAAGTCTACAGCAGCCTTCTATATAGACTTGGACTTTGTGTGTATGCAGCAGGTTTGTGTTATAAGAATAGCCTTTAGCCTCCCGCAACCAGCATTCAGCATCACCCTACAGAATTGTTTTTCGAGCAACAACAGGGTGTGGGTAATGGTCCATATTGTTTCCAATATATGTTTGATTTCAAACAATTGATCCAATGACTTTTCATGCAGAGAGAGCAACTACAAAGTAGCTTTATAAAAATTTAAACAATACTGCTCTTACAGTCATACATTTTTTGGCAAAATATCTTCTTCTTCAAGTTCTTCCCTCCCTCATCTTTGTTAGAGTGCAGCGATGCAGAAGCGTAGGACAAAGACTGAGAGAGAGTGAACACAGAGAGAGGAGAGAGAGAGAAAAGGAGATAGTGTAAACATAGAAAATCTGCAGTGTAGTATGTTGTATAAGAGTGCAGAAATATACACGGGAGTAGAGGAAAAATCTGCAGGTGTCTCCGACTTGATGATCTCAATCTCCATAGCCTGAGCACAGTCTGTCTCAGCCAAGAGATCTCAAGACCAGAATCTGAAGTGAATGAATGACTGAGTGTGCCACCAACTGGCTATTTATAGCCAGAAAATAAAGAATGCTTGCACTAGGTCGGCTGCAGTAAATGCAGCCGACTGAATAAAATAATGATAAAACAGTCCGATTGTAGCCTGCACTGTCCGACTGCAGCTGCTGACATGCCACCTGCTGATGTGGCACCCTGCTGACGTGGCACTGTACTGTGTGCTGCTGACATGTCCTTTGCCTGGCCAAGAAATCATGATGTACCAAACCCTACTGTGCAGAAACCCTAACACAGCCTGTCCAGGGGATGACTCAACCTCTAACAATCTTTTACAACACATGAGGTTAAGGATGGGGTTGCCTTGCCTTTAGGCTTTTGCCCCTTATTGCAGTCACGACGTCACTTGCCTATATGGGTGGTTGCAAATGTTTGATTAATTAATGCATGACTTCTCCTATAGCAATAAGGATACCAAGTTTTCATAGAGTATGCATTGATCTTACCCTTGGTGACTCGTCAAAGAGTAATAGCAAAGTTTTAAGTTGTGGCAAGAATTTGACAATCCATCTTGATTCTTGAAACAAGAGGTATATTTGTAATATTCTTGTAATGTTAGTTGGTTGCTCCTTGAGATCTTTGATTTATATTTGGACAAAAATGGCTTGATTCATTCCGACAAAGGCAACCATAAAATCCACGAGCTAGCTAGTCTCTTTATTGAGCAATTTTATAGACTTTATGATTTGTCGAATGAAATAGTCAGTATTGAGATCCTAAGTCCATCAGCCATTTTTGGCAAACGGTCTTCTAGAAATCGGAAACTTGATTGTTTGTATCATGTCCTCGGAGCATCATGGATAGATCCAATGAACAAATCAAACTATGGAGGATATGGTATCTATATGTCTCCTGTAGACAATCTGATTGGGAGTGTTACCTTTCTCAAATTGAGTTTGCTTATAACAGTGCTAAGCATTCGGCTATTGGGTGTGAAGATATGCTCTGGTTTGTACTGAGGAAACATAGAAAGTATGGCCACGACTGAAACACGAAGACTTAGATAGTGACTTGCTGCTACATTGTATTCAGCTATCGCCCAGCCTTCCACTGTTGCAAGTGATCAGCTGCCATCATCTTCACGCGATTAGATGGCTGCATTTACTAGTTCCAACCCCAAAGACTCTTGTGTTCTACTTTCCAACACGCTACCCTTCCATTTCTAGCATCAGCCTCATTTGCATTTGCATCTATAGTGGGTCATTTTTGTGTTTTCAACACTCCCTAAATGCAAATTCAAAGCTCACACACACACACACACACACACACACACACACACACACATACACACTGTGCAATTTTCTAGCCATTGGCGATCAGCTCAGCCATTGGTCACTATCAAAGAGCTGCTCTCAGCTGGTCAGGAGGCCATTGGAGGTTGGTGACAGCCCCTCTAGGCTGTCTACATGCAAGTGATAGCCAAGTTTGGGGCCCACAAAGGCAGCATTTATTGCTTGCCATCTTAGCATTTCTGGCCGATTGCTAGATTTAGACTGTGTTGCAACATTTGTCCAATTTTGGCTATTTGTAGCCGGTGTCCACTTTGGGGCAGATCATTCTTCTTCCTTTTCTATAGGTACACACACTTGTCTTCATCCTTGTCACTGTCTCTCTCACCATCTTCGGTGTTGTCATCGTTTTCCAGCGTGATGTGGTGTCTCATTAACCCTTTGGGTTGCATGTAGGGACTGATCAATCCATCATTGTACTCAACATTCTTTCCAGATTCAATGTAAATTTCTCCCTCATTCTTGCTATCTTCTCTCTTCTCCTTTTCTCTCGGTGTTCATGTATTCAATGTAAATTTCTCCCTCATTCTTGCTATCTTCTCTCTTCTCCTTTTCTCTTGGTGTTCATGTTTCTCTTTCGTTGCGCACTCATATATGGTATCATCACCTAAGGACACAGAGGTTTCCTTTAGAGAAGACCATGGTAACATCTCTTTTTTTGTTGTGCGCTTATACATGGTATCGTCACCTAAGTGAGGACGTAGAGGTTTCCTTCAGAGAAGACCTTCCTATTGCTGAAAACACAAATTTTCAGCTTGCTGTTTGTTTTAGAAAATGCAAATTTTTTTCCATTTTATAAGTGCTTTGGAGAAAGGCAAGACATCTACAATTGTTTCTTTGTAGGTATTAGTTGATTATTCTCTCCATTCGGGCTCTTTTATAGCCAAACACAACAGATTTAGTGTGCTTACAAGTTGAGAGATATGAAATATCATTGGTTCCAAGACTTTGATGACTTAGATGAGGAGTTTATTCATACTCCCTATGAGAGGTGGTGTTATGTCCTTGGACATTTAGATGGGCGCTAGTAGCATTGGTCATAGTGGTCATGAAGTGACTTAGTGTGAGTGCGCTAAGGACACTTCAGGGTTAGGACAGTTGAGTTCTATTTATAGGACTCAAGGCCCTATTGTGCACATTTATTGTGTGCTCACCACTCTTGGACTCTTAGCTCGTTGGCTAACACGTGTACATCGTGATGATATGGGTTGGTGGTATGGGATGCCAACCCTTGGGATGTGGTCGTGACCTGGAGTGTTGGTAGCTCCTAGGCTTGAGGGTGAGTCCATTTGGCTCTATGACTAGGAGGCGAGTTTAATGCCCAGTCCCTTTTATCATGAGTTTGGCTTGCATTGTGTCTCCTGTTACCTGTATAAGTTGGATCCTTGGTGGACATTTCATTGGTATCAAAGCGTCAATCTGCAATTGGGCACGAATCCGGTGATGTGCATAAAATCACTTTTGCCATGATGGTTGACACTTGATAAGTACATCTTTATCTTGTTAAGGATGGTATGTGATACTACTGGCGAGAGAGGCATACATGAGGGGCACGTGTTGCAGATGGTGGGTATGAGAGCAAGGTATGTTTTTTGTTTCATACTTGTGCTCGAGTTTTGTGTTGAGGTGATGATTATGCATAAGAAATTTTGGCAGATTTGATGACTAGAGTCTGGGGAGTTGCTACTCCAAGGCTATAGCAGACTGTCTTTGGAAGCCGAAATTTTGTAGCCTAGATGGGCATTAGAGTTTTAATTGATAGTGATTTCTATTGATTTGCACAGTTACTTGAAAGGCCGCTAACCACATCTTCTTCCCTCAAAAAGAGGAAAAAGTTTAATGTGGTTCCATTTGTCTTTGCAGGTTTTGGTAGGCCACTAGGCAGCCGGCGAGCACCCTTTGTTCGATCCCTTGGCCTCTTTGGGGTGATCACTTGGACTCCCTTGGTAAGATTACCATCGCCTCTCTAACCTCGGTAGGCCACTAGGTAGTCGCCGTGCACCTCTTGTCCGATGCCTTGGGTTAAACAAAATGGGCTTGAGGTTTTTCTTGTAGTTCCTTTTTGGTTCTAATTTTGGGCTTGAGAGAGGGTGTTGAGCTGAAATTTCATTACATACGGATTAGCTCTTTAAAAGAGCCCCAAAACATGTAAATTACTAAAAGTTTCATTTAATGGGGAGCGGTTCTAGAGAGTTTGTGTCCCACATGCAAAACCCTAATTTGGGGGGATCCTTCTACATCTATAAATAGATAGGTTGCTTACCATTCAGCCCATCATTGTATTGCACGTTTCAGCCACCCACAAGCCCTTCTCCACTATCTGTCTAGCCCCTAGCGATTGTTGCTACATGGTCTATGTTGTTGCCTAGCTTCCCACTGTTGCCGGTGATCAGTTGCCATCATCTTCAACAAGTCGTTTTTGTGTTTTCAGCACTTTTCTTCATCAGTCTCTGCTCTGATGGTGGGTGGTTATTGCACTTGGGATCCGTCTTTGGTGGATGATACACATCAACACCTTCCTCAGCTTGCTCCCATGAGAGCCATTGACTGTTGGACAGCTCTGTGCTTGAGCATCTTGTGCATTCTTTCCTTCATTTACAACATCGATTCATTCACATAGGAGCTCTATTTCTTCTCTATTTGTGTTTGTGTTTTGCGCTTATTGTGTTACTATCCAAGTCTTATTGTGTTTCAGCCATGTTCGTACATTCTATGTTTTCTTTGTGCAAACTTTAGCATATCTTTACAGAGCTTGCATCCCTTGGCAGGATGATATCTTTAGAGGATATGGCAAGGGTTCTCTTGACTCAATTGCCATCTCCGAAGTACAATGTCTTCTACACCAGCCTTCTTATATCGAGGATTCGGGGGACTCTATGGGAGGAGCTAGCCCCCTTTGTCTTCGAGCATGCGATTGTCTCAGAGAGGTAGGATCCAATGGATCCAACTCCACGAAGGCTTTGACAATAGGTACAAGAGGGGGAAAGAAAAGAAAGAGAAATCCAAGGCCAAGCACAAGAAGGAGAAACATAAGAGCTCTTTAGACTCTGACTTAGATTCAAAGAAGCCTAGATGCCCACATTGTGAGAAGGGGACACATCTCAAGGAGAAATGTTGGAAGAAAGTAGCCTCACCTTTGTCCAGGAGCGAAGGATGGAGCTAAATCATCTGAGCCTTCCTCTATCTCTATACCAATTGTTACTCGTGAGTCTGTGTTCCTTAATATTCATGAGATGGAGAAGCCTTCTTTAGTGGCTACCTTGTCTTTTGAAAGGCCTTGGCTTATTGACAACGGTGTTTTAAGTCATATGGCTCCACAAGGAGATTTGCTACAGGATCTTCGTCCGTTTGAGGGTCTTGCTAGTGTTGGTGACATTTGTTCGGCACCTCTTAGTGGTGTTGGTACTTTGCCATCATTGCTAGCTAGTTCATCAAGCTCCATTTAAGAAGTCCTACATGTGCCAAACTAGGGCTCTCCACTCCTCTTAGCTGATGGCCTTACTAGACTTGATAGTGGGGTTATCTTCATTGGGTAGATTGTCTTTATTGAGGATTCTTCTTCAGGAGCTGTTTTAGCGACAAGTTGGTAGGAGAATGAGCTATACAGGATCCATTCCCCTTCTCTTATGCAGGGTCCTCCAAGACAATTGTCTATTGCTATAGCCATTCTCGCTTTTGTACCATCTATCCCACATGTTCCATCCCATCCCCCACCCTCTCCTTTTGTGGTTCCCTTGTACCTCCCATTCTTTTAGAAGGAGATGATATCGGTGATGTGTTTGTGGACTTCCTAGACCCTATTGTTTTAGAGGGGGCTTCCCAAGATTGTGAGGAGCTTTTTAATCAATAGTCTACATTGACAGGCTTCATCGGCATTGGTACTCTTTTGTCACCCTTGGATCTGCATCTTCTTTGGCCTTCAGCCACATCAAGGATTTGAGAGGGGGTTAGTTGTCATGTTTGTTATGCATTGCCATCTGCTTGTGAGCCTCAGTCTGAGTCACAAGAAGACATTAGGAGCTTTGACATGTTTGTCATGTGCTTTGACGGAGGAGGCAACTCTATTTAGAGCATGCATTTCTTTTCTCACTCAGTTTTGTGTGCATTTCTTAGTTTTGCCATGTACCAGTCAGCTCCACACAGCCCTTGCAAATTGTGATTTGCATTGTCTACCCCTGTTGGCATTTATTGCATGCCATCTTAGCAATTTCTGTGACCGAATGATTCTAATTGCCATTTTTGGCTGGCTGATTGCCAAATTTAGGCCCTATTGCAGCAGTTGTCTAGTTTTGGCTATTTATAGCCAATGGCCAGTCTGGAGCAGATCATTCTTCTTCCTCTTTCGTAGGAGCACACTTGGAGTTAAGCGTTTATCTCCACCATCTGCAGGGGTTGCTGCTTGCACTCTCCATCTCCGTCTTTGGTGCTATTGTCATTTTCTAGCCTGATCCAATGCCCTCATGGATGCTTTGGGCTGCATGTAGGGATTGATCAGTCCATCATTGTTTTTAGCATTTTTTCTAGATTTAGTGTAGATTTCTCTTTCATTCATATTGTCTTCTCTTTTATTCTTTTCTCTTCGTATTCGTGTTTCTCTTCCGTTGTGTACTCTCACAACGAAGACTAACATCATGTTCCTTATTTGACATCAATATCCATGGTTAAGAGGGGTTCTTACCCTTCATTGGTATTCTACAAGTTTTGGCATTTGTCTTTGACATTGGCCTCCCTTCCGTATTGTACTTAGTCTTTGCATTGCGTGATCATCATCATCTTTGTAAAAGGACACTTGGGCAAGTGAGCAATTTCTCCACGAGAAACAAGGTCTAAGTGGCACCTTGTTGCATGCGCATTCTCATCATGCAGCATTATTCTTTGTATCTCAAATTGCAGAGCACCCTTTAGCTAATCTTGAGTTCTTTATGTTAGAAGTGGATGTAACAATGGAAATGCATACATACGCTTAAATAGGCTGTTGAACACAAGGTAGAAGAGAAAGGAAAGAGAGAACAGAAGAATACTACAAAATAAGAGAACTCAAATGAATGATCGGGAAATGGAATCCATATACCAAGACATGAGATAGTACAGAACCAATGTGAGTCACTGGCTATAAAGGCACTGACACCAGCTCCTCTCTTCTCCAAGAACCTGTAAATGATGATAGATGAATGCATGTGGAGGAGTATCTTACTGATATAGGGCAAAATAATGCCAAGAAATATAACATGTCAGCCAATATTTGATTGGTTGAAAATGCCAAAAACAACATCATAAATGGCCAAATAAAAATTCCTAAATACTCATGAAAATATCATGGTGCCCTAGACCATTGAATCACATGCACAGATTCATCCATGAACTGACATATTTGTTAACACCCTCTTTCAGATTAGGGGTGATTTGATACAATATAATATACAATAATAATGTCCCATCATAGTACAGACAACAATGTCCACCAGAGTAGAACCATGGATATCCAAGCAGTGGATGTGCAAGCTACCACCAAGGTGCCTTGGAGAGAACTTGATGTTGATGCTGATTGTACCAACTCCTAAAAATAGAGAAGAATCATAGCAATTCTCAATGTCTGTCAACAATGTCACAGTAGCATATAAGACCATCCAGTCAAAAATGTTGTTGAACATATGTGACCATGGATTCCTCACCTTTGGCCAGTCTCCCAAAGTGTCCCCTCATGTGAGTATCAAACTACAAGCCAGTGCCGCTCTTTATCATGCACCAACCTATCATGAGTCTGGGTATCAATCCTAACTCTAGGATTTGAACCTTGCTAAACTTCAGTCGATGCATTAGGGACGTTCCTCTTTGGAACCTATGCACCTGTATACCTATATAGACGAGGCTCACTGGCTGCACCTCACCATCCTCTCACACTCTCTCTTTGGCACTGGAGAGTCGTGAAGGATGAATGCGTCACCTATTCTAGAAAGCGGCAGGAGGTGCTACTAGGTTCTCCCCTCAATTTGAAGAAGAGGATTCCTTTCACGCCTTGGCTTGTGCCTTGGTTGGAGGATCGGTGTTTGAGGAGAAGGATGACTCGTTGGAGGAGTGCACATCTTGCTTCTTCTTCTCCTTCTTCTTCTTGGAAGCGGCTAATTCTTTACAATCCTTTCACAAGTGTCTCTTCTACCATAGTGGTAACATTGGGCCTTTGACTTCTTTTTCTTGCCACCCTTCTCTGAAGTTGTAAAGGCCTCATTAGAACCTCCATAAAGAGATGGAAGCCTGCCATGTAGATGCAACGATGCCTCATGCTCAAGTAGCATCGAGGACATATGGGTAAAGTTCACACGTGTCAATGATGTCTATGTCCTCAACGCATTGGTCGCTCCATCAAACTGCGGGGGGAACTTGTAGAGTACCATCCCTACAAGTTGTGTAGCTAGAAGGGCCGATTGCATGTGTCGAAGTTGGTCCTATACTTGTGTAACAGTGAGCAGAAATGATTGAATAGTGTCCTTAGGCTCAAACTTCATGTGCTAGAGCTGGCCATAAAGTGCCTCGTACAACATTTGAAGCTTCGCCCATACTTTTGGAGATGTCTTGTAGGTCGTAATTGCCGGTAGAACTTCTTGAAATACATCAAAGAAGAGTAGAATAGGCACGCGCATCATCTGTATAGCATGTAAGCACAACTTCCTCGTGGTTATCCTCATCAAAATCTTCTGGAATTGGAAAAGGATGTTGAGGACGTGGAATAGCTCCACAAACAATGTACCGTAACTCACTTCTACACAAACTAGGCTTTCATAACAACACTCCAAGTTAGATAGTCGGCCATGTAACTTATCATTAGTAGAACTGCACGGAGGAGCCATTTGGAGAGGATAGGAAGAGAAGATAGAGAATGGAAGGTATATAGAGAGAGAATACAGCCAAACCAATAACAAACACTGCACAAAATGAGAGTTCACACACAATGGAAACCAAAATTGGATGAGAAAAGAAGGGCGATTGCTGCAAGAAGTTAAAATACAGCCAAATGATGCTAGAAACAGCAAAAATGACCAGTACACAGTCGCCCAACTAGCAGCTAAGGCCAGAAAACCAAAACACAGATTGGATTGAGCAATAAATGCAGCAAATTGACGATGACAGGGAGAAAGCTGTCGCAGGCTGAAAATGTAGGGTCCTGGGCACAAAATGCAGGCTACAGTGGACCATAGATAGGCTGGATAACAGTCAGCAACAGGTCACCTGATCAAAAGTGGTAAAACAGACTTGTAATCAGCAGAAAAACATCAATAGGAGCATAGATCGTGCAGACTGATACCATGCCAGAAGTGGATGCAGCAATGAAGCGTATACATATGCTGAAATATACCACTAAACACAAGTCAAGAGAGACAAGAAAGAGAGAACAGAAGAACACTACAAAAGAAGAGAACTCAGATGAATGCTCGGGAAATGGAATTCATATACCAAGACATGAGACAATACAGAACCAATGTGAGTCATTGGCTATGAAGGCATTGGAACCGGCTCCTCTCTCCACCAAGAACTTGTAAGTGATGATAGATAAATGCCTGTGGAGGAGGAGTGCCTGATTGATATAGGGCAAAATAATGCCAAGAAATATGACAGGTCGGCTAGCATTAAATGTTGGCCGATTGGCTGAAAATGCCAGAAACCACATTATAAATGGCCAAATAAAAATGCCTAAATACTCAGAAAAATATCTTGATGCCCTAGCCCATTGAATCACATGCACAGACTCATCCATGAATTGACAGATCTGCTAACACTTTCCATTGGTGGTTCTTGTACCACCTTATCACCACACATCCATACTTCTTCACTCCTCTACCTCTTCACCCTTTTACTTTAGTGGTGGATCTAACCATCCCTTTTCATTCTCTGCCAGGGCACAATTACTCAATAGGATGAAAACTTTATTTAAACCCATCCAAAAAAAAAGGTTCAATGTGGTTCCATTCACCTATGACAATCAAAGAGACGACTGCAATGCATAGAATTCAACTTATCATGCAGATAAGCAGGAGCCTTCAAAGAATAACAGATGTGGTCTTATGTTCTGTTTCTTTCTTTTTCCCTATTTATTGACAAAATAGGCAACAAGGTGCATAATCCGGGTCACTAAAAGTAACTGAATACCCAACTTTTAGACCAGCTTGTTAGTGGAACAGGGACATCATTCCTACATATAATTTTATATTGTACAGTTTCTAGCTCTTTTCACATAGCTTATGTGTCAGCAATGTCTTTACTCTTTTCACATGATGAGATTATGCATCAGAAATATCCAATCTTTATGATCTGAATTGTTAGACCAAGATAAATTTTCTGATCTCTTCTCTTTGGCATGGTTGTATGTGTAGACTTCCCTTTTTTTGGGCCTTTAAAAAAGCTAGTTCAAAAGAGCTTACATGTATAAGTTATTTCAACTTGTGCAGAATGATAGGCGTGTCTTAGCAACAGATGAATGGCTTCGTGTGAAGGGATGTGAAAACACATATGCATTAGGTGACTGTGCTACAATTGAACAGCGTAAACTTCTGGTTTGTACGTCTTATCCATGCTCATTTGGCTTTTTTTTCCTTTGGTAAGTCTCATTTTGGATGGTTAGTCTGTTTTTCCCTAGAGCACATAATGCTTTGGGTAGCTCATAAA
Source organism: Lygodium microphyllum (assembly GCF_053477565.2). NCBI lineage: Eukaryota > Viridiplantae > Streptophyta > Polypodiopsida > Schizaeales > Lygodiaceae > Lygodium > Lygodium microphyllum. Next base: position 110,854,325 of record NC_141135.1, read on the forward strand.
TGCTACAACAGGTTTTATACAGAGAGTTAACATCATCTGGAGCATAAGAAGTCTGTTGAATAGGATGATGGATCTTTGAATCTTATCCTCCACGTGACCATCTTGCTATCTTCTGTACTGGTTTATTTTATCAGTTAACTGTTGTACTTAGCCAAGTTTCAGCCCCTTCTGTGTTGGATTGTGATAACTGTACACCTAGAGAATCAGGAAATGTGTAAAGCAATGTATCCTTACACTCGTACTATGTAGGAACCAGCAAGGTAAACTGGCCATGCAGTTAGAGAATTTAGTATTGGTATCTCTGTACAGTTTATGCTATAGTTGCAATCTGCTGGGGCTGGGATTAGAAGGTTGGTAATTCTTTGAAAAAATTATTAAATATCTTGTTTGGTTTTGGCCCTTAATATTGCACAGCCTGCCACACACCTAATAACGATATACTGGACATTTGTTAGACGTCTTTTAATTTTTGATTGTCAGTTTTACTTCCCTGTTACCAGCTTAAAAGGTGCTATAGATGTGATTTGTTGCATATGCATACTACAATGTCTATCTTAGAACTTATGTTTGAGCTTGGACTCTCGCTGAAGTTGTAGGACTGTTGTATTAAGTGCTATACTTGTTTCATGAAACATTTTAGGGATGCTGTGAGTGTCCATCGAGTATCCAGTAAAGGTAGAGGTCAGTCTATGTAGCCAACTTGGAAGTCAGCTCTTCGAGGTTTAAAAGTCTTGTGAGACTCCAATTAAGCATGGCTTTACCTTAGTCAATCTTGACACTTTGATAAACCAATATCTAGTGGTTGTGTTGAATGATTTTTAGAGAAAGAATGGGGGAATGGGAAAAACTTGAAAATAAGGTTGGAGAGGGAGTGATCCAGCAAGAAGGCATTGTCAAGAGAATGTGGGCAGATGTGACTGCTCAATGGCAACACAGCACGAGGAGGAGACTAATAAAGTGTTTGGGAGGTGCAATGGTGATGGAGCAGCCAGCTTTGCAGGTAGGAAAGCGACTATGATGATGAGGCCAGAAATGCTCCGTGCTGATATGTGGAAATGATTTAGATGCACTCCTAATATTTGATCATGATCATTTTGCTGTTCTATTTTGAAAGTGCAGATTTCTGCAGGGATCACGACTTAGAAGTTTTGGTTTGCTACTAGCGTTAGTACCCACAAGCTCAGATTTAGCACCTGTTTCTGGACTTGTTTGTCAAAGAATGCAAATTGTTGACAAGCTTGTGCCTAGGCTATGGGTATTTATAGATGGTTCATATTTACATCTTCTTTAACAGGGCTGTTCGACTGTATGTTGTGGACAGCAGCATTATTAACATGTCATTTGCTGCATTGGGGAAATTTAGATTTTCATTTTGTTATTCAAAATTTGTACTTCTTTGTTGCAATTAGTGTCTTCTTCAGTATTTCCCTAACCAACCCTTGTCTTGCAGTAAATTTTCTATCAGAATTCTCAAACTTTGAGTGAATGCTGAGAAAAAATGTGAACATTCTTCACACATGAATTGTAAACATTCAACCTAGAGGATGGAGACTCTGATTCTGGTGTTAGCATGTCAAATTAATCTGGTGTGGGTATTGATAGATTGTTCATCTCTACATCATCTTTTAACAGGACTGTTTGATAATGTGTCATGAAGGGTGGCAGCTTTAACATGCCATTTTCTTGCATATTTCATGGTGTAACCGAGCGATTTTGTACTGTTTTCTGCCATATTTCCATAACCAACCTTGATCTTGCCCAAAAGTTTCTAATCAGACTACTCAGACTTAAGTGAATGTTGAGAGGAAATGTGAATCATTCTTGGGGCATGAATTATTGTGACACACAACCTAGAGGACTCAGACTCTTATTCTGGTGTTAACTCTTCAAACTTAATGTGTTGCAGGAGGATGTTGCGTACATATTCAAATTGGCAGATGTAGACAATTCAGGCACTCTAACAGTCAAAGAGTTTAAGGATGCACTTGAAAAAATAAGGGATAGATATCCGCAGATAGATATATACTTGGAACGACAGCACTTGAAGGATGTGGCAAAGCTGCTCGATGGTTTTGATCCAAAGGATCAAGATAAAGAGCTGGATATTGAAAGTTTTAAGAAGGCTCTCAGTAAAGTGGATACTCAGATGAAGACTCTTCCTGCAACTGCTCAGGTTTGAGAAGACAAAGAAACTTGCTCTTCTTCTCTTCATACTTGGTTAGCATTCTCCTGCTTTATGATTGTCTCTGCATATTTTTTCTGAAACCTGGAATATAAACTTTTTGTGACTGTAGCAGTTTTGAACTTTTGCTCTTGCCATTTTTCATCAGCTTAACTTACTCATTCATGAGCTAGGTCAACTGATTTTCTGAGTTTCTTCAATTCAACAACTTTTCTCTCCTCCTTTTTCCCCTTGACAACTCCTCTTCATCTTCCTAAGACACATAGAGGGTGTACAGCTGAACCCCAAGCAGAACCATATTGTAACAAAGATTGTTGTCTCATGTTGAATCAGGGTCCAATATCGATAAACTAATCTCTTTCTGTAGAGTTCCAAACAAAGGCATGCTGCTTAAACCTTATCTCCATGACTAGAACCAACTTAACCCTGATAGATCCCTAATCCCTCAGGATCAGGTCTCTGATCCAATATTTATAAAGGCTGCATATAGCAGCATGTTCAAGAAAAAAGGGATTTTTTGTTTTTGTTTTTGTTTTTTTCCTCATTTTTTTGTTTTTTTTTGGGGGGGGGGGGGGGCAACCTTGATGTGGGATATTTGGTAATTAAAAGGGCTTGATGCTTCCCTGCAGTGAAAGTGATCTGTCTCTTTGGTTTCTCAACTGCTGCAGCCACCAACCAAGCTTCCTAATGCCTTATTTAGCAGGTTAGAAAGGGATTAGTGCTTTTTAGTGGTGAAAGCAATCAAACTCTGATTTTTCAATCACTATAGCCAACCAACCAAGCATCCCAATTCCTTCAAGCAGTACGAGTGATGCTGTGGGAAGCAGAAGAGGAAGTTGAACTGCCAGCCATGCAATGTTTGATTTGAGCTCTTAGCTCTTAGTCTTGAAGTTTCATTTTTGATAGTTAAGTCATTCATTTTTACTCTTAACAGTCCAGTGACATAGGAGAGCAAATGGTTCTATAGCCTAGGGTCCCTAGGAGGTTGGACAGGTGGCTATAGATACTATATGACCTTGCTTGAATTCATGACCAAGCCCCTATTAGGGTGATACTTTGGGGAGCATGAGGAGAGTTGCCATTGATAGTATGAGCAGATGTGATGGCACCTTTCACGGAGGAAGAGGTTATGAAAACCTTAACAACCTTGCCTTTTGGTAAGTGCTTGGAGAGGTTGGCTTAGATGGTAACTTTTTCTTTAGTTATTGGAGCATTTCAAGCGATTATGGGTGTTGGAAGGTATGTTGGAGGGGATGTCAGAGGGATTGATTTACCTTGTCTTGAAAGGTAGCGGGGACAGAATTGTAGATCATGTAGTGGAGGCCAATCACTTTGTTAGGAACAACCTACAAGATTCTAGCAAAAGTGATCGACCTTAGATTAGTCCTTCTAATGCTACATATCATTCATCCCACTTAGACTAGCTTTATCTGGGGAGTGCATAATCTTGGACAACATCTCTTGCTTCATGGAATCTAGAAGACTAGCACACTCTAGGAGCTAGAATATTATCGTTTTGTTTTGTGGCTTGCAAAAGTCTTATGACAAAGTATATTTGGTGTTCTTGAAGGATACAATATCATGGATGGGATTTCTATAGCAAGGGATTAGAGGTGTGGCAACATTTCGCTTGTTAGCTCGTAACTAGGACCTCATTAGTGGGGCTAGAGGGAGAGCATTTCAACATCCATAGATGAGAGAGACAAGGTTGTCCACTTGCTCCCTTCTTGTTTCTTTTAATAGCAAAGGCTATGAGTTCTTTTTTGAGAGACAAATCCATAGGCATTTGAGGTATGAGGCTACCCATTCTCGCTTTTGATGAGCTCCTAGATGTGGAGTTTGCTGGTGACACTTGCGAGCAATTTCAAGGCCTTTGTGATAGCGATGAAGATCCTTGTTAGGGCATCATATGCTCTCATCTATTGGCACAAGTCTTATGGGATTTGGGTACGCGACACTTTGAGTCTAGATTTGAGGCCTCAGGATGACTTCACTTGGGATCCTCGTGAAACTAGAGTGAGGTATATTGGATGTCATGAGTGTGTAGTTCACTTATGATTACTTAGACCTTAATCAAATCCAATTTTGAGTAATGAGTAGTTGGTGACTCATTTGGAAAATTAATTTGGTGATATGAGATCTCTTGCTTTCTCATTTGAGATGCCCAAGTTTGAAGACAACTATTCTTCTCTTCTTTGCTGAAGAAATTTGAGTTTTCACCCGTTTAACCTAAGCTTATAGCATGTATGGAGTGAGGATAGTAGCCAATGTTCTTTTGTTGGCATGTGGAATTGATTAGGTAGCTCTATCACTCCATTCAAAGCAATGTGAATGTATGTTCTTGTTTTTGACCTAATTGTGATCAAAACGGGCATTGTCACACTACAGGCTGAGATCCCTTTTTCACTCCAAAATGTTAAGCCTTGTGCACTTTTTGAACAACTTTTTGCACATTTTTTAAAATTTTCTGATGCATTGAATTTTTTGTGGCACAACTGGTCTACAAGTAACAAGTGCACAATGGCCTTGTAATCTTCAACCAACTTTAAAGTCTTTGTAATGCGCATAAATGCTTTAGTTTGGGCAAATCCTAAGAATGGCAACAAGGATTTGAGTCTAATCTCATAGAGCATTTGCTTTGACTAACTATTTTGTATAGTCCCCATGCAATCCCACACTATTCCTCTCACAAATAGAGAGATTTCTTTCGATGAAATTGTGAGAAAATCACTTTTTTCATGTCACAACTCTATAGAAACAGAATTTGTATTCTTTTTCATTAATTTGTCTATATAATGATTTATTAAATTTGTTTCCTTTGCACTAATTAGATATAAAGAAAAGTGCATTGGAGTTGGCCACTGATGAGTGGTCACATGTTATGGTGGACCCACGCGGTGGGTTAGAGAAAAGATAGTTCACACTTCCACCTATATGGCTTGATTGGGCGCTTGTGACCAGAACTCACGCATATCAGGGTTAGACTCGCACACAGAAAGGATTGATGCCTTGAAGTGTGGGCTAGATCCGCCAGAACAGATAGTTACAATCAACAAGATGGCATGATCATGAAAGGCTTGTACAATGTGCATGTGTGGACTGAAAGCTTGAAATGCACATTTCTTTGCATAGAAAAGTCACATGAAGATTCAACAGATGCACAGTGGGTAGATGAAAAATTCATGAAGGATTATCCAGACATTCTTCAGCCATATCAAGAAGCTTTTTAGTTGAGGGCAGCAGAATAAAAGCCAGAGGGCTGTCACAACTCTATAGAAATAAAATTTGTATCCTTTTTCATTAATTTGTCTATATAACGATTTATTAAATTTGTTTCCTTTGCACTAATTAGATATAAAGAAAAGTGCATTGGAGCTGGCCACTGATGAGTGGTCACAGGTTATGGTGGACCCACGCGGTGGGTTAGAGAAAAGATAGTTCACACTTCCACCTATATGGCCCGATTGGGCGCCTGTGACCAGAACTCACGCATACCAGGGTTAGATTCGTACACAGAAAGGATTGATGCCTTGAAGTGTGGGCTAGATTCGCCAGAATATACAGTTACAATCAACAAGATGGCATGATCATGAAATGCTTGTACAATGTGCATGTGTGGGCTGAAAGCTTGAAATGCACATTTCTTTGCATAGGAAAGTCACATGAAGATTCTGATACCGTTTTTGCGATGTATACGGAAAAAGCTTTCACATGACACCCATATTGGGGGGGTCCCTAAATTTTAGGAGGTCCCTAAATTTTAGGAGCCTCGAATTAGCCTAAAAATGGTAGTCCTAAAAAATAGGGATGTCATTCTAAAAATAGTAAATTCTGTACTCTGACTGTGCTTACTAAATTTGGTTGTTTCTATTCTTGACAGTATTCAGTCCAAAAAGGAAGGCCATAGAGAAGAGACAAGTGTCAAAACACTTGTCACACAAGTTTCCAAGTGTCCCACCACTTGTCACATCTCATGACATGTGGCTGGACACTTGTCTTGTGCTACTCCACTTTTCCGTTTTGTACTAGCTCTTCCCTCTCCTATAAATAAGAGCTCGTTTTTCTTCATTCAGTATCATTTTTCTTTGATGTAAACTCATGTACAACACCCACAGATAGCCAGAAACTGGCCCCATCCATCCCCATCATCATCCCCCACTTCTCCATTATCAAATTCCTCCATATTCCCTATTCTATCACTGCTGTTTTACAGGACAGCAAGCCTGTAAATTCATTACAGCATCTCCTTCTCGAGCTCTTTCTTCCATTTTAGCAACAAGAAGCAAGCCCTATCCATGTATTGTTGATCAACGATGAAGAAAGACTGATTTCCCATCTTGCATTAATTACAGCACCTCCTTCTCGAGCTCTTTCTTCCATTTTAGCAACAAGAAGCAAGCCCTATCCATGTACTGTTGATCAACGATGAAGAAAGGCTGATTTCCCATCTTTCTCCTCTCATATTGTAAAGAAATCGGTTCTTATCATTGCATATTAGATAATGCATGTGTGTTTGTACATCTTTGCATGATCTTGTGAGAGTGAGAATTACTTCTCCTCACTCTCAGGTTGATTGTAACTGAGCTCTTCCCTAAGGGACTTGGATCGAGTAGAAATACATTCCTTCGGGGGGGGGGGGGGGGGTTTGCCCATCTTCAACCCTCAATCTTGTCTCCATTACTTTTACATTTTCATGGCTGTAATTTTGTGAGTAATTTTCATTTTCAGCTTTAAGTGTTCATTTTCTTTTACATTAAATCTTGAAAACAAGCGAATATCATAATTGTTAAGCATACTACGTTGTTCGGGGCGTTTACACTTAACGACCTTGCATACTAGATGTTTCATATTGAGATGCTTTGGACACTGTGCTAAATGAAAAAGAAAGCTAAGTGAGTGTAGAATGCAACGGAAGACTTGTAAAAAATATGGCTAAGCCTAAAGGAAATGGGATCTAACTAGCCTAAGATTTCTAAGTATGACATTGGACTTTGAAGTGATTGGCCTAGTGGGAGGTAATGACCGAACTAGTCAAAGATGCCATAAGGTATTTTTTGAGGATGAGATCCAAGGTCCACCGCACCAGTGGCAAGCCATTGATGAGCCAGGAGGAACTGCACTCCTGTTGGGAATAAAGGCCCTTGTGCCTTTTAATGTGCTCGGGTGTGAACACACCCTTAGCACTTGTACTTACACATATATATATCTATCTAAAAAACCTAAAGATGTACACTCGTCATTGTACCCAAAAAACGTGCACACTCTCAACTCTGCTCTCTCTCACTCTCTCTGTCTCTCCACGTGCAACGAACACCTACTGTCTCGATCTTTTTGCCTCCCCGTCACTACAAACTGGTATTAGAGTTGTGGTTGAGACGTTCGTACTTCTCGGAGTTCGAGCAAGAGTTGTCACAAGCGAGCAGGTCATGAGGTCATGAGGTTGTTTTCTGACCCGACAAGTAAGCGTGAGGTAGTCAGTCGTCTGGTTGCTGATGTGTTGCCAGTCGGATAGGCGACTGGCGGGAGCTGTAGGCGTGAATCAGGCGGCACTTGTTTTTGCAATGGGACTGGAGGTGAGCTGACGGACAACGCCTGCAAAGCAACTGACGGGCGATGACCAAGGTGCACACGCGCTGATGATTTGCACGCGCGACGGGCCTCCACACGCGACAGGATTGATGGGCGTCCTACACACGTGACTTGACTGCGAATCCTCATTGTAACGAGCGCTTGACTAAGGTCAGCGGCCCATTTTTTGTTTACTTCTTTTTTTAAAAACCCCTTTTTTACCGGGTGTTCACACCTACAAGCACATATAAAAATCTGTCTCTTAAAATTTGGGGGTTTTCCCAAATTTGTGCTTGACACACATTGCAGTGTTCTTTGGACCAGAAATTGCAGACATCGAATGCGCAGGCCTCAGAAATTTTTTGGGGATTCTCAAATGCAAGCGAGATTTTTTCTTGGATGAGTCAATTTCACTGAAATCTGTGCAATCTGGGCTTGAAAATTTGGGGCTTTTCTCGGATTTGGGGATTGTGATGCAGGACAAGACAATTTGTATAAAAAATTGCAGGAATTTGTGACATTTTGCCTCCGACATTTGGGGTTTTTCATGTACATGCACAAATTGGGTCGACATTTACCGAATTTCTCGACATTGATGCACATTGGACCCGTGCAATTTGGGGCTTTTGCAGTTTGGGCAAAATTTGTGCACCATTTGGTCATTTTATATACATGCAGGTTCAATTCCATGTAATTTGGACATCCAACACTCGGAAAATTTGGGGGCTTTGTTGAAATTGCTCTATTTTAGCAAAATTGGCATGTTCTATGCATGACAGAGAAAATGCAAATGTGTGGTTGATGCTTTGAGCACAAAAAATTGGGGCTTTTGATCGTGCGTGTCAAATTTTATGCCCGTGGGTACATATACAACAGAAATTGCAGCTAAAATTTGGGATTTCTCATGTAATGTGATGTATATGCCCTTGGAACAGCTGTAATCAGTTGGATAATGCTGTAGCACATGGTTCGGTGCTTCTGAAAAATTTAATTACAGATCTGAAATCTGTGCTTATGCATGGTCATTTATTGCTGATTGGTACTTGTTTGTACCTTGGTCACTTGGGTGACAATTTGGGTTTGCATTTGTTGGTTTTTTGGTCACATTTGGGCTGAAAATCATGGCTGGCAGCAATGACAGTAGTAATACTTCCAGATATAGATGAGGACATGCATATCTGGATTCTCGATTCAGGTGCTTCCTTTCATGTCACTCTTCATCGAGAGTGATTCTCTGCCTATAGAGGGGGTCGACATGGTGTTGTCCATCTTGGAGACAACTATGCATGTGACATTGCAGGTGTTGGCAGTGTGTAGTTGCAGTTTCAGCATGGCTCTGTCTTCACACTTCATCATGTACGGCATGTATCTCAGCTCAAGAAGAGCTTGATTAGCACAGGGCAGCTTGATGATGATGGTTTTCATACCACCTTTGGTGATGTAAAGTGGAAGATCTGTAAGGGATCTAGAGTGATTGCCAGAGGTTGTAAAAGTGATACTTTGTATTCTCTCCATGTATCTAGTGTGAGTGATCATGTTGTTGCTGTGACCGAGCAGCCAAGCGTTTCTTTGTGGCATGGCCGGTTGGGACACATGAGTCAAACAGGAATGAAAGTGCTTTCTCGTTTGGGTTACTTGCCTTGTCTTTGTTATACTGATTTTGAGCATTGTGATCATTGTATTTATGGTAAACATGCACAGACGTCTCACAAAAAATCTATTTCATTGAAAACTTCTCCTCTAGAGTTAGTACATTCAGATGTATGTAAGGTGTCAAGATTATCTTTAGGGGAAAATAAATATTTTGTCACCTTTGTCGATGATGCTACACGAAAGGTATGGTTTTATCCTATTCGTAGCAAGGATAAAGTGCTTGATAAGTTTAAAATATTCTTGGCATTGGTTGAAAATCAAACGGATAAGGCACTCAAGTGTCTTTGCTTTGATAATGGGCGGGAACATGTGTCCAAGGCCTTTCAGGCATTTTGTGACAGCAAAGGGATAAAGAGGGAGCTCATTGCCCCTCATAATCCATCCCAAAATGGAGTTGCAGAGCGTATAAATCGGACCATATAGGATAAGGTCCTTACGATTCTGTCTCATGCCACATTATCCCATGGGTTTTGGGCAGAGGCTGTTATGACAGTCGTACACTTGATTAATCGATCACTAAACAGGTCTTTGGGGAGGGAGGGGAGAGTTTCCCAAGAAGCGTGGTTGGGCGAGCCACCTTCATATGGTCACCTGAAAGTGTTTGGCTGCGTGGATTTTGTGCACATTCATAAAGAAAAACGTAGCAAACTTGAGCCAAAGACCTATAAATGCATTTTCCTAGGATATGGTGACGAGGGTGAAATGGGGTATTTTTTTTTTCTGATAAAATGTGGCTGATTATATTACTCAAAAAAACTGAATACAACGGAGTACTCATGCTCAATAGATTAGCTGGAGTTGATGCAAAGTCACAAATATATCATGAATACAAGCCTCTCAAGGCGGTCTGGGGGAGATGGGGGCAAGAAGCCATGGAGGGGGGGGGGGGTGTATCGCCATCTGGGGCTGCCTGTCTGCATCTCGAAAAACAGGTCCTGGCTAACCCAGGTATGCATGAAATGACTACCGAGTTCCTGATGAGCCTTGGACTTGCCTTGCACCTGATTCCAACGGCCGCAGAGCGAGTGGATGATGGAGGTTCAGAGCTCTGCCAAGGTCATCTGTACTGAAAGTCTCTCTCCGTCGAAAGTCTCCTGATACCGCGCCTTCCAAATATACCATCCAGTAAGAGTCCCTATGATCTCCCATACCTCGGAGCGGTTTGTTGTGGGCTCCAGTACTTGACGGATGGGTAGAGCCTCCAAGCCGACCACTGCGCTTGACCAGGCCTTGATGATGAATATCGTGTCTTGCATCCTGGGCCCCGGCCTCATACAAAAGGTGACAGCCTTGGCTGACTGTATGCCAGTAGAAAGCTCCCCATGAGATATATCCAAGGCTGGGTGCTATACGACGAAGGATGCGGCATGCTCCTCTCCACACGAGCTGCGCCTCCTCACACGACCAAAGGGAGTACTTTGGGGTTTCCAAAAGCTGGTGTGTGCAACGCTTACAACCTCCCTCCTTTTGCATTTGGGCAAGCCAACTTCCCACCGCCAAGCCTCTATGTGCCACCAGCCATAAGAAGTATGACACCCTCCTCGGCCTCTAGCTATCCCATAGGCGGCGCTAGAAGGTCCGTCGGAATGGCTCCGTGATGCTATGCTCCGCCCAGTGCTTGCTACGTGATGCCACCCAATCCATGTCCTCTTGCATCGGTACGTGTTTGCCAATCGTGGCAGTGTACTCCAGGAACCTTGGTGGCTTCTTGGCGACTGCAGTGGTTGGCCATAGCCACTTTCTTGGATCCCACTCCAGCTCGACAAGTGGTCTGCCCTTCCAAATCCAAAGGCGCCACTCCTTGAGCTCCTTTAAAAAAACATAGGGGTCTAGTCTCCATGTCTTCCCCTAAAGGCCCACCATCTGAATCCTCCTCCATGAAAGGGCAACTAACCCCTCATCTTGCTGCCCTCTTTCAAGGGCCAGACGCCCCCTCTCCTGAACAATGATGAAAGTCCCCTGCGGGGCGCCGCCCACTCTACCTGCCACCTGTAGGGGGATGCTTGCTAGTGAGAATCTAGCGGCCCATACCTCCCTGGGCTCTATCGGCACTCGTATAGAATGGGTTATAGACTGTGGGATCTCGAGAAAAGGAAAGTAGTACGCAGCAATGATGTTATCTTCCGGGAAGATCGCATGCATAAACAGCCCGAAAAGACTGAGGAGGTCCGTAGGGTTGTATTCCGAGAAGAAATACCTTTTGGACAGCAAAATGTGCCCGCTGTACAACAGCAAATACCTACTGTAAATGAATCTGTAAATGCAGAAAATAATGCTGGAAATGATCAGCCAGCTATTGCCCATGATAATGAGCCACTACATGTGCAAGAACAGCCAGGACAGCAAGCTGTTAATATTGATTTGCAAACTGAAATGCTAGGACAACATGCTGAAAATGGAAATTTGCAGGAACAGCCTGCAAACAATGATCATTGGGTTAGGAGATCGTCTAGGGTTACTAGACAACCTGATAGATTCATTCATGGTGCAAATAATGTGGCTGATTATGTTATGTTGAGAGAATGTGGTGAACCATCTTGCTTCAAGGAAGCAATGGATAGAGAGGACAGCAAGAAATTGTATAAAACCATGTTGTCAGAGATGGAATCTCTTGAGAAAAATGGCACTTGGGACTTGGTGCAGTTGCCTAAAGGGTACAAAACACTTCCATGCAAATGGGTTTACAAGATGCTACATGTACTGACATTGCCTTTATAGTGGGAGTGGTTAGCAGATACATGGCAAACCCTGGCAAAAAGCTTTGGGATGCAATGAAAGGTATTACGAGATACATCAAAGGCACAAAGGAGTTGTGCATCTGCTTTGGAAAGCAGAAGGCATCTGTTGTTGGCTTTACGGATGTAGACTATGTTGGTCATGCGGTTTGCAGAAAGTCCACTTGTGGGTATGCGTTTACTTTCACAGGAGGAGCAGTCTCTTGGATCTCCAGGCTACAAAAGTGTGTTGCATTGTCTACTATAGAGGCAGAGTATCTGGCTGCCACTGAGGCATGCAAGGAGGCTTTATGACTTTCACGCTTGGTGGGAGAGCTTGGCATCACAGAGTTACCTGTTCTCCATTGTGATAGTCAGAGTGCTATCATGCTAGCACGAAATCCTGTCTTTCATGCAAAGACAAAGCATATACAGGTGAAGTACCACTTCATAGAGATGTACTTGACAGCAAGAGCATTGAGCTTGTCAAAATGCATACAGATGATAATCCTGCAGACCTTCTCATGAAGGGTCTTCCAGTAGAGCGGTTTTCTCATTGCTGACAGATGATGGGAGTTGGATAGATATATGTATTTCAGTTTTGTACATACCTAGACTTAGCTGATTCTTTTCTTCTCTTAAGGCACATTTCCTTTAGGTGGGAGGTTGTTGGGAATAAAGGCCCTCGTGCCTTTTAATGTGCTCGGGTGTGAACACACCCTTAGCACTTGTACTTACACATATATATCTATCTAAAAAATCTAAAGAGGTACACTCGTCATTGTACCCCAAAAACGTGCACATTCTCAACTCTGCTCTCTCTCACTCTCTCTGTCTCTCCACGTGCAACAAACACCTACTGTCTCGATCTTCGTGCCTCCCCGTCACTACAACTCCCTCCGTGGGGAAGACCACCTCTCAATTACCATGGAATGACCCTATTGCTGCTGAAAGGTTGAGATTGGTTTGGGAATGGGTATTGGATTCATCTTTGGTATGGGTAGAATATCCTTAGTTGTAGATGGGGTGATTTTGGGTGTGGGTCCAATATCCTTGGCCTTTGAGTGACAATTGTTATTTACATGGCCAAGTTCTGGAAAAAAGTACAAGACCTATTATTTTAAGACAAGTAATGCTAGAAGGACCTTTGGGATGATTGGACTTTACTACTCCCTTTTTACTTCAAGAAAGGAGAGTGAGCGTTGAAATTGGAACAGGGCCTTTGTTTACAATCAATCAGGAAGGGTGTGACAAGGTCTAAATGTGTAGGTGATTTCTCTCCATTCCTTGAGTCCTACAATAGGACCAAAGGAAAGAGTGACATACTTATGGGTATGGGAATGGTGCATAGTGCATGGGTGGCATTTCCAGCAACAAAGCACTAGGTTACAAAGTGGTACACCTCTGGGTGTTTAATGATAATGTAAAACCTAAATGCATATGAAAGACAACGTGAGCTAGGATATGATAGCCTAGGTTAGATCTAAATAGGAGTGTAGATTGAATGTAGACAACGTGAGCTAGGATATGACAGCCTAGGGTAGATCTAAATAGGAGTGTAGATTGAATGTAGAGGAATCTAAATGTGAAGTGAAAGTAGAAGGGAAGGGTGGAAAATGTGAAGCACCAAAGTCAAACTCAAAGGAAATAGAAGATAAAGGATTACCTTGTGAAGCATCTCTAATCATGGAGTTTTCTTCTAATTCATACTGGTGTTAAACTGGGTTTCCTAGGTGACTTGTAGTTGGTCCATGCATAATTGAAGAATCAATATAGATGTAATCAAACTCACACAAAAATGGATTGTATGAATGTGCCATTGGGATTCTTTGTGAATAACTTGAACTTATTGCTTGTGTCTCAAGTGGATAGTCTTTCCTCAACTGGGAGGTGATTAGTCTCGTCATTGGAGTATTCCAATTGAGATGCACCTTGTGAAATAATATGAGACGAAGAAAAGCTGGGCATCTATGAGTGATTCTTAGAAGAAAGGTTAGTAGATGGAGCGTCGTCCTCCAAGTCAAGACTATAATATCTCCATTCTAGGAGTAGTCTAAGAAAACATTGTAGGGTCTGAGCCATTGTGAATCAGCACATGATATATAGTGTAATCAAGCATGTTGCACGAGAGTGCTATGGAGTCCGAGACAGGAATGAGCAGGGATAGAGCTGAGAGCTGAGAGTGAGGGAATCGAATGTGAGTGTACCAGTGTGTTGCACAGTACACATGAAAAAAAAATGTATTTATATGTTAGGGTACAAGTAAAGGGTGTGTTCACACTTGTAAGTTTATACACACGGGATTAATGGGAGTTTACACCCAAAGGGGGAGTTTACATCCAATAACCTTCCACTTAAAGGCCAGAAGTGGTACCTTTAAACTATCCAACTCCCGCTAGTTAAATGCAATGCGCACGCTGAGCCTTTGCAAGACTTTTAGTGAGAATATCTGGAGGGTTATCTTGGATATTGACCTTAGTCAATGTGACAAGGCCATCATCCAAGACCTGTCGAATGAAGTGATATTGAACATCTATGTGTTTGGTGTGTGTATGAAACATGGCATTCTTAGCCAGACATACTGCACTTTGGCTATCACAACTAAGCACTAGAGTACGTGAAGAAAGACCAAAATCCTTGACCAAACGGCCAAGCCAAATAGCTTCCTTAGAAGCTTCTGTGGTTGAAATATATTCAGTCTCTGTAGTACTTAGTGCTACAATTTTCTGCAATCTTGAACACCAAGAAATAGCCTGACCAGCCAAATATCTATTGGTAGATTTTCTAGTGTCAAGATCTCCTAACATGTCCAAATCACAGAATCCTTGCAACTCTAGTGTATCCTTTCCATAGCATATACACTTGTCTTGTGTACCTTTTAAGTATCTAAAGATACATTTCACTGCTTCCAAATGTGGTTTGTGAGGGTTAGACATGAATCTACTAACAACTCCCACTGCATGAGCAATGTTTGGATGAGTTGCAACCATGGCGTACATCAAAGAACCACAAGTTGATGCATAAGGTATGCCCTTCATAGCAATAGCAATTGCATTATCTTTTGGGCAATTAGCTTTACTAAGCTTTGTATATGGCGGTAAAGGCATACTAAGAGGCTTAGCATCAACCATATTGAATCTATCAAGTACTTTGTTGATGTACTTGTCTTGTGACAAAAACAACAAGTGCTGCCCTCTATCTCTTATAATGATCATGCTGAAAATGTGTTCAGTTGCTCCCAAATCTTTCATTGAGAAGGCTGAACTTAGCTGCCTTTTAAGGGTATATAAAGTACTCTTACGCTTTCTTGCAATCAGCATGTCATCCACATATAAAACCAGCACAATAAGGCTTCCATCATCAGCCTTTATAGTGTATAAGTAGTAATCTGCATGACTGTTTTTGAATCTATGGTTGAGCATATTAGTATCAAACTTTTTATACCACTGTCTAGGGGCTTGCTTTAGCCCATACAAGTTGTGTTTCAGCTTATAAACTAAATGCTCTTTCCTTGGAAGAACAAGATCTTCGGGTTGTTTCATGTACAACTCTTCATCCAGTTCACCATGAAGAAAATTAGTCTTCACATCCATTTGATCCAACTCTAAATCCAAGGATGTAGTGAGAGCAAATAAAACACGGAGCGTAGTCATCTTCACCACTGGTGAAAAAACCTCTTGGAAGTCTATGCCTTCCTTCTGTGTATCCTTAGCAACCAGATGTGCCTTTTATTTAGGCTTCCCATCAATACATTTAACCTTATAAACCCATTTATTAGGAATAGCTTTCCTATCCTTGGGCAAAGGTACAAGCTCCCATGTGTTATTCGCATACAAAGATTTCATCTCTTCCTGCATAGCAAGCTCCCACTTTCTCTTGTTTTCATATGACTGTGCCTCTCTAAATGTTAGCGGCTCACCTTCGTCAATCAAGAAAATGCAATCCAAAGATGACTGAAACCTTTGTGGCTGCCTTCTGACATGTGTAGACCTTCTCACCCAATGATCTACATTGATAGGTAATGGACCTACATCCTCAAGTATGTGCACACCATCACTTGGTGGCTGATTTTCAGCATTTTCTTGCTGCTATAACCTATTTTCATCATGTTCTTCTTGCTGTCCTATTCCATCATTAGTATCAATTTGCTGTCCATTATCTTTTGGCTGTAGCACAATAGGTTACTACTCATTTTCAGCATCAAAAGGATCAGAATCTTCGGCTAATGGTTGCTGAATGGCTGGCTGTTCATTCTGGAATTTGACCTTCTTTTTGTCAAGGTCACCATGTGTAGCTTTTTTCAGCAACTTTGCCTCATTAAATACTACGTCTCTGCTGTGTATTATCTTCTTGTCTTGAGGAAGCCAAACTCTATATCCCATCTCTCCTTCATCTCCATATCCCATAAAGATGCCCTTGATGGATTTCATTTCTAGTTTAGTCCTTTGATTTATAGGAATATGCACAAAGGCATCACAACCAAAGACACACAAATGGTTATATGAAGCAGGTTTGCCAAACCAAACCTCTTCAAGAATGCCATTTCCCAATGCACGATTAGGAGAGCGATTGCACACATGAAATGCAGTTTTAAGAGCCTCTCCCGAGAATTGCTGTGGGAGATTAGTTGTGGACAACATGCATCTAACTCTCTCACAAAGTGTGCGATTATATCTTTCAGCCATGCCATTTAATACAGGATTGTAAGGAGTTGTCAACTCCCTCTTAATGCCATGCATCTCACAAGTTTTTTTGAATTCATTTGAAACATACTCGTCCCCATTATGTGTTCTTATAGCTTTTATTGTAAGCCCTTTTTGTGAGGTAACAAAAGCAAGAAACCTTTTAAAAGCATCCAACATTTCCATTTTGCTCTTTAATACATATACCCATGACTTTCTACTGAATCATCAATAAAAGTGACAAAGTGCTGTGCACCCCCATGTGAATTAATGACAAAGTACCGTGCACCCCCATGTGAATTAGTAGGCATAGTGCACACATCAGAATGTACTAAGTCAAGAGCATTGAACTTTTTAATGACACTAGAGTAATAAGAAGACTTACATGTTTTCCATATATGCAATCATTATAAAAGTCAAGACCGGAGCCTTTTATATCAAATTGTCAGAAGTGGTGCAGCAATAGAAGCGTAAACATAAGTTGTAATAAAGTGCTGAAACACAAGACAAAAGAGAAAGGGAAAGAAATAACACAATACAAATGAGAACTCAGATGTATGCTCAAGAAATGGAATCCATATACCAAGATATGAGACATTACAGAAGCAATGTGAGTCACCGACTGTGGAGACACTGGCACATGCTCCCTTTCTCCAAGAACTGTCAGATGATGAATGAATGTGGAGGAGGGAGCATGAGAATATATAGGCCAAATAAATGCCAAAAATATGACTGGTCGGCCAACATTAAATGCTGGCCGACTGGTTGGAAATAATGTCAAATCCCCATAAATACTGACAAATAAAATGCCTTAAATATCTCTAGTGCCCAGCTTGCTGTACCACATGTACAGACTCAACCATGAACTGACTAATTTGCTAACACCCTCTCTCAGATCGTGGATGATTTGATATAATATAATATACAATGATAATGTCGCATCATAGTACATACAACAATGTCCATCAGAGTAGAACCATGGATACCCAAGTAGTGGGTGTGCAAGCCACCACCAAGGTGCCTCGGAGAGGACTTGATGTCTATGTCGATCGTTCCAGCTCCTGAAGATAAAGAAGATCATAGCAGCTCTCAATGTCTGTCAATTATGCCTTTGATGTAGCACACATGACCATCTTGTCACGAATGCTGCATCGCATAAATGACCATGGATTCCCTTCTTTGGCCGGACCCTCAAAGTGTTCCCTCATGTGAGCTCCAAAGGAAAGCCACCCGCTCTCTGTCAAGTAACCAGCCCATCATGAATCTGGATGTCAATCCTAGCTCAAGGATTTGAACTTGTCAGACTTTGGCCGATGCGTCTGGATGTCTCTCTTTGGATTCTGTGCGTTTGTATAGAAATATAGATGAGGCGTGGTTGCCCCATCTCACCACCCTCTCACACTCCCTCTCTGGCACTGGAGACTCGTGAGGGATGACATCATCACCATCACTAGAAAGCAATTGAGGAAGGGGCCACCATACTCTTTCCACGATTGGAAGAAGAGGATCCCTACCGTGCCTTGGACTTTGCCTTGGTCACTTTGTCTTCTGCTCCTTTTTCTTCCTGGAAGCCGCTAACTCTTTGCTGTCCTTCTGTAAATGGCCTTTCTTGCCACAGTGGTAACACTGGGCCTTCGACTTCTTGATCTTCAAACCCCTCTCTGAAGTTGCAAGAGTCTCACCTGAACCTCCATAATGTGACGGAAGTCGGCCTTGTAGTCGTACGCAAAGTCGCCTCATGCTCAAGTAGCATCGAGGACATATGAAGAAAACTAATAGGAGTCGTAGATGTCTGTGCCCGTAAAGCATTCGCCACTCCATCAAACCTGCGAGGAAGCTTGTAGAGTACCGTATCAACAAGATGTGCCTTTGATAGGGCAGATTGCATAGTGTGAAGCTAGTCCTAGGGTTGGGTAACTCGAAGTGGGAATGATTGAATCGTATCTTTAGCTTCAAATTTCAGTTGTTGCTGGAGCTGGCCATAGAGAGTAACGGCTCGCATGGTGAAAGGAGCCTCGTACATCAATTGCAACTTCAACCATACATCTGAAGCTGTCCTGCAGGAGGTGATCGTTGGTAGGACTTCTTTGGAAATACACTGAAGTAATGCCAAATAAGCACGGGCATCATCCGAATCCCATGTAAGCACTTCCTCCTCATAATTGTCTTCATCAAAATTAGATGGAATAGGAGAAGGTTGTTGAGGATGTGCCCGCCAACCACGTACCATAACCACTTCTGAATAAACCAAGCCTTCATCACCGCACTCCACATGTAATAATCTGATCCATGGAGTTTGTCAACAGTGGATGTGCATGGAGGAGCCATTTGTAGAGGATTTAGAAAAGAAGTAGAGAAAATAAGGTATTTGGAGAGGGAACACAACCAAAACACGAGCATAGATTGCAAAAAGCAAGAGTTAACATACAGTGTAACCCAAAATTTGATCAAAATAAGACAAAAACTGCTGTAAAAAGTGAAGAAATCAGTCAAAAACGGCAAAAACGGCCTGATAATACAAGCACTGAGCCAAGAGGAGATGCAAAGGCATCAAAATGCAGGCTGAAACGGATGCACAGGCTGTACGGATGTTGACGTTAGCAAAAATGCAGGCAAAACAGGTCGCCTGGTTGGAGTAGGAGCCGCCTGATTAGCAAGGGTGAAAATAGACTTGAAATCAGCAAGACAACACAGTAGGAATACAAATCCTAAAATCTAATACCATGTCAGAAGTGGCGCAGCAATAGAAGTGTAAACATAAGCTGTAATAAACTGCTGAAACACAAGACAAAAGAGAAAGGGAAAGAAAGAGCACAATACAGATGAGAACTCCAATGTATGCTCGGGAAATGGAATCCATATACTAAGACATGAGATAGTTCAAAAGCAATGTGAGTCACCGGTTGTGGAGGCACTGGCACATGCTCTCTCTCTCCAAGAACTGTCAGATGATGAATGAATGTGAAGGAGGGAGCCTGAGAATATATAGGCCAAATAAATGCCAAAAAAATATGGTTGGTCGGCCAGCATTAAATGCTTTAATGCTGGCCGATTGGCTGCAAATAATATCAAATCTCCATAAATACTGACAAATAAAATGCCTAAAATATCTCTAGTGCCCAGCACGTTGTACCACATGTACAGACTCAACCATGAACCAACTAATCTGCTAACACAAATCTCCCTAAAGAGGAGAGAACTTAAAGGCCTTTGAGGCTCATATGGCCAAGTCTTTTGTTCCAAAATTCTATCTGTGAATGAACTTCAGCCACAACCAAAAACTTGCGAAGTAATGCTTTACAATTCAAATAATACAAAGTCCCCCTTTTGCTGCCTTAACAATCAGCATGGAGCCCTTGTGGGCCTTCTAAGATCCACCACCAAAAGTAGTAAAATACCCTCTTGCATCAAGCTGCCCAAC
This sequence comes from Lygodium microphyllum, assembly GCF_053477565.2. Taxonomy (NCBI): domain Eukaryota; kingdom Viridiplantae; phylum Streptophyta; class Polypodiopsida; order Schizaeales; family Lygodiaceae; genus Lygodium; species Lygodium microphyllum. The sequence continues at coordinate 110,874,545 of NC_141135.1, forward strand.
TGATAGTAGACTTTTCTTTATGCCAGGTAGATATCTAACATCTTGCAAAATCAGCTCTTGACCATTTTCAAGGGCCAAGTGAATGGTACTTACACCCTCTATATAATTGTTGCCCAAGTAAACCTTGCCTAGGCAACTTGCATTGTATTCAAAAAATGACTCCAAAGAGGAAGTAACATGAAAAGAGATACCGCTGTCCACTATCCATGATTGAGATAGCCCACATGAGTTGAAAGTAAGGCATCAATTACCTCCTTTGTAGTGATTTGCATATCACCTGTTGCTACCATAACATCTTCATCATTACATGAGGTTGCAACAAGTATCTCTCTAGTGTTAGAGAGCTCTTCAATGACCATACTAGATGCAACATTTGCCTTTGCAACTTCTTTTGAGGGAGAGCTGTCATCATCTTTCTTGTCATCCTTCTTTTTCTTTCTTTCTTGCTCTTTCTTGTAGTAGCGACAATCAGGCTTTTTATGCCCTTTACGTCCACATTGATAGCAAGTAACATCCTGTTGCTTGCCCTTACTTTTTCTCCCGCTTATGCCTTTATTTCTTGCATTATCCCTCTTTTTTGACCTGCCTCTAAGATGATAGGCTGAACGACTACTTTCTCCACTGGACTTTCTTCTAATCTCCTCATTGAGAATAGAGGCCCTAACACCATTGAAGATTAAAGCAGGGTTATTGTTCAATGAAACAACTAGAGACTCCTAGCTATCAGGCAAAGTCATCAACAAGAAAATAGCCTTCAATTTATCATAGAAGGACTGCAAATCAGAGTCTTTAGTTGGCTCAAAATCCCTATGAAAGCACTCAAATGCTCCGATGCTGGCTTAGACTCATCCAACTCCATGTTTACAAGCTTGCGCATGAGATGCATTTGATTTACTAGAGTTGTATTTTCCATATGGCATAAGTTGTATCAAGATGCTTAATGTTTGTAAGTACATCATCAGATATAGCCATTTTAGTGTATGCAATGGCCTTTTTGTTGAGTCTAGCTTAATCCTTATCTGTCGTAGCTACATGCTCGACTTCCAAAAGGGCATCATCACAATCCGTGAAAAACAAAATGCCTTGTATCTTGTCCTTCCACAAGTTGAAACCAGTGCCAAACAACTCAATGGGAGCTGCTCAACATGTGTATTGCATACATATGTGACCAAGTCAACTTTTGATACACAAAAACACCAAGATTCTTTGCAATTTCTTCAAAATCTTAAAAGTGGGAGATAAATCTCATTGCTTAGAGCACCAAGATTGCTTCAACAATGTTCTCAATGTACATTTCAGACGTAATTTTTGCCAAAATTCTCAAATTTCAGCAAAATACTGACCAATCTGTCCCGATTGCATGAATACATGAACCCAAGAGCATAAAATGGGCAAAATTAGTAAAATTTACCAAAATCTTGCAAAAGCTTGAAAATTCTGAAGTCAATGTGTACCAACGTCAACAAATTTGACTCAGCTAAGAAAAATTTAATTGATATGAGAGAAGCCCTAAAATTTTCGGAGCCAATGTGCACAATTTTTGCAATATCTTTGTGAGATTGTCCTGTTATGGATCACAATTCCCAAATCCGTGAAAAGCCCCAAAATTTTCGGCCAAGAAGGCACATTGTGCTTGTGTATGCAAAGACTTGATAGAGAACGAGGAGAAAAATTGCAGATAAAAAAAATTGGCTTGTCAAATCGTGATCCTATCTGCCAGGTTAGTTGTCTGGCTCGTCGCCTGCAGCACGCCTGGCTAGTCACCCGTCACGCGTAGTCTTGTCGCTCATCAGTTGCATGTACTGCCTCACTTGTCAACTGCTACTTGTCTCGTGACCTGTTTGCTGCACGCTGTTGGGAAGCGCAAACAATGTAACCAATGCTTTGATACTACCAATTTGTTGGGCGAGAGTGCTATGGAGTCTGAGACAGGAATGAGTAGGGATAGAGCTGAGAGCTGAGAGTGAGGGAATCGAATGTGAGTGTACCAGTGTGTTGCACGGTACACAAGAATAAAAAATGTATTTATATGTTAGGGTACAAGTAAAGGGTGTGTTCACACTCGTAAGTTTATACACACGGGATTAATGGGAGTTTACACCCAAAATGGCTTTATACCCAACAAAGCAATTCATAATAGCCTTAGGTAACTCTTTAGAAGAGCATGGGTTCTGATACCATGTGGAGATATGCTAGGGGTTGCAAAAGAAAACATTGAGTGTACGGCCATAACTGAAACATAGAGAACTCAAACACAAACACAAAATACACAAACAGAGAAGAAAGAGAACTGTGAAGTGAATGAAGGAAAGAGTGTAGAAGATGCCCAAAAGGAGAGCCATCCAATAGCTAGTGGCTCTTGTGGGAGTGGGCTGATGTCACCGGGTGGTGATACTTTTTACAGCTGCGTTTATAAATATTTTATTTTTCTTTTCTTTAGTTGTTGTTGCTTTTTACCCCTAGAGTTCTCTTGGATTAAGCCGGGATCTTTGCATGGCCAGAAGAGGCAGCCATTGGGACAAGTTGGACTAATGGTTTGTTTGAGCCTTGGGACCGGTTCCATGTTGAATGGGCACTGAAGAATAGAATGCAAGTGGTTTGGGATTGTGTACTTAGCCAGTAGAGATTGTGTAAGACAATGAGCTTGACCAAGACAGAAGATGCACATGTAAGAATGCTCATGGAATAAAAGTTACCATATCTGAGCCACATTACACTTTTTGATGTGGTTGCAATGATAAAAGTTGCTTAGAACAACTTGAGTAATGTAGGGGTCACCATGCCTAAAATTTAGGGAGTTGCTATTTTTGGACCCCAGAATTTGTTTGCATCATTATCTTCGTTTTTGCACAAGGATTAATTCTTTGGTTTGTGCCGAGGTCAAATGTTGCACCGATCATGGAGAATTTTAGACTGGAAGGTTTAAACGAGAAAATTGTTACATGTATGCTATGTGTCACAATTTGGGCACAAATTTCCAAAAGAGAGAGAGAGCATTTAAAAAAAAATGTAATAGGTAGGAGGGGCAGATTTGAGCGTGAAGTTTTCAGGGGTTGAGGGCAGATTGCTGCAAGTACATCAACTATGGAGAGTACTTCTTTGGCTCTGACTCATGTACGGAGGAACTAAAGAAAGTGATGACCACACCACACATGAACAGGGATTTTCAGCTCTGATTTAGTGTTGTTTGTGGGACTGTTTTACTGCTGGAATCATGGTAGGGTCAAAGGGTTTGTAGTCCAACTGGTATGGAAGAGATCTGGAATGGAATAAGGCTGAGAATAGGTAAGAAACAAATGAAAAACAATAAATACAAAGTTTTGCATATTGCAATTCCACACTTGAATTATCGAGTTATGTTCACAGAAAGTGTTTTCCTACTTGGGATGTTGTTCTGGATATGTTGTATTGTCCTTATGCAGCTGAAATTTACTTAGAAAAGATGAAAGCCAATTGTTCACAGGTTTTATACTTTGGAACATTTCATTTTTATTTGTAACCTTTCATCTTTTAATTGATAACGAAATACCGAGAGGGGTGCCGGTCTTCGGGGCAAATCGAGTTAGGTCTCTATTTGTGTGTGTGTGTGTGAAAAGACTAGCTTTTAATTGAAGGGACTACCTCTTTATGTGAGTCATAGACCGGTTTCATGGTTTCATCCTCGGGATTTGAATTATTTTCTGTAAGAATTTAAGCTCGGAGAGTTTTGGGTGAAAAGGCCATACACACAGGTTTTACAGAGATTACAGGTGAGAAAGACTACGAGATTTTTCTTGGATATAGTATTTGTTGGATACAGGACTAGAGAGATGGCAGACATGGACAAAGGCAAAGGAAAACTCCCTCATGAAGAAGAGAGTTTTTCTTTTGCTCATAGACACCAAAGAGAGAGTATTGGTGCACAGGTGTCAACACTTCTAGAACTGAGATTGAACCACAGGATGAGGAGCAAGAAGAGGAGGACTTGTTTATGGCACAACTCCTCAGTATGGTTGGCTCTTTCAAACAACTTGTAAAGAATCCTCGGATGCAAAAAATTTTGAAGTCACATAATGAGGATTCTTAGGCTGAGTCATCACATTATACCATGGAGCGCTCAAAAGACAAATCTCTAATGTGCGTGAGCATGTGGAAAAGACACCAAACATGGAGACAGGTCCAATGCAACAAGAAGCATAAGCACATGAGCAGGGAGTGAATGGTCAAGGCAGTTCGCTACCTATCCTAGTCACTTTGGTGGTGGGTTAGTTTTTCAAGCAATGGTTGGATTACCCACTGGTTATTAGGGATACTTGTGCAAAGGGCCACCAGGAATGATGTCTATTGAGGTAGTGAACCCACTTTATACTAATATTGATCTACAGTCCGGTTATCAGACTTTGCAGAGTCTTTATTTGATGCCTGGAGTATAAAATGCAGCAGCTGGTTTTTCTCAACCTAGTGGGCATATGGCAACTAAGACATGTGAAATTAATACTGATAATGCGATTAAGGGACTTTCCTTTTTACAGCCACCTGTCTATGACAACCTGACACCAAAAAGTGCAAAGCCTAAAGACTATAAAGAGGGTGGTTAGGCATTAAAGTTTGAAACCTTCAGTGGTATGCAAGATAAGCTGAAAGCTTTGACATTCATACAACAGTTTGAAGCAGCTTACACTGAAGGGAATTTTACTGAAACTTCTAAGGTGTGGAAGGTTGCAATTTTTTTAAAAGGTAATGCTTTGCAGTGGTGGAACATATTGTTGATGCAAGGATATGCACCTGTCACTTGGGTCCATTTTAAACAGTTGTTTGCAGCTTCATGGTTAACTAACATGTTTGAAGTAGATGTCATGACTGCATGGCATAAATTGTGTTGGGTATTTCACTCATGCCTCACTTACACCTATGCTCACATAGGAGTGTCGGTGATCAGTAGGACATTGGGGCACTTTTTACTCTTGGTAGGAAAGGCTTTTTTCCCCCAAACTTATGGTATTATTTCGTATGTGCTTATGACACACACTTACTGGCACTTACTGTGTTCGGGTGTGAATACCCCCTACAACCCTATGGTTTAAGGGTTGTACCTTGTACTTTCAGTTTACACTCTTTCAGTCTATTGCATTGGGTGTCGTGCTTCACTTTCACACTATCTATTGTTTTTTGTGAGGAGCTTCGATCTTGCCTTCCCTCACATTTGGTATTAGAGCAGTATTGGCTTTGCTCAGCTCAGCTCTGCTCAGCCTGTAGGAGCTCCCCACTCAGTCCTGTTCTATACTGCCAGAGCCCCCTGCAGCAACTCGACTTGCTTCTTGGAGCCGTCAAGCCAAACGCCAGATGTTCCGTCACTCATGCTATCTCTGGCTGCACCGCCTGTACCTTGCTCGTCATGCCCAGCACCAGTGCCCTGCCAGTCTTCAGACGCCATGTCAGCAGCCTGCAACCGCCACGTTGGCCGCCAGCTGTTGCATGCCCTGCCAGTGCCCACCAGAAGCGCTGCTTGCGCTTGTCTCTCGTGTTGTCTCCGTCAGTTGTGTCCTCTGTGCCACCCACTAGACGTTTTTTGTGTCGTTCATCATCAGTCAACAGCTCGTCCGCTTGCTTAATGTTCGTCCCGCTAGTGACAGCCCGTTTGTAGTATCGACGGTACTCGCCTAACACCTGCCTGATGAATCTGCGCTAGTTAACTCGTGATTTTCGTGGTAAATATTTTTTTTAAATTTTTAATTCCAGCATAAATTTCTGGAAGTAGGTGTTCCTACGCAGCAGGCACAACATTCAGAAATGTGTATGGGACACATTGGATGCAAAATTTTTTGGCACATTCATAAAAAATTTTGGGGTTTTATGTTTTTTGAGAACATTGGCATATGCACTACAGTTTTAGTCACAGAAAGACTATTTTGAACAAAATTGAGGCAAGAAAGTTTGGGGATTTTATTGGTACAGTGTTGTTGAACACTGATTGCACCTTGAATTGCGTGTATTATAGACAATTTTGATAGAGTGCACCTCTGTATACTAATTGTAGAAAGTTATTTCCTGCAATTTCTGGAGATTTTCAGCTTCGTTCCGCTTCGATATTGCTCTTTTGTCTTTTTTTTTTGTGGGTAATTGATAATCATGGCAAATCAGGGAGGAGATGCCTTCACCTATGTATCCGAGGACGATATATTGGATGGAAATAAGTATTCACTTTGGTCCTTCATGATGAAGAATGTACTTGTGGCAAAAAATCTTTGGGATAATGTTAGTGGAGAAGAAGCTAGACCTGGAGTTGTGGCTCCAGCTACTCCTCCTCTAGGAGGACATGCACAACGGGCACCTTAGCTTGCTTCACTTTAGCTACTTCCCCAAAGAACATCTCCTCAAAAAGCATGGGATACACGGGATGCACATGCTTTGTCGTTGATTGCATTGGCAGTTCAGCGGTCAATCATCCTCCACATTCGTTCAACAACTTTTTCATGAGAAGCTTGGCTAACTTTGGAGCAGATGTTTGTAGGCAAGAATGAGACTCGCATCTCTTTCTTAAAGAAAGAGCTAGAGACATTGAAAATGGATAAAGGTGATTCTATTCAAGATCACTTGAACAAATTCAGGACTTGCGAGAGCAACTCATGAATGTTGATGAGTACTATTCGGATGCATAGATGATATCTATCACTTTGAACTCATTACCTTCTTCGTACTTTGCTTTTCATACGGCCTTAAACCTCTCCATGAGGATTGCTGCACAGCCAATCACTTTTCTTCAGCTAGTGAGTTTGCTTATAGAGGAGGAGCAAACAAGAAGAAATAGTGGTGTGGATGCTATCGCCTTTGAGCAGGCTTTTATGGCTAGATAGAAGGGCAAAGGCAGCCAAGTGAAGAATGCTCTGCAGGGTTTTGGGACTTCCGACACATCACAGGAAAATAAAAAACAAGGGGGTACGCAAGCCAAAAAGGGCAAATGCCATTATTGTAAGAAGCTAGGATACTACATCACAGAGTGTAGGAAGCGAATCGCCAAGGAAAAGAAGGAGGAGTCACAAATGTCTGCTTCTGATGCTCCTTCCACTGCTACTGAGTTCGTGTCCTTTGTTGCAGAGAGGGACTATTGTTTTCACACATGCAGTTATGACACCTCTTGGGCAGATGAAGCATTTAGCTCTATTGAGAATACATGCACTTGGTTTTTTGGCAGTGGTGCTTCTAGGCATATTACATCTCGTAGAGATTTATTTGCATCTCTTCATGCAACTCCAGTTGGCAAGTCTGTACAGTGTGCCAACAATGCATCATACCTTGTTAGAGGTATTGGGGAGATTGTGCTCGCAGCCATTGATGGCTCTATTCTCCCCCTACAGGATGCTTTATTTGTGTCAGGTATAAAGAAGAATTTACTCTCTATTTCTTCTTTGGCACGTTGTGGATTGTAGGTCACATTTAATGATGACAGATGCATAGTGAGAGACAAAGAACACATGACTTTGGTCTTGACAGACACTTTATGTCATGGGTTATACGAGTTGGATGCTCTTTCAGTTGATCACTCAGCGTATTTGGCATCCACTCTTACTCCTGTTGTGGACTTTGGTCTTGACAGACACTTTATGTCATGGGTTATACGAGTTGAATGCTCTTTCAGTTGATCACTCAGCGTATTTGGCATCCACTCTTACTCCTGCTGTGATACAGGCAGAGTTATGGCATGCTAGGATGGGGCATGTGAACTTTGGTAGCTTGATGCTCTTGCAACGTACGTAGATGCTAGATGGATTACCTCTACTGGAGAGACCTCCTGAGCACTTGTGCGAAGGATGTATTTTGGAAAAAAATGCATCATTTTTCGTTTCCCCATGATGTTACTTTTAGAGCAATAGCCAGGTTGCAATTAGTGCATTCAGATGTATGTGGTGTCAAAAGATAACATACCAGCGAGACAATAGGGTTGGCAGGGAGGAACATGAAGTGAACTCGGCAAACATGGAGAAGAGAGAAAAAAACCTTGATGAATGGAATGATGAAGTTTTGAATCATGGAGTGAATGTGATACAAGGGAACAAGGGTGTTATAGCACAAGGAAGATGATGAAGACAGCCACGAACCACGAACCACGAATTGCAATGTCCTCCTGAAGGGGTGTGAGGGTAGTGGAGAGGCTAGAGAGAAGAGGTGACAGACTGAATGAATCAGCCGTGAGGAATGACTGAGAGAGTGGTCTATAAATAGGCACAGTCAGTCTAGGATGGCTTTCCTTTTTGGGGTGGGAAACCCTAAACACAAACTAATGCAAAATGCGAAACACAAAAACACAAACTGCGGGTGAAGGGTTTCTCAACACCCCCTCTCAGGCCCAAAAAGAGGAACAAGAGAAGAGTGAGGTGGAGATGCAATGCTACGTGTTGAAGAATGCTCATGCAGCAGGTGCCACTTGGACACAGTCCCTCGTGGGGAAATTGTTCACTTGCCCAAGTGCCCTAGTAGGAAGATGAAGAAAACATGCAATGCATAGGAGGAATGTCGGACTTTGTGTGGTGCCGAGAACCATAAGGATATGCCTGTACTCGATCGTGGGAGTGGGTTCCATGTTGACCAAGTGACCAAGGCAAGAAGAAGAGGAGGAAGAAGATATAGAGGATCCCTAAGATCCAATATTTCCACCGGAAAGGGAACATGCAGTAAAGACCAGTAGACAGAGTGAATTGGAGAACCCGAAACACAACCTCGGAAGAGAAGCCACTAGCTCCGTGCATCCATGTTGGAAGGAATATGAAGGCCTCGTCACCAAGTTGTGGCTGAACCTCCGAGGTCCCGATCTAGGTGATGCTTGAAGATCCTGGGTATCAATAGAAGAGATGAGTGGTCGAAGACAGCCACCCCAAGAAAGTAGAGGATGGGTGAAGAACTTCATGTGGAGTAGGTTCCCCCTTTGAGGTGGGAGGTGGAGGGGCCCCCGCTGAAGTCGAAGAAGAAGAAGTAGATGCCCCCTTTGAGGGCAAAGAAATAACATCCCCCTCTGAAGTAGATAGAGAATCCAAAAACTCATGGATCACGGACTCTGAAATGTCTGATGACGAAGGAAGTGTCGCCGGTCGTGTCGAAGAAGGTATCTAGGGTGCCAAAGAGCTCCTAGAGGTAGCCTCTCGAACCTAAGTAGTCGAGGGTGGGGAAGGGTGGGGCTCAGAATGAGCAAGAGGTGTGTTGGGAATAAAGGCCTCGTGCCTTTTAAATGTGCTCGGGTGTGAACTAACCCTTAGCACTTGTACTTACACATATATATCTATCTAAAAACCTAAAGGTACTCTCTCGTCATTGTACCTAAAAACATGCTCACTCTCTACTCTGCTCTCTCTCACTCTCTCTATCTCTCACTGCGCATAACAACTGTCTGTCTAGATCTCTGTGTCTAACCTGTCCCTACAAACTGGTATCAGAGCCCAAGTGCTCAACACTCCATCAGTCTTGCAGGAGTCAACGGCAAAGTCGGAGTTGCAAGTTGGGCTGCAGGCATTGTCGGCGACAGGACTGATGAAGTCCAAGTCAACGGATTGTTAGACGGGGTGCGACAGGTCATGAATAGGCGATAGTCTCTAGTATGACACAGCAGGCAGAGCAGGCAGCAAAGTCGGCGAGGACCAACGGGCAGCAATCAACGAGGACCAGCGACAAGCTGACGAGGACCAGAGGGCAGCGGACAGAGCATAACAAGGGAGCAGTCGCATGACGGTGGTTTGTGGCGGGTAGGCGTAGGCGACGTCCCGTCGGCGACCTGCACGCGGTCAATGGACCCCGTCACATTTTTTTTGAAATAAAAGAAAAGAAGAAAAACAAGAAAAAAATTCAACTTCTACCCCTTTCTCAATGGGGTTTCATGCGGCAAGCACAAAAGGCCAAATTTGTGCAAAATTTGCCCAAAAATTTGGGGCTTTTCTGGATTTGGGGATTATGATGCAAAGCAAGGTCATTTGTCTCAAAATTGCAGGAATTTTGTGACATTTTGTCCCCGACATTTGGGGCTTTTCATGTACATGCGCAAATTGGGCCCCGTGCAATTTGGGGCTTTTGCAGTTTGGGCAAAATTTGTGCAGCATTTGGTCATTTTATGTACATGCAGGTTGGATTCCACACAATTTGGACATCAACACTTGGTACAAATTGGGGGTTTTGCTGAAATTGCTCTATTTTGGCAAAATTGGCCTGTTCTATGCATGACAGAGAAAATGCAGATGTGCGACTGATGCTTTGAGCACAAAAGTTTTGGGACTTTTGACCGTTCGTGTCAAATTTTATGCCCGTGGGTACATGTACAATAGAAATTGCAGCTGAAATTTTGGGATTTCTCATGTAATGTGATGCATATGCCCTTGGAACAGCTGTAATCAATTGGATAATGTTGTAGCACATGGTTTGGTGCTTCTGAAATTTTAATTACAGATCTGAAATTTGTGCTTATGCGTGGTCATTCATTACTGATTGGTACTTGTTTGTACCTTGTGACTACCTTGGTCACTTGGGTGACAGTTTGGACTTGCATTTGTTGGTTTTTTGGTCACATTTGGGCTGAAAATCATGGCTGGCAGCAATGACAGCAGTAATTTGATGCACATAAAGAAGCTTGAAGGAGCACATAACTTTGCAGTTTGGCAAAAGCAGTGCTACAATATCCTGTTGTAAAAGAAGCAGGCAAAGCCGATCAAAACTAAAGGGGCAAAGCCCGCGGACATGGAACAAGAAGATTGGGATGAGTTAAATGAGCTTGCACGCTCAACCATAGAGCTATTGATTTCTGATGCCTTGCTGTTCAACATTGAAGGTTTGGATTCTGCATATGCTATATGGACTAGATTGGAAGAACTGTATGCACAAAAGAGTGTTGCAAGCAAAGTGTATTGGTTGAAAAAGGTTATGGATTTGCGTATGAAAGAGGGTACAGCAATGTCTACTCACTTGAGTGAGTTTAACTCCATTTTCAGCCAGCCGGTTGCCTTGAAGTTCTTGATTGATGAAGAATTCAAGGCTACGTTTTTGCTTTGCACTCTTCCAGAGAGTTGGGATACATTCAGGACTGCTATGAGCAATTCGGATGCGATTCTTTTGTATACTGATGTAGAGAGTGCTTTACTCATGAAAGAAATGAATTGGCAGAACAATGCATCCAGTAAGTCTTCTGTTGTCTCTTCGCATTTTGGTGCACATGCTTTACGTTGCTAGTTCAGAAAAAGGATGGCTCTTGGCAAATGTGTATTGACTACATAGCCTTGAATAAGAGCACGATCAAGAATAGGTTTCCGATTTCGAGGATAGATGACATTCTTGATCGATTACAAGGAGCAGGAATGTTTAGCAGGATAGATTTGAAAAGTGGGTACCATCAGATCAGAATCGGGCCAGAATTTATCCATAAGACTGCTTTTAGAACGACATTTGGTGTCTATGAATTTTTAGTCATGCTGTTTGGATTGACCAATGCTCCTGCCATGTTTAACAGGATGATGGATAGAATTTTTTGCCCTTATCGAAGTTTCGTTGGCGCATTTTTTGATGATATGATTGTCTTTTCAAAGAATGAAGAGGAGCATAGAAAACACTTAGTTACAGTCTTTAATGAGTTTAAGCGTAACAGATTGCTCATTACTGGCAAGAAGAGTGAATTCACTTTGGAAGAGATTCACTTCCTTGGGCACATAGTTTCTAAAGATGGTGTGAAGATGGATCGTGCAAAGATAGAAGCAATTGTCTCTTGGCCTGACTTGAAAACCGTTCATGATATCCGTAGTTTCCTTGGCCTATGCTCTTACTACAGAAGATTTGTAAGACACTTTGCAGAGATTGCTTCTCCTTTATATGTGCTTGAAAAGAAGGATGTCAAATGGCAATGGACTGACAAAGAGAAATCAACATTTAGATGTTTGAAGAGAAAAATGACTAGAGATCCAGTACTTATTTTGCCAGATCTATCTAAGCCATTCGTAGTGTAGTGTGATGCATGTGGAAACAACATTGGTGCTGTATTAATGCAGAATGGCGGAGTTGTGGCATATGAGAGTAGAGTACTCTCATTCGTTGAAAGGACTTACTAAATTTATGAGAAAGAGTTATTGGCTGTGATCCATGCACTTTCTACGCTGATTTTGTAGTGCAAACGGATCATCAAACACTTAGATACTTTCTCACACAGGCTAAATTGTCAGAGAAACACATGCATTAGGCAAATTTCCTATCTATGTTTCATTTTCAGATAGTGCATCTGGAAGGCAAGAAGAATGTAGTTACAAATGTTTTATCTCGCAAACCACAGATGTCGGTTGTTTCAATTTCTTATCACCATGAATTGGATGATATGAAAGAGCAGTATGCTAATGACGAAGATTTCTCTGAAATCTATGAATAGTTGATCAATGGCCAACATCATGATCATTATGTGTTCAAAGAAGGCTTTATCATGATGCATGGAAGACTATGCATTACAAAACAACTAAGGCCAAAAGTTTTATTAGAAAGTCATGCTCCACCGTATGCAAGACATCGTGGTATAGATGCTATAGTCAAACTGGTAAAGACTTTCTTCTATTGGCCAGCCTTGAGATCTAATGTTGATGCATATTCAGATCTTGCCTTGTATGCCAAAAGGTCAAATTTGATAGATAGAAGGCACTAGGGTTATTGTAACCACTGCCTATTTCAGAAAGGCCATGGGAAAGTATTGCCATGGATTTCTTTTTTGATCTTCCAAGAACTTCTTCAGGGAATGATGGAATTTGGACTATCATTTGCAGATTCAACAAATAGGTATATTTCATTCCTGTAAGGAAAAAGGTTAAGTCAGAACACATGGTAAAGATATTTATGCATAATATCTTCAAGTACCATGGAATGCCACATCAATTATCAGTGATAGAGACCCAAGAATGACTAGCTTGTTTTGGAAAGCATTGTTTGAAAACATGGGCACTACGCTGAAATTTTCATCTTCTTTCCATCCACAAATTGATGGTCAGTTTGAATAAGTAAATTCAACTGTTTTAGATCTACTGAAGTGTTATGTTTCAGATCATAAGACCTCTTGGGAACATTACTTGCTATTGGTTGAGTATGCATACAATAATACAGTGCACTCATCTACTGGCAAAGCACCTTTTGAGATTGTGGAAGGTGGAAAGAAACTGCCTCCCATTTTGCAGACAAGAGATAACATTTTTGAAGCAGATCGTTATGTAAAAGATTGGGAAGAAGCATATAAAAAGGTCAAGTATGCCTTAGAAAAGTTACAAGCTAAACAGAAAAGAGCTGCTGATAGTCATTGTCGGGAACTCTTGTTCAAAAAAGATGATTGGGTCTTATTGCATTTTGAAAAGGCATGTTTGAGAAAACAGAAGGGCAAGGAACATTCGTTTCCAAAGCTAAGTATGCGTTACTATGGCCCTTTTCAAGTCTTAGAGAAGATCAATGATGTGGCATATAGGCTGAAATTGCGAGAGAATTGGAAAATTCATAATGTATTCCATGTGAGCCTATTGAGGCCTTTTATTTCCTGAGCAGATCCTAGCACATAAGGATAGGAAAGTAAAAGGTAGAGTTATAAGAAGATTTTTGGTGAAGTTTAAGAACTATTCACCAATGGATGCCAAATGGATGGAAGAGGTTGAATTGGCAGATTCGTCTCAGTTATTGCAACTTTATGGAGAAGCTTTCTTGTTGGAACCTACAGTGACTTAGAATGCTTTTTGAAGCAATGTACATTCTCTATTATACAATTGAATACTGCATCTCATTGAATAATGCACAATGTATGGTTTACACTTAGCATTAACATGTGTATCATTGAATGAAATCTGAGTGCTTAGAAGTTGTATTTGTTACACTTCAGTTGAATGATTATACATGTTGTGACACTAATAGTTTGGGGATACGTGCTATCGCCTTGTGTTGCATCCGGAAACATGTATATTAGAAAGGCTCCTAGTAACCATAGTTGGATACATGATGTGATCCTTCACCTATGTGAGACTTGAACTTGGAATGACACAAATGGTAGTGGGGAAACTCCTACCATTGCCTCGTGTCATCATTTAGCAAGTGATATATGCGATGGTACTAATAACATGGAGAATCTTGGTATTGTCCTGTGTCATCCGTTAGCATGTGTGGCATGCAATCGAGGTCGCTTGCTTCTTTCAAAAGGGGAGTATGTCACCAAGTGGTGATACTTTTTGCAGTTGTCTTCTTTATTTACTTATATAAATATTTTATTTTTCTTTTCTTTAGTTGATGTTGCTTTTTACCCCCAAAGTTCTCTTGGATTAAGCCGGGATCTTTGCATGGCTAGAAGAGGCAGCCATTAGTCCAAATTGGACTAATGGTTTGTTTGAGCCTTGGGACCGGTTCCATATTGAATGGGCACTGAAGAATAGAATGCCAGTGGTTTGGGATTGTGTGCTTAGCCACTGGAGTTGCATCTCTGATTTAATGCTGTTTGTGGGACTGTTTTATTGTTGGAATGATGACAGGGTCAAAGGGTTTTTAGTCCAATTGGTATGGAACAGATTTGGAATGGAATAAGGCTGAGAACAGGTCAAGAAACAAGTGAAAAACAATAAATACAAAGTTTTGCAGATTGCAATTCCACACTTGAATTATTGAGTTATGCTCATAGGAAGTGTTTTCCTACTTGGGATGTTGTTCTGGATATGCTGTACTGTCCTTATGCAGCTGAAATTTACTCAGAAAAGATGAAAGCCAACTGTTCATAGGTTTTGTACTTTGGAACATTTCATTTTTTTTTTTTGGTAACCTTCCCATCTTTTAATTGATAAAAAAATACTGAGAGGGGCGCCGGACTTCGGGGCCAATCGAGTTAGGTCTCTATTTGTGTGTGTATATGAAAAGACCAGGTATTAATTGAAGGACCACTAACCGAACCCTGAAGTTCCCTTAGTACATTTGCACTCGCACACTTCATGATCACTATGATTGATGCTACTAATGCCCATCGGGATGTCCAAGGATGTAACATGTATCACCAAACTAGGGAGGAGGATTTAGGTGAGTAGGATCAGAGCACTATTGGTTGCTTCTCAGCATTGGACCATATGAGGCATTTCACTAGTGTTCTTGGTATAGTTTTGGAAGTTGGAAGGAGACTACACAACAACTACAGCCATAGGAAGTTCTCTTTCTTCCAATGGCTGGTTGCTTATAGCAGTTTGGTAGTTGGGATTTGATTAGGCGATGGTGGAGCTCCTAAAGACTGTGTTAGATGTGAGGGCTCAAGGAGACCCCAAAGGTAATGTACTTGGTGGTAGTTACGTATGTCATTGGCCCCTCGTGGCTATGAGGATATCTAGGGCAGTCTATATCTCATCTCTGGTCAGCACCACATTTTTCCCAATGAGAGTCTAGACTGAGGGACACTGTCTTAGATGGGAGATAATTGGCAGCATTTTTTCTTGGTTCATCTGGTCTGTGAGATGTTAAAGACCTACAGGATGTCTCCAATGCAGAGATTCTCTCCAGGATTTGGACTGAGATAGTTCACTCTCTTGGTGGGAGATAGGAGAGACTACAGGGTGGTTCAGAGTGCGAGGAGGAGCAGTAGAGGCTTTTCTATGGACTTGGGATTTATGCACTTGCTTCCATCTTAAGTTAGTCTACAGATGGTCTAGCATTTTAGACTGCCAGTCTGGCTTTTTACTCAGCCCTTGTATTAGACTGCTTTCAAATTTTGGATGTTATTTTGAAGTCCTACACATGCTATTGTATTATTTTTTTACCTTGCATTCATTTTTGGAGGCATCATTAACATAGAACCTTCTCTTCTTTGAAAAGAAAAACATAGTGTGATCTTTATTAGCGAATTATGAGGCAAGCATGGCAGCAGCGATGCGTGTGGGTTGAATCTTTCTGCTGCACTGGTTATCCTGTATGGACTCATTCCAAATCTGCTTAGTTACTAATTATGTACAAAAATACCTCCAGAGCTCAAAGGCTTTGTAAATATCCTTCAAGGCTCAACACAGATTGCTTTAGAAGACCCCTCTCCACACTGTCCCACTTGACTGCGATATTGTGTGTAGCCAGTCAAACTCCAAGCTGAAGTCACTCTACCTCGACTTTTTCACCTACTTGCTTAGGATAGTCTTCAGCTTATCCTACATCTCAGAATATTTTGCTACTTCAAAAAGAAGAGAATAGAATGCATTGTTTATAACAGTTGAAAGAAAGACCGTTAACAAATGCGATATAAAGAGTTTTAGAGTGCTTCAAATTCGATATAAAGAGTTTTAGAGTGATTCTTCATGCTTGATTGTAGTGAGGATGTGTGGAAAGACATGTGACAAATTTAACCTTTCAAGACTGAAGTGACACTTGCAAGTCCAATTCCCAGGTGGCTGCCCAACAAGGAGAGTATTTGGCTCGCTGCTTCAATCAAATGGCTTTATGTGTCAAGCCAGAGGGTCCCTTGCGTGTGAGAGGAGAAGGACGTCATCAATTTCGACCTTTCTTGTAATGCTTTTCTATAAATTGAGTTTCTACTGGAAGTATGACATCTTGTTTTGAAGTCATCATAGTGAAATTGTTCGGATTTAAGAAGCTGAAGTTCGTTATTTGTAGGCTTTACTAATAAAGTACAATCTTTGGATAGCCTTGGTTAAGAAAGTCTCGTAAAATTTTTGTTGTGTTTCTTGGGCCTTGCTGCCTAGCAGGTACAAACACTTGGGGATGTTTGCTCCTCTTGGTGGTGAACAAACTGCAGCAGAGTTGCCGGGTGACTGGGTGTCTATAGGTCACAGTACACAATGGCTTTGGTACTCCGTTTATGCTAGGTATGTTTCTGATTTCAGAAACAACAACTGGAAAAGGTTCAGTGTTATGGATCCTTGCTGGCTGCAATGCTTTTCTTTGATGAGTTGAGCTTCATTGCCAACCTTGATTGCCTGGCCCCTGGTCATTAATTCTTGCTGGTTGCAATGCGTTTCTTGATGAGTGAAATCTTTACCCAATGTGGCTCTTGAAGGTTTTACGATGGGCTACAACGTGGCCTGAGTGAGACATAAATTTTTTGTGCAGGCACTTTAACAGTTGCACAATAGGTCTGCACAGTGTGGAACATACATGCACCATTCTTGGATATCATCACTTTCTTTCTTTATGGGTTACATTTATGGCAGGGTTTGGGACATATTTGTGTTTCTGACTTGGAAGTTCTGGGTGTTCCTTATTTACACAGTAAGCAGGTCAGTTGGAGAACACGGGCATTGGTGATTTTTGACTGGACAAAGCGTTTTATTTTTGGCAGGGATACAAGTCGAATGTAAATGCACAAATGGTGCTTTTTGTAATTATCATCATATCAATTCAATATCTGTTCCCTGAATACACTGGAAATAAGTGAACATAAAACACTCTCTCTTCATACTTGAAGATGATCATGGTTTCTCCATCAGGTGGTAGTATGGTTGCAAGGTGCATATGGAAGTACAGTTCAATGTGAAGCAAAATTAAAGTCTTCTCACTGTTGTGAGTACGAGAAATGAGTTTAAGTTCTTAGCTCCACCGTAGTTCAATGTGAAGCAAAATTGAAGTCTTCTCACTGTTGTGAGTACGAGAAATGAGTTTAAGTTCTTAGCTCCACCGTCGTTCCATGGGTCATGGGCAAAGTGTGTGTTTAAATTTCTCTTTGAATATTATATTTGAAAGCTTTTTTTGGAGTGTTTACAAAAAAGGGGAGATATCCATTGGGTACATATAGAGGTATTAGTATGGCATCGCTATGGTCGTGACTTCAACTGCCTCACTGCAATCATGAAGACAGAGTGTGACATCTAACTGCTCTCTACGTTGACGAGAGGTTAATTTATTGAGCACACTTTCAACATGCCTCACCAATGGGAAAATGCCACCCATTTGTCTACTTAATGTGAGGTAAGTTGATGGTTTAGTTTTACAATATTGGGCTTTCGTAGATACCAAAGCACTCTCAAATATTGGACCTATATGCAAGTATCTAGATGCTTAGTAGCTTGGAAATCAATAAACTCCTGTGAGTTTATAGTTGGGGCATACAGGGGGCTCTTGCTGGGATGGGCAACTGGTCTTTGCCATGTGTGGACTGCTATTATGGGAAATGCAAGCTTTCACAATGTCTTCCTTTGCATGCATGCTTATAATCAATGCAAGGCACTTCTATTTGCATTTGTGCTCTGCTCCTAAATGCATGCTAATACAATGTCATGCCACATGCTTTGTATCCATCCACACCATCTTTCATGAGATGTTAGAAACATCCACATTAGGGTGCCATAGTTCTTTTGACATCTTTACATATCTTGTATGAAGGGTATAGGCCTCATCCTTGGCCTATGTACACCTTGTGAATATTCTCTTTTCAGCAACATATAGTGATTGTTGATGTATATAGGTCATGCACATATATATAGGTCATGCATTGGAGGATGTCAAAAGTAGAGGCAAGTTCCTTTAAGATAGACATATACATGTACATGTGTATATATATACAAACATACATGTACATATACATACATATACATAGAATCTATACAGATGTGTGTGTACACACACACACACACACACACACACACACACACACACACACACACACACACACACGCGCGCGCGCGCGCATGCATATGTACATACATACTTTCATTCATTTATACATGTGAGAGAGAGAGAGAGAGAGAGAGAGAGAGAGAGAGAGAGAGAGAGAGAGTGTTGGTGAGGATCAAGTTAGTGGTACATTTATAGATGTCATCTAACTATGAAATATTAAAAGGATGAGATAAACAAAAGAAATATAAATTGGATCTAGGTTTAGATATGGAAACTAAATTCATCTTAATCTCACTAAGAAAGATATAAAAGCTCTAGTAAGTGTGAGCCTAGACATCTTTGGTCGTATTCCATGATTTGTTGGAAGGTCTAAAGGGCTTGTGGAAGAGTGGATTGGACATGTTTATGATAGTTACATCTATCTTGGCTCCTGGGATGTGAGGTTAATCCATCTAATTTTGTATTCAAATTATCATATTTTTGTGGCTCTAAAATTAGCCTTAAAAAGTAATTATTCCATATAAATGCCACATAAGAACTTTCAAAGTTTAACTAGCTATATGTTTTACGAAGGGAAAGCAAGTATGCACTCCCATGCTCATCCTCTTTCCTTGATCTTCACCTTTACTGTTAGCCACCTATTATCATATGCTCATCTCATGATTAGTGCGTGTACTTGTTGTTTAATGTGTTATTGTATTGTCATCGCCATCAGCCACTGTCGTCGTATAGCTTGTTGCCACATCCTTCTCTCATCACATTGTTGTACAATCTTAAAGTGAATCTAGCATTTGTGGGGGTTGGAAATCCTTTAGAACAATTGTATTTGTTGTGCCTACTGTATATGTATCATCACTTGCACCACAACTACTATGTTGGCATTTGAAATGCATCATGTTAGCTTGGTAACCATATGATCAATCGTGTTTTGACTTCTAGAGGCTTGCATAATTCTTATGATGTGGAGGACAAATGCTTCACCATTCTCTTCTTCCTCATCTTGTATGAGCCCACAAAATATTGGATGGTTGATGAAAGTGGAGTTCATAGAATAAATGAAGGCGACCCAACTACAACTAACATAAACCTCCATCTACTTTGGCCCATGCTACCATGGGCTTTTCCACTTGTACGTTTGAGAGAGTCGCATATTAGTTGTGGCATCCAAGTGGTGAGGACCCCTTGAATGGGGGAAGATATGCTACTTTTAAGACATGGAAATTCAATGTCCATCACAATTAGCCCTTCTAGTAGGTTTTCATTCTCTCTTTGAATTGTACAAATGAGCACCCTCTTTGTTGCCTCTATTATGCAAGAATTGATTGTTAATTACTTCAAAGACCTAGAACTGTACAAGCATGTGAATACAAATAGAGGTAACTCTAGATGTTGAAGAACCTACCATGTTACCCTTTGTTTCATATGAGCATGGTTTTTTGTAGGCTCTCTTCCTCATGATTAAGGTGTCTTGGTATTAGATTCTACTCTCACATCTTCCACTTTAGGTTCTATTCCTCTGTCTATCTATCTATTTATTTGTTTGTATGTTTGTCTATCAGTTAGTCAATCTCTCTTACACAACTTAGGTTCACGATATTCAATATGATGTCTAGGCTCCTTTTCCTTTATTAAAGATATCTTACTCTTCTTTTCTAGGTTTTAGGCCCTCCTTATGTTTCCATATTTATCCCTAAGTTGGTTCCACTTTGCAACTTTGCTTTATTGTTGGGAATGCCCACTTGTTCACTATGCACCTCTTATCTACTCGTAAGTGAGCACATTGGGTGTCCCCCTCGCACCCTTAGGACCTTTGAAATTTTTTCTTGGCCATGCAGACAAAGGATTTATCCTATACCTATTTGTTTTTCTATACCTATTTAGCCTAGTTCCAGGCTAAATATGTATAGGCATGATCATTATCTATCCTATGCTTATGGCTAAATAGGTATAGGCAAACAACACCAAGTGGCTGCCCAAAGATAAGAAAACAAAAGATCATCTACATCCAAGACATAACATTGCAAGGCTTAACACCAATAACGAAGAAAGCCACTCAAAGACAACTATTCTACAAGAGGGGGACACCAAGGTGGGCGTCAAAAGCCCTACTCTACACATAGAAATGCTATCAAGGAAAAACAACACTTTGGATATTCAATTTGGGACAAAAGTAGCCTCTTGAGAGATCTTCAATATAAGTGCCCAAGGATAAAAAGTCTAAACCCAATCCTCTAACCAAACCAAAATGACCACTAATAGATCCAATAAAAAAGCCAATTGCCATCTTGACAAAGCAAAAGACTTCAAAGTCAATGGCCATTTGAAAGCCAAAGGGCCTATCGACAAAGGATCCATAATAGGAGTAGGCACTCATGCACCTTAAAAAAAGGTAGACACCCAAATCCTGACCGTAGATATAGAATAACCTCAACCCTCAACTCTTTCAAACCTTGCAATGATGTAGATGCCAAATAAACCAAGAACAAAGACAAACTTGAACCATGAACTTGTAAGTTTCTACATTAACATGACAATTAGGTGAATTAGGTTGGCTCAACTAGGCCTAAACCTCCTATTGGATTTAAGCTAACTTATCACAAAACATCTCTTTAAAGGTAGGATAGCTTTTGGCTAAGTGGGTTTTGAGAGAGAAATAAAACGATGAACCTACTTCCATTTAACTATTAGTTCGTGGATGGAAGAATGGCTAGTGAAGCCATGGTTGAGGTGGCATCAATATTGTGTCACATGGGTGGATTAAGAATAAACCTTAGGTAGACATTGCCCTTAAGCTAAGGAATTCACAAAGTCCCTTGATAAACCTAAAACTTGGAAAATATACATTACTACCTCTTATTGGACTAGCCTTGTCAAGCACAAGGGATGAGGAAATCTAGGAATTAGATATGAAAGCCAAGACCAACATCCATTCTTGCAAAAGTGGTAAACACTCTAGGATATTTGCAAAAAACATAGGTAGTCAATTAATGACTAATATTGAGAAACAAAGAACCATAAAATTCGTTGTATATGACCCTATGTATGTAGCACCCATGTCTATTAGAGTGATTGCAGTTATAGGAAAGATCCTCATAGAAGAAGGATTTGAAATAGCTAGTCACCTAAACCTTGGTACTACACACAAATAGACAACCATATTTTAAAAGTCTTTAAAATTCCAAACTTTTACTTGCTCACAATGATTGTATTCAACATCATCTATACTTAACTACATGCTACACTTATGATTTGATCTAGCATTTGTATATGCCAATAACAAGTAAATTTTTAGGAGATGGAGCTTAAGACACTTGAAGGAAAACAAATAGCAAGGCCTCTTGAATGGTATAGGAGGGGCCAAGATCCTACCCACTTCCCTCAATGTCTCGTTGACCTAGCTACTACGACATCACTTTATTCTAAAACTCAAAAGAGGAACTCATCAAGGCCCATCAACTAAACCTAACCCTACACATCCGTCAAGAGAAGGGTACCTCAACAATCCACATCCCCCAATGTCAAACTAGTTCAATGAGAGGGTACCTCTATAGTCCACTTCCCATAATGTTAAACTTCTTCGAGAAGAGTTGCTCTACATATCTTGACACTCATCCTCTTATATACACATTTGGATGCTTGTGATCAAGTTTGAAAGGTACATGTGGAGCCCTCATTAACCTATGTACTTCAAATCTTACATAAGCAAGGGTGAAAAATTCAACTTGATGATGTACTGAGGTTGTATAGGATTTCAAAAAAGAAAGGAGGAAGAAAAAAGGAATATACATAGATTTACTGCACCATTCTAGGAGTCCATTATTTAGAGATGCTCGACCACTTGGATCCATTGACTCCATCTCTAACTCCTAGGCCTTCTTTAAACCCACACTTACGGCATATTGTGGGCACAACATACTTAGGAAGCTCTTACTTACCAAGTGCTAAACCTAATGACTTGAGTCACTTGTATCCTCCTTTTTCTTGTAACTCACTTCAATGACCCTAATGTGAAGGAGTGGAGTCACAAATAGCAAGACGAAAAAGTTAAATCAAACAAGAAGGTTCCCCATGCTCCAATTGCGATGGTGGTTGAGTTATACTATAGGTATATACTTTACCACTTGGATCAACCTCACATGTTTCCCTATCCAAGTATGAGCTTTGTATATTCTTACATGATTTCCTTTTTTTGAAGTATGAGTAATATATCGTATACCTCAACCATGGAGATAATCCTTGCTACAATGATGAACTTCAACAAAAAGCAACTAGTGTAGATAACTTCTATACTTATGTATTAGCCTATGTAAGCATACACACTCACATAACTATTCTAAATACCATCTATACAGTAATTGGGTCTTAGGTGTGGGAATACTTAGAGAGCTCCATCTTTGCATAGTATTAGAATCATCTCCCAATCCCATAATACATGTGTTATGCACAATAAGAATAGCACTATCCTTAGGAAGTGACTGCATGCTACTATGGAAGTGAACTAAAGTGCATGACTTGAATTTTATGTGCAACTGTTCACCTTTAGGAAATGAAGACCTTAGAAGACTAGAACTATTGAGAAATGAACCTTTAGAAGAAGACCCTAAAGAAGAGGATTTTGATGCCAAATTTGAGGATGAAGCCTCTAAATATGAATTTGAATGTAATAGAATACAATATCAATGTGCTAATAATAGAGTATGTAATAGAGAATCCCGCCCTAAAGAAATGAATAGGAATGTTAGTCCACATTGGAGTGACCAAATTAAAGAAAAAATGAGAATGGATAGAACTCCTTGATACCTGGAACTATGAACAATTTGGACTTGAAATACTTAAACATCCATCCTCTTTAATGTTGAAGCAACACACAACTTAAACACCGCTCCTAACAAAAAGAATCCCCAAGTGGCTACTTAGATAATTCATAGTGACCTAGAAATACCTCAATTCACAAGATTAAGTACACAAAGAGAGACCTACCATGTCACTTATGATGAAGAAATTAAGGGAGGGAGAAGATTTTGAAGAAAATGAACATTAGAAACACCAATATATCCCAAAATAGTTCATGAAGCTCAATAAAGAAGATTGAGTGGTAATGATGCCATGGGTGAAGCAAGAAGGTAGCACCCAAAAACCAATAGAAGGACCTCCTAAGGTGGAGATAAACCTAGTTGAAGAGGAATAGAAACCTAACCCCGTGTTGCTTACTAGAAATCCCATTGAAGAGGAAAAATCTAAATTGTTGGATCTATTGAAAGAAAACTTTGATGTGTTCTCATGGTCGTACAAACATCTACATGAAAATTTCCTTAAATTTTTTACCTACACAATACTAATGGTGCCTAATATCAAACCTATGGAAAAAAGGTCATACTTGATGAACCCCAAGTATGCACATGTAGTTAGGGAGGAGCTAGACAAGCTTCTCAAAGCCATATCCATTTATGAAAATTTCCTTAAAATTTTTATCTACACAATACTAATGGTGCTTAATACCAAACCTATGGAAAAAAGGTCATACTTGATGAACCCCAAGTATGCACATGTAGTTAGGGAGGAGCTAGACAAGCTTCTCAAAGCCATGTTCATTTATGATATTGCATACACAAGTTATATATCACTCATTATCGAGGAGCTAAAGATGAGCAATAAGATTTAAGCATGTATAATGAGAGATAACTATTAGTTTTTGTACACATAGCATGTGATAAGCACGGAGGTCTACAACTTCCTTGATAGATTTTCAAGTTACAACCAAGTGTAACTCCATTTGGATGATAGGCACAAGACAACCTCCACACCAAATGGAGAGACTTTGTGCACATAATCATGCCCTTCAACCTAACTAATGCGTAATATGTATGATATTTAAAGATGTACTAAGGAAGTTCCTTGCGATGTATAATATTCAAAGATGTACCAAGAAAGTTCCTTGAAGTGCTTGTTAAGGATATTTGTGTCAACTCTAGTTGGTAAGAATACTTAGGTTGACTAAAGTAAGTCTGTGAGAGAAGCGAGCAATATCAACTCTAATTGAATCCCTTAAAATGTCAATTTTGATTAAAACACGAATGTATATTAGGGCATGCGGTATTTAAGAACAAAATTGCCATAAACATTTCAGATATGTAGATTACTATAAACGTTCTCCCTTTGACCAATACCAAGGAATTTCAATGCTTTCTCGATCATATATGGTACCATAGTGGCTTGTTTTGAAATATGCTATTATTGTTAGACATTTGTACAAGCTACTTCTAATCTTTGAGTGGATTGAGGAATGCCAATATGCATATAAAACACCAAAAAAGGCTCTTATATCCACACGAATTTATGAGTACTAGAATGGTCACGCATACTTCAAGTTCATATTGATGCTTCCAAGATTACAATAGGACTAGTATTGTGGTAGAATGGTGAACATGACATGGATTTCTTGATAAGATTTGCAAGTAGGGAACTAAAAAATGTTGAGATGAATCACTCAACTGCTTAATGAGAAGGATTGGAAATGGTGTATGCTATCAAGAAGTTTAGACATCATCATTTAGCTATCCCATTCACGTTCTTTTAAGGCAATCTAGCTTTGCAAATATCTAGTAAACAAGTCATGTGCAACTAGCCACATGACTTGATGGCTACTTCTCTTTGACTGCTCTATGATTGCCCATAAATCCTAACAACATTATATGGAAAACCATATGTTGAGAAATCTAAGTGGGGGACTTGCATAAGGTATACTTAATAATCTTTTGGATGCCTAGTTGTCCAACTCACACAGGAGGCCAAACTCTTTACCACTAACCTTACTCCTTATTACTTGGTTGATGACATAGTGCACATTCTTCAACATTGATTGCTAAATGGAGAGAGGGCTAGAATCACATGTATTCTTATTAACTGTGAGGCAACTCTATTGGCTAAAGCATGATGGCCATTTGAGGAGGTGTGTATGTGAGCATCAGATGCTACAAGAAGTGCATGGAGGCAATACGTTGGTCATTTCAATGGAGAAAAAACTGTACAAAGAGTAATTCAAGCTCAATTGTGGTTTCTAACCATGTTTAAAGACATGGCTCCATTAAAGTGTTGTGATGAGTGTTTGTGCACTAAGGTGCCTATTAGAAATGACGAGTGTTATAGCCTATTAAACATTTCACAAATGGGAAATTAACTTTGTTGGAACCATTATCCCCCTAAAGCTTAGTATTCACAAGCAAGATATAAGCCATCAATTGTATTTCAAAATGGCTTAAAATGGGACAATGCTAAAACCATAACAAAGTGCTTATGGGAGCATGCCCAAGAAAGCTTTTATAAACTCAAGGAAATCATAACCACTACTCTAATACTAAAATTCCTTAACTTCACTCAACCATTTCAAGTGATCACCAATACAAGTGGACTTGTAATCAAATTTGTATTGGTACAATAAAGAAGGCATGTGGCCTACACCTGATGGAAACCCTATGAGTCCAATTATGCCACATACAATCTCAAGCTACCTAAAAGATCTATTGGGTTGCATTGTACATTATTTAGGAAGCATATTTATGGGAATAATGGCCAAATTTTATGTTAGTCCCTAGAATTCAAATGTATTATTCAATTACATATCATTACTTTTAGAAGTGGTTGAATAATGCTTATATTTTGATCAAACAACTTTTATGACACTAGAAATCTTGTGTTTCAATAAGCTTGGCAAGCAATGTATTTGAGCATCTAGCTTAAGTTGGCATGAAGCTTGCAAATTGAAAATGCCAAATTGGATTTTTAGTATTATTATATGATTATTGTATTACATGTTATTTACTACTTTAAAATAAAAGCAAGACTAGTTAAAAGAGTTAAATAGTTATTTTCAATTTATATATTTAATATTAGTTGGATATTGTGTTAGATTTTATTTAATATATTAAAATAAATATGCAATAGTTAAAATATCTAAATAATTAAAGTAGTTTAAATAATTAAATGTTAAATAGTTAGATCAATTAGTCAAATAATTTTGTAGATAAATAAATTAACAAATATGAAAGAATCATTATATAATAATTATAAAAATATTAATATGTAAAGTAATGATATTTAAATAATTTTGAAATTCGATTGTCCATTGTGTTAGAGAAATTATCATACTTTAAAATGCAAATTAATGAATGCATAGATGAAATTTCTTTCTCAATATTACACACAAATATCAAACTATTGTAGATTAGATGGACTTAAACATGTGAATAAATACTTGAATTAGAAAAATCCCTTGCAATGGAAGGAAATAAATTAAAATTTTGAATGTTCTATTAAGAAAATTATTTACTTTATGAAAAGAAATAATTATGCAATTGGGATTATTGAATTTCCTATCTATTTGTTCTTGCTATTATAGATGTAACTAGCAAATTAATTACTTGCAAAGAATTATATGTATGTATTGAATTACTTAAAGAATGATATGTAGTTTAAAGTAAATATTGACTTCCTTAATTATATTTATTACCTTGATTATAGTTTCCAAAGGTAAATAACAATGGTTTACCCATAGATTTATTGCATTTTAAGAACCATTAGTTCTTAACAAATTCCAAGATCTAATTATAAGTTTCAGACAATTGATTTTATCTATAGAATTTAGAATTTCAATTGTTGTATAGAAAGAGCTAAAGATGGACTATTGGATTTAGCAATAAAAAAATATCATTCTATCTATCAAGAACTTTCCTTCCTAATTATGTAATTACTCTTTAGTAGGTATGTATAGTCATTTGATTAAGTACATCAACTCCTAGTGAGCTAGCAATAAGGATAGAAGTGGAGCTGCACTTGCCATGGCTATGGTTTTCGCCATTGACATGGTTATGATGGGCTCAACCTACAATTTCTCTCCTTTTGTGTACCATTGCAAGTAATAATTTGATTTCACTCCTACACATTGATGATTTCATGAGTAGCATAAAAACCATAAGGATTCCAAACTCAATCTCAAAGATCTACTTCATGATGATAGTGATATGTCTACTCAAAAGATTTTGAAAATGCAACTTGAAAGGATTCTTGAGGTAAGAGAGAAACATTTGTGGAGTCAAATACTAAAATAAAACATTGTGCAATGTAAATAAGGATGATCCTAAAGAAGATACCTAGTTATGCTGATGAGGTGGCACTTTTGAAAGAATACCCCCAATTTCTCTCTCAAGATGAGGACATCTTGATTTCCTCAAAGGGAGAGGATGTAATATCCCCATTAAGTAATTGATACCAGTAAAATAATTTGAATTTCAAAACAAGTAGACTGATGTACAAAAGGTGCTAAATAAGTGTCCTCGATGATGAAATGTAAATTATTGATACATTTGCATGTTTATACATTGTGAAATATGGGTATAAGTAATAAAATTTAACTTGTACAATAAAATATGAATAAATCTACACATTTTGAAATAAGATTCTTAATTGTGCTTAAATTGAGAGAAACTAATTGTATAGATGCATTCATATTTAAAAATTAGTCATTCTATAATTTCATAGCATGTTTCTGACACATGGAGCACACTAGGTCTAACCCACAAGAAACAAGAAGAAAAGTACTTTGGTTAAAATAAAATAATAGAAGGGAAAAGGAATTAGAAGTATAAAAAGAAATTTGAAGTTGTATTTTTAGTGAAAATAGAGGGGCTAAAAACATTCAACAAATAACTAATGGTACACCTCTCATAAAGTTTGTTTACACCATCTCTCTCTTCTTGGCCACTTACTCTTGTCTGCCAAGAATGCCCGATAGGTAAAATGGGTACCCAAACGACTTCAAGTTTTCATCCAAAATTTCATGAATGTTGTTATACATATGCTCTACTCCTAATAGTAATATTTCCAAGCTCGGAGGTCATTAATAAGTGTTCGTGAAATTTGCATCCCAAAGACTATTTTCAATAGCCCTTCAAAGATTAGGGAGAATGTTCATGCTTCCACCTTCAATAAGCCCATCACTAAAGTGGAGGCTCATCCCAAAGCTAGATCATTACTTAAGGAGGCCATAGAACACACATAATTGAACATAACAATGGTTACAAGTTGACACAAAGCCATAGTGGTTCCTTGTAATGATGGATGGCCAAACGAGTATAACAAGGTTTGGGTAA
Source organism: Lygodium microphyllum (assembly GCF_053477565.2). Taxonomy (NCBI): domain Eukaryota; kingdom Viridiplantae; phylum Streptophyta; class Polypodiopsida; order Schizaeales; family Lygodiaceae; genus Lygodium; species Lygodium microphyllum. The sequence continues at coordinate 110,903,230 of NC_141135.1, forward strand.
AATATAGTTAATTAACTTCACTTCAAAATCCACTTAAAGTCGGGCTCACATTTTCTTTCTAAATTTATGTGGCTTGTCATATTATGTTACCAAAAACGAATAAAAATAAACATGAGATGGTTAAAAAAGGCTTGGAAAATTATCACTTTGGTTAAAATAATACGAGCTAAGAATTGACTTCAAAATAATCTAACAAATCTCAAAACTAACTTTAGATTAATATTTTGTTTTTAGGAATGTGATATATTTTTTTAAAAAGATGATTTTATGCACAACATGGTTAAAAAGTGTCCACGCCATTAGAATTTCCACATGAATGCACCTTAGTATCTTATGGGATGCTCAAATAGCTTACCTTATGGGGTGAGGGTCCTACACCCTTGCGAAAGCTGGATGTTTTGCTTTTTGATTACTCAAGCACCTATAGGGCAAAGGGCCTAAGTGGTAAGTGCCCCTATTATATAGGATGATTTTGGAGGATTAGGGAAGTGTAATAGGGCTGTGAGCTTGTAAATTCCATGTGACCACAAAAGGAGTGTGATCACATACAACCCGACCTTGTAGGGTTGGAAGATCCCATCTAGACAAAGTGATAGTTCTTTATACATTTTATCAATTAATATTATTTATTCTTTTTTAAAGTGTTTATTTTGTACTAAAGGTTGTGTTAATGAACATCCATAATGGCTTAATTAAAAAAAGTTTTTTAAATATTCAAATACTATAGTAGTATGTCTTACTTAATTAGATAAGGAAAACAAAACCATTGAGGAAAGTGAAAGGTCTTGTCCCAAAAATGGATATTCTATGCCTAAATGGGTCCAATAAGTCATGCAAATTGAGAATCTTGATCACTATATGATTCATAGTTGGTCAATCATAGCATTCAAAGATGCTCAACTTATGCAAAATAGAAAATTCCTAGATAGGAGATAGATTTTAACTTGTGTGCCTTCTCTACCTTCTATGCTTTTTAAGCATTCTCTTGTGAGCTTCCGTGTTGCCTTGTGCCGCGGTGATATCACCATGGACCGCATGCCTAGAGCTATCAAGGAGCTTGGACTAGTACAAGGCCCTCTCATGGGATTTTGAGGGGTTGTTAGTTACACTTGTATCAACTGATTGTTTTAATTTCTTCTATGTAAGCATGGATTCATTCTGCATTTTCTAAGGCATTCCAACTAAATGAAGCAACTTAATTAGAATAGTGTTTACATGATTGGAAATCCAATTAAGACTCTAATTGGAATTTGAAGATAAATAATCAATCTACAATTCGAATTCCTTTGGATCCTTGAAAACAAGTTTACTTCTTAATCTAACCGCTCCTTTGCTCCTAGATAGAGTTATTTTTCCATTCCTTTCATGTACTAGCCTTCCCTTTTTGTTTGATGGGATGATCTTAATCTCTAAGACTAGAGGGGATCCCAAGGATTAGAGATTTCTTAAAGGATTTTTAAGTTGAATTGTAGCCCAATTAGTTGAATAGAATAAATTCATATTCTCTATCAACAATCTTTATTTCAACCATAATTTGTCATTCCATCTCTATTTGAAATGATATTCATATTCTCTATAAATACAACTTTGCCAACCTTGGAAAATCAACACTCATTAGAGTAGAGTGATGCATAGAGCATGTTCCAACAAGTGATCACAATCTCCTTTGTCACTCTTTGAATTTGTGCACATCTCATCCATGCTCAAAAGAAGCAAGAGGGATTGAATGATTAGTGAGTTGCTTTATGGGGGCCAGTAAGGTTAGAAATTGAGGTGGTTTCTCAACTTGATTGAGAGGTAGAGATAGTGGAAAAGAGAGCAACAATTAGTCCAAGATAATTCCCTTCTCCCATTGGTCTCTCTCTTAGTTTTAAGAGAGTGGAGATGGAAGGGATGGATGGGAAGAAGGATTTATGGTGGAGTTTTGGCACCAAAGGGGAAGAATTTGAATGAGTAGAATAGTCTAATGTTGCTCAAGGGTAAACAGCCATGGAGGAGAGTGAGTTGTGATAATATAGGTAGCATGTGCTCTCTTGATTTCATGCCACATTGTGAGTTGGAGTTTGTGTAAGTGTTGTTGGCCATATTTGGAGTGCCAATGACTATTTTGGGGAAACAACCAAGGTGGTTTGTGGCTTTCAATAGTAGGGAGTTTTAGGGGCTATTTGTGGAGCTATTTTCCAGTCCATTATCAATTGAAGAATAGTTCACTTAGACAAGGACATGGGGGATGAATCCAATGAAGTGATCATGCACTTAATTGCTGATGATCCAAGAGATCCACAAAAAATCAAAGTGCCTATTGATCATGCCTATTTTTGGGGCTAATCAAGATATTATTATTATTATTTCTACTCCCTTTTTTGTATTTCGCATTCCATGTTTAATTCCACCCAAAAATGCTTATTTTTAAGGTCACTTGCCCTTTACCTAAACTTCACTTCTACTAGTTGCATGCTATCTACAAATTGATTGGTGTTAGATATTTTTTATTGCAAGGCTAAAACCTCATTGTAAGTCATCCAAGTGTTTCCATAGAGTCCATATCCTAACATTTGATCTATGGAGACTTTGTTTACAAATGCTAGGACAACCCATAGTGTGTGACCTCAATTCCATATTTTATAATATATATTGGGATCCCAATCATAAACTGAACTTAGTTTTGAAATCATGGAATCACCTTGACTTGAGCTATGTAAACCCTTTCAACATAATAAGGACCATTTGCAATTCATACAAGATCTTGACACCTTCTAGTGAATATGGAAAGCTACAAACTCTAAAAGTACTAAAAAGTTACTATAGACACCCTGACTAACTTACAAATTACCTTTATTTCTTGGAAATAACATCTGAAATAGGCTAAGGAAGCATAGAATGATTGTTTCATTAATAGACTTACTTTCAAGTCATGATGCAACCTCCTAGCACAATGCACATAGGAATGTAAAATTGGCTTGGGTGTAATAGCCCCAATTAAGTCCTTGAGAAGGTGTGATACCAAATTAATTTGGTCCCATATCTAGAGCGTGCGCTTTAATTAGAATTATTCTCCATAAAAAAGCATAGACATATCACTATTCTATCCAAGAATTGTTCCAAGATAGTTAGATGAAACAATACTTAGCCAAAGAAGTGGATTGAATACTTGCCATATCATTATCTACTTCTCACTTCTTAGGAGGTGTCTCAATTGATACTTTAGGAAATATATCAATGTACTCACATAGCCACGAAGGCTCACCCTCATTTTTATTGTGATTTTCCTTGTTGAGTTTGATTAGATAGATAGGAAGTCCTTTCCTCATTCTCTTAAGAATTCAAATTGCCTTGGCTAGCAAGATTCTAGGTTCACCTAGCTTTCCTTGTGATTGAACTAAAAGATTTTCTAATGTAATAGGACCTTTCCCACAGTGTATGTTTGCCTAATTGAAAATTATCCAATAGTACATGCCTAGAAGGCAATTATAAACTCTTATGGTAGGAGTCTAAAGTTTGTTTTGGTGGTTTCTCCACTTAGTGTAAATTTCACATTGTTGTCTACTTGAGTTGAGAGAGTTTATTTCCCATTTTCTAGGTCTACTAGACCTAGCAAATTATAGTTTTAGCATCAACCTTCTCACATGCTTAAGAGAAATGAATGAGTGGTAAGCTTACAATCAATGATGATTTCTAAGGGAGTACCTTGATGGTCTACAAGGATGTGGATAAAATAGAATTGATGTGCAACACATTCGTTATTTATAGCGGCATGGATGAAACCTCGCTCTAGTTCTTAGGATAAGAATCCACTTCATTGCCCATGTCAACACATATGTGGGCTCTAGCTCCACATCCTACTCCACACCCTACTCCATGCCTTGCTCCATGCCTATTGACATTAGTATTCATTCTTCTCTTTGAAATTGAGCTAAAAAGTGGCCAAGCTAATTAGAATTGAAGCATTGTAGTTGATTTCCCCTATTACCATGATTGTTGTCATTGTCATTGTCATTGTCGTTGTCGTTGTCATTGTCGTTGTTGTTGTTCTTGATGTTGTTGTTGCTATTGCTACTACTATTGTTGAAGTTATCATTCCAAGGATTGTTGGTGGCAAGGTTAGCTCGGCCCCAATTGTGATTGCCTTTCAAATAGTCCACATGGGCCCTCTTGGAATAAGGAAACCCATTATTTTTTCAATAAGAGTTGAATCTACTTTTTTCCTTAGAAAGAGTAGCTAACGAGTGGTTAAGCCCTCATTAGAGTATCTTCAAATTCAATAGGGCCCTCATCACCTCAAGATGACCATTAAGAGCTAGACTCAACCCTTGGGAAAAAAAAACCCACTTGTTGGGAAATAGTCATGTGGGGTGTATAGTTTAATAGGATTACAAAGTGGCAATAGTACCCTTCCAAAGTCAACCCTTCATGCTTCAAACTAAGAAACACCTTGATCTTTAGGTTTTGGCATGAAGGAGATAGTTATCTACTTTTGATTATAGCTTTGATCTTATCCCAAGATTGAATCACCTTGAGAATCACCTTATTGTGGTACCATTGCTTCCACCAAAGGCATGTTTTTGTGAGCCTAAGGCACCATGCAAACATTGGCTAGTCGAATTCACTTTTTTCTTCGAAAGAGTTTTAAACAAACTTGGATTGAACAAATGGACAATTACTTTATTTAATCCAAGTTTTTCCACTCATTTCCACCTTCATCCCTTGTTTGTTAAATTCAAAAGGCTTGACCTACTTGACAGAGAAATTTCTCTCATTCTCTTTTGTTAGACTTTACAATAAGTGGGGGTACCTATAAGATTTTAAAACCCTATTAGTAACTTACTAGTAATCTTGTAGAATTTACTTACTATGATGGATAATTTGTCTAGGTAGCTTAACTAGATTATGAAGTTTGACCTAGAATTTACTTACTATGATGGATAATTTGTCTAGGTAGCTTAATTCTTATTTAAATGATATAATTTTCCATCTTTTTACCATAACTATAAATCCATAGCATTCATAGATTATCCTAGATTCCTACTATTCGGACTTTCCTTAAGATCCATTACAAGCTTGAAGTGAGATCTTTGATTTATTAAGACATAAAATTTATGCCATGGATTAGACTACTAAAGAATTTCATATATTCAATTTGAGAACCTCATTACTACTATGTTTTATATTCATTTCATTGCCATAGGCTTATACAAAAAGTTAATATAGAAGTTTGCATAGGGATCAAAAGTTCTACATCTAGTATCCATGATACTCCCATGATACATGGTAGAGTCATGATAAATACATAAAGTAGGAGGCTCACTCATGGTGTCAAGTGCCAAGAAATCTCTAGTTAGGTTAGGAAGGTGGAGACTTGAGGATGCTTGAGCTCGCATCATGAATCGTGGAGCTACCGGGTTGCTTGAGGGAGTAGGCTACTCATTTGGGCATCAAGGTAAGCTCACTAAATCCTTGTAGTAGGATCGAAGGCGCGTTGGCTAGGTGAGAAATAGTCATTTGTGCTCACTTGAAACACTGGAAAGAGTAAGAGGTTCGTGGGTCTTGGCGGTTGAGTGTGAGCTCCCACTACAATGATGAGGAGAAATTACATGCTAAAAATGAGTATGTCAAGGATTTGGACTAGGAGCAGTTCTATGATTTAGAGGATGGGTTTCCCTTTGACCAAGGTGGTTGCCCATCTCATGCTCTTGATTTGACTACCCCTACTACACCCCAACCGACTACCACTTCCCTTTGACCAAGGTGGTTGCCCATATCATGCTCTTGATTTGACTACCTCTACTACATCCAAACCGACTACCACTTCCCTTTGCTCCATCTCCATGGAAGCATGGACTAGCTCTAGGAGCCCCAATACTCTACGCATTCAAGGCATACTAATGGAAAGTATATATTATCTTGGTGGATAGTGATAGTATACATAAAATTTTCAATAAATTAGCCAATTGATCAGTTGAAATGCACTGCTATGGAATTATGGCACCCCCTGAAAGTTCAAGTAGTAAATAGTGAAGAAGAAATTAGCATGAACTAACTCTAGGAGCCCCAGTACTCTAAGCATTCAAGGCAGTATTAATGGAAAGTATGTATTATCTTGGTGAATAGTGGTAGTATACACAAGTTTTTCAATAAATTAGCCATTAATCGGTTGAAATGCACTACTATGGAATTATAGCACCCCCTGAAAGTTCAGGAAGTAAACGGTGAAGAAAAAATCATCACACATGTATGCTCCAAAGTTTCCCTATGCTTGCCTGAAAAATTATGTGGCATCTTGTAAGAAGCTGGGAATACATGTGTTAGTGAGAGAGAGTTATTGATAATACCTTGTCACACTGACATAGGTATAAAAGATGTGAGACATGTAAGTTTTGGCATCTTTGATCATAATACATTACTGTCTCTCTCATCTCACCTTCTTGTTCACAACTTTCATGGCTTCTCTTTCTTCTTTTCTATCTTTTTAGTTGTTCTCTCTCCTTGTCACTCTTTCTCTCTCTTTTGCCCTTCTTTCTCTCACCTCTCAATTCTCTCCTTGACAAGTGGTATCAGAGCATTGTTCTTTGATCCATTTTCTACAATCCTTTCTTGGATTTTCTTACATAGTCATGTTACTTCCTAGTTACTCAAGGACACGATGTTAGTTGGAAAAATAGTCAAGTACAATGACCAAGGAGACCAAAGACAACTAATCAGAGTTAATTGGAGTACTTGAAGGCAAAGTTCAAGGTATCTTGGAAAAAATGGCAATTCGTACATCAATAACATGCTATTTTGAAGGTAAAATGATTAAAGACAAGCTGAATAGAGTTAGTATTGGTTAGAATTTCAGTTATTTTTCAAGACATGCTTTCTCTTTCCTCTTTCTTTCAAGATTTTGGCTGAAGCTCCCATGGTGGATAACAAAGATTTGCTTCTCTTGATTAGTAATCACCTTATCTTCTCCTGAAAGCATGGGATAATGATTCTTCATCCCTTGTTGATCATGTCAGTAACCAACTTGAAGGATTGATCATCAGGAGCATTCCAGTTTAGCCTAAAATTTGCGTCACATTTTGCACATAATTCCTTGCTCTTCTTCTCCAATTGATTTAGTCAATAACCTCTTCCCTATTGCTTGCCTACTACTTGGAAAAAGTTACTAAGTCATTCTTAGCAGGGATACACACTCTTGAATTTCATTCTCTTGGTTGAAAATCCTAATACACAATAGGGCATTCATAACCACAAACTTGGAAGCTTCAATTTCTTCAATCTTTGGGTCTTCTTGACCTTCAAGGCTTCTCTACCATCATTTTGGAGCAGGATAGAATTTAGGATTGAAGGCATTTCAAATATTTCACCATATTGACCCTTTTGAAGTTCATATTGAAGGATTATTTTAGGGATTTTCTTCAAGAAACTTGAATCTTCAACATTCGAGTGTTCAAGCAAGTCCAGGGCATTGATTCTTCATAGGATTCAATCTTATTCAAGCTTGTATGGATTGATTTTATGGATTCTTGGAGCTTCATGATAGATTCATGGTGGATTATGGAAGATTCTTCCAATAATTGGACTGAAGCTTGCATCAATCATCTTCTTCAAGATTGATCAAGGTATTTCACTAGCTTAATCTTTAAAATCTCAATATCTACATATCCTACTTTTCAATGCCTCAAGATAGCAAAATGCTTCAAAGCCAACAATCAGCCATAAAGTGGATCCTAGGTGAGGTGACAATAGACCCTAAATTGATTCAATAAACAATGCCAAGTTTATACCTATGGATCTTTTCAAAGAAAGAAATGAAAAGGGTCTTCAAATGTTGTGAAAAGTATATCAAAGTGTGCTTTCAAGAATGCTAAGGCTAAGAATTATAACATGATAGTACTTGAGGATAGGGAAGATGAGATTGTTGATGAACCAACAATGAGTACATAAGCTAAATTTGAAGAGCATGATGAGAATCCTAATCCTAATCACTCTTATGAAGTTGCAAATGAATTTCCATTTGACCAGGTGGGCATATTCCTTTTGACCCTGCTAGGACAGATTTACCTCTTGTTGTTATTACCCTTTGTTTGATTTCCATGGATGTTGGGATTGGTTCAAAGAGCCTTGATACACTTTGTATGAAGGGTATCGTTCATGGAAAGGATGTGTTTACTTTGATAGATAGTAGCAGTACACATTGTTTTGTAAATAAGTAAGCTGTGGATAGGTTACATTGCTTTCCCATTGTTTTACAGCAACCCACATAAGAGTACAAGTAGCTAATGGAGAAGAGACAGTCAAAACCCAAATGTGCCCACAGATTCCCATACAATTAGCTGATGACTTTAGGGAAGATTATTATGGATTTATTGTAGTTGTGCATGGAATTTTCCATTGATGGGGAACCCTATACATCTACAGGGAATCCCAAGTAAATTTCATTTTCAGCTTATCACCATTAAACAACTTAAGGAGTACAAGAAATGCTCATAGATTTTTGTATTACACCTGAATAAAGAGGTAGAAGATCACTCCAAGAATTCAACATAGTATTTGTTTTTAAAAGCTCTACTTGAGTACAATGACTTATTTGAAGTACCTACTTCTTTACCTCCTGAGAAAATAGTGGATCATCCTATTGATTTAGAGTCTCATTCAAAGCCAATTAATAAGCCACCCTACAGGTTGTCAAAATGCAAGTGTGAGGAAGTAGCTAAACAAATCAAGGAGCTTTTACATATAGGATTAATTGAGCTTAATTCTTCACCTTATGTATCTCCAATCTTATTAGTGAAGAAGAAAGATGGATTCTTTGGGATATGTATTGATTATAGGGATCTAAACAAGATCACATGTGAAGAACATATATCCAATAACTAGAGTTGATGATTTGCTTAATGAGCTCAAGGGAGCTAGATTCTTTATATAGATTCATTTGAGGTCTGGATATCAGATTCATATGTGAGAGGGTGATGAAGTGAAGATCACCTTTAGGACTAATGGTGGGCTGCTATACCATTTCCTAGTGATGCCATTTGGGCTTACTAATGCTCTAGCTACCTTCTAGAGTCTGATGAATAAGATTTTGTAGCCTTCACTCTTTTAGTTTGTCCTAGTTTTCTTTGATGATATATTAATTTACAACAAGACTATGTAGGACCATTTATCCCATATGAGGAAGGTTTTTGATGTGTTGAGACATCACAAACTCTTTGCTAAGGAGAAGAAATAGTCTTTTATGTAGACTAAAATGGAGTACTTGGGTGATATCATTAGTGATCTAGGGATACAAGCTGATCGTAAGAAGGTGCAGTGTGTCAAAGATTGGCCAACACCTACCACCACTACCTCTCTTCAAGGATTTCTTGGTCTATTATCATTTTATCGTAGATTCATTAAGCATTATGTGGCTATAGCAGCTGCTTTGACCAACAAGTTGAAGAAGGAAGCATTCTTTTGGGATGCACTTGTTGCAAATAGTAGCTTCAACCAATTAAAGGAACTACTTACTTCTTCTCCTATTCTAGTATGCCCGTATTTCTCTAAAGAGTTTACCATACACTTTGATGCCAGTGGCCGTGGCATAGGGGCTGTTTTGCTACAAGAGCATGGATTTATTGACTTTGAAAGTTGTAAGCTTATAGATAAAGAGATGGCTATGAATGTCTATGACCAAGAGATGTTGGCTATTCTACATGCAATATAGAAATGGCACCATTATTTATATGGCAGTCAGTTTAGAGTTCAAAGTAATTATAGGGTCATAAAGGACTTCCTTACTTAGTCAAATCTTACCCCTAAGAAGCGTAAGTGGGTAGTGACCTTGCAAAATTATGATTTTGATATCACTCATACAAGGGGCAAAGATAATGTGATAGCTGATTCTCTCTCTAGAATATGTACATATTGAGTTTCAGCTCTATGACTGAGTTACATGGTGATTGGATTAGTGAATTACAAGAAGCTTATCTTTTGGATGATGAGCTTAGCCATGTAATTCAGAAATTATAGAAAGGTCTTATGGAGGCAAACTCCAATTATCAATTTGAAAATGGCCTCATTTGGTTGAATGGCAAGATTTTGATTCCTTCTACTTTTTCTTTTAGGTTGAAAATCATTGAGGAGTTACATTCTTCGCCCACAACTAGACACTTTGGAGTGTTTAAGACCTATGATAAAATCAAGAATATTTTTCACTGGAAAGGATTGTGGAAAGATGTTAAGGATTATGTTATGAAATGTATGCCTTGTCAATAGAATAAGAATAGTACCTGTAAACTAGGTGGTTTGTTGTAACCATTGCCTATTCCAAAAGGAAAGTGAACACACATTACCATGGCTTCATTACTGGTCTACCTATTACCAAAATGGGTTGGAATAGCATTTGTGTGGTAGTGGACTAACTCACTAAGGGAGGTCATTTAATTTCTACTAAGACTCAATTTATTGCTTCACAAGTGGCTAGTCAGTTCATGGAGAAGATCTTTAGATTACATGGATTACTACATGTAATTGTGTATGATAGAGATAGCAAGTTCACGAGTAACTTTTGACAAGCGATATCTAGTTCCATGGAAACTAAATTGGATCCTCTATAGCATATCATTCGCAAACTAATGGTTAGGGATGACAAAGGGTTAATAAGTGGTTGGAGACTTACCTTTGCCATTTCCGTCATGATGTACAACATGCATGGGATTCATGGTTACATTTGGATGGGTTTTCCTATAATAACTTCACTCATGCTAGCATTAGAGTTTCACCCTATGAGGATATGTATAGCTACAAGGTACCCTTACCCACAGTTATTTTCAATGAGAAGATTAACCCTCATGGAAAGGAGGAATTAGAAAGAATGCATACCCTTCTTGAACAATGAAAGATGAATCTTAGAAAAGCTCAAGATCAAATGAAGGTGTATGCTGATGAAGGAAATCTTTGGATTTTCAAGAGGGAGAGTTAGTTTTCTTGAAAGTACCCAAGTCTCGATATTCTACTCTAAAGGATGGCTCTAGCAACAAACTTTCTCACAGGTTCTATGGGCCCTATAGGATCTTGAAGTGTATTGGAGACTTGGCATATCAATTGGAACTTCCCTCTTCCACTAAGATTCATAATTTCTTCCATGTTAGTTAGCTCAAACCCTTTTATGGTACTCAAGTAAAAATAGTTGATGAGCCTATGGATGAAGGACTTATTCAGTATATTCCTGAGGAAGTCATTGGTCAACATGAAAAGAAGCTTTGTTCTTACTCCATCATTAAGTATTTGATTAAGTGAAAGGATTTACCACTTGATCAAGCTTCTTGGAGGCTAGATTCCATCTTTGATGAGTTTTCCTACTTATGGGATGCATTGGTGGAGCTAATACATAGTCATATGGGAGCCAATTGCACTCTAAACGGTTTATTTTAGAACATATTTTAATCTATATAATTTTTAGAATTCATTCATCTATATGAGATCAAAGTACCATTCAATAGCTACCTTTTGATATGTAGCATGCTCTATTTGGATACTTCTACCAGAAGTTATGGCAATTTTCTTTCGCATGTCCTATTTTATACAATAAACTGTCTACTCTTTACAGAGGTTATTTCTTGAAGATTTGAAGACTCCAATTCTTTTTGAAGAAATTCAAATTATGTATATGGCAGAGGCTTTCCTTAATGCCTGCATTTCAGTAACTAAGTCTTCACTATTTGATTCCCATCACATCTTTTGTATACCTAAAATTAGAGTAGTACTCTATTTCATCACTTCTTCTTTGCCATTCTAACTTTGTTTTTGTGGGCAAGGATGGATTGTAAGAAGCTGGGAACAGATGTTTTAGCGAGAAAGAGTTATTAATAATACCATGTCAGATTGACATAGGTATAAAAGGTGTGAGATATATAATTTTTGGCATCTTTGATTATAATATAATTATTATCTCTCATATCGCCTTCTTGTTCATAGCTTTCATGGCTTCTCTCTCTTTTTTTCTATTCTTCTAGTATTTCTCTCTCCTCATCACTTTCTCTCTCTTCTTCTCTCTCTCTTTTGATCTTCTTTTTCTCACCTTTTAGTCCTCTCCTTAACACATTAGCTGATCTAATTGCATTGGACATGGGCCCCATTAATGCTATCTTGGGTTGTGACTTGCTGAAATATTTGGATAAAATTGCTATGGAATTCTCTCAGCTCTACATGGAGTTTATGATGCATGTATAGCTTATCCACTTTGAGGGAGTTCATGATAATGTTGATTTTCAACTAATTTTAGTAAAGCAACTCAAAAGGGAAATATTCATAGATCTTTGTCTTACACTTGAATACGAAAAATTTAGATCGACCCTCCAAAGTATCTTAGAATTTAGCCTTTACGGCTTTACTTGAGGGGTATAATGATTTATTCTAGATGCCTATAGCCCTTTCTCCCTAAGAGGCAAGTGGACCACCCACTTGATTTAGAGTCCCATTCCAAGCCAATGAACAAGCCACCTTATAGACTCTCCAAATATGAATGTGAAGAAGTTGCAACGCAAGTCAAAGAGTTCCTTGAGATGGGGTTTATTGAATCGAGTTCATCATGTTATGCATCTCCAGTCGTCTTGCTAGTCAAGAAGAAATATGGCTCTTTCCACATGTGCATTGACTATAGGGGCTTGAACAAGATCACAATTAAGAACTTGTATCCCATCCCATGGATTGATGACTTGTTGGATGAGTTGAAAGAGGCATAATTCTTCTCTAAGATGATCTACCCTGTGGCTATCATCAAATTCACATAAGGGAGGGTGATGATATTAAAACAACTTTAAGGACTGATCATGGGCTTTATCATTTTCTAGTGATGCCTTTTGGATTGTTTAATGCCCCCACCATATTTCAAAGCTTTATGAATAAAATCTTACACCCCTTCTTGTTCAATATAAATGAGATATGTGGCTCCACTTGGCTAAATTTTCATATAACAACTCCACCCACTCTAGCATTAGGGTTTCTCCTTTTTAGGCATTATGTGAGTGTAAGATTCCCCTCCCTGCAATCTTGGTCAATTATAAGATCAATCCCCAAAGTAAAGAGGAGTTAGAACACATGTAGGCCTTGCTTTAACAATGCAAAGTGAATCTTTAGAAGGCACAAGACCACATGAAGCTTTACAATCATGAGGAAAGAAGGCATTTGGAATTCCAAGAGGGAGAGACGGTCCTCTTGAAAGTGCCTAAGTCCCATTACTCCACTCTCAAGGAGGGCAGCAGCAACAAGTTGGCCCACCATTTCTATGGCTCATATTGAATCCTTAAGAGAGTTGGTGACTTAGCTTACTGATGTTAACCCTCAAACAAACAAAGGTGGAAAATCCAGAAAAGTTGAAGCAGAAGACAAGGCCAAGGCAAAAGTAAAACGGAAGACGAAGGCGCGCCAAGAAAAATCTAGAAACACAAGAAGCACAGAAAAGTCCTAAATAAGGGAAAAAGGCGCACAAGGAAAAGTGCAAGTCAATACTTTTGTAAAAGAGCGCAAGTGCATCATGATTTAATTTAAGGAGCGCCGGGCTCTCACCCGTGCAATTTGTAAATGTAGATGGGTGGTGGAAAGGAAGCTAGGAAGATAGAAGAACAATGGGGAAAAGGGCCTAGGCCACGGCCGGCCATGTAAAAAAGGGGATAAGGGGATGCCCGCCCAAAAGGGATTTAGGGTTTTGTATATAAAGTTGAAAAGTGAATGAGAAGCTCATTCTTGTGTGTGGCAAAAAGTGGGTCTCCTCCTCCTCTTCTTCTTCTTCTTCTTGCTTGCTTGAGCTTGTGCTTGAGAAAGGAAGTGTGAGAGTGTGAGTGTGTGAGGATGCGAGGAGGAGAAGCTCTCCATCTTCTCCTCTCTTCTCCTCTTCTCTTCTCTTCTCTTGTCTTGCTCGTGGCTATGGAGCTTGGAGCGTGGAGCTTGAGGATGGATCTTGCTTGAAGCTTGCACTTGGATCGTGGAGCTACCGGAGTGTGCAGGAGAGGAGGTAACTTGATCGGCATGGAGGTAAGCTCACTACACGGGTAGAAGTAGATGGCGCGTCGGCTATGTGAGAGGTAGCCATTAGTGCTCGGCTTGGAATGCTTGAAACAATAAGCGGTCCGTGGGTCTTAGCGGTTGAGCGAAAGCTCCACATTTTGGTTCCGTTGCCGGGACCAACAGATTCAAGCCTTGAGCGCTTGCACACTTCGAATCGAGCATTGAAGTAGGGGTTTCCCCGAACCGGTGCTTGAGGTAGATAGGTAGGAAGCGAGGGAGTTTGAAGAGGTATTCGATCTCCTTAGCAAGTAGTTTTTGTTGTTTTGGACTTGGGAAAGCATGATGGAGTAGTGTAGGTATTTTTCTTATAATTTTTTCTTGCATTTAGGAAGGATGGGAGCAAAACATTGGAGCAAATAGTAGGGTTTTCTTTTGTTGTATAACAGGTTGAAACAGGGAAATAGGGGCACAGATTCAGATTTCTAGTTGGAAGAGTGTGAGGGACTAACTTCGGAGGTCACAGTAGGCTAGGATGGGGCAATAAGAGGCCCATGGAACCAGGAAAGACCCCATTTGACATCCTGCCTTCTGAGAAGAGAGTGAGCTTGAGAGCCAGGGAGAGAGCTGCGGGGAGATCATTGAAGTGCTGATTGATTCGAATGCCACATTGATTCCAGGTATGCATGGCAGTTCCTTCTATTGTTTTGCACCTATTTGGAAGGCAGGGGACGATTTCGTGGAGTAGGTGTTGACCTTGAGGCATCACGCACAACTTGCGGGCCGTCGTCTACGCCATCGAACCAGTCCGTCCAATTCCCAGAATTGGACCATTTAATTTCGGGTCAGACCGTCCGATTGCTAGAATTAGACCACCTTGTCTGATCCGATTCCTAGAATCGGACCACTGGAAGAATCAGACCTAGTCTCAAAATCGGACACTCGGACCTTGAAAATCGGACACACTGAAAATCGAACTTCAAAATCGGACACTTGGACCGTAGAAATTGGACACAAAGAATCGGACGGTTCAGAATCGGACGCCTGTCAAAATCGGATGTCCGATTCCAAAAATCAGACGTGACCAAAATCGGACCACTGGACAGATCGGACCAACCCGAAATCGGACGTCCAATTTTGATAATCAGACTCCTGAAAATGAGACATCTGAGAATCGGACAAAAAATTGTCAAAATCGGACATGTATCTAGAACACAAATTTTGATGCATCTAAACCCTGAAATTGACCCCAAAGGCTACATAGAGCTAAAGGCACATTATAGATCGATCATTGGGCTGAAACTTAGAGCAAGTAGTTCAAAATTTGGCTATAGACGGTCCTCCAAATTGCACATGGTGTTTATCATAAAACGGCCCTGCGGGCCGGGGGGAACTTTCCCCCCGGACCCCCGCAGAGGCCCCCTCCGCACCTCCCCCAAGTAGGTTGGAGAGAAAATGCACGTCGCGACAAATCCTCCAAATTGGACCCTAGTGTAGTAATGGCTTTACACGAGCATGGATTCTTACTTGCAAAAGAGAAACCAAAAGCCCATACCCGAACAGAGAGAAACAGAGACCCTAGAAAATCAAGGGGCCAATCTAACCAACAAGGACAAAAAAGCCACACTACAAAAACACATACGTGTTGCATTCGGACTGCATCTAGTCAAAGCGGAAAGCAACAACATCGAGCTACAATAGAGAGAATGACTAGATATGACAGTCCTGACGATAGATGCTCCTTAAATAGCACTGCACTGATGATCCAAGACATCAGTGGAGAATCCACATCTGATCGTGCAGTTGGGGACTCAAGGGCATTTGTCAGAAGACTTAAATTTACAAGCCAAGACCTGGAAGATGAAGACATAGTATCACGTGCTTATCTTAGGGTCAAACTCACCACGAAAAGAGAGCATACTATCGATGCTCTGATTGATGAAGGAGCAGATTTCAATATCTTGAGCTATGAAGCATGGACCTTACTAGGCCAACCAGAGCTCACACCGACTAATGCAACTCTTAGCCCTTATGGGGGACACCCACAAGCACTCATAGGGAAGTGTAAAATCCTTGCGACAATTGAAACTGAAAGCTTGCCTATCCTATTTCATGTTCCTCCAAATAGTGCTAATTACGGGAAGGAAACCCTCCTTGGAAGACCCTTCAAAAGGGTGACCAAGTGTGAGGCCGACTATGTAGCATAGAGGATACACCTGACACTACCGAGAGTGAGGATAGTCACAACCTTTAGCAAGGGTGGCCTCATCAACCTCAAGGGAAAGAAAGGTGCTAATATAACAATCAAGCCTACTAACGAGGGCATTTGGGGACTCAAGGTGTAGTTGGGGACTCAAGGGCATTTGTCAGAAGGCTTAAATTTACAAGCCAAGACCTGGAAGATAAAGACATAGTATCACCTGCTTATCTTAGGGTCAAACTCACTGCGAAAAGAGAGCATACTATCGATGCTCTGATTGATGAAGGAGCATATTTCAATATCTTGAGCTATGAAGCATGGACCTTACTAGGCCAACCAGAGCTCACACCGACTAATGCAACTCTTAGCCCTTACGGGGGACACCCACAAGCACTCATAGGGAAGTGTAAAATCCTTGCGACAATTGAAACTGAAAGCTTGTCTATCCTATTTCATGTTCCTCCAAATAGTGCTACTTACGGGAAGGAAACCCTCCTAGGAAGACCCTTCAAAAGGGCGACCAAGTGTGAGGCCGACTATGTAGCATAGAGGATACACCTGACACTACCGAGAGTGAGGATAGTCACAACCTTTAGCAAGGGTGGCCTCATCAACCTCGAGGGAAAGAAAGGTGCTAATATAACAATCAAGCCTACTAACGAGGGCATTTGGGGACTCAAGGTGTAGTTGGGGACTCAAGGGCATTTGTCAGAAGGCTTAAATTTACAAGCCAAGACCTGGAAGATAAAGACATAGTATCACCTGCTTATCTTAGGGTCAAACTCACTGCAAAAAGAGAGCATACTATCGATGCTCTGATTGATGAAGGAGCATATTTCAATATCTTGAGCTATGAAGCATGGACCTTACTAGGCCAACCAGAGCTCACACCGACTAATGCAACTCTTAGCCCTTACGGGGGACACCCACAAGCACTCATAGGGAAGTGTAAAATCCTTGCGACAATTGAAACTGAAAGCTTGTCTATCCTATTTCATGTTCCTCCAAATAGTGCTACTTACGGGAAGGAAACCCTCCTAGGAAGACCCTTCAAAAGGGCGACCAAGTGTGAGGCCGACTATGTAGCATAGAGGATACACCTGACACTACCGAGAGTGAGGATAGTCACAACCTTTAGCAAGGGTGGCCTCATCGAACCTCGAGGGAAAGGCAAGGAAGGTGCTGATATAACAATCAAGCCTACTAACGAGAGCAAGGACTTGTTGCAAGAGTTGATACAAGCACAGGTCAAGCAATGAGAACCAGTGAGTGAGGCCATGCTTGAAACAAGAAGGTCAAGAGACAATGCCAAGGACGGGCTTTAGACTTACAAATATCGTAGAAGACCCCAAAAGAATCCCAAGCCTTATAGATGAAGGCATCGATGGAGGGTCAGCACAATGCCACGATGGATATCCAAAGCGTTGCTACGTGCTCATGGGTATTATGCAGGTAACCAATGGATTTGGGTACCAAAACCCCTGCTAAACCACCTCTATTAGCTGAAGGCCAGATTGCATCAAAAGCAACGAAGCATAGGAGGAAATCTAAGAGAAACTCCAGGTCTTGAGGCAAGAAACTAAACATGAGTGTTCAAAAGAAAGAGCCTCGGCCTAGCATGCTTAATAAGCATATGTCATATGTAACCATTGGGCGTGCACAAAGACCACTAGTACTCAAGAAACTTTTGACTTACCTTGAGGATAATGAGCATCAGAGGCACAACACTGCTCGTGAGAAGGCTAATTGCTCAAGAAAGCAAATGGCACAATCGTCTAATAGCCTCGAGCAAAGCATTCAGCCAGTGCCAAGTCTACCTATGAGTCCTAGATCTCCTACACCCTCTTTTCCCAAACGGACACAGGAAGCACAATAGTAGTCATCAAGAGCGGCTGCTCAATCCCAATCTCTATCTCCATCTAAGCTTCCAAATTTCCAAGAGGTGGGACATGACACCATCCGTAGATCTCGGCCCAAGGATATGCATGTGCAACCTATTGTGACTAGCTCAACTCATCCTCGATCTACACAGGTGAATGCTCAAAGGGCAACAAAAGACATGACCACTTCCGATCACCCTATGGACTTGACACTGTAATCCACCAATAATAGCAAGTCTAGTGAACTAGCTGCTACCACTTCCAATCAGGGATCACAGTAGTCACAGCCCTTGGCCGTGACAATGCCCCTTGCGGAACGTGTCCTTAGTAGTTCACCTGTCGAGGAGGTGTCACAACCAACTTCATTGACAACTCCAGCACTTCCAAAGAGCCTGAAGTCTAGGCTGGAGGAGTTAAACAAAAGGGAAGAGCTAGACTCTTCAAAAAGGGAGGCAGTTGTACCCTCACAACCTAACGAGGCTATTTAGCAGGCCACGGCTATGTCCCATAAGGACGCACTAGAGAAAGAGAATGCTGAGGCCCAACCAAGCACATCAATGGTTGACCTAGTCCAGGGTCCCGAGTCATTGAGAGATGCACCTTCACTGACCAAGAAAAAGAGGAGAAAACAGTGAAAACAATAGCAGTTACAGGTGGTTGTGGACCCCAAGAACATTGACACCAAGAGCACTGGAGAGCTGAGGAATAAAGCATCGAGTCCATCCACCAATGACCCCATTGATGCCTCTCCTAATAGCGGTGAAACCTCAGACACATCCGTGTGCTCTGAAAAATCAAAGCAGTCGTTACCATCAACGGTTGCTTGCAATACTCAATCCATCGACAACAGAACTCGCATTGACCAATCAAGAGTGGATACAATAGTGGATACAATGCTGTCACAATAGGGTGACAAATTTATACTAGTCACATCCAAGGAGAACCATGACGCAATAACGAAGCCTCAGAAGAAACATGGAAACCACAAGAGCATAAGAAATCCTAGCGTTGACCAATCTTGCCCGTCTAGGCCTGAGCCCCCAACTGTGCTAAAGCCTAGGCAAACTCCTAGAACCTTGCATGAGATAGCAACTGAGCAAGCCCTCGTTGAACATAGAAGTGTAGCAGAATGCTTAATCGAGTTGGATGCTAAGCTCAAAGTATTCGCATGTGTCTACGTCTTGGCAGACATGGGCGCATTCCCTAAAGAGCAGCTTGAAGAATACTTGCCATTTCCCTTATCCTGGGAAGAGCAAGAACATCTTGACGAGCACTAGAATAAGCTCCTGCATGAATGCATGCGACTTATCTCTGATGAGGAAGCCAACGAACTACGCTTAACTATAACATTCAATGATGTGCTATGCTAACCAAATCTCTTAGAGATAGAGCAACTAAAGCGACAATCAGAGGGTCGAAGTCAATTTGAACAATGTTGGTGTGAAAACCGCGTTGCAATGGCCGAACTAGGGGCCCAGATCATGACAGTCTCAGAGGAGCGATTGGCCAAATGGCGGTCTCAAAGAGACCCAACCTATGTGGCACCAACTTGCTTTCGAGTGCTGACTGCCATTCGGGGTAGGGACTTAGCTGAAACTAGCCAAGAGAACTCTCTGTCTAATAAGGTTCTCACTGAGGAGGAGTTCCATGTTGCTAGTAGACTCAGACAAGGTTCCATGCTACTCGATGTTGCAAAATATCTATCGGTATTGAGTCAGCTGCCACGAGTACTGGATACATGTGCCACACTCTAGTACAATCTGGAGTTCTACAATTGACTTTTATCCTCATGAAGTGACATGGATTCGTAAATATGTACATAAATAAACAATGAATTTTGTGACCTTGTATAGACAATATCAACACACACAAGCAATGATAGTCAAGTGCAAGGAGAAGAGTTGGGTTTGACAGGCTAAGCTCCTCAGGCCCTCCTCTCACCACACATTTAGAAGTTGTGTGACCATTTCCGCCTCCAGGGGGGGGAGGGCATGCAACCCTCATTACCGACATAGGAAGCCTTGACCAACATCTCTTATGGTGTAGACAAGATACTGTCCCTTTCTATACACCTTTCCCCCTTTCCGGTCTATCCTTCCGAGGATGAGCCCTGCCCCACTCCATGACAACAAGTCCACGCAACTTAGCATGAGCCAAGATTTGCTAATGGCTAGAGGTCAAATGAACATCATCATGGGGGCCATCCCTCTAACAACAAACACTGCATGCCTCACCTCTCCCCTTCTCGTCATGTGCACTCGTTAACCCACTGTATAATCCCTTCCATGCAAACAATTTTATCCTGCCTCAAGGCCTAATCCTCGGTTTGCATATTGCAGGTCCCCCTACGGTAGCTGACATGGAGCACCCAATGCAGCTGGCTAGCAAGGATGCTATTCACCGTCGAAGGGAGCATGCAGCACAAGCGCCCCCACCAAAATGCTACGTGCCTACTCTAAAGAGGTACGTGTCGAAAAGAGGCCCTGAATGACACCGCCCAGGACGTAGGCCAAAAACCCCCCAGGCCAAGAGGATGAGGGCTCAAGGGAGCACACAGGGTGTGGCAACACCAGCCGTGCAGGCTCCCACCAGACGCTCAGGCACCAGGTGCTCGAAAGAGGAGAGGGCAGCTTGGGACAAGCAGGAATTTGATGCATTGTTTAAAAGCAACTTGGAAACAGTTGCGGCCAGGGACTATACCATCCGGGTCCCAACCAACATCTTCCCCGACCAGCCTCATAGGAGCCCCTGACTAGCAGAGCCTTAGTCGCTCGACCACCCGGACTCGCCCCACCTCGTACAAATAGAGTAGCCCCACGTTATGTAAAAGGCTTATCAAATGCTACCTGGCCATGACTTTTTGTCTCTAAAGGGTTACGTACTGACATGTTTCCCGATTGTACAAACTTTTCATATTTGCATTTACTATGTTTCACATCTTTAGCAAAAGAAAAAGATAATCAAGTGCATGTGATAAGTATCTAAGCAAACACCATAGAATTTAGATAAATGATGCCTTCTGTGTTGCATTGGTTTATTATAGTTGTGGCATGAGCTGTGCATGTACTTTATGAAGTGATAAGTGGATGCAAGATGACGCAGGTCTTTGTGCGAAAGTGTTCAATACCCAAGATACCACAAGACCGCCAACCCCACGAAGAGCTGCGACAAAGCCACGTTGCCAAAAGCGAAAATCACCCTTGCGAGTGCCCACGTCGCACACTCTACGTCGGACAATCACGGCAGCTGTTACCTCAATTGTACCAACATCGCACGTTCCAAAGAGGGTTGCAATATCTCAAGTGTATCTCCCCATCTCAACGACTGCTTCTCTAACAACGAGGCTAGGGCATAATCATCACTGTAATATCCATTTCCTGAGCCTTCAAAGTTTGACATTTCCCAACCCATTGAAAGGTTGATAGCCTCAACATATTGCAATGATTGTACTCAGGAAAGTCCAAAAAAAAGAGAGAGGAGAAAAGATAAGAGAAAGAAAGAAAGAAATAAATAAAGAAAGAAAAAGAAGCACAAGAAAAAGAAATGAAAAAGAAAACGAAAAAGAAAAAAAAAGAAAAGAAAAGAATGAAGATTCGAAGCACCCACGATCATAGCACAACACCTAGGGGTCCTCAAATTAGGTACGTCCAGTGACCTTGGTTGGCTGGCTCCGTCCCTAGTCCCCTAGCCCTTTAGCATTACCCACAATTGTTCAAGGCACATCAAGGGCAGGACATACCTAGGGATCTTGTCTTGCCTATGGTTAGACCTGTCACCCCGACCCATTCACACGATTCCCTCTTACACTTTGCCTTAATACCATTGCAATCAATTGTGGTAAGCGCCACACGAATGGCCATGAAAAGTACAATGTCCTCATCACGCAGGTCCAACAGCTACCAGCTACCGACAATGTAGTGTCCCTGTGTTCAATTATGTTACGTCGTGCAGTCACAACGCAAAGGATGTCGCATACACCTTCACGTGTACTTCTTCTCAACATGGACAACTTCGCTTCATCCACACATTGTTATGAGAAACTAGCCGGGTCTTCTAAATATGTAATATCTAGTATGCATGAGCACTCACATAATATCTGTACCGAAATATATACACAGTTTGGGTCCTTAAGTGCATGACAATACTCTGAGCTTGCTTAGAGTTCGACCTGTCTCCCAAACTAATTGAACTATGTCTTGTGCACGATAGAGAAGACTAGCACTACCCCTAGGGAGAGACCACCTATGAGAGGTTTTCAATTGCAGGTATTGAAGACTCCAACGAAAGTGTCATTCACTCTTCATCGACACCCAACTCTGAACTCTTATCCTTTATTATCTTGCAAGCCCGCCAAAAATTAGCATGTGCAGAATCCCCAACAAACCAACACTTGTGCTGGCCATCAGTGCAATCCCCAACAAATAACAGCCCTACCACCAACTCCAAAAACCCTACCACCAGCCACCTAGGCCACCAATGTGCCCCCAATGACCTTCCTCCACACCACCACCAACACTCCTCCACGGCAACCATCGATGTCCCTTTCACCCACGTCTTTAGTGCATGCCAAAGCCTACTACCTACGACGGTGAGTGCCATGGGATTGGCACTTGTCTAGGAGGGGGTAATGTTAACCCTCAAACGAACAAAGGTTGAAAATCTAGAAAAGTTGAAGCAGAAGACAAGGCCAAGGAAAAAGTGAAACGGAAGACGAAGGCGTGCCAAGAAAAATCTAGAAACACAAGAAGCACAGAAAAGTCCTAAATAAGGGAAAAAGGAGCACAAGGAAAAGTAGAAGTCAATATTTTTGTAAAAGAGCACAAGCGTATCATGATTTAATTTAAGGAGCGCCGGGCCATGAAATTTGTAAATGTAGATGGGTGGTGGAAAGGAAGCTAGGAAGATAGAATGACAATGAGGAAAAGGGCCTAGGCCACGACCAGCCATGTAAAAAAGGGGATAAGGGGATGACCGCCCAAAAGGGATTTAGGGTTTTATATATAAAGTTGAAAAGTGAATGAGAAGCTCATTCTTGTGTGTGGCCAAAAGTGGGTCTCCTCTTCTTCTTCTTCTTCTTCTTCTTCTTGCTTGCTTGAGCTTGTGCTTGAGAAAGGGAGTGTGAGAGTGTGAGGGTGAGGGACCGAGGGGGAGAAGCTCTCCATCTTCTCCTCTCTTCTTCTCTTCTCTTCTCTTCTCTTCTCTTGCTCGTGGCTATGGAGCTTGGAGCGTGGAGCTTGAGGATGGAGCTTGCTTGAAGCTTGCACTTGGATCGTGGAGCTACCGGAGTGCGCGGGAGAGGAGGTAACTCGATCGGCATGGAGGTAAGCTCACTACACCCATAGATATAGATGGCGCGTCGGCTATGTGAGAGGTAGCCATTAGTGCTCGGCTTGGAATGCTTGAAACAATAAGCAGTCCGTGGGTCTTGGCGGTTGAGTGAAAGCTCCCACAACTGATTAGAGCTTTCCCCCACCACCAAGATTCACAATGTGTTTCATGTCAACCAACTAAAGCCTTTTCTTGTCACCTCAATAGAGGATCTGGAAGAGCTACCTCCCATAAACGAAGAAGGAATCATTCACTATATCCTTGAGGCAATCATTAGGCAACACTATAAATACTCGAGATCTCGATCCATCAAGGAATACCTCATCAAATGGCAAGGCCTACCCTAGGAAGAAGCCTCTTGGTGCCCAGACATCATTGTGGATGAGTTCTCTCCCCTCTAGGAGGCCCAACAAGCAGAAGACTAGCTGGATATGTCCCCCTTTTGACCCCACACTACTTGTAGACTACACATTGTTTTAGAACAGTTTTGTGCATGTCTCATTTACAACCATGTGCTTCCTACATGGGCTAAAAGTGCTCGTCATAATCTCCATTTTGACATATGGCATGCCCCCATTTGGAGCATCCCATCGAAAGTTATGGCAGATTTACATCAACATGCCTATAGTGGACAGCATGTTGTCCATAGTCTTCACCCAATATTTTCATTGTAATGTGGATTAGTGTAGTACTCTATATCCCCACTTCTTAACCACTCTATCAAGTCTCTCGAGTTGTGTTTTGTTTTGTAGGGCAAAAGATTTTAGGGTCTAGATGGAATATAATGAGTAGGATACAAGGGAACTAGGGGTTAGATACCTAGTCACACTAACTAGGATATATAAGGTGTAAGAGACTAGGTTAAGGGCTCTAGAGATAAAAAAACTAACTCTTCACCTTCTCCTTTAGCTTTCATGGCTTCCTTCCTCCTCCCCATTTTCATGCATTTCTCTCTCCTCTTCTAGTCTTTCTCTTTCTCTTTCTTCTTCTTCCTCTCTTTTTCTCTTTTGCTCATTCTCCTCTCTCCTCTCAGCCTCATTCATTACAAGTTACTGGTGAGAGATTAACTAGCTATGACTACCTTGTTAAACTAGATAATTCTAATTTCTAATGACATGCTGGTAAACTCATTAGTTAAAGGTCATCATCTCTCCTTCTCCATGTACCATAAGGTTTGTTTGGATTCTATGAAATAAAAAAGTTTTAACTAAGTTTCCTTACCCAACAAAGTCTCCATAAGTTTCTAGGCCTCTAGTCAACTTGGCATCGATGGAGTAGTAGAGGTAGGTGTCATACCTCAACCTAGGTATACAGCAACATGGACTTGGGCACACCTGTAAGTTGGAGGAGTAATATTCAACTCCATTATATGAAATATATCCTCTCTCATGAGAAAGTTATAGTAAGATCCTTTGTGATAGACTACAGGAAACAACTTTTAAAATTAGTACAGCTCCCTATATAAGACCTAGTATAGTGAGAAAAAGAGTTTCCTCTTCAAAGTATCATCACTCTTCCTTCATTTCAATTTTCCAACTATCCTTAAACATATTTTTCACATAACAATAATCTCAAATCTCCCTTACTTTCCTTTTCTGTTGTGCCATGTTTGGCTACAACCCTTCTCTCTTAAATATCTTTATGCCTTCTTTTTATTCTAACAAAGTGTTGGAGAAACATTCTCTTGTCTTAAGACAATTTTTCATTCACTTGAAGTTAGGTAATCATTCATCTTGATTTCACACTTATAGTGGGTTTCTAGTTCAAATCTTTCTTCCAAGGAAATATCAAGTTACAAACATTCATGTTTGGTTAAGCACATTTCCCAAACAATGTCATAATCTTCACATTAATTTTGATATTTCTCTCTTAGCTTTCATTGATGTTCTCCTTGTCTTTGCTTGGAAAGGAGTAAAGAGGGTATAGTAAAGTTGAAATATGACTCTAATATTTCAAGGACCCTAGCATTGCTTAATAATAGTCTCGTCCTTAAAATGAGCAACATCTAGATTCTTTGCAACCCATGCCTCCATTTGAGGGTCAACATGGTCCTCTGCATCCTTGTCATCCTCCATCGCCTTGAGCAAACAATAGCTAGAGGATCTCATTGTCTTCAACTTATACTCATTA
Organism: Lygodium microphyllum; assembly: GCF_053477565.2. NCBI lineage: Eukaryota > Viridiplantae > Streptophyta > Polypodiopsida > Schizaeales > Lygodiaceae > Lygodium > Lygodium microphyllum. The sequence continues at coordinate 110,928,730 of NC_141135.1, forward strand.
GATTTGATTGGATACTTCACAAGATCATACATAATGAATGCAATGGACTTCAAGATAATCCTACATTTCCTTAGGTGGAGAGAGCACACAATATCTGAACCATAAAATTTTTGTAAGGAATGCCTTCCACACTTCTTTGTGAATGATGTCTTCTTTATGGGTGACTTGCCAATGGGCATGCGAACAAAATCCTTTGACTCCATTTGCATAGCTAGGGTTCCTAAATTTCCAAAGTCTATATAGTCCTACTTGCAAAAATCTTTGGAATAATTTACTAATTGATCTAGATCCCATTCAACATTGAAAATCTACCTGAAAATTAGGAAAATGATAGTTCAATGTTACTATGAACAAGAAAATCCAAAAAGCCTCTTAGAGGGGTATTATATCTCTAATTTGAGTGAGGCCTAGGGTCCTCAAAGGGGATTTTCCTTTGCTTGGTGGATTCCTCCTTGAAATCCTTGAACCTTTTGTGGACCTTGGAGAGGTGGCAGAAAGCACATCCTCCGAGTTGGTTGGATTGTAGTGCTAGCTCTACTTATTGAGCTTGTTGAACTTCTTGTGTGGTATCTATGCTAGTTGATGTAATAACCTCTACTAGTAGTCCATTCCTCAAAGTGTTTTTTATGTCTAATGAGGTGCATTACTTTCTATATCCAATTGTACTTCATAACAAGATATTCAAATGTGCTTGTGCTAACTCGTAGCCTATTGTTAAACATTAGACTTGAACAACATCCCAAAAGTGCTTGCTCCATAAAATTTTGTGGTAAGCTCGGCATGCTTACAACCATGTCTTTCGATGAGCTATCCTAGCATGATGAATAAAAAAATCTCGAGCCATGTCAAAAAATGCAAATGTGTAGTGTCATCACCATCATCTAGATCACTTAATAGTAGCTAAAATATTGCCATGACATCAATTACAATGCTAATTGCATAAATTATCAATAAACTTTCATCATTTGTTTACTTGCCAAAAAATTTAGTAAAACTCTATGAGATAATTAATTAGAGATATATAATTAGAATAAAAATAAAAAATAGAGAAGAACACAATATTTTAAAAGTATCTAATTCATTAATCTTTAAAAAAAATCTTGATTAGATATAACAGGCTAGTTTTTTATCCTACCTATGTGACAAACACTTGATAGCAAGATTTGGATAGTCCATTAAGAGATAGACCTAGATGACATTTTTCAAAGCTCCCTCGAAATATTGAGACTTTGCTCCCTTGGACTACCTCCTAGGGGAAGAGCCACTCCATTTGCATTAGGATTAACCTGAAAAATAAATTTTTTAAATAATATAAGGTCACATGTTGCACATGGTTCAAAGAGGGTGAGTCTCACCTCGATCTCCTAAAACAACATGAGATCATGTCTATAGCAATTTTCGTGACATTCATCATCCAATCCTTCCTAGTTCCTCCTAGTCTATTGTTCTAAGGGAAACCTCTCAAGTTAGTGTTGGAAGAGAGAGGGAGAGAGACAATGTAATGGAGCTGCTGCCTGACATTCAGATCGTTCATCATATTTATTTTTTCATAGACTACTAACATAACATGAGTGTATACAATAGTACTAAGGTCCGTAGGACAATTCACACTGGGTCTAAGACCGCCGACTTATTTAATGTCCCACACTTGCTGATACAGCTGGACACAGCTAATGTCGGTCATACATACTATGAGCTTGATATTCTAACACTACCCCTCAAGCTCAAATCATCTGATGAACTCCAAGTAGCTGTCTAAAACTACTGAACTTATCTTTACCCAAAGACTTGGTAAAGATATCTGCAACCTGTTCATCAGTCTTCACATGCATAAGATCTACTCTCCCTGCAAGAACCATCTCTCTGATAAAATGGTAGTGTACCTCTATGTGTTTTGTCCTAGCATGGTAAACTGGATTCGTTGCCAGGAGTACACTACTGAGATTATCACATAATAAGGTCACTGGAGCATCCACCTGAATATCCAAATCAGCCATAAGTTTGAGCAGCCATGAAATCTCACATGTTGCAAATGCAACACCCCTGTACTCTGCCTCAGTGCTAGACAATGCAACCGTTGGTTGCTTCTTGCTGCTCCAGCTGATCATGCCACTTCCAAGTCCAAAAGCATAACCACTCGTAGATTTGCGATCATATGAGCATCCTGCCCAATCCGCATCTGTGTATCCAACTAGTTTCAAGGGCTTATCTCTCATATAGAACAGCCCATAATCTACAGTGGACTTAACATATCTCATAATCCGCCTAACAGCATACAGATGTGGCTTCCTGGGCTTCTGCATAAACTGACTTATGAGCCCAACTGCATAACTCAAATCCAGCCTAGTGATGGTCTAGTAGATCAGACTTCCAACCATCTGCTTGTACATAGTCACATCCTGAATTTCAGCTCCAGTGCTAATGTCCAACTTGACATTCTGATCAAGGGGTGTATCCAATGGTTTGCATTCAACCATGCCATACTTCTTTAGCATTTCCATGGCATAATGTTTTTGCATCAACCATGAACCATTTTCAGCCTTGATTACCTCAATACCCAAAAAGTACTTCAACTCACCGAGATCTTTCATGTCAAATTCAGATTTCAGCATCTTCATTACATGCTCTATGCCGAAGTCATCATCACTAGTGATTATCAAATCATCAACATATATGACTAGCATACCAAGCCGTTGTCGGTCTTCTTTGTAAATAGGCTGTGATCAGCCCTACCAATAGTAAAACCCAACCTCTGCAAGTAGTTACTGATCCTAGCATGCCAAGCTCTCGGAGCCTGCTTCAGCCCATATAGAGCCTTTTTCAGCTTGCATACATAATGCTGAAAATTAGGGTGAACATACCCTGGCTGAACCATATAGACATCCTCTGCTAAGTCACCATTAAGAAATGCATTCTTAACGTCCATCTGCTGTAATTTCCAGCCTCTAGTAGCAGCCAAGGCAATCACAGTGCGTATGGTTGCCATCTTGGCAACATGGCTGAATGTTTCCTCATAATCAAGTCCATACTGTTGAGCATAACCCTTAGCAACCAACCTGGCTTTGTACCTTTCCACATTGCCATCTGACTTGCATTTGATTTTGTAGACCCATTTGCAGCCAATGGTCTTTTTTCCTTCAGGTAGTGGCACAAGATCCCATGTCTTATTTTCAGCCAAGGCATTCATTTCTTCATCCATAGCTGCACACCAGTTCTCATTTTCCACTGCTTCAGCATATGTACCTGGTTCTTTGATCTCCATCACTTTTGTCATGTAAGCATAATGCTTTGCAGTGTAGCCACTATATGTCAACCTGTCAACATGGTATCTGACCCTCTGTGAGTGTCTAAGATGTGGTGCACTGCTCGATTCTCCTCTCTCATGAGGTGGAATGTACCTGCTCTGCCTTGCTCCAGGTGTATAGACAGTCGGAATACCAAGTTCACTGTCTAAAGTGTCAGTAGACTCATATCCAGAAGTCATCCTACCAAGCTTCATCATCCCAGATACATCCTCAGTAACTTTCTCTTTTCCTTTGTCCGCGACATCATATCTCCCCCTCACTGACATACTGGTGTCAGTGGATGGTGAGCTCCTCAATCTCCTTGTCCATGGAGATACTGTCTGACTACTAGTTCCTGTCATAGCAGTGCTCTGCTGCATATCAACTGTAGATACATGAGTGAAAGGCATATCCGATGGCACTGTTGCCGGTAATAGATACAAAGAACCCATCTCATAAAAAATAACATCCCTGCTCACCAAGGTCTCCCTGGTAGAGGGATCATAACATTTGTATGCCTTCTTCTCCTGTGAATATCCAATGAAGACACACTTATGAGATTTTGGGTCCAGCTTCTTCCTTTTTTCATCTGGAATATGCACATAAGCAAGACAGCCAAAAACTTTCATGTGACTTACATCCGGCTTACAGTTTCTCAAATGGTGTCATCTCATGAATACCTGTAGTGGGAGTCCGATTCAAGATATACATGGCTGTCATAACAGCCTCAGCCCAATAATAGAGTGGCATCTTCTTCTCATTCATCATGGCACGAGCAGCTTCCATCAAGACCTTGTTCTTCTTTTCAGCTACCCCATTTTGCTGAGGAGTGTAGCTACAGGTAAGCTGCATACGTATGCCATTTTCAGCCAGAAAGTTGTCAAACTCATTTGACACATACTCCCCACCGCTATCTGACCTCAAGCAAGAGATACAACAGTCAAATTCCTTTTCAACCTGCTTTTTAAACTGCTGAAAAATAGTAAACACCTGATCCTTTGTCTTCAGAATGTAAACCCAAGTATAGCGACTGTAATCATCAATGAATGTAACATAATACTTTGAGCCTCCCATGGATGCATTATGGGCTGGCCCCCAAACATCAGAGTGCACTAACTGCAATGGACGTGTACTCTGCCTTACATGCCTGACAAATGGCAACCTTGACTGCTTATCAAACTAGCAAGCATCACATACATGACCAATATCTGAATATTGGAACTTGGGTAAACCTGTAACAAGCTGTTTTTTCTGCATAATTTGTAGCCTTTGCAAATTTACATGCCCCACTCTCTTGTGCCAAATTTCCAAGCCTCTGATAGCGCTAGAACCATGGGCAAACATGGCTGAATTCAGCTCTGGCAAGGTAGCATCAAGAGTAAACATTCTGCCATTCTTGTGACCGCGAGCAATCAATTTGCAGCCATTACCAAACTCCTCAATAAAGCACCCATGCTTATTAAACCTAACCTGCAAGTTTTTCTCGGTCATGAATTACCAAAGGAACTTTGCCTTTATGCTCAATGCTATGCTGCGTGTCATCCCCTGTGCATACATAGCAAAATGCACATGCTGTTTGCCTTTCTGATTGCCCTGCTTCTTCCAGCAGTCCTTGGCAATATGCCCATACTTTCCGCAGTAATGACAATCCTTATCCTTGTTCGGATTGTCAGATGGACACTGCTGTTGCTAGGAGCCTCTACCTCTAGGGCTAGATCTCCCCCTGCCTCTAGAGTTTCCACCACCTCTTGCATTCGATATCTTGCTGATTGTTATTGCCATAAGATGCATTTTGCTGGCCTCCTCTGCCAAATCCATAGCCTCTACCATGGTTTCCACGGACGCGTTGATTGGAATAGAAAACTGCATCCTTGTTTTTAGAACTACTAGATCCTGCAGCCAAACCAAGCTTAACCTCTTCATGGATAAGCAATGTAACCAGCTCATTGAAATCAGGCATTTCAGCCCGCATAGACATAGAAGTGTCAAAAGACTTATACTCAGGCCCCAAGCCATTCAAGGTCATAGCAACCATGTCTTCATCTTTAACCTGTGAACCAATAGATGCCAACTGATCCGCAATGGTCTTAACCTCTGTGACATAATCCTGTATAGATCTACTCTTCCTCTCCATGTTGTTGAACTTCTGCTTCAACTGTATCTTCTTGGCACTTGTGGTTGTGCCATAATACTTGACCAAAATGTCCCATGCATCCTTAGGAGAGCTGCAGTTCATTATCTGCATTACCATGGCATCTGAGATACATAAATAGAGCCAGTGCAAGACTCTACAAGCTCTTTCTGTCCAAGCTCGGTGTAATCGTCTCTGATCAGCCGTAGGTTGATCTGGGAGCTCAGGTTCAGCTTCTGCTCCAGTCACCAACTCCCAATAGCCTTTCCCTATTAAGAAGTTCTCCATGCGGAACTTCCATATGGCATAATTGTTACTGTCAAGCTTTTCCCCCATTATCTGGGTTATGTTGTCAGTCCTTTTTGCATTTGCCATGTTGTGCCAGACACTATTTAGTCACTGCCTGACTTCCTGCAAGCCAAGAAGTCACTCTGACCAACCTTAGTCCTGACTATTTATGACAGTTTTCTGCAACTATTCTTTGCAAAAAACAAGGGTATTTTAGCCCTTTACAACCTCAAAAACATCCACAAACATGTGGTATAACCCATAGGTACATCAGTCAGTACATAAACTTTGCAGGTATTGCATCTTTGTGTCATGCAGGCTTATTGCAGTAAATAGAATACGCAGTTTGAAATCTACAATTTTTCAGTAACTAGCAGTGAATTTACTATCAAAAGAACACTTTAAAACATGTCATACATGCTTCAAACTTTCCCAGACATTTGCTAGTATATGTAGGCAACTAGACATAGTCATACGGGCACAAAACAATGCATATCCAGCAAGTACAAGTGACATAAATCTGTTCACAGATTGTATACAGCCAATAAACTGTCAAACCAAGGTGTATTTCAGCCCAAGAGATCCTCAAGCCACTTCATACATATGCCACTATGTGTACAAGTCAATATATGACCAAACAAGCCCCCGCAGACACTCTATCTTCAAGAAGTAATGTCAAAAAGTACATGGACTATTTATGACCAGCCAATACACTGTCAAAGCATTTGTTCTCTGATTCAGATTTCAGTTTTTAAGAGCCTTCAATGCTCATCTCAATGCTCATAGCATTCAACAATCATATCCCGTACCATACAACTCCCTGTAGGTAACAAAAGGCATGTATTTCTTCAAGGCAATGAGTACATGATGATGACAGTTTTATGACAATTTTCAGCCTATCATAAAATTCCAGATCTGAATATTTTATTAGTGAAATGCAATCCAAATGCATCAAACTCAGTACATATGCTTCCTGAATGAGCCCTCACTTCAGTAGAGCTCAAAATGCTCATCAAATGGCTTCAAATCTTCAAAGAGTGATCAGTGTATGTTGCCCTGTTTTAGTTTACAGCAGCCTGTCATCAATTTCAGATATGTACTTCAGTATTCCAGCTCATACATCAGCTCTAGACCAAGCATTGACATGTTAGATCATTAATATGTATTCCCAAGCAAGCATACAAGCTCTGGATCACTCAAGTAGTGATTTATGTCTTCAGTAGCAACAGAACAGCCTTCATTTACAGTAGGTCTTCAGTGTTTTCAGATCTGTAATCAACTGTCACAGCTCATAAATGAGCTCTACATCATGGGTTAGCATTCCAGGACAATAAATCATCTTCCAGTGATGATTCAGCAAGCATTTAAGTGCTCCATTTCATTCAAATGTGCTTATTCAGCTAGCATATGCAGAACAACAAACTGGTGCAGTTTGCGTGGACTGTTCAGAGCTTCTCCTGCTTCACACTGATGACGCCTTTACTGTAGATCCACTCAACGATGACCAACCAAGCCTTTACAAGGCTCCAGACAGGTCCTGACACACTCTCCTTCAAATATACTGAAGATGCATTCAACACATACCTCTCTACAGAAACAATGATAGCCTGCACAATGACAGCCTGCTTCTCTTCAACCTCTGCCCTGAGTCTTCAGGTTGCAAGTCTTTCTTGCAGCTTCATGCCTTCAAGAGCCCATCCATGATGGCTCTGATACCATGTTGGAAGAGAGAGGGAGAGAGACAATGTAATGGAGCTGCTGCCTAACATTTAGGTCGCTCATCATATTTCGTTTTTTCATAGACTACTAACATAACATGAGTGTATACAATAGTACTAAGGTTCGTAGGACCATTCACACAGGGTCTAAGACCACCGACTTATTTAATGTCCCACACTTGCTGATACAGCTGGACACAGCTAATGTCGGTCATACATACTATGAGCTTGATATTCTAACAGTTAGTGAGATCACCCAATCAAAGGACAGATCCTATTCTCCAACTTCTCTTCTTTTATATTGAATTGCTTAATTTTCTAGTTACCTAGCACATTAACTTTTACATATGAAAACAAGTTCCTTAATTAATTTGTGTAGGCACAAGGTTCATTTATGTAACTTAGGCACAAATACAAATACAAGATCAAATGATCCTTAGAAAACAATCACAACGATGGACTTGTCTCTGCATGAGAGCTAGATTTTAGGACCCGATTTGAACCCATTCTTGAAGCACTCGAGCTTGTTTTTGAGCCGAAAAGTGCCCAAGAGGTGTTAAAGAGCCAATTTTCATGAAAAATCGAATGATGGGGGATGGCTGTGAGCTAGAGTTTTCCTACATGCATTTCGATGTCAGGATTCCAACACAAGACTTGGTTTGCCGATTGGAGGTCGTTTGAGCCCCATTTAATCACTACGAGATTTGGCATTATAAAGCAGCTACTGGATTCGTGAGCCAAAAAGTGCATGATGGGACCGAAGTTCAAAGATTTTGACGTCATGAAGCCAGCCGTCCAATCGGATTGCAAATCGGAGTCTATTTGCAACCCCAGATAAGTTGAAAACCCTTCCGCGGTAGTGTAGTGTGAAACTGGTTTTTTGAAGTGGGCATTTTATAAATGAAATGAAATGAAACTCTAAATGAAGAAAACATGCAAAAAACATGTCGAGATGCAGGGAGGGGGCATTTTTTGATTGGCGCCCCATTTTTTGGGGATCTGTGTCTCTTGGATGCTCAATCATGTAGAGAGAGAGAGGGAGATCCTTGATCTATGCAGAGTGTGCAAGATTTTGATGGTAACCATGTGTAATATGATGAAGGGAATGAAATTCTAATTTTTAGTATTTCTCTCTCCTCTCTCCTCTCTCCTCTCTCCTCTCTCCTCTCTCCTCTCTCCTCTCTCCTCTCTCCTCTCTCCTCTCTCCTCTCTCCTCATACTGCCCATTCATATGGATCAATTCAAGAGAGAATGGGGTGGAGTGTGATGATGAATTTGGATCAAATGATGATGCTGAAGTGGTAGAGGATGTAGATTGGGCAGGAGAGTGTGCTAGCGGCAAAGGAGAAGTGTCAACGGTCTCCCAGTTCCAAGATATGTGCCTCGAAACCCGCAGTTCTTATGCATAAGCGATCATTCTTTTTATTTTATGAAAAATGATTGAAGGAAGTGCTTGATTTTTATTGTTCTTGATTTCCTATGTTGCATTCTCTTTGAAATATAGAAGAAAACTAGCAAATTTAATGATATAATAATTTCTCGCAAAACTCGCAAGTTGTGGTTTTTATGAAAATGATGGAAATTGGGGGTTTTGTTGGGTTTTTTGGGGTCATATGAGGTGCAAATTGATAGGGAAATAATGCTGAGCATAGTTGATTAGAAAAAACCAATAACTCTAAAATATCATAATTTTTTGGGTAAATAAATAATAAAAATAGAGAGAATGGGAGGAAAAATAGATTTTTGCACTCAATAATTAGGAAAAAATATGATTCATATTTATGAATGTGTAACAAGACTAAGGCATGAGGATTAAGCCTCAGTTCAGCCTTGTTTTTATGTTAGAGTGCGTTTTAATTTCTTTCTATATGAAAACTGACATAAAAATGAACTCTACACATATGCAACATTTTGAAACCTAAATGGTTAGGGGAAAGAGGGATTGTAAAAGTGAGAGGTTGCTGGAAATACATCAAATTTTGATTTATTTGGTTTTTGTATAACATATAGACCGATAATAATTTAAGTTGAAAGAGACTAGTAGCATAAAGAAATTCGGTGCTAGCCTCTAGCAATGCTGCAATAATGCGTAGGCTGAAAATAATTAAAGAATTATTTTGTACACCACATGGCTGATTTCTAATCATAAAATGGTTTCGCACAATGGTCATACACTTTTGCATTTTTCATGCCACATGGTATAAAACCTGGATGCATAGCACTCGATTTAGCTAATAAATGACCAATGTGGAGTGTGTAAGGATACCCTTGCTGTAGGCTAGACGATCGTTTCTTGGGGAAAGTGCTTGGTGAGGAAACATTGAAGTCTCCTCGATCATTCAAAATCAAGGAGTGGAGATTTTTCGTATGTTCTTTACGTTAGAGCAACACATCGAGGGGCCAATCCTCTCGGTGTAGGAGAGCTGTAGTGGGGCCATGGCATTTAGTTGGAGGGGTGCCTCCTCTAAGTTTGTGCTACGTGGTGATTTATACCAAGACATATGGGATCTTCCTTTGAGGATTAAAGAAAGGCAATCGTTGGACTACATTCCATTACAAATGCAATATATCTAGTAGCAATTAGGATAGTGTACCCTCGGACACTCTTGGCCGCAAGGCTATGTGTGGGGTTGTCTTCTGAGTGTTATAGAGGCCTGGCTGGTGCCTATAGCCAGTATTGGGCCCATTTTAGTTCCCAAAAGATGGTGCATTTTTTGGGAGCTGCTTATAAGTGGTAGTCTCCAAATCTAGGTCGTGAAGGGACCTATGTTTATTATGTCCATTAGGACTGTGCTAAGCTGCCCATAAAATTTGGTTCGTTCAAGGATGGAAAACCTTGGCTTTCCCTATACAAAACTTAATGATTGACCTAGTTAGTTATGTAGAGCACGAGTCCTTTATAGAAGATAATTTAGGTGATGAGAAGAGTAACCAGTTACTAGTTACCCCATCCTTTAATACGATGGCATGGTTTTGTCTTGGTGCGGTCTCTACCCAAGAGAAATCATGTATAACCATCCATCAACCTAGAGGGCATGGAACAAGTATGTTGGAAGCTATGGCGGTCATGGCATCGACAAGTGATTATGCTAAAGTTGTAGTGCCATGGGAAAAACTCGACATACAGTGGAGTGTAGTTATGGCGGAAATATTCCATGTGGTGGGGCATCATGCCAAAATTTTAGGTATCACAAGGATGTTAGAAGCCCTAGTTGTAAAGGAAAAACCATTGCTTAAAAGGCATGGTCCCTAGGTCCTAAGTGCTAAGGATAAGTTTGCTTTTGATGAGGGGCAGAAGCTCCTAGATAAAGCCATCATGGAACTGCCTAGGAAGGGGCAAGATATGGAAGATCCTCTAAGAAAGGATTGGAATGACATGCTAAGAGCTATAGGCCTCCCTAGACCACTTTATGAGTTGGCAGAAAGGAATGTTAGATAGTATTAACCTTCCTACACCAGTAGAGGTGGAAAGGAAAGAGGTCATAGGCCCTAAAAGGCTAGAACTAGGTCATGACGAATATGAAGATTTTAATGACCCAGTGTTGATCGTAAGAAAGAGGACTAAATGCCCTCCTCCTTCTAGGGATCTCCGAGTGTTTCATGGGTTGGTAAATGAGGACCCGATGATGTTGCACTTAAAGGAATACGGCCTAACGTGCCTTGCAACTGGGTTTGATGACACACATTGGATGCTTGTGTTCTCTAGCACCTTGAAGGGAGAAGCTAGGAAATGGTACTGGAGCCTCCCAAGAGGATCGATTAAATCCTTCGATGAGCTATGTGACAAATTTTTAGATGAATATGAAAAGAAGGTGCCTATGACACACGTTTTAGGAGAGCTTATGCAGGTTAGATAAGAGTCCTATCCTTCTACTAAAGAATACACTAAAGCCTTTGATGATATTATTGGGATTTGGCCAAGAAGAGGTACTACGTTACCAGATAATGTGCTATGTGAGCTCTTTATGAGCGGCTTAGAGATTCATATGCAAATTCAAGTGAGGATGCGAGAGCCTAAATCGTTAAGTGAGGCCAAGATACATGCAGTTGACCATGAGCAATACACCCAAAGATGTTGGGAAAAATTTTGGATTTTTCCCCATTCAGTGTAAGTGCATCCAAATATCTAGCTTTTTCTACAAGGAGAATATTCATTTGCTAATACCAAGACAACCTTGGCAGGGGATCTTGGTAGCTAGAATCTGCAAGCAAGAAATGGCAATTCGATGAGTAGTGATAATATGCCTCTTGGGGATGAAAAGATTCCAAGCCCAACAAGTCCCATCAAGACTTGCAATGCTTCCATGAGAGGTAGTTACGACAGCCACATTGATAGAACCAATGGGCCTACCAATGTGGATGCGTGTCCAATGAGTGGTTCCAGTTTTTCTCTTAGTAAGGCCCTTGAGAGACCTTTCCAATTTAAGGATGAATCATGCTTTCAAGTAGATGTTGTTCCTTTTAGTAAAAACATGGTTTCTATGAATAAGTAGTTGCAGGGTGGACAAAGGCAAGCAAAGACATCTCATATGAAGAAGATGCAGCATGCCTAAGGTCCACCTGTGGCTCGATGGAAGTCATAAGGATGTGAGGCCATCTGGCTATAGCAATAAGTCTGCTTTGAGTCCATTAGACCAATGTGGCAAAATGAGCTAGTCTAAGAATATGAAAAGGAATATGAGATGTGTTTGGAGACCCAAAATTTATAAATGTGTGGTTGGTGTGTCAGATGAAGGGCCAAGAATTCCATGTGGACATGCTTTGATGGATTCCCAAGAGGATGTGACTAAAGGCCATAATGCTACATCTGACAATAGGGATTGCCTTGAGATGCATATATGTGATGGGTCTAGGCTTGAAGCTCTACCTAGTTTGGATTGTATCATTGACATATGTAATGGTCCAATTAGAGAAGAGTTGAATGATCATAAATCCATGATTCTCCCTATAGGAGGAGTTATTGAAAAGTTGGGACAAGCGATCCATTTGAATGACGACCAAGAAGATGAGATATATTAACCTAATGATGTCATTCATTTAGCTCATAGTACCCAAGAAGAGATGGCCATTATTATTGAGATACCAGTAGAAAGACTTGGGATAGTGGATCTACAAAGGGCCTAGATCAAGCTTTTAGCTGACTCACATGAGTAGCATGGGGCTAGTCCTCCTATTTTATGCTATCTATTATGACCAGATTGCGTTAGGCCAAGAGGGCCAATTAGTTTGCAACAAAATGTTTTTTTCCTTAGGCCAAGAGGCTTGATTTTTGTTGAGTTTAAATGTTTTATTTCTTTAGGCCATGAGGGCCAGTTGTGTTAGGAGTGAACTGTGTTATTTCCTTAGGCCAAGAGGTCCATATGTCCATTAGGTACTGTGATGTACTGACCACTAAATATAGTCGATAACGTTTGGTGGTTGTTTGGGGTCTTTCCTAGCTGCCGCCATCCACACTCCACTAGAATGTTTGGACTTTGACCAGTCTAGGCGATCTGAGGTCCACCTCGCAGGGGAATGTCCAGTCTCATCCCATGATGATTAACCTAAGTGTTTCTTGTTGACCTAACCGTCTCCTATCTTTAGCTAGCTCACTTTTGGAAGTGTTCTTTGAGGGGCTTCTCATCCAAATGGAGAGGGGTCATTACCCTTAGTTCATGGAGTGTGACACTTTTTTCCAGTAACGGGCTCGGATTCGTGGAACCCTAATGCATTCTAGCACAGCTGCTACACCTTTCCCCTAAGATAATGATCAAGCTAGGTTCTAAGACTTTGACCCTAGGGTAAGTCATTGTGTCAGCTCTTATCCTATTTTTCCCTTTCAAGAAAGCACCTGACTCATGGAGTCCACCCTGCCATCAAATGCCTTTCATCGGGAAAGGTCGCTTGCTTGCTTCCCTTTAAATGGTGGTTTCTTTAGTTATCTAAACAAAGAATACTACCACGCTGTTGAACACATAAAAATAACTTCATTAATTACTCTTTTAGTACAGGGTTTATTTCACGTCTTCGTTAATTCATGACACAAAAACAATGAAACCAGTCCTTTCAAAACATTGGATAAAAGCATATTTATATATTTTCAGTTCTGCCCTCAAAACCAGAGGTGCGTCCACCCTCAAAAACCAAAGAAGCGTTTCCAACTTGCATCTCCAGGCTCCAATGCAAAACTGCATTGATAACAATACGGATTTCTTCTTTATCTTAGGACCGACTACATATTCTTGGAATAAGTTCCGACCAAAGCCCCTTGACCAAAGCCCCTCATGGTTATGAGTCACCATAGGAGGGAAACCTTTTGTACTAGACCGTCCATCGTCCTAGGCGTTGGTCAGATGCTCTAGGCAAACCAAAAAACATATCCAGCTCGTTCGAACTCCAATAGTTGACTCCAGGGAAAATTCAACCACTAAAATCGCCCTTAATTTGGGCAAGAATATTTCCTTCCATTAGTGAAGAAATCGCAATCACATCCAGGTTTCAAAAATCAAAAACCATCAACCATCCACTCCTTTGTAGTCAATATTTCTTGAGCAATTAATGCTACTAAAAAAATAATTTATAAAGCCGTTTATAACTTTATTGAAAAAGTTTTTTCAGTGACTTTGGTTTTGACAGCCAATAATTTTTAAAGGATTTTCATTCCATGCTTCTTTCTTTTTGCGGCTATTGAATTTTCTACGAGAAGACTTTGCTTAATTTGTTTTGCCAATTTTCTAAATTTTTAAAATTATAGTAATCAATTCTTTTCTTTCTTTGATTACCTTCTTTCCCTATGTCATTTTTTTCTAAGTTTACTAAATCAACCATTTTCTATACTTTCATATTTATATGTTTTGTCACCCAAGAGTTAGGAAATCCATTTTTAAGTAATAATCTATATTTCGTATGTCGTCTAGGATAATTTATGATTATGAAAGTCTTTTCATGACCAAATTGATAGCCACTATTCTTATTTAAAGGAGTCTTCAATTCTATTAACAATTATCATTATCATAGAAATAAGTCCTATATGTTTAAACATTCATAGAAACAGTTAATTTTTAGTCAAGAGAATAACTTAAATTTCAATGATGCATCTAAATAATTATTACTATCACTATTATAACTATACTTAACTTTTAGAGATTGACTTAACTAATTTATCCTTAGTTAATATTTAATATTTCTAAGGATTCCACTAATGTCATTCTTATAAGTGTTATACTAAAATTTATGGCTAGCTCAATCATGAAAAAATTCTAATATTCTATATATGTTTCTTTAATACTAATTCTAATATTCTAATAATGTTAGTTTTCTAATAGATTACCTTGGATAAGCCTTAAACTACATATGATGCTAAACACGATTTTTGACTTAACATTTTATGTAAAATTTCTTAGAGCATAATAATTAGCATAATATTCTAAGTTAAAAAATTTTCAAGCATACTTGTTTATTCTTTAGTATAACATTCTATGTTAGGATTTTTTAAGAGCATAACAAGCATTCTTTTTTTAAAATTAACTTTATTATCCCATGTATATATATAAAACTAATTTTCTAATTATTTCCAATGACTAGAACCTAATCTAACTTTAACTATAATTATCTCTATTTCTTTATTTTTAAAAAAGAATTCTCATTCAATAGAGAAAAATATCACTAAAATGCTAACATTAAAAATCAATTTGATCATTAATTTATTGAGCTTTTCTATTTTAAAGTAATAATCTAGTTCATAATTTCAAGAATAAAATAACTTTTATTATTTTTCTAAAATAAAATAATATTTTTAAATTTATTTTAAAACTTGATTTTGGCTAAGATTATTCGTAGTCGACTCCGTATTAAATGACAATGTTGGTAGCGTAGCCACATTTGGGGGTGATGCCGCACCTCGTCTTCTTGGCGGCATGATGAGGATATTTTTGGATTTTAGAGAAAGAAAAAAATTAAGAGAAAATTTTGGCAGCGTAAGGGTGTCGTCGTCGCTTCTTTGATCGCACTTATTCACAACAGAGTCTACTTAGCTCCACACTCATGCTCTTACAATGGAGGGGAGGGGTATTATTTATAGGAGAGGGGGGTGTGGGATGCTACTTACATAAGTGGCATCTGAGATGTCATATGATGGCACCATAAAAATGATGGGTGATGGGTTGATTAACTGGGTGTCAGCTTGTTAAAATTTCCTAAATTCTTTTTAACAAGAAAATGCCACGTGTAAGATATTTCTAGTGAGGTGGCAGTTTGAGATTTTTCAAAAAAATCTAATTTTTTTATTTTAAGAGAAAATTAGAAACAGGGTATGAGGTGTCCTAATGAGGTTGGAAGTGGCTAAAAATATCCCAATTTCTTTAATGAAAATTGAAAAAATTGGAGGAGGAGTACTAATGTGGCAACTTAGGAATTTTCAATCAATAAAAAAGAATCTCATTTTTGAATTTTGCATGAAAAATTAGGAAATAAAAAATGAGGTGTCTTGTGGAGGTTAAAAAGTATTAGGATTTTTCTAAAAAATTTTATATGATAGTTGGAAAAATAGGGGAATGAGTACTTATGTGGCAAGAGATGGGAGGAAAAGTATACACTCTTTCTAATCATTGCTTATCTCTCTCTCACCTTGTGTCATTCTCTTGTAAAGTCCTACTTACAATTAAACTCTTTATCTCTTTTAGTTAACTACTCTTTGGCTTTTAGTTAGAATTAGACTAACTCGATGATTTTTCTTTTCTTCCCATTTTTCCTTTTCATGTATGCATAATTTCTTATGTGTTTTGTCGATGACTAAGGTGGAGTTTTCATGATAAGGAATAACACACAAACACTATTGAAAATAATTAGCTCGTGCTTGCAAAAACTATTCTTTTTGCATGTGTTTGTGTGCTTTTAAGTAAATGCACAACCGCACATCAAGAGCGAGTTCACAAGCGTAAATTATATCTTTATTTATGAAATATACATGCACGTATTCACGTGTATACGTGTGCACATATTCCTAAGGAGTTCATATGGATAACTTATCCCCACTGATTCGGTACTTTTAAGGCTTAAGTCCTTTGGCTAGTGGGAGGGGGGGGGGGGGGGGGGGGGCGCGAGGGAGGGAGTTCATGCAAGGATCAATGATTCTTCTCGTGTATACGATGAAGAAAATTGCCATGGGAGTTTTTTTTTTGTGTACATTTTGTGTTGTCAAGGCAATTTGTTACATCCAAGGAAATTCGTAGAAATTATTTACAAATGGATCTATGGGTAAAATAATGTAGTTTGAGGCCAAGGATTATTGGTCAAAAAAATATTACTAATCTTGTACTGGAATTTTTCTTAAATAACATTTCTCATCCTGGAAATTATGTGCAGGATGAAGAACAGCTATATATTTCAGGAAATATATCAACATGAAAACTGATGTTCTCTTTCATTGAGAGAGGAAATTTTCCGCATTATGGAAAATATTTTTATTCCCCTAGAAATTCAGACCGATCGTGATGAGTGGTGGACCCTAGAGGAAAATTGGGCACAGACACCTACATACTTGCCAATTTTTACTGATAGAACAAGTAGTATTGAGTATAGCTTATGGGCATTACATTGGGTAGAAAGACTCCAACTGGTCTATATATTTCATAGAAGTGATATGAATCTGACAGTGCATAAAAATGGCAAGAGCATGTCTCTAAATCAATGGATCCACAGTTCCATTGTCAACATCATCCAACCAAATCGGGTAATGGTAGCCTATCATACTCATCAAGATAATTATGAGGTGGAGAAACTACCAAATCTTCCCAATAGCTATTTGGCATTGGATATGTCCAAAGAACCTCCTACTTATTACTCCTTGTCTTTATTTAGAATCCATGGATAAATTTGTAAATAATTCCTATGAATTTCCTTTCCAAGATATTTTCTAGTGGAGTGTGGACACTGACAGCTAGGAAAGATCCCAGATGACCACCAAGTGTTATCGACTATATTTAGTGGTGGGTAAGTCACAAGTGCAGGTGCGTTTAATGGTTTTCTATTTTGAGGATTTCTTCACCAAATTTTCCAAAGTCACTGGAGGGAGCCTTTGCTGCGGAGGAGCTTCTGGTGGCCATTCCAGGTGGTTTTGTCCCCCTTTTTGAGTTTGTCCCTTAAGTAGATAATGATATATGTGTATGTAGGGGTTACTTTCTTTTCGTTTGTTGGGGATCGAAAATCAAGGCATGAAGTCCCAGGTTTAGGTTAGGTATGTCTGTGGGAGTTCTGAGTAGTTGTTGCCTCATGTACAGGCATTGTCAAGTATTAAAAGACTTATTTTAGAAGGCAATCCTAGTGACCCTGTTCTACTGACCTGCTAGGCGGCCGTTCTAGGAGTTTCTGTTAGTTGTGAGGCAGTTAGAAAAGCCTGCCAGAACAAATGTATGCAAAGAAGCAAAATCTTGAATAGCTAAAGAATTTAAAAAAATTACAGAGGTATGTAAAAAGGGGTTCTAACCCCTCCAAAAAATAAAAAAGGAAAGAAAGAAAAGTGGTACAAGCTGTTGATCATCACCTTGCGAAGGCCTGGTAGGTTCTTAGGGACGAGTCAGACCCCAATGCCTTGTCTTACTAGGGGTAGCAACTAGCTGAAAAGAAAAGAAAGGAAGGTTGGAGCGAAAATAAAAGTGAACGTTAAAAAATAATTAAGTATCGCGGGAGCTTGGTAGGTGCTTGGGTACCGAGACAGGACCTTAGGCCAATGCCATGTTCTCCTTGGGCCACTCTACACTCAGCTCCCTCCTTTTTACAAGCCCGCGTATGGAAACCCTGAAGAAAAAATGTGCTACAAGAAAAATATGATGACCAGGCTATAGGAGTCCTCACCTAGGAGGAGCTTCTAGTTGAGTTGTCCTCAGTTAGGCAGGTAGTTCAGAGAATCTGTGTTCAAGCAGTTGGTTAGAGACTTGCTTTGGATTTCTGTTAGATTATGCTGGGCCTATCCCTCGTGGATATTCATGCCTTGGTTTTGTCAAGGGTAGGATGAGAGTTGTGATGGGTTTTATTGTGTATCTATTTTGTATCAGCTTGATGCTATTTGTGGTTGTGTTTATATGTAGGTTTGTTCGTGGGATTCAACAGGTTGAGTCGCCCTATCCCGTGGTTGCCAATGAGAGCTTGATTTTAGGACCCAATTTGGACTTGTTCTTGAAGCACTAGAGCCCACTTTTGGAGTCGAAAAGTTCCTGAGAGGCGTTAAAGAGCCAATTTTCATGAAAAATCAAACGGTGACGGATGGCTGAAGCTGGAGTTTTCCTAGATGCATTTTGATGTCCAAGGCAAGTTTCGATTTGTCGATCGGAGGTTGTTAAAGAGCCAATTTTCATGAAAAATCAAACATTGACAGATGGCTAAAGCTGGAGTTTTCCTAGATGCATTTTGATATCCAATGCAAGTCTCGGTTCGTCAATCGGAGGTTGTTTGATCCCCCATTTAATCGTCGCAAGGTTTGGTGCTATAAAGCAACTATTGGATTCAGGAGCCGAACAGTGAACAACAAGGCCCAACTTTATAGATTTTGACATCATGAAGCCAGCCGTCCAGTCGGATTGCGAATCGGAGTTCGTTTGCAACCCCAAACAGGCCGAAAACCCTTTCGTGGCAATGTGAAAGTGGTTTTTTGAAGTGGACATTTTATAAATGAAATAAAATGAAAGTCTAAATGAAGAAAACATGCAAAAAACATGCAAGGAGGGGGAATTTTTTGATTGGCATTCCATTTTTTGGGGATTTGTGTGCCTCTTGGATGCTCAATCATGTAGAGAGAGAGGGAGATCCGTGATCTATGCATAGAGGGCAAGATTTTGATGGTAACCATGTGTAATATGATGAATTGAATGAAATTTTGATTTTTAGACTTTCTCTCTCCTCTCTCCTCTCTCCTCATGCTGCCCATTCACATGGATCAATTCAAGAGAGAAGGGGGTGGGGTGTGATGATTAATTTGGATCAAATGATGGTGTTGAAGTGGTAGAGGATGTATATTGGGCAGCAGAGTGCGTCAGCGGTACACCTGCCGCCCCCCGCCAGTTGTCAGCCTCTTTTGCCTCCCCACCGCCTGCCCTGCTGGTCTATGTCCGTCATGCCCCCCCATCACTCCCTTATCCTACTCCCCCCCTTTCCCCCAAAGGAGAAGTGCCAGCGGCCTTCCGATTTTGAGATACGTGCCTCGAAACCTACGGTTTTTATGCGTAAGTGATCCTTCTTTTTATTTTATGAAAAATAGTTGAAGGAAGTGCTTAATTTGGATTATTATTGATTTTCTATTTTTAATTCTCTTTGAAATATAGACAAAAACCAAAAAAATTTAATGATATAATAATTTCCTGCAAAACACACAAAACTTGTAAGTTGCGATTTTTATGAAAATGATGGAAATTGGGGGTTTTGTTGGGTTTTTTGGGGTCATATGAGATGTAAATTGATAGGGAAATAATACTAAGCATACTTGATCTGAAAAAACTAACAACTCTGAAATATCATAATTTTTGGGTAAATAAATAAGAAAAAATAAAGAAAATAGGAGAAAAAAAAGATTTTTACGCTCAATAATTAGGAAAAAATATGATTCATGCTTGTGAATGTGTAACAAGACTAAGGCATGAGGATTAAGCCTCAATTCAACCTTGTTTTTATATTAGAGTGTGGTTTTATTGCTTTCTACATGAAAAAGACATAAAAATGAACCCTATACCTATGTAACGTTGCAAAACCTAAACAGTTAGGGGAAAGAGGGATTGTAAAAGTGAGAGGTTTTTGGAAATACATCAAATTATGATTTATTTGGTTTATGCATAACATATAGGCTGATAATAATTTACGTTTAAAGAGACTAGTAGCATGAAGAAATTCAGTGCTAGCCTTTAGCAATGCCGTAATAACGCGTAGGCTGAAAATTGTTAAGGAATTGTTTTGCACACCACATGGCTGATTTCTAATCATAAAGACATTGAGAAGGCACAATTCTTACCTAGTCTTGCTTATTTTGGATAGCTCACTCCAAAATTTGCTAGAGTTGTGAAGTTTCTTAACATTTTGATCTTGCAAGATGTCAACTTGAGCCATATTTTGGAATTTTAAAATCCTTGAAAGATAGCCTAAGAATTGATAACATTGAGCTAGAATTGATAAGAATTGATAACATTGAGCTAGAAATTCACCAAAGCACTCATTGTGCTCTTGCTTAAAATCCTTGAAAGATAGCCTAAGAATTGATAACATTGAGCTAGAAAGTCACCAAAGCACTCATTGTGCTCTTGCTTAGGAACCTTCTAGGCTAGCCAAAACAACTTAGATCCTATGGCATGCATGGAGTCATTTTGATTACTCTGAACGCATCCTTGGGCCTCATAGGGTTCGAGTGGGAAATGTGTGTGTGTGTGTGTGTGTGTGTGTGTGTGTGTGTGTGTGTGTGTGGGACGCGCACACACATACATATACAAAGATAGACAAACAGACCTAAGAGTGTCCACCTTAGAGTTTTTTTGTAACATTAGCATAACACCTTCTACAAAATCACCATGGATGTTTTTTAGCATTGGCACAATATCTGGAAGACAAGCAACTTGAAGGTATATTGAGCATTGATATAATATCCAAGGGAAGCATACTACCTCATGCATGTATATATATTACCTCAAGCATGTGTAGATATTTCCCTAGGTCTATGTGTATATTATCTTGAATTCGGATCTTGAGTGCTTGACATATCTTCTACAAACCTAGGCTTTAGAAAACACAACTCTTACCTAGCCTTGCTTATTTTGGACACATTGCTTTAAATCTTTCTAGAGTTGTGAAGTTTCTTAACACCTTGAGCTTGCAAGATATTACCTTGAGTAACACTTTGGTGTCTAGAAACCCTTGAAAGACAACCCAAGAATTGATAATATTGAGCTAGGAAGTCACCATTGAAGCTCTCATTAGGCTCTTCTCGATAATCTCATAACATAGACAAAAGAACTCAAACCCCATGGAACTCATGGGGTCATTTTGACGGTTTTATACTCATCCTTGTGCATCATAGGGTCTGAGAGTGAGAGAGAGAGAGAGAGAGAGAGAGAGAGAGAGAGAGAGAGAGAGAGAGAGAGAGAGAGAGAGAGAGAGAGAGAGAGAGAGAGAGAGAGAGAGAGAGAGAGAGAGAGAGAGAGAGAGAGAGAGAGAGAGAGAGAGAGAGAGAGAGAGAGAGAGAGAGAGAGAGAGAGAGAGAACTTCATCAAATACCTAGGCTTGGATGATATACTATATTGGACTTAAATGATATAGTAGTAAATTGGATTATGTAATAGATTAAAACTTCATGATGATAAAATAATACAACTAGACTGAAAGAAAAAGATAGTAGCATGAGCCAAAATTTGAGATGAAATGCATACACTAGTAGAAATAAGATAATTCTTGATACAAAATTCTTTTGGGTGGGAATTTTGACAATTTTAAGGTCATAAATGAGCTTAGAAGGCCTATTTCGATAGTTTTGAGTACAAACACGACCCCACTCAAAGTTTTGGAGTGAAAGTTATGGTTCTTTTGTGATGTAGTTTTTGTCCCAAACTCTACCACATACACATGATAAATCTAACTAGTCAGACTAGTCTTGTGCACATGGTAGGGTTTGTGTCAAACTCCATCACAAAAAGGGCTATGACTTTCACTCTAAAGCTCAAAATGGCATATAATTGTTTATGCTCAAAATGATTGGAACACTCCTTTTGAGCTCATCAATGGCCTTAAAATGGTCAAAATCCCCACCCAAAAGAGTTTTGCATCAAGAATCATCTTATTTCTACTAGTATATGCCTTCCATCTCAAATTTTGGCTCATGATACTATCTTTTTCTCCAAGTCTGGTCATATTATTTTTATTGTGATGTCTATTGTGATGAAGTTCTAGTCCGAATTGTTTTGGCTATGGTATGAGGTTTCTAACCAAGAGTACAATGAGTGCTACAAGGGTGACTCCCTAGCTCAATATTGTCAATTCTTAGGCTATCTTTCAAGGGTTTCTAGATGCCAAAATGTGACTCAAGGTAACATTTCTACCAAGTGTTTCATAAAATGACATCCTATGTATTGCATGGTATATTGAAGATTTTGTTAACATTGTTAAAGCAATAGGTTTGTCCAACTTAATAAAGGAAGAAAAACAACTTTTCACTCGGGAATTCCTTTCTATTGATAGCTTCTAATCCAATACAATTATCCTTTATACCAGGGTTATATGAGGCTTTTCTACTAACTCTTATTTCCTCTTTATATACCAATGATATCAATTAGTTGGAGAAAAGAATAATTGTTTGAGCTACTATTACAATATATAAGAAATATAATAACACTAATTACTTCGAGAAAGATATAGTATCATGAGCCAAAGTTTGAGATGAAAGATATATACTACTGGAAATAAGATGATTCTTGATGCAAAATCCTCAAGGCCATAAATGGGCTCAAAAGGCCGATTCTAATCTTTTGAGTACAAATATGATCCCATTCTGAGCTTTGGAGTGCAAGTTATAGCCCTTTTTGTGATGTAGTTTGACACGGACCTTGACATGGACCCTACCATGTGCATAAGACTAATCTAACTGGTCAAATTGGTCATGTGCACATGATATGGTTCGAGTCAACTGCATCATAAAAAGGACCACAACTTTCACTCTAGAGCTTTGAATGGGGTCATATTTGTATTCAAAGCCATTAGGACCGGTCTTTTGAGATCATCTACGGCCCTAAAATGATCAAAATCCCCACCCAAATGAATTATGTATAAAGAATTATCTTACTTCTACTACTATCTACCTTCCATCTCAAATTTTGACTCATAATACTATCTTTTTTTCCAAGTAATTAGTTTTATTATATTTCTTATATATTGTAATATTACCTCAAACATTTATATTTTTCTCCAACTAATTGATATCATTGGTGTGTAAAGAGGAAATAAGAGTTAATGCAAAAGCCTCATATAACCCTAGCATAAGGGATACTTGTATTGAATTAAAACCTATCAATAGAGAGGAATTTGCAAGTGAAAAGTTATTTTTCTTTCTTAATTAAGTTAGATAAACCTTGCTTTAACAATAATGTTAACAAAATCTCCAATGTACCATGCAATATATAGGATATCTTATTGTCAAAGACTTAGTAGTGATATTGGAGATAAATATTTTTATAGAGCTGAAATCCAATTATGAGAGGTTTCATTGCAAGTACCACTTATTGTTAAGATTGGGTATCAATATGTCTGATGGGGGTGTGATGCTAGGAGTTTGTATGCGTTTCATGTATTTTATATGTTTGCTACTTAATTTTTTTAATATTTGGTCATAAATGCCATTCATAATTATAAGCCTTTAAACATATTAAATATAAAGAAATTGTGTTATTTTGCACCCGAACCATATGATGTGCTAAGAGGTAATCCAAAATGTTAGATTTCCTCCTAGTGCACCATAGGGTCTGAATTAGTTTCAACTACAGATTTTACTAATCTACCCTATGTATAAATGTTTTTCTCATTTATATATAATATAGACATTAGAGAAAAAGAAAGAAAGCAACCACACCATTTGGTCATGTAGAACCTCTAAAAGATCCACATATTAGAGAGGAGATAAAAGTTCATGTAGAGGCCTCAAAGAACCAAAATGCAAATGAAGGTTGGAGAAGTTTTAAAGCTTTATCAAATAAATTTGCAATGTTTTGGTATCTTTTAGCATTAAGAAGGCTTGGCACACAAAGTTAGTATTTCATAACACCCTATCATGAGAGGTAAAGTTTTTAAACAGGTATGTACTAAACAATATTTTTAAAATATACTCTAAATAATATTTATTATTAATTTATTAAAATTATTTGGGTAGCTAATCTTGGTTGTCCATTAGCTCCTCCCAAATTATTGCAATACTTCATCTCTAATTTAGGTAAATGTCGTTGATGATTTTTTCCAAGGAGGTCCCAATAAAATTTTAACATAGATTTCAAGAGGAGTGTGGATGAATAGTAATAACAAAATCTTGGAGGTTTCTACAAGTAAAGTTGCACTTATAAAGAAGAGGATGATTATAAGTGATCTATCTAGTTGTTGGAATTTTGTTTTCATTATTTTTATCATCCATGATATCATTTGTGAATCTCATGGCATTGACAAAGTATATTTGATTAAATCTTCATGGCTTGAAGGCTTGCATTGTGTTCGTCCATTAGTCATATTCCAATTTGTAAGTGAACTAAGATTGAATATAAGAAGTTTTTTCAATCTTCCATACATTGGACCTTTGTTGGAAGAATATAGATTATAGAGTAAAGAGTCAATTCTTTTCTAGAAAGAAGGATGAATGATAACCACAACAAATAAGATAGCCAAATTCTACATACATGATGCTTAATATACTTGTAAGGAATTTGATGTTTGCCACTCCACACTTGTTGACAATACTATATCTATACAAAGTTCTCACACTTGATCTAAATTTTACTTTAATTAATAATTATGTAAATAACTGACACAATTATTAACTCACAATAACTCAATACAATTAGTGTCTTACAATAAGGTGAAAAATACTATGAATAAAAGGCACTAGATAAAGATCTTTGATATAATATTTAGGTTAAATGTTTACATATCTTTTTCATCTTGTGATTTGAAGCTTAGAACCCATCCTTTTTTGTGAAAGTTGACATGATCTCTTTTTTATATTGATATTGTGAGAATGTTCACAAGAGGGAATCATTTTGGTCCAATCATGGATCTTTTAGGTTGTTAAATGGTATACATCATTTCATCTAGTATTTTGACTTATGTATATCTATATAGAGCTATATGGTTTCCTATAAAAAACCATGAAAGAAGTTTGAGGTATTGGAACATTCTCAAAGTTAGCTTACAAGCTTAGTGGAACAAGAAGAACTAAAATAAAAAGATACATATTATACATTAACCTTTCTTAAAATGAAAAATTTTATTACATTGCAATAACAATATTACTGCATAGAAGAATATGCCATGTGAAGATTCTTCGTAGATTACATATGTTGGATGTTTGCATATCATTCTTAATTCAATGAACTGGAATCCCAAAATTGATCCTTTGCATTGAAATCTCACGTTTTCTCTTTTCTATTTAAACTTGAGAATACCTTTACACAAGAAAAGTTTTGTTATCTAATTGTGGAGCTTGCACATTCTTAGGTATTCTAGATATTGTTCTCTATTGCATTATGGAATTACACACGTGTATAGAGTTAGATGGTTGCCGAGAAGAAGCTATGGAAGAAGAGTCTCGAGTATTGACAAGAAATGAGGTTGCAATAGAGTTGAAATGAAATGAGGTTAAAATAGAGTAGAGGTAATGCAAAAATGAGTTTGACAGAGCTAAAGTGCAAAAATAATAAGAGTTATGAGACAAATATACACAAAAGTGGTGTGAGTTACAAAGACTTTTGAAATATTTCTTAGGTCAAGTTAACAGTTTTCTGAGTTTTTTAAAATTTGAGGTGACTTAAGAATCCTAGTTTTCAAAAAGTCATATCAAGGTGCTACAATCAAGAAAAAGGAGCAAAAAAAAAAAGTCATTATGAAGGGCAATAGCCTTTAAAGGTCATGATCTACCTCTCATCCTCTCTTTTGCTTGATGTTGTGAGTGGCTTGCATGGCCTTGCAACTCTCTACTTGTGATTCTATATATATATATATATATATATATATATATAAAATGATGGCTGCTTGCTCCATTTGTGGACAATCATTATTTGTTTCACTCTCTCTTTGTGTTGAATGCTGAATTGACTAGGTTTTTTGGCTAAATTTTGTTGTTTCTGAGGCCTGAATGGTTGATTTTTGATGGATTTTGAATGATGATTAGTTATTTGGGAAGTGTTTGAGAGTTTTTTGGATGAGGTTGATTATATTTTGGAAGCTCATGATGATTTTCAGTAGAGATATGAGGCTCTGTGATGTTCTAATAGGGTCTATTGAGGTTCTAATTAGTTCTGTTGAGCTTTTGTTTTGTTTTGATTTTCTTCTGTATGAAGCATGGATTAATGATTGATGGAATTTGAGAATATTTTAAATCTTATTGAATGGTTTTTGATAGTTTGGGATGATTTTAGTATGAGTTATGTTGTTATGATGCCTTTTGTTGAGCTTCTATAGAGCCTCTGTTCTTATTCTGTTTTTGTTCTGCATGCCTCTGTAAGTGTTTTGTAGAATGTATGTGTGACTTTGGAAAAGTTTTCTAGCCTTGGAAAGAGGTGAATGTAAGTTCAAATGAGCTCAAGGAAGTGGAAGAAGCAACTGCTAAAGACTCAAGAGAAGTCTGGAGTAAAGTGACAGTGATGAGCTATGAAGAGTCACTGTAGTGGCTCTAGTGACCTTTCATATTAGACACACCTTTTGGAAGGGGCATCCACGACCAAAGAGGGATTATGATGAGTGATTATTGAGTATTGTAGTGAGGAGATGATGTACTATTGATTGGGAGAGAAAGAGAGAGTTAGAGATAACCAATTTTATGCCAAACAATGTATCTTTCTATGAGAGATTGTGAGAGAAACCTATGAAGACAATGAAGATGAATACTATGTGATATTTTTCCATTCAAAGTGGTGTTTCTTTTGTGTTTTCTTTTTTGGTCAAATAATTCTATGAAGAATATGAAGAGAATGATGAATTTTGTTGAAGTTGAAGCCGTGGAGAATTGTTTCTATAAAGTTGGGTGAAGATTTCTTGCTCGTGGTGTTCTTTTCCTTGTTTTGGTTCTCTAAAGAATGAAATAAGAGCTTGTTGATGTTACAAGATAGATTTTTTTGCATTAAAAACCCCTTTTCCTTGGTGTCTCTCTTGGGGCTCCATGTTTTTTGTGCGTAGCAGGGAAGCTTGCCATCAACAAGCATTATAAGAGGCCGAAAATGAGAGAAATGGCATTGCCAAGAAGAGAAGAATTCAATGGATGTTTGCAAAGTTCCTTCTTCCACTAAAAAGTTGGAGATTCTCATTACCAAAGCCACTTTCCACAAGAAGTTCATCCCACAATGGCAAAAACATGTTACCATCATGATGCAGGCTCTATGTGTGGTAGACTATTTCCTCTTCCTATTGAAGCAACAGAAACGTGCAGCTTGGTGGTAAATTGCTGGGAACAAACTGAAGTACAAAAACAGAGTGAATGACCATCCATGGAAGATTTGGAATTCATTGAGAAGTTTCCAGACATCATTAAGTGGGAGATTGTGAAGAAGCTGCAGGAGTTGTGGTTAGTGGAGGTTCATGAAAACAAGAAAGAAAAGAGTTAGCATTTGTTCGTGGATGCTCAACAATAGGACACGTGGGATGCATGGTGCACTGATAATCTCCTATTTGTCCAATTAGAAACCCACTGGATGTTGGTAGACAAAGTGTTCTTCACAACATACACTATTGAAACCATTAGAAGCTGGCATTACTATGATGATGGCACAACAACAATCCTCAGAAGAATGAGTTTTGGAATATCTCCCCTTCTGTAGTAGTGGTTTGAAGGCTGAATTTAGAGACGTAGAGAAGAAGAAAGTAGAAGAAATGTTAGCCAGAGAGTCCTATAGAGACTAAAGCTCCCTCTGATTCTGTTCTGTTGAGTACAGACCAACTGGTTGGAGACAACCCCCTGATGAATGACGCAATCAAGAGGCAAGCACTAGAACAAGTCCAGAGGTACGTGAGAAGAGAGAAGGCAAAAATCAAGGCCGAGAATGAGCTTGCAGCAAAAGCCTCCTTTGACACCCTAAAAGCACTACTTATAGAAGTCCCCATGGCGACTCAAGGTCCCCTTCCTAGTCAAATCCATCCTCGAAATATTGATGACAAGCCAGCAAATATAGTCCCATTGCCCATTTTTAAGGGAGAGTACAATGAAGATCCTGATCTTCATGTAGCATAGTTTATGTAGCATGTGTGGTTAACAATGCTAGAACCCCCAAGCATTGGTTAGCAATAATTTCTCGCCACTTTCAAGGGCGCAGTGTTTCAGAGGTATGAGAGACAAGCAGCATGAGCTTTTGGCACATGGGACGTCCTGGGCTTCCTCACTAAATTCAGGCATGAAGGTTTTGAAGAGCGGATGTGAGAGGAGTTCATGAACCTAAGTCAGCACTCGTCTAGAGAAAGAGTAGAAGCTTATGTCTCGTGAATGGAATCCATCCTGAAGAGATGGACCAATCATCATTTGAATAAAGACATCTAGAAAGGAGTGTTCCCTAGAGGCCTACAACTAGAAGTTCGCAAGTTCATGGAATTGAGAAGACTAGTCAATTTGCAAGCTGGAGTGGAAGGTGCAAGATTTCATGACGAAGTTGAAGCAAGGTTGTCAATGACCTCAAGAAGAGGAGTTTTACCTTCTCCTATGCCAGGAATGATATACCCACCAAATGCAATCCCAGGGACAGTTCCCTACCGCTACCTCCCGATGCAAACAATGCCACAGTATAGTGCACCTAATCCACAGTGGCCACAAATGACAATGCCTCAAATGATGGTTCAACCACAACAACAGTGGTCTCAAACAGTTCCTCCAATGGTGACTCAACAACATTGGAATCCTACCCACTAGAATTAACAACCCCAAGTCTCAACAGGAGCTTTGAATCAAAACTAGAATAGAGAACCCTCTAGATCAACCCAACCAATGTATGTAGTAATCACAGAAGCTTCCCAAAACCCTACTACAAGTACTCTAGGAGGTGAAAATCTGAAGGACTACCTGTCCAATTCAATGGAAAGTATCAAGAAAGAGCTTATGGATGTGATTACAAAACAACTGTAGGTGTTGAGATGAATACTACCAATATATCCACTGCTGCGGGAGGTGGGAGAGATGTGATACATTCTAATACATGGTGCGGAAAGTGCCATCAAGTGGGACATTTAGCCATTGAATGTACTCGAAAACCAACCATTCCTAGAGCCTTTTGTTCATACTGTTTAAGGAAGAACCATAGAGAGGATATCTGCTCTCTGAAAGAGATGAACAAACGAAGAAAGAAAGATGAAGATGCATGATTCAACTTGCTGGAATCCAAAATGACAACGCAAGACATTGGACCAAAGCCTAGGGAGTTTGGTCCTAATTTCGGTCCAAGGAGATTTTCCTCTCAGAGTTATAGAGGATGACAATCTGGCGGTGGTCAGAGATTAGAGGTGGAGTGTTATAGATGTGGAGAAAAGGGTCATATTTCCCCAAATTGTCCAAACCCTAGAAGGTTTGTGGATTACAAGCCTTTATGCAATTGTTGCAAAGGAGAAGGCCACACTACAAAAGATTGTCTAAGTCCACCCCCTATGAAATCTACTTCTGATACCCAATAGAAGACCCAAGGTTTCGCTTCCAATTTGGTAGAATTGGAAGTGGCCATAATAACGCGGGCAAAGAAATGATAACTCATAGTTCCAAAATTGAATGTTCCTTCTGCCAAGACTGTGAAGTTCAACCTTCCTCAGGAAAAGCAAAATGATGTAGTCCAGAACAAGAAATTAGAGAGCACTATAGAGCCATAGAGACAGTTTCAAAGACAAGACCAGAGGTCGAGGAAATAGAGGATGCGGAAGTACCTCCTCATGAAGAAGAAGCGCAAATGTTGTCGCTCCTATAAGAAAAACAAAAGATGAAAGTGGGTGTGGCCCCATTTTCCAGCCAATTGGAAAAGCCTGTGGATCTTATCAAAGAGTATGTTGTCTCCTAGCTATCGAAAGAAATTCAAAAGCATACTGACTAGACGAAGAGGCCTAAGAATTGTTCTCTCCGTGGTGACCAAGTCCAACAGAGCCTCAGAACCTGTAAAGAAAGTAGATGTGGCTAATGCCTTCCTGGATCCCAAAACCCCAAAGATTGGAGTATAGATTGAAGGGTGCTTTATTTTAGATGCATTGATTGATGGAGGCTCATCAATAAACATAATGATAGATGTGACAATGAAGGATCTAGGCTTGCAAGGAATGCAACCTACACAGTGGCTTATCAAATTGGTAGACCAAAGCATAATCAAAATGTTGGTCATCCTCGCATACATAAAAAGAACCCATGTAGGAAGAGACTATTGGCTGACATATCTGGTGGTCAAACCAAATTCCTATGGGAACTCATACACTTTGTTGTTGGGAAGACCTTGGCTTTTTGAAGCAAGAGCAAGGATGGATTAGTTCAAAGGAACCCTAACCCTCGGCAGAGGGCCCAACAAGGTGGTGTTGAAGTTGTATGGATCACAAAAAAGCAATGGATCCACGTCAATAAAAGTTGTAATAGAATCCTCCAATGAATTAACAGATGGTACATCAGGAGATGAAGAGGTTGTCAAACATGCCTTTTCCAAGAAAACAGAGGCACAATCCCTAACAATGGGCACTATAAGCCAACTATCGAAGGAAGCAAAGTCTTTGGTCATGGGAGAATACCTCCTGCCTGAACCCAAATTGACTTCTCAAATTACCTCTGATAGCAAAATAGGAGCATGGATGTACTGTTCTCCTTGTTACAAGGTAGTCGCAAAGATAGAGAGCCAGAGATAGAGACAGAAGCAGAGACAGAAGCATAAACAAAAGGCATAATAGAGAGCTTGTTCTTCTCCTACAAAGCCTCCACAGAGGTAGAAGTAGAATCTAAAGCGGACGAAGGTGATAATGCAGAAGAAGATTATTGAAGCAAGATAGAAGGATCTATTATACTAGTAGAAGGAAGAGATGAGGAAGAAGTTCTTGAAGTTTCTGAAGCCTCAGAAGCAGAAGATCCCTTTGTGATTGACAGAATGATTATGGCACCCTTTGGAGACTGATCAATGAATCATGTTATGAGCAAAGCCTTTATAAGAAATGGATTAAGAAGAATAGGCCTTTCTTCAGTGGTGGCTCTTGTCATTCCAAAGTTACCCTTCCTTAAAGAAGATGATGATGATGCACCTTGCCAACAACCCCCAGCTCTGCAGCTCAAATTGAACATAGAAAGTTTCTGTTATGTGACATTTTGGGATGCATCTTTAGAAGACGAATCCTTGAGGCAAGAAGTAATTCATCCCCAACCCAAATCCGAAACTTCCATGATACCCTTTCAATCCCCCAAAGAGCGAGCTAAGCCTTCATTAAAAGAGAACAGTAGTTCCATTGCATCGACAAGATGGCTCCTTTTGTTTCAAGAGTTCGACTTTGAAGTGGTTACCGAACTCAGCCGCTCTCATGTCCTAGTTGAACACCTTTCACGAATCCCTCAAAGCGATGAAGAAGAAGAGCAAGATGATCCAGACCTTCCTAATGCTTCCTTATTTCTAGTTGAAATAGTTACCCCATGGTGCACAAACATAGCCAACCTCTTGGCAACCCAACAGTATCCCCATGGCATCTCGATCTGTGAGAAGAATAAGCTTATGTTAGAATCAGGCCCCTACACCCTGTTATGAGGTGCTCTCTATACAAGAAAGGCAAGGACGAAGTCTTGTGAAGATGTGTTGTAGGAGAAGAAATCGATATAGTATTGAAAGCATGCCATGACGAGCCCTGTGGTGGACACTTTGCAAGAGAAGCGATAGCCAAAATGGCCAATTGTAGGATATTGGTGGCCGACCCTCTATAAGGATTCCTATGATTACTACAAGCGGTGTAATGCCTATCAACGAATGGGAAAGCCTACTAAATCTAGTGCCATGCCTTGCAACCCATTATTTCCCTAAAGCCATTCGAGAGGTGGGGGATTGATTTTGTGGGCCCCATTGATCCGCCAACTAGAGGGAAGAAAAATAGATATATCTTGGTCTATACAGACTATGTAACAAAGTGGTGTGAAGCTAAAGCTCTGAAGTAGGACGATGGTAATAGTGTAGCCTTGTTCCTGTACGAGAACATCATCACCCGTTTTGGCAGTCCCCTAGAGCTTCTCAGTGACCGAAGTACCCACTACCTTAACAAAACTATGGAAGAGTTGATTGAACTATACAAGATCCGTCATCATAAGTCCGCACCCTATTATCACTATATCTATGAAGAGATGGTCAAAGTATTGTCGGCAAATAAAATTAAAATAATGGGGCAATGCGAACATCGTGGCTAAGAGAAGCCGAGATTTCCTGAACTTCCCATGAGATCGCTTCCTGAGAATCCATTCCCCAAAACCATATTACTACTCTGTCCATGTAAAAGAATCCAATAAGGAATTGTTCTCCTAATGTTGATGTATCTTCAAAATTTTATGATTTGAGAGAATTGTTCTCTTGGCATTCGTGCATCTCTATCTCCTAACACTTATACCTCTTTTGAATAAATGAGAATTTTATGATTACCTGACTTGTTGCAAAAAGACCTTACAAAATGTCTATTCCCGAAGCTATTAAATTAAAGGAGTAGCTCAAACAACTTTTAGATCAGGGGTTCATTCGGCCTAGTAGTTCGCCATGGGGAGCTCCTGTGTTATTTAAGAAGAAGAAGGATGGAATGCTCCAACTACAAAAGGCTGAATCAAGTAACCATCAAGAATAAATATCCTATCCCAAGGATAGATGAGTTACTTGATTGCCCACAAGGGGCAAAAATCTTCTCAAAAATTGACTTAAGGCTGGGGTATTACCAAATCCACATCAAGGATGAGGATATTCCAAAGACAGCTTTCAACACCAGATATGGTCATTTTGAGTTCACAGTAATGTCCTTTGGTTAACCAATGCTCTTGCTACATTCAAAAGGGTCTCGTAGAAAGCCCCAATATGCTCCGATCGATCTGACGTATTCCTACTCACTCACTCACTCACTCGCTCACTCACTCACTCACTCACTCACTCACTCACTCTTTCTCTCTCTCTTAAAGCTAGAACTGTAAATGAGGTTTTCCCTAGTCACTCAGAATCTTAAACCTTTGTTGGCCAGCACCTTAGCCTTCTCAATCACCTCCATGCGACTCTGAGACCTCTGAGCCCTCTCTTTCTTCAATTTTTCCCTCCCATAACCAATGGCCAAGTCGAAGTTACCAATCATATCCTCTGCTCAATTCTAACTCGAACGATAGCCTCACATTGTCGTGATTGGGATGATCGACTTATAGAGGCCCTCTGGGCATACAGAACCTCCCAGAAGATAGTGACATGGCAAACTCCTTTCCAGTTGGTGTATGGAACAAAAGCTGTCTTTCCTGTTGAACTCGAGCTACCCTCTCTACATGTGGCCATCCACGAACGCTTGGGAGATGTTGAGTCCTTGCAACACCATCTCTTGCACTTGGAGTGTCTTGATGAGATCCGCAGGATGGCCCTATAGTGCATGGAATCCATGCAAGCTCATAGAAAGTTCTATCATGATAGCTTCACCAAGCACAAGGAGTTCAAGGAAGGTGACTTAGTCCTTGCTTATGATTCCCAATTTGGCAAGTTTCCAAGGAAGCTCCAACAACGCTGGATGGGCCTTTATAAGGTACTTGCCATCAATCCGAATGGCTCAAGTCCAAGTCCAATCAATCGATGCTTTTGATGATCCCTTCCTTATTAATGGCTATCGCCTCAAGAAGTATTACCCCCCTAGGGATCGTGACAATTAGTGTTAATAGCTTCCCTATTCTTTACACAATGGTAGAGATGGCTTTACCTAATGTTCCTGATAACCCTCTTGCTGATTCTAAGGATATGGTTTCATCCTGATAACCCCTCGCAGCCACCTTCCCCTCCCCCCTTGTTTCCTTTTGGATTGATGCAACAGAGGTGGTGAGGATGGTTTTGATACGTGGCATTCCTGCCATTCAACACTTCAAATACAATAAGAGAAAAAAAAGAATAAAAATATATCGATCATGGGAGAAAAGGACTTCGGTCCTTGTCATGCCGACCTATTCTTTGAGAAAAGGTGGAAACACACTCGAGAGTAGGGTAAAAAGAAAAGAAAAGAAGAAAAGAAAAAATATAAAATAAAACTATTATGGGAGAAAAGGAAGCAATTCCCTGTCATAACAGGCCTCGTTCCAAGACAAGGTGGCACACACCCTTGGACAGGAAGTTAGATGTGGAAAATGTGGTAACACCCCACAGCCCAAGATTATCGAATCTCTAGCTAAACTCTTGCAGACAAAGTTTTCAAGCCACCTCCCTTGGTGTGCTACATCCTACAACCATTCTAGTGCTTCTAGTTCCTATAATAACAAACAAAGGTTCCAACATGTAATCCCATCATTGAACTTGTTGGCTACCTCCTTGGGTCGGCCTCTTCATCAACCAATCCACGTTGACACCTTCAACAGATGAAGCTAATCTTCAACGACAAACTTAGAGCATTGTGAGCTTTCATCCTAACCGGATGGGGATGTGAGTATGGGCTGCCCTCTATATCTATCAACAAAGCGTGAGACAGAGGGTGGGGTAAGTGACCAATCCTTGCCCTTGATATTCAATAGAGAGTTGAGATGTGTGAATGGAGCGTTGCATGCACGGGATGGGCCTCTAAATACACAAAGCACAAACTTGTTTCTGTGCATGGAGCTATAAGGCTCCCTGGCCTTCCTTCTTGCACCATATGCCGACACATAGCAGGATGCACATTGCACCATCAATTGCACATAAGGCATACACCCTCTGCACAAGTGACCGTGAAGATTACATTAATAGGTTTTAGGAATGGGTTGCCCTCCTGTATCTATCAACAAAGCGTGAGATAGAGGGGGACTGAGCATGATTGGTGTTTCCTCAATCAATTATCGAGAGGTGAGGATTGAGGGATGTTACGACACTTGGAGTCAGCTACCTTCCCATTTCCCTTGTACATATGGGATGGATTTCTGCCATCACCACAGGACACGTCACCCTACTCTATACACTGCACAACAAGGCTCCCTAGCCTTCCTGCTTGCACCTATGCCAGATGGGATTGGATGCACTGATGCACCACCAATTGTGCACACTGGCATACTCCCCTTGAACCATCTCCATTGTGATTTCTAAACTCGGTGTGAGACTGGGTTTCTCTCATTATTCAAATCAAGAGATGCCCGTAATGGGGTGAGTTATTGTTATTTCATTCCATTTGAGTGACTGTGAGCTGAGTGTAATATCATTCACCATCGACGATTTTCCGTGCTTCCGTCAACAAAGTTGCCTCCCTAGGTGCTTCTGCGTGGTCCTTGCCACATTGGATGTGTGCTGTGAAGACACCTTGGTACCTCCTACAGTCAACAATGACACTTGACGTGACATTGACAATCACCTTCACTTTTTGGCATATGGGTCAAGTTTTTCTAACCCTACGCTTCTTGTTTATTAGTGACAGTCATGTTTTAAGTGTGGGGATGTCAGTGGTTGGAGTCTAATGCAGGGTCCTAGGTCCTTGTTACCCAGTTTACCCTTCCTGTTAAAGTCTTAAGTGTGGGAATGTGTCCCTGTGCATCTACGAGGCATATACTCATGCACATCCCGATTTTGATCATGTTGCTGTGACATGATGTGATTTTACCCTGATGGGGTTGCTTCCCCACCCACTCGTCCTCTCTCACCCCACTCTTGTGAATGCTCCTTTCCCATTTCCCTTTATACCTTGATTTGACGTGTTTCCATGTGAATGTACCTTATGTTCACCAAAACACACATTCAACCTGATAGCCTTGTTTGTCCCTTTGAATGGTACACTTTTTCTTTTTACAGCCCCCTCTTCCAATCAATGGTTTAAAAGTTATTAATTTTTGAAGAATTTTACGTCATCTTTATGTTTTCCCATGTGAACACATCTTTTTCACTTTGGACCGGCAATGTGATGTGCTAATCTTGCCCTATATGTTCCACTTGACATTTTTTCTTCTTACTGCCCATCATTCCAATGTATGGTTTGTTTGTTATTAATGATTGCGTATTTTTTTCTATGTGAACACCCCTTTTTCGCATTGAAACTATGTTTTGACGTGATAGTCCCATCCGGCTCATCTAACAGGACATTTTTTTCTTTTTCTCGCACTTCATTGGGGGGGTGCATAGGTGGGCGGGCGACGGAAAGCTCCACAGCGGCGACGGGAGGGGTGGCCAATGGTGGGCAGCGCGATAGCGATCGGTGAGAGGGGAGGCGCGAACCTGCCACCTCTTACACCATCCACGACCCCCATTAACCATACCACCCCATAAACCCCCCAACCCCACCCCTCCCTTAACCCACCCCCTCCTAACCCCCCATTCCCACTAAACCCCCACCCCTACCTAAGCCCCCATTCCCCCCTATTCCCACTAAACCACCCACTCCTACCTAAGCCCCCCATCCCCCCCCAATTCCCCCCTTTTCCCCCCAACCACATACATCTCTCAATACCGGGCTTACACGTGATTGCAGGTACTCATACACGCTAGCGGGCGTCGTTGTGCTCTGTCCGAAAGCTGGTCGCGAGTGTTCACGCACGAGGACACACGTCCGGCGTTTACCGTATGGTGGTGCATCCTCGTCCGTTCATACACAGTTGTTCACATGCAATCGGGTACCCCCATTTTTACGACAAAACTATCCAAAACCCTTAAAAATACATTAAAAACATTTAAAATCCCTAAAAATTCATAAAAATTACATAAAAATAAAAAAAATTCTCTGTCAAATTGGTATTAAAAAAAAAAATCCAAAATGAAATGCTGGCAACTAATTTTTGAAAATTCAAAAACTCAGAAATTCCTTTCTCATATATTTAAAAATGAACAAAATTCATTAAAAATCCATAAAAGCAAAAAATTAATCCCAAAAAAATATTGGAACAAGTCAGACCCTTTTCTCATGCTAATGAATGATAAATGAATATTCAATTCCTTAATTCATCACTTAATGATTTTTTTGTTCATTGAAAATCATTTTCAAATACCAAAGTGCTTGAAAATTTACTGAAATTTTTAAAAAATGGCTTGTAAATTCCAAAAATCTATCAGTAAGCTTCTTTTTTAATATTTTCCATCTTTGAAGCTTCCCCAATTACAATTTGACAAAAAAAAAACCAGATTTAGAAAAAAAACAACACACAAACACTAATAACAACCAAACAAACGAAATCGGACCACACTAACCTCGCCTTGATATTTCCTCTCTTTTTTTAAATGAGGTGTTGCATTTTTTTCTAATTAGTGGCTTTTGTCTTTTTGAACTCATTGCATCTTGGGACTAATACATGCGCATTCACTTTATTGTATACACACCCCTACCAAGTATTTCTTTTTATATTTTTTGCTTTATTTATTTTGGTTATCCCACAATCATGGTTAATTGTTAAAATAAACTTTAATCACCCACTTTTCCACTCGTGCTCATGCTAAACACACATTTTTCTAATAAATTTGAATAAACCCACATGTAATTTTAATTAAAAATGAATCGGCCGTCACAAAAAGCACATGTTGGAAAGAAAGCGCTCCACACACCATTAATTTCTAATGAATAAATCTATATTTAGAGACCTCAGTCTGGGTGTATCAGAGATCGGATTTCATTGAACACAATGTTTCACCCTAATAAATTGTAATTAACATTTTAAGAGGGAATCACTGCTTTCTTTTTAATGTTTAATACCTAATAAAATTTCATCCATTTTTAAATAATTTCTTAAAATGAACCATTCATTAAATTAATTTTTCTCATTGTACTTTTTTTTCCTTTTCAATAAATGCGCTTCGTAGGATGGGCATGTGCATTCTTTCGAGTTGTTTCTATTGTCCAAATTGATTATAGAAGTTCTGATCATGTCCTAAGTGGGTTGTTGTATTATGGGTTGGTTGCTATGACATGATTATGGGTACAGTCTGTAGTTTTCTTTTCTACCTGATTTGGGGATTCAGGGTGTTTGTTTGTCTTGCATCGCATGAAGCTTTCGGTTGCATATGTATAGAGGTCGTGCTAAATTTTTTAAGGATGTGAGATGCTTGGGGTGGTCAATTGGTCAGTCACGTCTGTGAGTGTCTATTCTGGTCAATCTCTTGTTTATGGTTATCTTGTTGTTTTGCAATCATTCACTGTGATTGTCTATGTGTATGTAAAACCATCTGAATGGTGCCTCGTACCCCTCCCCCGATCTAGTATGTCCCTCTGGTATCTCATGATTACTCCTTATTACTAGATTCGGACCTTGTCAATAAAACTGGCTTATTCAAGTTTATGGTCTTTCCTTACCACTAGTTCTAGATGCTCTTGCCCTCTATGATCACTTTCTAGCCTCTTATAGTAAGAGGCCTGGTTCTATCCATGGTACTACTATTCTTCTGACGCCTAAAAGTCTGGGCAAGGCTCTTTATCTGCCATATTCGTGGGGAGTATGTCCCTGCTGTCCATTAGTTGTTTTCCAATGAGGATATTTTGAAATTGTTGTAGACGAAGACTCAGGATGTTCTAGATCCGAAGAAGGTTATTACCACGTCAGGGGTTAGTGTCTCCATGATTGCCAGTCCCATCTGGAGAAGGAGACATGCCAATTCCTTCAGGACAGGTTTATGCTTGCCAAAAACCCATCTCGTTACCTCTCCAAGGAGTTATTCACAGCTTCTCGTATGGTTTTGAAAGGTATTACTATTGATTGGAGTAGCTACCTCCTGTCAAAGATGGATCAATACTTTGTTCGAGCCACGAGGGGTAATGTAACTAATGTTACATTTGGTTCCTACCTTTTTGTCTTTTTGACATATGCTGCCCCTTCGAAAGA
Organism: Lygodium microphyllum; assembly: GCF_053477565.2. Lineage (NCBI taxonomy): Eukaryota > Viridiplantae > Streptophyta > Polypodiopsida > Schizaeales > Lygodiaceae > Lygodium > Lygodium microphyllum. The sequence goes on from NC_141135.1 coordinate 110,967,787, forward strand.
AGTTTCTACCTTGATATTGTGAAGAAGAAAGTGAAGTCCCTTCGTTGGAAGCGAGGGAATTGTGTGTCTCGAAGGCTTTATGTTGAGTTGCCTGTTGCAATCGATCCCTGTACAATTGCTCTGTTTCCACCTTCAATTGTTTTTTTGTTAACCTGATTGATCATTCCATGGATGGTGGAAGTGTTGTCGCAGATGACAGTGCGATAAGATTTACGAAGGCCAAAGGCATGGAAGGTGCCACGATGAAGCTCCCGAGAGCCAGGGAAGCCGCCTCCATGGGTGATGACCTGTCGATCCTCAACATGTTCCCTCCTCGTTGTCCAAAAAAAAACTTCGCCTGTCGAAAAAAAACCCCCCACGGCGTTCCAATTCGTGGTCATAATTAGCTCTTGAATCAGCTAATTAGCCTCCCCATTCTGAGATTCCCTGCGCCACCTTGATAGTTGATCCACCAGAATTAGCCATCCTATCCCTCTTGTGGTAGTTCAAAGGAAGTACTTAAAACGAGTGGCTGAATCAGCCCCAGTTTCTCCTCGAGTCTCTGTTTCTGTTCAATCTAGTAGTCACCTACCAGCTTTCCTCACAACATCGAATCGTTTTAGAGCACATCATGATGGTATTCTAGAGATTTCAATCCCTTCAGTACAACACTTGGTGGCTGGAGATGCAATTTCCTTCCCATGCCAAGACATTTAGCGTTCTATTGAGCTTTGAGTGACTGCCTGTATCCATTAGCTCTATTCCTCTTGCTATGACGAAGTCCAACAGACCAAAGAAGAGCTAATAAAAGCAAATGAGGAGCTAGCTTCTGCTCATGAATGCTTTTCTCATCTTTGTACCCAAATGGAGCAACATACTAAGATCATTGACGCTCAGAAAATGGAAATTTCTAGTTTGCACAATCAGTTGGTTGACACTAAAACCCAAGTGGTTAACGTGACTGAGGAAAAAGATAGCTTATTGAAGGAATCTCAAGAGCTTTAGGCTTTGCTAGCCGCCTAGGTAGAGGAGCTTAAGATAGCAAATACCACCCTAGAACAGAGCAGAATCCAAATTCAGCAACTTAACAATCAACTGGTTCAATCACATTCTTCTTCACAGAGTCCTATTGTACATCCAATTCCTTCTTTGTCCCCTCCAGACTTGGCAGTTCTCCAATGACAAGCCACATTATGCCCTTTGTTCCAGGCCAAATTGGAAAGGCTTCAGTCCTGGATGGACTTATTATGGTCTTCATTTGAGTAATTTCAGGAGCATGTTTCTCCTGATCATTCCTTTTTTGTCCACTATCAATTGTAGAAGTTGGCCTTCTATATTAAGCTCTCTATGATGGATGTACCTCTTCCAACAAGAGGATGGTTAGAGTGGAGCATGGTCTTTTGATTTGCTAATAGAAGTAGTCCGTATGGTCTTTGAAGAATCTGTGACTTCGGATACAATGCTAATGTCTTACATGTATTTAATAGGTGATTTGTTGACTCCAGATGATGAAGATCTAGCTTGGTATGTAGAGGATGTGGTCTTACATGCTTCTTTGTACGTCAAACATTTGGAGTTGAGGATCGATGAAATGTTCCAGTGCTATTCTTCCAAAGTGATTGCTTGCTCTGATACTTTATAGCATACAATGATTGATTCTGTAGTCTTGAATCAAAGATAGAATAAAGCCTCTAATCATGTGCAGAACACTAACCAACTGAGGGTGAGCTGAGGGTGGATCTTTTAAGCTTATCTTTCCAAGTACCATCCATTTGATTCATCCTTCTTTGATGCTTACCATCGACGATCTCCGTTCCTTACTTATCTTATTATTAACAAATGGCCCATTGATATGATGCTTATTTTTTGCTTTAACAATCCAACTCAGCAATCATTTTTCCTCTCATTTTCCAACCTCAAGGTGCTCCTCAAATTCCAATCTCTACCTATTGTTCTTTCATTGAAGATCAAGTATTTTCCCCTTCTCCGTCTTGTCCTTCCTCATCTATACATATTCCTTCTACTTTTTTTGCTTATAAATTAACACCTTTCTTAATCGATTCGCCTAAATTCTTAGCTAATCCTTATTTAGCCTATTCTTCATTTTATGATTTTTCCTATCCATTTCTTCATCCTCTTTTACATGTTCCTCTTCCATCTCCTACCACTTCAATTTCTTAGTCCCCTCAATTGGTTAGTGGGTATGAAGGCTTTGATAAGACGATTCTAAGAAGAAGAGGATGCAGATCTGCTGATTCTCTTACTAGAATACATATTAATTGGCCATTAATTCTATGGGAGTGGAAAAATGCTAGTCAAAAGTATCAAATTTATCTCCATTTTGCCCAACAATATTCACAATCTCCAGATCCTTCAGTTAGATTGACAACCCACTTTTCTTGGTACCTAGCATATATGCATAGGCATTCACATAATGATCAAAAGGTCATTTCAAAGTTATGTATGAATGTCAGTGTGAACATTGATTCTCAACAACTAGATGTCCTATATTTTCATGCCCTTTGTCTGCCTGATAGATACCTTGTTTTGCTAGAAAGGATGTGCTACCTTCAATTCTTCGAGAATCCTCCAAAAACTTTTGTAGATGAATCCTTATCCATGGATTGTTTTCGTAATCATCAAGCCTTCAAGAGGGATTATCTTCACTGAAACCTTCGGATGTATCTTTTATGCTACTTAATGATATATCTCTCTTTTGGAGGTGCCATTCACATGGTTGTTTTGTGTTTGTGCTACGTTAATTTCTATATGATGAGTTCGTGGTGGTTGAATATTGGATTTGTTCAAGAACTCTCTTTTCGACTATTGGTAGTGATGGTGATGGTGGATGAAAAGATTAAGATGCAAAGCTGCAAAACCTCTTATATCCTTTACAAATTTGTCATGATTTGCTGCTATTTATAAGATATGTTAATGGATAAAGGTGTTTTCCTTTCGTTGTATCCTTTTGTAGATGATACAAGTGATAAGTTGGGGTTGTGGTTGGGTGGATTATTGAAGAATGCTAAAGAAGATCTAGTTGAGCTCCTTAATGAACTTGTATTCGCTTTTTCTTAGGTCGCGAGGATGCTCCCTTATTAAGTGTGGGGATATGTTGAGTGCTGAATTGACTAGGTTTTTTGGCTGATTTTTCTTGTTTCTAAGGCCTGAATGGTTGATTTTTGATGGATTATGAATGATGATTAGTTTTTTTGGAAGTGTTTGAGAGTTTTTTGGATGAGGTTGATTATGTTTTGGAAGCTCATAATGATTTTTAGTAGAGATATGAGGCTCTGTGATGTTTTGATAAGTTCTGTTGAGATTCTGATTGGTTCTGTTTTGTTATGTTTTTCTTCTGTATGAAGTATGGATTAATGATTGATGGAAGTTGAGAATATTTGAAAGCTTATTGAATGGTTTTTGATCGTTTATAATGATTTTAGTATGAGTTATGTGGTTCTGATGCCTTTTGTTGAGCTTCTGTAGAGCCTCTGTTCCTGCTCTATTTATGTTCTATTCTGTTTGGTATGCCTCTGTAAGTGTTATGTAGAATGTATGTGTGACTTTGGGGAAGTTTTCTAGCCTTGGAAAGAGGTGAATATAAGTTTAAAATATCTCAAGCAAGTGGAAGGAGCAACTGCTGAAGACTCAAGAGAAGACTGGAGTCACGGGGGATTCACTAGTAGTAATAAGGAGATGTCACCTACGTGAAAGAAATATGTGAAAATACCCCTTATCTACCCCCTATTTATGGGACTTTACCTTATAAAATGTACCTTCCTTCCATTAAATAACCCCGCTCCCTTACACTCACATGGTACCATACGGTAAACCCTAGTGGACCCCCCCGGCACTAGAGTGAAGTGACAGTGATGAGCTATGAAGAGTCATTGTAGTGGCTCTGGTGACCTTTCATATCAGACACACCTTTTGGAAGGGGCATCCACAAACAAAGAGGGATTATGATGAGTGATTATTGAGTATTATAGTGAGGAGATGATGTACTATTGATTGGGAGAGACAGAGAGAGTCAGAGATAACCAATTCTATACTAAACAATGTATCTTTCTATGAGAGATTGTGAGAGAATGCAAGAAGGTAAGTTAGGTGAGTTGGCTACAACTTGAGCTAGCCTTGTGTTCTTGCTTTCTTGGGCTCGAGAGGAGGATGCTTGGTTAGTAAGAGCAGAGTGTGAGAGACATGGTGAGAGATTATCGTCGAAGTGAGTTGCAACTTCTGAAACAATAGAAGTCATCCAAAGTCCTGACTGTTAGTGCGTTTGACTCAACATTTTGGTTGCATTGCCGGGACCTAGGACATTGCGACTGTCGAGGTTCTCACACTCCCACCATGTAGTGGAATAGGAGGTTTGTGAATGGGCATGGATGGGATCGATGGAATATCGATCGTCTGCGTTTGTGGCTAGCATTTTGAAACCCATGCGGCTAGGTTAGGAAGGCCAAATTGGAAGGAATCGGTTCATTGGATTGAGATTGGAATAGGGTAGAGTAGAAGAAAAACATAGAAATACAAACTCAAAAACACAAAACAAAACACAAAACTCAAAACTCAAACGCAAAACACAAAACACAAATTCAAGCTCTTCTTGTTGGATATCTTTTATGGTAATATAGGGTGGGAAAGGTTCATCTTGTGTGGCTTTGTCATTGGTTGTATGCATTCAGATCACAACCTAACCCAATGTATAGCTTGCATTGTACTCTTATTGGTTGTTAAGCTTCTAGCTGTCAAAGGATGGTCAAAAGAAGGATAAGATGAAGGCAATGAAGAAGTAGAATGGATTAAGGAGTAGATGGAGAAAGAGAGGAGAAGAGAAGAAAAGAAGAAGAAGGAGAAGAAGGCTAATTTTACACACCTCGCTCTTGCAAGTTTTTGAATCAAAGTGTTGCAAAGTGCCCTGATAACTTGTAGGTTTTGAAGTCAAGAATTTGAAATAAATATCTTAATGACTTAAGAACTCAACAAGGAGCTTGCTAAACTAAGTAACCACCTCGTCATATTGCAAGGAGCTGGCACACATGGCACTTAGCACCTAGGCCTTGCAATACAAGACCATTGCAAGAAGAGTTGAAGATTTTGTCATCTAGCTATTAAGAGCCTTACACTCTATTGACATGCCTCATAGTGGACTCGACCTCAGGTATCGAAGTCCTAAAACCTAATGAGTCAACACATCTGAGTGAATATTCCCATCCATCTATCCATTCACATGTTGCTAGAGCTAGCAACACAAGAGCCTAGGCTAAAGCTAGCACATCGGATGGTGCTAGATAAATTTCCAAAGGCTAACCTTAGATGCATTGAGTGTAGCATTACTCACATGTATCATGACTTTCCAACATGCAAGGTTTCATGTAGTACCCTAACTAGGTCTACCATGCTTAATATACGAAAGGTCCAAGCCATAAGTACTGGCCCAAAAGATGAAGAGCTAGTCTCTCTTGCATATCTTAGGGTCAAACTAACTGGCAAGTGAGAGCTCATCATTGACACTCTCATAGATGAACATTCAAATTACAACATCTTGACCTATGAGGTATGGACTAAGATCAGACAACCTAAACTCATCCCAACAAATGCAGCTATCAAGCCATATGGAGGATCAACCTATTCCCTCTTAGGACGATACAAAATTCTCTTGATTGTTGAGACTAAAAGCATGCCCATAGTGTTTTATGTGCTTCCAAATCGAGAAAATATGGGAAAGGAATTCTTGCTTGGAAGACCTTTGAAGCGTACAACCACATGCATTGTGGACTATGAAGCACATTGTATACACCTAAGCTTATGAGACATGGATATTGTCAGTGCTTTGAGCAAAGGGGACCTTGTCTCTTCTCTAAGGAAGGGCAAGAAGCTTGTCTTAGAGTCAGATCAAATGCCTAGAGAGGATAGCCAAAGAGTTCTTAATGAACTACTCAAGGCACTCAAGAACAAGAGAGAACCGCTCAGTAGGAAGCCTCTTGGAACCAAAGGAAAGACCACAGCTACTAGAAACACTACCACAACTTCTCAAGCTATTCGGCAAGGCCACAATAGGTGCCCAAAGCGTTGCTCTGTGCTCAAGGGTTTTATGTAGAAAATTGTTGGATTTGGTTACCAAAACCACCTGCAAAGCCACCTCCTGTGACCACAGACCAAGTCCCATCCAAATCTTAGAGAAAGTGAAAGAGACCCATGCACAGATCTAGGTCATGGACCAAGATAGTTGAGGAGACAACACCAAATAAGTTAGTGACTGACGAGCTAGTTCCTATGACACTTGAGTCCACAATTCCAAAAGAGAAACCACTTGAAGTTGCTGCTACTCCACAAGAGGAACTGGTAGTGTCTAAAAAGTCATCGAGCAAGGGGGAAAAGCTAGAGCCAAAGCAATCACTTCCATGTGAGGCTCCTCAAGCTGAAATGGAAAGTCCAAGGATAGATGAGATAAATCCCTCAAGTGTTGATAAGCAACAACCCCAGGTTGTTGCTAGTTCTTCAAAACCACCAAAGTCTCCTCGAAACCAAAAATCTTTGTCACCCAAACCAAAACAAAAAATCTAGCAATAGTAGCCTACTATAGCTGCTCAATCTAAGGAAAAGGATCCACAAGGGACAGCTCTGAAAACATCAAAATAGTGACAACCTCCCTCTACGAGTGTTGTCACAAACAAATTTGGAAATACCAAGACCATGAATACTTCCACTCAGTCCGAGCATCCAAGTGCACATTCATCTATGAATGTCATGATGGATCACTTCACTAAATCGAAAGTTACTACTTCCAATTCTGAGATGGAACCCATACAATCACAGCCCTTGGTTGTGACTAAGACTATCACTTCAGCTAAAGAACAAGTCTCTAGTACTTCAGTATCACACAAGGATATAGAATCTAGTGTAGAGAGCATAATGAGTCCATTGATTCACAAGTCATGTTCTTCTCGACCAAAGGCTCCAATACACTTGAAACCAGGTAAACGATCGATCATGGAGATGTTAGAAAAGAGGGGACAACACACAGATCAATTAGAAAAGCTACGAGTTCTCAAGAATTAGATGAAACACTCTTAACTTCACTTACTTGTGCATATGTTCATGCTAACCTTGGAATTTAGTCTGTTAAGCATAAAAAACTCTTAGAAAATCCTTTGACATGGTCAGAGCAATCAAAAATTTCTTGGATTTACCCAGCTATCATGGGAGAAGTTATAAAGCAAATGACCAAGGTAGAGTAGCAAAAGCATCGCTTAATTCTTGTGTTTTGCATTGGGAAGCACAAAACAAGTTGGGAAGATGTTGCAGCATTGGCCAAGAAAGCAAAAGGACAAAGTGAGTTAAGACAAAAATGGTATTGTCATCTAATGAAAATTGTTGAGCAAAGAAAGGCACTTTGGACTTCAATGCATGATCCTACATATGGTGCCACAATCAACACAATGCAATGTCATTACTCCTTCGCATCCACTACCAAGCACACCAACAAGTCGATAAGCTAGTAGAGAAGAAGAAAAAAGTAAGAAGAAAACGAAGAGCTTCATCTTTCATGTCCCTCACTCAACACACCTCTCACTCACTCTCTCTCATTTACTCCCAATAATGAGGGCAAGATTATAGAATAGAAGAAGAGAATAGAAAGCTCCAATAGTTGCACTAATAGAGCTTCCACATCATGGGTCCACCAAAAGGGTAAATAAAATTGAGACCTCCCACCCTTATATAGACACAAATTAGGGTTAAGATTAGGTCACCTCTCTAGGACGGCGCACCATTTTAGGGTTAGGGTTTGCAACCCACTTTGCATTTTAGGGTTTTCACTATTGTGAATTAGGGTTTGCACTCTCTTTTGGGCATCCTACCCACTTTGTGGGATCTAGACCGGTCAATCTTCATTGTATACTTGAACCTTAGTCTAATCGGACCAAGCTTATGCTAATCTAATCACAAATGCATGTGCATACATGTGCACAACCCATGCAATAGTTATGGGTGCAACAAATACAACTATGGGTGATAAATACAATGTACATGTCAAACCCAACTCTTCTCCCTGCGCTTGACTATCATTGCTTGTGTGTGTTGATATTATCTATACAGGGTCACAAAATTCATTGTGTATATATGTACATGTTTACGAATCCATGTCACTTCACGAGGATAAAAACCAATTGTAGAACTCTGGAGTGTGGCACACGCATCTAGTACTCGTGGCAGCTTACTCAATAACGATAGATATTTTTCAACATCGAGTAGCATGGCACCTTGTCCGAGTCTACTAGCAACATGTAACTCCTCAATGAGAACCTTATCAGCCAGAGAGTTCTCTTGGCTAGTTCCAGCTAAGTCTGTACCCCAAATGGCAGTCAATACTCGAAAGGAAGTTGGTGCCACATAGGTTGGGTCTCTTTGAGATCGCCATTTGGCCAATCGTTCCTCTGAGATTGTCATAATTTGGGCTCCTAGTTTGGCCATTGCAACATGGTTTTCAAACCAACGTTTTTCAAATTGACTTGGACCTTCTGATTGTCGCTTTAGTTTCTCTATCTCTAAGAGATTTGGTTGGCAGAGCACATCATTGAACGTTATAGTTAAGCATAGTTCATCGGCTTCCTCGTCACAGGTGACTTGCATGCGTTTATGTAGGAGCCTGTCATAGTGCTTGTCAAGATGTTCTTGCTCTTCCCAGGATAGGGGAAATGGCAAGTATTCTTCAAGCTGCTCCCTAGGGAATGCACCCATGTTTGCAAGGACGTAGACACGTGCGAATACCTTTAGTTTAGCATCCAACTCGTTTAAGCATTTTGCAACACTTATATGTTCAACGAGGGCTTGCTCGGTTGCTATCTCATGCAAGGTTCTAGGAGTTTACCTAGGCTTTAGCATAGCCGGGGGACTTAGGCCTAGATGAGCAAGATTGGTTAACGCTAGGATTTCTTATGCTCTCGGGGTTTCCATGTTTCTCCTGAGGCTTTGTTATGGCGTCATGGTTCTCCTTGGATGTGACTGGTATAAATTTGTCACCCTGCTGTGACATCATTGTATCCACTCTTGATTGGTCAATGCGAGTTCTGTTCTCGGTGGATTGAGTGTTGCAAGCAACCGTTGATTGTAACGACTGCTTTGATTTTTCAAAACACGCGGATCTGTCTAAGGTTTCACCGCTATTAGAAGAGACATCAATGGGTTCATTGGTGGATGGACTCGATGCTTTATTCCTTAGCTCTTCGACACTCTTGGTTTCAATCTTCTTGGGGTCTACAGCCACTTGCAACTATCGTTGTTGTTTTCGTTCTTTTCTCATCTTTTTCTTAGGAAATCAAGGTGTATCCCTTGAAGACTTGGGACCTTGAACTAGGTCAATCATCGATGTGCTTGGCTGGGCCTCAACATTCTCTTTCTCTAGTGTGTCTTTATGGGACATAGCCGTGGCCTGTTGAATAGCCTTGCTAGGTTGTGAGGGTACAACTGCCTCTCTTTTTGGAGAGTCTAGCTCTTCAACCAATTCCCTTCTGTTTAACTCCTCCAGCCTAGGCTTTAGGCACTTTGGAAGTGCTAGAGTTGTCAAGGAAGTTGGTTGCGACACCTCAGTCATAGGTGAACTACTAAGGATATGTTCTGCAAGGGCCATTGTCGCGGACAAGGGACGTGGCTGCTGTGATCCCTGATTGGAAGTAGTAGTAGCTAGTTAAGTGGACTGGCTACTATTGGTGGATTGCGGTGTCAAGTCCTTAGACCGATTAAAAATGGTTGTGTCTTTTGTTGCCCTTTGAGCATTCACTTGTGCAGATCGAGCCTCAATTGTTCTAGTCACAATAGATTGCGCATGCATACCCTTGGGCCGAGAGCTATGGGTGGTGCCATTTCCCACCTCTTGGACATTTGGAAGCTTAGATGGAGATAGAGATTGGGATTGAGCAGCTTCCCTTGACCACTGCTGTTACGCTTCCTATGTCCATTTGGGAAAAGAGGGTGTAGGAGATCTGGGACTCTTAGGTGGACTTGGCACTAGCTGAACAATTTGCTCGAGGCTGTTAAACGATTGTGCCATTTGCTTTGTTGAGCAATCAACCTTCTTATGAGCAGCATTGTGCCTCTGGTGCTCATTATCCTCTTGGGAAGTCAAAATCTCCTTGAGCACTAGTGGTCTTTGTGCACACTCAATGGTTACATCTGACATCTGCTTATTAAGCATGCTAGGCTGAGGCTCTTTCTTTCAAACACTCATGTTTGGTTTCTTGCCCCGAGACCTAGCGTTTCTCTTAGATTTCCTCCTTTGCTTCGTTACTTTTGATGCAATCTGGCCTTTAGCTGATAGAGGTGGTTTAGCAGGGGGTTTTGGTATGCAAATCCATTGGTTACCTGCATAATACCCTTGAGCACGTAGCAACGCTTTGGATATCCATCTCAGCATTGTATTGGCTCTCCATCGATGCCTTCATCTATAAGGCTTAGGCTTCTTTTGGGTTCTTCCACGATATTTATAAGTCCAAAGCCTGTCCTTGGCATTGGTTCCCAATCTCCTTGTTTCAAGCATGGCCTCACTCACTGGTTCTTGTTGTTCGACATGTGCTTGTATCAACTCTTCCAACAAGTCCTTGCTCTCGTTAGCAGGCTTGACTGTTATGTCAGCACCTTCCTTGCCTTTCCCTCGAGGTTCGATGAGGTCACCCTTGCTAAAGGTCGTGACAATCCTCACACCTAGTAGTGTCAAGTGTATCCTCTGTGCTACATAATCGGCCTCACACTTGGTCGCCCTTTTGAAGGGTCTTCCTAGGAGGGTTTCCTTCCTGCAATTAGCACTATTTGGAGGGACATGAAATAGGATAGGAAAGCTTTCAGTTTCAATTGTCGTAAGGATTTTGCACTTCCCTATGAGTGCTTGTGGGTGTCCCCTCTTGTAAGGGCTAAGAGTTGCATTAGTCGGTGTGAGCTCTGGTTAGCCTAGTAGGGTCCATGCTTCATAGGTTAAGATATTAAAATTTACTCCTTCATCAATCAGAGCGTCGACAGTGTCTCTCTTTTCATGGTGAGTTTGACCCTAAGATAAGCAAGTGGTACTATGTCTTTGTCTTCCAGGTCTTGGCTTGTAAATTTAAGCCTTCTGACAAATGCCCTTGAGTCCCCAACTGCACGACCAGATGTGGATTCTCCACTGATGTCTTGGATCGTCTGTGCAGTGCTATTCAAGGAGCATCTATCGTCAAGACTGTCATATCGAGTCATTCTCACCGTTGTAGCTTGATGTTGTTGCTTTCTGTTTTGACTAGATGCAGTCCGAACGCAACACGTACGTGTTTTTGCAGTGTGGCCTTTTTGCCCTTGCTGACTAGATTGGCCCATTGAGGTTCTAAGGTCTCTGTTTGTCTCTGTTTGGGTATGAGCTTTTGCTTGCTCTTTTGCAAGTGAGAATCCATGCTCGTGTAGAGCCCTTACTACACTAGGGTCTAATTTGGAGGACCTGTCACAGCGCGTGTTTTCTCTCCAACCTACTCGGGGGAGGTGTGGAGGGGGCAGAGCCCCCTCTGCGGGGATCCGGGGGGTTTATGGCTTAGCGGATTGTCTCTAGGACTCTAGGTCTCGCGATAGCCTACACAAACTGCTAAGCCACTGACCTTATGATTTTGCCCATTCCTTGCGCCAGAATTGAGTTATGAGCATCAGGAGGACTCGCGATAGGTTGTGCAGTTGAGCTCTAGCTAGATTTGGTCAAATTTCAGGAAAATTTGGAAAAGTCCACACTCAACCCAACTTTTTCGAAATTGCAAGGGCCGAGTGGGTGACTCGGATGGGCCGAAGCGCACAGGCCAAGGGCCGAATGGACGACTTGGATAGGGTGGACTCGGGCGGGCCGAAAAGGTCCACTTGAACGGGGTCACTCGGACGGGCCGAGGGAGTCTATGCGGACGGGCCGAGGCACATGGGCCGAGGACCGAATCAGGTTTGTTCAAGGGCCGAGCAAGATGGTTGACCGAGGGCCGAGTTTGTAAGTGGGGCCGAGTGATGTTACTCCGACGGGCCGAGTCGACCGAAAGACAAAGGGCCGAGGGCCAATTCTGGGACTCGGCCCAGAAACCAACCGCTCTGGGCTGAGTTGCGCGCGACGAGGCAGCGTCGAGGTGATTTTGATCAAAACTCACAATTTAGCTAATCATTTCACACACAACCTTCCAGATCACAACTAGGGCGCAAGGGGAAGTGATTGATATACTTGAAGCAATCAGTAGGCTCTCCGGCAACAAGATCGAATCGATTCTCCACGGGATCTCTCTCTCTCTCTCTCTCTCTCTCTCTCTCTCTCTCTCTTTGTGCAAGGGTTGCAAATGAGCTCTCCCTTGGCCTCTTGGCTCTTAAACCCCTTCCCGGGTAAGGTTTAGATACTCCCAATCACTCACTTACCGACATTAAGGATCCCAAGCAATCTTTTTGCCATTTTTTGCATGATTTGTGCCATGTTTTGCCTTGTTTTGCAACGGTAAACCCTATCCTTTTCTGATTCGATTTCCTAATCCTAATCTACGCTAAATGCAACAAGAATCAAAAGCAAAAAATTGAAATGATTTCTCCATGTTTTCCAATCATTAAACAAACAAAATAACCCAAAATACTTACTTGCTTCGAAGATTAAAAAACCCAACCTCCTACCTATCTCAAGCTCCGGTTCGGGGATGAATCCCTTACTTTGATGCTCAATATGAGGCACGCAAGTGCTCAAGCTTGAATCTGTTGGGCCCGGTACAAAGGAATCAAAATGTAGAGGGAGATGATGCTCAACCACCAAGACCCATGGACCGCTTATTGTTTCAAGCGTTTCAAGTGAGTTCTAATAGCTATCTCTCACCTAACCAACGCGCCGTCGATCATACGAGTGTAGTGAGCCTACCTTGATGCCGAAATGAGTTGCCTCCTCTCTCTCACACACCGGTAGCTCCACGATCCTAGATGATAGCTCAAGCATGCTCCATCCTCAAGCTCCAAGCTCTAAGCTCCATACACGCGAGCAAGACAAGAGAAGAGAAGAGAAGAGAAGAAGAGAGGAGAAGATGGAGAGCTTCTCCTCCCCGGTCCGTCACCCTCACACACTCACTCCCTCACACTCTCACGCTTCCTCTCTCAAGCACAAGCTCAAGCAAGCAAGAAGAAGGAGAAGAAGAAGAAGAAGAAGAAGAAGAAGAAGAGAACCACTTTTGGCCACACACAAGAATGAGCTTCTCATTCACTTTTCAACTTTATATACAAAACCCTAAATCTCTTTTGGGTGGTCATCCCCTTATCCCCTTTTTTACATGGCCGACCGTGGTCTAGGCTCTTTTTCCCATTGTCCCCTCCTATCTTCCTAGCTTCCTTCCTACCGCCCATCTACCTTTACAAATTGCACGAGTGAGAGCCCGATGCTCTTTAAATTAAATCACGATGCACTTGCGCTCTTTTACAAAAGTATTGACTTGCGCTTTTTCCTTTATTTAGGACTTTTCTGCACTTCTTGTGTTTCCATATTTTTCATGTCGCACCTTCATCTTCCATTAACTTTTGCCTTGGCCTTTGTCTTCTGCTTTAGATTTTCCAGATTTTCCACCTTGTTCATCTGACGGTTCCACCTTGTTCGTCTGACAGTTAACAACGACCAACTCACCCACCTGTCCAATGCATGCATTGAGGCGGGAACCACCTACCAGCCGAGTGTCAAGACCCTAGGTCACAACCTTATGCCAATTGCGGTAGGTTCGGCCATGATGCCATACATCGTCGACTACCTCATAGACTCCCATACCTGTAGCCCAATGGTCAACTCTACCTTGTGAATAGGCCACCAACCTTCTTGGGAAGGGGAGCCCCATTGACCCTCCTAGCACCTAATGATGCTAAGCCGACTATCCACAGGATGGAGATAAACCCTACATGCATCCCTAGACCATCAGGACCCTATGTAACCCATCCACTGAGCGATACTCCAATCCACTATGTGGAGGAGCCGAACGGCAATGAACCTCATATAAAAAAACCCTTATGTATCATACGATGAAGAAGGCAACGCAGTCCTTATGGACTACCGACCAGTACCGATGATGGAGTTAGGTAGAAGGAGAGACATAGGCCTAGGAGAGCAGACCCAAGAGCCAAGGACTTGCAATTAGAGGGAGCGAGCAAATAGAGATAAGACTAACCTAAGATGCGCTAAGTGTGGGATCACTCATCTCTTTGTTGATTGCCCTAGACAGAAACCATCCTCTAGTTTGTCAAATGAGCCATCGGTTCCATTTGGGTTGTTCGATGTCAAGACACTCAATGAGGAGGCCACGTCTATCCCATTGCATGTCATGGCCCACATGTAAACAAAGCAGGTTGGCATATCATTGCGAGGGACTAGCAACCTTGATGCAACCTCTGTTGGAAAGAAGAGTCGGAGACGGAGGAGGAAAAGACCAAACGCTAAGGTCACTCTCAAAATCCAAAGTGCCACAACACTACCTGTTGGAAAGAAGGGCATTGACTTAGAGGCAGAGATGTCGAATAATCCATGGACGATTGAGAAGGGGAGTGATAAGGTCGAGGAGTACCCCAACCCGAAGTGCCAACTGAAAGCCATTGAGAAAGTGAAGGAATGGGTGAAGGAGGCCCAAGAGCACCTAAAAGACGTTGAGCCCATACTAAAAGACAAGATCGATGATCTCTCGAGCGTAAGCATTTGAGAAAGTGAAGGAATGGGTGAAGGAGGCCTAAGAGCACCTAAAAGACGCTGAGCCCATACTAAAAGACATGATCGATGATCTCTCGAGCATAAGCATGCCAGTCTCTCCCCCACGACCAAGATCAAGGGATGCACTAGCACCACAAGTAGTGCTGCCTAGACGAAGTCCAAGTGCTATGGGCCAACAAACCAGTCAGGGCCATTGGCCAAAAACCATAGAGTAAGGAGATAGACAAGCGGTTAGCAACCTCCTTAATACATTAGTGACCACCCACGTGACTCTAAGCTTAGGCGATCTGCTTAGGTAGCATCCAACACTATGGCAAGAGTTGTAATAGTGGATCGAAGAATCAAATGAGCCAAACACCACAGACCTGCCTGAGCATGATGCAGAAACACAAATACAGAGTCTGATGCTGCACTCCATGCCTAAATCCTTACACATCAATGCCTTTTAGGAAGGCATGAAATGCATGCAGTCTTGCCAGTCTTAGCTCTAGGGGATGTCACAAGAAAGGGGATTGTAGACACAGGGGAAGGAGTGAGTGTGCTAAGCCATGAAGTACTCCAAACTTGGGGTAACCCACCAGTCGAGACTACTGGGTTCAACGTCACACTGGCTAATGGAATTAAGGTGAAACCATTCGAAGTGTTGAAAATTTCACCAGTGAGGATTGCAAGAATCCAATTCTCTGTTGACTTTATAGTCATGAAGGGAGTGGACTACAACATCCTGCTAGGCTGTGACACTGGATGTGCAATGCAGGAGTCGTAGAAGATTGGGGCAACAGTCTTATCTTCTTAAGCAATCGAACAGCGGATGTGAGAGTAGAGATGGACACTTGGACGACTACGCTAATCGACCTAGATGCCATCTCCACCATGCTGAAGGGTAATGGACAGATTAGGAGATCCTATGGGGCCTTAACCAAGTATATCCCATGCCCTGAGGACGAGTGAGATTCGATGCATGTTCTTACTACCATTGACCTACCATTCTCAGACATTGAGGAGTATGAAGAAGCCACCAAGGCAATTGGCAAGCCCAAGGACACACCCTTGGCACCAGTTTGCATGGTAGCTAGAAGCTTACGCGGAAAGCCCAACCCTGTCGCATTCCGAGTCCCAAACAATAAACAAGAGCTCTTGGAGATCTTAGGATATCTAGCTGACAAGTTGGCTGGCAATCCAACAATGAATTTCAAACCACTCCAAGATCTCTTGGATGAGTCTGAATGGCAATGATCCAAGGTGCACGAGTTAAACTTGAGGTACAATTGGGCTTTAGTCCCCAACCAACCAGAAGAGACGTATCAAGACTTGGAAAATGGAGAGCAGTTGGACAAAGACAACTCTGATGATGAATATGAAGACTGCTACTCCTTCAGTGATGAGAGAGAAAGGAAAATAGATACTATAGGATACAACACTGGGGGACGGGTAATCAAACAAATACGAGTTGACTCCAAACCACACAAGCAGAATGCCTTTGGGAAAGAGAGAGGAGTCATGCGCATGGACTGTGACCGAACTTGGTTGGAGCACATAGGCACAATTGATTATGAGCATACAGGCCTAACCCAACCAAGCGACATGCCGTTGCTAAGAACGGATTTACCTTCTGAGCTACAACCACTAGGAGAGACTTTGTTTTCTAGCGAAGATGGGGAGTTTGATTCTGAGTCAAAATGTAGTTCAAAGAGTGATATTGAGATATCTCGACCTCCCAAGACTAGACGCACCAAGGGGGACCTACCCGTCCACCTAAGACATCGACGGTTAAGGGAGGAATGACAGAAGCTACCTAAGGAAACACAGAAAGAAGGGCAGCGAAAACTGCAAGACCTACCAAAGCAATTCACAAAATTCAAAAAAGGAGATAGGGTAGTGATCTTGCTGGGAGCCAAACGATAGGGGCAAGCAAGTGAACCAATCAAAGGACCCACCAAGGTCAAGGAGATCAATTTAGCTAGAGAATGGGAGACTCCTTGACCCCTCTTTATAGCCAATGACTTGACTAAGGGAGAGGAAGCAAGTCTCACTGCTCTCTTATGAGAGTATATAGAAGTACTTGCTTGGTCACTAGAGGAGCTCAAAGGGGTAGACCCGAGTGTGGTGACTCACAACATACCCATGACACCAAATGCGACGCCGGTCAAGCAGTGACTGTATCCCATGAATCCAAAGCATGCCCATGCCATGAAGGAAGAAATTGACAAGATAATGAGAGTAGGATTTATCTACGAAATTGAGCACATAGACTGGGTTTCGCCCATACTCATTGTATTAAAGAAGAATGGAAAAATTAGAGTGTGTGTCAATTACAAGAAGGTAAATGCGGCTACAAAGAGAGATAACTATCCATTGCCGTACATCGAGCACATGATTGAGAGAGTAGCTGGCAAAGAGGCCTATAGTTTTCTGGACGGCTTCTTTGGATACAATCAGGTGCAAGTGTATCCTAATGATAGGCATAAGATTCCATTTGCCATTGGATGGGGCATCTTTGCCTACATAGTCATGCCTCTTGGGTTGACTAACACGCCAACTACCTTTCAACCATTGATGTGCACTATATTCAAAGACATGCTCAGGAAGGAGCTAGAGGTCTTTGTGGATGACTTGTGTGTTCACTCTACTTGGAGGGAACACTTAGACAGACTCTGAACGGTCTTTGAACAATGTTGATTGTATCGTCTCTCATTGGACCCCTTGAAGTGCCAGTTTGGGTGAAGCATGGATGCATCCTAGGATAGTGGTGTTGAAGAATGGCATTGCCATAGATTTCTCAAAGATTAGGGTCATTGTCGACCTCCCACCCCCAACTGATTACAAGGCCGTTCAGTGCTTCTTAGGCAATACAAGGTATTATCAACGGTTTGTGTTGAACTATGCATTGTTTGCTAGACCTCTATACAAGCTGTTGATCATATTCAAATGGAAAAAGGAATGCCAATGCGCGTATGAGGAACTAAAAAGGCTATGACCATGACACCAATTCTATGAGCCCCAGATTGGGCACTCATGTTCCATGTGCACATTGATGCTTCAAAATTTGCCGTAGGAGTGGTGTTGTGCCAACCTAGTGAACACAACCTAAAATTTCCCAGTGAGCTTTGCAAGCTAGCAACTCACTGAAACTAAAATAAATTACTCAACAATGGAGAGAGGGCTTGACCATGGTGTTTGATGTAAAGAAATTTCAGCATTATCTTTTGGCTATGCTTTTTACCTTCTTTGTTGACCATCAAGCCTTATTGTATCTGGTTAACAAACCTTGCACTACAGGATGCATCGCTAGATGGCTACTTCTATTTTTGGAGTTTGACTTCTGCGTAGTGGTGCATAAAGGGAAGCAGCATTATAGGGCTAACCATATATCTTGCATCCCCATAGGAGAATCCGTTGGGCAAGGCATTGTAGATGAACTGCAAGACACATATCTATTCAGCTTGTCCAACAAAAAATTTGTTTAGAGCCAACATGACGCTATATTGGGCAGATGACATAGTTCAAGTGCTTGAGCATGGACTACTAGAACAACCAATGGAAAAGGCCCAACTTAGGCAGCTCATCCTAAAGATCCAACCCTATCAATTAATAGCAAGCTAATTCTATAGGTTGGGGCAAGACATGTTACTACGTAGATGTATGTGTGAGCATGAGATGCATGACATACTCACAGAGGCACACGGTGGAATTGCAGGAGGACACTTCAGCGGAGACATGACAACCTGCAAGGTGCTGCAATCCCACTTGTGGTGGCCTACTCTATTCTGAGATGTAGCATGATTTGTGAAGCATTGTGATGAGTGCCAACAAACTAAGGTACCTATTTGTAAGGATCACATGGAGCTAACCCCAATTATTGCATGACAACCCTTTGAGAAATGGGGGATTGACTTCATCGGACCCATTTGTCCCATGGCAAAGTATTTACAAGCCAAATACATCATTGTTGCCACCGACTATCTAACGAAATGGGTAGACGCACGAGCTACAAGAAAAAACAATTCTAGGGCCACTGCCAAGTTCCTATGGGAGCTGTTAACCCTCAAATGAACAAAGGTGGAAAATCAGGAAAAGCTAAAGCAGAAGATAAAGACAAAGGCCAAGGCAAAGAGAAATGGAAGACAAAGACACACAAGGATAAAAGTCCTAAATAAGGGAGAAAGGCGCGCAAGCAAAAGCGCAAGTCAATACTTTAGTAAAAGAGCGCAAGCACATCATGGTTTAATTCAAGGAGCGCCAAGCTATCACCCGTGCAAGTTGTAAATGTAGACGGGCGGTGGAAAGGAAGCTAGGAAGATAGAAAGACAATGGGAAAAAGGGCCTAGGCTATGGTCGGCCATGTAAAAAAGGGGATAAGGGGATGATCACCCAAAAAGGGATTTAGGGTTTTGTATATAAAGTTAAAAAGTGAATGAGAAGTTCATTCTTGTGTGTAGCCAAAGTGGCTCTCCTCTTCTTCTTCTTCTTCTTCTTCTTCTTGCTTGCTTGAGCTTGTGCTTGAGAGAGGGAGTGTGAGAGCGTAAGGGAGTGAATGTGTGAGGGTGAGGGACCGGGAAGGAGAAGCTCTCCATCTTCTCCTCTCTTCTTCTCTTCTATTCTCTTCTCTTGTCTTGCTCGCGGCAATGGAGCTTGGAGCGTGGAGCTTGAGGATGGAGCGTGATTGAAGCTTGCACTTGGATCGTGGAGGTACCGGAGTGCGCAGGAGAGGAGGTAACTCGATTGGCATGGAGGTAAGCTCACTACACCCATAGATATGGATGGCGTGTCGGCTATGTGAGAGGTAGCCATTAGTGCTCAACTTGGAACTCTTGAAACAATAAGCGGTCCAAGGGTCTTGGCGGTTGAGCAAAAGCTCCCACATTTTGGTTCTATTACCGGGACCAACGGATTCAAGCCTTGAGCGCTTGCGCGCTTTGAATCGAGCATTGGAGTAGGGTTTTTCCCGAACCGATACTTGAGGTAGATAGGTAGGAAGCGAGGGAGTTTGAAGAGGTATTCGATCTCCTTAACAAGTAGGTCTATGATTTGTTGTTGAATATTAGAGTAGGACCATTCATCTCCATCTCTGGTTTTGATTTTTGTTGCATTAGGTTAAGGTTAGGATAGGAAAAAAGAAGGAAAACAGCAAGGTTTTCTGTTGTTGTATAACAGGCTGAAATAGGGAAATAGGGGCACAGATTCAGATTTCTGGCTAGAAGAGTATGAGGGACTAACCTCTGAGGTCATAGCAGCCTGGGATGGGGCAATAAGAGGCCCAGGGAACCAGGAAAGGCCACATTTAACATCCTGCCCTCTGAGAAGAGAGTGAGCTTGAGAGCCAGGGAGAGAGAGAGAGAGAGAGAGAGAGATAGTTGCGGGGAGATCATCGACGTGCTGATCGATTCGAGTGCCACACCATTTTTAGCTAGGGAGAGAGAGAGAGAGAGACAGCTGCGGGGAGATCATCGACGTGCTGATCGATTCGAGCGCCACACCATTTTCAGGCAAGCCAAGTGTTTCCCTCTGTTGCTTTGCATCTTATTAGACGGCACGGCACGATTTGGTAAAGTAGACATTAGCCTAGAGGCGTCGCATACAACTTGCGGGCCGTCGACCGTGCAGTCGGACCAGTTTGTCCGAGTCCTAGAATAGAATTACCCTATCTCTGGAGTTAGATCGTCCGACTTTGAAAATCGGACCTCTTCAAAAACCGGCCAACTTCGAAAATCAGACCACCCTTCTGATCCGATTTCCCAGAACTGGACCAGTCCAGAATAACACCAATCCTAGAATCGGACCACCCTTTCGATCCGATTCCCAGAATCGGACCAGTCCAGAATCAGACCAGTCCAGAATCAGACCAGTCTAGAATCGGACTAGTCCAAAATCGGATCAGTCCCAAAATCTCGGACCACCCTTGGCCGACTGATTGGACACTCGCCCATTCGATTTTGAAAATCGGACACTCGGACCCTGGAAATCAGACACAAGGAATCGAACCACTTAGAATCGGACACCTCTCAAAATCGGACGTTCGATACCAAAAATCGGACGTGACCAAAATCGGACCACTGGGCCGATCGGACCAACCCAAAATTGGACGTCCGATTTTGATCATCGGACTCCTGAAAATCGGACATCTGAGAGTTGGCGTCAAAATCGGACAGACATCTAGAACACAAATTTTGACGCATCTAAACCCCGAGATTAACTCCAAAGGCTACGTAGAGCTAAAGGCACATCACAGATCCATCACTAGGCTGAAATTTAGAGCAAGTAGTTCAAAATTTGGCTATAAATGGTCCTCCAAATTGTGCATGGCATTTACCGTAATAGCCCTGTGGGCCAGGGGGACTGCCCCCCCGGACCCCCGCAGAGGGGGCTCTACCCCCTCCGCTCCTCCCCCAAGTAGGTGGAGAGAAAATGCGCACCATGATAGGTCCTCCAAATTAAACCCTAGTGTAGTAATGGCTCTACATGAGCATGGATTCTCACTTGCAAAAGAGCAACCAAAAGCCCATACCCGAACAGAGAGAAACAGAGACCCTAGAACATCAACGGGCCAATCTAACCAACAAGTGCAAAAAGGCCACACTGTAAAAACACACACGTGTTGCATTAGGACTGCATCTAGTCAAAGCGGAAAGCAACAACATCAAGCTACAATAGCAAGAATGACTAGATATGACAGTCCTGACGATAGATGCTCCTTGAATAGCACTGCACTGACGATCCAAGACATTAGTGGAGAATCCACATCTGGTCGTGCAGTTGAGGAATCAAGGGCATTTGTTAGAAGGCTTAAATTTACAAGCCAAGACCCGGAAGACGAAGGCATAGTACCACCTGCTTATCTTAGGGTCAAACTCACCGCGAAAAGAGAGCATACTATCGATGCTCTGATTGATGAAGGAGCAGATTTTAATATCTTGACCTATGAATCATGGACCTTACTAGGCCAACTAGAGCTCACACCGACTAATGCAACTCTTAGCCCTTACGGGGGACACCCACAAGCACTCATAGGGAAGTGCAAAATCCTTGCGAAAATTGAAACTGAAAGCTTGCCTATCCTATTTCATGTTCCTCCAAATAGTGCTAATTACGGGAAGGAAACCCTTCTAGGAAGACCCTTCAAAAGGGCGACCAAGTGTGAGGCTGACTATGTAGCACAGAGGATACACTTGACACTACTGGATGTGAGGATAGTCACAACCTTTAGCAAGGGTGACCTCATCGAACCTCGAGGGAAAGGCAAGGAAGCTGTTGACGTAATAGTCAAGCCTACCAATGAGAGCAAGGACTTGTTGGAAGAGTTGATGCAAGCACAGGTCGAACAACGAGAACCAGTGAGTGAGGCCATGCCTGAAACAAGAAGGTTAAGAGACAATGCCAAGGACGGGCTTTGGACTTACAAATATCATAGAAGACCCCAAAAGAAACCCAAGCCTTATAGACAAAGGCATCGATGGAGGGTCAGCACAACGCCGTGATGGATATCCAAAGCATTGCTACGTGCTCAAGGGTTGCGCAGGTAACCGATGGATTTGGGTACCAAAATCCCCTGCTAAACCACCTCTATCAACTGAAGGCTAGATTGCATCAAAATCAATAAAGCACAGGAGGAAATCTAAGAGAAACTCCAGGTTTCGAGGCAAGAAACCAAACATGAGTGTTCGAAAGAGAGAGCCTCAACCTAGCATGCTTAATAAGCAGATGTCATATGTAACCATCGAGCATGCGCAAAAGCCATTAGTGCCCAAAAAGCCTTTGATTTCCCAAGAAGATAACATGCATCGTGGGCAGAACATTGCTCATGGCAAGGCTAATTGCTCCACAAAGCAAATGGCACAATCGCCTAATTGCCTCGAGCAAATCATTCAGCCAGTGCCCAATCCACCTAAGAGTCCTAGATCTCCTACACCCTCTTTTTCCAAATGGACACACGAAGCACAGTAGCGGTCGTCAAGGGTGGCTACTCACTCCCAATCTCTATCTCCATCTAAGCTTCCAAATGTCCAAGAGGTGGGACATAACACTAGCCGTAGCTCTTGACCCAAGGATATGCCTATGCAACCTATTGTGACTAGCTCAACTCATGCTTGCAATCTACACAGGTGAATGCTCAAAGGGCAACAAAAGACACGACCACTTCCGATCACCCTTGGGACCTCACACTGCAATCCACTAAGAGTAGCCAGCCCACTGGACTAGCCACTACTACTTCCAATCAGGGATCACAGCAGTCACAACTCTTGGCCGTGACAATGCCCCTTGCGGAACCTGTCCTTAGTAGTCTACCTGTGGAGGCATTGCAACCAACTTCCTTGACAACTCTAGCACTTCCAAAGTGCCTAAAGCCTAGACTGGAGGAATTAAATACAAGGGAATTGGCTGAAGAGCTAGACTCTCCAAAAAGGGAGGCAATTGTACCCTCACAACCCTATTCAGCAGGCCATGGCTATGTCCCGTGAGGATACACTAGAGAGAGAGAACGCTGAGGCCCAACCAAGCACATTGATAGTTGACCTAGTCCAGGGTCCTGAGTCGTTGAGAGATGCACCTTCACTGACCAAGAAAAAGAGGAGAAAACAACGAAGACAACATCAGTCACACAGGTGGTTGGAGATCCCGAGAACATTGACACCAAGAGCACTAGAGAGCTCAGGAATAAAGCATCGAGTCCATCCACCAATGATCCCATTGATGCCTCTCCTAATAGCGGTGAAACCTTAGACACATCCATGTGCTCTGAAAAATCAAACCAGTCATTACCACCAATGACTGCTTGCAACACTCAATCCATCGACAATGGAACTTGCATTGACCAATTAAGAGTGGATACGATGCTATCACAACAGGGTGACAAATCTATACCAGTCACATCCAAGGAGAACCATGACACAATAATGAAGCCTCAGGAGAAACATGGAAACTCTGAGAGAATAAGAAATCCTAGCATTGGCCAAACCTGCTCGTCTATGCCTAAGCCCCCAACTATGCTAAAGCCCAGGCAAACTTCTAGAACCTTGCATGAGATAACGACCAAGCAAGCCCTCATTGAACATAGAAGTGTCACAGAATGCTTAACCGAGTTGGATGCTAAGCTCAAAGTGTTTGCACATGTCTATGTCCTAGCAGACATGGGCGCATTCCCTAAAGAGCAGCTTGAAGAATACTTGCCATTTCCCTTATCATGGGAAGAGCAAGAATATCTTGACGAGCACTATAACAGGCTCCTATATGAACGCATGCGACTCATCTCTAACGAGGAAGCCAATGAACTACGCCTAACTGTCACATTCAATGATGTGCTCTACCAACCAAATCTCTTAGAGATAGAGCAACTAAAGCGACTATCAGAGGGCCGAAGTCAATTTGAACAACGTTGGTGTGAAAACCCCATTACAATGGTCAAACTAGGAGCCCAGATCATGACAGTCTCAGAGGAGCGATTGGCCAAATGGCGGTCTCAAAGAGACCCAACCTATGTGGCACCAACTTCCCTTCGAGTGCTGACTTCCATTTGGCATATGGACTTAGCTGAACCTAGCCAAGAGAACTCTGATAAGGTTCTCACTGAGGAGGAGTTACATGTTGCCAGTAGACTTGGACAAGGTTCCATGCTACTCAATGTTGCAAAATATCTATCGGTATTGAGTAAGCTACCACACGAGTACTAGATGCGTATGCCACGCTCCAGTACAATCCGGAGTTCTACAATTGGCTTTTATCCTCATGAAGTGACATGGATCCATGGATATGTATATAAATAAACAATGACTTTTGTGACCCTGTATAGACAATATCAACACACACAAGCAATGATAGTCAAGCACAGGGAGAAGAGTTGGGTTCGGCAGGCTAAGCTCCTCAGGTCCTCCTCTCACCACACATTTACAATTTGGGTGACTGTTCCCGCCTCCAGGTGGAGGGCATGCAACCCTCATTACCACCATAGGATGCTGTGACCAACATCTCTAAGGGTGTAGATAGGGTACTGTCCCTTTCTGTATACCTTTCTCCCTTTCCGGTCTATCCTTCTGAGGACAAGCCCTGCCCCACTCCATGACAACCACTCCACGCAACTTAGCATAAGCCAAGATCTGCTAATGGCTGGAGGCAAAATGAACATCATCATGGGGGGCCATCCCTCTACAACAAACATTGCATGCCTCATCTCTCCCCTCCTCGTCATATGTGCTTGATGACCCACACTATAAACCCCCCCATGCGAATGGTTTTATCTTGTATCAAGGCCTAATCCTTGGTTCGCATTTTGCAGGTCCCCCTACATGGAAGACATGAAGCACCTAGGGCAATTGGCTTGCAAAGACGCTCTCCGCTGTCAAAGGGAACATGCAGCACAAGCTTCTCCACCGGTGCGCTACATGCCTACCCTCAAAAGGTATGCAAAGAAACAAGGTCCCAAGCGACACCGCCCCGGACGTAGGCCAAAGAATCCCCATACCAGGGGAGTAGAAGCTCAAAGAAGCACACAAGGTGTGGCAACACCGATTGTGCAAGCCCCCAACAGATGCTCAGGCACCAGGTGCTCAAAGGCAGAAAGGGTAGCTCGAGACAAGGAAGATTTCGATGCATTGTTCAAAAGCATCTTGGAAACGGTTGCGGCCAGAGACTATACCATTCAGGTCCTGGCCGACATCTTCTCTGCCCAACCTCACATGAGCCCCTCACCAGCAGAGCCTCAGTCACTTGACCACCCGGACTCACCCCGCCTCGTGCAAATCGAGTAGCCCCTATGATATACAAGCAACTTAACAAGCCATCCTACCATAACTTTTTGTCTTTTGATGGTTAAAGGGGCAGGCTCCCCACTTGTACACGCTTCCCTTACCTATCGCTAATATATGCCACGTCTTTAACAAGTACTGGAATAGGCATCACAATTAGCATCATAGGATTTTGAAAAAGTTATATCTTGACATGATTGTATTTGTTCGTTGTACTTGATGCATGCAACTTGCATATACTCTCATGAAGTGACAAGTGGATGTAGGATGACACAGGTCTTCGTGCAAATGTGTTCAATGCCCAAGTCACCACAAGACCACCAACCTCACAAAGAACCGTGACAAAGCCACGCTGCCGAACGTGAAAAATCACCCTTGCGAGTGCCCACATCGCACAAACCAAAGCATAGTCATGGGATGCACTCTCTTCCTGGGTCAAACTCTATAGTGGGCTCATGACGGTTGTTACCTCAATTGTACCAACATCGCATGTCGCAAAGAGGTTTGCAGTATCTCAAGTACATCTCCCTATCTCAACAACTGCTTCTCTAACAACGAGGCTAGGGCACAATCATCACTATAATATCCATTTCCTGAGCCTTTGAAACTTGACATTTCCCAACCCATTGAAAGGCTGATAGCCTCAACATATTGCAATGGTTGTACTCAGGCAAGTCAAAAAAAAAAAGAGAGAAAAAAGAAAGAAAGAAAAAAGGCATAAGAAAAAGAAAAAAAAGAAAAGAAAAGAAAAGAAGGAAACGATAAGAAGCACCCACGATCACAACATAGCACCTAGGGGTCCTCAAATTAGGTGCCTCCAGTGACCTTGGTCGGCTGGCTCCGTCCCTAGTTCCCTAGCCCTCTAGCATCACCCACAATAGCTCAGGGCACATCAAGGGCAGGACATACCTAGGGAGCTTGTCTTGCCTATGGTTAGACCTATCACCCTAACCCATTCACACGATTCCCTCTTACACTTTGCCTTAATACCATTGCAATCAATTGTGGTAAGCACCGCACGAATGGCCATGAGAGGTACATTGTCCTTATCACGCAGGTCCAATAGCTACCAGCTACCAATCGTGCAGTGTCCCTATGTTCAATGATGTTATGTTGTGCAGTCACATTGCAAAGGATGTTGCCGACACATTCATGTGTACTTCTTCTCAACATGGATAACTTTACTTCATCCACACCTTGTTATGAGAAACCAGCCCGGGATCTTCTAACTATGTAATATCTAAGTATGCACGAGCACTCACATAATATCTGCACCAAAATATATACACAATTTGGATCCTCAAGTGCAAGACAATACTCTCAGCGACCTATCTCCCAAACTAATTAAACTATGTCTTATGCACGATAGAGAAGACTAGCACTACCACTAAGGAGAGACCACCTATGAGAGGTTTTCAATTGCAGGTATTGAAGACTCCAACGAAGGTGTTGTTTGCTCTTCATCGACACTCAGCTCTGAATTCCTATCCTTTATCATCCTGCAAGCCCGCCAAGAATCGTCATGTGCAGAATCCCCAACAAACCGCCATTTGTACTCCATCAGTGCAATCCCCACAAAGAATAGCCCTACCACTAGCCACCTAAACCACCAACGTGTCCCCAACAACCTTCCTCCCCACCACTACCAACACTCCTCCATGGCAACCACAGATGTCCTTGCCACCCACATCGTCGATGCATGCTAAAGCCTGCTACCTATGACTGTGAGTGCCATGGGACTGGCACTCGTCTAGGAGGGAGGTAACGTTAACCCTCAAATGAATGAAGGTGGAAAATCCAAAAAAGCTAAAGCAGAAGATAAAAACAAAGGCCAAGACAAAGAGAAACGGAAGACAAAGACGCACAAGGAGAAAAGTCCTAAATAAAGGAGAAAGGCGAGCAAGGAAAAGCACAAGTCAATACTTTAGTAAAAGAGCGCAAGCGCATCATGGTTTAATTCAAGGAGCGCCGGGCTCTCACCCGAGCAAGTTGTAAATGTAGACCGGCGGTGGAAAGGAAGCTAGGAAGATAGAAGGACAATGGGAAAAAGGGCCTAGGCCACAGCGATAAGGGGATGACCGCCCAAAAAGGGATTTAGGGTTTGTATATAAAGTTGAAAAGTGAATGAGAAGCTCATTCTTGTGCGTAGCCAAAAGTGGCTCTCCTCTTCTTCTTCTTCTTCTTGTTCTTTCTTGCTTGAGCTTGTGCTTGAGAGAGGGAGTGTGAGAGTGTGAGGGAGTGAATGTGTGAGGTTGAGGGACCAGGGAGGAGAAGCTCTCCATCTTCTCCTCTCTTCTTCTCTTCTCTTCTCTTCTCTTCTCTTGTCTTACTTGCGGCAATGGAGCTTGGAGCGTGGAGCTTGAGGATGGAGCATGCTTGAAGCTTGCACTTGGATCGTGGAGCTACCGGAGTGCGCAGGAGAGGAGGTAACTCGATCGGCATGGAGGTAAGCTCACTACAGCCATAGATATGGATGGCGTGTCGGCTATGTGAGAGGTAGCCATTAGTGCTCAGCTTGGAATGCTTGAAACAATAAGCGGTCCGAGGGTCTTGGCAGTTGAGCGAAAGCTCCCATAGGAGCAAGTGATCTCATGATTCGACTACCCCATCAAACTAGTCAATGACCAAGGCACACACTTCATCAACGAAGTGATAGCTCACCTCCTATCCTCCTTCCTAATCATCCATCGAAAATCTTTGCCTTATTACCCTCAAGAAAACCGCCAAGCTGAATCCATAAATAAAATCTTGGTAAATGTCATGACCAAGGTCATCTCTGCTTCACGCAGTGATTGAGGTAACAAGTTGATGGCGGCCTTGTAGGCCTACCGCACGGCTTACAAGAGTCCCTTTAGGTTGATCTATGGTATGGAGGCAATTCTACCCTTAGAGTCCTTCATTGCCTAGCCTTAGGATAACCCTTCAAGAGAGATGGGATGGGAAGGAGGCATGGATGTAATGCCTAATTGAGCTCGAACACTTATCAAAAACCCGATTTCTAGCCACCCATGCGCTAATATGCAAGAATGCAAGACACAAACGCTGGTTTGACAAGCATGTCAAGCAGGGCAACCCTAAATAGCCACCCATGCACTAATATGCAAGAAGGCAAGATGCAAATGCTGGTTTGACAAGCATGTCAAGCAATGTAACTTTGAACAGGGTGACTTAGTACTGTTGTACTCAGTGAAAGGATGTAAGCAAAAAATGAAGTTTCGGGAGCTAGGTCCTTTTAGGGTGGTTTGACCATTAGCCGAACCATAAGAACTGGCAATGTAGAACTCGAATCCCTAGAAGGTGAGGGCATAGGCTTCTTCAATGGAAGCCGCATAAATAAGTATTTCCCTCCCATGCACCTGTTGCATGAGCCTCCAATGTTAGCATCCCTTGTCTAAGTATGAGTAGCCACTATCATTGAGATGGATGATGAGGATGAGGAAGTTGTAGAACCAGCTTAGCTAAGCATAATGGTCACTGCCAAGCTCACATGCACCATCAATGCATGGATTGAAGAGGGAATTGACATTAATATCTTAACTCATGACCATTGGACCCAAATTGGCAAGCCGCAATTACAACCCACTAACTCTAAGCTCACCCCATATGGAGGCCGATCATACACACTTTTGGGATAGTGCAAGATTGCAATTTCTATCAAGCTTGAAAGCATGCCGATCATCTTCTATGTGTTGCCCAATGCTAAAGATGCAGGCATAGAATCACTGTTAGGACCGAACCTTTAAGAAGCGAGCTCATTGCCATGTCAACTATGAATCACAATGTATCCACCTAGCCATGGGCAATGTCAGCATCGTTATAGCTTCCAGCAAGGGTGGCATGACTTTCAAGTGTGTGAAGCCATTGATAGAGAAACCCACTGTCAAGTCTAAGGCGGGGAGTCGTGACTCATCACAATCTGCCAAGCCTCAATGCCAGCAAACCGTTGAACCCAACGCAGAACCCTATGAACCCCAGCTCAAATGGGTACCTAAACATCAAGGACCGCCATCGTGGGTCCGTAAGACCTTATTGCAAGCGCAAGGGTACTATGAGGGTAACACTTGGATTTGGCTATCTGAAGCCAACACAACCAAAGGCCCTACTCAAATGCCACCCTCAAACTTGACCACATGAAACATTAAGTTAGAGACACTCGAGCCACAAGAGAATCAAGCCACTACATCCATAGAACCTCCAAAACCTAGATCAACGAGGCCCAAACCAATATATCACCCAAAACCACAGCCTGCTACTAACAACCCACTCAAATCTAGCACCGATGGTGTCCCTCAGATCTCAAAAACATCTAGTAGCATGACAATTGTAGCTACACCCAAACCCATCGAACATGAGGCCAAGCTACATCCTCAGGAGAAAACCAAACAACAATCAGTAGCTGTTGAACTCTCTATTATCGTCAAACCTCAACTACCTACTAGTCTTAAACCCTCTTATAAGCGGAGATCAATTCTAACCTTGACCATTATCCTAGCGGAAAATATGGGAGACGACTTGGTTGCTTTCCTAAGGCACTTGGATGCTACCTTCATGACACTGGCTAAAAGCTACGATCGAGTAGACCTAGGTCTCTTGGTAGAGCCTATAGCAATGGAAGTATGCATGCTCCCTTGCTCCTGGGAAGAGTCAAAATTTGTATTTGTAAAGGCTTCTAAAGCAATTGAGGAGTTAATTGCAACTGAGATATCCAAAGAATAGGCAACCACACAATGTCTCATTATGTCGTATAATAGAACCACAGTCATGGCCACAGACCAAGAAATCGTGGGGTTGCAACATCTTGTCGACAACAAATCCTCCTTGCAAAAATGGTACACTCTTTGATTGCAATGGGAACTAGAACGATGCCAAATCATGACCAATGTTGAGCAGCGACGCGCAATCAAGTCATTAGAATACGACCCAACATACGTAGCTCCAACTTCCTATAGGGTGTTGACTACCATCTGTACCCCTAGAAGAACACATTAAGGGACATCCTTATTTAGATCGCATCCTCGTGGAGGAAGAGCTGCACATTGCTAGCCGAGTGGACTCTGATGACTTCTTGCTTGATGACCTCACTTATATTATGCATGTGGGCATACACCCTTTGGACATGGACATCTATTCTAATTTAGAATATAACCTGAATTTCTATGCTTGGCTCATGCATAGGTAAGACACTAAGACTATGTGTTGAAAGCCCTTCACCCTCTAATTCTTTAATCCTAGGAAGGATTCTTCTCATCTTGGGGGGGATGGGGCAAGTGAGGTGAGGTGAATCAAAATAAAATCAAACACCTAAGAAAACAAGAAAAAAAAACATCTTAAAAACCTTAGCCCACACCTAAGAATAGAAAAGGAAGGAAAACATTGGATAGCGATCAAGGAAAATGTCACAAACTTAGCTTGGAAGGAAAGCCTAATTCTATACTAAACACATTTTAGTTCAGCAAGCATGAAATTTTTCTTTCTTCCAGCAAGTAACTATTCTGAAAAGTACTAATGACAAACCATGGCTTATGACATAAGCTGAAGATGTTGCAGCAAGATTGAGCCCATCGCCTCCCCTTGACAGAAGAGGAAAGAGCAAAGTACGGCCTCTCCCTTGAGAGCTAAGCATACATCCAACTTAGATTCAGGAGCATTCACAACATCGAAGAGGTAGTGGGTGACTAGTAAGGAGGCCGTCAGGAGGATTGTAGATGAGTGCAACCTCGCCAAGTGCATCAAAAAGTTCGGACAAGAGCATGTGACCACACTAAGTGCATGGAATTCCTGAGGACATATGACCCTGACAAGGAGTGTGGGACACTATCCTTGGCAAGCATAGAAGGAATCAAGCAAGTGCAAGTCCCACTCAACAAGGCATTGACGGAAAATGTATTGGGATTGGAACCAAAGGTGGAGAAGAGGTAGAAAAGAGATGTGTATACCATGCTGGGGATGAGGAAGGAGAGAGTCTTGATGAATGATGGCATAAGCATCCATGACATTCCCAATGCAGAGGTTAGGTTGCAGGTCAAGGTGATCCACTCCCTCTTCTCCAACCAAAGATACAATTCACTCATGCATAGGATCAGCGTGCCCCTGCTGGAGAGCGTGGCGACTCATTCACTGCATGAGGCAGATTGGAACAGCTACGTCATGAAGACCATAGACTAATCAGCCAGAGCACTAGCCCTTGGAAGCAGACCGACAGGTGGAGAATCCCTAGCATTGAAAGGAACCGATAGGAAGAAGGCCTCATCCAAAGCCTCATTTATAGGGTATGGAGTTGTCTTAACCACCCTTATCCAAGAGGCAATAAAAGAGGCACAAGACAAAGAAGAGGGAGCAGACGAAACACATGATAGGTCACCTCCTCTCAATAGGACAAAGAACAATCAAGCGAGAGGATGGTTAGCGAGGAGGAGGGAGAGCAAGAAGCTCAATCTAGCAAGAGGAGGGCAAGGACACCTAAGAAGAAGAAGACGCAGGAAAAACAGGAGGAAGAGAGGAAGAAAAAGGAGGAATCGGACCTACAAAAAGCCAAGAATGAGTCAAGAAGAGCTAAGTAAGAGAGGAGGAGAAAAGCTGTAGAACAAGAAAAGGAGTTGAGGAAGAAGGAAGAGGAAGACATAGAGCTAGTCAAACAAAGATCAATGTAGTAGCAAGGTGACAGGGCGAGATGGACACCTTGAGCCCAGGGAGAGAGGAGGGCCCAATATCAAGCATTCAGGTACCTGAAGGCACACTGACCATGGTGCAGGAGGGCAAGGGCGAAGCCCTCGTCAATTCCATCCCACCCCTCATGGTGCCTACCCCCACAACGACAACACCCACACAGAGCACCCTAGCTGACGCCACTAATGTGATGGCATGGGTACAATATTTTGTTAACAAAGAGCTAGCTTAGGCAAAGAGTATGGAAGCTCAGATTGTAGGGTAAAAGAGACAGACAACAATAGCAGATGCTAACTCAAGGTAGGACCCTAAGCGGCAAAAGCTGGGGGCCTCCATGACTCCCATTCCCACAACTATGACACCACCTACTAACTACAATGACTATGTTGCGGAGCTCCTTTTCCAACTGGAGAAGGCCAAGGAGGAAAAAAGAATAGTAGTGGTTGAGTTAGAAGCCAAGAAAGAGTCGGTGGTGGTGGCCTTCCAACTGGAAAAACCTCGGCAGGTCACACGTACCAAAAAGAGATTAGTGAGCTAAAGGCCAACCTGAGAGCCAAGGAGGAAAAGGAGAAATCCTGGAGGCAACAACTCAAAGATGAAAACCAGGAGCTGATGGTGCTACAACACGAATATAAAACCTTGATATTGTAGCACTAGGACCTGGAAGCTCAATTGCAAAGCATCCAATCAGGCATGGAAGAGCTAGCTGAAAGAGAAGCAAAAAGGAAACAAGAATAGGAGGAGCATCACTGAGAGGTCAAAGACCCCATAATTAGAGTATTCTTGGAAATAGATGAGCAAGAGAGGCTGGAGACAGAGATTGGACACTTGGAAAAAGAGAAGGAGGAGCTCACCTATAACGGGAAAGAACAAGGGTCGATCATAACATCCCTAACATGTAGGTAGGGGGAGAGCTCCGAGGAGATAATGAAGAGAGCTGAAGAGTAGGCAACCCACAAGGAAGGGAGGGTGAGAACCTTGGCGCGTCACGTGGCTTAAGTAGAGAAAGATAAAACACTTGCAAAAAGCAGAGCATCAGAGGCTGCCCAGGTGAGCTTCCAAACGTAGCAATGCGCCTTCCTGAATACCCTACTGGACGTCACCCAGACAGAGGAGGGAGAGTCCATAGAGGCCATGAAGAAGAAACTAGGAATGGCTCATAGAGCCCTGAGAGTAGGCCTGCAGATGTCGCCATAACCTAGGGGAGTTGGCCCAAGCTTGGAAGAGCAATGCCACTATCTCCTATTGGCAGGCCTAACCCCACAGGAAGTGGACACACTTGGATTCATTGAAGAAGAGCAGCATGAGCCAAGGTAGGAGAGGGAGGTAGATATGAACTTTGAAATGGGACCACATGAGAAAGAGCTTGTCCCACTATCTCCTTCCTCGCGGCCTGAGGAGTAGCAACACACAGGCATCTCCGTAGAAAGAAAGGTGGCACTAAGGGAAAGAAGAAAATAAATGGTAGAGGAGACAAGAAGAAAATGGAATGCCAAGGGAGTGAGGGCACCCCAGGCACCTATCCCACGATGTGAGAATGATGCCCCATCAAGCTTCCACACCGACCTTGTAAATAGGGAAAGGCAAGAAATGTCCATGATCCCCTTTGACTTTAACTTCCAATTCCCCACCACCTTGCGTAGGGTTTTGCCCATCAAGATGGTGGAGGAAGTGATTAACATAGGAGGCCAGATCGGACAGGAATGGCTAGAGGAGAGAGAGCAGAACCCCACATTATGGGCCATTGAAGATGCCAAATTTTGGCAGAATAAAGTTTTTGAAGTGCCAAGGTCTATGCCTGGCTATGAATGCCAACCTACATGGAGGGAGAAGAAGGATCTGTGACACCAACATGGACACTTGGATGGCCTTTTGCAACACTCAACCCTTCAAGCGGAATGACCCAACCTTTATGCCCTACCCTTGAAGGGTGGGTGTATATTTTGACTCCAATGTCCACGGCTGCTACGATTTCCCAATAATTTATAATCCAAATTGTACTACATATGAAGATGCCCTCGTCTTCACATTAGAAAAGTTGTATGATACCCTAATCCACTTCACCAACGAATTCTCTTCAGCAGCCGCCTGCAATTATGCCAGATGAGGAATGGTTTGAGCTTGATGAGTTATGCAAGTCCACTATTGTATTATCTCTCACAGAACAGGTTCATTACAATGTATTTGAGGAAGAACAAAGTGCATGGTAGTTGTGGGATAAAATCAAGAATCTCTATGACAAGAAAAGTCCAGCAAGTTAGATGTATTGGCTGAAGCAAAGGAGAATGTGACCATGTCTGCTCACTTGAGCCAGTTCCACGATTAAATCACCTTGTTTGCAACAACGAACAACACCCTTAAAAAAATAGATGCACCTTTACTGATGACTAGGGTATGCTAATGTTTTCCACAAGCATCTCTCAATGCTAGCTAAAGTTGAGCCCAAGAGTGTTGTTGATTGGTCCTAGTGTGTTGCTAAAATCTTGGATGTGGAAATGGAGAGAATCCTTGGCACCTTGCTGAAATTAGCTTGCTCTTGGATAAACCATTCATTGAAGGGGAGGTATTATTTGTGATCAAGTTTATGAAGAGGGGAAGTCCCTTAGCATTTATGGGTTTTTAAGGTAGATATCTGTCTTGCATTGCAACTTTCAAGATGCATGCTTCAAAGATCTGACTAGCTCAAGTTATTCGACCCTGAGTACCTCAAACCTTTTGGTTCTAAGAATTTTGTATACCATAACTTATAAATACTATGGCAAATTTAATATATTTCTTTTAATATTTGTTTTGCATGAATGGTGAAAGAGCCTTCAAAATCTCGATATACCTTAGAAATGTTGGGGAATAAAAAAAGTTGGAGTTATAACTCAACCTACTCGAGTTTCGAATTGTTTTTTTCGAAAAAATAAAAGTATAGCCATTTGGCAACATATAGCCACTAAAATCATCTATGGATGGATCCTTACAGAAGTGTCAATTAGTTATTTCTCCACATAGCTTGCATTACATACTTTTTCCAACTTTTCTATGTTCTACTCTTAATCAAAACTAGAACATTTAACATTATTGTAAAATCATGTAACTTTGGGAGTGTCTTCAATATAACATAAGAATGATGGCGATTAAATGAATTCATCATGTCCATGAATCTTTTTAGGCTACTCTTGAATTCATAATCACTTAAGCATGAATCTTTCTACAACCCAGATCCTAGCTTTTTCAAACCTTCCGTTAGAAATCTCCTTAAATTTGCTATACATTAGAAGTCTTAAGCTTCTCAATTACCATAATATTTTATTTTTCAATCTTTATCTTAGTATTTGACACTATATTCCAAGCACCACTCCTTTGAATGCTTGGAATATACAATTGAAGGAGTTTGGGTAGACTCTCTGTAAACTTTTCAAAAACATGACATTGAGGTGAGATCCTTTGATTGATGTTTTTGATGCAATTATAGATTATATGATAATTATTTTTACAGTATAAACTAAAATAATAGAAAGGTTTTCATATAGTCACAATTAACACAAGTATGTATTCTATGATCATTAGTTTTGCAATGTACCAAAGTAATAGAAAAGTATATTGATTGTCACTAACACGTCATGCTTGCACTCTCTAACTACTTACATGCATGATGTGACTCTCTTGTGATATCCCTCAAGTAGTGTATGTGGGGAGGGAGAGAGAGAGAGATAGAGAGAGAGAGAGAGAGAGTAAAGAAGTTTTTCTTAAATAAAAACGATGCTTAACTCACATATGTTGCTTATCCCATGGATGCCATCACATAAGCGACATCATCATCACATAAGCAACATCATTTGTCACTATTGGTGTTGCATAAGCGATGCAAATAGCAATGCATTTGGATGTCATTTATATGTCAAAAAAATGGCATCACTATAGCCCACCTATTGTACTGGTATATACCATGTGCAATCAATAGAAGGGTTATCTTATATTTAGCAAAATTTGTAGGATTATGTTTACTAAAGATTCTTTGTTATTAGAGTTTGAAAAAACCCCATGAGTTTCTTAAGAGAAAGGGTTCATCTTATTGCTTTATAAGATGTAAGTAAATGCTATTTTTTAAATACCCTTTGAATGCATGTGATATTCATATAAACGTAGAGGGTGAGCTAGCCTACAACACAATGAAGGTAAGTAGGTGACTCTAATATAGCTCTTGAGTGTTGAGTTAGTTGCAATGGAGCTTCTATGTAGAGATGCAGGTTGAGAGAGAGAAGAGATAGAGACACATGATTTGTGGTACTAAAGAGTGTACATCAATAATGATTTTAGATAGGTATATGTACTATGTACAACCTACCCCTTATGGGCAAACACGAGCACTGCCCTTTATCCCAACAACCTCCCCCCTAAAGGCAATGTGCCCAAAGGTAGAGAAAAAGAATCAGTTAAGTCTAAGTATGTACAAAGCTAAAAAGACTATACCTATCCAATACCCATCATTTGCCGGAAATGGGCAAGCCTCTGTTGGAAGACCTTTCATGAGAAGGTTTGTAGGGTTATCATTAGTGTGCACCTTACCAACTCAATGCTCTTGCGGTCAAGTACCTCTCTGATGAAATGATACTTCACCTGTATGTGTTTTGTCTTTGCATGAAAGACAGGGTTCCGTGCTAACATGGTGGAGGTCAGGAACCTCAGTAATCCCAAGCTCAACAACCAAGCATGACAGCCATAAGACCTCTTTGCAAAACTTAGTGGCAGCCACATTACCTCTGTAGTCGACTATGCAACACACTTCTGTAGCCTAGATATCCAAGAGACAAATCCCCCTGTGAAGTTAAACACACACCATATAGTGGACTTCGTGTAGTCCGCATGTCCAGCATAGTCTGCATCTGTAAAGCCAACAGCAGATGTCTTCTACTTACCAAAGCAGATACACAAATCCTTTGTGCTCTTAAGGTATCTCATAATACCTTTCATTGCTTCCCAATGCTTCTTGCCATGGTTTGTCATGTACTTGCTAACCACTCCCACTGCAAAGGCAATGTCATGATGTGTAGCAACCATAGCATATATCAAACTGCCAACAACAGCTGAAGCATATGGAATCTTGGCCATTTTAGCCTTCTCATCATCAAATGTAGGGTTGTCCTCTACATTGAGTTTCACATATGGAGGCAATGGAACTCCAATTGCTTTTCCCCCTCCATATTGAAACGCTACAAAATCTTGGATACATATTCCTGTTGAGATGGATAGAGTAACCCCTTCAATCTATCTCTGAGTATCCACATCCCAAGAATGTGATTGGCATCACCAAGATCCTTCATGTTAAAGCTACCATAAAGGCTTTTCTTCAATGAATCCAAGGCATGAGTATCCCTGCCAATAATCAACATGTCATCAACATACAAAACCAAGATAATCAAGCTGCCATCTACTGCCTTCTTGGTGTACAAGCAGTGATCAACTTGACTTCTCTAAAAGTCGTGAGACTGCATGAAAGTATTAAACTTATGATACCATTCCCTCGATGCTTGTTTCAGCCCATACAAACTCCATTTGAGCTTATAGACCATCTTCTATTTGCCCTTAGCAACAAAACACTCAGGTTGCTGGATATATATGTCCTCATGCAAATCACCATGTAAGAATGCAGTCTTTACATCCATCTATATGAGCTCCATATCTTTAGCTATAGCCAAGTCCAAAATGGTTCTTAGAGTAGTCATCTTGACTATGGGAGAGAATATCTCGTCAAAGTCAATTCCATGTTCCTGCTTGTACCCCTTTGTAACCAACCGTGCTTTGTACTTTGGTGAAGAACCAAAAGTGGCCTTCATCTTATAAACCCACTTTCATGGAAGAGTTTTCTGCCCTTTAGGCAACTGCACCAAGTCCCAAGTACCATTCTTATCAAGCGATTCCATTTCTGATAGCATGGCCTTGAACCACTTCTTGCGATCCGGTCTAGTCATTGCTTCCTTGAAGCATGATGGCTCACTGTAGTCAGTAACCATGACATAATCTGCAACATACTACACAACAAAAATAAACCTATTTGGTTGCCTTGAAGGTCAGGTTGACCTACACAAAAAAGGTTCTACATTTGTTGGCTGCTGCTAGGCCTGCAAATCTACGTTTATAGGTCGCAATCCTAAAATATGAGCTTGTAATTCTGCATGTACATGTTGCTATCTTGAAATATGGGCCTACAATTCTGCATGTACAAGCTGCTGTCCTGAAATTCCAGCATGTTGTCCTGATAGTTCAGGCTATATCCTAATTGCAAGTTTTTAGGCTAGAATTGTGATTTCCAGCATCATTTTTTGCATTTTCAGGAGTATTTACAGTATGTATACGCTGCTATCCACTGGGCATAAATTGTTGTCCAACAGGTATATCCTCCCTAAAAATAACCCTTTTGACCTCCTTAGTCTTTACGGGCTGCTTATGCATGTGATCTTCATAGAAGATGATGTCATTGTTGCGTACTATCTTTCTCTTTTCGGGATCCCATAGTCTATACCCCATCTCACCCTCATCACCGTATCCTAGGAATATGCATTTACACGACTTTGGTTCTAGTGTGCTGTGCTCTTCTTTCCTTATGTGCACAAAATCCTCGTAGCTAAACACACAAATGAGCATATGAAGGTGGCTTGCCCGACCACTCTTCCTAAAGGACTCTCCCCCCCCCCCCCCCCCCCCCCCAAGACCTTTTCGGTGACCTATTAATCAGATGAACGACTGCCATAATAGCCTTTGTCCAAAAGCCACGGGGTAATGCAGCATGAGATAGCATCATACATATGTTATCCTATATGGTCCGATTCATACGCTCTGCAACTCCATTTTGTGGTGGATTATGAGGGGCAGTGAGCTCCCTCCTTATCCCCTTACTGTCACGAAATGCTTGAAAGGCTTTGGACACGTACTCCCCACCATTGTCAGAGTGAAGACACAAGTGTCTTATCAGTTTGGTTCTCAACCAATGCCAAGAATTTTTAAAACCTGTAAAGCACTTCGTCCTTGCTACAAATAGGGTAAACCTATACCTTCCATGTAGCATCATCAGCAAATGTGACAAAGTAATGCTTTCCTCCTAGAGATAACCCTGGCATCTGACATACATCTGAATCTACCAACTCTAAAGGAGAAGATTTCAATGAAAGAGACTTTTTATGTGAAGTTTGGGCATGCTTACCATAGAAAGAATGATCACAGTGCTCAAAATCAGCCTACCGAAGACAAGATATGTAACCTAAATGAGAAAGTACTTTTATTTATGTTTGATTCATGTGTCCCAACTGGCCATGCCACAAGAAAACACTTGGCTGCTCGGTCATGGTGACAACATGGTCGTGCACACTAGATACACGAAGTGGATACAAAGTATCTGTCTTATAGCCTCTGGCCATAACCCTAGATCCCTTACAGATCTTC
Organism: Lygodium microphyllum; assembly: GCF_053477565.2. Classification (NCBI taxonomy): domain Eukaryota; kingdom Viridiplantae; phylum Streptophyta; class Polypodiopsida; order Schizaeales; family Lygodiaceae; genus Lygodium; species Lygodium microphyllum. The sequence continues at coordinate 111,007,294 of NC_141135.1, forward strand.
CATTTCCCATAATCAAAGGTGGTATGAAAAACAGTATCATCTAGCTGACCAGTACTAATCAAGCTCTTCTTGAGTTGCGGTACATGCCTTACATTGTGAAGAGTGAAGATAGATCCATGTTGAAACTAGAGTTGCACACTACCAATGCCTACAATGTCACATGCATAATTGTCCCCAAGATGGACAACACCATGTTGACCTCTTGTATAGTCTGTAAACCACTCACGGTGAGGGGTGACATGAAAAGAGGCACATGAATCCAAAATCCAAGTGTGCATGTCATCATCCGTATCAGCTATCAAAGCATGTGCACTGAAACATGAAGAGACAAAGAGTACATCATTCCCATTGTCGCTCTCATGGCTAACATGAAATTCATATTTGAATGGTGCAAACAATATCAACTCTATTTTATTTTCCTAGAATGCCAGTTTTGGTACATGCATGGAATCATCTTGGGCCATGTCATGGCCAAGAATGGTATTGCAATGAACACATTGACATTTTTTTATAATCATGGACCTACCACTGCTTTTCCTAAGGGGATAGAATGCTTCTTAGGCCATACCGACTTATAGAGGCTTCACGCTAATTACAATGCAATATCAAGACCTCTATATAAGCTTCTAGGCCATACTGAGTGTACTATAGATACTTCATGCTAATTACAATGCAATATCAAGACCTCTATATAAGCTTCTAGGCCATATTGAGTGTACTATAGATACTTCATGCTAATTACATTGCAATAACAAGACCTCTATACAAGCTGCTTGTTATTCAAGTAGGACCAATTAATATTATGCTAAGCATGCAACCCTAAAAAGGCTCTAACTAATGCACCCATATTACAAGCCCTAATGTGCACATTGATGCATCCAAGATTGATATCATGCTATGCTAACCTAGCAAACATAAAATGAAATTCTCTATGAGATTTTCTAGTAGTAGACATCTTAATAATGCAAAGATGAGTTGCTCAATAGCTAAGGTAAAAGAATTGAGAATGGTGTATGTAGTCAAGAAGTTTCACCTTAATTTGCTCGCAATCCCTTTCACCTTCTTTCTGGACCATTAGACATTGTTATACCTAGTAAACAAGCTATGTGCCATAGGCCACCTATCTCAACGGTTCCTACTTCTATTTGAGTTTGAATTTAACTTGATTGTACAAAAGGGAAACTAACATTACATAGTCAATCACATGTCTTGAATGGCAAGTGGTGAGAAGGTGATGGGAATCAATGACTCCCACTTATTCCAAATCAAATAAGAGGCTTAGATATTCAATTATGATCTAACACCCTGTGTTGGGCGTGGATATTTACTATACAAATATCCAAACAAAGGCCTACTTGAATGCCCAATAGAAAAGGCATGACTCACCAATCTTCTAAGCAAGACCTAATCCTACCAAAAGATAGCAGGATAACTCTATCATCAGTGAGTTAAGGCTAGATGGTTTGCTAAAAAGATATCTTTGTGAGAAAAAATTAGAGGATGTGCTACAAGAAGGACATAGAATGATAGTAGACAGTTATTTCAATGCCAACAACACAGCTCAAAAAGTACTGCAATTATAGCTTTGATGGTTCACCTTGTTTAAATACATAGCATATTTCATTAAGCACTTTTATGACTATTAATGCACTAAGGTGTAAGTCAAAATTGATAAAATGAAACTCACCCTGATGATTGCCTATCAACCCATTGAAAAATGTTGTGTTGATTAAATGGGACTCATAATCCATGCTGCACACTATTTCCAAGCGTGATATAGCATTGTTGCCACAAAGTACATGACAAGATGGGTAGAGACTTGAGCACTGACAAAATTGATGCCGGCCAAGTTCTTGTGGGAACAAGTCATCTCATGGTTTGGCTATCCCATTGAAGTTGTGAGCTGCCAAGGGACTTAGTTTATGAATAAAGTTATAGAGGGCTTGCTCTTAACGTTCCTAGTCATTCACAAGAAACTAGCCCCATATTAGCCTTAAGCAAACGACCAAGTACAATCCACAAAAAAGATGATCACAAACGTATTGACCATGTCAATATCTACCTTAAGGGTAAAGTGTGATAACAAGCTCATGGAGACTTTATGGGCCTATACGATTGCATATAAGATAGTTCATTCAGGCTAAGTGATAGCATTGATGCTATCATGCTAGTGGAGTTTCTCATTCCCAATTTACTTGTATTAGTGGAAGAACAATAGAAATATATTAAAATCGGGACCAATCACCTAACATAGTTGGAGAAAGGCCCGGTTCAACAAACATGAGCAAGAGAGAACCTTCAAAAAAGGGGATCTGGTGCTCTAGTACTCAACAAAATGCCATTAGAAAAAGATGAAGTTTAGGGGTGCTAGGCATTATGAGTGTACATATGAGCAATGGACTAGCAACGTAGAACTCAAAACTCTAGAGGGTGACAGCATTTGCTAAGGATTAAAATATACTACCCCCCAAGGACACTACAAGCACGAATTACCTATGAATGAGCATGATATTCCCATTGGATCTATCATAGTGGAAGAAATAATTTGGTTTGAACAAATTAGACAACAAACCAAACTCATTTGATAAGCTCATCCTAGCCAACTAAGTCATAAGCCCCAAAACAACAATTTAAGCTTCCATGTTAGGGCCATCACAAATTAGCTAGTGTGAAGTCCTAGGATGAGCCAATTACACCTCTTGCATACCTCTAAGTTAGATTGACTACAACAAGAGACATCAATGTTGACACTCTCATAGATTATGGTTTTTCAATACCTTACCACATTTCTTTTGAAGGCAAACCTTACCCTTGCTAGGGAAATGTAGGTTAATGGTAATGGTGGAAATTAAGAGCATTACTTTACTCTTCTATGTTCTTTCTTGAATCGTGAAGCTACAAAGAGAGATTCTCTTTGGTCATCCATTCAAGTATCAAACCAAGTGTAGTGTCAACTTTGTTGACAAATGAGTACAATTGACACCTCTCAAGGCTCAAGCAAAAACTATAAGAATGATCCAAGGTAGCCCCAGCAATATGCGACCCATGCAATTGTTGAAACCGAGTGTAGAATCCAATTAGGTGAAAGAGAAACCAGCATGCCAAGGTGGGTACCCAAAGCCCTACTTAAGGTACACAACTATTGCCAAGGAAATCGCCAGCTGTGGGTTCCTCAATGCACCCAATAGAACCTAATAAACTACTCAAAACCTATTCTCAAGAAACCACAAAAAAAGCTCGTGGACAAATTTACACCTTCTAGGCCCAATGTAGAACCTTGGGAATCTAAACCCCTGCTCTAAGGTCAATTATTCTAGCATGAAACTTAGACTCTTCTCATAGCTTCAACATCATCTGCTATTCAATAGGGTTCTATATAAAGAGGAATTGCATTTATCTAGTTGTTTTTGAAGCACTAATTTTCTAATACTTTTTCGAGATAAACCATGCAATTGTACTAACACTCAAATTTTGTATAAAATTTGCTCATTTTTGTCTTGTATACGCTAAAAAACTGGTAACTTTTTTCCTTTTTGTGGTTGGGAAAGAAAGAATCATTCTTTGAACCTTGGCAAAGAAACTAAGTTTGAAAATAAAATTGTGCTTACCATACAACAATAGAAACAATTCAAGCTCAACCCTCAACTCTAATGATTTGGATATTTAAGAATCAAACTCATAAACAACCTTGATAGAGTGATTAAGAATGATTCTTCCTAACAAAAAGTCTATTGGAGTAGTATAGTCTAAAGCCACACATACATGTATTACATAAGATATTTGTGGACATCCCTTGTCGAGTGTTCATTAGAAACTACTAGCTGAATTCAAAAACTAGTCTTGTTCAAATTCAGATGGATAGTGGAAGGATGTCTTATGACATCATACTTTCACCAAAACTAGTAGAAGAGGCCTTAAGAATCAAGAAAAAAGAGGAGAAGCATGAGAAGAATAGAAAAGCCACAAACATCTCAGCCAAAGTGGGAAAAAGCATATATCACCCAAGATTGCTTATAAAGTAGAGTTCCATATTGTGAGAAAAGGCAAAGAGATGAGATAGTACAATCATGGCCAAATGCCAAGAATAGAAGAAAAGAACCAAGAAGAAGACTTCTACTAGGAGTGAGGCTTATAAAATAGAGTTCCATGTTGCACTCGAAGAATCCAAAAAAGAAATATAAGCAATAGAGGTTGCTCATGCCAAGGAATATAAAGACACCCTCACAACTTTGTGGCTACTGTTTGAGAAACACATAAGGATGATAGATTAGAGGAATCTCCTTCGTTGTTTTCTCATAGTGAGGTTCAATAGCTGCTAGCAACAATGCAAGCTATTAAAAATGAAAGAAAAGGAATATCACAAAAGAAGTCATAGTCACTTCACAAATTGAACGATTCATTAAAACAACGACTCACAAGAATGACTTAACAAGATGACATGCACTTGACGAAAAGTCTCTATTCTAAAGAGCATCTTTAAGCTGCTTAGGATGGATAAGAGCCAAGCAATCAAGAAGCGATAAGAGCCAAGCAATCAAGAAGCGATAAGAGCTTAGGTTGGTTACACACCACCAAGGACATGTCACGTTTTTACAAGCCACAAAATTCATGGACGTTGGACATTTTTGGCCCGGGGATCTCCCCTGTCCTAAAAATCGTCCATGCCCAACAAACTAGACGACAAATTATATACATTAAAAAAGTATATCACACCTGACAGCAATTGAACCTCTGCCAATGGGTGTGTGCCAAAGCCTTTATACCATTGGGCCATCCCTCCTTTTATGTAAAGTTTCTTGCAATTTAGTGTGTAAATGTAATATACGACGGATTGCATGCTACCCTAGCCGTCCGAGGTAGTGTGTACCCACCCTTAGAAGAAAAAATAACTTTTTCACTACTTGCAAGCCATGCATGATTATTTGGTGCATGAAGCTCACAATAGAACTTATTATCACTTACAATTAAATTTGTTGGTACACATTGGCAATCACAATATTATATTTTTGTAGGATTACGCTTTGGCTCTTGTTTTGAATTTAAACTAGGCAAAAATTTCATGAAGTCTTTTTTGGTGGGGCCAATGACAACATTGGCTCTTGTTTTGAATTTAACTAGGCAAAAATTGAAGTTTCAAAACATTAGCCATTATGTAAGTGCTCTAAATTGAGGTCAATCAATATAAATAATCTTATCTTTTATACATAAAAGATGTTTTAGAAAGCATTGAACAACATGGCATATATGTCAAGCAAAGAGGTGCTATTGTGTCCCTTAGGAATCGAAATCTAAATCATTAACTGCATGCACATGCATGCATTAAAGATTTCTCTAGACTTTACTTGTGATAATAGAAATCAAAAACTTGCATTTGAAGAGGATGCTATGAAGATACAAAAATTGTTGTCACCCAAGTGATTTGAGCATGTGTTTGTGTGTGAGCACACATGAGGTGCAACCTTGGTGGAAACAATGGGTTAAATTACATATTTGCAAAGTAAATTATGTTTTTGTAAAAACCTAAGTAGATTCTAGTTGCTTGACAAGTCTTGACATATTGTAGTTAGTTTTCATTAAAGCTATTTTAACTTTATAGTTCATAGTTTAGTAGTTAGGTACACAATTGACATAAGCAATAGAAGTAGATGGCTCATGTTGGTGGACTTGGGCAGCCATATTGTAGTTAGTTTTCATTAAAGTTATTTTAACTTTATAGTTCATAGTTTAATAGTTAGGTACAATTGTTTGACATAAGCAATAGAAGTAGATGGCTCGTGTTGGTGGACTTGGGCGGCCATATTGTAGTTAGTTTTCATTAAAGCTATTTTAACTTTATAGTTCATAGTTTAGTAGTTAGGTACAATTGTTTGACATAAGCAATAGAAGTAGATGGCTTGTGTTGGTGGACTTGGGCGGCCACATTCGGGTGTGTAATGGTCCTAATTATACAATGATTATGTATATAGATTGTCCCATAGAGTTATGCATGCACTTGTTATGCATATAAAGATATTGTCTCATAAAGTTATGCAATCAACAATTATGCATACACAAATTGTCGCATAAAGCCACGTAAAGAACAATAAAGTTATGGATAGAATAAAGTTATTGAACAACAAACCTGTTTATCCATTCATGTATTGTAAATGATGGATCAATTTTCATGCGTAAGGTGGAGCTCGATGGATTCTCAAGAGAGCACTCCCATGGAGGAGTTTCATCGATTCATGTCTCAAATGAGCCAGGATGCAATATGCAATAATGACTTTACATACTTTTCGAGCCAAAGTGTGGGTGTTCCAAGCCACATTCCAAGCCATAGTGTGGTTGGTAGTAACCCTGTAAATGTGTTTCCAAACCACCCTCCTTTGATCAATTCTCGTCCTCCTCAATTCACACCATTCCAACAACCAAGACAATTAGGTATAGAGGAATCCACAATAATACACAATAATGTAATTCTTCGTCCAAATGCACATAATCCTTAACATGGCCCCTCAGCACCACCACAACACCACAATAAGAACCACAAGGAATAAGTTCATGTGATGCAATCTAGGACACATGTGAAGAGGTTGACCTAGTTCAGACTCAAGAACCAATGGTGCCATCTTTCGAGAATGCCAACAAGTAGCATCCATTGCGAACTTCATTGGAGAGTCTGATGTGCCAAAACCTCCTAAACCAAAGAGGGCGCATAAAGGAAAGAATCAAGATGATGGGACTGAGACACACGATCATTCAACAACCACAAAAAAACCATTTGCACAGTGGAAGGATGCATGGACAATAGTATAACTCATTCATATCCGAGGATCCATGAGTGCAGAGTTCTCAAAGCCATCGAAGCAAGGAGTGGATATATGGTCCAAGGTAGCCACATAGCTAGCATCAGTATTTCCAGAGTTCCACAAAAATGGTGAGGCATGCAGAAAACACTAGGGAGGGGTTTATGAGTCATATAGAAAGGATAAGGCCCACAATGCCATATTAGGCAATGATCGCATGATCATTTGTTAATTGTATAATCTTGTGGATAAATATATGTGGAATCGTGCCAATGTTGTCAACGATGCACATGCCTCGTCTGTTGGTGGGTTGTCTTCCCCAGAAGACAACACTACATTAGTCCCTAATGATCCAGGTGACCCCATGAAGACATTGGCTCCAATGAGCCTTCGAAGATTGGGAAAGATCAAACGACCAGCCCCAAGGAGCACACAATAAGAAGGGTAGAAAGATAGAGGAGTCTCTTAGTGACATGGCTAGAACCACCCGATCAATGTTAGCCAACCAAAAATCAAACCTAGAGGAAAAGAAAGCATTTGACGAGTGCAAGCTCGTTATCATGGATACACTTGCCTCCTCTGTATCTAGTCTATTAGATGTAATCAAAAGTCTTAAAAATAAACAATGGTTTCAATTGTAGATGAATTTGGAACTTTTAAAAAAATGTTTTTAAGTCTACCTATACATCTCTCTTCAATTTTCTCATAAAGTTTCGTCAAATCTTTTGATAGGTGAATGGATGACGAAAGTCTTTTGATAATGTGTGTCATCGGTGTTGTTACTATCATGGCAATGTTTCAACTATTGTTAAGTGATTTGGATGATGGGGACGATGACAGTATGCAATTGCATATTTTGATGGAGTGCATGTCTTGAGGTTACATTGCACATTGAGCTAGGATAGGTCAGTGAAGGCATGATCAATGGTCATGTTAGGCCTATCCAAGAACACAAACTTTTATGGAACAGGGGCTTCTGGGGCATTATTCAAACCGAATGTTTAAAAGTCGATTATGAGTTAGCAGGAGTACATTTGAATATCTCATCGTGAAGTTAGTACCAAAAATGTGATGCAAGAACACAAACTATAGAAGAGCAATACATGTGGAGAAGCGGGTCTGTGTAGCTTTGCATCGCTTGGCGAGCGGCTCAAATTTGGGACTCATAGCTGATTTGTACAGAGTCTCAACTTCATTTACACAGTTGGCTGTTGTGGACTTTTGCGATGTACTATAGCTGCATTTGGATTGCATGGTATGTACACAAAGTGACCAACATCACAACAAATGCAAAAATATGCAAATGCATTTCAGGCCCTTCGAGGTATATCGTATGTTGTTGGTGTAGTAGATGGTAGTCATATACCCATCATTGATCCAACAGAGAACCACGAAGATTATTTTAATAGGAAGGGCTTCCACTTAATTATTCTACAGATAAGTGTGGTAACCAATTGTGTTGTTTGGGACTATGATGTTGGTTGGGCAGGTTCTATGTAACACAATTAGAATGTTTTTCAATGTTCAGACCTAGAAAAACGATGCACAAACAAAGCTCTAGGACAATATTGTCTACTAGGTGATTGTGCTTATCTTGCACGCTTTTGGATGCTTCCTCCTTTCAAGGGTAGTAAGATGAACTATCTCCAGAATGTTATTATTGGAATTACATACAATCAAGTACTTGTATGCCAGTTGAAAGGGCATTTGGCATCCTTAAAGCATGATTTCGTATATTGTTGAAGAGATGTGACATGTTTTTATAGAATGTCTCGAAGATGGTGGCAGCATGCCTTGTTCTACATAATATTTGCATTGTGCATGGAGATAGTTTTGATGATGCATGGATGTTGAAAATCAGAGTTGCAGCATTGGAATGTGTGCACAAGAGGGAGAAGAGACCTCAAAGTACAAGAACAAAATCTTGCTTACTAAGTTGCTTAGAGTACAACTTGGGTACACTCTCCCACACTTGATAGTGACCCATAGGCTGTTTATATAGCCTTTGCCAAGCTAGGGTTAGGGTTTCCCCTGCCCCTAGGGCTATTCATACTCATCTGCCCTTATACTCCCTTGCTTATAGTGGGTTCCTATGCCTGCCTTCTAACACCCCCCCTCAATGCCAGGGTGGCATTGGATTACAAAGCATGTAAGAGGCTCCCCCCTTCTTGGGATGCCTTTATAAATCAGTCTTACAAAGTTGTTTTAGGTAGATGATTTAAATAGTCAAAACAGTCAATCTTCAGATGGATTGGAGGCATAGTTGGCCACCAATTCTTTGGGTATATCAGGAGCGTTGGGGCATTTACTAGTGGTATGCCATGTCTTTTTGCACTTGTTACATTTCATCTTCTCGGGATACTTCTTCCAGCAGTTGTTTACAAGATGTAATTTTTTCTTACAGAAAGAACATCTAGTGAGAGCTGTATGAACCAATACTTGATCACGGGAATTTGAAGTTGCCTGACTGTTGCTGCTTTCTTTGTGGTTCCTCTTTTCTTCATCCAAACAAGATTGAATGATACTTGCCAAAGTAGGATCTAGAATGTTGGTGAGAGTGGCTACAAGAGTAGGAAACACCTGTTTTACAGCTTTTAGAAAAATAGCAATAGCATCTTCTTCATGTATTGGAGCTTGTACAAAGGCAAGCTATGCCATAAGTCCCTTCATATGAGAGATGAATTTTCCCAAATCTTCTCCTGATCGATATTCCAAGCTAAAGAATTCAATTTTAAGGAAGATTTTAGTATTTTTGCCAGTGGCTCCATAGAGCTTTTCAAGCTCATCCCATTTTTCTTTAGCAGTGTTTAATTGATCAACATGATGAATCAGGGATTCATCTAAGTGTAACATTATGATTGCTTGAGCACATCAGTCATCCTCTATATCAACCAGATTTGCAGAGTTTACAGCTCTACTGCCTTGAATGAGAGGCCAATACCCTCTCTCCATCATTTTGTATTTTATAAGTACCTGCCATGGGTGGAAATCTTTGCCATCAAACTTTCAAATTTGAGGAGAGACATCAGCATATGTTGTGGTCATTGGGAAGGTCTTACCATTAGTCCCTTACAAACTTTCCACTGAATGTGGAAGCAAATTAGACAATTTGAAATCAAAGTTGTAATGAAGAGAAAGGTTGAAAATCATATAAATGTAATATTTCAAAGTATGACTGCGATGGTCCTTTCTTATGTGCAAACTTCTTCCAAGGTTTAATAGTCTTTTTAGGTTTTAATGAAGTAGACCTAGACTAAAATTTAGACTCCTCCTTGTGGTATGGCTTAGTAGATGAAGCTTGTGTTGGACAAGGTAGGTCTATGATCTCAATGCTTGTTGCTGATGATTCCGAGGAGAGTACAATGACACTCATGCTTTTGATTTCATTGACTAGTGTACTTGAAACAAAGTCACTCACGGTATGCAATACACTTCTAGTGTATGATGGTATGTGTTAATTGTATACATAACCTTACAACAATATACGAAGAGGAATAAAAAACTCACTGGATTTTAGTGAAAACCCAGCAAGCAAATGATTAGATGATTCATGATTAGTGTTTAGAAAACACTATTGTCAAGCTTAGTGAAGTGCTTGAATGGAACCCGGTTGGAAGTCGGCTTCCCAATGCTTAGTGATGTCTATTGAGCATGCCCAAGAGCTTTAGAATCTGGAATAGGCTTCAGAGACTATGCTTCAGTGATTAGAATCACTGTTAATAATGAAGCTCAGAGTGAAAAAATGACCAAATGTCAAGCTTAGAGCTTGTTGGCTATGGTTGTCTCAAAATACACAGTTAGGGTTTGGCAGAGATCTTTCTCTGTGGGAGGAATTTCCAGGAACCCTTGTAGATGAGGATAGCCCACTAGGGGGGCTATCAAAGCCCCAAGATAGCTGCTGGGATCGCGTCGCCTGCTGTGTGTACAACAGTACGAATTTCGCGCTGTCAGAAACTGCGCCTGTTTCTAGGAATCATGCAATGCCGGCCTCACACATGGACAATATCGGGGGTAGACCTGATGAGGAGCTGCGCCCTGATGTAGGGAAGAGATCTCCAGAAGAAAACATAGGCTGATATGGCCTCTTTTGTCCTCCCCAAGTCCTCCAATGGAGGTAGGTTGCAAGCAGCTATGGAGGAAAGAAGGATAAGATGAAGGAGGTAAAGGCTCATGTGCACTTAGTAATAGCTAAGGCTGAGGGAAGCTGAGGAGATCAAAGATGGCTCTGATACCATGTTGAAAACCAGAGTTGCAGCATTAGAATATGTGCACAAGAGGGAGAAGAGAGCTCAAAGTACAAGAACAAAATCTTGCTTACTAAGTTGCTTAGAGTACAACTTGGGGACACTCTCCCACACTTGATAGTGACCCATAGGCTGTTTATATAGCCTTTGCCAAGCTAGGGTTAGGGTTTCCCCTGCCCCTAGGGCTATTCACACTCATCTACCCTTATACTCCCTTGCTTATAGTGGGTTCCTATGCCTGCCTTCTAACAATGGATACGTGAAGCGACAACGGAACTTGAGAGAGAAAGTAGTGCACTTCGTCGAGACATGGACTAGCAAAATAGTTTGAGGAATGGATTAATAGAGGTTGCTATACTAGCTAACACATGTAGTACCACGCAAGCAATACAAAGAGCTCAAGCAACGAATCCAACACTGGAGGCAAGCCATTTTGGGGGGCATCTCGAAGAGACAGCATTGCTCGAGCCATGTTTCAAGAGAGGGAGAATGCAAATGTGAGAACAGTCTTTGGTGATTCTGACTCTGCGGAGGAAATCGATGACGAAGACAATGGTGAGTAAACTTCTGTAGCATCTGCAGTGCAGGTGGAAAGGGGGGTGGTGTGCTAAATTTTTTTCCCTCTTTCCACCTTTCCACACAGAGAGCTAGGTAGAGCCATGCCTCAATAGCATGGTGAAGGGGTTCAACTCCCCTGCTCTCTTTTTCATTACTAATTTGTGTTAGTGTTATTAGCTATTTTTTTTTAAAAGTTTTGTAACACTTTTAGTTCTATTAGTTACTTTTTTAAACTTTTGTAATAGCTTTAGTCTTATCAATCATTTTTTAAAATTTCATTAGTTGTTAAAAAAATCTAACATCAATGATTGTGTTTAATCATGTATTTAAATAATAATTATTATGTCAATAACGATCAACATCCATAGCATCCCTTCATTCACATGTGATTCGAGAAGTGTCCAGTACATAAGTAGTGGTCTGTGTGTAAACGATTGTGGACGAAAGATAAACCGATACTTATTGACCATGAAAAGTGTCCATTGCCTAGTGTGTAAGTAAGTAGCGGGGACAAATGGTCGCCCAAGTCAACTTTTCCTATGCCCATCAACTAAGCGCAGATTGGGGAAGCAGTGGCGGTGTGTAACCAGCCTTATTAGGTGGGGCTCGAGGATTCAATAGTCCCTCCAAACTCCCGAGTCAGTCAATCAGTCAGAGTCTCTCTCTCTCTCTCTCTCTCTCTCTCTCTCTAAGTGGATTGTGGACTTGAAGGGCTCATGTCCGTGTAGGGGGAGGTCGGCGACTCGGCAAGATTCAGAAGATGCTCCTCGATGCAGGCTTTGAGGTAAAGCTCGGTGACTATGGGCTGTTGAAGCTCACGGACAAGCAAGCCATTATATGGATGAGTAAGCCAAGCTATCAAAGGAAAAGCTTCCATAACCCAATGAGAGACACAATACCCTATTGTACGACCCGTGTCCTATTGTCCCTATGTGCAGATGCTGCCTTATGTCTACAAGACGTCGCCATGGTCGATGGAAGCAAGGAATATGTAGCAGCAGTGGCACCTAACGATATGCAGCTCCAGCACTGCACAGCCTGGATCAAGGTAGCTACATGTCATCGTTTGGATAATTCTTCCTCTACTCAGAGATCTGCTCGATTATCTGTTGGAGGATGATGTAATTTGTCAAGGAGCTTGATGTTGCTATCAGAAGGTTGCCCTCATCTAAACAGACTAACAAAGCGTGCACACTCTCTGTGCCACCATATTAGTCCAAGCCCGCACACACAGATGCTCCTCTCCATTAAAAATGCCCTCTTCAGCTCACACGCTTTACTTCCCCGACTTCCTCGAAGGCAACAATGACTAAAGCAAAGCGTGCGAGCTATCGACATTATCTCTCTCACGCTCTAGCTGCTATCAAGATCGGACACAGGTAGCCTTCAAGCTGGACAAGGATGTTGTCCTCCTTCTCGAATCATGGGGGATCGACGCGGAGACTAGAGGGGGCATCCATGGCTCCATGGAAGGAGAAGGCATGCTTAAGGAGCACTCGAGGCTACTGCCTAATAGGCTTGCCTATCTCTCTCTCTCTCTCTCGGCTATGCTCAGTTCTTCTCCCTCAAAGACTAGGATATGCTAAGTAGTTCTCTCCTCTCTCTCTCCCTCTCTCATATAAGGAATGTCTTAATGTATGGGTTACTCAAGGTTTTGGATTGATTTAGGAATATTTCAAGGAATGTTCCATGGATGGGTCCATGCATTCTTAGAGGAATACATGTGACTTGAAAGAGAGAGTTAAGGGAGGATGTAAATGATAAGAGGGAGAGGACAAGCCATCATTTATGATGAGAGAGCTTCACATAGAAGAGTAAGGACAGTCGAGTTAAGCCAGGGAAGGCCACAATGATTTGGCCAAGAACCACCATATGCTGGAATGGGCTCTCTCTCTCAATGGGGTGATGGGGTGGTGTTTCATATGAGGCCCTATTACCAACATGTTTTTATATCAAGCCCTATTTCCAACACATTAGTGGAGGAAATGACATTGGAAGAGCCAACATGCATGGCTTTGCCTCTCCTTCACACTCTGGCTTTGCCTCTCCTTCACACTCTTTAGTGAGTTGATTCTTTCCTTCTTTGACATTCTCAAGTGAGCTGGAGTACACCAAATGCATGTCCTTTAAATGCCATTGTGTTCCCATGGAGCTTTGATTATCCCATTCTCTTATTTCAAATCATATTAAGTATGTGCATTGTTATCACGAATACATGATGTATATTGGCATTACTTTTGACCATGACTATTTACAATACTTAGAACATGTCATCTCGTACCTTGGAACATGTCATCTCTTACCTTTTGAATGGAAAGGTGTAAACATACTATGTAGGCTTTGAGAAATTTAGGGAAAACATTACGTATCAAGTTTATTGAATCTATAGTCATATTGTGTCACAATATTTACAAGAATAGGTATAGAGGGATCTACAATACGAAGAGCAAAAATGTCAATTATATACATATGGATTAATAGCTTTTATTGAGAGACCACAATGACATTGAAGTTAGGATTAAAGAAATAGCAATGCATACATTTTATGGTTTGGTATACATGAGAGGGAGAGAGAGGGAAATGCTTTTTTTGGGGGAGGGAGGGGGGTTTGAATGTAGGTTTTCATCCTTACTAGCTTAAGGTTGGTGCTACTATTGGTTTACACATTCCACGTCTTGATGCATGTCTTACTTAGCAATATGATTCATGGCCCGAGTCCCTTCAAAACAAACCATGAGAGACTCCAAAACCATGAGACAAACTACTTATTGAAGATTTGTTAAAACACAAAAGCTTTCTTAATATATCAAACATTCTAATCTTACTATGCTTCTAGTTCCCCCCTTGAAATACTATATGAGAAATCTAAAATTTTTGATTCCATCTATTTTTTAATTCTTCACTAAGTTAGGTCCCCTAAGAACTAAACACGGAGAGAGAGAGAGAGAGAGAGAGAGAGAGAGAGAGAGAGAGAGGTTTTACGTGTTGTTAGCCTATTAATGGGCTTGATTTCCTTGCCAACATTTGTTAATTGATAAATAATTCCTACATTACAAACCCAAACATGTGAGGGTGAGAATGATCCTAACACATGTTAGTATAGGGGATTGGGTAAGCGGCATCTATTACCTCAATAAAGGGATTTGGGAATCCCTAATATCTTGGTGGGGATGTCGGCTAATGCCATGTGCAATCCACCCCAAACTTTTGCATAATAGATAGTGAAAATGTAGGTGCAACTTGATCTGTCTCATGGCTTAATTCAAAGTTTAGTTGATTCCATAGTGTCCCTTCTTTTAGTTTTGACACCTCATCTGTCATGTATGCAACTAAGCACAACATTTTGGTCACCCTTTGTATGCATTATATAATAAAGTATTAGTTCTATAAGACTCGGTTTTAGAACAATACAATCTCTTTACTCATACATAGTACAAATGGTTATTTTCAATGCTATAAGGTTGTGGAAGACACTTTAGGGCACTTGTTTAGGTTACTCTTATTTCTCACTTGTACCAAGCCCCTTACTACCCTTCTAAGTACATCTTTGTTTAGTCACAACCACATTTTCAAATTGAACTTGTTGGCATTCTAATATCATTAATTTAAGCTTTAAATGATTTATTTGTTGCAGCATGCTTAATAAATAACTCATGGCATTTTTTCTTCCTCCACCTACAACACACATACATACACATACGAATTCATCACAAACCAAGTTATTAATAAATATTTTTGGATTTCTTTGCTATGTCCACGTGGAATGTGTGTGTGTGTGTGTGTACACACATATATATGTATATGGGAAAGGTCCAAGATTAAACACCCTATCTTGATTTGTTTGTTGGAGGGTGCATATGGAGTACATGTATGTATTGTTGTGCTTTTATGCATACTCACTTGTGAGGTTGCTAAGAAGAATGGTAATATATTTATTTATAAACATATATATTTATAGATATTGTATAAAATGTTTATACAATGTAAATATAAATAAATAAATAAATGATATATATATAATCATAAGTTTAATGAATATATATTTAAATATATAAATATAATATGTATGTATGTATGTATATATATATATATATATATATATATATATATATATATATATATATATATATATATATATATATAAACATGCAAAAAATTATTTAAAAAATTGTGTACTAAAAAGAGAAAAAATTTTCCTTTAAAAATAGCATTAAAATTTTTTCTTTGTGAAAAGGGCATTTATGGAGGGGATGCATGCAATATTTTTTAAATAACAATTGCGTGCAAAGAAACACTCCATGTTGTGTGGCATCATGGATGCCTAGTGTGGGAGGAGCTCTACCAAGCGCCACGCTCACCCATCGTTAATAAGTAGTAAAGATGATAGAAGGATGTGTTGATTTTAGGGTTTTATCATTAGGATAGAAGGGCATGTGATCATCGAACTCTTACGCACAATTTGGCTCTATCCAATTACATACAACACACTCCTTGCATGGTTAGAACATGCCAACATTTATTGACATACAATCACATGCTTGTAGAAACATATGTGCACACAAGTATTTGGATATATGCATATACCCATATATGCATATATGCATATATGCACATTCGCACATGCACACACATATAGACACGCATATCGAATGTATGAGATGCAAATCATACAAATTTTAATCTAATGTTTTGAAGAGTCTCACATAGAAAAAGAGATGTTATTTTCCTTTCTTTCCAAGAATTCTGCTTGAGAACCAAAAGCTTAATGCATTATCTTACTATTTTTTAGTTTCTCTACTCATTGAAGGCTTAAAAGCAAGGCATAAGCTTGAGGTTAAGAATTTTAAGTGCATAATGCCTAAAATGGATACAAATTTACATTCTAAACACATATCCTATATTATCCTCAAAGATTTATATCAAAAGAGCAAAGAATGTCATGCTTTGAATTTGCATTCTATATATTTCAAGCAAAGAAAAAGAGAGAGTTGCTGAATAAGATTGAGCATGTCACTACTATAAGATGCCAATTTTATTTGATGTATCATGTTCTTCAAGGCTCTCATTTCCTTGATTTGAAGTTATAAGGATTTTGCAAGCTAGGTAAACATAAAAAACATTACCATTAAAGCTAGGATTTTGCAAGCTAGGATTTTATGATCAGATATGGCATGCATGTACACTTTGTGTTTGATGTATTCTCATGATATTCTTTTTGAGCCGACATCAAATTGTTTTCCTATGCACTTTTGCAATGGTACCCAATGAGCTTCATATGTTGAGCTACATGAGAGAGAGAGAAAGAGAGAGTATATTACATAAATAATAATGGAAATAATACCATACGAGAGGGTGATTGATACTATTGAATCATGCTTGGGAGCCCTTTTAGATCCAATGATATAATGAGGAACATAAATACATATGTACACTAAGTTCACACCTACATCTATTGCTAATATCTTAGGATTCTAGTATGTATGCTTAAGACACACTAATTTGAGATATATCAAGTTACAATTTATAAGTGGTCAATCAACTTTTGCAACACTAAGATAGCATACATGTATGTATGTATGTATGTATGTATGTATGTATCTATCTATCTATCTAACATTCTTATGTACTGTTAACCCCAACACGAAGAAAGCAAAAGGAAGTGGAAAAGACGCAGGGCAAAGGCGGAAAAAAGGTAGCCTGACTGAAGAAAGAAAAGGAGAAAAGGCCAAAAGCGCAAGGGCAACCTTAAAAGTCCAAGGCAAAGGTAAAAGGGGAAAGTCGCATTTTAAAATAAAAAGGCGCACCCTGAAATCTTGTAAAAGAGCGTCGGGCTCTCACCTGTGCAATTTGTAAATGTAGACGGGCGGTGGAGAGGAAGCTAGGAAGATAGAAGGACAATGGGAAAAAGGGCCTAGGCTATGGCTGGCCATGTAAAAAGGGGATGACCGCCCAAAAGGGATTTAGGGTTTTGTATATAAAGTTGAAAAGTGAATGAGAAGCTCATTTCTTGTGTGTGGCCAAAAGTAGCTCTCCTCTTCTTCTTCTTGTTCTTGTTCTTGCTTGCTTGAGCTTGTGCTTGAGAGAGGGAGTGTGAGAGTGTGAGGGAGTGAGTGTGTGAGGGTGAGGGACCAAGGAGGAGAAGCTCTCCATCGTCTCCTCTCTTCTTCTTCTCTTCTCTTCTCTTCTCTTGTCTTGCTCGTGGCAATGGAGCTTGGAGTGTGGAGCTTGCTTGAAGCTTGCACTTGGATCGTGGAGCTACCGGAGTGTACGGGAGAGGAGGTAACTCGAACGGCATCAAGGTAAGCTCACTACACCCGTAAGGTATGCATTGCGCGTCGGCTATGTGAGAGGTAGCCATTAGTGCTCGGCTTGGAACGCTTGAATCAATAAGCGGTCCGTGGGTCTTGGCGGTTGAGTGACAAAATGTGGGAGCCTTCACTCAACCGCCAAGACCCACGGACCGCTTATTGATTCAAGCGTTCCAAGCCGAGCACTAATGGCTACCTCTCACATAGCCGACGCGCAATGCATACCTTACGGGTGTAGTAAGCTTACCTTGATGCCGTTCGAGTTACCTCCTCTCCCGCGCACTCCGGTAGCTCCACGATCCAAGTGCAAGCTTCAAGCAAGCTCCATCCTCAAGCTCCACTCTCCAAGCTCCATTGCCACGAGCAAGACAAGAGACGAGAAGAGAAGAGAAGAAGAGAGGAGAAGATGGAGAGCTTCTCCTCCTCGGTCCCTCACCCTCACACACTCACTCCCTCACACTCTCACACTCCCTCTCTCAAGCACAAGCTCAAGCAAGCAAGAACAAGAAGAAGAGGAGAGCTACTTTTGGCCACACACAAGAAATGAGCTTCTCATTCACTTTTCAACTTTATATACAAAACCCTAAATCCCTTTTGGGCGGTCATCCCCTTTTCCCCTTTTTACATGGCCGGCCATAGCCTAGGCCCTTTTTCCCATTGTCCTTCTATCTTCCTAGCTTCCTCTCCACCGCCCGTCTACATTTACAAATTGCACGGGTGAGAGCCCGGTGCTCTTTTACAAGATTTCAGGGTGTGCCTTTTTATTTTAAAATGCGCCTTTCCCCTTTTGCCTTTGCCTTGGACTTTTAAGGTTGCCCTTGCGCTTTTGGCCTTTTCTCCTTTTCTTTCTTCAGTCGGGCTACCTTTTTTCTGCCTTTGCCCTGCGTCTTTTCCACTTCCTTTTGCTTTCTTCGTGTTGGGGTTAACATTACCCCCCTCCTAGACAAGTGCCAGTCCCATGGCACTCACCGTCGTAGGTAGCAGGCTGTAGCATGCACCGAAGAAGTGGGTGACAAGGACGCCTGTGGTTTTCGTGAAGGAGTGTTGGTGGTGATGTGGCAGAAGGTCCTGGGGGACCTGTTGGTGGTCAAGGTGGCTGGTGGAAGGTTGTTGGAGTTGGTGGTAGGGCTATTTTGTGTGGGGTTTGCATTGGTGGTCCGCACACATGTTGGTTTGTTGGGGATTCTGCACATGACTATTCTTTGCGGGCTTGTCGAATGGTGAGGGATAAGCATTCAGAGTTGGGTATTGATGAAGAACGAATGACATTTCCGTTGGAGTCTTCAACACCTGCAATTGAAAACCTCTGAGGTGGTCTCTCCCTAAGGGTAGTGCTAGTCTTCTCTATTGTGCACAAGACATATTTGATTAGTTTGGGAGACAGGTCGAACTCTAAGCAAGCCTGGAGTATTGTCCTGCACTTGAGGACCCAAACCGTATATATGTTATAGTGTGAATATTAAGTGTGTACACGTGCATATTTAGGTATTACTTAGTTAGAAGACTATCGGCCTAGTTCCTTGTATAGCAATCAGTGAAGCAAGGGGCTAAGTTGATGGAAAAATTTGTCGATGAAGACGGGGAGTACACTTGAAGATTGCTTGAGACATCATTATGGTCTTGTCAAGGCCATGTAGCATAAGTGAGCTCCTTGATGTCTAGCGCTTGGTAGCTAGTGACTACCTATAGTGCGTGAAAGGTATGGTGTACTTTTCCATTGTCTTACATGCCTTGCTTACCACTGTGGATTGTAATGGCATTGAGATTAGTGCAAAAGAATTGTGCAAGTGGTTTAGGGTGACAGGTCTAACCATAGGCGAGGCGAGCTCCCTAGGTATGTCCTGCCCTTAGTGTGCCCTGAACAATTGTGGGGGATGTAGAAAGGGCTAGGGGATTAGGGACGGAGCCAGCCGACCAAGGTCACTAGACGTACCTAATTTGAGGACCCCTAGGTGCGGTGCCGTGATCGTGTGTGCTCTTTTTTCTGTCTTTTTCTTTTTCTTTTTTCTCCCCCTTTTTTTTTCTTTCTTTCTTTCTCTCTCTCTTCTTTTTTTCTTTTTTCTTTTTTTCTTTTTTTTTTCTTCCTTTTTTTTTGGTGGGAAAAATGAATACAATCAATGCCATACATTGAGGCTGTTAACCTTTCATTTAGATTGAGAAATGTTGGGATCCAAAGGCTATGAAGAATGGATATTACAGAGATGATTGTGTCACCAGCCTTGATGCTAGAGGAACTGTTGTTGAGATGAAGAGATACACTTGAGATTTTGCAAACCTCCTTGCGACACACTCGATGGTGGTACAAGTGAGGTAACGACTGTCGTGAGCCAACTATAGAGTTTTACCCAGAAAGAGAGCGTGTCCCATGAATGTGCTGTGGACCATGCGATGGGGGCGGTTGGCAAGGGTGCTTTCGGCAGCGTGGCTTTGCCGTGGCTCGTTGTGGGGTTGTGGGTGTTGCGGTGATTGGGTATTGAACATTTTCACACAAGGACCTGTATTATCCTGCATCCACTTGTCGCTTCATGAGAGCATATGCATTGTATATGCCGCAAGTATAATAAACCAGTGCAATGCAGAGAGACATCACTTATTTGAATTCTATGGTGTTGACTAGACATTTATCACCTGTGCTTGATTAGCTTTTTCTTTTGCTAAAGGCGTAGCATATATTAAACGCAGATATGATAAGTTCATACAAGTTAGGAACATGTCAACACTTAATAAGTCGAGAACACAACCATTTAAAAACCAAAAGTCCTGGCCAGTTATCATTTGACAAGCCCTTCATGCATTATGGGCTACTCGATTTGTACGAGGTGGGGCGAGTCTGGATGGCCGGGTGATTGGGGCTCTGCTGGTGTGGGGCTCCCGTGGGGGTGAGCAGGGAACATGTCGGCCGGGACATGAATGGTGTAATCCCGGCCCGCTACTGTCTCCAGAATATCTTTAAATAATTCATTAAATTCTTCTCTTTCCCGAGCTGCCCTTTCTGCCTTTGAGCGTCTGGGGCCCGAGCGAGAGCTGGGAGTGCGTACCACTAGTGCTGCCACCTGTTGTGTGTTTTGAGTCTCGACTTTCCTAACTCGAGGATTCTTTGGCCTTCGTCCTGGGTAGTGTCGCTTAGGGCCTCGCTTCTTGGCATACCTCTTGATGGTGGGCACATAGCGCTTCGGTGGAGGGGCGTGTGCCACATGCTCCCGTCTTTTGTGAAGAGCGTCTTTGCATGCTAGCTCTCCATGATTCTCCATGTGTTTCGCCACAAAGGGAAGCTTGCAAGATGCAATCCAAGGGTCAGACCTGGATATAGGATACAATTGTTTGCATGGAAGGGATTTTAGTGTGGTTTATCAAGCACATGTGACAAGAAGGGGAGGGGTGAGGCATGCAGTGTTTTGTCGTAATGGGATGGCCCCCATGATGATGTTCGTTTTGCCTCCAGCCATTAGCCAATATTGGCTTATGCTAAGTTGTGTGGACTGGTTGTCATGGAGTGGGATAGGGCACATCCTCGGAAGGATAGACCAAAAAGGGAAGAAGGTGTATAGAGAGGGGCTGCACCCTGTCTACACCATCAGTGTTGTCGGTTAAGGCTTCCTATGGCAGTAACGTGGGTTGCATGCCCTTCACTTGGAGGTGGGAGCGGTCACACAGCTTTTAAATGTGTGATGAGAAGAGGACTTGAGGAGGTTAGCCTGTTAGAACCAACTCTTCTCCCTGCGCTTGACTATTATTACTTGTGTGTGTTGATATTGTTTATACAAGGTGACACAAAAATCAGTGTTTATTTATATACATATCTATGAATCCATGTTACATAATGAGGATAAGAACCAAGTGTAGAACTCAGGGTTGTACCGGAGCGTGGCACACGCATCTAGTATTCGTAGCAGCTGACTTAATACTGATAGATATTTTGCCACGTCGAGTAGCATGGAACCCTGACCGAGTCTACTGGCAATATGTAACTCCTCCTCAGTGAGAACCTTATCAATCAAAGGGCCCTGAAGCCTAGTCCCAGCTAAGTCCGTACCCCGAATGTTAGTGAGTACTCGAAGGGACGTTGGTGCCACATAGGTTGGGTCCCTTTGGGATCGCCATTTGGCCAATCGCTCTTCTGAGACCGTCATGATCTGAGCCCCTAGTTCGGCCATTACAACGCGGCTTTCGCACCAACGCTGATCAAATTGACTCTGGCCTGCTGAGAGTCGCTTTAGTAGCTCTATGTCTATGAGATTCGGTCGGCAGAGCACTTCATTGAACGTGACGGTTAAGCGCAGTTCGTCAGCCTCCTCGTCAGGGATGAGTCGCATATGTTCATGCAGGAGCCTTTCCTAGTGCCCGTTAAGATGTTCTTGTTCTTCCCATGATAGAGGAAAGGTCAAGTAATCTCCAAGCTGCTCCTTGGGGATCGTGCCCATGTCCGCAAGGACGTAGACACGCGCGACCACCTTGAGCTTAGCCTCCAACTCAGTTAAGCATTCTGTGAAACTTCTATGTTCAACGAGGGCTTGCTCGGTTGCTATCTCATGCAAAGTTCTAAGAGTTTCCTTAGGCTTTAGCATGGCTGGGGGCTTAGGCCTAGATGAGCAAGATTGGTCCATGCCAGGTTTTCTTATGCTCTTGGGGTTCTCACGTTTCTCCTGAGGTTTTGTTGTTATTTCGTCATGGTCCTTCTCGGATGTGAGTGGTATAGATTTGTCACCCTATTGTGACAGCGTTGTATCCACTCTTGATTGATCAATGTGAGTTCTATTGTCAGTGGATAGAGTGTTGCAAGCAACTGTTGATGGCAACGGTTGCTTTGGTTTCTCAGAACACACGGATGTGCCTGGGGTTTCACCGCTATTAGGAGAGGCATCAGTGGGTTCATTGGTGGATGGACTCGATGCTTTATTCATCAGCTCTCTAGCGCCCTTCGTCTCAATGTTCCTGGGGTCCTCAACCACCTGCAACTATTGCTGTTTTCTCTGCTTTCTCCTCTTTTTCTTGGTCAATGAAGGTGCCTCTCTTGACGACTCAGGACCCTGGGCTATATCGACCGTTGATGTGCTTGGTCAGGCCTCAGCATTTCCCTTCTCTAGTGTGTTCTTATGGGACATAGCCGTGGTTTGCTGAATAGCCTTGCCCGGTTGTGAGGACACAACTGCCGCCCTTTTCGGAGAGTCTAGCTTTTCAACCAACTCCCTTGCATTTGACTCCTCCATCTTAGGCTTTAGGCACTTTGGAAGAGCTGAAGTTGCCGAGGGATTTGGTTGCGACACCTCCTCCACAGGTGAACTTCTAAGGACACGTTCCACAAGGGGCATTGTCACGGCCAAGGGCTGCGACTGCTGTGGTTCTCGATTGGAAGTAGGAGCAGCTAGTTTAGTGGGCTGGCTACCCTTGGTGGATTGCGGTGTCAAGTCCCTAGGGCGATCAGAAGTGGTTGTGTCTTTCGTTGGCGTTTGAGCACTCATTTGTGTAGATCGAACATGAGCTGATCTAGTCGCATTAGGTGGCTCAGGCATATCCTTGGGTCGAGAGCTACAAATGGCATCATGTCCCACCTCTTTGACGATTGGAAGCTTAGATGGAGATAGTGATTTGAATTGAGCAGTCGCCCTTGACAACTGCTGTGGTGCTTCCTGTGTCTGTTTGGGAGAAGAGGGCGTAGGAGATCTAGGGCTCTTGGGTGGACTTGGCACTCGCTGAATAATCTGCTCGAGGTTACTAGACGATTGTGCCATTTGCTTTGTTGAGCAATCAGCCTTGCCTTGAGCAATGTTGTGCCTATGATGCTTGTTCTCCCCTTGGGGAATCAAAAGCTCCTTGGGCGCTAACGATTTTTGTGCCTGCTCAATGGCTACGTATGACATCTGTCTATTTAGCATGCTAGGCTGGGGCTCTTTCCTTCGAATAGTCATGTCTGGTTTCTTGCCTTGAGACCTAGAGTTTCTCTTAGATTTCCTCCTGTGCCATGCCTTTGAGGCACTCTGGCCTTCAGCTGATAGAGACGGTTTAGCAGGGGGTTTTGGTACCCAAATCCATTGGTTGCCTACATAATACCCTTGAGCACGAAGCAACGCTTTGGATATCCATCGCGGCGTTGTGCTAGCGCTCCATCGATGCCTTCGCCTATAAGACTTGGGATTCTTTCGTGGTCTTCTACGATATTTGTGAGTCCAAATCCTGTCCTTGGCCTTGTCTCTTGACCTTCTTGTTTCCGGCATTGCCTCACTCACTGGTTCTCGTTGTTCGACCTGTGCTTGTATCAACTCTTCCAACAAGTCCTTGCCCTCGTTTGTAGGCGTGACTGTTATGTCATCACCTTCCTTGCCTTTCCCTTGAGGTTCGATGAGGTCACCCTTGCTAAAGGTGGTGACTATCCTCACACTCGGTAGTGTCAGGTGTATCCTCTGTGCTACATAGTCAGCCTCACATTTGGTCGCCCTTTTGAAGGGTCTTCCTAGGAGAGTTTCTTTCCTGCAGCTAGCACTTTTTGGAGGAACATGGAATAGGATAGGCAAGCTTTCTGTTTCAATTGTCGCAAGGATTTTGCACTTCCCTATGAGTGCTTGTGGGTGTCCCCCATAAGGGCTAAGAGTTGCACTAGTCGGTGTCAGCTCTGGTAGGCCTAGTAGGGTCCATGATTCATAGGTCAAGATATTAAAATCTGCTCCTTCATCAATTAGAGCATCAATAGTATGCTCTCTTTTTGCGGTGAGTTTGACCCTAAGATAAGCAGGTGGTACTATGTCTTCATCTTCCGGGTCCTGGCTTGTAAATTTAAGCCTTCTAACAGATGCCCTTGAGTTCTCGACTGCACGACCAGATGTGGATTCTCCACTACTATCTTGGATCGTTAGTGCAGTGCTATTCAAGGTACATCTCTCGTCAAGAGTGTCATGACTAGTCATCTTCGCATTTGTAGCTTGCTGAAGTTGCATTTTGCTCTGACTAGACACGGTTTGAACGCAATGTCTTTGTGTTCTCGTGGTGTGGCCTTTTTGCCCTTGATGGCTAGGTTGGCCCATTGATGTTCTAGGGTCTCTGTTTCTCTCGGTTCGGGTATGGGCTTTTGGTTGTTCTTTTGCAAGTGAGGACACATGCTCGTGTAGAGCCGTTACTACACTAGGGTTCAATTTGGAGGACCTGTCACGGCGCACATTTTCTCTCCAACCTACTTGGGGGAGGTGAGGAGGGGGCAGAGCCCCCTCTGCGGGGGTCCGGGGGGGCAGTCCCCCCGGCCCGCAGGGCCGTTATGGTAGACGCCATATGCAATTTGGAGGACCGTTTATAGCCAAATTTTGAACTATCTGCTCTAAACTTTCGCCCACTAATGGATCTGTGATGTGCCTTTAGCTCTACTTAGCCTTAGGGGTCAATCTCGAGGTTTAGATGTATCAAAATTTGTGTTCTAGGCATGTGTCCGATTTTGACAGTTTTTTGTCCGATTCTCAGATGTCCGATTTTCAGGTGTCCGATTATCAGAATCGGACGTCCGATTTTGGGTTGGTCCGATCGGCTCGGTGGTCCGATTTTGGTCACGTCCAATTCTGGGAGTCGGATCAAAAAGTGGTTTGATTTTCAAAGTGGTCCGATTCTGGGAATCGGATCGGACAGGGTGGTCCGATTTTGACTGGTCCGATTCTGACTGGTCCGATTCTGGACTGGTCCTATTCTGACTGGTCCGATTCTGACGGTCCGATTCTGGATGGTCCGAGTGTCCGAGTGTCCGAGTCTGACGGGTTGGTCCGATTGGACAGCATCCGAGTCCGAGTGGTCTGATTCTCAAAATCGGACGGGTTGGTCCGAGTCCGATCGGGCTAGTCCGATTTCGGGAATTGGACCAGACTGGTCCGACTCACTCTCAGTCGGGTGTCCGATTCTGGAAATCGGACGGTCCGACTCCAGAACTCGGGTGGTCCGATTCTGGGAATCGGACCACAGCGAGTTGGTCCGAGTGCGTTGGCGGCGAGCGCGATTCCCGCGCGTTTGTACCCTCCTCATTGTCTGGTGCACACAATCACCACAGACTTTCTAGATCTGATCAGGGCACTTGTTGGAAAACACCAGACTCACCTGGAGCAGCACGAATCACCGGCGCCTTGAAATCGGGGCAGCGCTTCCTCGCCCTATGAACCAGAAGTTCTCTCTCTCTCTCTCTCTCTCACAAGGCAAACCAAGGAACTGAGGTCTGTCCTGACCTCCCATGCCTCTTAAGGTCCTTTCCCAGCACTGCAGAACCTCACAGCTAGTTCCCTGTCCCTGTCTCACCCAGAACTTGAATCTGGTCCCCTGTTTCCCTGTTTTAGCATGTTATACAGCAACAAAAAACCCTGTTGTTTGCCTGTTTTTTTCTTCTTTTTCTTTGTTTTTTCCTACCCTTAATGCATTCTTCTTTTTCTTTGTTTTTTCCTACCCTTAATGCATCTAAATCACAGAATAAATACCTATGCTGCTCCATTCCACAACATAAATCTCAGAAAGCAACAAACCTACTTGCCAAGGAGATCGAATACCATCTTCAACCCCCTCGCTTCCTACCTATCTAACTCAAGCACCGGTTCAGGAAAAACCCCTTACTTTGATGCTCAATTCGAAGTGCGCAAGCGCTCAAGGCTTGAATCCGTAGGTCCCGGCAACGGAAGCAAAATGTGGGAGCCTTCACTCAACCGCCAAGACCCATAGACCGCTTATTGATTCAAGTGTTCCAAGCCGAGCACTAATGGCTACCTCTCACATAGCCGATGCGCAATGCATACCTTACGGGTGTAGTGAGCTTACCTTGATGCCATTCGAGTTACCTCCTCTCCCGCGCACTCTAGTAGCTCCACGATCCAAGTGCAAGCTTCAAGCAAGCTCCATCCTCAAGCTCCACACTCCAAGCTCCATTGCCGCAAGCAAGAGAAGAGAAGAGAAGAGAAGAGAAGAAGAGAGAAGAAGATGGAGAGCTTCTCCTCCTCGGTCCCTCACCCTCACACACTCACTCCCTCACACTCTCACACTCCCTCTCTCAAGCACAAGCTCAAGCAAGCAAGAAGAAGAAGAAGAAGAAGAAGAGGAGAGCTACTTTTGGCCACACACAAGAATGAGCTTCTCATTCACCTTTTCAACTTTATACAAAACCCTAAATCCCTTTTGGGCGGTCATCCCCTTTTCCCCTTTTTACATGGCCGGCCATAGCCTAGGCCCTTTTTCCCATTGTCCTTCTATCTTCCTAGCTTCCTCTCCACCGCCCGTCTACATTTACAAATTGCACGGGTGAGAGCCCGGCGCTCTTTTACAAGATTTCAGGGTGCGCCTTTTTATTTTAAAATGTGCCTTTCCCCTTTTGCCTTTGCCTTGGACTTTTAAGGTTGCCCTTGCGCTTTTGGCCTTTTCTCCTTTTCTTTCTTCAGTCGGGCTACATTTTTTCCGCCTTTGCCCTGCGTCTTTTCCACTTCCTTTTGCTTTCTTCGTGTTGGGGTTAACATGTACTTAGATTCACCATGCATGCACCACAAACATGATATGTGACCACATTGATCCAACATCAATAAATATGCAAAAGAAAGTTCTCTCTCTCTCTCTCTCTCTCTCTCTCTCTCTCTCTCTCTCTCTCTCTCTCTCTCTCTCTCTCTCTTCAAACTATGTTATTGAATGTATATTATGTGAATAACCTTTGGGTATATTTAATGGGGAAGGTGACATTGGGGTGTATTTAACTGAAAGGGAAGTAGAACCCAGGAGGAAGAAGCTTGGCGGTGAGAGCTATGGTGGATGGAAAGTAAGAGTAAGAGAGAGAGAGAGAAACTCAAAGTGGGAACTCCAACAGCCACAATGTGTGGCCGGGTCTTCCTTTATTCAAACTATCACTAAAAAGAATAAAGAATAAGTGACTGTGATGAGCGCCCGCCACCTGCAGTGTGCAATGGCAGATATTGTCAATGTAGTAAAGTGTAATAATACATGGGTGACTCGGCGGAGGCGCCTTTATCCCCAACAACCTCCCACTTAAAGGCGAATCTTCCCCAGTGAGAGAGAAAAGAAAAGAAAAGACAATACGACATGTACACATGTACAACACGATGAGGAAAAAAAAGTCATCTCATCCAACGCCCACCAATCTCCTGAGGAAGGCAAAGTGCTCTGTAGTGAGGCTCTTCGTGATCAAGTCTACATGATTCTGCTCAGTTGGAATCTTGACAAGGTCAACAGACCTATCCTCAATGGCCTCGTGAATGAAGTGATACCTCATCTCAATATGTTTTGTCTTCGCATGGAAGACCGAATTCTTGGCCAACTGAATGGCACTCATAGAATCTGAATGCAGTGTAGGCATAGCATCTGTCATACCAAGGTCTGCAATCAAACTGCCTAACGAGATAGCCTCCTTGCAAGCCTCTATGACTATAATATACTCGGCCTCTATAGTAGAAAGAGCCATACACTTCTGCTCCCTGGACATCCAAGAGATAGCCCCTCCAGCATATATGAACACATAGCCAGAAGTGGACTTCCTACTATCTGCATGTCCTACATAATCCAAGTCAGTGTACCCCACGACTCTTGTATCCTAGTTGCCATAGCAAATACACATATTTTCTATGCCCTTCTAGAACCTCATGATACCCTTCACGGCATCCCAATGTTTCTTGCTAGGTATAGCTATATAATGTGCCACAACCCCAACTGCAAAGGCAATATTTGGACGAGTGGCTATCATGGCATACATAAGATTGCCCACGGCTGATGCATAGGGAATCTTGGCCATCTCGGCCCTCTGCTCATCTGTATATGGACAATCAACCTATGAAACCTTCACATGAGAAGGTAATGGACAACCAATAGGCTTAACATCCTACATACGAAAGCGCTCAAGGAATTTATGAATGTACTCCATCTGTGTGACAGATAGAGTAGTCCTTGAGATCTATTGTGCGTAATGCGCATACCAAGTGTATGAGAGGCATGTCCCAGATCTTTCATCTCAAAGCTCTTCTTGAGCTAATCCTTAAGAGCATCTAGCTCCTCATGAGCTGTCCATGCTAAAAGCATGTCATCCACATAGAGTACCAAAATCAGTAAAGAACTGTCACGGACTTTCTTTGTGTACAAGCACGAATTCATAGCACTGCTACGATTGTAGCCCTGTGGCTACATGAATGCATCAAACTTATGGTACCATTCCCTAGATGCCTGCTTCAAGCCATATAGACTCTTCTTTAGCTTGCACACTAGGTGTTCCCTACTAGGGTCTGCAAAGCCCTTAGGCTGCTCCATGTAAATCTTATCATGCAAGTCCCCATGTAAAAAAGCTATATTGATATCCATCTGGTATAAGTCCAGGTCAAGCTATACAACCAAAGCCAAGACTAAGCGTAGGGTGGTCATCTTAACCATAGGAGAAAAGACTTCATCAAAGTCAACACCATGCTCCTACTTAAAGCCCTTAGCAACCAATCAAGCCTTGTATGCCGGCTTGGGGTGTCTAGGGGTACTTTTCAACTTGTACACCCACTTGCATGGCAAAGCCTTCTTACCCTGAGGCAAGGAAACCAAATCCCAAGTCTGGTTCTTATGCAATGAGTCAAGCTAAGACTGCATAGCCCTCTCCCAAGAGTGACAATCACCCTTGTGCATAGCATCATCATAAGTGAGAGGCTTTCATGCATCTGTAACTAGTACATAATCCATAGAGGGCACAAAATGGTCAGGAGGTCGTCTATCTCTAGTAGAAAACCTCAACCTAGGCTCAACTCCCTAACCAACATCTTGTCTAACATCAACATGTCTAACATCTGGGCCATGAGCATCAGGTGATGCTGCACGCTGTCTAGCTGGCCGTGGAGCGGGCATTACGGAAGCAAGTGGCTCCTCCTGAAAGATAATTCTGTGTACCTCAACCACTTTCTCATGCTGCATATGCATTTTGTCCTCATGAAAGATGACATCATGGGTGCGGATCACTTTCTACGCCTGCGGATCCCATAGATGGTAACCCATCTCTCATACATCTCCATAGCCAATGAAAATGCATTTGACACTTTTAGGATCTAGCTTATTGCGTTTGTCCTTGGGCACATGGCAGAATGCCTCACATCCAAAGACATGCAAATGATCGTAAGAGGGGGGCTTCCCTGCCCATACCTCCTCTGCAAGCTGAAAGTCAATGCCACTGCTAGGTGACCTGTTAATGAGATGCACTACAATAGTAATTGCCTCAGCCCAAAAGTGTTACGGTAAGACAGCTTGGCTAAGCATGCTACGGACCCTTTTTTGAATGGTCATATTCATGTGTTCAGCCATACCCTTCTGGGGAGGGGTGTAAGGGGCAATCAACTGACGCTTAATGTCAAGAATCACGTGGTGGAGGGGATTGCTCAAGATGCTGCGCCGAACACACACAGAATGCACAAGGAGAAGCTCACTCAAGAGACAAGAAGAGAGATGGAGGCCAAAACGTTTTCTTGCTGATTTCTTCTTCTTCTTTCACACACTTCACAATGTACACAAAGTATAGATAAGATACAAGATAAAGGAAAGTGGCCTACTAAGTCAAACAATGCATAACCGACTACACTAGTCGACTGGCGTTATAACTATGCCAGCTGTAAATAGGTGTAACAACCTGAATATAATAAGTAATGAGTCAGTAGCCATGTGAGAGTCATAATGACCACCGACGTGCTAAGTGTAGACGTGTGGACCCATCTAACCAGGCGGTCCATCATCAATGTCCGCATGTGTTGAGCTTGTCATCTCAACACTTAATACCCCACTCATCACAAAACTGCTCAAAAAGCACGTGATACATACTCACCCCATTATCTAACCTTAGGAATTTCAGCCTCTATTCCTAGACCTGTTCTCTGCTAATGCAAGCCAATGCTGAAATGTGTCTAAGACATCGGATTTTATCTTTATGGGATAAGCCTAAACCTTGCGTGAGTAATCATCTATGAAAGTAACAAAATACTTTGCCCCACCTAATGACTGCTGACAGGGCATGGGCCCACATACATTTGAGTGCACAATAGCCATGGGCTCACCCATGCATTTTTTACTAGACTTTTTATGCTTATTTCTAGTCTTCCTACCATACAAACAATGATCACAAGATTCAGAATGCGAAGAGTCGAAAGGCAGAAGATACTACAAAGCACCGAGCATTTTCATTCCTTTAAGGGACATATGCCCCAAACGAGCATGCCAAAGGCATACATGGGAGATAGAACCCATAGACAAAACATGATTCAAGGTAGCTCTAGATACAAGTAAGGGATACACGCTACCAGACTTGGCACCTCTTGCAAGCACAAGCCTGCTACAAGTAATCTTCCATGCAGAGTCTCCAAAAGACACAAAATACCCTGCATCATCAAGCTGTCTAACTAACATAAGGCTGCGAGTCAACGCAAGTACATGGCGTACATCATGCAAAACAAAAGAATTGCCAGAAGGAAATTGCAGCCTACTAACATCTCTAATGCCCATAATGTCAAGAGACCTGTCATCACCAAGACGCATAGAACCAGAGATGGTACGATAGGTATGAAACCAATCTCTACAGGGTGTCACATGAAATGACACACCCGAATCCAAAAGCCAGCACTGCACATACATAGAATGTGTCTCAAAAGCCTGTAAGGCATCACATGAAGAAGCTGCAAGTATATAATCCTCATCTGAATCAGTGGCCTGCATGGCATTAACCTCTTCTATCTTCACACTGGACTTTGCAGGTACAATAATGCGCTCAGAAGACTTTTCTTGCACTTTCTCTTTTCCATTTTCCTTGTGCTTATCATTGCGCATCTTATGGCATTGTGGCCTAATATGTCATGCTTTCCCACAATAATGGCAGGTAAGATCAAACTTCCATCCTCCATGGGACTTACTGCGGCCACATGACTTTGATCTGGACTTTTGAGAGTCCTTGCCCTTATGATCATTATCATGCCTGCCATGTCTACCACCTCTAACGGTCAATGCATGTGAAGAGCGGGAATCATCATTGTTTTTCCTATTGATTTCCTCAGTCAATAAAGCACTCTCAATATCTTTGATTTTCAGCTCATCAAGCTTGTTCGTGCATATGGCAGTACGGAAGACATCCCATGATTCAGGCAAGGTGCCAAGTAGAAACAACGGGTGCAAGTTGTCTTTGAACTCAATACCCTGTGACAACAGATTCTTCATGATAGCATGAAATTGGCTGAAATGAGATGATAGGGATGTCCCCTCCATATGAAGGTCCATTAACTGCTTCAGCCAATACATGTGTGACACGGGGCTCTACTCCACATAAAGCTCTTGAATCTTCTCCCATAAGTCCCATGCACTCTGATTCTCATCTTCAACAACATTATGATGGACCTCTTCTGAGAGTGACAAGATAATGGTAGACTTGTATAGCTCATCAACTTCCATCCAAACATCAGCATCCATATCCTTGGGTTTATCACCCTTGAAACGCAATGGTTTAATCTGCAACTTCTGCACCAAAATCTGCCATATTTGGGACTTCCAATACCCATAGTTAGTACCATCCAACTTGGCAATGTTAAAGAGGGTTGTGTCTTTTAGATGACCAGCCATACTGTCCCAAATCAAAGCAAAAATGCAAAATTGCAGGTTGCTGTAATTAGCAAAAAATGCATTAAAACCACTGCTAAAACTGGATGAAAGAGTGGATATCACCAAAGGAACCACCTTCCACCAAATATGACCAAGATAAAATCAAACAGTATAAGCATTACCCTAATACAAGTGCTCAAAATCTATAGATTTTAGCTTGCTGGAATAAATTATAGCAGTATGGAAAAATGTCCCAAAGTGAAGCAATCACTGATACATATGTCACTACAACTGCCAAGTAGCAAGATACATCCATCAGTGAGTGTCAAGGGGCAAGAAGGTACCAAGAACTATCAAACCAATAACCTATCAGGAAAGATACATCTCACAAGTCTAGAAGTCATGCATGTAATGGGTCT
This sequence comes from Lygodium microphyllum, assembly GCF_053477565.2. Taxonomy (NCBI): domain Eukaryota; kingdom Viridiplantae; phylum Streptophyta; class Polypodiopsida; order Schizaeales; family Lygodiaceae; genus Lygodium; species Lygodium microphyllum. The sequence goes on from NC_141135.1 coordinate 111,040,155, forward strand.
CGGGGTAAGAGAAGAGACCAAGCACAAGCACAACTGATAGAGCAAAAAGCTGATGCATAACCATCCAAGATGCATACAAAACTGACAAACTTGTGATAGAGATAGGTGTCTGCCCCAATAGGTGTATCAAATCAGTCCACTATAGACTAATTGTAGACATAAAGCTCTCAAGAGAGCAAATGCATGTAACTGTCCCACAAGCTCAAGCTCAAGTGTAAGTAAAACTCTGTGTACATCCGAATATGCCAAGAGGCTCCCACTGGAAGTAAAGTCAGATGCAAATAGAGCAAGCAACGCTCAAATACATCGAGTACATAGCATCAGATATTCCAAATCTCAAAAGGGTACATCCATAGCATAAATCCCAAGCTATCTCAAACCCGTAAAGCATAAGCCTGAAAGCATTCAAATAGCATGTAATTGACAACCAAATGTAATGCCCAGTAGGTCCAAAATGCTCAAATACATCCAAAGACGAAGCTCCAAGTGGCTGTCATGCATGGGCAAACCAAGTGGTAGCCATATCTGACCAAAGCATAAATGCAAGAGGCCTAAATGTCAAGTAGTGACAATAGGCATAAACCGATCCAAAGCATGCCAATTCAGTCCAAATGCCAGTGAATGACAACCAAGACGGAGCCTAATCCAAGCTCAAAAGCATTCCAGAACCAAAAAAAAGCATTTGACAATCTCCAAATACATCAATATAATCATTCGAATCGCCGGTAAACACCTCGTATCCAAGAACCAATGCATACACCAAGTAAATGAGCTTGAGCCACTATATTACAACAGCATATTCACTGTCAAATGAAGCTCAATCGGTGCCCAAATCTGCTCCAAATCAGTCCCAAAGCATAGGCATAGCATCCCATAACATCCGGGCATCACGAGCATCAATAGGCATCAAATGGGCAATGCTAAGAAGCATCAAACATCAAATGTCAAGTGCTGCCCTGTTTTTGACAGTCATGGGACTGTGTAGTACAGCAATGGCTGAAGGTGGAAGCACTCGTATCGATCGTCGGGAGCCAAGAACAAATGCCGGGGAGTTCGAAGATGATCGGGAAGATTGCAAACAATGCTGGGAAGTCGGGGAAGGAGCTGGAAATGCCAGAAGTGAATCAGCCTAGCCCCCTAAAAATGCACCGCATTTTGTGCTGGCTGCTTCTGGGGGTTCGAGAGTTTTCAACAGTGCTATTGAGCACTTTGCAATGTTCAAGGGGCTCCAATACAACCCTACAAGGTGCCAAATGAAGGCTGGGAAGATCGGGGAGGAGACAGGAGATCAAAACATACCTACAAATGAAGGTGCCATGGCTGCCATTGAAGCTCGAGTTGAAGCTCTTCAAATTTGGGTTGAAGAGAATGCCGAGCAAGCTCCAATGCCTTTGCTCTGATACCAGTTAAAAGGGAAGTAGAACCCAGGAGGAAGAAGCTTGGCGGTGAGAACTATGGTGGATCGAGAGCAAGAGCAAGAGAGAGAGAGAAACTCAAAGTGGGAACTCCAACAACCACAATGTGTGGCCGGGCCTTCCTTTACTCAAACTGTCACTAAAAAGAATAAAGAATAAGTGACTGTGATGGGCGCCCGCCACCTGCAGTGTGCAGTGGTGGGTACTGTCTGTGAAGTAATACACGGGCGGCTAGGCGAAGGCGCCTTTAAGAGAGAGAGAGAGAGAGAGAGAGAGAGAGAGAGAGAGAGAGAGAGAGAGAGAGAGAGAGAGAGCAAATATAACCCCCACTGACCCATCAAGAAAGATCTCTCTTTATTTCTTGAATACTAAACTTCTCCTCCTTGTGCCACATAGGCTTGGGAGCCTTTTGGTTGGTTCGGGATCCCCAAGTCAAACCTCTAAATAATCTATAGAATAAAAGATTCTATTGATCACTTTTGTACTAGAAATAAATGGAGGAACACTTGAGAGTCTAGAGTGACTAACAACCATCAATGTTGGACAAGGTTTAATATCCAAAACATGTATATAAGAGTATGCACATATATATAGCATAAGTATTATATATGCATTGTTTAGACTCTCTATAAGAACATATATGAAGTAATTTATAATGTATATAAAATACTTGAAGAAAAAAGGAGAAGTAATAAGTAGAGATATTAGCGAGAAGTAATAAGGAGAGAGAGGGGAGGGGGTTTAAACACCATTTCTTTACATGCACCTTAAAGACTTGTGTGTAGTGTGCAGTGTGGAACACTAGTATGTAATACTATATTATTTTGGCTATGGCCTTGGTAATAATTGAGCCACCATAATGATTCTGAACCTAAAGATGACTCCTAAACCTTAATTTGAAACCAAAAACACACAATTTAATATCTTAAATGCTTTTGTGAGGTTAAGATACTTTTCTACTTTCTTTTTCCCTCTTTTTCACATGACAAATTCTCTCTCTCTCTCTCTCTCTCTCTCTCTCTCTCTCTCTCTCTCTCTCTCTCTCTCTCTCTCTCTCTCTCTTTGTGGTAGGTCTCTCTCTAGGGCAGTGTGATCAATGGTGGGAGTGGACTGGCAGGCTCGTTGATGCGAATGCAAGTAGTGGTGGGAATGTGGGTCCTCAGCACTATCTCCCACGGGGTCTTAAAGACCCTAAGAGTTGGGATCTACCGCCATAATTTCACTCGATACACATGAGAGATTATGGCTGCTACTTTTTGAAAAAGTAAACCCGAACTAAAAAGTAAACCCAGTCTGTACTTTTTCATAAAGTAAACCTAGCTAAAAAAGTAAAGCTAGCCCATCAAAAAGTGATCACTAAAAAATTGTTGCCGAAAATTGACTTGCCAAAAGGTAATTATGACTTAGTACTTTACAACTCACAATATTCGAATGTGTGTACAACGAATAGTGTAATGGTTGAAGGTTTATCTCATTTATGAGAGATTATGGGTTCAAACCCTCCAAACTTTAAACTTTTCTCTTTGTAAAAATGTTAGTGTTTTTTCCACTAGAATTTTTAATATTTAAACCTTACCTTTTACAAAAATACATGTCTATCTTGAATCCCCCTTTCAAGCTTTTGAAGCCAAACTTAGGGAAATAACTTCTAGAGAGAAATAAAAAATCACCAAAGAGAGAAGTTCAAAGATTAAGAAAATAACTTTAGAGAGAGAGTAAAATTCTAATGAAATAACTTGTAGGGAGTAATAAAAATTCTAAGGAGAAACAAAAAATTAGCAAAGAGAGAAGATTAAATATGTTACGAATTTGGAGGGTTTGAACCTACCACCTCTCTTAAACAAGTCAAACCTTCAACCATCACACTATCCATTATACACATGATGAAATTGCCAAGTTTTAAAGTATTATCTAGTAATTACCTTTTGGTAAGTGAGTTTTCGGCAATAATTTTTTGGTAATCACATTTTGATGGGTTAGGTTGACTTTTTCGACTGCCTTTACGTTATCAAAGAGCATGGGATGGGTGTACTTTTTGGTTTGGGTTTACTTATTCAAAAAGTTGTAGCCATGATCGCTTGTGTCGTGTATTGGGTGCAATTATGGCTATAGATCCCAACTCTTAGGGGTATTTAAGACCCCGTGGGAGATAGTGCTGAGGAATGTGGGCGGCCTTGGTGCACGAGACAAAAGGTGCGTAGTGAGAGGTGTAAGAAATGCCATGGTAGGAGGCAACAAAAGGAAACAACATGCTAGTAGTGGGGGAGAGAGAGAGAGAGAGAGAGAGAGAGAGAGAGAGAGAGAGAGAGAGAGAGAGAGAGAGAGAGAGAGAGAGAGAGAGAGGAAAATAAGAGGAGAGAAAAGAAAAGGGTAAAGATAGAGAGGGATGGAAAAGGGAGGGGGAGAGGGAGAGGAAAATAAGAGGAGAGAGAAATGAAATGGTATATTAAGGTCTACAAAAGGCCAAAATGACTTATGAGACCATGAGTTACAATCATGTGTATGATGGTACAACTGTCTGGGTAAAATATGTAGCACAAAGCAAAAAGGAAACTAACTATGGCTATTTGTAAAACATAGAGCTCTATCTAGTAACAATGAGCTCCAAGTGGTACAATCTCATGTGGGTATGGAGGTCTTAGCTCTAGTCCAAGCAATAATCCCATGTATCCACATATGAAGGTGTTGTCAGTGTCTATGTCGAGGCCTAGGACGTCTGGATCTGTGTCGAGGCCTAGGACGTCTGGATCGGCTAAGCTAAATGGATCGATCAATCAGTGCTCCTTGTCTATGTGTGGAATGTAGCGGTGAGAGAGGCTCTTGTGTGGACTGTGGCTGTAACTCTATTGAAGTCTTCCAAGTCTCCTTTGCAAAGAAGTCTGGTGAGCTACCTCTATGGTGGAGGGTCTTGGTGTCCTGAAGCAGTGGTACTCCTGAGGTGCATGTCATGAAGCCATCGTATCTCAAGAAGAAAGAGGCCAAGGCATCGCTGATCGGTAAAATCCATGATTCTAGATAGTGGTCCAAATTCATCTCTAAAAAGATGGTGGAAATGACCACGGACCTCATAATATGCTAAGTAGCGACGGCAGATATAATGCTCCTCTGTCTCTCTGGCTCTAATGAGAGAGAGAGAGAGAGAGAGAGAGAGAGAGAGAGAGAGAGAGAGAGAGAGAGAGAGAGAGAGAGAGAGAGAGAGAGAGAGAGAGAGAGAGAGAGAGAGAGAGAGAGAGGAGGAGGAGGAGGAGGAGGAGGAGGAGGAGGAGGAGGAGGAGGAAAGTAGAGGGAGAGAGAGAGAGGAGATTGCCAAAAATAGGCTAGCATTCCTACAAATTCATGCAAATACACTGTTAACCTTAATTAAATTGATTGCAAAATAAGGCAAAGGGTCTACGTATCACTTCTCTCATTATAAACATGGTATCACAAGATTAGCTTCCTTAAAAGCTTTCTGAGGGCAATAATTTTTAGATGGTTATTGGGATGGCTTTATATAACAAATAAGGAAGAGTTCGAATGTGGCACTATTAGAAATATATTTTCTAATGGAACAACACTAAAATATCATAGAGATGCATTGAATGACTAATGCTTATCTTTGTCAATATATTTTTTATGTAAATATAATTTTCAAATTAGATTTAATTTTTATGAAAAATGCATGAACATGTTGTGAACACCTACTAAAAGCAACATAAAAGTTATCAACACTACGAATATTTAATATATATATTGCTCTAAATGAAGCATAACAACTTCAATAGTAAACTTTATTACCTCACATATTTAACTCTCCTAATGCATTAGAGATAGTTTTGACAGGTATTTTCAATGCAAGTTAAATCAAACGTAATGAAGCTCAAAAGATAGAAAATTTTACATTTCTCCATTCTATCTAAAACATGAACACAAGATAAATGTGAATTGCATCAAAATTTCATATATGTACCCTAGAAACCATTGAGTTTTGCAAATGGGTTTACTACATGTATAGTTGTGAAGTTTAACATCTTATCATAGGACTAACTTCTCTCTATGTGATTAAAAAAGTTTACATTTTCAATTATGGCTACTTATGAGGCCCTTAAATTTCCAATAGTTGTTTGGTATTGAGATTTGTTCCCCTTACAATTTAGTCACTTAAACATCCAACATAAAATGCATTTGAAATTTATGCAAGTTGTTCTTGCAACAATAGTTTAGTTTATTTAAAAATCATAATCCATTTGAGAGGTATTTATAAGTATTCAAATGCAAGTCTCTTAATGAAAATGTTAAGTGCACATATGAAATAAAATCTCAGACTTCTATCTCATAACTTCACTTCAAATGCTTAATACATTATTATAAAGCAATGAATGACTCCAAAAATTAAAAAAGTCTAAGAGAAGAAATCACTAAATTCCATTGTAAGAACAATACAAGTACCCAAAATAAAACCCAAAGTTATAAAAAGCACAATAATATTATTTCAATCCCCTCTAATGTTTCAAGAGGGGCTAACATAATACTTGCAATTCATGAGAGGTTAAGGCTAATAGAGTACTTGCATTTCATGGATCTTATCCACTCTATTGTTTCAAGAGAGCCTAACATACTACTTGCAATTCATGGATCTAAGACAACGGGCTTCATAAGCCTCCAAATAGACATTGACTCATCGAACTAAGCTAAATCATAAAACATTTTTTTGTCCACATCTTGTATGAAATTGAATGCATGCATGTACCCTATGGCCATGGGTTGACACAATTCTAGCATATCTAGATTTGCCATCTCAAAGTTAACACCATTCTCTTAGACCCTCTTCTCAAAGTCTATTGTTGCACCCACTAGCAAATTCAAAGATGGCCTCTTCTCACATCCATGCTGATATTGGAGGATGCCATGTGTCTTGCAATTTAACCATGTTGTTGTCAACTCACATCTTTATTCAAGCTTAAAATGTACAAAAAATTCCAAATTCAAGAAACATAAATTTAAATCCAGCATGGCTTTTCCATGCTCGTAAAAACAATAAATTTTTGTTCACTTTGCAATCTTTAAAAGGGTCGCAACAGTAGAAGATATGCTATTAATAAACAAATCTTATTGTATGTTTATTGCATTTTTGAGAGTTAAAAAGTTTTTATTTAATGATTTTGCTACATAAAGTGTAAACATAACAAGGAATGTACAAAAACAATAATTGAGATAAGACATCCAAAATTCCAAATGAAGTAAATAGAATGCATGCATCTGCAAATAGATTGGCCATGGTAGTCAAAAGCTACAAATGACATGTATAAATGGGTATTTAAAAACATGTGTGGGTCATTCAATTAACCTAGCTATATGCAATAAGATTTGCATATTCGACTATCATTTGCAATGATTTATTGCATCCTTCTTTGGCCATCTCCATTCTTGCATTATGTTCATGGTTGTAGCTTTGAGATTGATGTTAATATCTTGGACCCTATTGCACCCATGTTTTGGGATAATAGCTACAAATGTGTTCAAAGTTGATCCAATAGTATTGGGATCAATATTCCTTAGAGGTTCAATAGGTAGTGGTGCATCATCTAAAAGTTGAATTCAAGAATCAATCCCTTAAATGAGTAAAATGGCATCAATCAAATTTAGTTTATGCATCTGAATGTAAAATTTTTAAATCTCGAGGATTATAAGAGCTGCTGACATCCACTATAGGATCTATAACTCTCTCCCGTCCAAATACATGCTCCATATAATCATAAAGGTGTTGCTCGAAGATGAGATAATAGAAATTCTCTTTCAAACACTCATCTAATGTCATCATGTAGTAGCTATCCTTGCCATTGGGAATATGACACTCCTAGTTAGAGAACTACTAAAATACTAGCCATAATTGTGACCATTTTATTCATGCCTACTCTAGGTTGACAATTAGGTCCTTTTGATGCACATCTACACCACATCCTCCCATTGCTTTGCGGGTGTTTTTGAATTTTTATCTCAAACCATCTTGCAAACATGAATTGTTAGTAGATTTTAGATGAAATGGCCTAAGTGTTGGAATTTGATGGAATGATTGATGGTGGTCATGGAGTTCGAGATGGAATGGCCAAACTATTGGGCATTGTGGAGGTACTCAAGAATTGTTAGGTAATGGGGAAGAGGGGCGCAAAGATGTAACAAGGATATGAGATGAAACATGATTTACATTTTTTGATGGGTGATACAAATTTGCTATCTAAATGGATAGCGATGAAAAATTGATAGACCTAGGCTACAAGAGTAATGAATACAATGGATGTAGAAGATGCATCACACCTAGAGAAATAGGCTCAAACATGTTACTAATAGGGGTGCTAGGAATCCTTTGAGGTGTGATGCAATGGATGTAGAAGAGGCATCACACCTAGAGAAATGGGCTCAAACATGTTACTAATAGGGGTGCTAGGAATCCTTTGAGGTGTGATAAGAGGGTAGAAAGAGGTGGGTTGTGGTGAAGGAGATGAAGGTGAATGGGATGGAATAAAGGACCTAAAAATATGAAACTTAAGGAGTGACCTTTTGAAATCTTGAAAGGCAACAAACACACTACACCTATACAATCAATGCCATGCCCTTGGGAAGTTTTTTCCACTTTGAGGTGTGGATGTGGCATGCATGCGTTCAAGGACTTGACACCTTGAGGAGGTCTTTGTGAAGAGAAAAGTGGGAAACATAAAATTTTATTAATTTCATAACAGGCTTCGACAACCTTTCATAGCAACATATATTGAAATGTTTGATCACTTTGCATAATTGGCCTTGATTACTTGAAGCCTAATGAGATTGGGTCATATTCTTTCATTAATTTATTCATGTGTGATTGATTGAAGTCTAAATTTTTATATGTAGATTTCAAGCTTGATTAATTTGAGCATGCTTTATGAATTCTTCAAGTTGGAATAATTGAAGACTAGTTGCTTTCTCTTTTCTACTTCAATAATTGAAGCATGATTCACTTCTTGCTTTGCATGCACATGCATATTTCTTGTTTGCATGCAAATTCAGAGTTCAATGGAATGATTGAGAATGTAAAATCAAATTTTATTTGTAAAACTTAATGTTCATTGAACTCAAAGTGAATCTATGATCTATTGTTAATGTTCATGTTTACTTAGGTTAATGCCAACATTGTTGTTTTATTAAACTTAAGGGTAGTTCAAGTTAAAGATTTAACTTCTCCTTCTTGCTAAAACTTGATATATTTAGTACACTTCATATATTGTGATCTCAAATGTAGTTGCTTTTAGGTAATCTTATAATTTGCTAAGGATGTTAATGATGTGAAATCATAATGACCATTTTTTTGTAAATCTTAAGCTTCATTAAACCTATTGCATTTTCCATGTTAATGTTCTTTAACATGATTACTCAATATGGTTACTATTGAGAGTTCTCAATTTTTCTAATTAATATGGGACGAATGTTATTTCTATTGTACAAATAATGAGAGGCCCATGCTATTAGATCCAACTTTTCTCTAGGTTGTATTATATTGTTTATGACATGAATGCAACTAGGCGTAAGTTGTGTTATTCACACTATTTGAAGCATTGGACTCTATTGTTTATTAATTATTCATGTTTATTATTGTCTCATTTGCAAGTGTCCCAATGTGCTTATGTGGGTTTGGGATGACGAGTTTAGCAAGTCTAAGTAAAATTTCATCAACCCTCATTATATGGACAACTTCAAATAGTGCTCTATTTGGAGATTGAAAAACACTTGCATTTTCCTTAAATTTATTTGCAAATGCTAATTCTAAAACACCTATTTGGCTTGAGAGTCGTCTCTAAAACACCCTTTCATTTAGAGTAAGCCTTCCTTGTTAATCATGCCCCTTATGGTTTCTTTGATCTCCTTGTTGAGATATTATAGACTATGATCTGAATCAAGACTAAGAGGTTTCCTTGGATAATAAAGGTTCCATGAGAGACCTTGATTCCACCCCCTTCACTTTCTTGCAGGTTGTCCTTGGGTCTTAAACCTAGCTATAGGACTTTGAGCTTGTGCCATTATCTCAGATTAATAAAGCACTCTCCCCATCACATGATTGCACCTCATTGAAGACAAAAGGATAAGAACAAACACATGGCCCTTTGTTTGGCTCATCTATTGCCAGCACTCAACCACATGATCCCCCTGCACCCATGAATGCTGATATCACTTATGATCATTTGGCTCTCAAGGGCAGGGGTCAATACTCAAACCACTATGTCTTTGAATCTTGATAGGTCAAAAGTGGAAGGATTGGGAGAGATAATGGTTCATTGCGAGTGCAAGAAAGAGATATAATCTAATTCATGGAGTGTTTGACATTTAAAAAAAGGTGAAACATTGTTGCCAAATGATTAGCTCCATGTGTTAGGAGCAAGGGGTCCATGAAACTAATACCTAATGCTAGGATAAGTAGGAAAAGCTATAGGTTGGGATTCTCTTGAAGAAGCTCCTCACATGGGTCACGTAATCCCGGATGTCCTCTTTCTCTCTCTTCTTGATGTTCATGAGTCGTACTAGCAGGTTATTAGAGTAACCAGGTTCGAAAAATCTCTTAATGAAGAGATTTTCAAGCCATTGATATTGGCTCGCTTTGCAACATCTAGACTTGTGTATCAAGTCCATCGGCCCTTGTCACCTAAGCACTGTCCGAAAGCTTGGGAGTGTTGAGTAGGATCAATGAGGCCCTTGACCTCGTAGACTTGCTCAAACTACTCCACAAAGCTGTATGGGTCGCAATGGTTGCTTGGCATTTGTCCAGCTACTTTGCTACCACGATGATTTTTTATTGGCTCTTAGAGCCTTGGTTGACTCCCAACCCTGCCAATAGCGATGTTGCCAACATTCCAATGCTCTGTTCTGCTGCAATGTTATCTAACAGCCACTTTGTCAAAAGCTGCTTAGCGTGAGGTCTCCTTCTAGCGCTCTCTCACCCTGTGTCCAATTTATGCCCGCTAAGGCTAGCACTCTCTAGATCTCTCGCATTTCCATGCTTTGGGGTAAACCCCTAGTTTGTTGGTCCTAGTTGTACATGGCTAGGCCTTGCAGGGCCTTGCTTGCTAGCTTCCTCTCCTCCTCAATATCTGCTATGATGTCCTCTGCAAGCCTACCACAGTGTTCCAGTTGAGTTTGGGCATCATATTTGCTCACTAGTTGATAGATCGCCTCATGAAAGTCTCCTAGGTCAAGTTCCTTGTTGCTTCTATGGCTTGAGTTGCCCTCTTCCATGTCTAAGACTTCTTGTTGTACCAAGTTGTCGATCAAGCTGATGAGGTCACGTAGATCCACTTCCCCAGTAGTGTCGATCCTTACTGTGTCCGGCTCTTCAGTTGTGTTCTTTGCTTGGTCCTACTTTTGAGGATTCGATTACCCATTTATGTCTTGGGATCTTCTCTTACTGGTGGGTTCCTTCAAGTTCTTATGTCTGGGAGAGTTCCTTGTTAATTACAACTAGTCCTCAACTTATCCTCACTCTATGTGTGTGTGTTCTTCTCTGTGCACTGTGCGAAATCAGGCTTTTAGCTCTTCTCAAGTGTGTTTCGAGGGTTGGAAATCAAAGTGAGTGAGAAAACAAAGTGTGTAAGAAACTCTAGCACTCTCATTATGGGTTTAGCCTCACAGACTTGTATGCACGATTTCTAGCCTTCTGGCCCTCCTCGTTGGTTCATAGGGTTCTCTGTTATGCCCTCCACTCAATCAAGATTTGTCGGGCTCTATGACTATGCTTGATGTCGCTAATGGACTAGATCACTAAATGGTCGATTAGTGTCACCTCTACATGTGCGTCTCACTGATTCCTTTATTCCTTGTGCCAAAAAGGCGTCTCAAGCGTCTATATGGTCTTCGAGTGTCTGTATGATCGATGTCTAGGTGGGTCTAGCCCAAATTTTAAAAATTCTAAGAAAAATGAGACTTAGCCCAACATGTCTGAATTGCAGGGGCGGAATGACTGATTCGGACCAACCAAGCAGCCGAAGGTCGAGTACCTAATCTGGCCGAGTGGATGATTCGGATGGTGCCGAGTCTGGGTGGCTGAGTATTGAGTGTCTGAATGTTCCTAGACCGAATTGGGATAAGCTAGGTCCAAATGGTGAATTTAGTCGGGCCAAATGTCAGCTTGCTCAAGTGGGCCAAGTCGAGCCGAGGGAGGGCTGAATTTTCACATGTCCGAGTAGGATGGGCCAAGTGGCCAAACACAAGAGGGCCAATGGCCAATTCTAGGACTCAGCCCAAAATAGTTGTCACTCGGACGGCGGGCCAAACAGGGTGCATTTTTTTCGAAATGACAAAAAATTCGTCGAGCCGAGTGATTGTGGGCTTCACACTTGCTAAGCACTTCCAAATCCTACCTATGCATGAAGGAGAAGATGTGGGTATACTTGCGGTGGGCCACAAACTTGTCAGGCAGCATGATTGAAGTGGATCCACACAATGGAGCTCTCTCTCTCTCTCTCTCTCTCAAAAATGAGCTCTCCCTTAGTCTCTTGGCTATTAAACCCTTCCCCGCAAGTTCTTACCACTCCTACCCCCTCACTCATCAACCTCAACCCCCTTAAGCACTCCTTCTTCCCATTTTTCCCTAATTTGTGACTTGTTTGGCCTGTTTTACAGTAACAAACCCTACGCTTTTCCAATCAACCTCTTAACCTTAACCTACTCTAAATGCAATAATAATCAAAAGCAAAGTATTGAATTGATTTCTCCTACTCTCCTACTCATCCAACCATCAAAATAATCCAAATACTTACTTGTTGTGGAGATTAAACACCCAAAACTTCCTACCTATCTCAAGCTCCAGTTCAGGGGATGAAACCCTTACTTCGATGCTTGATTTGAAGCACTCAAGTACTCAAGCTTGAATCCGTTGGTCCCAGCAATGGAACCAAAATGTAGGGAGCTCACGCTCAACCACCAAGTCCCATGGACCGCTTATTCATTCAAGTGTTTCAAGTGAGCACTGATGGCTATCTCTCACATAGCCGACACACTATTCCTCTCTATGAGTGTAGTGAGATTACCTTGATGCCTGATTGAGTTGCTTCCTCTCTCAAGCACTCCAATAGCTCCATGATTCGTGATACTGAAAGGTGAGAAGGATCGAAGCTTGCACGCGAGCTATGGCGGGAGAGCAAGAGCAAGAAAGAGAGAGACAAGAAATGGGAACTCCAACAGTCACAATGTGTGACCAGGCCTTCCTTTATTCAAACTGTCACTAAAAGAATAAAGAATAAAGTAACGTGACGGGCACCCGCCACCTGCAGTGTGCAGTGGCGGGTACTATCAGTGTAGTAATACATGGGGCGGCACAGCGGAGGCGCCTTTACCCCCAACAACCTCCCACTTAAAGGCGAATCTGTCCTAGTGAGAGAGAAAAGAAAAAAAGAAAAGACAGTACAAATGTACATAGGTACAAGGGATGAGGAAAGGCAACATCTCATCCTATGCCCATCAATTTCCTGAGGAAGGCAAAGCGCTCAGTAGTGAGGCTTTTTGTGAGCAGATCTGCAAGATTCTCGTCAGTGGAGATCTTGACAAGGTCAACAGACTTGTCCTCCACAACACCACGTATGAAGTGATACCTCACCTCAATGTGTTTTGTCTTCGCATGGAAGACCGGATTCTTAGCCAACTAAATGGCACTCATAGAATCCGAATGCAGTGTAGGTATAGCATCAATCCCAAGGTCAGCAACTAGACAGCCTAGCCATATGGCCTCCTTGCAAGCCTCAGTGGCTGCAACATACTCGGCCTCAGTGGTAGACAAAGCTGCACACTTCTGAACCCTGGACATCCAAGAGACAGCCCCTCCGGCATAGGTGAATACATAGCCAGAAGTGGACTTTCTACTATCTACATGTCCTGCATAATCGGAGTCAGTGTATCCCACGACCCCTGTATCCTGGCTGCCATAGCAAATACACATATCTGGTGTGCCCTTCAGGTACCTCATGATACCCTTCACGGCATCCCAATGTCTGCTACCAGGTGTAGCCATATAGCGTACCACAACACCAACTGCATGCGCAATATCTGGACGAGTGGCTATCATGGCATACATCAAACTGCCCACGGCTGAAGCATAAGGGATCTTGGCCATCTCGGCCCTCTGGTCATCTGTCTGCGGACAATCGGCCTGTGATACCTTCACATAAAAAGGTAATGGACAGCCAATAGGCTTTACGTCTTGCATGCGGAAGCGCTCAGGGACTTTATGAATGTACTCCCGCTGTGAGAGATACAAAAGCCCCTGATGCCTATCGCGCTTAATGCGCATCCCAAGTATATGTGAGGCCTGTCCCAAATCCTTCATCTCAAAGCTCTTCTTCAGCTGAGATTTAAGAGCATCTAGCTCATCATGAGCTTTCCCTGCTATCAGCATATCATCAACATAGAGTACCAAGATAAGCAAACTGCCATCACGGGCTTTCTTCTGTAAAGACACGGATCCATAGCACTCCTGCTGTAGCCCTATGACTGCATAAAGACATCAAACTTATGATACCATTCCCTAGGTGCCTGCTTCAAGCCATACAAGCTCTTCTTCAACTTGCACAGTAGGTGCTCCCTGCCAGGTTCTGCAAAGCCCTTAGGCTGATCCATATAGATCTCATCATGCAAGTCCCCATGTAGAAAAGCCGTCTTGACATCCATCTGAAATAGATCTAAGTCAAGCTGTGCAACCAAAGCCAAGACTAAGCGCAGGGTGGTCATCTTAACCACAAGAGAGAAGACCTCATCAAAGTCCACACCATGTTCCTGCTTAAAACCCTTTGCGACCAATCTAGCCTTGTATGCCGGCTTGGGGTGTCCAGGGGTACTTTTCAGCTTGTACACCCACTTGCATGGCAAAGTCTTCTTGCCCTTAGGCAAGGCAACTAGATCCCAAGTCTCATTCTTATGCAGGGAGTCTATCTCAGACTGCATAGCCCTCTCCCAGGAGTGACTGTCACCCCTGCGCATAGCCTCATCATAAGTGAAAGGCTCTCCTGCATCTGTAACCAAAACATAATGCATAGAGGGCTGAAATCTGTTAGGTGGACGTCTGTCTCTAGCAGACCGTCTCACCGCAGGCTCTGCTGCCTCTCTAACTACCTGTCCAACACCCTGGCCCTGTGGAGGAACTGCTGCAGGCTGTACTACTGGCTGTGCTGGAGCTCTAGGCTCCTCCTGAAAGATCACTCTGCGGATCTCAACCACCTTCTCAGGCTGCCTGTGCATCTTGTCTTCATGGAAGACGACATCATGGCTGCGTACTATTTTCTGCGCCTGCGGATCCCATAGGCGATAGCCCATCTCTCCTGACTCACCATAGCCAAGGAATATGCATTTAATGCTCTTTGGATCCAATTTACTCCTCTTGTCCTTGGGCACATGGCAGAATGCCTCACATCCAAAGACACGGAGATGCGCATAAGAGGGTGGCTTACCAGCCCAAACTTCCTCTACAACCTGGAAATCCAATCCACTAGAAGGCGATCAGTTTATGACATGCACTGTCGTACTAACTGCCTCAGCCCAAAAACTCTGGGGTAGGCCTGCATGGCTAAGCATAGAGCGCACACGCTCCTGAATAGTCCTGTTCATGCGCTCAACCAAACCATTATGGGGTGGGGTGTAAGGGGCGGTCAACTGACGCTTAATACCCCTGTCATCACAAAACTGCTCAAAAGCATGCGAGACATATTCTCCCCCATTATCTGTCATAAGGCATTTCAGCCTATACCCAGTCTGGTTCTCAACAAGAGCAAGCCATCTCTGAAAAACTGCCAAGACATCGGACTTCTGCTTTATGGGATAAGCCCACACTTTCCTAGAAAAATCATCAATGAAGGTAACAAAGTACTTCGCGCCACCCATAGACATGCAAGGCATAGGCCCACAAACATTGGAATGCACCAATGCCAAGGGCTCACTCATGCGTGGCCTACCCGATTTCTTATGCGTAGACCTATTCTGCTTACCATAAAGACAATGATCACACGAGTCAAAACATGCATAATCCAAAGGCGGAAGATACTGCAAACCAGATAACATTTTCATTCCCTTCAAAGGCATGTGCCCTAAATGAGCATGCCAAAGTGATACATGTGGGATAGAACCCACTGCCAAAACATGGTCAACTGAGGACCCAGATACAACAAGAGGATAGAGGCTGCCAGCCTTGACGCCTCTAGCAAGCACAAGTCTGCCACGAGTAATCTTCCAGGCAGAATCCCCAAAACATACATGAAATCCTGCATCATCCAGCTGTCCTGCAGACATAAGACTGCGTGTAAGCGCAGGTACATGACGTACATCCCTAAGCAAAAATGAACTACTAGTGGAAAACTGCAACTGAATATCACCCATGCCCACAATGTCAAGAGACCTGTCGTCTCCAAGTCTAACTGAACCAGATATAGTGCGGTAAGAGTGGAACCACTCACGGTAAGGCGTCGCATGGAAGGATGCTCCTGAATCCAATAACCAGCACTGTGCATATAGACTAGATGTCTCAGTCAAGTATGAAGCATAAGAAGAACTAGCTGCAAGTATAAACTCATCACCACCATCGGACTCCTCAGTCTGCGTAACATTAATTTCCTCAATCTTGACGCTGGACTTTGCAGGTACTATGCTGCAATCAAAGGACTTCTCCTGCACTTTATCTTTCCCCTTAACCTTGCGCTTCTCATTGCGCAACTCATGACACTGTGGTCTAATATGGCGCCCATTTTTCAGACTTTTACCTCCACGTTTTACAGCTGAATGCTTTGTTGCTCATGGAGCACTCATCATTGGCCTATTTGGAGGGCATTTGAGCCATTTTTGGATGTCATTTTGATGCTTTGGCTTGACATTGAGGTTGGGACCTGATCATTCTCAGTTTTGAAACTGTCATTCACTGCATAACAGTGCTAGAAACGGGGCAGCACCCCTGACACTGACATTTGTTGCTTATGCCTCATTCCATTGGAGCTATTTGATGCCCGTATGCGGTCTACTTCCTACCCGGATGTATTGGGGATGTATGCATTTGGTTTGACCATGATTTTGGCTTGAATTTGGGGCTAAAATCTACTGTTTAGAACAGTAAATACATGCTGGAATAACATTGGGCTGAAGGTACTTTACATGCTTTGGCACTTACCTACCGATACCGGATGTATGCTTTGAGCTTTGGCATGATGTCTCTGACATTTGGGGATGACTTGGAGCGATTTCAGTTGAAAGGTGAGAAGAATCGAAGCTTGCACGCGAGCTATGGTGGGAGAGCAAGAGCAAGAAAGAGAGAGACAAGAAATGGGAACTCCAACAGTCACAATGTGTGACCGGGCCTTCCTTTATTCAAACTGTCACTAAAAGAATAAAGAATAAAGTGACGTGACGGGCGCCCACCACCTACAGTGTGCAGTGGCGGGTACTGTCAGTGTAGTAATACATGGGGCGGCACGGCGGAGGCGCCTTTACCCCCAATAGATACAAGCTCAAGCATCCCCAAACCTCTTCCTCCAAGCTCCATCCTCCATAGCCACTCACGAGACAAGAGAGAGAAGAGAAGAGAAGAAGAAGAGAGGAGATGGAGGAGGGGCTTCACCTCTAAGATCCCTAATCCTCACACACTCACTCCTTCACTTACTCACACTCCCTCCCTCAAGCACTCACAAGCAAGCAAGCAAGCAAGAGAAGAGAAGGAGAGAAGAAGAAGAGTCCACTTTGCCACACACCAAAGAAGGAGCTCTCATTCACTTTTTGAACTTTATATACATGCCCTAAAATCCCATGGGAACCCATCCCCTTTTTTACATGACTAGCCATTATGGCAAGGTCCTTTTTCCCATTGTCCTCCTATCTTCCTAGCTTCCTTTCTTACCGTCCATCTACCTTCACAATTTGCACGGTGCTCTTAAAATAAATCATGGTGCACCTTGTGCTCTTTTACAAAAGTATTGAGTTGTGCTTTTTCTTGTGCGTCTTTCTCCTTGATTTAGGACTTTTATGCACTTCTTATGTTTCCATATTTTTCTTGGTGTGCCTACATCTTTTGTTTCACTTTTGCATTGGCCTTGTCTTCTGCTTTAGATTTTCCAGATTTTCCACCTTGTTCATCTAAGGGTTAATAGGGATGGATGAAGCTAGCCTTCCTTCTTTTCAAGCTTGAGGTGGACATTAATCCTATCTCTTCTTGCTTGACTAGGGCTTCTATAAGGTTGATGACATTAGATAGGAGGATGGATGGAACCAACCTTCCTCCTAAAAGAGGGTGGCAATACCCTGATTAATCAATAATTATAGCAAGAAATTAAAGCTTGATTAATAATTATAGCAAGTAATTAAAATCAAATAAACTAAAATGCACAATTTACCACTTTATCATGGATAATGGATAGCTTGTTGGCCCCAAAAGAGGCACGCTTTATAGTATTTCCTTATCTATTATTGCAAATGGATGGAGCACACTAGGATTCTTCAATCTTTTCCTCTAATCCAAGTGCTCCTTATTGTCATAAATTATTAGTAAGTCTTCAAACCAATTTTTCCCTTGGTTTTTTCATGGATTGGTCTTTAATTGTACTCCTTGGATGACAATTTCAATCCCAAATGTTTGCTAGTTGAATGGCCGCTAGCAATCCCAATTTTAGTTATTAACATTTAATTTTGTGGGCCCATAATTATAATCACACCTTCCTGAGGTGGCTGTCGAATCCCAATTTTTGCCATGAATTAGGGTTTACAATAGAGATTCTTCACAATCTCTAGCTCCAACAACCGAATCTATAGGAAATTAGTAAGAAAGTGTAATGTGCCAACCTAACAAACATCAAAAGCATGTATTGTGTCTACCTTGCAGGGGACACTCCACCTCAACCCCACAAGGATGAACCTGAAATTAAAAATTTAATTTAAATGATATAGTCTCCTATTAGCCATCTAGCATTAGCTTGCGAGATGATTGCATTGCTATCATCCCTCAAGATGAAGCAAACCACTGCCACACTTGGTCCAAAGAGAGTGAGAAATGAGGGGAAACAATGCACATCAACCCCTCTACTCGTAGGGTAAAATCACAATGTGGCATGCTAGGATAGTCAACACTTAGCTCTTCCTAGACTTGCCTAATCTAATACTTAAATTGTGATGGAAGCCTCTCAGTGAATTGAGACCACCATACCTTTGGCAAGCCCCATTGGGGATCTAGCCGCCTGCTTTCCTCTAGTGTTTTCTTTAGTTTTCTAGTTATTCCTAGTATGGTTTAATTTAACATGTAGCAATGAGCTTCTTGGATTAGCCCTTTAAAATGATGTTCATTTGCATAAATTAGGCATGGATAAGAATACAAAGAAAATTTTTTACCAAAAATAAAATACATTTCTAAATGTTTATTTCAATAATCATTCTAGTCCATGTCTAAACTCCTTTCGAAGGCCAAAATAACCACCAAGCCCCCACCTATAGCTAGCATCATGGCCTTTACAGAGATCCTTTCAAGCTTATAAGGGATAGGCTAGTCCTAGAACACCCAAGGAATTATAGCTAGAGCTCCTCCTGGCTCCTTAGTGTTGCTTAGCCTACAATGGGTTCCTACAAAGAGACCTCTCACATTCCATGTGCCGATACTAGCAATCCAAATCAATAAATCCAGCTCCCTTGGTTCAGAACTAACACAACTATCCTTGGGGGAGGCATAGTACACCCAATCATAGCTTAACCTACATTTAAGTATTCACCTTTTAGAAAAGCACAAGTATTTGTTCAAATAATATTTTGATGTAAAAAGTAAATGCTCTTGTGCATAAGTGTATGTATAAGACTTGAGTCTACAAACATAGGTTCCATAGTATCAAGTCATGAATTAGGGTCTTTTTAATCGAGTTAGCCTCATGTA
The DNA here is from genome assembly GCF_053477565.2 of Lygodium microphyllum. Taxonomy (NCBI): domain Eukaryota; kingdom Viridiplantae; phylum Streptophyta; class Polypodiopsida; order Schizaeales; family Lygodiaceae; genus Lygodium; species Lygodium microphyllum. The sequence continues at coordinate 111,059,448 of NC_141135.1, forward strand.
GCAAAAAGTGATGCCTTGTTTTGAGTATCAAGGTTTATTCTTAAAGGATTAATCCCTACGCTTTTAGTCCAAACAAGGTGCCTATCTATCCTAGTATATCAAGGTTTATTCTTAAACGATTAATCCCTATGCTTTTAGCCCAAATAAGGAGTCTATCTATGCTAGTAACGTCAATTTAATACTTCTCTTGATTATCTTCGAAAGTGGCTAGATTATAGACTAAATATCTTATAGCCCATTGCTACTAAGGAAGAAATTTAATTGTTTAGACTTTTAACTTCTTTCTACTAAGAAAATATCCAATTTATTTTAAGGCTAGATGTGAGGACTAAGGTGCCATCACAAGAGGGTAATTTAAGTCAAAGTTTCTCCTAATCGCCAAGTGTTAGTCCTTCTACTCAATGTCTTAGGCATCCACAGGCATCGTAGACTACCAAGTAGCTCACATTACTTAACACAGGTGCATTTATTGTATCTACATCATGACTAGTACCATAAGAAGAATTTGCATGACCAACACTCATTCCTTGAGCCTCATAAGCACCAAGGATATAGATACATTACCATACATGCCACTTTGTGACCCACGCATTATGCCAATGCTATCATACATGGGGTTATGCATACTATCAAACATATCCAAATACATTGGGCCTTGCATACCATGCATTGGTTGTTGCATACCATAAGGAATTATGCCATACATTCTCATATGTGATTCTTGACCCATCGTAGCATGAAAAATAATGTGTCCACCAAAGTATCTTCACTGCCCTATACTTTCATGCATGGCCAGCTACCCAAAACCCATTGGATTGGCATTACCAAGATGGCCTTCCATTTGTGTATCCAATCCCACTAGTACCAATTGGTTTTGGTCATTATCATTCTTCCCTACATCTTTAGATTTCAATGGCTTCCCTTTGGAAGCTTGTGATTGTCCCACAACCTCTGAAGATGATATATTCTTCTTGCCTTTATTGTCCTTTTTGGGAGAACTCAAAAATGTCTCAAACTTATGGATCTTTGGCTAATTAAGCTAAGATGTCACATGTTGCCATCATCGATAGTAGAGATAGCATCAAAATACACCTACTTAGACAAAGATAATATGATAGTGGGCTTGCATTACTCATTAGGCTCATCCCAAACATCTCTATCCCAACCTTTTGGCTTTACGCCCTTGGTTTTCAATGGCCTAATTTGCTTTTTCTACACCAAGACCTACCACATTTTGTGTCTTCTAGTATTGGAAGTTGTTACCATCAAGCATTGTAATATTGAAAATAACACTATTGACTAATGCATTAGAAGTACCTACCATTATGACTACAAATGATTGTAAAGTACAAGAGTATGGGTTGTTATAATTATATCAAAATAGCCCTAAATCTAAGCGAAAAGGGCAAGCAAGAGGTGGGGAACAAAAAAAGATATAGTTTTCCACAAAGAATGTACATTTGGGTGCTCAAACAAGGCATCCATACAACATTTTTGACCACAAAACTGTAGTAAATGATGCCAACAAAGTAAGGCCCCACTACTATAATACCCATGTAGCGGTATGGGATATAAAGAATGCAACTAGTAGTGTAGGAACCAAGTACCAAGAATTGTCAAAACATATAGAGTGTCAAATATATAGATGCATACAACCAATGCATGTCAAGCATCCACCACTTATAACCCACCGACAATGATAGGTATGGGGTATCCAAATGCTCAAAAGCAAATCAGCCCACAAGAGTCAATATTTGCAAGTTCGGTGTATGCATATATCAAGTCAACATGTATATGAGTAAGAGACTCCCATTGTCTCTAAAGAATCAAGCTCTACAAGAAAAAAACAAGTGTTTCCCATTGGAAGTGAATCCAAAATGCAAAGTGACCAAGCAAAGCTTAAGATATAAGTGTCATATCATCTAGAAAGCGCAAGTACATCATAAATACATTTGGGAGTATATACATCCAACATAAATTCAAACTTGCAAGTGAATAATCATTAAAGCAAATGTCCAAAGCCCAAATACATCCAAAGTATGTGCACTCAATATACCTTCAAACTCGCAAGTGAATAATCATTAAAGCAAATGTCCAAAGCCCAAATACATCCAACAGAGCTCAAATGTGAAGCTAAAAGTACATCATAAGTATATACAGGCACATACATTAATTCCAAGTATCCATATAAGCATGTAGCATACCCAAAGCACTTGTAGGTATTCAAAGCATAAAGCTTCACAGTTGTATGCATGTTGTCCAAAGTATCATTACATCAATAAACACTTTGTTGATTGAGCTAATCAAGCTCTAATCAGCCCAAAATACTTTCTTGAGATTCAATGCATCATTCTAGTACTACAAACATTCCCCATAAGCATCCATTGAGCATGAACTAATCAAATGCTTGTTGCCCAAACTGTGTACAACAATCTACCTTGAACTATAGAGAAATGGCTGGTGGCCCAAGACTCTTCAATTGATGCTAAAGAAAAAGCCAAAGCAATTCGAAGTCACTCCCAAAAATTGGGTAAAATACTAGGCAAGATAGCAAGACCTAGTAGCAAGAGAGAGAGCAATAGGGCAGGCCCCTAAAAATGTATTGACAACTGTAGAGGCTACTCCTAGGCTTTATCTATTGTGACTGAGCTCAAAGCTCACTTGTTGGAGCTCAAGTGGTCAAGGGAAGGTTTGTATCAATGTTAAAAGGGGTGGGGATGATTGTGAAAGAAAGGGATTGATGCATACCTCATTGAGTGGCTACTATGAAAGCTAAGTTGACGCACTTTTTCTCGAGCTAAAGCAAATGATCTATGAAGCTCTTTTTCTTGAACTGAAGCAAATAATCTATGAAGCTCATGCTTTGATACCAATTGAAAGGTGGGGTATAAGAAGGAAGCACAAGCAAAAGCAAGGGAGTGAAAGCCATGGAAGTTCAAGTAAGAAGAGAGAGATTGGTGTGTGGGAACTCCAACAGTCACAACGTTTGATATGCCTTTCCTTACCCAATTACCACTAAAAGAATAAAGTGACAGTAATGGGTAGAAATAAATGACTTTATTGCCATTTTTAACACTATAATTCTGCAACTTTGAAGGGTTTAAACATCTTTCCAAATTAATTCAAAATTATAGAGGGGTCTTTTAGAATCATCTTATGTGTTATGGCCATTTTTAAAAATAGAAATTTTGTATTGTGTAAGGTTATAAAGTTGTTTTAAGAAAATTTACAATTAAGTTTACACTTTTATAGAATACTAGTTTGAAGAAAATTCACAAATTTAGGAGCATTAGACATATAAAGTTTCGAAGCAAGACTGTAGATACATCTTCCAAGCTTGATACATGAGAGTAATGTTCATAAGAGACCAAGGTTTAATATAAAATGAAATGTAAAAATTTCAACAAAATCTTCAATATGTAAAGAAGGATGACACTTGGAATGAGAGGAATGAAACAGAACAAATCAAATATTAAGCAACATATATTCTACAATGATCTCCTCTCCTGGTTCAGTTGGGGGAATTGAATGTCCCCCCAATGGAACTAAGCCTTCTTGACATGTGGCCACCATGCAAAATGGGTCTTCCTTGAGTTTGCTGCCAAATACGATCCAAGGTAACATATCTCTCAATTCCCAATTGGGAGCAACGAAAAAAGCAACATGCTCTTCCACAAGATAGAACCTCGAGTTCCACTGTACAAGTACACCTCTCAACTTTGTTCATTGCTTGCATGGTCCAAGGTAACATATATCTCAATTCCCAATCGAGAACATTAAAAAAAAGCAACCTGCTCTTCCACAAGATAGAACCTTGACTTCCACCCTACAAGTACAACCCTCAACTTTGTTCATTGCTTGCATCCATGATGGTAAGTTGTGGTGCTAATCCCCCTACCATCCCCAATATTAACAATGGAGAAGCCATGCATCCAAACTATGCTACAATTCTCTCAAATCCTGTCTTCCAAAATCTACCTCCCAAAACACTTTGGAACAACCATGGAGGAATGCATGAGGAAAGAAGCTACCTTCCTCTAGAGATTGATACATACATGTGCCTCTACATGGCTCAAAGAAATGCGCATTTATCCTTGTAGGGAGGGGACTTTCAAAACCGATCCTTCACGGATTCTCCTGAAACTCTTTTAGCACCCATCACAAAGGAATTGGTGATATGATGGAACACACTCAACTAGGGCAAGATACCCCCAAGGAGGTTCCAATTTCCAAGAACCTCGAGGAGGAGCCTTCCCCAATAATACGGCATCCCCCTCCCACAAGCCGCCCACCAAGACATCCCTAGCATTGATGGTAAAAAAATGTATCCAAAAGGTAAGTGTCCCATTTCTCTAAATCATGAAGGAATGTCTCACCAGAAAATTATATTTGGTAATCTCACTCTTATTGGTCTATGTCATGGTTCTCATCCCTTGGTTGAATTGTTTTGAGCTTGGATGAGAGTTACTAGGAAATACTTTCGAGAAGGGTCCTCTCTGCTCAATATTTTCCAAATAATTATTTTATCTTCCCATTTTTTACTCGAAATCCCCAACTATCAAAGTCCTTAGACAAGGTCAATGGATGGTATGAAACTCTCCTCTATCTTTATTCAAATGGACTTTGACATTTATCCCCCATGGCCCTAAACCCACCAAAATTCTTGTTTGGGTGGAATTATTGGATTTGCCAATTTGGCTCCACCCATACCTAAAACAAATGGTTTCCCCCATTAGCTGCATTCTCAATCAACACCCTATCAATGCGGTTAATCCATGTTCGCATCCCCACGTTTTAGTTGAGGTAGACGAAGCCTCATGAACCACCCAAGGAAACTCAACCCATGAACTTGATGAAGAATTCCAAATGATTAATAACCAAAAAACCAAGAACTGAAAAACACAAACACAAAAAATAACAAAAATAAGAACATGAACAAATTCTCTTGAATCTAGTTGATCTAAAAGACTACGTCTCTCAGAATGATAGCAAATACAAAGCGAAGGAGAAAGTACTTGAAGAAAAGCATGCCATCCCCCTAAACCTTGTCCATTTATCATTAGATAATGATGAGTTTCTGGCAGCTCATAATTTGTCAAAAATATGAACTTAAATTCAAAAAGAGAATGTAATGGCTATGATCTCAACTCCCCCCCAAAGCCATTGTCATGTCCCAAGCAAATAAAGAATCTCTATCTCCAAAAAATCCAAGGAAAGGCAAATCCCCCTCCAACAATGAGAATACTTCAACCTCGAAAGCACAAATACTCGAGGATTGGGGTCTTTCATCCCCATCTTAAAGTAAAAAGCTTAGGCCTATGGGAAAAATTAGCAAGACAAATAATGATAAAGAACCTTAAGATCATTTCATACAACAAAAAAGGTCTATCTAATCCTACTTGGGCTAAGACTATTAAGAATTGGCTCTATCACAATGCTCTCGACCCTAACTATTTGTGCTTGTAGGAGGTTAAAGCTACATGATTGACCCTAATCAAGAATTTGAATGGTATTTTGGCTAACTACACATGGAATGCTATCAATCACAAAAATGGAAGTGAGGAAACTATAGTTGGTATTCATAAGCACGTAATTAAAATGGTGTAGCATGTCTGAATTGATACCAATAACCAATGGGTTGTTGTTATCTTTAAAGATGGTGAAGAATTTGCTTTAATCTCAATTCAAGCTAATTGTCAATTAGTTAAGTGAGCATACATTTGCAATTTGCTAAGAATGGTTTAATGCCTAAGTATTTTAATTGGGGATTTCAACATGGTGGAGAAAATTCAAGATAGATTCCAACAAGAAGGGCAATTCATCTTAAGAAGAGAGAAGGGATCATGATATAACCCTAAAAGAGAACATTGTCTCTTAGAAACAAACAATGAGAGTGGCTTTACTTGATCCAAGAAACAAAAGGGAGATTCATTGAGAAAAGCTCGTTTAAATTGGGCATATATCTCAGCAGGATTTATGTCAACATCAGCACTAGTACCCAGGTTCTCAAGGACATAGTCTTATCTGACTATTTTCCTGTCTAGCTTATCCTCTCTAACAATGATAATATCATCAAATCTTGGGGGTTTCATACTAATCCAAAATTATTTAGACTAAAGGTTGTGAGAGAGAATGTTCATAGTGTATGAGGGTAGGCATCCTTGTCATTCATGTTGCATACAACATCTTGGCAGCATGTGGTCAAACAAACACAAGACTTGCTAAGAAACATTAAATGAAACATTACTACACATAGGAGGGAAATGAGAGCTAGAAAATATGCAAAGTCCCGCATCTTGGAAAAAAATATTAATTAGGGGAACCTCTCTATGTAGGACAATATTCTAGGAAGAGATTGAGGTAGAGCAGATTCTCTTGTTCCCTAAAACATGGTGAGTAGCTAAGATTGGTAGACCTTTGAAAGAAATGTTTTTTCTTTTCAAAAAGAAGAAAGAAAGAGAGACGTCGCCTCTCTTGATAGATGATGAGGATAACACAGCCAAAGATCAAGAGCAAAACATCAACATGGTGCATGAGTATTACTTTAACATCATTAGCAAACACACTACACCTAGCCCAAAGAAAACCAATGTGGGAGCCAAAATAGCAAGGTGTAGGCCGAAAGTCATCCCCCCTCAAGGGCCACTCTGTTTGATCAGGATCTCTCTATAATATAGAGGATATTATTAATGAACTCAAAAAAGGGAAACCCCAAGACTAGATGGCTTTCCCAATGAGTTTTTTGAAGAGTTCAAAGAATCCCTTCTCCACACTCTTCTTCTAATTTGGAAAGAGTCTCTTAAGTTTGGAGCACTTCCCAGTGCCTCAACGTTGGGGTAAGTAAACTAATCTACAAAAAAGACAAGGCCCTCCTCTCCAATTGAGGACCCACCATCACTTGTCTAACTTTAGTTAATAAGATCTTTGGGCAAAGATTTAGCCCAAAAAACCTTAGGTCACCTAGATAAATGGATATAAAAAGAAAAAAGGGTTTCACTGAGGGCGGCTTCATCCTAGATGCCATTATAGGGGTTTGTGAGGGATTAGAACATGTGAATGGTACTAAACAACACATCGTCTTTTTTAAAATAGACTTTGATAAGGCTTATGATAGATTGGAATGGAATCTCAACTTTCAATCCCTCTCTGACATGGGATTTGGCAAATATTTCATAAAGTACACAATGGTATTCTTTGGCAATGCCTCAATACAAGTCTAAGTTAATTGGTTTGTGACACCCTCTTTTGACAAAAGAATGCCCACTAGCCCCCTTCTCTTTAGTATAGTAGCAAACAACTTGGGATGGTTAGTACAAGTTGAGTTAGATGCTAGATTAAAGGGATCACCCTACCCAATAGTAACAAACAAATAACCCTCAATTTATTTGTTGATGCCAAAATGTAACTATTCACAATGACAATACCTCCCTTATTTTCTTCTCGAATTGTATAAAGAGCTTTGCATAGCATCAGGTTCCATATTCAATCATAAGAAGACATGTATTAAATCCACTTTGAATCCTCTACCGAATTCGTTAGTTGACCATGGCTGCTCCATCATCCCTAATGACAAGATCTTCAGATTGTTGAGTATCCCAATGGGCTTCATGGTCACTCAAAACTAGCATTGGCAATGGGTGGTGCCTAGGTTAAGAAAAAAAACTAGATTAATGGAAAGGTTTCCAAGGTAATCTAGTAGGTTATTCAATTGTCATGTGAAGGGAGTGAGCCCAAAGTGGAAGCAAGAGCTATGGAGAGAGAGAGAGAGAGAGAGAGAGAGAGAGAGAGAGAGAGAAGATGTGGGAACTCCAGCAGTCACAATGTGTAGCCAGCCCTTCCTTATTCGAATGTCATTGAAAGAATAAAGAATGATGTGATAGTGATGGGTGCCCACCATCTACAGCGTACATGTGTGTGGGTATTGTCAATGTAACTAATACATAGGCAGCTAGGTACAAGTGCCTTTACCCCCAACAACCTCCCACTTAAAGGTGAAATTATCCTTAGAGAGGAGAGAATGAGAAAAAAGTGACAAAGTACAAATGTATGTAAGTACAACAAGATGAGAAAGATGTCATTTCATCCAATGCCCATCAAATTTTTAAGGAAGGCAAATGTTCAGTCGAGAGACTTTTTCATGAGGAGATATGTAGCATTTTGGTCAGTTGAGATTTTGACAAGGTCAATAGACCTATCCTCAACGACCCCTCTAATGAAGTGGTAATGTACGTCAATGTGTTTTGTCTAAGACCCAATTCTTGGCTAACTAAATAACACTCATAGAATCCGAATGCAATGTAGGGACCACATCAGTAATACCAAGGTCTGCCACCTAGTGGCCTAACTAGAGAGCCTCCTTGCAAGCCTCAAGGGCTACAATATACTCGATGTTAGTAGTAGAGAGGGCCTTGCATTTTTGTACCCTAAACATCCAAGAAATAGGACCTCTAGAAAAGGTAAAGACACAGCCAGAGGTGTACCCTAAACATCCAAGAAATAGGACCTCTAGCAAAGGTAAAGTCACAGCCAGAGGTGGACTTCCTACTATCAGCATGTCCTATATAATCAAAGTTGGCCTCACGACTCCTATATCCTAGTCACCATAGCATATGCACATAGCTACTATGCCCTTCAGGTACCTCACGATACCCTTTACAACATTCCAATGTTGTCTGCCAAGTGTAGCCATATAGTGTGCCACAACTTCCACTGCAAATGCTATGTCATGATGAGTGGCTATCATGGCATACGTTAGACTATCCACTATGGATGCATAAAGAATCTTGGTCATCTCGACCTTTTGCTCATTAGATTGTGGACAGTCAGCTTGACTAACCTTCACATGAGGTGGAAGAGGATAGCCAATAGGCTTACCATCCTATATATGAAACTACTCAAGGACTTTTTGTATATACTCCTTCTGTGTGAGGATAGATAAAGGAGCCCCTTAGAGCGATTAAGGGTGATGTACATCCCAAGAATATGCAAGGTCTATCCCATGTTCTTCATCTCAAAGCTCTTCTTGGGCTAAGTTTTCAAGGCATCCAGCTAATCATAAGTGATTCCATCAATAAGCATACCATCCACACAAAGTACCAAAATCTTAAAGCTACTATCACAAGCCTTCTTCGTGTATAAACATGATCCATAGTACTACCGATATATCCCTGTGAATGCATAAAAGTATCAAACTTGTGGTACCATTCCCTAGGTGCTTGCTTAAGTCCATAAAGGCTCTTTCTCAACTTGCACACTAGGAGTTTCCTACCTTTTCTCTCAAATCCCTTTGGCTATTGCATATAAATCTCATCACGCAAGCCCCCATCTAGAAAGACTATCTTTACATCTATATGATAAAGGTCCACATTTGGCTAAGGAATCAATGCTAATACCAAGCATATGGTCATCATCTTGGCCATAAGAGAAAAGACTTCATCCAAGTCAACACCATATTCTTGTTTGAAACCCTTAGCTATCAATCTAGCCTTATAAGCTGGCTTGGGCATCCAGGGATACTTTTCTTATATACCCACTTGCATGGCAATGCCTTCTTGCCACTAGGCAAAGGAATCAAATCCCATGTATGGCTAGTTTATAAGGAGTCAAAACTCCGATTGCATAGCCCTATCTATGAGTGACTATCATCTATGTGCTTGGCCTCATCAAAAGAGAGAGGTTGACTTGCATCTATTACCATAACATAATCCATGGAGGGCATATAGTGCTCAGGATGATGTCTAGCTCTAGTAGAGCATCTCAAATCAAGTTGATCATGTGCAATAGGTGGATCCTAGACTATTGGAGCATCAACTAGTGTAGGCAATCTAGCTGGTTGTATGGGAGTAGGAGGCTCCTCTTGAAAGATTACCATGCGTACCTCAACTACTTGCTTAGGCTACTTATACATCTTTTCCTCATGGAAAACAACATCATGGCTAAAGATAACGCTACAAACTTGTGGATCCCGTAGGTGATAGCACATCTCACCTACATCTCCATAACCAAGAAAGATGCCTTTTACAAACTTAGGATCCATCTTTTTGGGCTTGTCCTTGGAAACATAGTAGAATGCCTCACAATCAAAGACGTGCAAATGAGCAAATGATGGAGGTTTCCTAGTCCATACTTTCTCTGTAACTAGCAATCAATAGCGGTGCAAGGGGACTTGTTATTCAAGTGTATGGTAGTAGTAACTGCCTTAGCCCAAAAGTATTGTGGTATAAGATTGCCTAGCTAAGCATATTGCAAAATCTCTCCCGAATCGTCATGTTCATACATTTAGTATAATACCATTCCAAGGAGGGGTGTAAGGGATGGTCAACTGATGCTTAATACCCCGCTCATCGCAAAAATGCTCAAAAGCGGGGCGAGACATACTCGCCCCCATTATTGGATCTTAGGCATTTTAGCCTATACATAGGTTGGTTCTCAACAAGAGCAAGCCACCACCGAAAGGTATATAAGGGATTCGATTTTTGCCTAATAGGCTACACCCAAACCTTATGTGAGTAATCACCAATGAAGGTGATAAAGTACCATCAATTAGACTGACAGGGCATGGGACCACATACATCCAAATGAAAAGAGCCAAAGGCTCATCCATGCACTTCATACCAGACTTCTTATACATACTACATGTCTATCTGCCATCTAAACAATGATCACAAGACTCAAAATACTTATAGTCTAAGGGTAGAAGATATTACAATTTGGTATTCATTTTCATTCCTTTCAAAGACATGTGCCCAAGGCAACGATACCAAAGAGACACATGTGGAACTACAACCACAACCAAAACATGGTTAACTAACCCAAATACAAGTAAGGGATATAGGGTACTAGACTTAGCACCACATGCAATGAAAAGATTCCCATGGATAGTCTTCCATGAGGAATCACCAAAAGAGACAATATAACCTAAAACATCCAAGGTGCCAATAGAGATAAGGATCTTCATAAGAGCCGGTACATGATGTACATCATAAAGAGTGAACATGTTGCTTGAACCAAATTGCAGTTAGACACTAGCAATACTAACTATCTCCAATGCCAGATCATTATCCAAATAGATAGATCATCATGAGGAGTGAACATGATGCATGAACCAAACTGTTGGACGTAATTGATGCCAACTATCTCCAATGCCAGATCATTACCCAAATAGACAAACCCAGTTATACTGCGATAAGACTAAAACCACTCTCTATGAGGGGTTGCATGAAAGGAAGCCCCTAAATCTATCAACCAATACTAAGTATATCCCGACAAAGCATTAGTCAGTTGTGAATCATCCAAGGAAGAGGCTACCAATATGAGATCATCAGAGGCACATTACCACATTAATCTCCTCAATCTTGATACTGGACTCAATAGGCACAATATTGTGGTCATCATTCTTATCATGCACTTTACCCTTTTCCTTTTTCTTACGCTTGTCTTCATGCATATTATGGCATTATGGCTGAATATAAACTACTTTCCCATAATAATGACAAGTAAGACGGAACTTACATCCACGTGATTTATTGTGAGACTATCCACATGTCCTAGACTGAGACCTTTGAGAGTCTCTACCATAGCCATTTCCATCATGTCGGCCTCTCATAGTCAATGCATGTGATGTATGGGAAGTATCTATATTCTTTCTGTTCACCTCTTCTATTAAGAGGACACTCTCAACATCCTACAATTTCAGCCCATCCTTAGTACATAGAGTCGTATAAAAAGTGACCCATGACTTAGGTAGAGTACCAAGTAGAAATAAGGGATGCAAAGGATCCTTGAACTCAATCTTTTGCGAAGCTAAATGGTTGATGATGGAGTGAAACTCATTCAAGTGTGTAGACACAGAAGTCACTTTCTTCATATAAAGATCCATTAACTATTTCAGTCAATATATTTGAATAATATAATTCTTCTAGATAATCTGAAATACACGCCATCGCTCGATGCTTCCCAACACCACCGCTGCTTGTTCTACACATCAACTGAAGCATTTACAATTGTTAGAAAATAATAAAATAAAACCCACAAAAGTGAATACCTAGCAGTCTTCAGCTACAAAAAAAATTAGATAGGTTGGAACTCTATCCTAACCTTAATTTAATTCAAGTGCACCCTAAACTCATAAACGTCCATTAATTTAATATGTATTTTGCGAAATCGCCTGCTGTTGTGGAATCACCCACGTGCACATTAAATTAATCTAATGCTCGAAAAGGATAGGCATCCCTGTTGTCGTGATGTTATGAGGACACAGTGTGAAAAAGTATGGAATGCATTATCATCTGACTTCTTATTAATCAAGAGACTCAATGTGATCTGATTACAAAAGGGAAAAAATAGGATGTTGTAATTTTTTGCAAATCAATCACAAAACCACTGGTAAATCAAGTGGGAGACAAGAGATACTGCCAAAGTAATGAGTTGTCCACAAATTGGAAGCAAAAGACTGTCAAGAAGAGGTGCTTGCTTTCATAAATAGTGTAGTAAACTACAATTACAACATGATGAAAATAGAGTACAATAATAAGAAATCAAAGACAAGTATGAGCTATTATTGCTAAAAAGAAAACTGCAACTACTAGGGAAGAATGACAACTAGTAGTGAGTGAATATGCAACCAACACCCGAGAATTGTCAAAGGTCATTGAGTCAATCTTTGTAAAAGGTCATTGAGTCAGATTGAGATACATCCCATAGGCATAAGCATCATACATATAGTGGATCTCACAGATAATGGAAAACACCTACCAGAGAGGCATAAATGACTGAGAAATGACAATGAAGCTTAATACATAGCCATGTTGTAAGAGAGTAAAAATGTCTTAATGTCGTAGCCAATATTTAGCCTACTAGGGTTAAGTATAAAAGCCTAAGTTGTAACTTGTGAAGGATCTTTTTGCCATTTCTAACATTTCATATTTGAGGTCTCAACCTCTCACCATCTAAGAGGGTTCATACTCTTGGCCACCATAGCATTGGGATGCATACCATATTGTAGCCTCTCATCAATTGATTCTCAGCCATTAATGGTAATACGATTTTAGCCTAGCCACCTTGGCTATGGGCAAATTTTTCTTGTATTTCCAAGTTTATAATTTGCTGTGGGAATTAGTTTCTTTACATTGGTATCAGAGCAAATCTTTGATCAATGGGAAGGTCATTTTCATGGTGGATCTGGTTACAATACTAGACATAGGGTAACTGGAGGATGAGAATTAGTCACATGACTTGACATAGTTAAAACTGTGTCTAGTTAAGGTTCTCTGCAGCAATTCGGGACTAAATTTGAGGATCTTGAAGAAGGTATGAAGGAATAATGGCAGGCTCAAGGTCATTTTAGTGGCTTGTAGTCAATTTGGGGCCATTTTGAAGGTTCTTGGACTCAAGCTTATTAGTCTAAACAGGGTTTGGAAGAGTTAAATTGTGGTTACTTTTTGAAGCAGACTTCTTTTTCCTCTTTCCAAGCTTCTTATGAGAGTTTTCATGGAGATCTTTTCTCCTACCTCTTTCCCATGGCTTCTACTCTTCATGTCACCTATTGAGGATTATTGTATAGGTCTTGAGTAAGCTATAGAGTACCTATATGCTTCATCTTCATTCCATTTTCATCACATGATGCAAGAGGATTGCACAAAAACAAAATCTTTCTTTATATACGAGAATACTCTATGTTTGGACAATTTCTGCCATTTTTATAGTAGACTCTTCTACTCAGAAATCAAAAACATGGTAATGAGGAAGTTATGCCCTCACTTGATCAAATGAGGCTCTGACATGGAGTATTAATCATCTCCTACTTGATCTTTCACTCTTCTTGAACCTTTGAGCTCTCATCATAACCCTAGCTATGTAAAAAGTTGGATAACATGAAAATTTCAGAGAATCCTTGAAGATTTGAGTCAATCTTGGTGCCTTTTAGCTTCGAGAAGTGAAAGGCAAGCATCTACAACTGACATTGGGCATACATTGAAGCTTTAAAGCAAGATTGGAAGCATTTTCTCCATTTCAAATTGGGGCAAAACAGGGAAACTATCAATTTTCATCAAATTTTTCTTTATTAGAGCTTCAAACCATGGGGCTTTTGTTGTCTATAACTTGGGGAAGGTTAGATTAAAGCTACTCTATCAAGGATTAGCTTACATTGAAGCATTCCATCAAGGTTGATGATATTTTCATCCTTTTGAACATGGAAATGTATGAAAATTCTTGAAATTATTGATTCTATCAAGATTTTGGATTCTTCGAGGCTCAAAGGAACTTCTCCAACAAATCATTGTGTATTTCTACTCAAGTATGGGATTCTCTTGATTCATTGGAGCAATCTTTATGATTGGGAGTTGAAGTTACATGGGAGAAACCATCATGGGACAAATTCTTTCTTAAAGCTAGCCTTATGTTCTTCAATATTGATCCATTTGATAATGGATTGTGTTGAGATTTGATCAGTTGTGGTTCTCTCTTCATCAACATTAAGAGGTAATCCTATTGCTTTTAGCTAAATCTCTCCTTTCATCCTATTGTTAAACTAGTCCTACTGTCGATAAGGAGAGATTGAGTGTAATAGATCCTCTGAAATAACCATTGAAGAGCGCGTAGAATTCAATCTAGGGCTAATTGTGATTTCTTTATGATTTTCCTTCTCTGTCCATTCTTAAATTGATGCCAAATTGATTGCATAGTGCTATTCACTGCCTACCTAATTTGAAATTTGATTGGATGATTGAACATTGATGCTATAAGACTGAAATAATGATGAAAATGGTAAGTGGGATATTTGTAAAAGCAACGAGTCACTACAAAAGGGTAATGCCTTATCCTTAGCCCTTTCAATTCAGTCATTTCCTAATATCCACTTGAATTTCATTAAATAATCCAAAGACTTTTTCAATCAATGCATATCATCCCTATTTGATTAGCCATTAGAATGTACTTGCCATGTTGATTTTCGTGAGGAAAAAGCAGATGCCAGGCGAGTCAAAAAGGCAATAGTGAGGTGACCCTCCATTCTTGATTATGACCCTGAAGGGGTGCACAACCCAGCTTGAGGAGGAACTTTTCACACTCCTCAAGTCTTGGAGCCCATGTAATTTTCAAATTTAGGTGCATGTACATGTCCATTGATAAATCTTGACAATAGTACAACAGTGATCAGCCCTATTCAAAGAGCTACATGTGGTTGAAGTTTCATAGGAACAATATTGGAAAAGGTGCATGGCATCTCATGTTCTTTGGATACCTCAACTTTATAGGTTTATACAATAGGTACCCACCATTTTGTAGGTCATTCTTGAGCCCTACAGGTATCCCAAACTCTTTCCAGGTTGCTACTGGGGTTTACAAGGGTTATTCTCACACAAGAAACTCCCACAGGGTTAAACATGGCACTTATAGGTTGTGGATAGGGTGTAGGAAACTTCTGTTCAACACTAAGATCCTATTACATAAAATTTTATATTGATCCATATCAAGAACTTGATAGCTTGTTATGAAGATAACAAGTAGGGATAACACCTAGTTAGCATATAGGGTGACACTATTATAGGATTTGAAGACATTGAATGAAGGCTTAATACATATGAATTAAGGTTTGTTGCAAGGCATGGCACAAGTAAATAAAGGTATCACTGATCTGCACCAGCAGAGCAACAAATCTTTATTTCAAGAACTCATTTCAACCATAAAAGAAATTGGTAGCAAGCCACAAAGGGAACCTCAACCTATTGAAGATCCACATGCAATCCCTCTTGTTGATAATTTATCCCATCCAAACAAAGAAAGTTCTCAGCTAGTTATGCACCCTTTTGAAAGAGCTGAACCATCAAGGGTGAGGGGTAACTATCACTCTTCACAAATTCATGGCAATCATACCACAAGGCCTCAATTTAGCATCCCAATGGTCTTAGACATGAAGGGGAATAAGATAGCAATTGATGGGATGATGATTATCATGGATGCGATTCCTTCTACAAGTCTTTTTCCTATCAGCCCTCTAATGTGCAAAAAGGAAATGCAGTTCACAATCAAGTTCATGAAGGTGAAAGGAATCATTGGAGAAGATCAGCCCATGATCTCTCAAATAAAGAGCATATTTCAAATGATCAACCCTCATCTCATGGTTTTGGGCAAGCTACTTTTAGGAAACACTCTTGAAACAAAGATTCACAGAAGCAATATTCTTATGGAGAGCCATCTTATAATGAAAAGGAGTATAAGGAAAATATTAACATCACTAATTTCAAAGGGGATAACGCTTCACCTTCGAAATGGGAGGAATGGATTAACAAGCTTGAATTATACTTCACCCTTTATCCTCAAAGTGAAGAAGCCAAGATTTATTTTGTGGCTCTTCATATTGAAGGTTATGCCTATACTTGATGACGATACATGTGCAAGATTGGGCAAGACTTTCTCACTTGGGAGGAGTTCAAGCAAGCAATGATTGATATTTGTATTTCCCCTTGGGAAAAAGAAAGACTTCAAAGAATATGGTATGCATGTGCTTAAAGAGGGATGTCCATTAGAGACTACTCAAACACCTATTTGAATCTCTCCATGTACATTTAATGCATTTTAGATTTTGCTAAGCTAAATAAATATATTTTTGGTCTTGACCCTGCCCTATCATTAGATGTGGGAGCTCAATAATCAAAAACCTTGCATGATGCCATACAATTGACTAAAAGATATTCTTTGAAATACAGAGAGATGCAAGAAATTTTCAGCAAAGGATTTTAATAACTTTTCCAATCAACCTACAAAATATGGGCAAGTTCTCAGCCATTTAAGAGACGCTTTTAAGCAAGAAAATAGGGGTTTTAACAGTCATAACAATTATAACAACAAAGTGCTATCTTTCCCTACTATTTATGCCTCTAAACAAGGTGGAAATTATGCACAAAATCAGGGGCAAATTTTCATTAATGTGGGTGAGACAAGAGGAAAATTTTCAAGGGCTGTAAATTCTTCTAAACTGTCCCAAAATAGTTCTAACAGCAACTTTATTCCTCATGATAAGCTTAGGGAAACACATGCCAAAGGATTAAGTTTCAAATGTGGGGAGAAGTGGTCCCAAGTCCATAAGCTGAAGTGCAAAGCCAAGAATTCTAAAATCAATATGGTAATCACTCAAGATGTGGAAGTTGAAGAAGAAGAGGAACAAGAGAGCAATTTACTGTAGTTGATGCTTATCCAATGGTCAAAGAAATTCATAAAGAAGTGGATGTCACTAATGAAGGATTCTATGATCCCATAGATGGATTTCCATTTGATCTTCTTCCTTGTGTGCTGTTTCACATGATGCATGGACGGGATGCAAAGGGAAAAGTACACAGACTCAAAGGTATCACTAATGGCAAGGTTTCATATAATCTAGTAGATATAGGTAGCACTCATAGCTTCATCAACACCAAATCTTTGAGTGGGCTGAAGTTGCTATCCATTGACATGGAATCATCCTTGTGGATACAAGTTGCCAATGGTGTATATGAGTCTAGTAAAGAAGTGTGTCCATGTACTCCAATTGAACTATCGACCTCTTGCACAATATAAGTGAATTTGATTACTTTGGATATGGGGCCTATTGACGTTGTTATCAGTTGTAATTAGCTAAAAACCCTTGGCAAATTTACTTTAAATTTGGAACAAATACAAATAAAATTTAATTGGGAAGGGCAGCACATTGAATTGAAAGGCATAAACCACAAACATATAGAACTCATCTCCATGAAGAAATTGTAGAGTGAAATCAATGCCAAGTCATGTATCTTCACTCTTTTGTTGGTGAAAGTAGATAAAGAGCAACCACCAAATCAACCATCTTCTTCTCCAAAGAAAAGGGATCCAAGATCGGAAGAGCTATTGGAGGAATACAAGGATTTGTTTTAGCCACCATCATATTTGCCTCAAAAGTGAGACATTGGCCATCCTATTGACTTGTTGCCCAACACAAAGCCCATCAATAAACCTCCCTATCACTTGTCCAAGTTTTAGAGGAAAAAGATAGAGTGATAAGTTAAAGAATTGCTCCAAATGGGTTTAATTCAGTCAAGTCAATCAGAGTTTGCATCTCCCATGTTCTTAGTCAAGAAGAAGGATGGATCATTTTGCATGTGCATTGATTATAGGGATTTGAACATGTCAATGGTCAGGAATAGGTATCCTATTCCCTAAATTAATGATCTTTTGGACAAACTTAACGATGCAAAGGTCTTTACCAAAATAGAACTTCATTCGAATTATCATCAAATTTGAATGAAAGAAGGAGATGAGTTTAAAATAGCTTTTAGGACTGAAAGGGAGTTATACCACTTCTTGGTTATGCCATTTGGGCTTTCCAATGTGCTTGCTACTTTTCAAGCCCTCATAAATAAAATATTGTAGCTCTTCTTGTTCAAAATAATCCTTGTTTTCTTTGAAGATATCTTTATCTATAGAAAATCCAAGGGTGAGCATTTGAAGCATGTATGAGAGGTCATTGACACATTAAGAAGATGCACAGTCTTTGCCAAGATGATAAAGTGTTTATTCATGGAAGATAAAGTGGAATACTTAGGTTATATTTTGGGATGATAAAGTGTTTATTTTTATCTATAGAAAAACCAAGGGTGAGCATTTGAAGCATGTACAAGAGGTCATTGACATATTAAGAAGATGCACAGTCTTTGCCAAGATGATAAAGTGTTTATTCATGGAAGATAAAGTGGAATACTTATGTCATACTCTGGGAGAGCAAGGCATTAGAGTGGATCCCAATAAGGTGAAATGTGTTAAAGAATGGCCCACTCCTATGAATGCAACTTCTTTGAGAGGTTTCCTTGGATTATTTTCTTTCTATAGGAGTTCAATCAAGAATTATGCTCATGTGGCAGCTACATTGATGTGGATAGGCTTAAAAAAGAGGCTTTATTTTGGGAATCTATAGTCGATAAAAGTTTCAATGAGCTGAAATCTCTTTTAATTTTAGCACCTATTATTATATGTTCGGATTTCTCTAAGGAGTTTATCATATGTGCAGATGCTAGTGGAAGAGGAGTTGGGGCTATTTTATGTCAAGATCATGGAGTCATAGCTTATGAAAGCTAAAAGCTTGATGATGAAGAGCGTTGATTACATGTTTATGAGTAAGAGATGTTGGTAATATTGCATGCTATTAGAAAGTGATATCATTATATCTATGGCAACCATTTCAAGGTCAAAAGTGATCATTGTGTGCTGAAATACTTCCTTTTACAATCAAATTTTTATCGTAAGCAATGAAGATGATTAGCTACTCTTCAAGGATATGACTTTGAGATATCCTATATGACTGGAAAAGATAGTGTGGTAGCGGATGACTTATTAAGAATGTGGGTGGAATAGCACTTATGTGGTGGTAGATTTGTAAAAATTACATGGTGCAGCAAACGGAATCTGAGAAAGAGATAAATAGTACACAAAAAATAAGAGGAGAATTAAAAAAACTCTTTAGCTCCAAAAAACTAATACAAAGATGGCTCTATCCACCCATGCACTTCCATTGTGAAGCTTAGATGGCGATTTAGACAGAAGATAGGTGAAGAGCTTAAGGCTAGCTAGAACAACTTTGACTAGGATGATTGATGGCTATGAAGGGGGTCATGATGGATGACCTTCCATATGCACCTGTGTCTGTTGACCTTCCATGTGCACATGTGTTTGTTGACCTTCCATATGCATATGTGTCTATTGACCTCCATGTGCCCATGTGTCTATTGACCTTCCATGTGTCCATGTGTTTGTTGACCTTCCATATGCACATGTGTTTGTTGACCTTCCATGTACACCTCCACTAGTTGGCTAGGAAATATTCTAGGGAATATTTCCTTTACCATTGGCTAGGGCCCCTGATAACTCCCTTACCCTGCAGCTCGATACAATGTGCCTCAAGTTGCTACCAGCTTAACTACTCAGTCCAACCCAAAGATTAGACCCACAATGGTCACCTTTTTGACATCCGGTCACATAGACCTCATCTAATATACAAGTCAAGACTCAACCTATGTCCGGGCTCACATCTGGCTTCTCCTCATAATGGGGGCCTTACAACTTTGAGCACCATGGATCATTGGTGGCACCTTATGAGGGTGGGGCATTGAGCATATCTAACATCCCCCCTCAATGTCCACCCATAGGTGAACTATCTCCTCGGCTGTGGGAGCTTTCGCTCAACCGCCAAGACCCACGGACCGCTTATTGTTTCAAGTGTTCCAAGGAGCTCTAATGGCTATCTCTCACCTAGCTGATGCGTCGTCGATCCTATGAGCGTAGTGAGCTTACCTTGATGCCAATACGAGTTGCCTCCTCTCTCACACACACCGATAGCTCCACGATCCTAGATGCGAGCTTAAGCATCCTCAAGCCTCCTCCATCTCCAAGCTCCATCCTCCATAGCTGCACGGGCAAGAAAAGAGAAGAGAAGAGAAGAAGAGAAGAGGAGATGGTGAAGAGCTTCACCCTCTTGATCCCTCACTCTCACACACTCACTCCCTCACACTCTCACACTCCCTCTCTCAAGAGCAACACAAGCAAGAAGATGAGGAGAAGAGAAGAAGAAGAAGACTCTTGTTGCCACACACCAAAGAATGAGCTCTCATTCACTTTTTGAACTTTATGTATACAAACCCTAAAATCCCATGGGCACCCATCCCTTTTTTACATGACCGGCCCTTGTGGGAAGGTCTTTTTTCCATTTCCCTCTTCTAGCCTCATGCCTCTAGTCTACACCAGTCTAGTATTTTACAATTGGGATAGGAGGGAGCCCGGCTCTCTTTTACAAGAGTTTTCTGAATTTTTTGAGGTGCCCTTCATTTAAAATTGCGCTTTTTGCCCCGGCTTGGTTTTGGAGGTCGCCTGCGTATCTTTACTCTTTTTTCATGTTTTTTTTTTTGCTTTTTTCTTCCTTTTGGGGCCATCTCGATTTGGGGTTAACATTACCCCCCTCCTACAGGGGTGCCAGCCCCATGGCACTTCTTTGTTGTTGTAGGTTGGCAGGCAATTGGCCAAGTGGTGCAATGGTGAGGGCCACTTGGAGACTTAGGTGCTTGTAGGAGCTGTGAAATTTTTGTTGGAGGAGCCAAACGGGTATTCAGTGGTTGACGGGGCCTCCAAAGTTGGTGGTTTGTTGCTCTCTGATGTTTGAAAGGAGAAAGTGCAGTGTTGTTCCTAAGGGGAGTGCTTACCTCAGCGTGTTAGTGCATTGTGCTCGTGCTAGTGGAATGGGGAGGAGGGTCTAGCTTGGCGATGTCCCACAATTGAGGACCCCATTTGTGCCAAGGGGGATTGCGATGCAAGTGGCTTAGGGTGACAGGTCTAACCATAGGTGAGTGTGACCTCCCTAGGTATGTCCTACCCTTGATGTGCCCTAAGCGTGAAGTGGGGGAGCAAAAAGGACTAGGGGGTTGGTGGGAGTGGAGCCGGCCGTCCGAAGCCACCGGACACGCCTAACTTAAGAACCCCTAGGTGCAGCGATTGCACTTTATGTGGTGGTAAGTGCTTCTGCAAAAGTGGGTGGTGTTGTCCAGGCAGTGTTTTTATTGCTGTTGTTTTCTTAGCTTTTTTTCTTTCTTTTTTTGCCACTAGTGGAATGAATGACAACCAGGCCTAATCCTCTTCATCTGAATGAGGGGGGGAAGGAGGGTAGATGGATTTGCGCAAAAATTGGTGGCTTTGCATGTACCCTTTTAGGTTCATGCGGACGTGGAGAGAGGTGGTGGAGAGGAAGGGGTGATTACACCTAGTAAATTGGCTGTCACTCATGTCCTCTAGGAGGGCTAGGCAAAAGGAGGGAAGTAGGCTAGCTCTCATCATTAAGCGTGCCATAGCACAGCTATCAATAGTATTGGGATCAAAAAAGAGAGGGGGGTAAGCCATTCTCCTGCGGTGTCGGATCTTGCTTGAGTAATAGCTTAAGAAGCCTAAGGTCATTACATGTAATTATAAAGGCGGGATCTGGACAGGAGGAGAAGTCTACGAGAAAGCGCGTCATGGAGTCAGTTAGGCTTCCTAAATAAAAAAGGAGGGCATTCTTGAAGGAGGTGGCATTGGAATTGTAGATGATGGGGAAGTCATGTCGCCCATGGAGGGTGGCAACAAAATCCACGCCTACCCTATGAGGATACGCCATGGAGCACATCATGGAGTCAGTTAGGCTTCCTAAATAAAAAAGGAGTGCATTCTTGAAGGAGGTGGCATTGGAATTGTAGATAATGGGGAAATCATGCCGCCCATGGAGGGTGGCAACAAAATCCATGCCTACCCTACGAGGATACGCCATGAATGTGGAGTCGTTCCTCTCGTAGGGTAGGGTGTTGCAAAATGCCATCCAGGCGAGCATGTTAATATCGCATATTCGCCTTCTCTAGAGAGGTTGGCAGTTGTAACCCCTTACAGTGCGTGGAACTCGAACACTTTGTCTTGCCAAAACTCTGCTTCCTCCGTTCCCCACAGAGTAGGGGTATTTGCCCTGTCTTCCAGCCATTTTTGGCCTAGTCGGCTGCCAGCCGGGATCACCTCCTCCATTACTTTGATCGGCAAGACCCTTCTCAAGCTGTTAGGCATAAGGAAACTGAAAGGAAAAGGGTCCTTTTCGATTTCCTGCCGTTCCTAGATCACCAGCTCCGCGTGGAATTGCGTTGGGAGGTCATTGGGGCATGGTGGGAGGGATGCGGATGGCCACACGACTGGCTTGGCTTGCAATTGCCTTCTGGCTTCTTCTGCTAATTTTCTCCATCATTCCTTGAGCGTGGCTTGTCTGTCCAGGGGCAGGTCGAGTTGTTGCTGTTCCTGATCATGCGGCGAGGGGGGTTGTGGGATTATTTCTTCACTGGTTCTTCTTATGACGAATTCAATGTCAGTGTCCTCCCCCTGCCAGTCGTCTAGCTGCGCCCCTTCCTCAAAGCCGAGTGCATCCGCCTCCTTGGGGGTTAGGCCGGTTCTTGCTTGAGTTCAAATATTTGACGTTGTTGCATGGCGATGATGCGGGTTGTCTCTAGTTGGAAGGCCGCCACTGACTCTTTCTCTACCACCAACTTAGCCACCGCCATTCTTTTTTCCTCCTTCGCCCTCTCCAGTTGGGAGAGCAGCTCGGCGATGTATTTGTCGTAACTGGCTAGTGGAGTCATTGTTGCGTGGGTGGGGGTGGTTGATGCCTCCACACGTGGATGCTTCTGGTCCTGTCTCTATTCTGCATTTGCGGCTGGTCTTTTTGGCCCCGTGGTATGGTTTCCGTGCTCTTCCCTTGGGCCATTTCTTTACTGATGAAGTATTGCATCCAGGCCACCAGGTTGGAAACTTCCAAGCTGGTGGGGATGCTAGGGGTGAGCATAGTGGGTTCAGCGAAGGGTGCCATGAGGGTGGGGATAGGATGGAGGGGTGCTTTGCCTTTTCCTTCCGGAACTGCGAGCGGCGCGGGTTCTAGTGCCTATGTGCTGGAGCTAGGCCCTTCTTCCCTCGGCTGGTTCTAGGCGTCTGGATCATCCGCCTTGCATTGCTGCTCGATGGACCGGCGTGTGGCCTCAGCCAAGTCCTCCTCTTCCTTTCTTCTTAACTCCTCTTCCTCTTCTGCAACTCTTCTTCTTCTTTCCCTTTCAACCTTTTTGTATTCTTCCTCTAGTTTCTCTTTTTCTTCCTGCTCTTCTGTTCTTCTCCTTTCATCCTCTTACTTTGACGCCTTTTTAGCCCACTTGACTTGCTTTGTTGTTTCTTCTTCTTCTTGCTTCCTCTTCCTCTCTCTCTCCTCGGCCTCCCTGAGAGATTGCGTTTTTGCTTTTTCCAAGTCTTCCTTCTCCTTTCATGCGGCCTTCATCCTATTTCTTCTTCTTCTGTGCTGCCTTCTTCTTGGTTTCCTTGACCTGCTTTTTGCTTTTCTATTCTTCCCCTTCTTCCTTGGTCTCAGTCTTGTCCAACATGACCTCTCCTGGTGTTGATGAGGGGGTGACCTATCAGGTGTTTCCCCTTCTCCCTCTTCTGCATCCTGCGTCTCTTTCACGGCCTCTTGGATGAGCGCTGTTAAGATGCTCCCATAGGCAATGAACAAGGCTTTGGAGGAGGCCTTCTTTCTTTCTGCGGCCTTAGATGCTGGGGATTCTCCTCCTGCGGGCATGCTTCCTAAGGCTAGCGCTCTAGCTGCCTGGTCGATGGTTTTGCACACATAGCCATTCCAATCGACTTCATGCAGGGTGTGAGCTGCCACATTCTCTAGTATCGGCACACTGATTCGGTGCATCAACGCGTTGTAGCGCTGGCTAGAAAAGAGCTCATGTATGAGTTTCGCCTGCAACCTGGTTTGCGTCGGGGATATCTTGGATGCTGATACTGTCATTCGTCAGCACGTTCTCCTTCCTCATTCCCAGCACGGCGTATACGTCTCTCTTCTGTTTCTTTTCCACTTTTGGTTCTAATCCCAGTGCCTTTTCCACCAAGGCCGGGGTTAAGTGAACCAATACTTGCTTGGCATCCTGTCCCCTTCCTATTGTGACGGTGCCGCATTCGTTGTGTCGGGGTCGTAAGACCTGAGAAATTCCACACAGCTTGTGTGGTCGGGTTCTTGTGCGAATCTTTCCAGGTACTTGTTGAAGTTGCAGCTTTCAACGACTCTCCTGGCCACCTCTTCCTTGGCCACTAATCCTTGTATATTATGAATAGTTTGGAATTTTAATTGGTTGTAGGCGCGGCTCTCCAGGGTGATGTTGTACTGCGCTCTCTTCTCTTCCGTGAATGGAAGCCGGTGGGTGTGGTCTTGTTGCGACATTTTTCCTTCCTGTCATAAACCAAAATTTCCCTTAGTGCTTTCCACATAGTAAATTGCTGATTGCTGAAAAAATAGAAACTCTATGCTTTTTAAATGAATTCATTAAGAACCATTGTAGATTTTCTTTTTCAGCCTTTGACTTTTTGCCCATTTTTCATAATATATGTTTATGTGTTTCACTAATTTGGATTTGGTTGGCCTGATTTGATTCAGCTCACTCACCCCCTCCCCTTCTAGCTTGAGAAGAATCCTTCCTACGATTTAGGGTTAGAAAGGCAAGGGCGTTTGGCATGGTGGCGTAGGAGTTACTTGTGAAGGATCCAATCATAGAACTAAGGGTTGTACTCTAAGTGAGCGTCGCAGTCCAGATCAGAGGGTTTAATCCCCACTTGCGTGATGTATGTGAGAACATCTGTTAGGAAGTCACCAGAGTTGACACGGCTAGTAATGTGTAACTCTTCCTCAGTCAACAAGCGATCGAGGTAGGGGTGTCCTTTGATGTGTTCTTCCATGAGGCGGCCCCAAAGAGTGGTTAACACTCGATACGAGGTTGGCACGACATATGTGGGGTCGTATTCTGTTGTTTTAATAGCGCGGAGTTGCTCAGCATTAGTCATTATGCGGCACCCTTCGACTTTCCATTGTAGCCTAAGAGTGTACCAATGCTTCAAGAATGGGGAGGCAGTATCAGCGAGCCTTGATAACACTGTGATTTCTTGATCAGTGATAGCAAAAGTGGTTCGCTGATCGTATGACATGATGAGGCGCTGCTTGATGGCTTGCTCCCTGGAGATCTCGTTGTTGAGCAATTTAGCAGCAGAGCGAGAAGTGTTTGCGAATGCGAATTCAAAGGTTTCCCAGGAGTAGGGCATGGTTTACACTTCAGTTGCAAAGGGTTCCTCCAATAATCCTAAGTCCAAGCAATCGTAGCTTAGTGCTAATGATATGAAGGTGGTATATAGTCATTTAATGCATTCCACCACATCATCCCCGGTGTCCTTAGCAAGGTCGGTGGCCAGCATTAAAAAGGATTTGCATTCATAGGAGGGCGTAAGACCAACGGGTGGTCGCAGTTTGCTAGAACTAGCGCTAGTGGCAATGACGAGTTGCAGTCGGGTATGTGCTTGAGTCTATGGTTGAGATGTTTGGATTATGGGTGGATTAAGAGCAGCCATGATGGACAGGCTGCTGCATTCAGGGTGGATTTGGGGAGTCGAGTTGACTTGGTTGGGTGATGACTCATGTAACGGAGTTTGTTGTTTGGGCCGATAGGCTTGTGTGACTTTCTTGGGTTTAGGCGTGGATAAGTCAGATGGCTGTGATTTTGGAGGGCTTATGTGACTTGGGTTGATCAAGCTTGAGGGTGGCGTATGAGTAGCGCCTTTGGCCGTGTAGGCCTTAGGGATCCATAGCCAAGTGTTGCCCATGTAGTATCCTTACGCATGCAAGAGGGTTTTAGGGACCCATCTTTGCTTGATCATGCGGTGCTTGTTGTGACTATGTTCTGCCTCTTAGATTTAGCGTTTTTGGTTTTCTGAGGATAGGAGCGGCGATTCCTAGGCGGCGGTTGTGGCTGCTTAGGTTGCCATTGAGATCTAGGCTGTTGGGTTTTGGATTTTGCTATTGCGGGCTGTGATTCATGAAATCTGGGGGGTGGCGGTCGCGCACTACCCCCCTCCTTGGAGTTGGTTACTACCGGTGGCGTTGTGGACAGTGGTGAGGTCGCGCGGCCCTTACTGAAGGCTGTGACAATGGGAACATTGCCTATTGCAAGGTGGATGCGCAGTGACTCATAATCAACATTGCAGTCAGTTTGCTTTTTGAAAGTTCGCCCCAGCAACGATTCCGTGCCTGCGTGTGTAGCATTTGGTAACACGTAAAAAACCATTGGAATAGTCTCAGACTCGATAGAAACGGTGGCTCTGCACTTGTCGAGAAGTGCATAGGAATGGACCCCATATGGGCTTAATTTCGCATTAGTGGGTTGAAGTTGTGGTGTGCCAAGTTGAGTCCAATGATCGTGAGTTAAGACATTGAAGTCTGCTCCCTCGTCGATCAAGGCATTGAAAGC
The DNA here is from genome assembly GCF_053477565.2 of Lygodium microphyllum. Lineage (NCBI taxonomy): Eukaryota > Viridiplantae > Streptophyta > Polypodiopsida > Schizaeales > Lygodiaceae > Lygodium > Lygodium microphyllum. The sequence continues at coordinate 111,086,288 of NC_141135.1, forward strand.
GCATGTTTGTTTTGCAGTGACCGTAATATGGAGGTATGCGGGCTCTACGGCTTTCTCATCCTCATCATCAACCTCTGTGATTGTGGCAACTCATACCTTGACATGCAGGTCTAACATCGGGGGCTCGTGCAAAGGATGGGTGGGAGGGTAGTACTTCTTGATACGACTGCCATTGAAGAAGCCTATGCCCTCACCATCTAAGGTCTCGAGCTCGACATTGCCTGTGCGGCTGATCGCACGAACCTTGAAAGGTCAAAGATCTCTAAATTTCATTTTCTGCTTGTGCCCCTTAACTGAGTAGAGGAGCACTAAGTCGCCCTATTCAAAGTCACGCTGCTTGACATGCTTGTCAAACCAAGTCTTGCGTCGGGCCTTCTTACATATAAGCGCATGGGTGGCTAGAAGGCGAGTCTCTGAGAGGCGCTCGAGTTCGACCAGGCGCTACATCCATGCCTCCTTCCCTTCCCATCATTCTTGAAGTCCTATTCTCAGGCTAGGAATGAAGAACTCTAATGGTAGAACCACTTCAGTTCCATAGGTCAGCCTAAAGGGGGTTTGATCGATAGCCATTTTATAAGCTATGCGGTAGGCCCACAGAGCTGCCATCAGCTTGTTGTCCCAGTTGCTGCGTGAGGCTGAGACCACCTTTGTCAGGACATTGATAAGAATCTTATTCGTGGATTCTACCTAGCAGTTTTCTTGAGGGTAGTATGGCAAGGATTTGCGATGGATGATGATAAAGGTGGACAGGAGATGTGCTATCACTTCATTGATGAAGTGCTGTATTGATCACTGACCAGTTCGATGGGGCATCCGAATCATTAGATCACCTGCTCCCATAAGAACTTGGCAGTCGTCCTAGCGTCATTTTTTCGTGTCGCTCTCGCCTCTGCCCATTTCATGAGGTAGTCGGTGGCCACAATGATGTATTTGGCCTATGAATATTAGGCTGCAAGACTGATGGGTCCTATGAAGTCAATTCCCAATTTTTTGAAGGGTTGTCGTGCGATAATAGGGGTCAACTCCATCTGATCCTTGTGATTCGGGACTTTTGTCCATTGGCACTCGTCACAATGCTTGACCAATCGGGCTGCATCGCTGAAAAGCGTGGGCCACCATAGTTGAGATTACAACACTTTTCGTGCTCTCGTGTCTCCGCTAAAGTGCCCTCCAGCAATGCCCTTATGCGCCTCCGAGAGCACGTCGTGCATCTCATGTTTGTATATGCATCTGCGTAGCAATCCATCTTGCCCCAGCCTGTAGAGTTGGCCTGTGATCAGCTAATAGGGTTGGATCTTAATGATTAATCGCCTAAGTCGGGCTTTTTCTATCGGTCGATCAGGTAGTCCATGTTCAAGCACTTGGACTATATCATCCGCCCAATATGGCGTTAGATCAGCCTTAAATAAATCTCTCTCACTGGACAGGTTAAAGAGATGGCCGTCGGGTAATTCATCAACAATGCCTTTTCCAACGACCTCTCCCGTGGGAATGCGCGACATATGGTCAGCCATGTAGTGCTGTTTTCCTTTTCTTACAACCATGGAGAAGTCAAATTCCAAGAGCAGAAGGAGCCACCAGGCTATGCATCCTATAGCGCAAGGTTTGTTTACTAGATAGAGCAGGGTTTGATGGTCCACAAAAAAGGTGAAAGGTATGGCCAATAGATAGTGCCGAAATTTCTTCACAGCAAACACCATGGCTAACCCTTCTCTTTCTGTCATCGAGTAGTTCATCTCCGTCTTAGTGAGTTGTCTGCTAGCAAAGCTCACTGGATAGTCTAAGTTGTGTCCACTAGGTTGACACAACACTCTCCCCATGACAAATTTAGAAGCATCGATATGCATGTGGAAAGTAATGGTCCAATCTGGGGCTCGTAGAATTGGTGCTGTGGTTAGAGACTTTTTCAATTCTTCATATGCTCGTTGGCATGCCTCGGTCCATTCGAAGATGATCAATAGCTTATACAAGGGTCTCGCGATCAATGCATAGTTTAGTAGAACCACCGATAGTACCCCGTATGGCCTACGAAGCATTGAACTCCCTTGTAGTTGATTGGGGGTGGAAGGCCGACAATAACCCTGACTTTCGAAAAGTCAGTGGCAATGCCGTTCTTCGACACCACGTGCCCTAAGATGCATCCATGCTTTACCCAAAACTGGCACTTTAAGGGGTTCAAGGAGAGACGATATAAGGGACATCGCTCAAAGACTACGCCGAGTTTGTCTAAGTGTTAGATCCAGGTCGAGTGAACACAGAGGTCATCGGCAAAGACTTCCAACTCCTTGTGAAGCACGTCTTTAAAGATGGTGCACATGAGGCATTGGAAGGTGGCAGGGGCATTCATCAACACGAAGGGTACGAAAATGTAAGCAAAGACACCCCACTTAGTGGCGAAGGCAGTCTTGTGCCTATCCGTAGGATGCACTTGCACCTGGTTGTACCCTGAGAAGCCGTCCAAAAAACTATAGGCTTCCTTGCTCGCCACTCTCTCAAGCATATGCTCGGAGTACGACAATGGATAGTTGTCCCTTTTAGTAGCAGCGTTCACCTTCTTGTAATTGATGCACACTTGGATTTTTCCATTCTTCTTCATCACGATGACTATGGGTGACACCCAGTCTGTGTGTTTAATTTCGTAAATGAATCCCGCTCTCATCAGCTTATCAATCTCCTCTTTGACAGCATGAGGGTGTTTCGGATTCATAGGGTACGGTCGTTGCTTGACCGGTGTTGCGTCTGGCGTCATGGGTATGTTGTGAGTCACGACACTAGGATCTACCCCCTTAAGCTCTTCTAAGGACCAGGCGAGCACGTCTATGTACACTTGCAAGAGAGCGACAAGACTTGTTTCTTCTTCCTCGGTCAAATCATCGACAATGAATACCGGTTAGGGTGTTTCCCCTTCCTGGGCTAGGTTCATCTCCTTGACCTTGGCTAGCCTCTCAATTGGTTCGCTCGTTTTCCCTTGACGCTTGGCACCTAATAGAACTACTACCCTATCCCCTTTTGTGAATTTCGTAAATCGTTTAGGGAGGTCCTGCGGTTTTTGTTGTTCTTCCATTTGCGTATCCCTGGGTTGTTTTTCCTTTTTCTACCTTAATCGTCTGCGCCTCAGGTGGACGGGTAGATCCTCCTTAGTGTGTCTAGCCGTAGGCGGCCTAGGGATTTCTGGATCACTATCCGAACTAATCTCCGAACTTCTCATAGTTGTTAGAAGAGGTGGTCTCCCCTGGTGGGCGCAGTTCGGACGACGACTTTGTCCTAAGCACTGATGTCGTTCCTGGCTAGGCTAGGCCTACTTGCTCAAGATCTATGGCCCCTACGTGTTCCAACCAGGCACGATCGCATTCCATGCACTTGACTCCTCGCTCTATCCTGAAGATACTCCTTTTCTGCGGCTTGGAGTCTGCTCGTATTTGCTCTATTTCTTGCCCCTCAGTGTCGTACTCCACGGTGTCTACCTCACCCTCGCTATCGTCACTAAAGGATTGGTAGTCTTCATATTCATCGTGAGAGTCCTTTCTGTCAGACTGCTCGTCGTCTCCTAGGGCTTGGTACATCTCTTGTCGTTGGTCAGGAACTTAGACCCAATTATGCCTGAGATTTAAGTCATGCACTCTGGTCCATTGCCACTTGGATTCACCCAAGAGATCCTGGAGTGGTTTGAAGTTGGCAGCTGGATTGCCAGCTAGTTTGTCCATTAAGTATTCCAGCATCTCCTGGAGTTCCCTTTTGTTGGTTGGGACTTGGAAGTTGAGAGGTTTAGGTTTTCCCCCAAGGGTTCCTGCCATCATGCAGACTGGTGCAGAGGGTGTGTCGTTAGACTTGTCGATTGTTTTGGCTTGCTCATATGCCTCATGATCGGAGAACGGCAGGTCGATTGTAGTGAGGACGTGCATCCAATCCCGCTCATCCTCTAGGCATGGGATATACTTGGTCAAGGGCCCATAGGAGCTCTTGACCTGGGTGTTACCCTTAAGCATAGCAGAGATGGCATCTAAGTCGACCGGTGAGGTCTCCCAAGTGTCCATCTCTATTCTCACGGCGTCCGTTCTATTGCCAAGGAAGATCAAGCCGTTACCCCAATCTTTAATGACTCTAGCGTTGTGCATCCAGGGTCGGCCTAACAGGATATTGTAGTCCACTCCCTTCATGACTATAAAGTCCACAAAGAATTGGACACCTACGATCTTCACTAGCCAATTCTTAAGCACCCCGAATGACTTGACTCTCATACTGTTTGCTAACGTGACATTGAACCTAGCAGTTTTGATAGGTGGGTTTCCCCAAGTCTAAAGCACCACGTGGCTAAGCACACTAACCCCAGCTTCCGTGTCCACGATCCCCTTTCTCGTTGTATCGCCGAGGGCTAGAACCGGTAAGACCGCATGCATCTCGGAACCTTCCCAAAAGGCATTGACTTGTAAGGATTTAGGCATGGAGTGCAACGTCAAACTCGGTATTTGTGTCTCTGCATCATGGTCATGAGGATCTGCCGTGACCTGCTCTCATGACCCTTCAACCCACTGCTTAAGAGCCTGCCATAGGGTGGGATGCTGCCTAAGCAGATCCTCCAGGCTAAGTGTTACAGTGGTAGTCACAAATGTGATCAGGAGATCGTTGGGTGCTCGTCTCTCTCCTAACCTGGATCATCCTAACCAATGGTCGTGAGACTGATCAACGGTTCTGTAGCACCAAGGCTTGGCCTTAGCGGCACTACTTGTGGTGCAGTTGCTTCTCCCGATCTTGGTTGAGGGGGTGAGGTTGGCGTGCTTATGCTGGAGAGGTCATCGATTTCGTCCTCTATGATGGGCTCAACGTCTTTTAGATGCTCTTGAGCCTCCTTCACCCATTCCTTCACTTTTTCTATGGCCTCTAACTGTCGCTTCGGATGCAGGTATTCCCCTACCTTAGCGCTTCCCCTTTCGATCGTCTTCGGGGCTGAAGTCTCTACCTCTGCATCAGAGACCTTATTTCCAGCAGGCAGAGTTGTAGCACTTTTCGTTTTTAGAGCGAGTTTAGCTTCCGATGTTTTCTTCTTCCGCCTGCGACTTTTCTTCCCTATTGAAGCTACATCAAGGTTGCAAGGTCCTAGCAGTGATATGCTGGCTTGCTTTGTCTGGGCACGTGTCATGACCTATAACGGAATAGGTGCCGCCTCCCCATCGAGGTTCTCGACTCCAAACAACCCTAATGGGATAGATGGTACGTTGGCTGAGCTAGAAGATGGCTTTCGCTTTGGGCAATCGATGAAGAGATGAGTGATTTCGCACTCAGCACACCTTTGGTCAGCCTTGTCTCTATTTTGCTACTCCCTTTTAGGGCAGCATGATGAGACATGACCTGAGTGATCACAAGTCCAATAGGTGATTGGATCCTGTGTCTGCCCTCCTAGGCCTCTACCTCGTCCTCTTCCTAATGCCATCACTGGCACGGGGCGATAATCCATGAGGACAGCATTGCCCTCATCGTCTTGCGAGACGTAAGGGCATATGTAAGCTTCTTCCTCATTTGGTTCTTCCACGTAGTGGACTAGCGCATCGCTCGGTGGATGGGTCACGTAAGAACCAGGTGGTCTGGGTATGCTAGTAGGGTTTATGTCCATCCTAAGAACAACTAGCTTAATGTCGTTAGGCACAGGAAGGGCTAATGGGGCTCCCCTTCCGAAGAATGGCTGCTGCCTGTTTGCTAGGTAAGGTTGGCCATAGGGTTGCGAATATGGAAGTCTTCTTGGTAATCTACAATGCACGACGTCATGACCGAATCTACCGCAGTTAGCACAAGGTCTTGACCTAGGGTCTTGACACTCGGCTGGCAAGTGGTTTCCCCCATAATACACGCATTGGACGTGTGGGCGCGTTGGTCGTCTCAACATGTCTTGCAACCTGGCTAACTCCATCTTTACATCAGTCAAGTCTTGGTTCGTCTCAGTGGCCTTCCCCTTATCTTGGGATGATGGGACCGATCGCTCATTAGAGGCTGATGCTCTCTTTGAGCTCCGTGAGTTGGTCTCTTCTAGGTTCGCACTCTTGGAGCTCCGCTCCTTCAGCTGATCATTGACTCTGATGGCTTCCTTAAACACTCTAGCTAGCGCGTCTCGCTGCAAGCTCCAATTGCCTGCCAAAGCCTTATATAACTCCTCATTGCGAATTCCGCTGATGAATACCATCGAAACTGCTCTTTCAATCGGTCGCTCGCCCATAGGGATTCTCTTGAAGAGACTCCTCATGTGGGTTACGTAGTCGCGAATGTCCTCCTTCTCTTTCTGCTTGGCATTCATCAAGCGTACTAGCAGATTGTTGGAGTATCCAGGCTCGGCAAATCTCTTAATGAAGAGATCCTTGAGGCCACTGAAGTTGGCTCGTTCTGCGGCATCTAGGCTTGTATACCAAGTCCTTTCCTTGTCATCTAAGCAGAGCCCGAATGCTTGAGAGCGTTGAGTCAGGTTGTTGAGGCCGTTGGCTTCGCAGACTTGTTCAAACTTCTCTACAAAGCTATATGGATGGTCGTGGGGTTGGTATTTGTTGAGTTGCTTGGCAACGATAGGGATTTTAGACTAGCTCTTTGAGCCTTGGTTCGCTCCTAATCCTGCGAGCAGAGATGTCGCTAGTGTCACAGCACTTTGCTCTGCTGCCATGTTATCTAGCAGCCGCTTCATGAGAAGCTCGCTCAACATCAAGTCTCCTTCTAGGGCTCTCTCGTGATCTGTTCGGTTTCTTCCTGCTAGGTTCAGCACTCGCTGCACCTCACACAACTCTGTGCTTTGCCTTTGGCTTCTAGCCTGCTAGTCCCTATTGTATTCGACTATGCTTTGCAAAGCCTTGCGGGCTAGTTTCCTCTCTTCCTCTAGGTCTGCGATGAAAGCGTCTATCGTCCTGCCGCGGTGCTCGTACCAGGCGAGTGCATCGTAGCCACTGACCCCACTGCTGAATAGCCTCCAGGAAGACGTTCAAGTCGAGTTCCTCATTAGACCTATGGTCTGAGCCTTCTTCTACCATAGTCACGTTGTTGTGCTCCGCCAAGTTGTTGATCAGGTTGAGTGGATTTGTCAGATCCACGTTGTTGACGCCACTTGCTTGGTCCTACTTTGCGCGTTGATGGTTTGTCCATGTCTTGGGTCCTCTCCTACTAGTGGGTTCCTTGAGTGGTTTATCTGAGTGAGTTCCTTCAGTTATTGAATACAATCCTCAATTTATGGTCACTCAGCATGCGCGTTGCTCCTAGTGCACTTGTGCTCAACCAGGCTTTCAATTTCTTTAGGTGCATTCAAGTGTGAAAATTCAAGGTGAGTGCAGTAAATAGCCTCGAAGTGTCTTAGGCAATCTTACTTTGTTTCGGGCCTGATAGGCTTGTTGGTCAATTTTCTAGCCGCCTTGACAGGGTTCAGGGTCTTTCTAGTATGTTGTCTCGTTTGTTCTTGGCCAATCAGGCTTTAACTGCTCAGCGCTTGGCATCTAGGTCTCTAGGTCTCGCTACTTCCTACTTCAAGCTGCCAAGCAGCTGCTCCCTACGATTCTGTCTATTCCAAGTGCCAGAATCGACTTCTGAGCATCAGAAGGACTTTAGACAGTTTGCGCTGCTGAGCTCCAGCTAGGTCAAGTTAAATTTCTGAGAATTTGATAAAAATCTCCACTTGGCCCAGCTGGTTCGAATTGCAGGGTTCGAGTAGGTCACTCGAATGGGCCGAGGCGCATGGGCCGAGGGCCAAATTCGGGACTTGGACAGGTTGGCTCGGACGGGCCGAGTGGTCAATTCGGACGAGGTCACTCGGATGGGCCGAGGCACTTGGGCCAAGGGCCGAGAATGACACTTGGCCGAGGGCCGAATTGGTCGATGGTCTAAATGGTCGACTTAGACAGGCCGAGTAGCTTTGGGCCGAGGACCGAGTAGGGTTTCGGGCCAAGTGGGCCGAGCGAAAAAAGGGCCAAGGGCTGATTCTGGGACTCGGCCCAGAAGTGACCGGTCGGACGGCCGAACACGGCGCAAAGTCGATAGCGAGAGTTTGATTTCAATCGTTTCTTGGGATTTACTCAATCGTATCAAGCACAAACCTCCAGATCCTATCTAGGGGGGTAGGGGAAGGGATTCATGTACCTGGATAGAGAGGTAGGCTTGTCGATGGTGCGATCGGATCAAATCGGGCGATAGCTCTCTCTCTCTCTCTCTCTCTCTCACTAAAATGGTCACAAATGAGCTCTACCTTGGCCTCTTGGCTCTTATGCCCCTTTTCGGGTATGGTGTTGATACCCCCAATCACTCACTTGCTGATCTTAGGCATCACAAGCAAGCTTTTTGCCAAGTTTTGCATGATTTTTGCCCTATTTTACCCTGCTTTGCAACAATAAACCCTACCCTTCTTCGGTACGATTTCCTAATCCTAACCTACTCTAAATGCAAAAGAATCGAAAGCAAAAAATTGAAATAATTTCTCCACCTACCTATCTCAAGCTCCGTTTCGGGGACGAATCCCTTACTTCGATGCTCGATATGAGGCGCGCAAGTGCTCAAGCTTGAATCCGTTGGTCCTGCAACAGAACCAAAATGTGGGAGCTTTCGCTCAACCGCCAAGACCCACGGACCGCTTATTGTTTCAAGCGTTCCAAGGGAGCTCTAATGGCGATCTCTCACCTAGCCGACGCGCCATCGATCCTATGAGTGTAGCGAGCTTACCTTGATGCTGATACGAGTTGCCTCCTCTCTCACACACACCGGTAGCTCCACGATCCTAGATGCGAGCTCAAGCATCCTCAAACCTCCTCCATCTCCAAGCTCCATCTTCCATAGCTGCACGCGCAAGAAAAGAGAAGAGAAGAGAAGAGAAGAAGAGAAGAGGAGATGGTGAAGAGCTTCACCCTCTTAATCCCTCACTCTCACACACTCACTCCATCACACTCTCACACTCCCTCTCTCAAGAGCACACACAAGCAAGAAGATGAGGAGAAGAGCAGAAGAAGAAGACTCTTGTTGCCACACACCAAAGAATGAGCTCTCATTTACTTTTTGAACTTTATGTATACAAACCCTAAAATCCCATGGGCACCCATCCCTTTTTTACATGACCGGCCCTTGTGGCAAGGTCTTTTTTCCATTTCCCTCTTCTAGCCCCATGCCTCTAGCCTACACCCATCTAGTATTTTACAATTGGGACAGGAGGGAACCTGGCACTCTTTTACAAGAGTTTTTCGAATTTTTTAAGGTGCTCTTTATTTAAAATTATGCTTTTTTCCCGGGCTTGGTTTTGGAGGTCGCCTGCATGTCTTTACTCTTTTTCCATGTTTTTTTTTGCTTTTTTTTTCCTTTTTCCGCCATCTCGACCTGGGGCCATCTTGATTTGGAGTTAACATCTGCCCAATGCTGAGTCTCTGAAGATGAACTTGAAGCAGATCCTTCGTAAGTGCTTTGGTGAAGATATCCACTCCATTCTCCTCTGTTGGGACAGTAGACTAGTTCCACTATCCCATCCTCCATCAAATCACGCACATAGTGATATTGGATCTTTATATATTTGGTGCATGCATGAAACACTAGATTTTTGTCAATGGAGATACAACTATGATTGTCACATCTCAGCACAGTTGGTTCTTCATCCTGCACTCCCATATGGCATAGGATCCTTCTCAACCATACTACTTCACATGCAACAAAACAAGCTGCCTTGTACTCTCCTTCGTTGGTAGAAGACAATGCCACTATTGGTTGCTTCTTACTAATCCAAGAAAATTTCTTGAACCCAAAGAGAAACAATAACCATAAATTGTGACTTCTTGGAATCACTATCTTCTGCCTAATCAGAGTCACAATTCCCCACAAGAGAAGTCCTAGAATTGTATGTGATACCATAGTCAAGAGTTTCCTTCATGTATCTGAGCACCTGCATCCCAACTTTCCAATGACTCTCATGAGGTTTGTTTGAGAACCTGCTCAAAAAACCAACGGCAAAACTAATATCTGGTTTGGTGTTAAACAAGTAGATCATAACCTCCTATACCTTCTAATGTATGCTAGTGCTGATGTATCCTCAACTGATAACTTTGCATTCACCTCCATATGTATAGCTATCTCCTTGCACTTGGTCCTGCCAAATGCCTTCAAGATCTCCCATGCATACTCCTTCTGAGAGATGAAGATCTTTCCTAGCTCTTGCCAAACCTCAATCCCCAAACAATAGTGTAGCAAGCCCAAGTTTGTCATTTCAAACTCAAAACTCAGCCTTTCGAGTTTGGTTGATCATATCTTCATAGTCACCTGTAATAAGAAGGTTTTCCACATATAGAACAATCACTAGAGAATTTTCACCATCCCTGTAAACATACAAGTTAGCATCTGAGGCACATCTTTTGAAGTTTAAGTTTAAAAAGAACTTATATATCCACTGGTACCATGCTCTGGGGGCTTGTTTCAACCCATACAATGCCTTCTTCAGCTTACACACTTTGTTCTCAGAATGGGGGGCCTCAAACCCTGGTGGCTAAGTGAGCCACGTACACCTCCTCCTTGAGGTCACCATTTAAGAATGTTGACTTAATATCTATTTGGTAAATTGGCCACTGGTTGTGGGCATCCATTGCAAGTACTGTGCAAATAGTGGTCATTCTGGCAGTTGGGGCAAATGATTGTTGAAAATCAAACCCTTTAACCTGTGAAAATCCATGTACAACAAGTTTGGCTTTGTACTTTTCTAAGGTACCATCAACCTTGTACTTTACCTTCTAGATCCACTCGGTGCCAATAACCTTCCGCTTTGCTAGTCGATCCACTAGCTCCCAAGTGTCATTCTTCATTATGCTACCATACTCGGTTTGCATAGCTACCTTCCATGCTAGATCTACAAGTGCTTCTTCTAAGTCAATTGGCTTCTTTACTTCTCTCATAATCTCAGCCATCAATGCCATATTGACTATGTGATCAGAAGCCCTCCTTTGCTCCTCTATTCTTTGAGATCACCTTGGTTCATCTACCTCTCCTCAATAGATGTAGGCATAGGGTTATTGTGGTCATAGAGCTATTTCACCCAACATGGCAATGGATTTTTTAGTGGGGTGATGTCAAGTTGGTGTGTTGAGAGTGGAAAAAGACTGATTTTTTGACTGATTTTTGTTGTTTTTGAGGTCTGAATGATTGATTTTTATGGATTTAGAGTGATGTATGGTTATTAATGGAAGTTTTTGAGAGTGTTTTGGATGATATTGATTATGTTTTGAAAGTTCATGATGATTCTTAGTGGAGATATGAAGCTCTGTGATGTTCTGATATGTTCTGATTGGTTCTGTATACCTTCTATATAGCTTCTGTTTTGTTCTGATTGTCTTCTGTATGAAGCATGGATTGATGATTGATGAAGATTGAGATCTTTTGGAAGTTTATTGAATAGTTTTTGATAGTTTGGAATGGTTTGAGTATGAGTTATGAGGTTTTGATGACCTTTTGTAACCCTTTGTAGAGCCTCTGTCTCTCCTCTATCTCTGCTCTGTAACTGTACTGTAGCTGCTCTGGTGTTGTACTGTATTGTTCTGTAGACCTTCTGTAAGTGTTCTGTAGAAAGTATGTGTGATTTTAGGAAAGTTTTCTAACTTTTGAAAATGATGAATCTAAGTTCAAAAGAGCTAAAACAAATGGAAGAAGCAGCTGTTGAAGACTGAAGAGAAGACTAAGTGACAATGACAGTAGTGAGCTGTGAAGAGACACTATAGTGGCTCTGGTGACTCTTCATATCAGACATACCTCTTGGGAGGTGCATCCACGACCTAAGAAGGATTATTGAGAGTTATTATGAGAGCATTGTAATGAGGAGATGATGTATTATTGAGAGAGAGAGAGAGAGAGAGAGAGAGAGAGAGAGAGAGAGAGAGAGAGAGCCAGAGATAGCCAATTCTATCAAAACAGTGTAACTGTATATGAGAGATTGAGAGAGAGAACTATGAAGACATTGAAGAAGGATAACATGTGATTGATTTTCATTCAAAAATGGTGTATTACTTTATTTTCTTTGTTCTATTGAAGAATTCTATGAAGATGTTGAAGATATGGTTGATTTTATCAAATCCGTGGGAGATATTTACTATGATGCTGCATGAAGAATTGTTGTTTTCTTTGTTTTGGTCATCAAAATAATGAAATAAAAGCTTGTTGATGTTACAAAATAGATTTTCTTGTAGTAGATATCCATTTTCCTTGGTGTTCCTCTTGGGTCTCCATGGTGAACTTTTTCCTCATCATCTGAAAATGACTCTTCCTACTCCTTAAGGATAGGGACAGCTCTCGGGACAGAGGTTCATAGTGGACTACTTCTTTGCTTGATGATAAAGTGGAAGAACTTGCCTTCTCCTCCTCCATTGTATACGGCTACTCCTTGTACACCACATCATGGCTCGCAATTATCTTCTTTGCCTCTTGATCATATAATTTGTAAGCCTTTTGCTCATCACTACAACCCAAGAAGATACATTTTCTGCTTTTTGGTTTTAACTTGTTTCTCTCCTCATCTGGAACATGTGCATAACATTCACATCCAAAAATTCTGAAATGTGAGATAGACGGTTTCTTACTAGTGTAAGTCTCATGAGGTGTTTTTTCCTTGAGAGCCTTTGTATAGCTCCGATTTAGAATGTAGACTATAGTATTAACAATTTCAGCCCAAAAATGGTTAGGCAATCCCTTGCCCTTTAGTATGCATCTTGCCATCTCCACAATGGTGTGATTCCTATGTTCCACAATACCATTCTACTCAAGTATGTGAGGCATCATCAATTGATGCTTGATCCCTTTGCTCTTGCAAAAGTCTTCAAACTCCTTTGAGTTGAACTCACCGCCACCATTTGTTCTAAATTTCTTCACACTTTTTCATGTTTCATTCTCAACAAGTTTTAGCCGTTCTTTAAACTTACCAAAAGCTTGAGCCTTATCACGAAGGAAGTACATCTACATCTTCCTACTGTAGTCATTGATAATCAACATAAAATAAGAAGTTTCCCCCAAGGCCTGTGTAGGCATCTTATCGCACAACTCAACATACATCAACTCTAGAGGAGCCTGTGCTCTATTCTTGCTTTCTTGTGGAAATGCCTTTCTCTGTTGCTTGCCTATCATACAAGTTTCACATGGTTCCTTCAATTCAGTCACTACAGGTACGTGAGCAACCATACCTTGCTTGTGCATCTCCTTCAATACTACAAATCCGATGTGTCCAAACCTTTCATGCCAAAGCTTACTTGTGCCTACTCTAGTGGTGGTTGCAAGAGCACTTAGCTCATACAGGTTGTTTCTTCTTTCTCCTTTGCCAACAACTTTGCCAGCATTGTCGAGAATTTCTGCACCTGTCTTCTTGAGCCTCACTTCATGACCAAGATCAATTATGCCAGTAAACTGATAACAAATTTCTCCTAATTTCGAGAATATACAACACATTTGAAAGCTTTTTGACTTCACCATTTGCAGTAACAAAAGAAATAGTACATGTGCCCATAGTATGGAATTTTGCATTATTTCCAACCTTCATAGTGATGGATTCTTGTAGAGGCTGCCTAGAGCTGTATAGACCTTTCTTGTTGGTCATGTGACGGGAGGCCCCACTATCCAACACCCATGAGTCAATGGTAGAATCTTCTTATGCCGAGGAGCACACTTCCTCAACGGTCGCCACTGCTTTAATCGTGTTGGTTGTCTCTTTCTTTTTAAGGGTACCATTCTTTTCATTTGCCTTCTTGACACAATAATTTGCGATTGGATGTCCTTTCTTCTTGGAGTAGAAGCACTCTCCTTGAAGCTTCTTCTTACCACCCTTCTTCCTTTTATCACCATCATTTTTGGTGGAGGAACCACCTTTGCCTTTTGCATTGGCAGAGAATGTAACATCTCCATTGTTGCTTCCTTCTCGGGCTTTCAGCCTCAACTCCTCCTCCATCAATAATGCACAAAACTCCTCAAAAGTCAAAGCTTGAGGTCTCACTTGAGTATTAAGGGTAGTTACTAGTCCATCAAACTTTTTTGGACAAATCCGAAGACACCTCTGAGCTAGCTCCTCGTTAGTCTTTTGTATCCCATTGCCAACCATCTGGTCGCATAGATTCTTAATTCGAGTGATGAATGCTTTAGCCGTCTCTCCTTCAGCAAACTTCTCCGCTGCTAGTTGATTCTCTAAGTTTTGAATCCTTGTTTGGTTTCGCGTTTCATACTAACTCCTCAATGCATTCCAAGCCTCTGATGCTTTGGTTGTATGTTGAATCAAAGTCAGAATCCTTTCAAAACAGCTTGTAACTAAGGCACACAATGCATCTACATTCCTTCGTCTCCAAGCTCGTAGAAGATCTATATTCGAAGGAATCATCACACTAGAATTTGATGGGTCGAGGGTAGGTTGTGGTTCTCCGTCAGTCTCCAGCATAGTCTCCAAAAGCTCATAAGAATCAAGGATAGTTGTAATTTTGAACTTCCACAAGGTGTAGTTTGTAACATCTAACTTGCCTTTGCTGAAGGTTAGTGGATGAATCCTCAGTGTTTGAATAGCCGGTACAGCAGCACCACCTCCTATACTACTTCTTGATATGCCAAAACTGCTTCTGGAAGACGACATCATTCCTCTTTGCTATTGAAGCCTTTGCCTCTTGCGCACTCTTCGATCCCTAGAGCCCCCTAGGCTCTGATACCATATAAAAATTACACGATGCAGCGAACAGAATTTAAGAAAGAGATAGAGAGTACACAACATATAAGAGGAGAATTAAAAAGATTGTTTAGCTCCAAACAATTGATACAAAGATGGCTTTGTCCACCGATGCACTTTTACATTTGGAACAATTTCCATGGCTTTTTTAAGAGGATCATTCACTCACTAAGTAGTAACCAACTTGTTGTAATAAATTTCTATGTTGAAAGTAATTGCTTTATCTTCATCAAAATTCAATTTTGATGGCATGGCTAGACATATTGTCCTTTACATTTCTGTAGCTTGCACATGGAAATTGGATACTTGTACTTCAAGATATGGTTAATTTTGTACTACAATCTATTTTGGACAGCCTACAATAGTTCGTTTCCCTTGCATTGTCCTTCTTCATCAACTTATTTGGTCTTCTTCAGCATGGAGTTTTATTTCAACATGACTTCATCTAGTGGAAGCTATCCTTGTATTCATCCTTGTATCTTGTCCCAAATTTAGCTCTATAAAAGGCTAAGTTGTTACTTGCCAATGATATTTTTTTCATTTTTAATATTTCATGTTTGAGGTCTCAACCTCCCACTATCTAAGAGGGTGCATACTCTTGGCCGCCATAGCATTGGGGTGCATACCATGCTCCAGCCTCTCATCAATTGATTCTTAGCCATTAATGGTAATATGATTTCAGCTCTAGCCACCTTGGCTATGGTTTCTTGGTAATTTATTCTATTTTCTTGTATTTCCAGTTTTAAAGTTTGTTGTGGGAATTATCTTCTTTACACATGTAAGATGAATACATCACTAATAATAACACGATAGAGATAGGTGTTGGTCCAAAAGAAATGTCAGCTCAACCCACTAAGCATCAATTGCATACACATAGCATGAAGAGAGCATGTATATGTCACACTAAGTCCCATTGTTTCACTATAATAAGCTCAAGCTTAACTTCATAAACCAAATGCTCAATAGTACATCCAAGTGTCAAAGGGGACTCAATATACAAAGCTGAATAGCTCCTAGTGAAATAGAAGTCAGATGCCAAATGACCAAGCAAAGCTCAAAACATCATGGTGATGGCATCCATACATCCAAGATCCATATAGCAAGCATTTGGAAGCATAAAACCCAATATATATTCTTTAAGCCCGTGATTGCATAAGTAGCTTCGTTGAGGATAAATTCAATGCACAATCATGCACACATTAGTGATCAGTTGTACATGGATTGATGCACTATATCTTTACTGTATTTAGCGGTTTGGCAACACTATATCTGATATGCGATATTCCATTTTACCCATAACTTATTTTTTGTGAATTTTTAAGTTTCCAATGTTTCACATAGTTTGATTGACAACACATTTAATATGTAGTTGCACACACTCGGTGGTGAGTTTTTCTGTTATTAGGGAAGTATAATCTAGTTAATGCATTTTCAAAAAATAATTGAATTGTCAATTTTATAAATCAGAATTTGGTGAAAATTCACCCATATGCTGGGCATCATAAAAACTCATGGATATTAAAAAATTAGCCCCATCAGAAGCAACTAGGACACTTGTCCAAAGGCTCACGTCTGGGGCCTTAAATCAGGATTTAGGGCCCCAAAGGCTTCTGACGGGGCCTTTTTTTTTTTGAGTGGTTGATGAAGGAGTCCACATGTGAAATTTCATGTCAATCAGATCATTAGTCATATTTTTCCAAAACATGGATACATTAATTCAACTTTAAGGATTTTTAAAAAGTTTGGCTATAAGTTTAAAGTTTCACCTCATTTTACACATTTCACTTTTGAGTTTTGAGTTTGCTCTCCTAGAAGACATGGCACGCACCAAGTAAGCGGCCCGAAGACACCCCCTAGAAATCCCATGCATAGGCCACCTCCTAGAACACATGGCACGCACCAAGTAAGCGGCCCGAAGACACCCCCTAGAAATCCCATGCATAGGCCACCTCCCTTAGCTCCACCGCAACCACCACCACACCAACATCACAAGTGTCGATGGAGGCCATGCACCTCGATGGTGACATCATGGAGAGAAGTGAGGGGTGGTTCATCGCTTGTCAATGACTCATTAGGGCAGGGAGATGGGTGCACAATGGCTAAGCTCTGTGTTGTCTCTACGCTTAGATCGAGTGCGATCTCCTCAGGCTCCCTCTCAAAATACTCTAGCTGTGGCCAAGAGGGTGCGTCCATGTCTTCGTCACTGTTTTCTTGCACCTCGATGCACAAAACATATATAACAAATGCTGCATCGTACTCGATGAGATCCATTGTGGCATAGTCCTAGGATGAGATGGACACTACTCTGGTGTGGAGATGCTATCCCACACAAGCACCATGGCTCGATTTATCACCTTTGCATGGCTTGATCCGCCAGCACGTAAACTATACAAGAAATCTATGGGGACCCACCTTAGAGCAGAGTCCAGAACAGAGCAAGTGAGAGGGTTTGCCGTATCACAAAATGATGCCACTATACTAGAGTTAGGGTCTACGACGGAAAACGAGCTCTCTAGACTCAAGGTCATGCAAAACCTAGGGTATATCTGCTCTCCTATGTGTGCGTAGTGTGTGGAGCTAATCCATGCAGCGAAGGCGGAAGTGGTAGCCATGGCACACAAAGAGAGAAGGAAGGAGAGCACGTGTATAGAGAAGTAGAGAATAAAAGTGAAAATGAGTTTGGATTTATAGCTTTTATGTTTCTAGGGTTTTATATAAAGGTTCTTTTTTAACCCTAAAGTTTCAAATTAAAACTCTTACCTTAGTTTCTTTATTTCAATACTTTAAAGTCACCATTAAAATTACTCATACATACAAACGCTTTGTTCTACATTATTATATCCTCGAATATGCTTGGATCGCTAAGTATATTCAAGTACTAGAGAAAATATAGAATTTTTTAAAGAAAAGAAATCTAAAAGACCTTCAAAATCCCTTTGGATCGAATTTAATATTTAAATTTAAGAAATGAGTAGAAGAGATGAGCTACAATATATCATTATGCAAAGACAATATTGTATAGATTATAGAATTCCAACCTACAATTTAATTATGATTTTAACTAGCACGATTGACTAATTATAGTATGTATTATTGCATGCTTGGATCATAGTAAACTAAGGTTATCAAAATTGAAAGTACTTAGAAGTTTAAAAAAAGTTTGTATTCGTTCTTTATTAAAAAAATTTATAAGGATTCCACTATCTCAAGGATATGTGGAGAAGCACATTGTTTACATGTCATGGATTGTTCACTACGAATCTTGACTTTTCTAGTATCTAACTTGAAATAGAAGTTGCAAAGGAAATCATTGGACATTAATTGGATTTCTTGTCTTAGAAAAGAAATGGGTCAATGAGTGTCTGCGCTAACCATAAAATGATTATGACAATTCCACAAGATAACCACATCTATGAGAGTTGTATGTGTCTCATCTCGGGTATCAAATACCTGTAATAAAAACAAAAATAATAGTAAGTAAATGCAACTAACACAATAATTGATCTAAGCAAGACTTAAGTCAATTAAATCAAGGCATGCAAAGTAGTAAAAAAGATTTACCTAAATGTGAGATTAGATTGATTGATCCTGCACTCAATCATCTCATCAAAACGTGTTCTTTTGTTTTGCCAAGACTCACCCAATAGCTGACTCATCCATTCATCGGATGTACACTTTCATTGATAAGTAATCTTCATTTTCTTCAGAACATCACATGAACCAAACAAATGTGTAAACAATGAGAATGGAATAAACAAACTAAGATGCACATCTTTAATATGCACATCTTTGGAGCATATGGCGTGTTTCATAGCACTATTGATGTTAGATTTTATCTTGGACTTACATGCTCTTGACAACTCCAAGTTGCCAATCAACCATTCACCACCCCCACTAGATAGTGGTGGCAATGGGACATGCTGTAATCTCTAGCTTTCTACTACATACAATGAATTATTAAAAAATATATTTTGAGTTGCAATTTGACTTGCAGAGTTATTATCACAGATCAAAGAACCTATGTCTTCATGCCAAACATGTATCTTGCCGCTCAAACATTCCACATTATACCATTCATGCAAAGTTGATGGATATAGAGCTATTAGTAAAACAAGATTGAATTAGAACACTACAAAGATTTTTTTTTAAAACTCTGATGCAAAAGAATAAATAATTATAAAATTTAAAATCTTAATGTTTTATTTATAATTTAATATTTTATTTATAATTTGCAGTGTAGTTCTCGTCGTGTACAAATATTTTTTTGTGTGTATAAACATGTTGGATCAACACTTTTATTATTGTACTTGTTCCATTAAATACTTTTTTGAACTCTAAAATTCTACCTTTCCAATGTTTGCTGGGGTTTGCAACATCCTTACGCTTGACCTTGAAACTCCCTTGAGTACTTGGGTGCATCAAAATCCAATCCAACTTATATTACTTATCACAAATCCAATTACCGCCACTATCTTTTCTATTGAAGATCTCCATTGCAAGTATGTTACTGATGTTTTTCTTCCATGAAGACATCTATAATAACCAAATAGAAAAGCTACCTATCAGCATGTGTATACTTTGCAAATGTTCTCTCCAAATGAAATGGAATTTAAATGGAGCAATTAAAAGAAAAACATTGTACCTGTAATTCTTTTCACAAAGATGCCCAGAGATGTTGAACAAAAAGTTGAATTATAACAATACCATTGTTCCTTCACTGACAAATTCCTAGAGTACAAAAACAAAAGAAATCTTGGGTCAAATCATACATATAACTTACATAGGCTTTGTCCAAATGAGTTGAAATTTAACCATGGAGAAATAGAAAAAAATGACAATATAGTTGTGGCTCTCTTTGCAAAGAAGCCCAAAGATGTTGAAGAAGTTGAGTTTTAATAAAATCATTGTTCTCCACCCTTAGAGATTCTTAGAGTTTTTTAAAAAAAGGAAATCTTAGTATGCATATAACTTGCACAAGGTTATAGATAGGGTAAGCAACAATGAGACTATAAAATTTCGTCAGGAAAGAAGAAGTGGGAAAAGAGATATGATAAATTTGATTTCCGCCTAAGAAAGAGGGGCAAACTAAAAAGGGGAGAAATGAAAAGTCAAACATAAAAAAATAAGAAAATGAAAATTTGAGTCACAAACTTCCAAAAAGTGATAGCATTGTATTTCCCATATTTTTTCTTATTTTATTGTTGAGGGAAGATTTGGGTCAAGATATGGCTAGAAGATTCATGTTACATGAATCTAGAATCCCAACTCTCTCATTGGTTAGGCCTATATTTTTTTATTCACTTCTTAAGGGGAAAAAGAGAGAGTTCATATTTCTCCTAATGTCCATAAGGCATGTTTGATGCTTTGGGGATGCTATTTTGGTGCCAGGATGGTATGGTAATATGTTTGAGATTGATTTGAGCTTGAAATAGCTTAGATTTCATTGTCATTTCAATGTTGTAAAAACAAGGCAACAAGCATTTATTAGTGAAAAGCTTATGCCATATGCTCATTGATGTTTTATGAGATACTCACTGGATGTAGTGCTACTTCAATTGTTATATATACTTCTCAATATGCTATGGCATGCTTTTGAGCTGAGATTTGAGATCTGTTACATTGATATCGACTGTGGTTTCATGCCTTGGTTGCTTTAATAGCTTATGCAATTATGGGCTTGAAGAATATATTGGGTTTTATTCTTCTAGATGTATGCTCTATGGATCTTGGATGCCTGGATGTCATTCACATGATGTTTTGAGCTTTGTTTGCTTCTTTGGCATTTGACTTTTGCTTCAGTGGGAGTTACTTGACTTTATGTACTAAGCCACATTGGCACTTAGATGTACTACAAAGCATTGGGTTTATGTAGTTGAGATTGAGCTGATCACAATGCGACAATGTGACTCATTGTGACATGTATATGCTCTCTTGATATTTATTAGATACAATTACTCTATCATGGGCTGATTCAATCTCTTGGCTTGGACCTGGTGCTTATGTTTGTTAGGGTGTTGCCAATGGTATTTATATGCTTTTGGGTTATGTATTGAACTTTTACTTAGTGGATTGTGCATTTAGTAGTTCTCTTCATTTATGCTTGAGACCTACCCTATGCATGGCATCTATGCCTATTGCATGTATGGTTTCTAACACATTGTAGTTGTGATAGTCTTTAGTGTCGATTGTTCTTGGCTTCTTCCTTCTTGGTTGCTCATAGTTGGTTGTTGGCATATTGCTATAGTTTATTACAATAGCCTTTCATTTCAGTTTTATGCATTCTATTTTAGGGCAATCACTTGGACTTGACAGTCATTTGCTTATAGGTTATGGACAGCTAATTACTTTGGCAGTATCTCCAATTCAATGGGACTAATTACAACTATTGGAAAACCCAAATATAACAGGTTTTAGTGCAAAAATTACAGGTTAGACCACTCAAAAATGGGGGTACTAAACTTGAAAATATTACAGTTGAGGATTGGAATGAACTAGATGATCTATGTAAGTCCATAATCATTTTATAACTCTCTAAACAGGTTTGAATACAAAGTAAGAATCTTTATGACAAAAAGAGTCTTGCATCTCAAATGTATTGGCTGAAACAATTGATGGATCTTCACAATAAGGAAGGGAATTCTATGACTGCACACTTGAATGAGTTTCACTCCATCAACCATTTAGCTTTGCAAGAGATTGAGTTTAAGGATACTTTGTATCCTTTATTTTTGCTTGGTACTCTACCTAGGTCATGGGACACTTTCTTTATTGGCTCTCTATGTTAAGGATGGGTTGAAATTACAAGATCTTGAGAGTGTCCTCTTGAGACAAAAGAGGTGAACAGAAAGAATGTGGATGCTTCATGTACGTCCCATGCATTGATTGTGACAGGCTGACAAGATGAAAATGGCTATGATAGAGACTCTAATAGGTCTTAGTCTAGGGCACATGGACAATCTCACAGTAAGTCCCGTGGTTGTAAGTCTGGTCTTACTTGTCATTGTTGTGGAAAAGCAGGTCATATTTGGCCACAGTGCCATAAAATGCGCGAAGACAAGCGCAAGGAAAAGGGAAAGGGTAAAGTACACGACAAGAGTGATAATTATAGCATTGTGCCTAGCAAGTCTAGTGTTAAGATTGAGGAGATTAATATGATGCAATCTTATGTATCTGATGATCTTATCTTATCAGCTTCTTCTTTGGATTATTCACAACTAATTAATGCTTTGTTAGGATATACTCAATGTTGGTTGATAGATTCATGGGCTTCCTTTCATGTAATCTCTCATAGAGAGTGGTTTCACTCTTATTGTAGTATGATTGGATTTGTCTGTTTGGATAATGACTGGCATTGGAGATCGTTGGTATTAGTGGTGTCCGACTACATTTTGGTTTAGGCAGCATATTCACTCTTCATGATGTACATCATGTACTGGCTCTCACAAAGAGCCTTATCTTTGCTTTGGCACCTTGGATGATATAGGTTATATTGTCTGTTTTGAGGATTCCTCATGGAAGATTTCCTGTGGGAATCTTGTTATTCACATGGTGCTAAGTCTAGTACCCTCTATCCTTTGCTTGTATATGGGTTAGTTAACCATGTTTTGGCTATGGCTATAGTTTCACATATATCTCTTTGGCATTGTCACATTGGGCACATGCCTTTGAATGAATGAAAATGCTTACTAATTTGCAGTATCTTCCATCCCTAAACTATAACTATTTTGAGTCTTGCGATCGTTGTTTATATGGCAAGAAAACACGTAGTATGCATAAAAAGTCTAGCATGAAGCACATGGGTGAGCCTTTGGCTCTTGTTCATTCTAATGTATGTGATCCCATGTCCTATTAGTTGCTAGATGGTGTGAAATACTTTGTTACATTCATTGATGATTACTCATATATGGACTGGGCTTACCCTATTAAGTAGAAATTGGATGTCTTATCTACCCTTCAACATTGGCTTGCTCTTATTGAGAACCAGTTTGGGTATAGGATAAAACACCTAAGGTCAATAATGGGGGTGAGTATGTCTCAAAAGCTTTTGAATAGTTTTGTGATGGGTGGTGTATTAAGCATCAGTTGATCACCTCTTACACCCCTCCCTAGAATGGTATTATCGAACACATGAACATGATAATCCAGGTGAGAGTTAGCTAGGAAAGCTTACCATGACACTTTTGGATTGAGGCAGTTACTACTACCGTATACTTGATTAACAGGTCCCCTTGCACTGCTATTGATTGCTAGGTTGCAGAGGAGGTATGGATTGGAAAACCTCCATTCTATATGCTCATTTACACATCTTTGGTTGCGAGGCATTCTGCCATGTTCCCAAGGACAAGTGCAATAAGCTAGATTCTAAGTTCATGAAATATATCTTTGTTGGTTATGGGGATGCATGTGAGATGAGCTATTGCCTTTGGGATCCAGAGGCTTGCAAAGTTATTTGCTGCCATGCTGTCATTTTCCATGAGAAAAAGATGCATAAGTAGCTTGAGCAAGTGGTTGAGGTACGTAGGTTGATCTTTTAGGAGGAGCCTCTTGCTCCCATATAGCTAACTACACAACCTACAACAACTAATGCTCCAATGGCCTAAACCCTGCATGTTGTGCAAGATTAGCTTGTTTTGAGACGTCTACTAGAGCTAGACATTAGCCTGCTGAGCATTTTACACCCTCCATGGATTATGTTATGGTAATAGATGCAAGTGAGCCTTTCTCTTATTATGAGGCCATGCATAGAGATGATAGTCACTCATGGGATAGGGCTATGAAATCGGAGTTTAACTCCTTTACACACTAACCATATGTGGGATCTAGATCCTTTGCCTATGGTAAAAAGTATCATTGGATGCTCCAAGCCCGCTTATAAGGCCAGATTAGTAGTTCAGGGTTTCAAGCAAGAATATGGTGTTGACTTCGTGAAGTCTTTTCTCCTATGGTCAAAATGACGACCCTATGCTTGGTACTAGCATTGGTTGCTGGACCTTTATCAGATGGATGTAAAGATGGATTTTTTACATGGGGACTTACATGATGAGATCATATGCAAAAGCCTAAGGGCTTAGAAGAAAAAGGTAGGGAACACTTAGTATGCAAGTTGATAAAGAGCCTTTATGGCCTTAAGTAGGCACCTAGGGAATGATACCACAAGTTTGATGCTTTTATATATTCACAAGGATGTATTCATATTGCTATGGATTTGTATTTACACATGAAGAAAGCTCGTGATGGCAGCCTTATGATTTTGGTACTCTATGTTGATGATATGCTTATTTCTAGGAGAGCTCATGATGAGCCGAATGCCTTAAAAACTCAACTTAAGAAGAGCTTTGAAATGAAGGACATGGGACAAGCCTTACAATTTCTTGGGATGTGCATCACATGCAATCACTCTAAGGGGCTCCTTTATCTATCACATAATGATTATTTCCAAAAAATTCTTAGAGCGATTTTATATGCTAGATGGTAAGCCTATTGGTTGTCCTTTACCTTCTAACATAAAGGTTAATCATGCCAATTTTTTGCAATTTAATGAGTAAAAGGCTGAGATGACCAAGATCCCTTACGCATCCATTGCGGGCAGTTTGATGTGTGCCATGATAGCCACTCGTCCTGACATAGCATTTGGGGTGGGAGTTGTGGCACACTATATGGCTACGCTTGGCAGATGGCATTGGGATATCTTCAAGTATATCATGAGGTACTTGAAGGGAAGAACAGCTATGTGCATATGTTACGGTGGGTAGGATACAGGAGTCATGGGATACACTGACTCTAATTATGTAGGACATGCATACAATAGAAAATCCACCTCTCGCTATGTCTTCATCTTTGCTGGAAGTGTTGTTTCTTGGATGTCTTGGATGCAAAAATACACAGCCCCAAGTATGTTTTAGTCACACCGAGGCTTGCAAGAAGGCTCTCTGATTGGGTTGTTTGATGGTGTCAGACCTTGGTATATTCTGATGTGGTCCCTACACTCCATTCAAATTCTATGAGTGCTATCCAATTAGCCAAGAATTTGATCTTCCATGTGAAGATGAAATACATTGAGGTGCATTACCACTTCATTAGAGAGATCATTAAGGACATGTTTGTTGACCTTATGAAGATCTCAACTGACTAAAACCTTGTAGATCTACTCATGAAAAGCCTCTTAGTGAAGCATTTTACCTTAGGAAGTTGATGGGTATTGGATGAGATGATGTCTTTCCTCATCTTGTTGTACTTATGTACATTTGTACTTTGTCCCGTTTTTTCTTACCTATGCCTAGCCACTTGTGTATTACTAGACTGACAATACCCACACACTTGTATACTGCAGGTGGTGGGTGCCCATCATTGTCACTTCATTCTTTATTCTTTCAGGATATTTGAATAAAGGGAATGCCGATCACACATTGTGACTATTGAAGTTCCCACATTCTCTCTCTCTCTCTCTCTCTCTCTCTCTCTCTCTCTCTCTCTCTCTCTCTCTCTCTCTCTCTCTCTCTCTCTCTCTCACCTTTGCATATGTGCTGAATTTGTCAATTTTGATGTGTCAAGACTTGGTTTGATTTTGCACAATCCGATTTTGCAGTGTCCAATTTCAAATATCAGACATTCGATTTGACAGGTGTCCGATTTTAGCTATCCGATTATGGGAGCATCCCATTCTAGGGATCGGATAGGGTATGTCCCATCGGACAGGTCAGGTTGGTCCGATTTGGGTGTGTCCAATTTCCAAAATCGAATAGGGTGGTCCGAGATTCCGATATTCAAAATTGGACAAGGATTGTCCAATCCTCAGGATCGGGCGTGTGGTAGTGGTCCGATTATTGGGGTGTCCGAGTCCAATTTGCTGGGTCCGATCAAACTGGTCAAGTTGATCCAAGTGTCGGCCATCCAATTCTCGAAAACGGACGGATATAAGGCATTTGAGCGTCCAATTTTGGGAATTGGACACCTACGGATCTCGTCCGATTCCACTGCATGTAAACAGTGGGAAAGAAAATCTATTTGCGCCAACGATTTTTTGCCACACACGCTAGCAAGGTTCACCAAAATCAAAGGTTAGATGCACATAAAGGTTTCTACACACCTAATCTAAGCAATAAACGCATGTGGCCTTCGATCGATTTGTTGGAATCACCACGTCTTGCATAAGCTCTCAAGCTCTCTCTCTCTCTCTCTCTCTCTCTCTCTCTATTGGTAGAACTTGAAAATGAGGTCTCCCTTTGCCTACCAGGTCCTAATGGGGTTGATGAGGTATCTTTTATATTGATGGTGCTTTGACAACCAATGTTACTCCCATGGATTTTCAAAGTGAGATAGTCACAAATTGTTTTGGTGGTCTATGTGGACTTTGGCATATCCATTCAACCTACACGTGTCATCATCTTATGAAGATAAAAGTATGGCTCACATAAATTAGCAATCACTTTTCCCCTATCTTCAATCCATTCACTCTCAACTCTCAAGATCACTTGTAGATGGCATGTTTTAGAAAACAAACATCTCAATCTTAAATGTCATGTTTCATGGAGTTTGAAAGTATATAAATGTCCAACCCCTTACAAAATGTGTATCCATTTGAGTGGAGGCTCTTCTAGAATTGCCTTAGTTTTTTTTTGGGGATCCTCATGAACTTTTGTTATGACTAGTCCAATATTCTCTTTTTGTTGTACATGTTGCCAAATGCTTCTTGGAATTAATAGTTCATACGATGAAGTAAAGACATGAAGTAGATTCGAATTACATATTGTGAAGATCCCATCAACAATAAAGAATTTGGTAAGGATTGAGTGGAAGTTCTTCCCAAAATGCATTGGGTTTTCTTGCACCTAGTCCAACATTTTCTTTTGTTGTATTTGTTGCTATGTGCTTCCTAAATTAATAGCCGTAGTGAAGACACAAAGATAGGAATCAAACTTAATTGAATGTTGTGAAGATTACATCAACAACATAAACAATTTGGTGGAGTTTTTCTCTATGTTAATTTGGCATCCAAAATGGATCACAAGTCTATTGGGTGTTTCTAATTCATGTACAATTGCATTCTATCACAAACTTTTTATTGAGTTGTAAACATATAATATTCTATGGTTTTAGCACAAATTTAACATTTTATAGATCTATGGACACAAACTATTGACATATCCAATGATAAATACAACTTTAGTTAATTTTTGAAGCCATTAGAGGACCTTCCTGCAGTGTTTTTCATCACGAATGCCAAAATGAATGCAATGATCATCCTCAGTTTTGTGCTTGCCTTTCCACAGTGTGGTACATCACTCATTGTGACATGTTGATACAAGTCGCCCTTCATGAAGATTTGAGATAGGGTGACCTATAATAGGTAGTAGAAAGTTACGGGAAGGAATACTTCATCTCAAAAAATCATGTGTCCTCTAACATGCCACATGGATGCAAGAAACTTCACCTTTTTGTTCATCTTTCCTTCCTAGAACACGTGGAAAGGTCTACTTAGATGCATCTTCTTTGACTCTATATAGTGTACTAGTGGAAGGGTTGCGAATTGAATCAACACAATTTTTTACACATGAAATAATTTTTTATTAGTTGAACATCAAGGTTGACATCAAAACTTGTGGTCAAGGGGAGCCTAAATGCTTGAGTACTAAAGCCTATCTTGGTGACCACCGACCAAGTGGAGCCATACTCACTTTCCACAATATACAAGGTGCTTGTCCCACTGCCAACGAGAGTGGAAACCTTAGTGAGACAATAAGAATGGAATCCTTGGCCTTACTACCACTCGAGCTAGCAACCCATAGGTCTTGGCCAACACACATCTTTTTGTTTACCCCCATGCTGCTTTTTGTTTATTGAAAATGTGGACAAATGTTGTTAATTACTCGATGCTTGTGTTTGTTTATTGATTTTATGAAAAAGTAATGCCTTTGCTTATTGTCGTGCTCGTGTTTAATTACAAATCATGTTAAACAAACATATTAGAAAAAAGGCTCAAAGAATGAGAGAGAGAGAGAGAGAGAGAACACCCAAAGTGATAGCCTAGTTGGTGGGCACGTTGATACGACTTGTTGCACGTTACAGAGGAGGAGGAGGAGGAGGAGGAGGGATGATTTAGAGTCCGACGCTCAGAATTTGTGTGGAAACAGCTCTGAAAAGCCTCGGTGCGCCGATCAACGCAACACCACAAGAATCCAAAAAAGAGGGGGCAAAATTGGTGTGAACCCCCCCATCAGAAGCTGGTGGTTGAAGTAGAAGGGAAGGCTCAGGGCTCAAGGCTCAACGCCTTCTCGCCTCCACCGTGCAAGCTTGGATCATCTTTTTTGATAGTTGAGACGCTTAATTGCAATGGCAAAGATGCTCCAGAACAGCAGTACAAAGCCTGCGAGGGCCACTACACACCAACCTACAAGGTCGTGATTATACCCAAACTGGACGCGTATAAAATCCCGCACTGGCATGCTCTGCCCTGATGAAGTGGTTACAGTAGTTGTCACATCACCTAACTGGGAAGACACCAGACCATACAGTGTCCAAGCAACTGGACTCGCCCAGTAGTACCACGCCCACCACACAGGCATCCTCTGTAAAATGAAGGGGCACAACGGTAAATCTCAGCACTTGATAATGAACACTTTGCACAGGGTTGTACGGATGCTTACAGTTCTTGGAATCAGAAATCCTGAAAAGAGGTTCCAAATAGAGTAAAATGCTGATGATACGACTGCCCCCATATTTTGAGATGGTGTCAGTGCAACAGCCATCATTCCATAGAATGTGAAGTATGTGAATGTTAAAAACATGAATAATACATAGTATAAGAATTTCCCTGCAAAATTATGCCTCAATGGGTCAATTGGTCTTAGGGGAATCGCCTCTTGCTAAATCAATGTTCAAGAACGTGATGTTACAGAGCCTGTTTATACCTGCGCTCCATTCGAAATGAATCATGGAGTATGTGATGGCAGCATACAAAATTGTTTGGAGGCCAATGAAAGGAATTTCTATCAGACCCTACATGATAACAATGACCAGTGAGACAGTCACCCTGCTGATAAGATTGCAAGTCAGCAATACCTTTATCTGACAACTTCAGATGCCAAGAGTTAAAGAGGGCAAACCTGAGCAAGAGCATATGGAAGTGCAGCATACATTCCAGCTGCACGTTCTCTATAATAAACCGAACGCTCTACTGCAACAACTGGCTGGACAGTTGATGCATTGTTGACACCGAGAAATAAGACTGCAGCATAAAGAGCTCCCATAACATTGGCTAGTTGCTGCTGTGTGCCTCTGCCAGCATGTCATAGAACAGACTATTATTCCAAATGAAGAGTCAGTTTTTTTACAAGTCTGGGTTGTCTAGAAATACAGCCAACAGTGATAAGCTCCTGCAAAAATCAGCTGTTTTGGAAGGATTATGTATGCACATTTTTAGCTAACTCAAGTTAAGAGTAAGGCAAACCTCTTAGAGCCTGAGTTCCAAAAGATTGTGCCAAATATCAGAGCAGTGACTGTGGTAAAAAAAAATCGCACAACATTGTAATGTGGGCTTCGCCAATAGGTTAGTCGCTGTTTCCACAGGCATGCAACAAGTTGTGTCAATTTAGGTTTTGCATATGTGTTGGGAAATTCCAAGTCCTTTTGACCAGCCTGGGGGTTGCTTAGCTCTTGAATCAGGGCTTCATTCCTCCTGCAAGGCAGAGATTGAACTGATATTGCAAGTTCAGGAGTAAACAAAAGTACAGATCTGATGGGTAGGAACATCAGCACTCTTACTTGTAAAGATCTGATTCCATGTAAATGTCAGCAAAGTCTTTCCCAATCTGTTCTTCAGCAAACGGTGTGCTTATTTCAAGCATCCATGTAGCTGGATTCTGTCCATCCTTGATTCGTGCTATACCATCAATAGCCTATAAACAATACCAGGTTTGAGGCTCTCTGCATTATACCCCTCAAAATTCTACCCTTCATAATTTAACTTATCTAACTAATGACGAAGAAGTTTATTTAACATAAAATAATCAAACCTGAAAATACTCGATCATTTGTTTAGACTGTTGCCCAAGAGGTCCGGCATAAATAATTTTTCCACCACGCTTCATTAGTACAAGCTGCAGTCAAAAGAGCAAATTGCAGTTTGTCATCAGTTATGCATGTGACAGTAGATACCCTTGATTGGCATGCGCATGTAGGGAGTTCTAGCAAAAATTGTGAACATGTTAATATGGTTTTTCTAATCCTATAAGAGAGAGAGAGAGAGAGAGAGAGAGAGAGAGAGAGAGAGAGAGAGAGAGATTGTTTTACGAAAAAAGAGAGAGAGAGAGAGAGAGATTGTGAAATTAATACAATTACCATTTATGGAAAAAAAGAGAGACTGATGGTGAAATTGTTGGCTTGGCTCTTTCTAGTGGGGCTAAGCTTTTGGGACGGTTTCTTGCAGATGATTCATTTATGTTTCTCAAGGATGAGAAATCTAATGTGGATAGAGCAATGACCATTTGGAGACTATTGGTCTAGCCTCGGGCCTCAACATCAATGCACTGAAGTCCATTCTCATCAGTTGTACAAAGAGAGATCTACATGCTTTGGAAGAGATCACTAGACACTTGGGATATATCATTGGGGTGGGGTGTGGCCCTTGAGCATTGCTTGATTGGATGCCTTAATGCATTCATGACAGGTGTGCAGCTATCCTGCACACTGCTTGTCTTGCAGGCCAGCATCCCTGCTCTGTCATGACACCCAGTTCTGCCACCCTGCTCTGTGTTGCCTGCCCTGTGGTGCACCCTATGGCCCCCCTCTTTGGAGGGTCCTGCCGCCTTTTTTCTGTTTACGGCCTGCCTTTGCAACAGGCCTGCTGATACCTGCTCATGGACTGCACTGACTTACCTCCTGCAGCCGGAGATCTGACCATGGCTGTTGAAGATGACACAATTGAAGAAGATACGGGCCCCTGCACTAATGAGATAGCTTCGTCACCCCATGACGTTCAGCTTTTTGTCAAACGCAACAAGCATAAAGAATTTTCTGTTGCCCTTGAGGCCCCTGACTTGGGTGATTCTTTGCTACGCTCGTATGCTCAAATGGCTTCTCCCTCGTAGGATTTGCAAAGCTAACTTGGGAATAGTTGTTAGAATTTGCTAAGTCTCTTTTGGAGGAGTATGTCGAGCATAATCATCGAGCTATTCCTGCTTGCGTGGAGGAAGAGATCTTGGACACACAAGTGAATACTTGGGAGGTTCTTTGCTGCTTTTCTGCCTTTCATGAGCGAGGTGTCATTCTCTTCTTCACTGATCAGGTTCTTGCCTTGACTAGGATTTGTTAGTGGTTGACATCTCTTCTTCAAATGGATGGTGTGGAGGAGATTTTGGCTAGTCCACGTGGCTTCTATGAGGTTGTGCTTTGCTCTCCCTTGGCATGGGATTTTCTTCTCTATCAGCAGCCCCTCTTTTTTGATAAATAGTTGGTACATATTGTTTCCTGGCGTCCAATTGGAGATTTTCAATGTTTGCTCATGCAGGCATGTCGGGTATGGGTGGAAGTGGAGTTGCCTGGCTGTTTACTAGACCCTCCTCAAGGATGCTATGGCTGCACTGGGTCATGTGTTGGTGTCCCCCAGTCTAAGGAAGCCAACAAAAATTGGCTTTGAATGCTAGGGAATACAGCCAGAAAGAGACCCAACTGGTTGCACCTTAGTTGCAATGGTATGTGACCTCTTTGGTTTCGGCTCAAGTGGGGTATTTTCACTAGACATTGTTTCTCCTGTGGTCAATTGGGTTACTTCTTGGCAGAACACCTAGATCGAAAGAGTACCTTGGTGGACCAGCCCGTGGACAAGGACCAAAACACGCCCCTCCATCCTGTTGAAACACAAGCAACTAGTTGCTCCTTCATATCTGGAGACACAGGGATGTACAAAAGCCCAAACGCAATAAAGGAAAAGCCAAGGAAACTTCCATGCCTATAGTACTTGCTGACCCTTCTTCATCACCACACCTCCTTTGTACTTACTCACATCGTCGTCACAAATCCTCGGATGTGCTAACTGCTCAAGTTTCTACTACTCCCAAGGATCCGTAGCCCCCC
The DNA here is from genome assembly GCF_053477565.2 of Lygodium microphyllum. Classification (NCBI taxonomy): domain Eukaryota; kingdom Viridiplantae; phylum Streptophyta; class Polypodiopsida; order Schizaeales; family Lygodiaceae; genus Lygodium; species Lygodium microphyllum. The sequence continues at coordinate 111,118,020 of NC_141135.1, forward strand.
AAAGAGCAACAACAACAATGGCATGCCCATGACCCTCTAGCCCATATGGCTTTTGATGTTGCTAGTTGAGTCATCACTCCATGGGATCGCAAGTATCTAGGTTCTACCTAGATGGAGCTTCCTCCTCATGGGCAGAACCCTAGAAGCCCAATCCTTTTGTGGTGCTAGGAGACTTCTTTGGTGTATTGTAGACATTGGCAAAGCGAAGCCAAGGCCCATGTGGCCCATGTGGCAAAATTTTGTCAACACTGAGTCTGTGTGTCTGTTTAGTCTTGGGGTGCCTCTTGCACACTTGTCCTTTTTTGTTTGTTGAAATCATTGTATCTGATTCATATATGAGGACCTAGAGCCATCGTGCACTTTGTAATCTTGTCATCATGTACTTCTTTTCATGGTTAATATAAATTACCCATTAGAGAGAGAGAGAGAGAGATTTCAAACTTGATGGTTGCATGAGTTGGTTTTTGAGCTAAAATGAGAAACTTTTGTAGCACATTGTTTTAGATGTGGCCAGTTGGATCATTTTTGTCTCTGAATGTGCTCATGCTCCAGAGATCTTGTAGTGAGGTTTGGATCTTGAAGTGGATATGTAGAAGTGTGAACCCCAAGATGTACCGCAGCAACATGTTCCTCCCCCTGCACCTCCTAGATTGCATGGAAATGCTAATATTGATTCACTTCAGGTTGGGGTTATTAGCAACTCGCACCCCGCTTGTCATCACGGTCAGATATCTAAGGATGCTCCATGGGTTTCTGTGGTTAAACGCCATGCTCGACAGGACTCTTGTTTAATTCCTTATGCCATCGGTCACTGATAATATTACATATTCTTTCCAATGCTGGTGTAGAGGATTTTACTCTAAACCTCAACCTCAATCATCTTGTGTGTCGGTAGGCTGGAGTGGTAGGTGAAGGTGCTTCTAATTCTACTTGGAGGTTTGATGCTCATAGGAGATTGTTGCCTTCTCAAAATGTATTCAGTGCTTAGTAGCATCAATTCCCTCCCTGTGCATCGAGTGCTAGATTGCAAAGGGTGGATCTTGTGGAGAGATTTTGAGCCGCTAAATCAGTGGATGCAAAAGGAAAAGCGGTGATCTGATAGTTCTTCTTCTCTTTGTTCATCATGGCAAAAGGGATTTCATTGGCTAGCAAGCAGCAGTATAGGTTGTGGAGGATTGTCTTTGCAAGTGATTAGGATATTTTTTGTGTAGTGGAGTATAAGTAGCACTCATTGGTTGGTTCCACCAATGTTTATAAGGACTTCATCATGTTCTTTAGTGGTCAAGCTCCTCATAATTTTGGAGTGATGTTGGCTGTTTGGTCTTCATTACAACCTTCATAGGTTTGTCAGGATGTTTGAGGTTATGTATGAGGGAGAGCCAGCCTAGTTGTCCATGTTCGATGGATGGGTCAACTTGTCCGATCCGTCCTATCTAGTACGACATGTCTAATGGCGTTCGATGGAAATTGTCCAACTATTTCAAGTGCTTGTTTGTGACCATTTGGGGTTACTTTTGGGGTAAATTGTAGGTGTTCTTTATGCTTCCTCTCCACAACACACTTGTACATATCCCAAATCTCTTTATTCTCAAATTTTAAGCTCTTTATTCGCAAATTTTAAGCTCTTTATTCTCAAACTCTCTCTCCTCAAGCTCTCTAACCCCACTCAAACTCTCTCCTCAAACTTGTACTTTTAAGCTCTCCTTCGCCATATCTCAACCTTGCCTCCACTTTCAAGCTCTCCATCGGCCATCCTCTCTATCCTCAAGCTCTTAATATGTAAACTTCTAGTATAAAGTCTCTAAATGTTTAAAGTGTATTACTTTGAGTCCCAACATTCAATTTAGGTATTAAAATTATATGTACAAATTTTTTCATTGAACGTAGCATCAGACATAGGCCCAAGTTTTATTAGTCCGATTAGTACCGTACTGCTATCGGACGGTACTAATCAGACGCCATTGGACGTGACAACCTTGGGGAGAGGTCCTACAGTGGTTGGTGGGAGTGTATGCTCCTAATATAGCTTGGGACCGTTGTGAGCTTTGGGAAGATTTGCAATCCTTTCCATTGCCCGATAAGGGCTTGTTATGGGTGACTTTAATGTCTATGTGTCTATGGATCAAGCAGCTTCACCTCACTCTATTATGGGTGGTTCTGAGTGCCAAGGATGGGATACTATGGCTGCCTTGTTTTTGAAATAGGACATGTGGTTGTGGCTACATCCTTATGAGTTTGGTTTACGTACCGATATCTTCAATATTCGAAAACTTGGGCTCCACTGGATAGAAGGTACATTTGTCAGAGTGATTCTTTTCCTTCAGCGGTGATTGACATGTGGGTGGAGAGGCATCACGTCTTTTTAATACATGGAAGTTCCCTCCTCCATATGAAGGTCCATGAGTCACTTCAACCAATACATTTGAGAGGTAGGGCTTGTTAGCAATCATGTTTGTCATGCCTTGTCATCTCCTACCTGTGAGCCTCAGTCTGAGTTAGATGAGGACTTTAGGAGCTTTGACCTGTCTATCTCTTGTTTTGATGGAGGAGGTAGCTCATTGCATTTAAATGCATTTTCTCCTCCAATCGGGATTTTATGTGTATTTCCTAGGGCAATTTCTGCATTCCTTAGCTTGCCTCACCTGTCGAACATTGTCCACCCTTTCCGGGATTTTTTTGAGTATTTCTTACTTTTTTACCAACATTAAATGCTAGTTGGACATATTTTTGGCAAATTTCAAGTCGGCCAGTTTTTGGGATTTTTGGCTACTTATAGCCATTTTCCACTTGGTAGTCAATTAGATTATTATCTTTCCTCCTTCCTTGGTTGGTGCACACTTCGACTCTGTCATCTTTGAAGGGGTGAGAGTGCGCAATGGCGTGCAAGGTCAAAGCGTTAGCTAAAGAGCAGAGATGAGCTGAGAGTTAGAGGAAGAGTGCACGCAGAGATAGGTGTACCGATGTGATGGTACACAAAGAATAAAAAGAATGTATTTATATGTTAGGATACATTAAGGGTGTGTTCACACCCGTAAGTCTATTTACACGGAGACGAGGAGATGAAGGGACTTCACACCCAACAACCTCCTGCTTAAAGGCCCGAAGTGGTACCTTAAAGCTAACCAACTCCCACTAAACGAATGCAATGTTCAAGCTGAGCCTTTGCAAGAGACTTAGTGAGAATATCTGCAGGGTTATCTTGGGTTTTGACCTTAGTCAGTGTGACAAGACCATCATCCAAGACCTGTCGAATAAAGTGATACCGAACATCTATGTGTTTGGTACGTGCATGGAACATGGCATTCTTAGCCAGACATATTGCACTCTGGCTATCACAACCAAGCACTGGAGTACGTGAAGAAAGACCAAAATCCTTGACCAGACGGCCAAGCCAAATAGCTTCCTTAGAAGCTTCTGTGGCTGAAATATATTCAGCCTCTGTAGTACTCAGTGCCGCAATTTTCTGCAATCTTGAACACCAAGAGATAGCCCCACCAGCCAAAGTAAAAACATACCCACTGGTAGATTTCCTAGTGTCAAGATCTCCTGCCATGTTTGAATCACAAAATCCCTGCAACTCTAGTGTACCCTTTCCATAGCATATACACTTTTCTTGTGTACCTTTCAAGTATCTGAAGATACATTTCACTGCTTCCCAATGTGGCTTGCGAGGGTTAGACATAAATCTGCTAACAACTCCCACTGCATGAGCAATGTCAGGGCGAGTTGCAACCATGGTATACATCAAAGATCCACAAGCTGATGCATAAGGTATACCCTTCATGGTACTAGCAGTTGCATCATCCTTAGGGCAGTCAGATTTGCTAAGCTTTGAGTGTGGCGGTAAAGACACACCAAGAGGCTTAGCATCAGCCATATTAAACCTATCAAGTACTTTGCTGATATATTTGTCTTGTGAGAGAAACAACAAATGCTGCCCTCTGTCTCTTTTAATGCGCATGCAAAATGTGTTCAACTGCCCCCAAATCTTTCATAGAGAAGGCTGAACTCAACTGCCTTTTAAGAGCATTCAAAGTACTCTTATGCTGTCCTGCAATCAGCATGTCATCCACATATAAAACCAACACAATAAGGCTGCCATCATCAACCTTTTTAGTGTATAAGCAGTGATTTGCATGATTATGTTTAAATCCATGGCTGAGCATAAAGGTATCAAATTTTTTGTACCATTGTCTAGGGGCTTGTTTCAGCCCATATAAGCTGCGTTTCAGCTTACAAACCAAATGCTCTTTTCCTGGAATAGCAAATCCTTCTGGCTGTTTCATGTACAGCTCTTCGTCCAAGTCACCATGAAGAAAAGCAGTCTTCCCATCCATTTGATCCAACTCTAAATCCAAGGATGCAGTGAGAGCAAACAAAACACGGAGCGTAGTCATCTTCACCACTGGTGAAAAGACCTCCTGGAAGTCTGTGCCTTCCTTTTGCGTATAGCCCTTAGCAACTAGCCGTGCCTTATACTTGGGCTTCCTAGCAAGCTCCCACTTTCTCTTGTTTTCATATGACTGTGCCTCTTTAAATGTCAAAGGCTCACTCTCATCAGTCAACAAAATGCAATCCAAAGATGGCCGAAACCTCTGTGGCTGCCTTCTGACACGTGTAGACCGTCTTACCCAATGATCTGTATTATCAGGCAGTGGGCCTACATCCTGAGGAATGTGTACACCATCACTAGGTGGCTGATTTTCAGCATTTTCTTGCTGCTGTAATCTGTTTTCAGCATGTTCTTCTTGCTGTCCTATTTCATCATGTGCATCTATTTGCTGTCCATGATCTTTTGGCTGTAGCACAATAGGTTGCTGCTCATTTTCAGCATCAAAAGGGACAGAATTTTCAGCTAATGGCTACTGAATGGCTGGCTGTTCATGCTGAACTTTGACCTTCTTTTTGTCAAGATCACCATGTGTAGCATTTTTCAGCAACTTTGCCTCATTAAATACTACATCTCGGCTGCGTATTATCTTCCTGCCCTGAGGAAGCCAAACTCTATAACCCATCTCTCCCTCATCTCCATATCCCATGAAGATGCCCTTGATGGATTTCATGTCTAGTTTGGTCCTCTGTTCTACAGGTACATGCACAAAGGCATCACAGCCAAAGACACACAAATGGTCATATGAAGTAGGTTTGCTAGACCAAACCTCTTCAGGAATGCCATTTTCCAATGCACGATTGGGAGAGCGATTGCATACATGAATTGCAGTTTTAAGAGCCTCTCCCCAAAATTGCTGCAGGAGATTAGCTGTGGACAGCATGCATCTGACTCTCTCACAAAGTGTGTAGTTAAATCTTTCAGCCATGCCATTTGATGCAGGATTATAAGGGGCTATCAACTCCCTATTAATGCCATGCATCTCACAAAACTTGTTAAATTCTTTTGAGACATACTCACCTCCATTATCTGTTCTTATGGCTTTCAACTTAAGCCCTTTTTGTGTGGTAACAAAAGCATGAATTTTTTTAAAAGAATCCAACACTTCCTTTTTGCTCTTAAGTGCATACACCCATGACTTTCTACTGAAATCGTCAATGAAAGTAACAAAGTACCGTGCACCGCCATACGAATTAATAGGCATAGTGCACACATGAGAGTGTACTAGGTCAAGAGCATTAGACTTCTTAACGACACCAGAGTAATAAGGAGACTTCACTTGTTTTCCATATAAACAATCATTACAAAATTCGAGACCAGAGCCTTTTATCCCTAAAGAGGAGAGAACGTGAAGGCCTTTCTAGCTCATATGACCAAGTATTTTGTGCCAAAGCTCCATTTGTGAATGGACTTCAACCATGGCCAAGAACTTGCCAGGTAATGCTTTACAATGCAAGTAATATAAAGTCCCCCTTTTGCTTCCTTTAACAATCAGCATAGAGCCCTTATGGACCTTCCAAGACCCACCACCAAATGTAGTAAAGTACCCTTTAGCATCAAGCTGTCCAACTGATAGTAGACTCTTCTTTATGCCAGGTACAAATCTAACATCCTGCAAAATCAGCTCTTGGCCATTTTCAAGAGCCAAGTGAATGGTGCCAACACCCTCTATCGCACATGCATAGTTATTACCCAAGTAAACCTTGCCTAGGCAACCTGTAGTGTATTCAGAAAATGACTCCAAAGAGAGGGTAACATGAAAAGAAGCACCGCTGTCCACTATCCATGATTGTGACAGCCCATCATGAGCTGAAAGTAAGGCATCAATTACCTCCTTTTTGGTGATGTGCATATCACCTGTTGCTGCTATAATATCTGCATCATTACATGAGGCTACAACAAGTATCTCTTCAGTGTCAGGAAGCTCTTCAATGACCACACTGGATGCAACATTTGCCTTTGCAACTTCTTTTGAGGAAGAGTTGTCATCATCTTTCTTTTTCTTATCCTGTTGTTTCTTTATTTCTTGCTCTTTCTTGAAGTACCGGCAATCGGGCTTTTTATGCCCTTTACGTCCACACTGATAGTATGTGACATCCTGCTGTTTGCCCTTGCTTTTGCTTCTGCTTTTCCCTTTACTGGCTGCATTACCCCTCTTTTCAGACCTGCCTCTTACATGGTAAGCTGAGCCACTGCTTTCACCACTAGACATTCTTCTGATTTCTTCATTGAGGATTGAACCTCTAACACCATCAAAAGTCAAAGCAGGGTTGTTGCTAAGTGACACAACCAAAGATTCCCAGCTGTCAGACAAAGTCATCAATAAGAAAATAGCTTTCAATTTATCATCGAAAGCAGTCAAACCAGAGTTCTACAACTGACTCAAAACCCCTGTGAAAGCACTCAAATGCTGAGATGCTGGCTTAGACTCATCCAATTCCATGTTTACAAGTTTATGCATAAGATGCACTTGATTTCGTAAGTATCCTTAAGGATTTTCCATATAGCATAACCTGTATCAAGACGCTTGATGTCTGTAAGTACATCATCAGACACTGCCATCTTAATGTATGCAATGGCCTTTTTATTAAGTCTAGTCCAATCCACATCTATCATAGCTGCAGGCTTAGTTTCCAAGAGAGCATCTTCACAGTCCTTGAGAAACAAGATGCCTTGCATCCTATCCTTCCACAATTCAAAGCCAGTGCCATCAAACCTCTTGATTTCAAAGAGGGATTTTGTGTCACTGCTGCTAGAAGCATTTGCAGCCATTTTTCAGCAATACACCAGAAATTCAATGCTGCAATTTATGATAGCAAAAATGAGCTGAATATTTAGATGATTTCAGCCCAATTTTTTAGCAAATAATAGCAAGATTCAGTCCAAGTACATGTACAGCAATAGAATGAATGACTTTCAGTAGTATGACTGCAATTTCATCATACAATAAATGCATACATCAGTGCCAGATAACTCCCACTTCAGCAATATCACCATAAATACATTTGCACCAATCCCAGATCTGCAAATGATCACTAAGGTTGCTGCAACATGAATAATCAGCAATACATCAACTCAATGGGAGCTGCCCAACATGTGAACTGCATACATATGTACTCGTATCAACTTGTGTTACCCTAAAACACCAAGAATTCTCTACAATTTCTCCAAAATCGCACAACTGGGAGATAAAAATGCTCAAATCACTCTTCTTATGGCAACAAGATTGTTTCAAAAATATTCCCAAAGTGCATTTCACGCATTAACTTTGCCAATATCCACACATTTTAGTAAAAAACCCCAAAATTTCATTGACCAATCTACCCTGATTGCATTAATACATGTTCCCGAAAGTATAAAACCGGCAAATTTAGCAAAATTTCACAAAATTTTGCAAAAGCCCCAAATTTCTCGGGTCCAATTGTGCACCAATGTCAGCCAATCTGACTCAGCTGACCAAAATTTTGCCAATACAACAAAAGCCCCAAATTTTATGGGTCCAACATTGAGAAATTTCACTCGGATGAGCAAATTTCAGTAAATTTGGTGAAATCCCCAATTCATACGCGCACAATGTCTGCAATTTCTAACGCAGATGCCTCGATCTTGCATGAGCAACACTCAATCTGGAAAAGCCCTAAATTTTTGGGCCTAAATCTGCACAAATTTGCGCATTGTGCTTGCGCGTGGGAACACCCAAAAGAGAGGAGGTAAAAATAATCTCAAATATTTCTGAAAAAAAAACGGAATATGGGTCCGTTGACCCGACATTCAGGTCCGCGACCTGTCAAGCGACATGACGCTTGCCAAACTGCCGCCCGTGTAGGTCGCGCTACGCCTGGTGTCGCTAGCGTATCGCAAGTCCACCGCCTAATGCCGTCACGCCCATTGTCGCGCCCGTCTGATGCTCATCTGATGCGCGTCACCTGTCACCCCCGCCGTCACGCCTCGTCTAACGCTCGTCTCACACTAGTCTGATGCCCGCATCTAATGCTCCGTCACGCCTTCTGTTGCCCGCTGGTCCATGATGGACTTGCCATCTGTTCTGCCTGACTATTCCCCCCTCGCCTACGACTATTGAGTGCTGGCTGTTACTTGCACCTGTCTCGTCTACGAGCTTGGACCGTCGCGCTTTGATACCAGTTTGAAGGGGTGAGAGTGCGCAATGGCGTACAAGGTCAAAGCGTTAGCTAAAGAGCAGAGATGAGCTAAGAGTTAGAGGAAGAGTGAACACAGAGATAGGTGTACCAATGTGATGATACACAAAGAATAAAAAGAATGTATTTATATGTTAGGGTACATTAAGGGTGTGTTCACACCCGTAAGTCTATTTACACGGAGAGGAGGAGACGAAGGGACTTTACACCCAACAATCTTCCTCCGTCTTCAGTGTTGGTGTCATCATCAGCTTGATCTAGTGCCCTCATTGACATTGTGGGCTGTGTGCAAGGACTGATGAGTTATTCTGTATTTAGTATTTGTTTCTTGTTCAGTGTAGGTTTCTTTTCTTCTTCTCTTGAAGATTGTCTCTCTCTTCCTCTGTGTTCAGGGTTCTTTTTCCGTTGTGCACTCTCACATGGTATAAGAGCATGGTATCTGAGAGTGACATAGAGTTGTGAGGCCATCCATATCTGCATTTGCTGAAAACGCAAACTCCTAGTAGCAGGCGACTACCTTTTGCAGTCAAATGCAACCTTTCAGGAGCAAGCGACAACTTTCACATCAATGTTTCGGTGCTTTTGTCTTTCGTGAGCAGTCAATAGTATTTTCTCCCTAAGGCAGACCTTCTACATCGAGCTCTCTGTATCTTGTAGTTGATTCCTCCTGTCTCGGGGCTCTGTCCATAGCGTCCATAGCCAAATACAACTTTTTGTGGGCATTTTACAGATATATATGAAGATGTCTTATCACCAGTTCTTTGCTGACTTAGAGGATAAGGTCTTTGTTCCTTCCTCTGAGAGACGGAGAGATTTTCGTGCTAGTTTACGTGACGATTAGAGGTCACCTAGCCTATTTGTACGAGATCCCTCTTCTTTCCATTCTCTCCATGTTTCACAAAAGGCTCGTTCTGCTGGCCTTCATATGCCTTTCATGGCATCCTCTATACAGGTACTTGTACTCCCTTCTTTGCCCAAAGAAAACTGGCTTGATGGTTCCAACTACTTGCTTTGGTGATGTAAGGTGGAGTGTATCCTTGATACCTTCGATCTTTGGGAGTTTGTTACCCACCCTATTCCTCGTCCAGTGGAGGATCCCATCGTTGGATAATTGATGGATTGTGCAGCCTTACAGGATCGGCTCAACTCAAGAGCTCAATCTTTCCTCTTTATGAGCTTATAGGATTCTGTCCTAGTGCATGTCTGTAGGTTGTAGAAAGTAGCGGAAGTGTGGACAAAGCTTGCTTCTTTGTACCATCAAAAGACATTTGCCCATCAGATTACTCTCGAGAAGAAATTACGGATGCTTGCTTGTTGTTGATGATTCTTCTTCCATGAAGGAACATATCAACAGGTTGGAGAACATGAGGGATGAGATTGTGTCCCTTGGCAAGCTGATCTCTTCAGAGAATATGGCCATGATTCTTTTGACTCAGCTGCCATCTCCTCGGTTTGATGTCTTCTACACCAACCTTCTTACATCGAGGACCTGTGAGAAGCTTCTATGGGAGAAGCTTGCCCCCTTGTTTTGAGCATAACAAGCGCACCAAAGAGGTAGCTAGTTGATCCACCTACATCAAAGCTTTTGTTGCAGGTTTGGGAGGGGGAGCGCAGAAGAAAGGGAAGTCATGGGCTAAAAGAGAGGAGAGTTCTTCAGGTTTTGACTTCGACTCGGAGAAGCCTAAATGGCCATATTGTGGGAAGGGGACACATCCAGAGGAGAAATGTGTCAGATGGGAGAGGATCGAGGTGCAGCTGAAGTGCAGTAGACAGTGTGAGAGTGAGAGACAGAGTTGAGCACGACACCCAATGCAATAGTACTGAATAGAGTGTCAGCTGAAAGTACAAATGATAACCCTTATACCTTAGAGTTATAAGGGGCTGTTCACACCCGAACACCGTAAGTGCCCGTAAGTGTGCACCACAAGCACATACAAAATAGTACACATAATCTGGGGGAAAAAACCTCTCCTACCGAGAGTAAAAAGTGCCCCAGTGTCCTAGTGATCACCCGCACACTCCCATATGAGCGTAGGCGTAAGTAAGGCGTGTGAGATACCCAACAAACCCCCCTGGAGTGAAGAGTGATCAAGTGTACAAGGATCATCCGCCACCAAAGGGCGTCAAATTCAAAGCATCGCGAAATGCTTCAAATTTGTCTCGTGGAAGAGCTTTGGTGCAGATGTCTGCCACATTGCTGGTGGTAGGACAGTAGACAAGGCTGATATCACCTGCATGTAGCCTCTCTCTGACAAAGTGGTAGTGAATCTCTATGTGTTTCGTGCGAGCATGAAACACAGGGTTCCGTGCCACTGCAATGGCACTCTGACTGTCAGTATATAAAGGAGTAGGCTCCGTAACAGATACATCCAAATCAGCAAGTAAGCGTCTAAGCCATACGCACTCAACTGCAGTAGTGAAGGCTGCCTTGTACTCAGCTTCACATGACGACGTGGCAACAGTGGATTGTTTCTTGCTAAGCCAAGAAATGCATGATGAGCCAAGAAAGAAACAATTGCCACTAGTGGAGTGACGAGTATCAAAATCACCAGCCCAATCAGAGTCACTGTAAGCATGTAACTGCAGTGGTCCCCCCTTGGCATAAAGCAATCCAAGAGCTCTAGTACCCTGCAAGTAACGAAACACACGCTTTACAGCTTGCCAATGCGACATACGAGGCTGATGCATGTACCTGCTCAAAACTGAAACGGCAAACTGTATGTCTGGCCGAGTGTGGCATAGATAGATGAGACATCCCACTGCTGGAGCATAAGTATGGATATCAAACAAATCACTGTCATCATGTAATGACAGTTTGAGCCCAGGTTCCATGGGTGTACAAACTGGCTTGCAATCCTGTAAGCCAAACTTCTCAAGAAGTTGCCCAATGTACCTTGACTGACATAATCCAATGCCTCTAGCATCATGTACAAACTGGATGCCCAAGTAATAGTGCAAAATACCCAAGTCAGACATGTCAAAAGTTTGCTGTAAATTATTTTTGAATGCTGAAATCTGATCAGCACGTGTTCCAGTGAGCAAAAGGTCGTCTACATATAGACACAAAATCAGCATGGATCCCCCCTCTTTATGTACATAAAGGGTAGACTCAGATGGGCTGTTTACAAACCCCTGACTAAGCAAGAAGGCATCTATCTTTGTGTACCAAGCTCGTGGAGCTTGTTTCAAACCATATAGAGCTTTTTTCAGCTTGCATACTAAATTTTCTGAGCCTTCAACTGCAAAACCAATGGGCTGCTGTACATACACTTCTTCCTGAAGTTCCCCATGTAAGAATGCAGTCTTTATATCCAGCTGATGCACTTTCCAACCAAAATGTGCAGCCAAGGCAATCATAGACCGAATGGTCGTCATACGGGAGGTAGGAGCAAAGGTCTCCTCATAGTCAATGCCCTTTTTCTGTGCGTAGCCTTTAGCTACCAGCCGTGCCTTGTACTTATCTATGGATCCATCTGCATTCCTTTTCAATTTGTAGACCCATTTCGTACCAATGGCACGCTTGCCAACTGGCAAAGACACCAAATCCCAAGTATGATTCTTATGAATAGAATCCAATTCAGCTTGCATGGCTGCCATCCAATGCACACTATGTCGTGCATCCTCAAAACATTCAGGCTCCTCATTATCATGAGTACATGCTGCCATAACCAACTCCATGGAATGTGCTGAATCATGCAGTCGAGTTTGCCTTCGAGTACGACCAGCCAAGGGTGTTTCCAAATGACTATCTCTCATAGTCTGCGTGTACCATCTAGGCACCTGTCTTGCTTCCTGACTGTGTACAAGTTCCTGCTGAATTTCAGTTTCAGCAATGTGCTGATTTACTGCATGTTCCATGGGAGCAGCTGGCTGAACATTAGGTTCATTTGCTGAAGTACCAGCTGAATCACCAAATGTGATGGGCAGCAGCCCTTCAAAGACATCACGGGCAGCCTGATATGTATCAAAACCAGCCAAGGATAATTCTGATTTTTCATCAAATACAACATCCCTGCTGACAAAAACCTTCTTGGTCACGGGATCATAGAGTCTGTAGCCTTTGCTTTCGCTGCTATATCCCATAAAGATGCATTTTACAGCCTTGTTGTCCAACTTCTTTCGAAGTACCTGTGGAATATGGGCATATGCAAGACACCCAAAAGTACGGAAGTGGCCAACAGAAGGTTTGCGGCTGTGCCAAGCCTCAAAAGGTGTGACGGTTTTCAGGGCCTTGGTAGGGCATCTGTTCAAAATGTGGCAAGCGCACATGACGGCTTCCATCCAAAAACTATGAGGCAAACTCTTTGCCTTCAGCATACATCTGGCCATCTCCATGAGTGACCGATTTTTCCTCTCTGCTACCCCATTCTGCTGTGGAGTATATGCAGTAGTGTACTGATGGATAATGCCCTTCTGCTGCAAATAAGAATTCAGCATAGAGGACATGTATTCCCCCCCTCGGTCCGAACGGAGAGTCTTAATCTTGCAACCAGACTGAGTTTCCACAAGTGCACTGAAAGCCAAAAATGCATCATACACTTCTGACTTCTTTTTCAAGCAGTAGACCCAGCACAAACGTGTAAAGTCATCAATAAATGTTACAAAATAGTAACAACCACCCAATGACTGTGTCTGCATGGACCCACAAACATCCGAATGCACAAGCTGCAATCTGGCTGTTGCTCTAAAAGCAACATCACGGGGAAAAGAGAAACGATGCATTTTCCCCAAAATGCAACCCTCGCATAAATGCTCAGGAGGTCTCTGCAAGAGAGGTAATCCATCCAACATCTGAGTACGCTGTAATAGCATCAAGCTGCCATAGTTTACATGCCCCAAACGAGCATGCCATAGCTCTGCCTCTAACATAGCAGGAGTAAGAGTGGATGTCAAATATGCAGACTGATCTACCGAAAGAGCATCCAACTCATATAACCCATGACACAGAGAACCTGTCAAGACCAATGTCATGTGTTCCTTGTCACGGACCATGCAACGGTCATCATCAAAGGTGACCTGCAAACCACAACGTGCCATAGAAGAAATGGAAAGCAGATTCTTCTTAATGCCAGGCACATACAAAGCATCCTGTAGGCGGAGAATAGAGCCATCAATGGCTGTAAGCTGAATTTCCCCAATACCACGAACAGGGTATGATGCATTATTAGCACACTGAACAGACTTCCCAACGGGAGGTGCACCAAGAGAAGCAAACAAATCTCTACGAGATGTGATATGCCGTGAAGCACCACTGTCAAAGAACCAAGTGTCAGCATCTTCTGTAGAGCTAAATGCTCTATCAACCCAAGAGACATCATAACTGCAAGTGTAAAAACAATAGTCCCTGTCTGCAACAAAGGACGCGGACTCACTAGCAGTGGAAGGAGCTGCAGAAACAGACATCCCTGACTCCTTCTTCTCTTTGGCGATGCGCTTCCTGCACTCAGTGATGTAGTGGCCAGGCTTCTTGCAGTAATGGCATTTTCCTTTCTTGGCTTGCGTGCCCCCCTGTTTCTGACTTGTCTGTGAAGTGTTACTACTACCAGAACTCTGCGAAGCATTTTTCCCTTGGCTGTTTTTACCCTTCTGCCTTGACATAAAAGCCTGCTCATAGGCTATACCATCCACACCACTGTTCCGTCTAGTTTGTTCCTCCTCTAGAAGCAAACTGACAAGCTGAATGAAAGTGATGGGCTCTTTCGAAATCCTCATAGTGAGGTTCAAGGCAGTATGAAAAGCCAAGTAGGAGGGAGGCAGTGAATTCAATGTCGTAGAAATCAGCTGCGCATCTGAGTAGTACTCATCCACATTCATGAGTTGCTCCCGCAAGTCCTGAATTTTGTTGAGATGATCCTGCATAGAATCACCCTCATTCATCTTTAGAGTCTCTAGCTCTTTCTTCAAGAAAGAGATGCGAGTCTCATTCTTTCTTGCAAACATCTGCTCCAATATCAACCAAGCTTCTTGTGAAGAAGCTGCTGAACGAATATGAGGAATAATAGAACGCTGAACTGCCAATGCAATCAGCGACATAGCCTGTGCATCCCGTGTATCCCAAGTTTTCTGAGCTGCAGTTCTTGGGGGAAGTGGCTGAGCAGGGTGAGGTGGAGGGGGCTGAGGTTGCCCTCTTGCACGTCCTCCTGGAGGAGGAGTAGCGGGAGCCACAACTCCCGGTCGTGCTTCCTCTCCACTGACATAATCCCACAAATTTTTTGCCACTAATACATTCTTCATCATGAAAGACCAAAGGGAATAATTGTTCCCATCCAATCGGTCTTCCTTGGACACATAGGTGAATACATCTCCTCCCTGATTTGCCATTATTTCCCAAAAGGCAATAGAGCAATGTCAATGCAGTCCGGGCTGGAAATCTGCAAATTTCCAGAAATTGCAGCAAACACAAGTCTGCAATTAATGTGCAAAGGGTACTCTGTCAAAAAAATTGTCACTGATGCATGCTTCCCAAGGTGCAATTAGTGCTCAGCAGCACTAAAACATCAAAAGCCCCAAAATTTTCTGCCCAAAATTTATGTCACAAATGTCTGTTACAAAAGCCCCAAAATGTGCATTCAATGTGTCACAGACAGACACAGCACGTTTCCCAATGCTAAAAACTGAACCTGCTGTTCAGCACGTTTCCCAATGCTGAACCTGAACCTGTTGCACGAACTCCTGTGTAACAGAAAAGTGCAGAATGTTACCTCTGCGTGTTGACGACGGGCACGATTCCCGAGGTAATGACTGCTGGGTACAGTCGGACTGACGCACAGGTACAGGCGTGCAGGATGGCGCGTCAGGACACAGGCGGCACGTCAGGGCACTGGTGGCGTGTCAAGAGACAGGTGGCGGGACAGGGTACCAGTGGCGGGACAGGGCGTCAGATGGCGGGCAGACGGGAGCAGCTCGTCAGACGGGCGGGATGAGCAGTCACGAGCTGCTGACGCGAGCAGGCGGCCAGGCGAGCTATGCGTGGTCAAAAACGGCGTCTGCAGACAGGTGGCACGCTGGGACAGGTGGCGCTGGGGGCGTCTGCAATCAGCGCGCTGGGCAGAGAAGGCTGCGCCTGGACTGAAGACGTCTGCAGATGGCGCGCTGCAACTGGCGGGTGGAGCTGTGCGCTGGCGGCTGGAGCTGACGCTGGCGGGTGGAGCTGCGCTGGCGGCTGGAGCTAACCTGGCAGGTGGAGCTGCAAGTGACGTGGCTGCTGACGAAGGTACAGGCTGCACGTGCTGTACCAGACAGGTACTGACGAGCTGTCAGTGCTGACGCAAGTCCTCGGGAACCGAACAGAGCTGCTGACCAGCTCTGATACCAAATGTCAGATGGGAGAGGATCGAGGTGCAGCTGAAGTGCAGTAGACAGTGTGAGAGTGAGAGACAGAGTTGAGCACGACACCCAATGCAATAGTACTGAATAGAGTGTCAGCTGAAAGTACAAATGATAACCCTTATACCTTAGAGTTATAAGGGGCTGTTCACACCCGAACACCGTAAGTGCCCGTAAGTGTGCACCACAAGCACATACAAAATAGTACACATAATCTGGGGGAAAAAACCTCTCCTACCGAGAGTAAAAAGTGCCCCAGTGTCCTAGTGATCACCCGCACACTCCCATATGAGCGTAGGCGTAAGTAAGGCGTGTGAGATACCCAACAAAATGTTGGAAGAAGTACCCTCATCTTCGTCCGGGAGCGAAGGATGGAGCTAAAACTTCCGAGCCTTCTACCTCTACTCTAGCAATTACCCATGAGTTAGTGTTCCTTTATATTGTTGACTTGGAGGAGCCTTCTTCCATGGTTGCCTCATCTTTTGAGAGGCCTTGGCTGGTTGATAGTGGAGCTTCTAGTCATATGACACCCCAAGGTGATTTGTTGCAGGATCTATGCCCTTCTGAGGGTTTAGTCACTATTGGTGACATTGTTTTGGTGTCTATTTGTGGTATTGGCACTTTTGCCTTTATTTTTCGACCACACATCGAGCTCCCTTTCACAGGCTCTTTATGTTCTAGACTTAGGCTTTCCACTCCTCTCAGTTTATGGCCTTACTAGGCTTTGTACTTGGGTTGTCTTTACCGAGCAGGCCGTTTGTCTTGAGGATTCTTCTGTAAGGGTTGTTATCGCAACAGGTTGGCAAGAGAGCAGGCTTTATAGGCTCCATTCCCCTTCTCTTACGCAGGGTCCTCCGAGGCAGTTGTGTATTGCTATATCCATTCCCACTTGTGCATCCTCTTTTCCATAGGTTCCTTCCCATCCCCCACCCTCTCCTCCGGTGATTCCCTCGTAACCCCCCATCCCTTTCAGAGGGAGACGATCTCGATGATGTGGTTGTGGATTTTCTGGCCCCTATTGTTTCAGAGAGGGTTTTCCAGGATCGTGAGGAGCTTCTTTATCGGCAATCTTCATTGATAGACTTTATCGACATTGGCATTCCTCTTGCCATCCCAAGATCCGTTTTTTCCTTGGCCTTCCACCACATCTAGGATCTGAGAGGGAGTGTTAGCAGTCATGCCTTGTCATCTCCTACTTGTGAGCCTCAGTTTGAGTCAGACAAGGAATTTAGGAGCTTTGACTTGTCTATCACTTGTTTTGACGGAGGAGATAGCTCATTCTAGATCACTCAGTTTTTTGCATTTCAGTGCACATAGGAGATCTCAGGGTAAAGAGAAGAGAGCTACCAAATGCATAACCCATTGAGCAAAGCTCAATACATAACCTAGAAGCATATAAATATCACTGACAACACACTGACAGACATAAGTGCCAGGTCCAACGTAAGTGATCAAATCATCCCACTGTAGGGTAGCTATATCCAATACATATCAAGAGAGCATGTACATGAAGTAAGTGTCCCATTGTCTCAAAGAACGAAGCTCTATCAAGTAAGTACAAGTGTCTCTCAATGGAAGCGAATCCGGAATGCAAAGTGAGCAAGCAAAGCTCAATACATATACATCAAAGCATTCGGAAAGCCCGAGTACATCACAAATACATCCGGGAGCATCAGTGTCAAATGAAGCTTCTATATTTGTAAGTGAGTAAGCATAAAAGGTCAAAGCAGCTGGCCAAAGTCCAAGTACATTAAATGTAGCTCAAATCCAAGTGCCAAAGCATATCATAATCATATCCGAGCTCATACATTAATGCTAGATATCACTGTAGACATGTAGTATACTCAAATTACCATGTAGGCACAATAGGTATTCAAAGCATGAAGCTCACTGTTGTATGCTTGCTGTCCAAACTGTTATGGTAGCAATAAACCTCTGCAAAAGTTAGCTAATTAGGCTCTAAACGATCCAAGTAGGCCCAAAAGTGTAACCATACGATCCGAGCACAAACATAGCATCCCCAAAGCATCAAACATGCATTATGGAATTTACTATTTGCTGTCCAAACTAGAACTATTCTGTTCTGTGTGAAACAAAGAACATAAAATTACATAGAATCAATTCTGTGAGTACCCAGATCTATAGCTCTTGTCGCGCTCTTTGTTTCTAGTTATAGAACACCTGAATCTGATACCATATGCAAAAGTTATGGCCAAAATACGACAATCCTGCCAAGTTGTCATAGCTGTCTATGACTTCTACAACGTGCTTTGTATTCACTCAAAATGGATAGAATGATTGCTCCTCAGCTCAATAAGCACTCAACAAGGCTCAGCTAAGCCTCGAGAACCTTCTCGACAAGTCGAGAGTAAACTGGAACAAGCCGGGAGAAGGAAAGACTCAATGTATACCTCGAAAGGAAGAAACAATGGCTGCTATGAAACCTTAAGTTGAAGCTTTGAATCCAGGTTGAAGCACAAGATGAAGAAGGTTCTCGAATGGTTGGCTCTGATACCAGTTGAAAGGTAGAGCTTGAGTGGAAGCACACAAGCAGAAGCAAGACCAAAGCAAGAGCTATGGCAAATGGAGCAAGAGAGTAAGAGAGAGAAATATCGCATGTGGAAACTCCAATAGTCACTATGTGTTTTCGGCCTTCCCTTATTCAAATGTCACTGAAAGAATAAATAATGAAGTGACAGTGATGGGCGCTCACCACCTGTAGTGCATAGGTGTGTGGGTATTGTTAGTATAATGAATGCACATGTGGTTAGGCATAGGGGCCTTTACCCCCAATACAAGTCCCTCAACCTCATGCCACATTCAGGATCTGAGAGGGAGTGTTAGAGATATGGTCATCCTGTGGACAGGCATGTGTCAAATATGGGTAGTGTTCATGCATTTCTTGTCAGCCTGAGCCCTCTAGAGTAGTCGCCGTCATGTTTGTATCTTCGTTGGGCAGGTTAGGCAGTTTTTGTTAGTCGTGGATAGATGGATATGCCACGTGGCAGCACAAGCCAATTTTTTGACATTTTTTGGCAGTGTTTTTTTCATGTGTGAGTAGTCGGACTGATCAGCATTTTGTCGGCCAGTTTTGATTGGCCGACCTGCATCATTAGCTGGCATATTCTGGGGCTATATATAGCCCACTTGCTGCTTAGTCACACATCCATCTTTTGTAGACTTCAAGGTGCATAGGTGGTGAGGCCATTGAGGTGGAGTGATATGCAGACATATGCATTTTGTTTGTGTACATATCTACTTTCTTATTCAGCATTCTTCATTGCAGATTTTTTGTGTTCTTCTCTCTCTCTCTCTCTCTCTCTCTCTCTCTCTCTCCGTGTTCACTCTATTCTCTCAGTTTAGTCACATGCTTCTGCATCGCTGCACTCTGACAATTCCGGCAATAAGCAATATGGCGTGGCATGTTTTGCATGAGAATAGTTGGGATATGTTGTATGCTATTAGCATAAAAGTCATGATGATGTTGGTTGTATTTTGGATTGTCATGGCTTCCATATTTTTTATGCTAGTAGCAAGGCAATGCACTACTCAGATGTCCTTGTGGTAGTGCATGAGAAATTTCAGCTAGTACTTATTAAGAACGATGTCTATGGGCACTTTCTAGTGGTTCAAATTATTTTTGAAGGGGAGGTTTTATGGTTGGTTGGCCTTTATGTGCCTACTAATGCCTCGTTGCATTGTCAGGTCTTGTGGAATCTGCTTATGACTCTCTGTCTTTGGATAGACCAGATTTGCTTATGGGCGATTTTAACATATGCATTGTCCCTTCCCAGTCTACTTCGGACCACTCTTTGATGGATACCCCAAAAAGTCAAGCTTGGAATGCTTTTGGAATAGTCATGGCTTTCTCCATCGGTTTTGTGTTTTACATTTCACTTTCGTGCCATGTGCACAGATCAACACCCTTGGGTCTTTGTTGCCCGTTTCTCTTTGGAAGAGCAGGGTGTGGTTCATGGTAATATAATCCCTTGGGGTTCTTGGTGGCATGTTTTTAATGCCGATGCCCCCTTTTCCGCATCTTCTCTTTCCTGGTGACTCACCAAGTCTGTTCATGGAAGTTGGTTCTTCAAAAGGTTCAATGGCACCTTGCAAAGAATCACTTGGTTGGTAACTCTATTTAGATGGAATTGTTGGTGGTATCCAAGTTTATTTTGTGGGATGGGAAAAAAGAGGACCGATGTTCTAAATTTAATTGTACGACATAATTGGGCTTATCTTTTGTTTCTGATGCCACTCTGGTGAGTCGCATGGGGTTGATGTCTTTTGTACCGCTAGAATGCTTTTTTAGATGCGATGAGGATATAAGGACTTGTGTGACCGGCTTTTGACAGCACTGCAGCCCAAGGAGCCCTTCCCTACCCTTGATTTTGATCGTTTATGGCAGGGTTGGGACCTTGCAAATTGACTCCACCTAGAAAAGGCTTCAGCTAATCAAGTGTATCACCTTATGATTAAGGACCACCATTGGCTAGTCACCAAGGCCAATATTGTTTGGGGCTTGCATAAATCTTAGGCTCGGTGAAAAACGATGGTTATGGAGGTCTGGTTCAACAAGACATTGTATAAATATAAAGTATTTCTTTGGCATGTGATGGTTGGTGCGCTTCCACTTTTCCAATGGCCACTGCTTTTTCTATCTCACCAATGCAAAATCTTCTCGCCATTGTTTTGTTTCGTATCCTTGGCTCAAAAAATCTGGACCCTTGTGTCTAATATTTGGCCCTGGCTGTGGTTGGCATGTCATAGGTACATTCATGGAAAATGGTGCTTTGCAAGGTTCAATGGCACCTTGTAGAGGATAGATTGGTTGCTAATTCTTTCCAAATAGAAATTCTGGCAGTATCTCGTATGCTCTCTTGGAAGGACCAATTGGAGAAGAGACCTAAGTTTAATTGTATGGTGTGCCTTAGATTGGTCTCGGTGACTAATGTCACTCTTGCCTTGAAGCATACTCGTGCCTTTTGTGTCCACTAGAATCATCCAGGACACGTCTTAGCAGTCCATCGGAAAGGATGTCTAGAAAACTCCGCCCGGCACTCCCATGGAATGTTACGGGTTTTGCAATCTAGGTCTTCCCGTGTCTGCCACGTAGCGGAAGTATCCTGGCCGTTTCCACTTAGGATCGACCGGAATTTGGGTTTTCCTGTTTGGTCATTAGCTAACAGCAACTAGCGTCAGACCCAAGCGAACTACTTTACGCAGAAACGCCAGGTCCGAAGCGGATTCACGCTACACTTGGTTCAAGGAGAATGGGAAACGAGAGGGATGCAAAACTCAACCTCTCAGCCATAAGGCATAGTCCCATTCCGTTCCCCTAAAACAACGTAAATTGGGTAAGATGTAACTCTAGGTCATCGTTCTCGTTATTCGTTTTGATGATGATCATCATCCCGCTGTTCTTCAAGATTTTTTTGAGAAAAGTTCCCGGCTAACCGGGACCACCCATCCGTAGCATGGGTCCATCCTCCTCACTTTCCTCGGTTTGTTTTAGTTATGTAATTATCTAACACATTAATTTGACATATAACAAACAGCTTCTTTAATTAACCCTGTTAAGCACTGGTTCCTTCGCGTAATCTTATCACGTGACATAGAAAAACAATATCAAACAACTTCTTTATTATCATTTCATCATTTTATCTTTGAAATACAAGGAGTTCCGCCCGTAGGCTTGTCCATAATCCGCCCGAAGGCTTAACCAGTAATCCGCTAGGGATCACTATTCCAAGCTTCTGCCCGTAGACTAGTATGCGGGCCTCGAGATCCAATCCCGAGTCACGTTAGCCTCTTGTGCAGGACCCGGAAGGCGAGGGATTTACGGCCAGAACCCCCCTGGCACCCAAGCGTCCTCCTGCTCCAAGTAGAGCTCAACGGAAAGACCTCTCGCGGCGGGTTCGGTCCACGTTCCCGGCGCAGTCAACAACCCCCTTGGTTAGGGTCAGGCAGGCAGTCGGGGGTAACTGAAGCTGCCTCTCCCTTCAGGCCTTCAACCTGAAGCATTTAGATATCTTTTCATCCTTTAGTTCCTTGAGCAAACAATGCAAACAGTGCTTTCTAAACTATTACAAGCACAATCAATTTCCAGTGGTCGTTTATTTGGCCAACTGTTAAGGAGTGAATCCTTCTCTCCGAATGCATCCAGCATTCGATCTGGGATCAATTGCGACTTGGCAAGAACCTCAAGGGTTTGTTCGTTCACCCTTTTTGTCCTTGAGTTAGGGCCATACCCTGTTAACCCAACTTAACCAATACCTTAGGTTTTATTAATAGTAAATCCTAGCGACCATGTCGCGTTAATTTATTGATTGATCATCTGCTTCCAAGCAAATACCTAACTTCCCTTAACTTGGCAAATTTTCCTAATAAGGGTGATGTAACAGGATGACTACTCATCCTCTTGCAAGTTAAACTTGCGCAAGAACTTGCCAACCTCATTTCAAGAAATGGCAAAACTCTCTTGTGAACTAACCCCAAGTCTATGCGACGTTGCAACTTGTTTGCACAAGTGTCGCCTCTATTCCAAGGGATCATTTCACCCATTGAACGGTGTTTTCTGGTCAAGGAATTATGATTAGGCTAGAAGTAGGGTTTAGGGTGTCTTCTTACTCAACCCAATCCTAATCGCACTAGGCCGACAACGTTCGGTCCTAGGGATCCCAACTCAATCCAAGTTCTAGCATTAGGTCGAATGATCCTTAGGGTAGAAACCCTAGATCATTATTTGCGTGAGCGTCCAATTGACTCGACATTCCGGAAAGGTGGGTAGGACCTTTGGGTTTGAGGACTTCGACTTGGCGTCCAAGTACGATACTTGGCTGCATTTCTAACGTGCCAAGCCCTAGCTAGTACTTGAGGTTTTTATTGAATCGGCTAGTTATGCCTATACGAAACCCTAACAGTCATGATACCACAAATGACTTGGGTAAATTGACCTACTTGTCTTATGACAAGGACAATTCTTTCCTAGAGATGATAAACTTGACCTAAAGTAGAAAAATAGTTGCAAAATGTTACAATATATGTAAACATGTAATTCATTACTTCTACGCACCATAAGATCCGCAATAGCCCTATCCCTTTTTGCTAACGTCAAAAGGCATGATAATTTGAAGAATAACTTACATAGGGCCTACTAGGATTTACATCAAGGAATAACGCCTACAACCTTTTGTCTAAGTATTTGAATTTCATGCTTTTATAAGCCATGCAATCATTCCTAAATGCAACTTGATGAAATGAAATTTGCAAAAATATAAGTGCGACCCTTAGATACAACAACATCGTGAATGAAGTTCATGCAATACTAAGGCAAGTGTCGATTTAATCCATTTGCAAGCATCTTTTCCCATGCAACTTATAAGATCGGTGTTCTTTTTCATGCCGTGCAACAGAAATTAACAATTCCCTCATGCGAATCATAACGAAGGGAGTTATTGCAAAAATACTCCTTTCCTTCATGACCAATGCACTTAACAATTTCCTCTTTAACCCTAGGCAATATGTGGCTTTCCTTTGAAAATGCACGACAAGGCAATTTACTATTAAGGTCGTAAGATGGATGGACAATTAGCGTTTATATTGAAAATACCAATTTTTCCCAATTGCATTTAACTAGGCTAGGTGAATTTGAACATGCACGGGTGCTTCCTAATCCATGGCGTTGTCATGCTTAATGCATTACTTTAGTATGAAATCACAATAGTAAAAACCTGGGTCTGTGGGCTCGGGGAGATGTCCACGTGAATGCTAGGAGAAGAACCTCCCGCAGGCGCGCCTTGCGACTTCTTGGGAGCCATCGTTAGCGTGCTTACGGACTTCCGGTTTGCCTTTACCCTTACGCGATCGGTGAGTCTTCTCCAACCGTTGTGAGCAGCTTCAAGATCTTTCCCCTTTTCCCTCGTACGCCGGAGATCCCTTCCAAAGTGCGGATCCTTGAGAGTACCGGGCTTGCGGGTTTTGGGCTTATGGAAGGCCCGGTTTTAAAACCGAAAAGGGCGCGTAGGACCAAGGCTTATGGGCTTATCCTTAGAAGCTTCTTTAAATTAGAAGCTTCTTAAAGAAGCTTCTAGGAAGCTTCTAAAGATCAACAACAACGTCGTGGGAGGCCCAATGATTGGGAAGGAAAAGGCGTCGAAGACAAGGGAAAGGACTTGATGACGATGGCGGGGATGGGCGGCGGCCTGGTGGTCTCCAGCAAGGCGGCGGCGTCCTTCCCACAGCACGGCAGCGAGTACAGCGGCGGCCTTCTTCTCTCCCAGCGTCGACAGCAACTCCCCTTCCTCTCTCCACGCAGCCTCTGCCCTCCAACACGGCGATGGCAGCAGCCGTCTGTCCTCCCTCCCCCTCTTCAACACCTTAGCGGGTGTTTATATAGGACAAGGGGGGGAGAGAAGAGCTCCACCACGTGGCTCCCTGCATGGGTTTCCCCCTCCCCATGCAGCCCACGACTCCACCAAGCCCATCCCCCCACACTCCCTCTCCTCCAGCCGTACATCGGCTGGGGAAAAGGGGTAAATAAAAAATAAAAAAATGCCTTGATAATATTCAATTTGCCCCTCCCAAGAGGGTGTTTACGTGCGATTTGTGGGTTTGAACCCTTGGGTTTGCTTTGCCAATGCGGAGGTCCCGATTTCTCGCGTGCAGGTCACAGATTACACTGCCGGCAATTCCAATATGACAGATAACCTTTGCACGAGGTTTACGCAGTGTGCGGGAAGTCAATTTTCATGAGTGGGAATATTACATTCTCTCCCCCTTAGAAGAATCGAGATGTCCTCATCTCGAGATAAACTAGGGATATTGAAGGTTGAGAGAGCTTTCATCCATCCAGGTAGCATCCTCTTCGGGATAATCTTTCCACTGGACGAGGCATTCTTTCAAGGTTCTAGATTTTAACTGTCTCTCCCTAACATCTAAAATCTTATCCGGTCTTAGTTCAAGGACTCCTTGACTAGGCATTACAATTTGTTGGTCATCAAGTACATGATTAGGGTTGGGTACATATTTTTTAAGATTAGGCAACGTCGATGGATTGAAGTATTGGAGGAGTATGATTTTAAAATCAAGTATCGACCAGGGAAAGAGAATGTAGTTGCCGATGCACTCAGTCGCAAGGCATTTCTAAATTCCCTAATCTTGCAGAATCCATCAACGGCCAGATCTCTGGCTACAAAGGTATCTATGCCAAGCAACCCTATACTCGAACTAGCTAGAGAGGAAGCATGCCATGATTTGGCCTACCAAACCATGATAAAAGAAATATCTACCAAGGAGCAGAATCTGAAGTCACAAGCTAAGTATCAGGAATTTTCCATTGATAATGGACTTGTCTACTACAGAACAAGGCTGTGTATACCAACAAGCCAGTCACTTAAGCAGAAGATATTATGGGAAGCTCATGATTCCCCTTTCGCAGGACATCCTGGCTATGCAAAAACTCTTAATGCAGTTAGGAAGAGCTACCATTGGGAGAGGCTCAAAGGTGACGTTCTCAAATATGTCACTGAATGTTTGTCTTGCCAACGTCTTAAGGCTGAACATGTCATGATGCCAGGAAAATTGCAACCACTTGACATTCCCCAAATGAAATGGGAATTCATCAGTATGGATTTTGTGGTGGGCTTACCCCAAGTCCAAGGAGGATACAACTCCATTATGGTTGTAGTTGACATGCTTACTAAGGTTGCACACCTGATTCCAGTAAAGACAAACTATAAAGCCTCCGACATTGCAAGATTGTTTATCAAGGAGATATTCAAGCTACATGGGTTACCTAGAAGGATCATTAGCGATCGAGATTCTCTCTTCACTTCACACTTCTGGAGAGCTATCTTTGAAGCTATTGGGACTTAACTCTGTTTTAGCACTGCCTACCATCCCCAAACGGATGGACAAACAGAGCGAGTAAATCAAATCATTGAGGATATGCTTAGGGCATACTGCTGTCGAGAGCCGAAGAGGTGGATTCAGTACTTGCCGTTAGTAGAATTTGCCTACAATGCTTCTTACCAGCAGAGCATTCAAATGACCCCTTTCCAGGCATTGTATGGTCATGATTGTCGAAGTCCCCTAAACTTTTCTGATCCAACCCTAAGAGTTGAAGCTTCAAGACAAATGTTGGAGGACATGGATGACCAAATAAGGTCAATAAGACAAGGCATACAAGCAGCCAAAGATAGACAAAAGGCATATGCGGATTTGAAACGCCAAGAGAGGGTCTTCGAAGAAGGAGACATGGTCTTCATTCGTGTACGCCCTAAAAGGAGTTCTCTATCTCTAGGAGAATGCAAGAAGCTAAGTCCAAGGTATTGTGGGCCATATAAAATCCTCAAATGCCTGGGACCCAATGCTTATAAATTGCAACTTCCTGATAACCTAAAAGTTCACAATGTATTCCATATTAGTCTCTTAAAAAAATATGTACCCAACCCTAATCATGTACTTGATGACCAACAAATTGTAATGCCTAGTCAAGGAGTCCTTGAACTAAGACCGGATAAGATTTTAGATGTTAGGGAGAGACAGTTAAGATCTAGAGCCTTGAAAGAATGCCTCGTCCAATGGAAAGATTATCCCGAAGAGGATGCTACCTGGATGGATGAAAGCTCTCTCAACCTTCAATATCCCCAGTTTATCTCGAGATGAGGACATCTCGATTCTTCTAAGGGGGAGAGAATGTAATATTCCCACTCATGAAAATTGACTTCCCGCACACTGCGTAAACCTCGTGCAAAGGTTATCTGTCATATTGGAATTGCTGGCAGTGTAATCTGTGACTTGCACGCGAGAAATCGGGACCTCCGCATTGGCAAAGCAAACCCAAGGGTTCAAACCCACAAATCGCACGTAAACACCCTCTTGGGAGGAGGAAATTGAATATTATCAAGGCAATTTTTATTTTATTTTTTTTACCCCTTTTCCCCAGCCGATGCACGGCTGGAGGACAGGGAGTGTGGGGGGATGGGCTTGGTGGAGTCGTGGGCTGCATGGGGAGGGGGAAACCCATGCAGGGGGCCACGTGGTCGAGCTCTTCTCTCCCCCCCCTTGTCCTATATAAACACCCGCTAAGGTGTTGAAGAGGGGGAGGGAGGACAGACGGCTGCTGCCATCGCCGTGTTGGAGGGCAGAGGCTGCGTGGAGAGAGGAAGGGGAGTTGCTGTCGACGCTGGGAGAGAAGAAGGCCGCCGCTGTACTCGCTGCCGTGCTGTGGGAAGGACGCCGCCGCCTTGCTGGAGACCACCAGGCCGCCGCCCATCCCCGCCATCGTCATCAAGTCCTTTCCCTTGTCTTCGACGCCTTTTCCTTCCCAATCATTGGGCCTCCCACGACGTCATTGCTGATCTTTAGAAGCTTCTTTAAGAAGCTTCTAAGGATAAGCCCATAAGCCTTGGTCCTACGCGCCCTTTTCAGTTTTAAAACCGGGCCTTCCATAAGCCCAAAACCCGCAAGCCCGGTACTCTCAAGGATCCGCACTTTGGAAGGGATCTCCGGCATACGAGAGAAAAGGGGAAAGATCTTGAAGCTGCTCACAACGGTTGGAGAAGACTCACCGATCGCGTAAGGGTAAAGGCAAACCGGAAGTCCGTAAGCACGCTAACGATGGCTCCCAAGAAGTCGCAAGGCGCGCCTGCGGGAGGTTCTTCTCCTAGCATTCACGTGGACATCTCCCCGAGCCCACAGACCCAGGTTTTTACTATTGTGATTTCATACTAAAGTAATGCATTAAGCATGACAACGCCATGGATTAGGAAGCACCCGTGCATGTTCAAATTCACCTAGCCTAGTTAAATGCAATTGGAAAAAATTGGTATTTTCAATATAAACGCTAATTGTCCATCCATCTTACGACCTTAATAGTAAATTTCCTTGTCGTGCATTATCAAAGGAAAGCCACATATTGCCTAGGGTTAAAGAGGAAATTGTTAAGTGCATTGGTCATGAAGGAAAGGAGTATTTTTGCAATAACTCCCTTCGTTATGATTCGCATGAGGGAATTGTTAATTTCTGTTGCACGGCATGAAAAAGAACACCGATCTTATAAGTTGCATGGGAAAAGATGCTTGCAAATGGATTAAATCGACACTTGCCTTAGTATTGCATGAACTTCATTCACGATGTTATTATATCTAAGGGTCGCACTTATATTTTTACAAATTTCATTTCATCAAGTTGCATTTAGGAATGATTGCATGGCTTATAAAAGCATGAAATTCAAATACTTAGACAAAAGGTTGTAGGCGTTATTCCTTGATGTAAATCCTAGTAGGCCCTATGTAAGTTATTCTTCAAATTATCATGCCTTTTGACGTTAGCAAAAAGGGATAGGGCTATTGCGGATCTTATGGTGCGTAGAAGTAATGAATTACATGTTTACATATATTGTAACATTTTGCAACTATTTTTCTACTTTAGGTCAAGTTTATCATCTCTAGGAAAGAATTGTCCTTGTCATAAGACAAGTAGGTCAATTTACCCAAGTCATTTGTGGTATCATGACTGTTAGGGTTTCGTATAGGCATAACTAGCCGATTCAATAAAAACCTCAAGTACTAGCTAGGGCTTGGCACGTTAGAAATGCAGCCAAGTATCGTACTTGGACGCCAAGTCGAAGTCCTCAAACCCAAAGGTCCTACCCACCTTTCCGGAATGTCGAGTCAATTGGACGCTCACGCAAATAATGATCTAGGGTTTCTACCCTAAGGATCATTCGACCTAATGCTAGAACTTGGATTGAGTTGGGATCCCTAGGACCGAACGTTGTCGGCCTAGTGCGATTAGGATTGGGTTGAGTAAGAAGACACCCTAAACCCTA
Source organism: Lygodium microphyllum (assembly GCF_053477565.2). Lineage (NCBI taxonomy): Eukaryota > Viridiplantae > Streptophyta > Polypodiopsida > Schizaeales > Lygodiaceae > Lygodium > Lygodium microphyllum. The sequence goes on from NC_141135.1 coordinate 111,146,725, forward strand.
CTTCTAGCCTAATCATAATTCCTTGACCAGAAAACACCGTTCAATGGGTGAAATGATCCCTTGGAATAGAGGCGACACTTGTGCAAACAAGTTGCAACGTCGCATAGACTTGGGGTTAGTTCACAAGAGAGTTTTGCCATTTCTTGAAATGAGGTTGGCAAGTTCTTGCGCAAGTTTAACTTGCAAGAGGATGAGTAGTCATCCTGTTACATCACCCTTATTAGGAAAATTTGCCAAGTTAAGGGAAGTTAGGTATTTGCTTGGAAGCAGATGATCAATCAATAAATTAACGCGACATGGTCGCTAGGATTTACTATTAATAAAACCTAAGGTATTGGTTAAGTTGGGTTAACAGGGTATGGCCCTAACTCAAGGACAAAAAGGGTGAACGAACAAACCCTTGAGGTTCTTGCCAAGTCGCAATTGATCCCAGATCGAATGCTGGATGCATTCGGAGAGAAGGATTCACTCCTTAACAGTTGGCCAAATAAACGACCACTGGAAATTGATTGTGCTTGTAATAGTTTAGAAAGCACTGTTTGCATTGTTTGCTCAAGGAACTAAAGGATGAAAAGATATCTAAATGCTTCAGGTTGAAGGCCTGAAGGGAGAGGCAGCTTCAGTTACCCCCGACTGCCTGCCTGACCCTAACCAAGGGGGTTGTTGACCGCGCCGGGAACGTGGACCGAACCCGCCGCGAGAGGTCTTTCCGTTGAGCTCTACTTGGAGCAGGAGGACGCTTGGGTGCCAGGGGGGGTTCTGGCCGTAAATCCCTCGCCTTCCGGGTCCTGCACAAGAGGCTAACGTGACTCGGGATTGGATCTCGAGGCCCGCATACTAGTCTACGGGCAGAAGCTTGGAATAGTGATCCCTAGCGGATTACTGGTTAAGCCTTCGGGCGGATTATGGACAAGCCTACGGGCGGAACTCCTTGTATTTCAAAGATAAAATGATGAAATGATAATAAAGAAGTTGTTTGATATTGTTTTTCTATGTCACGTGATAAGATTACGTGAAGGAACCAGTGCTTAACAGGGTTAATTAAAGAAGCTGTTTGTTATATGTCAAATTAATGTGTTAGATAATTACATAACTAAAACAAACCGAGGAAAGTGAGGAGGATGGACCATGGGTCCGTCCTACGGATGGGTGGTCGTGGTTAGCCGGGAACTTTTCTCAAAAAAATCTTGAAGAACAGCGGGATGATGATCATCATCAAAACGAATAACGAGAACGATGACCTAGAGTTACATCTTACCCAATTTACGTTGTTTTAGGGGAACGGAATGGGACTATGCCTTATGGCTGAGAGGTTGAGTTTTGCATCCCTCTCGTTTCCCATTCTCCTTGAACCAAGTGCAGCGTGAATCCGCTTCGGACCTGGCGTTTCTGCGTAAAGTAGTTCGCTTGGGTCTGACGCTAGTTGCTGTTAGCTAATGACCAAACAGGAAAACCCAAATTCCGGTCGATCCTAAGTGGGAACGGCCAGGATACTTCCGCTACGTGGCAGACACGGGAAGACCTAGATTGCAAAACCCGTAACATTCCATGGGAGTGCCGGGCGGAGTTTTCTAGACATCCTTTCCGATGGACTGCTAAGACGTGTCCTGGACGATTCTAGTGGACACGTTACAGTTGGTATCAGCCATTCAAGCACATCTCTGACTTTGGCTGGGTCTACTGATATTCCTTCTGATGATACTATGAATCCTAGATATTCAATCTGACGTTTGAAGAATGCACACTTCTTCATTTTTGCATACAGCTTATGAGACCTCATTGTCTCAAGGACAATCCGAAGTTGAGGTTCATGATCTTCTTCCTGTTTAGAATAAACTAAAGTGTCATCGAAGAAGACAAACACGAAATCATCAAGATATGGTCTAAAAATATCCTACATTAATCTATTGAAGGTGGCAGGTGCATTTGTAAGCCCGAATGACATAACCAAGAACTCAAAGTGCCCATATCTTGTATTGAAGGCCGTTTTTGGAATATCTTCATCCTTGATCCTTATTTGATAGTAACCTGACCTGAGATCAATTTTGGAGAAGATCTTTGCACCTTGAAGGCGATCAAGAAGCTCATCTATTCTAGGAATAGGATACTTGTTCTTAACTGTTGATTGATTCAACCCACGGTAATCAATACATAGTCGAAGTGTCCCATCTTTCTTTTTCTGGAATAGTACTGGAGCTCCCCATGGTGAGTTGCTAGGCCGGATGTAACCCTGATCTAACAGTTGCTTGAGTTGTTCCTTCAACTCAATAGCTTCTGGTATGGACATTCTATAAGGTCTCTTTGCAATTGGCGCAGCTCCAGGCATTAGCCTTATTTCATGATCAACTTCTCTTGGAGGTGGAAGTTCAGTCAATTCCTCAGGGAATACGTCAGCGTATTCCTTTAGCCAAGAGGGTCCCTCATGAGACTCTTGCTTTTGATCTAACTTGTTGAGTTTGATCAGGTAAACAGGTAATCCTTTTCTAACCCCTTTTATGATCCGCGATACTTTGGCTAACTGGATTCTTGGCACTCCTGCCTCACCTTGAGTTGAAACAAACTCTCTTTCAGAGTTTCGAAAGGAAACTTGACCCTTTCCACAGTGGATGTGGGCGTCATTAGGCTTAAGCCAATCCATCCCGAGTAGACACTCATGGATACCTAAATTCATGACTCTGAATTTGACTGAGGTTTTCTTTCCTCCCAGAAAGAACTCTTCCTTAGCAGTTTGCCTGGTACAAGTTACCTCACGACCGTTTGCCAATTCCACAAGTAGGGTAGGTGCTTCTACTGTGGCTATTCCTAATCTTTTAGCACACGCTGGTGAGATAAAGGAATGTGTACTGCCACAATCAATCAAGGTTTTGAAGCCTTTACCTTGATAGTCCGACGGTGTTTGAATCACCGAGAACTGGCGATTCGGCCCCTTCTTGTGTAAAGCGGCATGGACTGTCGCTCTTTCGAATTCCGCGTCATAGTCGGATCTTCCTCTTCTTCTGCTTCACATCTTTGCCTATTGGTAATGCAAGCAGTTCTTCCTCTTCCACGGGTGGCGGCTCCTTGACCGCGGCCTGCACCTTGACGATGTCCCTCGCTGAGCTTGGGACATTGCCTTTTGAAGTGACCGAGTTCATTGCAGTGGAAACATCGGAGGTTTCGGCCATTACTGTGAGTAGGAACAAAGTTGTTGACGTTATTTGTCATTGCTTTCTTCCTTTGTCCCTGATTGAGACCTTGAACTCTCTTCACTTGGGGTCTGAATGCTCCTCTGTTCGGGTCGCTATAAGACCAATTCTTAATACCCCTTGGTCTAGCTTGCACTTCCTGAATTATAGGTGCCGCTCGAATGAGTGCATCCTGAAGATCTGATGGTCGCATAGATTCGAGACGGGTATTTACAGGTGGATTTAAGCCCGCGCAAAATTTGGACACCTGCTGCGTCGTGTCCATTTGTGGCGCATACTTTAAGAGTGAGACAAATTTAGAGTAGTATGCGTCAAGGGTGAGTCCTAGCTGTTTTAGCTCATAGAACTCATTCATTTTCTGTGTACGATATGCAGGTGGCAAATATCTCCCCTGCACGGCTTGCTTTAACTTCTCCCAGGTAACGGACCCCTCTGAAGTCCCTTGATCCCTGCACCATTGTTTCCACCATAGTCTAGCTTCACCGGTGAGTTTTAATTTGGCGAGCATGGCCTGATTGGTAGGTGCAGTACCAGCTGCTTCAAAGTAATCCTCCATAGATTCAATCCAAATTTCAGCATCAGACTGGACGAATCTGCCTCTCCCGTCAAACTCGGGTGGCTTTATCTGTTTGAGGAGGAACTTCTTCTCCTGGATCACAGCAGTACTTGATGTAGGGGGCGAATTTGGAACCTGTACCTGGGGTTGTGCCTGGGTAAAAGTTTTCTTAACGTTATTGTATGATAATTGACATTAGCTTATCTTTAGTTTAGCTATCTCGTAAATCATGAAGCTACTTAACTTTTTGTAACAACCCTGATGCACAGTCGGATATTGATAAAAGAAGTCCTTATTTATATTTACATGGGCGTAGCCTTATACAACATCTCGTGTGATGATAATTCAATCATTACATTTAGTTTGGGGAGAACAACGTTGTATTGCATTTGTCTACAGGAACTGTGTAATAGTAGGGTTTTGGGTCATGGATCTTTAGGAATCGATAATTCATTGGAAGTTCAGGATATCCTTTCCGCTGGAATCCATACTTCTCATGGCGGCCCAACACCTTAATCCTGTCGGCTAGGATTACACGGGTTACTTCCTCATATACATATGAGTTCAATTCAACCCTCCGACCTTAAATATGCAAAGTCGAATTTACGTGAGCTTCCACAAAAATGAACAGCTTCACGACTTTCAAGTCTTCCAACCACTTGATCCTCTTTAGGTTGGTGCAGGCTGCGGACCTTTTGGCACTATCAAATGGGTCTTCCAGGTTCCTTGTGGCTACTGTGACCTTTGGGGCTGCCAGTAGTCGTGTGTCTTGTATGGTCATCTCTTGCCTGTGAGCCGCAATCTGAGTCAGATGAGGACATTAGAAGCTCTGACATTATCTTTGTTTGTTATTTTATGTGTTTTAGACACTTTAGATGGAGAGCACATTAGTGCATTTATTTTTGGGAACTTTTGATTGTCTTGGGCACCCTATTTTGGGCTCGGCCACTTTATTACTAGTTGTGGCCCCAATTTGCATGTATATAGGCGGCTTGCCCTCCCACTCTCATTATCCATAATTGATCTTTCGTGATCAGCCAGCTTGCCTCATTCTCTCATCCCCCTGCTACCGTCTAGCGCCCACACTGACGCATAGAGCTGTGTGTTGGGGCTGATTGTTGCAGCCTTTTACCTTCAGCAATTGCAGTCACACTGTTCCTTCTTTCACGTGCATTCTTTCTTTGTCTCCTCCTCTCCATGTTCACTTTTCTTTTTCCGTTGCACACTCTCACATAGTATCAGAGCCACGCGTGGGAGCTAGAGTCTACGAAGAGGAGTATCCTATCCGAGTCTTCAACCAGCGCCATCTTGGAACTTCTACAGATCTGCATTTCAGACCAGGGCGGCCTCTATACCTTGATTTGCAGCCTGAAGCCTTCTCCCCTTGCTGGGCAGTATTTCTTTTTTTGAGTTGTATAGATTTTGTGCTTGTGCATGTTAAACGTATCCGCATCGTTGCAAAGGTTTGGTAAAGATTGGCATCTCTCTTCCGAATCCAAATATTTGGGCATCAATTATCTCTTGAGTTGAATCTATGACAACTTTTTGTCGCAAATTCTCCTACAATGGAGGAGACTCGAGATGAGCTTGCATTCCTTGGTATGGGCATTTCTTTGGAGGACCTAGTTGTGACATTTCTCTCATATCTTCTATCATCGATATATGATGTGTTCTACACTAATCTTCTCACTTCTCATAGCCGGGAGACTTTCACTTGGGAGGAGCTAGTCCCATTAATGCTTGAGCAAGATATGCGTCACAATGAGCCAAATTCTTACGGAGCCCATACACATGGCTGTGCTTATGTGGTTGTATCTTCAGGTACAGGACTAGCCAAGTCGAAGATAGGAAAGAGGAAGAAGTTGGAGTTATCTTTGGACTCCGACAAAGATTTTGTGGGGAAGCATAGAGGATATCCCATGTGTCCTCATTGTGGAAAGACCTCATACCCCGATAAGTGTTGGAGGAAATACCCTCATCTTTGTTTGAGAGCGAAGGGTGAACCTACACCGGAGCCTTCGTCTACCTCTACTTTGCAACGTGCTATTACTACCGAATCCATGTTTCTACACATTTATTAGACAGAGGAGCCTTCTTCGACTGTCTCGTCTTTTGAGTAGCCTTGGCTCATTGACAGTGGTGCATCGAGTCCTACGACTCCTAGAGGTGATTTGTTGTAGGATCTCCATTGTTAGAGGGTATCATCATTGCTGGTGACATCTCTTCGATGCCTATTAGTAGTGTTAGCACTTTGCCTCTATTGTTTGACCATCCATCAAACTCCGTTTCTAAGGCTCTATTTGTTCCCAACTCAAGCTTCCCTCATGGCCTTCCTAGACTCGGAACTTGTGTTGTCTTCACCAAGCTGACCATCTTTGTTAAGGATTCTTCTACAAGAGTTACTTTTGTGATAGGTTGATAGGAGAGGGCTATCTATTCTCCATTCCCATTCCATTGTGCAGGGCCCTCTGAGGTAGCTATGGATTCCTTGGCCCTTTGTGCTTCAAAGGGGGCTTTCCAGGATCTTGAGGAGTTCCTTCAAGGTTTCCAATCTACTGTGGGCCTTTCCTTTATGCAACAACTTCTTTTCTTCGTCATCAAGCCACCATTCCGTGCTGCTTGGCCCTTGGTCCCCGCTGTTTCTATGCATCTCATGGCACATTTGACAATTTCTCACTATCATCTCCTGGTTGGGTTAGAGGCTTGGCTCACCCATCCCTGATTGGCGTTTTTAGGAATGATCCATTTGAGGCCTCTCCATTTCCCTTGGCTTTTAGTGCCCTTCCATTTGATCAGATTTTTTTTATGGAGAGGGGGTCTTGCTCCTCGGCTGGCATTCTTCATCGACGGACTCCATCAACATTGGCACTCTTCCTACCATCCTTGGATCTGCCTCTCCTTTGGCCTTCCACCACATCTAGGATTTGAGAGGGGGTATTAGTTGTCGTGTGTGTCTTGTGTGGTTATCTCTTGCCCGGGCACCTTAGTCTGAGTTAGATGAGGACATTAGGAGCTCTAACATTGTCTGTGTTTGTCATTTTATGTGTTTTAGACATTTTAGATGGAGAGCACATTAGTGCATTTGTTTTTGGGCACTTTTGATTGTCCTAGGTGCCTTGTTTTGGGCTTAGTAGTTGTGGCCCTAGTTTGCCTATATATAGGTGGCCTATCCTCCCACTCTCATGATCCATCATTGATCCTTCGTGATCAGCCAGCCCTCCTCATTCTCTCATCCCCCTGCTACCATTTGGCGCCCACACTGACATGTAGAGCTGTGTGTTAGGGCTGACTATTGCAGCCTTGTACCTTCAACCATTGGAGTCACATTATTCCTTCTTTCACATGCATTCTCTCTTTGTCTCTTTCTTCTCTCCATGTTCACTTTCCTCTTTCCATTGTGCACTCTTACAGGGGCAAGGTCTCTAGACTCTTGTAAGACCGCTAACCTTTTTCCACCCTAGATTTTGACTATCCATGGTACGATTGGGACCTTGCAAGCCACTTGAGTCTCCAGTCTTTTCAGTTAATCAGGTTTACCACTCATGATCAACAATCATTCATGGTTGAAGATCAAAGCCAATGCACTTTGGGGATTGCACAAATCTTAAGCCTAGGTGAAATTGACAGTAATGGAGGAATGGTAGAACAAGACGCCATTTAAATGTAATGTATTCATTTGACACATGCTGGTTGATGGTCTTCCCCTTGCTTCGAGTCCTCACCAAAGGGGTATTTCAAATGGGAACTGTTTCTTCTATACTACTGCCATGGAGTTTGCTCGCCATGGATGTTAAGGAAGGGGAAGACATGGTTCCTAGTATGAGATGGAAGTCCCTTCTTCTGAGGTTCCACTTAGTCGTGATGCGCCGCCAGCGATTAAACGTAACAAACATGTCTCTAATGCATACATAGTATCCCAAAATGCCGTTTCGGCAGTGCTGAAATGGACAAGTCGTTTCAGATCGGGATGGAAATGGGAGCCCGCAGTTTGGGATCTTGCAGCCCGTTTCGGAGTGGTTATCCAGTACTAGATTGTGATTCCATTCGTTCTCCTTCACGACTCGCGTGCGCGGCACACTCCAGCAACTCTTGCCTCCTCCTCCTCGGACCTCCAGCTCCCGCCTCTTCTTCTTCTTCTTCTTCTTCTTCACTGTAACATGCCTAGCTATCAGCTGTCCAAGCACGTTTTACCGGTCCATCGAGAAACGAATCCAAGTGTTACCGCCCGGCACCCCAATGGAATGTTCTGGGATTTGTTGCCTAGGGTTTTCCGAGTCCGCCTCGCAACGGAACGTTTATGGCTGAACTCACTAGGATCGATGTGAAATCTGGGTTTCAAGTGGTCAAGGTCTCGTGATAATATTCTAGTGTCGGGTCTTAGGTATCCTACTTTACGCAGAGATACCCAAGCCGAAGCATACCCAAGCCGAAGTAGACCCATGCCACACTTGGTTCAAAGAGAATGGGAAATGAGAGGGATGCGCTGCTCAACCTCTTTGCCCGTAGAACATAGTCCCATTTCGGTTCCCTAAAACGGTATGAATCGGGTTCTAACTTAATATTACCTAGAGATCGTACGACTGTAGAACCTTGTGAGAAGCCTCCCAGTTCTCTGGGACCACCCTTTCGTAGGACGGGCCTGTCAGGAGTTTTGCCCACCCGCTTCTCTCAATAGGCGTTTTTTAGTTATCTAATTAGATCCTATCACATTTACATGTGACACTTGAAATCAGATTTCTTAATTAAGTCTTATAGGGAACAGAGTTTATTTACGTAACTTACGGCACTGACATGAAAATAGCTCAAACAAGTTCCTTGGAGGCAAACTTTATATTAGCATTTTTAACTCAAATACAAATCTTGTCCAAAAATGACATTTTCTGCAATCCTTGAGAATGCGTCTTATTTCTTCCAAGTTTCCACCCTTGCACTAGTAACAAGGCCTCGAGAAATCCATCTCGAGTCACGTAGATTGTTTGAGTAGGACTCGGAGGCAGGGAATTTATAGCCAGAGTCCCCCCCTGGTATCCAAGCGCCCTCCTACATTCAAACTAACCCACGGAGAGACCTCTCATGGTAGGTTCGGTTCACGTTCCCGTCACGGTTATTTGGAACCCCCTTGGCTAGGGTTGGCAGCTGGCTAGGGATAGCTTGGCGTGCCCTCCATGAATTCAACCTGATTCATTATTCAAATTCCTTTTGTGAGCTTGGGTTATACATTCCTTTCACAGACATTGAATCTAGATTTACAAGCACAAACAATAATAAATGCGAGTGCTTAGGATATCTGCTAAGGTGGAGTTCCCATCTTTAAACGCTTAGCGATACCCTTCTTAGGTCTTTCTTGCCTTGGCGTCAATTTCCATTATCTCTTGAGATATAGAGAATATCCTCTTTCTGACCTCACTCCTATGTAATAGGAGCGAGTGATTACTCTATTGGATTTATATCCGATAGTTTTTGGATGGTACCTTCCTTAAGTTGCTAACCTTTGGTTCTTATCTTAAGGTCCAGATCTACATGATTCAAAATAGGATTTCAATTGGTCAGTTGGTAATCCTTTTCCCATCTTAGAATTTATCGGGGTTCTAAGTTTACCCTAGGGTTTTCTCCCCTCAAGATAGCAGGAACTTGTGTTCACTCCTCTCACAAGTCAAGCGTAAACTAAGTTTATTTACCATTCTGAAATAGTTGCGAGCATTGAATATAACTTGGTGAATAATCATTCTTTTTGTAGGTACGACATTCAAGCTTTCTTGTGTTAGCTTCGAGATGTATCATATTTTTGAAAATGATATACCCAAGAGTATTTTGGATCCATCGCAGCTAGCTATTAGGGTAGAGACCAAAGAGCATGTTGAATCTAAGTCAAAATATGGAAGCAAGGTCGCTTGACCTATTTGCAATTAGAACCCTAGTTGAGTCGAATTAAATCTTAGCCTCACTTATCATGTAGGATTTCATTCACCAAACTGGCCCTTGCAATTAAGCTTAGCATTTCGCATGCACATCTTAAATCTACCTTTTAAGATGAATCCCTATCACGCAGTGTAACCGAAAACTATCCATGATGATACATAAATTTAGATACAAGTCTTTGGTGATACGATGCAGAATTCTTATTCATGAAAATTTCTTTTAGTGCATTTATGCAAATCATAAAGCGTGACCTAAGTATTTAAGTGCGAGCGTACGAGTTCATCATTCCTAACATAAATGTGAGGTAATTCATTCTAATAGTCTATAGGATACAATTGACTTACATGGCATATTTGTATACTTTGGCAACCTAAGATGCACTTGCAAAAGAATTCGAGCCTAATACTCGGCTTAGTACTACAACAATCCGTAGATGCTTAGTCTATTTGCGGCAATTCATGATTATTAAGCCTTTTCAACTACCTTTCGCATTATGCAAGTTACACGATGCGAAGTATAATTTCTTCCTAATGATGTCCATGCTTTAATATTTCATTCAAGGTACTAGACACGGTAGCAGTACTTGATCTTGGGGTGTCGAATTAGTGTCTACACCGGATATCCCATTCGTGTTAATGGTGGCATCGAACTCCAAGTCGACAGGAGTGAGAGAGGAGATGATAGAGGTAAAGAAGGGAGGAGAGGAAGCTAATCATGTAGTTGAGGTAGGAGAAGAGGATGACGAAGACAGCAGGAGCTGCAGTAGGCATCGACACAGAGAGAGGGCAAGTGGATGACGACGGAGCCGATGGGGGGGAGGGACACACGTGTACCACATTCAACCCTCCACTACTTTTTATGGTGAGGCCGCATGGCGATAAGCTAAGGCCACCTCAATCCTTACAAATCCCCCTCCCCCTCCTTAGCGAGGGTATAATAATTTTCTTCCTTTTTTCCCCCTCCTTGAGCAACAACCGTCATTCTTCTTTACCCCCTACTGCTAAGCTAGAGAGAGAGAGAGAGAGAGAGAGAGAGAGAGAGAGAGAGAGAGAGAGAGGAGAGGGAGAGGTAGTGAAGGAGAGAAAGAGAGAAAGAGAGAAAAAGGAGAGGGAAGGGAAATCTAGAATAATAGAGAGAGAGAGAGAGAGAGAGAGAGGAGGCATAAGGGCAATTCCTTCCTTGGGCGAAGGTTCGAGTATCCTCTCTCCCCATTGACACTTCCCAAGATCTCTCCATCGACAGCCTTTAAGTGGACAAGGAGATCGTGAAAGTTAAGACAAGGTGTAGGAAACTCCGGCACCAACGAATCCTCCGAGAGAAGTGAAGGCCATATTCTAAAACTCTGTGATGGCTCCAAAGCGCAAACTCTTACAAGTTACTGGAAAGGCCACAACTACCGGGCAAAGATGCCACCATTAACACGAACAGGATATCGGGTGTAAACATTAATTCGACACCCCAAGATAAGGTACCACTACCGTGTTTAGTACCTTGAACGAAATATTAAAGCATGAATATCATTAGGAAGAAGTCATACTTCGCATCGTGTAACTTGCATAACACGAAAGGTAGTTGAAAAGGTTTAATAACCATGAATTGCCACGAATAGACTAAGCATCTACGGATTGTTGTAGTACTAAGCCGAGTATTAGGCTCGTATTCTTTTGCAAGTGCATCTTAGGTTACCAAAGTATACAAATATGCCATGTAAGTCAATTGCATCCTATAGACCATTAGAATGAATAACCTCGTATTTATGTTAGAAATGATGAACTCATGTATGCTCGCACTTGAGTACTTAGGTCACGCTTTATGATTTGCATAAATGCACTAAAAGAAATTTTCATAAATGAGAATTCCGCATCGTATCACCAAAGACTAGCATCTAAATTTATGTAGCATCATGGATAGTTTTCGGTTACACTGCATGATAGGTATTCATCTTAAAAGGTAGATTTAAGATGTGCATGCAAAATGCTAAGCTCAATTGCAAGGGCCAATTTGGTAAATGAAATCCTACATGATAAGTGAGTCTAAGATTTAATTCGACTCAACTAGGGTTCTAATCACAAATAGGTCAAGTTGCCTTACATCCATATTTTGGCTTAGATTCAACATGCTCTTTGGTCTCTACCCTAATAGCCAGCCGCGATGGATCCAAAATGATGAACTCATGTACGCTCGCACTTAAATACTTAGGTCACGCTTTATGATTTGCATAAATGTACTAAAAGAAATTTTCATAAATGAGAATTCCGCATCGTATCATCAAAGACTTGTATCTAAATTCATGTAGCATCATGGATAGTTTTCGGTTACACTATAGGATAGGTATTCATCTTAAAAGGTAGATTTAAGATGTGCATGCGAAATGCTAAGCTCAATTGCAAGGGCCAATTTGGTAAATGAAATCCTATATGATGAGTGAGGCTAAGATTTAATTCGATTCAACTAGGGTTCTAATCACAAATAGGTCAAGCTGCCTTACATCCATATTTTGGCTTAGATTCAACATGCTCTTTGGTCTCTACCCTAATAGCCAGCCGCGATGGATCCAAAATGCTCTTGGGTATATCATTTTTAAAAATATGATACATCTCGAAGCTAACACAAGAAAGCTCAAATGTCGTACCCACAAAAAGAATGATTATTCGCCAAGTTACATTCGATTCTTGCAACTATTTCAGAATGGTAAATAGACTTAGTTTACGCTTGACTTGTGAGAGGAGTGAACACAAGTTCCTGCTATCTTGAGGGGAGGAAACCCTAGGGTAAACTTAGAACCCCGATAAAATTCTAAGATGGGAAAAGGGTTACCAACTAACCAATTGAAATCCTAGTTTGAATCATGTAGATCTGGACCTTAAGATAAGAATCAAAGTTTAGCAACTTAAGGAAGCTACCATCCAAAAACTATCAGATATAAATCCAACAGCATAATCGCTCACTCGTATTGCATAGGAGTGAGGTCGGAAAGAGGGTATTCTCTATCTCTCAAGAGATAATGGAAATTAACACCAAGGCAAGAAAGACCCAAGAAGGGCATCGCTAAGCGTTTAAAGATGGGAACTCCACCTTAGCAGATGTCCTAAGCACTCGCCTTCATTGTTGTTTGTGTTGTAAATCTAGATTCAATGTTTGTGAAAGGAATATATGAATCAAACTCACAAAAGGAATTTGAATAATGAATCAAGTTGAATTCATGGAGGGCACGCCAAGCTATCTCTAGCCGGCCGCCGCCAACTCTAGCCAAAGGGGTTCCAAATAACCGTGATAGGAACATGGACCAAACCTACCACGAGAGGTCTCTCCGTGGGTTAGTTTGAATATAAGAGGACACTTGGATGCGAGGGGGGGCTCTGGCTGCAGAAAATGTCATTTTTGGACAAGATTTGTATCTCAGTTAAAAATGCTAATATAAAGTTTGTCTCCAAGGAACTTATTTGAGTTGTTTTCATATCAGTGCCGTAAGTTACGTAAACAAATCTGATTCATGCCATTTTAGGAGACTGGAATTGGACTATACCCTACGAGTAGAGAGGTTGAGCAGCGCATCCCTCTCGTTTTGAACCAAGTGCGGCATGGGTCTACTTCAGCTTGGGTATCTCTGCGTAAAGTAGGATATCTAAGGCCCGATGCTAGAATATTGTCAAGAGACCTTGACCACTTGAAACCCAGATTTCAAGTCGATCCTAGTGGATTCGGCCGCAAACATTCCGTTGCGAGGCGGACTCGGGAAACCCTAGGCGACAAACCTCGAAACATACCATGGGGGTGCTGGGCAGCAACGCTTAGATTCGTTTCTCGATGGACTGCTAAAATATACTTGGACAGTCGATAGCTGGGCATGTTATCCTGCTTCTTCTTCTCCTCCTCCTCCTTTAATCCATTACCTAGGTCCTAAAGGCTAATCATATCATGGCCTTGGACCCATATTGGAGGCACATCACTCCAATCAAGGGATAGGAGGGCTCCAGCGGATCAAAGAAGTGGCGGTGCAACTATTTTGGTTTGGAGAAATCGGGAAGTGTAACATGCGTGTAAGATCACTTGGGATGTGTTCTCAACAAAGACATAAGGCCTTGCACAAATGTGCCGACAGAGAAGTAACAGTAAGTCTCTATTTTTGGCGCCGAAAGCGTATGGGTATTGAGCTAGAAGAGGATGAATTAATATGATATCGGGCTAATGAAGCACAAGTGGAGCAAAGAGAGGCTAGTGGGCCTAGTGGCGCTAGCCAAATTGGAGGTGCTAGTGACCCATAAAAAATAAGTGCATCCATATCTATATCAGGTCCAAGTGCAAAAAGGACCTCATTACCATCTTCTAGTGGTGGTGGGCAAAAGGGCTCCTTGCATGGTGCAAGTGTCCATGCAAGACTTCAAAGGCAGGCAATTCTGGAGACAACTAGGGAACTCACACACTTATTTATTCGGTGTGCTATCTCTTTCAATGTGGCCACTACACATCAATGGAAGAAGACAATCAGGGCAGTTAGCCGCATAGGGTGTGAGTGGAATATGGATGCACAATATTATGCGATGGATGGTCAGTTATGTGCCGAAGGAATGTTTACAATGTTTTGGTGTCTTCATGTAAAGGCACCATGTTCATTAAGGCTATCGATGCCTCTGTCTCAAGTCTTACATCACAGGAGCTTTCATTTGGGAGTACATGCGACAGGTCATCATGGACATAAGAGTTTAAAATGTGGTGCAGGTGGTGACAGATAATGGAAGCAACTGTGTGTCTATGGAACATATGCTTGAAGAGGAGTTTCCTACCATAGTATGGACTCCATGTGCATCCCATTACCTTGACTTACTTATTGAAGATGTTGGGTAAATATCTTGGATGGATGACATTTGCCACAAGCATGTTTTAAGCCAATAGCACACTTGAGCTATTGAAGCCCTCCACCACTAGATTTGCTTATATATTTATTGTATTAGAGAGGTTGATACGGGTCCGTCCAAATTTGATACGGACCATTGCATGCCAGGAATGACTCACATGGAGTGAAAGAGAGTCTCCAAAGGCTCTTGCTTTTAGGCGCAATATTTTAAATGAGAGTTGATGAATTGAGAGACAGAGGCATTGGTGAAAAGTCTCACTCCTATTTACATTACATTGCGCATCACTGATATGGAGGGGAGTACTTTGGGGCTTCTATATGAGTATAGGATGATTCATCATTATTCTAACTTCTAAGTTTTTAATTTATTTTATCTATAGGGTTGATGAGATTCGTGTAGTGTGGAATGCACGATGGGATTGGTTCCATAAACCAATCCATGTTGTTGCACATATCTTGCATCACCTTTGGCATAGCGAGGAGCAATACACTAGCAAGGAGTTAGAGGAGGGCTTTACGGAGTACATGAGACGCCTCACAGGGGATGATATAGATATGATGAGAAGAGTAGAGGATGATTTGCTGACATTCCACAATCATTCTCTTCATTTTGGCCGACCCACAACTAGGCTTCGAGAGATACAGCTTTAGCATGTCTCTTGGTGGAAGAAATACGGCAATTGTGCTCCTACTTTGGTATGTGACTGGTGACTTTTATATTTTGAATCTTGATTATCTAATGCATTATGCAACCTAGGTAACAAATTCTGTAATCTATTGCCCACTCAAATGTTGATTTTGCAGTATGCATATTAGCAATTGCCAATTACTTAACCTCAATCTTTTAAATTTGAATAGAAACTCATTGCCATTCGGGTCCTCTCGCATGATTGTAGTTTAGGGCCTGCTGAGAGGAACTGGAGCACATGGGCCCTCTTCCATACCAAAAAGAGAAACAAGCTCACAACTGCCCAGTTGGAGCGTTTAGTGTTTTGCCATTGCAATCTCCAGCTTCTTGAGAGGACTTCTCTGTCCCTTGAGCCTTCACATGTAAATTGGTAATGATTAGTATTATGTATAATTAACTTTTTAACCTTGAGTCCTTGATACTTGACATTGCTAATTTGCTTGGATTGTTCACCTTTACAGGTGAATGTTGACAAGATTGATATAGAGAAGGTGAGCGACATTCTATAGATACCACAGGAGGGGTGGAATATCTACTCCATGAAGGAGGACAGGATTGAAGCTCAGGACAAAAAACCAGTAGACAGTAGAGAGTGAAGCACGACACCCAATGCGATCGACTAAAAGAGTGTAAAACTGAAAGTACAAGGTACAACTCTTAAACCTTAGGGTTGTAGAGAGGTGTTCACACCCGAACACGGTAAGTGCCCGTAAGTGTGTGTCATAAGCACATACGAAATAATACCATAAATCTGGGGAAAAAAATCTCTCCTACCGAGAGTAAAAGGTGCCCAAGTGTCCTATTGATCACCGACACTCCTATGTGAGTGTAGGCGTAAGTGAGGCGCGAGTGAAATACCCAACAAACTCCCCTGGAGTGAAGAGTGATTAAGAGTACAAGGATCATCCGCCACCAAAGGAGATCAAATTTAAAGCATGGCAAAATGCTTCAAATTTCTCACGAGGAAGAGCTTTGGTAAAGATGTCTGCCACATTACTGGTGGTAGGACAATAGACAAGGCTGATATCACCTGCATGTAGCCTCTCTCTGACAAAGTGATAATGTATCTCAATGTGTTTCGTGTGTGCATGAAACACTGGGTTTTGTACCATTGCAATGGCACTCTGACTATCAGTGAACAAAGGAGTAGGCTCCATAACAGATACATCCAGATCAACAAGCAAGCGTCTAATCCATACACATTCAACTGTGGTAGTGAAAGTTTCCTTGTATTCAGCTTCACATGATGATGTGGCAACAATGGATTGTTTCTTGCTAAGCCAAGATATGCAAGACGAGCCAAGAAAGAAACAATTGGCACTAGTGGAGTCACGTGAATCATAATCACCAGCCCAATCAAAATCACTGTAAGCATGTAACTGCAGTGGTTCCCCCTTGGCATAAACCAATCCAAGAGATCTAGTACCTTACAAGTAACGGAAGACACA
The DNA here is from genome assembly GCF_053477565.2 of Lygodium microphyllum. NCBI lineage: Eukaryota > Viridiplantae > Streptophyta > Polypodiopsida > Schizaeales > Lygodiaceae > Lygodium > Lygodium microphyllum. The sequence continues at coordinate 111,163,376 of NC_141135.1, forward strand.
CTTCACAGCTTGCCAATGTGACATGTGTGGTTGATGCATATATCTGCTCAGGGCTGAAACTGCAAACTGTATGTCTGGCCTAGTGTTGCATAAATAAATAAGACATCCAACTGCTGGAGCATATGTGTGTCTATCAAGAAAATCATTGTCATCATGTAATGACAGTTTAAGTCCAGGTTCCATTGGTGTACAAACTAGCTTGCAATCTTGTAAGCCAAACTTCTCAAGAAGTTTATCAATGTATTCTGACTGTGATAACCCAATACCTCTAGCATCATGTATAAACTGAATGCCCAAGTAATAATGCAAAGACCCCAAGTCTGACATGTCAAAAATTTGCTGCAAATTTTGTTTAAATGCTGAAATCTGATCAGCATGTGTCCCTGTAAGTAAGAGATCATCAACATAAAGACCAATGATCAGCATGGATCCCCCCTCTTTACATACGTAAAGAGTAGACTCAGATGAGCTGTTTATGAACCCTTGGCTAAGCAAGAAAGCATCTATCTTTACATACCAAGCTCTAGGGGCTTGTTTCAAACCATACAAAGCTTTTTTCAGCTTGCAGACCAAGTGTTCCAAGCCCTCAACTGCAAAACCAATGGGCTGCTGTACATATACTTTCTCATGAAGTTCCCCATGTAAAAATGCAGTTTTAATATCCAATTGATGCACAGTCCATCCATAACGAGCAGCCAAAGCAACCATAGACCTGATGGTCATCATTACGGGAAGTAGGAGCAAATGTCTCCTCATACTCAATGCCTTTTTTCGGTGCATAACCTTTAGCTACAAGCCTTGCCTTGTATTTGTCAATGGATCCATCTGCATTCTGTTTTAGCTTGTAGACCCATTTTGTTCCGATGGCTTTCTGTCCAAATGGCAAAGATACCAAATCCCATGTTTGATTCTTAGTGATAGAATCCAATTCAGCTTTCATTGCTGCCATCCAATGCACACTCTATTGTGCATCCTCAAAACATTCAAGCTCTTCTTCATCAAGGGTGCTTGCTGCCATAACCAACTCCATGGTATGTGCAGTATCATGCATACGGGCTTGCCTTCTAGTACGACCAGCCATGGGTGCATCCAGATGACTATCTCTTATAGTCTGTAAATACCATCTAGGCATTTGTCATGCCTCCTGATTGTGCATAAGCTCTTGCTGAATTTTAGTTTCAGCACTTTGCTGAATATTCAGATCAGCCATTGGCTGATTTTCTGCATTTTCCAGAGTAGTTGGCTGAACATTGAGTTCACTTGCTGAAACTCCAGTTGAATCACCAAATGTAATGGGCAGCAGCCCTTCAAATACATCACAGGCAGCCTGATATGTGTCTAAACCAGCCAGGGACAATTCTGATTTTTCATCAAATAGTACATCCCTACTGACAAACACCTTTTTCGAAACAGGGTCATAGAGTCTGTAGCCTTTGCTCTCATTGCTGTATCCCATAAAAATGCATTTAACAGCCTTGTTATCCAACTTTTTCCTGCTGAGTACCTTTGGAATATGTGCATATGCAAGGCACCCAAAGGTACAAAAGTGTCCAACAGAAGGTTTCCGGCTGTTCCAAGCCTTAAAAGATGTAATTTTCTTCAAAGTTTTGGTGGGGCATCTGTTCAAAACATGGCAAGCACACATGACGGCTTCCATCCAGAAACTGTGTGGAGTATAAGCAGTAGTGTACTGATGGACAATGCCCTTCTGCTTCAAAAAGGAATTCAGCATAGGGGACATGTATTCCCCCCCTCGGTCCGAACGGAGAGTCTTAATTTTACAACCAGACTGGTTTTCAACAAGTGCAATAAAAGCCAAGAATGCACCATACACTTCTGACTTTTTGACCAAAGAGTAGACCCAACAAAATCAAGTAAAGTCATCAATAAAAGTCACAAAATAGTAACATTCTCCCAATGACTTTGTCTGCATAGGTCCACATACATCTGAATGCACTAACTGCAACCTAGTTGTTGCTCGAAAAGCGACATCACAGGGAAACGAAAAACGATGCATTTTTTCCAAAATACATCCTTCGCACAAGTGCTCAGGTGGTCTCTCCAGTAGAGGTAATCCATCTAGCATCTGCGTACGCTGTAAGAGCATCAAGCTGCCAAAGTTCACATGCCCCATCCTAGCATCCATAACTGTGCCTATATCATAGTAGGAGTAAGAGTGGATGTCAAATACGCTGACTGATCAACTGAAAGAATATCCAACTCATATAACCCATGACATAAAGTGCCTGTCAAGACCAAAGTCATGTGTTCTTTGTCTCTCACCATGCATCAGTCATCATCAAATGTGACCTGCAATCCACAACGTGCCAAAGAAGAGATAGAGAGCAAATTCTTATTTATGCCTGGCACAAATAAAGTATCCTGTAGGCGGAGAATAGAGCCATCAATGGTTGTGAGCACAATCTCCCCAATACCTCTAACAAGGTACGATGCATTTGTTGAGCACCACTGGCAAAAAACCAAGTGCCTGCATTCTTAGTAGAGTTGAATGCTTGATCTGCCCAAGAGGTGTCATAACTACATGTGTAAAAACAATAGTTCCTGTCTGCAACAAAGGACGCGGACTCAGTAGCAGTGGAAGAAGCATCAGAAACATACATTCCTAACTCCTTTTTTTTCTCTTTGGCAATGCGCTTTCTGCACTCAGTAATGTAGTGGCCTAGCTTCTTGCAATAATGGCATTTGCCCTTTTTGGCTTGCGTGTCCCCTTTGTTTTTTGTTTGCGTGTGATGTGCCAGAAGTCCCAGAACTCTGCGGAGCATTCTTCACTTGGTTGCCTTTGTCCTTCTGTCTAGCCATAAAAGCCTGCTCAGAGGCTATAGCATCCACACTACTATTCTTCCGTGTTTGCTTCTCCTCTAGAAGCAAACTGACTAACTGAAGAAAAGTGATTGGCTGCGTGGCAATCCTCATGGTGAGGTTTAAGGCCGTATGAAAAGCCAAGTACGAAGGAGGTAATGAGTTCAAAGTGGTAGATATCATCTCTGCATCCGAATAGTACTCATCAACATTCATGAGTTGCTCTCGCAAGTCCTGAATTTTGTTCAAGTGATCCTGAATAGAATCACCTTAATCCTTTTTCAATGTTTCTAGCTCTTTCTTTAAGAAAGAGACGCAAGTCTTATTCTTGCCTGCAAACATCTACTCCAAACTTAGCCAAGCTTCTCGTGAAGAAGCTACTGAACGAATGTGGGGGATGATTGATCGTTGAACTACCAATGCAATCAGCGACAAAGCCTATACATCCCGTGTATCCCATGCTTTTTGAGCTGCTTTTCTTTGGGGAAGTGGCTGAAGTGGAGCAGGCTGAGGTGCCTGTGGTGCATGTCCTCCTGGAGGAGGAGTAGCTGGAGCTACAACTCCAGGTCGAGCTTCTTCTCCACTGACATAATCCCAAAGATTTTTGGCCACAAGTACATTCTTCAGCATGAAGGACCAAAGTGAATAGTTATTTCCATCCAATCTGTCATCCTTGGATACATAGGTGAAAACATCTCCTTGATTTGCCATGATTTTCAATTACTAAAAAATGCAAAAGAGCAATGTCGAAGCAAGACTACATTGGAAATCTGAAAATTTCCAGAAATTGCAGAAAATAACTTTCTGCGATTAGTGTACAGAGATGCACTCTGGCAAAAATGTCTGTTATGCACACAGTCCAACGTGCAATCAGTATTCAGCAACACTGTACCAACCAAATTCCCAAAATTTCTTGCCTTGCGTTTGTCAAAACAATCTTTCAGTGACTGTAACTGCAATGCGTATACCAATGTTCCCAGAAAACACAAAAGCCCCAAATTTTTTTTATGAATGTGTCCAGAAATTGCATTTAATGTGTCCCAGACACGTTTGCTGACTTCTATGGCATGGGAACCCCTGCTTCTAGGAATTGCACGAAATTAAAATTTAAAAAAAAAACTAGAAAATTTTATGATTTATTGGTGCAGAGCCGTTAGGCACGTGTTCGACGGGTTGACTAGCGGCGGGCGTCGCAAGCGAGCTGGCAGGTGAAGCCATTGACATCGCAGGGCAAGGGCAGCACAGATGACGAATAGCACGTAGGTGACAAACAACACAGGGGCACAATTGCCGGGTGAGTAGGAGGTTTCAGGCGGGTATCGACGGTAGAGCGCAGACAAGGGCTGCACTGGAAGGGCTGGGGCTTCAGAGCGACCTAGCGCGAGCAACATAGGTGGCTGCGCAACTTGGGCTGGTTCGTTGCAGGTGGAGCTGGCACTGGTGGACTTGCTGAACGAAATGCTGAAAGACAGGGCGCTAGTCGGGTTTGACTGAGCAAGAAGCTCCCAGAGGCTGAGCAGAGCTGGGCAAAACTTGAGCTGAACAAAGCCAATGCTTTGATACCAAATGTGAGGGAGGACAAGATCGAAGCTCAACACAGAAAACTAGTAGACAGTAGAGAGTGAAGCATGACACCCAATGCGATTGAGTGAAAGAGTGTAAAACTAAAAGTACAAGATATAACCCTTAAACCTTAGGGTTGTAAGGGGGTGTTCACACCCGAACACGGTAAGTGCCCGTAAGTGTGTGTCATAAGCACATACGAAATAATACCATAAGTCTGGGGGAAAAAACCTCTCCTACAGAGAGTAAAATGTGCCCCAGTGTCCTACTGATCACACCGACACTCCTATGTGGGCTTAGGCGTAAGTGAGGCGTGAGTGAAATACCCAACATACTCCATGCTCTATGAGGAGCTATTGGCACCGGTGCATGAGACTTGTGCACAGAGGAGGGTTAGAGTGAGGGCCACACGTGGTCGTGCATCACAGGCAGAGTCAGAGCCAGAGTCTGAGGGATAGGCTGAGGCTACTTTATCAACTTCTCGATCAGGGTTCTTGGAGTTGGACAAGGAGATGGTGCACAGATCCTCAGAGTCCGGATGAGTCATGACTCGTGATATACAGGAGTCAGTTTAGCAGTGCAGAGTCTAGACTAGAGTTGCTAGTTGTTCATTGATGTTGATACTTATAGCCTCACTGGACTTTGGAGTTTTGACAGATTATTCACATGACATAGTTACTATCATTGTATCTTGATTCCACTTATTATGCATCTTGATTCTTGTTCCATTGTTCTTGATGTTAGTCTTCACTGCTCTTTAGATTTTAGATTATTCATGAGTCATAAATTCTAATTCATTTTGTTGCCTTAAGTTTTGAAAATTGAGTCTCAATTGTGTTAAGTGTCTTTAGTTTCAACCATTGAGTCCTCAGTCTTGACCCCTCAATCTCCACTTGTGAGTCGTGACTCATGACTCGTGATTCGTGACTCTTGAAATGTGTGATGAATCATGATTTCAATCATATGACATAAAGACTCAAAGTTTTGTATGAAATTTGGATACATGTTGTTATTGTAGGCATTGATATATTTACATACCCACATATTATTGTATTTTTTAGTGTACAATCCGAAATGCCGTTTTCCGTTTCCAAAATTTGGCCGAAACTCCGAAACTCTGGTTTTTCCTGTTTCCGTTTCCCCTGTTTTCGAAACTCCCCCGTACTAAGCTTTGATGCCTTGATGGAGGAAATTGATGGAATGCCACCAATTGATAATTAGGTGTGCTCCTATGCGCAAGTCACGTTCGTCATTGAAGACTCTTAGGACCTTGATGGAAACACTTATTGGAGTTTGCCAATACTGTGCTGGGTGATTACATTCAACACAACCATGAAGGATTCTCTAATCAGGATTAGGATGATGTTTTAGATGCAACCATTGTTACCAAGACAATGTTGCATTCTGTCTTGGCATTTTATGAAAGAGGGTCATCCTTTTTTTCACGGGCAAGATCCCAATGCTTTCATGGATCCGCTAATGGCTCAATGCAATGTTGTTGGGTGACTATGTGAAGGAAATTTTCATGGGACCATGGGGCTTCTATGAAGTAATGCTCAAATTGACAATGCTTTGTGACAACCTCTTGGCAAGGGTGCCTCTATTTTTTGATCGATGTCTTGTTCATGTGGTACCATGGAGACCAATGGCTGACTTTCAGTACTTACTCCAACTAGAATGCCTGATTTGGACGGAAGTGGAGGCCTGCCCTACTGTGCATTGGATTTACTTAAGAAAGCTATGGAAGCCATTGGCATGATCTTGGTGCCCCTTAGCTTGAGGGCCACCAATCGCAATCGCATGTGTATGCTATGGGATACTAGTTGCAAGCAGCCTAACTGGTGTATGCTATGGGAATGCTTGAGTTGTTAGCACAAAATGTTAAAGCGAGCCGTGACCCAGCCTCAAGCTTGATTTTGCTCCTGCTTACATATGAAGGTTGCTACTTGGAATGTGCACAGCATTTGGTTGTGCAACAAGCAGCATGACATGTGGCGAATCTTGCACGAGAATCAAGGGGATGTCTTATGTGCACCCTCGAACACAAAAGTCACGGTGAAGCAGGAAAGACTGTGGATTGTCATGGTTTTTGTCTGTTTTATAGTGGGGGCTTTGCACGACACTACTCTAGCGTTGTCTTGGTGGTTCATGAGAGATTTCAGCCAGTCCTTGTCAAAAATGATGTGCACGACCACTTTGTTGTGATTGAAATTGTACTTGATGGGGAGTTCCTATGGCTGGTGGGTCTCTATGCTCTGAATGATCCCGTGTCTAGATGTGATGTGTGGAGTAGATTGACAACCTCTTTAACACTTGGCTCTGACCAGGTTGCTGATGGGAGACTTCAACATGTGTGTGGATTCATTGCAATCTACTTCTGGGCATTTGGTGATGGATTCTCCTGAGAATCAGGTCTATTTGTCCGAAATATTCTTAAACAATACCTTTGGTCCTGAACGTCCTTTGGACACCAAAATTGACCTGTAGGACAAATCAGACAGTTCATTACATTCCACTTCAGGTATCAATGTCATGCGGTCTCAAAAGGAAACTCTTATGACTCATAAGAGCTTTAATTACAATACTGGCCTCCATTACAGATGTAAAAGATATCTAAAATTTCATTTACAAGGCATTTACTTCTAGGGAGGTTGGGGTGCAGAAATCTCTAATAATCGACTTTCCTCCTTGATATACTGCCCATTTTCCATTCCTTCTTGCCTCTTTAAACTTTGGCTAGTTCTGCTGCTACCTTTTCTGTCATATCCATGTACATGACATTTGCAGAGAGAGAATATATACGAAAGTACAGGCTGGGGCCGTGTCATATAGGCCAAAGTACATACCCAAATCTTTGATCTTTATTTGATGCAAAGAGTTGGGATGGATGCTTAGACTCATATACACATTCTTACACACATATGTATTCACACAAAGGAGGGTCACTATCCAACAAACCCCTTCATATCATAGATGGTGGAACTATGATATAAAACATAGAATTAGAAACCTGTGTTAGGGTATTACCTCAAAAATGGTGTGTGTTTTTTTTTTTTGGGGGGGGGGGGGGGGGGGGACTTTGTATAGCCATATATAAGGCTTCTTTTAGGGATAGATTTTGAAAATGCCAAATCCTGAATTATGATATGCTCAGATGCCCCACTAAGTGTGACTGCTGCTCCACTCTCAATTAAAAAGGCAAGTTCTGAATACTATTTTATAGTTTGCAGACCTTGCTTTAATCGAATTATTCATATATTTGAAGTTTTCTTAAGTTGGACATCAAGTTTTCTTAAATAGCAAAATTGTGGATTGAATGGTGCAAGAACTTGGAGTGTCAGCATTAATTTCGACTGCATCTCCTTGCTAACAACCTGAACAAAAGTGGCTTTTAGAGGGGGGAATCATCACACAAACTGGACTCTCACGCAGAGAAGTACACATTGAGAGCACAGGGTATATGTTTTCCTGTGGTCTTTTCTCAAAAGTATAGAGATTATCTTTCTGCATGCTCAAATATTGGAATTTCAAATATAAAGGCTAGATTATGTACAAGGTTTCAAAAGATGACAATCTTCTAAGATGAAACTGTGAATCTTGGTTTTTAAAATACGCTTGTAATAAAATGTTGAACATTTTATTTTAAAATCTCATATGTTACTTCTCTAAGATTCTTGAGAATCATCTTGAAGTATCACTAAATCCACTGCTTATTATCAATGGGAACCAGCCATTTAGCTAGCTATCATTTGATAACCTGCAAAACAAATTGAAGTGAATGACACTTGGGGGTTGTTGGATTTACCTCATCAAAAGACTCAAAAATATCAATACTTGGTTGGTGAATGGTGCAGACGACAGTTCTCCCTGTATCAACTGTATTTCGAACAGTTCTCATAACAATTGCTGCTGCACGAGCATCCAATCCTGAAGTTGGTTCATCCATAAAAATTATAGATGGATTTGCAACAAGCTCAACAGCGATTGTTAGACGTTTTCTTTGCTCTGTAGAAAGACCACTAATTCCTGGCAGTCCAACTAATGCATTTTTAAGGGGATTTAGTTCAACCAATTCCATCACCTCTGCAACAAATACCTGCAAAATGAAAAAAAATGAGATTATTACAAATACAATGCATAAAGTCCTCAGGTGCATTCTCATCGTCTCAGTTAATGCTGTGATCAGCACGCCTTCTGTCTATACCTAATTTCTCTCTTTCTCTCTCTCTCTCTCACTCTCCCCCCCCCCCCCCCCCCCAAACCAAAATGTGCGCGTACACACACACGCACACATGCGCACACACACACACAAAGGCAATGCCTCGTAAGATGACTACTAGTACTCTTGAATGGCATCTTAGGGGTTGTATGAAAAGAGAAAAAACTCTATATGGTAGACCATCTTAGGGGTTCTACTATATGGTAGACCATATAGTAGAAGGTATCATGGATGATCTACCAAATGTGCACTTGTTTTAGATTGAGTTGAAAATTGAGCTCTTTAAGGCACACCTAATTCCATATTTAGCTAATGATATCATGCATGTCCCTCATCATGGATTTTCGAATTGGCTGATGGAGAAGGCATGACTTACATTGTCTCCTCATCAAGATCATACCCTACAAGCTCATTTGAAGGTCAATTATTCAGGGTAGGATGGTTTGTTGAGAAGATGCCTGTGCAAGCATAAGATGCTAGATGTGGTTCAAAAAGCACACACAAGGATTGCAAGTGGACACTTCAATAGGGACACATATGTACGTAGTACTTCAAGCTCAATTCTAGTGGCCAACCTTGTTTAAGGACATGACTTGATATGTAAAACACTATGATGAGTATCAATACATGAAAGTGCAAATTAGAAAATACAAGCTTGAATTGACATTTGTTGTAGCTTGTCTATCCTTTGAAAAATAGGGGATAGACTTCATTGGACTTATTACTTGTACAGCTCAATCTTAAGCATGATATATCATATTGGTATTCAACTATTTAACAAAATGGGCTGATGTTAGGGCCACAAGAATTGTATTAATTATGGGAAAAGTATAAGAGTCACAAATTGACCAAACTGACAGCAAAGGAATTGAAGAAGTTGCAGTATGCCATGAGACCAAATCATCCTTAGGGAGAATGCCTGCATGCTGCACAATGTCAAGCTGCTAGTGAAGAAGGCACACCAAAATGGGAATTAGAAATGAAGGCATTCTAGGTAGTCCAGTTATGCTAACAACCCCAAAAGCATAGGAAGTGAAACACAATCTTCATATGTGGCCACATAGGGTCTCAAAATTTACGCTTGCCAAACACCCAATTACAGGGAAGCATAATAGTTCCCACCACACTAGGCCAAATCTTTAAACAAATGGGACCAGCTCTTTCTCACACTGGATTTGGGAAGGAGATAAACTGATGGCAACATGTCTCCACACTTGTAGTGTATAAGAAGCATGAACCATTAGAGATATTGTGCCTAGAAAGTGTAGAAGCAAGAGGTAGGCCACCCACCAACATTTACCAAATAAATACTTTGCATTTGAAAGGGGTTTTCTTGATCCAGCCCTCCATTACCGTTGATTTCCACCATATCATGCTTTTGTGGAGGCTCCATGTCATGAGGATGTGAAATTTTGATGCTTTGCTTAGCATTTTATTAAGTTGTTAACCAAATGTGTAAATGTGAGGTGCACAAGTGATGTACAAGTTAGTTATTTCACAATGGCAGGCCAAGGACCCTGAGAAGTCACTGGGTACTAAAGGCAAAAGTGTAATAAGTTATACCTGACAAATACTAGGTGATACTTGGTGTCAATTTGGACCTAGGGCGGCATTTATTTGACCAGTAATTGTCAATGGTGACACTAGGAACTAGCCATAAATTTATTAATTAATGCCAATTTAGGGATAATGCATAAGACCACTTGGGGTTCAAATTGTGGATGGGCACAATTAATATTTTGGGCAAGGACGAAGGGATGAATTAATTTTGAAAATTAACTAGATGGCTTAAAAGTGGATTATGAAGGTTGCCACTTGGCAAAACATTCCCATGCAAGTGGGGAGAAGGTTGTTGGAGGTTGGAGATAGCTCATTCTAGCTAGGTGGAGGCTGAGAGAGAGGAAGGAGAGGTTGCTACTTCCATATTAGGGCATTCTAGGCATTTTAGCTGAGCACTATGCCCTACAAGAGTTGGTGACCTAATCAAGAAAACTTTTTTTGTTGACATTTAGTAGCCAGATGCTATGGAATTTGTTGATAGGGAGCTTTTGGTGGATTTTTTAAGGGTGATCAACAAATAGGGTAACAAGAATCTTTTTGCCAGATGTATATCCTCACATCGTCGTTTCCTTTTGCATGGCTCTATACTAGAACCACTTGTTGAAAGACATTGAAAATTTGTCATGGATAGAGCCTATCATGGACAAGGCAAACTACATGGCACCGTTTCTTGTGCTAAATCGTCAATTGTTATGCCATGAATTGAATAAGAAATCAAAGAAATTGCTTCTAAAAAATTTAGATAATTGACTTGCTTTACTTTCTTATCTTGGACTAATTGAGCACACATAGTGGGGCTTTAAGGAATTTTTTTATTGGTGATGGGTTCACTAATTCACTATCGGTTGACATTGTTGAAGGCCAAAATTCAATGGGTTGGCTGGAAAACCCTTGTGTTTTGGGAGGATGTGAAGCACATTGACATGAGGGTACAACCTGCGTTGCATTTATTGACGCTTGTGGATGCAATGCAACCTTGCAAAGCCAAGGTCTATGAGGCCATGGATAGAGTGATTAAAAGGCTTAAGGATTAGAGACTGATGATGACAGATATGAGGCTATACATGGCTTGTGCCTAAAGAAATTGGCATTCCTACTATTTATCTATGAATGCAACAAGGTTTGTATTGCATCTCAAGTCTTAGGGCAGCAATCAAGTTATTGACAAAGAAGTGTAACCTTGATGATGAAAACTATGCAATGCATCTCCACCTCATAAAGTAGACAGAGTCCTTGATTGACTAATTGCTAGTAGAAAGTACCCCATGTGACTTGCTCGAGGCGCGCTCTACTCAATGGGGTATCCTAGAGGCTCCTCTTCAAACCAATTGGGCTGCCTCTCACAAGACCATAGATAGTGCTTTGTAGTCTCTAAACATTGTTGTGGGCAACGTAGGTGGATTCCATGCTACTATATCTAAGTCAATCAATTGTCGACTACCAAATTTCTAGGTGCTACTAGCCATAGGAAGTACGAGGTCCTCCTTGATCACCAACTATTCTAGAGGTGTCATGAAGAAAGTATGCTGGAATGGGTCCGTGCTATGATTTGCCCGATGTCTTGTTGCTTGATGGAGATCATTGCATCAATCTCCAATTTTCTGGTCCTTGATCCTTGCTAGCATCCTAGTGTCCATTGAAGGACCTTAAAATCCATGTCCTTAAAGATCTCTCTCCAAATTCTTAAAGAGTAGGCAGGTCTAGTCTCCTAGCCAATCCACTAAATGTGCATTTGCTCAACCTAGGGGTCTCTGCTTTGGGACCTTTTGTAGGCTTTGCCAACCTTGTAGCAAGTTGAGAAGAAAAGATTTGGGAAAGGTGGTCGGCACCATGGTGTGAGTTCCACCCCAAAGATGGATTCCACTCTTATGAGGGATGGATGACATTCTTAGAATTCCTCCTAGAGGAGAAGCTTCAAGTTTGTTTGCTTGATGTAAGCCCTCAAATCACCAGCTTGTGTAGCAAGGCCTAGTTCTTGTACTTTTCGGTAATACCCTAATCTTCCTCAAGGTGGTGTCTAGTGATGTTCTATTAAACCACCTTAGTGTGGGAATACTTAGACCTATTTGAACTAGGCCACAAGAACTTTCATATTACATAACTGAGCAACTCAGGATGGAGAGAAACACCAACAAAAAGGTATATACATAGCCATCAATAATAGAACCTTATTGGTCATCACTAGACCATGGTCCGCCAAGGAGAGACAAGTGATGCTCCAGTAGGTCAGCTTTTGCTAGATAGAGTCTAGCATGGGTACAAACTACTTGGTTGCTATGATGTTGATTCCCACCTTGAACCCAAGGTATTTACTTTGTGGAATTTTAAAATCATAACTATCCTTAATTCTTATGAGCTACTAGAGATGGTGCTAGGGACTGATTCTCAGAACCACAACCCACCCCCGACCAATCAAATTGGAGTGTCATGATTCCTCCAAATGCAAATCTTCCATGAGCTTGGAAATGCAGGAATGTAGATATTGTGTGTCTCACTCAATGCTAGAGTTGGGATCTGTAAGAAAATCCACTAACTTCTGCCCATTAATTTTCAAACCTACAATTGTATGATGTTTGGAAGGAGGGGGCAAAGTGCTACTAATCATCTTTGCTAGAGCCTTGCAGGGCACGGACAAAAAGATGATTAGATGGCATGCAGTGAGCTCCAATTGATCCCTTGCTTTGGGGAGGAGACAGACTAGACCAGTAGACAAGTTGCCTAGAGCTAAAGATCTCTTGAAAGGTCCACTCTAAGGGACTCTTCATCTGCTCTCTCCTTCTAGAATGTGAAAAAGATTGCTCTATAGAGCCAAGTCTCTCTTAGATCCTCTCTCAGAGACACTATCCATCGTGTGACTGACAAACACGAAACAACTCCTACTCTATGAAGGGTGTAAGGAGCAAGTGTTGCATATCCTCTATTACTACAGATGGGATGAAATCCTACAATTGCTTCCTATGTTAGAGCACTTAGGTCATGACTACCCCTTGCTGAAAAAGCTATCTGGAGAAAGAAATAGCTAATCCCATCACCTTGTGAAGAAACAACAAGGTTTGTAGTGGAGGCAACAGAGTGTATGAGATTGGGGTGCTTGCAACATGCAATGTTATAGGGGATTCTTAGGCATTTGTCCTACTATGCACACAAATAAAGCCTCTTTTAACAGAAATGAAGCTGTTTGGGCTGTTTACAAGGAGCAAAATTAGGTGTTAATGCATGAAAATTGAATATTAATGCAAGCCTTTACGTTTGTGGCTCAACACCCCTTGTTAGGATTGGAAATGTTGCCAAATAGAGTGAGAGAGTCATAATCCACCCAATTATGAACTTTAAAAATGTAAGGCAATAAATAGACAGCTACAACTCCCATTAAGAACAACTATGTCGCAAAGAATGTCGACCATGAGGATCATTGGTAGTTGAGATGGAAATGCAATGCAGCCTGTGCTAGCCATCTGAGAGAGAAAGATTGAAATAGAAGCACATGTAATTCAAGAATAGGAAGTTCCACGAGGATCTTGAGGGAGAATAGTAGCCAAGGTGATAGCTAAAGGTGCTTGAAACTTGACCTCGAGAGAGAAGCCACTAGATCAGTCTCCATGTTGGTAAGAATATGAAGACATGTTGAGCCTCATTCTTGAGAGTGAGGACACTTTACCCCTAGATGAAGAAGGCCAAGGCTCGTCTCCAAGGTGTGAATGTCTGCATGTGGAAGGAGTGAGACAAGTCCTTCGATAAATGATCACAATGGACGATACTCCCTTTGAATTTTCCTCGGAAGGAGATAGAAAATCTAGAGACTCACGAATGTCAATCTCCAAGTAGTTAGAAGGAGAGTGAGATACCAAGAAGGGGTGTGTGAGGCACCAAGAGAGTCAAAGAAGGTATTTGGGATTGGGATAATTGTAGGAGGAGTGAAATACAATTTTCCAAGCATGTAACAGGGCCACAGTCTGCCAATCTAGAGAAAAAGAGAGATAGGAGATAGGGGTATTAGAATGATCTGCACGATGGTCGTGGTTCCATGGAGTCATAGGAGGGAGAAGGAATGTGCAACTCCTAAGGAGCCATACGTGGGCAATGAAGGGAGAAGTCCAAGTGGAAGCACGAGCAAGCGGAAGCAAAAGAGGTGTGAGCTATGGCGGATGGAGCAAGTGAGCAAGAGAGAGAGACTCAAGATGTGAGATCTCCAACAGTCATAATGTGTGATCAGCCTTCCCTTTATTCAAATGTCACTGAAAGAATAAAAAATGAAGTGACAATGGTGGGCGCCTATCGCCTACAGTGTGCAGGTGCAGATACTATCAGTGTAGTAATACACGGGTAGCTAGGCATAGGCGCCTTTACTCCCAACAACCTCCCACTTAAAGCCGAATGTGCCTCGAGTGAAGAGGGAATAAGAAAAAAAAAAGTGACAAATTACAATGTGTACATAAAGTACAAGAGGATGAGGAATAGAGATCATCTCATCCAACACTGTCAACTTCCTAGGGAAGGAAAAGCCCTTTGCTGAGAGACTTTTCGTGAGTAGATTTGTAGAATTTTGGTTAGTTGAGATCTTGACAAGGTCAACAAACTTGTCCTCAATGATCTCTCTGATAAAGTGGTACTGCATCTCAATGTGCTTCATCTTCACATGGAAGACTGGATTCTTGGCCAATTGGATAGCACTCATAGAATCCGAATGTAGTGTAGGAACAACGTCAGTTGTACCAAGGACGGCCTAACCAGAGAGCCTCCTTGCAAGCCTCAATGGCTGCAACATACTCGGCCTTTGTAGTAGAGAGTGCCATGTATTTTTGCACCTTGGACATCCAAGAAATAACACCCTCAACAAAGGTAAACACATAGCTAGAGGTGGATTTTCTATTGTCTGCATGTCCTGGATAATCAGAGTCAGTGTACCCCATAACTCTTGTATCTTGGCCATCATAACATATGTACATATCTGCTATGTTCTTCAGGTACCTCATGATACCCTTGACGGCATCCCAATGCTGCCTGCCAAGTGTAGCTATATAGTGTGCCACAACTCCCATTGCAAAGCTATGTCAGGACGAGTGGCTATCATGGCATACATCAAACTACCCACTATGGATGCATAAGGAATCTTAGCCATCTCGATCTTTTGCTCATCACAGACTGTGGACAATTGATCTGGCTCACCTTCACATGAGAAGGCAAAGGACAACCATTAGGATTAACATCCTGCATATGAAACCGCTCAAGGATCTTTTGGATATACTCTCTTTGTGACAAGTAAAGAAGTCCCTAAGAGCGGTCACGTATAATGCGCATCCCAAGAATATGTGAGGCCTATCCCATGTATTTCATCTCAAAGCTCTTCTTGAGCAGACTTTTCAAAGCATCTAGCTCATCAGAAGCTCTCCCAGCAACCAACATATCATCCACATAGAGTGCCAAAATCAAAAGGCTACCATCACAAGTCTTCTTCGTGTATAAACGCGGATCCATATCACTGCGTGTATAGCCCTGTGAATGCATAAAAGCATCATACTTATGGTACCATTCCCTAGGTGCCTGCATAAGGCCATAAAGACTCTTTCTCAATCTGCACACTAGGTGTTCCTTGCCTTTTTTCTCAAAGCCCTTAGGCTACTGCATATAAATCTCCTCATGCAAGTCCCCATGTAAGAAAGCTGTCTTAACATCCATCTTATAAAGGTCCAGATCTAATTGAGTAACCAATGCTAGTACCAGACACAGGGTAGTCATCTTGACTACAGGAGAAAATACTTCCTTGAAGTCAACACCATGCTCCTGTTTAAAACCCTTATCTAGCATTATAGGTGGCTTCGGGCGTCTAGGGTGTTCTTCAACTTGACACCCACTTGCGTGGCAATACACGCTTTCCACCAGGTAAAAGAACCAACTCCCACATATGATTTTTCTGTTAAGAGTTAAAACTATGACTGCATGGCCCTCTCCCAAGAGTGACTATCACCACGGCACATGACTTCATCATAAGTGAGAGGCTCACATGCATCTGTCACCATTACATAATCAACAAAGGGCTCAAACCACTCAAGAGGACATCTAGCTCTAGCAGAGCATCTCAAGGCAGACTGAGGAGCCTGCACATTTTGTCAAGCATCATGGTCATGGTCTACCGGAGCATCAACTGCTACTACAGCTTGTCTAGCTGGTTGTGTAGGAGTAGGAGGCTCTTCTTGAAAGATAACCTTACGTATCTCGACTATCCGCTCCTGCTACTTATGCATCTTTTCCTCATGGAAAACTACATCATGGCTGTAGATGAATTTCCGAGCATGTGGATCCCATAGGCGATAGCCCATTTCACCTACATCCCCATAACCAAGAAAGATGCATTTCACAGACTTAGGATCCAGTTTTGTGCGCTTGTCCTTGGGTACATGGCAGAAAGCCTCACAACCAAAGACACGCAAATGATCATACGAGAGAGGTTTGTTAGACCACACCTCTACAACTTGAAAGTTAATAGAACTACAAGGAGATCGATTGATCAAGTGTACGGCAGTAGTCACTACCTTAGCCCAAAACTATTGTGGTAAGCCTGCTTGGCTAAGCATACTACTACAGACCCTTTCTTATATTGTCCTATTCATGCTCTCGGCTATACCATTCTGGGATGGGATGTACGGGGCGGTCAATTGACGTTTAATACCCCTTTCGTCGCAAAACTACTCAAAGGCTTTAGAGACATACTCACTCCCATTATTTGACCATAGGCATTTCAGCCTATATCCAGATTGTCTCTCAACCAATTCAAGTCAACACTGAAAGGTAGCCAAAACATCAAATTTCAGCTTTATGGGATATGCCCAAGCCTTATGTGAGTAATCAATAAATGTGACAAAGTACTTCGCACCTCCAGGGCATAGGTCCACAAACATCAGAATGAACAAGAGCCAAAGGCTCATCCCTAGTTGTCCACGTCCGACAGATGTGTCAACTCGTCCGATCCGTTCTGTCTAGTACGACATGTCTGATCGCATTAGATGGAAACTATTCAACAGTTTCAAGTGCCTGTTTGTGACTAGTTGGGGTCACTTTTGGGGTAATTTGTAGGTGTTGTTTAGGCTTCCTCTCCACAACACACTTGTACATACCCCAAATCTCTCTCTCTCTCTTTCTCCCTTGCCTCCCTTCTAGTAATATACTCTCTCCCTCTCTCTCTCTCTCTCTCTCTCTCTCTAATTTCAAATTCAAATTTCAAGCTCAACTTTCAAGCTCTCTATTCTCAAACTCTCTCTCCTCAAGCTCTCTAACCCCACTCCCTGAAGATCTCCTTCGTCATATCTCCACCTTGCCTCCACTTTCAAGCTCTCCATTGGCCATCCTCTCTATCCTCAAGATCTTAATATGTAAACTTCTAGTATAAAGTCTCTAAATGTTTAAAGTATATTACTTTGAGTATATGTACAATTTTTTTCATCGGACATAGCATCAAACATAGATCCAAGATTTATTAGTCCGATTAGTACCGTACTAGTATTGAACGGTACTAATCGGACACCATCAACCAACACTGAGTAAAACCAAGCAAGGTATCAGACAATTGTGACTCATTCAAAGAAGAAGCTGCAAGTATGTAATCATCATCAGAGTCAGGTTGCTACACTACATTGATCTCTTTGATCTTAACATTGGACTTAGTAGGGATAATACTGTGATCATCAAACTTGTCTTGCGCTTTTCCTTTGCTCTTTTCCTTGTGCTTGTCATTGCACATTTTATGGCACTACAGCCTGATATGTCCCACTTTCCCACAATAATGGTATGTCAAATCGGACTTACGTCCACAAGACTTACTGCGAGATTGTCCAAGGGACTTAGAATGAGACTTCTACGAGTCTCTACCACGGCGGTCATTCCTGCTCTTACCATCATGGCGACCCCGAACAGCCAAAGCATGAGAAGTACGAGAAGCATCCACATTCTTCCTATTGATCTCCTCTGTCAGGAGTGCACCCTCTACATTAGACAATTTCAGCCCATTCTCGCGCATATTTGCACACATAGTAGTACGGAATGTGTCCCAAGACTCAAGCAGTGTGACCAACAAGAACAAAGGTGAAAGATTGTCCTTAAGGTCAATACCTTGCGATGACAGCTGGCCAATGATAGCATGAAACTCGCTCAAATGCTGAGAAACATTGGTACCTTCTTTCATATGAAGGTCCATAAGTTGCTTTAGTCAAGACATCTGAAAAGCAGGGCTCTGCTTATCATAGAGATTACGGATTTTCTCCCAAATATCCCATGCAAACTGTCCATCTGTGACAACATTATAATAAACCTGCTTATCGAGGGACAGGATAATCGTGGACTTGCAAAGCTCATCTAAGTCATCCCATACATCCTGACTATGACCTTTAGGCTTACTGCTTTTACATTTAATCGGCCTAATATTTCTACACCAAAACCTACCAAAATTTGGGTCTTTCAATAGCCATAATTGCTGCCATCCAACTTTTCAATGTTGAAGATGGCACTGTCATTTGTATGACCAGCCATGCTGCAAGAAAAAGAGTCACAGTACAGACCAAATAGGCTATTGTAATACCTGCAAACAGCCCCAAAACCACTGCCAAAACAAGCTGAAAAATAATGAGCTGTCCACAAACTATGACTAAAATAGCATCAAATAGAGGAGACTGCTCTCATAAATAATACAACAGTTTGCAATTACAGCATGCTGAAAATGAGGTACAACATACTCAAGCACACTACAAATAAAATCCAAAGCTCAATGTAACATCGTAAGTGACTCCCACTGGAATAAAAGTCAGATGCTAGACAAAGCAAATAAAGCTCAAATCCTCATGTGAGTACATGCAAGCATCCAAGATATATAAAGTACATAGCTGGGAGCATAAGACCCAATAAAAACTTCAAGCCCGTAAGGTCATAGACCTTAGAAGCATCCAATGAAGTAACTAACAATGGATATCAAATGTCGTAAGCTCAAATGCATTCAACAGCATAACCAAGCATAGAGCTTCAATGTCATGCACCAATACATAGAATGCCTGAATAGCATGAAAGAGCATTAGGCATAGACTATCCCTGTTAAAAGCTTGCTGTCCACAGTGTATGTACATCAGTAAAATGACAGTCAAGACTGAGCAAAAGTGAGCTTAATTGAAGCCCAAAAGCATTCCAAGAGCATGGCCAAGCATGTGGTGTTAACCATAGACATCAATGTATCATCCCAAGTAGCTGGGAAACATCAACAAGTAGTAGGCATATGCTTTCATTGATAAAATAACCTTCAGTCTTGCTTATTACAGAAGGAAAAATGACAGTAAAACTGAGCCAAATATGGGCTCAAATCAGTCCAAAATCTTTCCAATACATTGGCCAAACATTCCCCAAGTGTCTAGCATCAAATGAGCATCTCGGGAGCATCACAAAAGCCAAGAGCATGACATTTCCCGGATAAATAGCATTCAGTCCTTTTATGACAGCAGTGATATCTATGAGAAAACTGAGCTAAAAGAGTGCTCAAATCAATTCAATAGCATCTTAAACCAATGACATATGATCCCCCAAGTATCTAGCAACAGAACATAGGTATATGGGCATCCCGAGAACTATATACGAGCTCCAAACATTGAAGATATGGTTGTCCCTGTTTTATAACAGCATGCTGCCTTGTTTGCACAGTTAATAATTCAAGCTCAATGACTCAAAACCAATGCTCAATGTTAATGGTCAATGTTGGAAGGAGTGGTAAACAATGCTAAAGCCTTTGTCCAATGCCAGGGAGTGGTTGAGCAAGCACAAGTGCTTGAAAGTGGCCACGGCTGAAAACAACGTGTTTGTATTTCCAGCCCTAAATATTGAGCTGAATACTCCCTGAAATAAGCTCAATGTAGGCTCAAGATTGCCCTGAGATAGCCCCAATAGGTCCTAAGAAGTCCTAGAGCAATGAGAGCTCAACATGAACCTCAAGAGGTGGAGCTATAGTTGCCAATGGTAAAACTCTTCTGTAGGTAACTCAAATGAGGGCTAAAGCAATGCCAAATTAAGCTCAAGCTCATGGAGAATGTGGCTCTGATACAGTTGAAGGGAGAAGCCTAAGTGAAAGCACAAGCAAGCGGAAGCAAGAGAGGTGTGAGCAATGGCGGATGGAGCAAGAGAGAAAGAGAGAGAGACTCAAGATGTGGGAACTCCAATAGTCACAATGCGTGACCAGCCTTCCCTTTATTCAAATGTCATTGAAAGAATAAAGAATGAAGTGACAGTGACGGGTGCTCGCCGTCACCTGTAGTGTGTAGGTGTGGGTACTATTAGTGTAGTAATACAAGGGCGGCTAGGCACAGACATCTTTACCCCCAACAGGGAAGTGGATTGCATAGGCAAAGGTAGTGAATAACCACTATATCTTGATGGAGTGTACTGTGAAGGTAAGGGTTGTGGAAGCCACTAAACCTGAAAATAGATGGGGGAAACCTTTATAGCTCATTGCAGCGGTCTCAAAGAGGGCTTATTACATCGTGAGGCTTCATGGTCTCTAGGTGCTCAAAGGGATTAGTACATATTGTAGAGATCTTATTACTTCAATCATAGAATTTTGACAGCCAACGCAGAACAATCTTTGTTACCCATAATGGAGATTTGGCACAAGGAGTGCCTTTAAAAAGATGCAAATATTGTGGGGGGATAGGAAATGGTCAATGGTAACACGTTTTAGTGGAGTGTTGCAACTTGCTGCAATAGGTGCACTCAATGGTCTATGCTCTAGCCTAAGGGAAAGAAGCCATAGCATCAGTGTGGCAAACTTGTATTGGGAGGTGTCAAGAGATGGGATGGTACGCTCTGATACCATCTCAAGAGATGGTAGGGCTTGTAAGGAGGGACACAATGTATGGCAAACATGAGACAAAGAAACTCAAAAACATTGAAAAATAAGATGAATGAATAACAATGAATATGAATCATGTTGATACAATGGAGTGGAGCTCGGAGATAACTGCACTATTGTGGCTGATTAGGTGGCAACACCTAGAAGGGATTTGCATTGTGAAGGGAGAGAAATGCAATCCTTCAAGCAGAGACATTGATGATGAGGAAAAGTGTTGCTCTGTAGAAGGAGTGAAGTGCAGTCCTTCAAGCAAAGATGATGATGAGTAGGGTTTCGCACTGACAGCCCCAAAAAGGTCTAGTGTCCACATTTTGGTCGTTTCGTTAGTAGGTGCCCACTTAGTGGTGCACCACTCTAGACAGCTTATGCCTATAAATAGGCCATCACTTCATTCATTCTTCCACCACTTCAATCATTCTTCACCCCTCTTCTTTCGTTACTTTGACACTCTTCCCTCTCCATACCACTGTTGTCCATACCCCTATAGGAGGACACCATAGTTCTTGGCCATCTCCTCTCTCCACTCACCCTGGCGTCATCTTCCATCATCAGGCGTTAGCTTTCTTATCTAGGTGTCAATCTCCATCATTTAGCATCATCCTACTTGCATTTGTAGCATCTGGATGTTCTTCACCAGTAGGCGTCAGCTCCCATCAGCCTCTGGCATCACCTTGGCATTTGCGTTTTGCAATTTAGAGGCCTTCTCTCTGCTTGCTATCAACTCTCT
This sequence comes from Lygodium microphyllum, assembly GCF_053477565.2. NCBI lineage: Eukaryota > Viridiplantae > Streptophyta > Polypodiopsida > Schizaeales > Lygodiaceae > Lygodium > Lygodium microphyllum. The sequence goes on from NC_141135.1 coordinate 111,185,138, forward strand.
CCACCTAGCGTCAACTTTTAGCACTTGGTGTCAGTCTCCTCTCCCCTAGTGTTAGCACCTTGAGCCCCTAGTATCCGCGTTTTGTTGCCTAGGGACATCCTTCACATTTGATGTCATCATCCAACACTTGGTATCAACATCTATGTTGCTATCCCTGTGTTTGACAGCTCTAACACACTTTGGGATTTCTGTTTGTTACCCACACCATCTCCCTGGCATGTGAGGATTACGGTTCGCTTCCTCAACAACTATCCTTCACCTTTCAGTGATCACTTCGATAGTTTCCACAGAGGACCGCATTTCGCTCCCTTTGGTGTGCAGATTCCCACAGGTGCTGTTGCTTAAGTTTGAAAAACAAAGCAGCCATCTTTTGAGCTTCAGGGCTCCACTCTATCAACTTTTCTTCTCATAGAGTCATTCATTGCATCATCACCGTGTTCTTCTAGTGTTTCTGAGTTTCTCTTCTCTCTCAATGTTTGTGGTACACACATTGTGTTTCTCCCCACAAACCCTTTTGTCTCTCTAATCTCCTAGTCAAATTTTTGACATGGTATCAAAGCCAAAGGCGCTTAGTGAGCCACAAAGATCTTCTGCATTAGAGAAGGCAAAGGCAAGTTGTGTATTTGGCATCATCTACTAATTTTTGCCCTTTCACTACATCACCAAGAGATAGAGATACCCTTCTCTTCCTCTCCCACCCATCCTCCCTTTTATAGGTTGACACTCCAGTGCTATGACTTCTCCACATATGCAGATGGACAAACCACTCTTGTGCTCCTCTTCCAACATTGCTGGACCTCCCATTGATGCTTGCCGACATGGACCTTTGATTCCTACATCGCTAGAGTATATGCCTCTACCCCTAGGCACTTATTGCGCCACCCCTTCCTTCTAGGCCACAAAGTTTATTCTGCACTGGCTTTCGATGTTTATGCTCACGGCAATAAGATGCATCCGATGCACACTAAGTTCTCTTGAGCAAAAGGAGGATCATTAGGTGCCATGGCCTCCTCGCAACCACCGCAATATGCTACAGAGGTTGCTTCTACTTCAACTAGGTTTTCAAGAATGCCACCTCGAGAACCCACAGTTTTGCAACCTGCTCCACTGAGAGATAGTGATTGTTGGATACCATCCCCTCGCAGTCCGCTCCTTTGAGAGATGGTGGTTGTTTAACACCTTCCATTACTTTGGTTCTGTAGTCCACTCCATTGAGAGACATCGATTGTCGACCTCCCTTGGCTTTGCATGAGCCTCACCTTTCACCTCCCTCGACTACTAAGGATCGAGAAGCCACCTCTTGGAGTTCTTCAACATCTTCGACATCCCAGATACTTTTTATGGCACGATCGACGGCACTTCCTAAGTCATCACATGATTCAGAGTTCATGATCCATGAGTTCTTAGATTCCCTTTCTCTTGCAGAGGGGTATTCAGAGGGGAATGTACACTCTTTGCCCTGAGAGGGGGCTCCTACTTCATTGGCTTTAGAGGGGGCCCCTCCCTCACCACCCTCCAAGGAGATACCTACTCATCATGAAGTTTTTCACCCACCATTTACTATTGGGGACGGTTGTCTTTGAGGAGTCATTTCTCCTATTGATACCCAGGATCTTTAGAGACCACTTAGGTTGGGGCCTTGGAGGTTCAGTAACAAGGCCTTCGAATTCTTTCCAGCATGGAGTTATGGAGCTAGTGGCTTATCTCCCGAGATGGAGTCATGTTCTCCATTTCATCTTGTTTACTATTCCTTACTATAGGTTACCTTTCAAGTGGAAATCTTGGATCTCCGGGATCCTCTACATCGTCTTTGTATCTCTCGTCGCTTCTTTTTCTTCATCCCTTTTTGGGCTTGAGAGGAGGTGTTGAGAAACCACTCCTTCAGTTTTCCCACTTCAGTTAGGGTTTCTCATTGACAACCCCAAAAAGGGTTGGTGTCCACATTTTGGTCATTTCATTAGCAAACACCCACTTAATGGTGCACTACCCTAGACAACTTATGCATATAAATAGGCCATCACTTCATTCACTTGTCAACCACTTCAGTCATTCTTCACTTCTCTTCCTTTGTCACTCCGACATTCTCCCTCTCCACACCACTGCTACCCACACCCCTATCAAAGGACATCACAATTCGTGGGCATCTCCCCTCTCCACTCACCCTAGTGTCATCTTCCATCATCATGCACCAACTTTCCTTATCCAGGTGTTAGTCTCCATCATTTGGCATCATCCTACTTTCTTATGTTTGTAGCATCTGGAGGCTCTTCACCACCAGGCTTCATCTCCCATTAGCCTAGCATCACCCTAGCATTTGCTTTTTGCAATTTGGAGGCCTTTCCTTTGCCTAGCATTAGCTCTCTCCACTTGGTGTCAGCTTTTAGCACTTGGTATCAGTCTTCTCTTCCTTGGCGTCAGCACCTTGAGCCCATGGTATTTGTGTTTTGCTGCCTGGGGACATCCTTTACATTTGGCATTATCATCCAACAGTTGCCGTCAACATCTAGGCAGCTCTCCTTGCATTTGATAGCTCCCATATGTTTTGGGATTTGTGTTTGCTGCCCAAGCCATCTCCTCAGCATTTGAGGATTGTGATTTGCTCCCTCCACAGCAACTGGTGATTATCTTTCTCATCTTTGACAGCATCTGAGGACTGCGGTTCTCACTCCCTCGACAGTTGTCCTTCACCTTCTAGTGATTACTTCGATAGCCCACTGCTCGGAGGAATGCATTTTCGTCCCTTCACTGTGCAGATTCCCACAGGTGCTACCGTCTAAGCCACATAGGATAGTGCAGTCATCTTCAAAGCTTCAGCTCCACTATATTAGCTTTTCTTCTCATAGCATGATACGGTGCATCATCACCGTGTTCTTCTTGTGTTTTTGAGTTTCTCTTCTCTCTTAGTGCTTTTCATACACACTTTGTGTTTCTCCCTACAAACCTTCTTGTCTCTGTGGTCTCTTAGACAATTTTTGACATCCTCCGGGTAGTGGAATGTTATAGTAGACATTGGAAGATGAAGGACAATAGTAGAGGAAGCTAAAACAATCCTTGGAGTTGTTGAAGTTGAAGGATATGTTGAAATCTCTTCGAGATGATGACTACTACTAAGACGACTCTTGATCAAGCCTGAAGAAAACAAAAAAAATGCAGGTATCTGATGTAGGGCTAATAAAGAGGGTGTGGCATGTTGTAGGTGGCCTTAGTCTGTTTGCAAATGAAGCCTTTATAAAGTGGAATAAGGGGAACCCTTTGATAAAAAATCTCTTAGATTAGGTAATATTACATGAAGGTCTCGCCACTTGTCACTCCTAGATACCATGGATAAACGATTGACTTTACATATTAGTTAAAAAACCCTATTAAAGTAAATTGATGGCTAGGAACTATTGTGTGGGTGCTGGGGTGGCAGTAGAAGCTAGAAACACACAATAATGATAAAGATGATTTGTTGTACCAATTCAAGGAGTGAAATTGGCAAACACAGCAATAGAAATGATGAACAGGTCACCAACTATGTGGACTCAAAATGCAGCAATTTGGATTGTCTAGAGCTGATGGGATGTGAAGAAGACCTCCAGAATGGAATAACCTTTTTGTATGGTGTCAAGATCAATTGGACAACACCACAAATTGATATCTGCCAAGGTAAGGGCATGGATAGTAATGGTAGAGGCCGAGGCTGGAGGTGTGATGGGGAATGATGAAGAATGAATGAGAGAGAAAGTGTGGAGTAAATATGGATGAATGTTGATGCCCTATTTATGAGCACATGGGATATTGAATTGTTTAGCATGGTGCTCTAGCTCTCTCGGGTGTGCCCAAATATTAATAAATTATAAAAATGAACATTTATTGGGGCTGTAAATGGAGAACAAATAGGAATTAATGAAGTTAAATGAGATTCATATCTCAACATCCCATTTGAGGCCCAAAAGGTCCCCTAGGAGGAGTGAAAGAGAGATCCTCTACCTAGCAATCTTAGTTTTCCACCTCAAAGAAAAAGGAAGAACTATAGATAGGGTATATCGATGGTGCTTGAAACTAGACCTCAAGAGAGAAGCCTCTAGCTCCATGTCTCATATGTTGGTAAGAATGCAAAGATATAGCCACCAAGTCATGGCTGAAACATCCAAGGCCAGGACCTAAGTAGAACATGTAGATCTAGGGTATCGATTGGTGAAATGGCAGCTCAATGTTGACCAGCCCATTTAAGGGAAGATGAAGAATGCAAAGGCTTTTTGCCAAGGTGTGCCACGTGCGAAGGACCACATGATGAGTAGCAACTCCCTCTGAAATTGGAGAAATAGAATCCCCCTTTGACAGAGATAGGGAATGTGAAAACTCATGAATCACAGCCTTTGGAACGTTTGATGATAAAGCATGGGTCGCTGATGGTATCGGAGAAGGTATCTGAGGCTACAAGGGAAGAGAACCCTGATACCTACTAGAGGTGGCCTTCCAAAATTTAATAGAAGAGGGATGGGAGGTAGGGGTATCATAGATAATCTCGTTGATGCTCTCACTAGAGTCAATGTCCATGAAGCCATACGAGGGAGGAGGGGTAATGTGCAGCTTTTGTGGAGCCACAGGTGAGCAACAGCCTCTCTCTCTCAATAAAGTGGACTGCGGAGTTGGAGTCATAGGTGGGCAACAACCTCCATCTCACCAGAGTCAATGTCCATGAAGCCATATGAGGGAGGAGGGGAAATGTGCAGCTCGTGTGGAGCCACAAGTGGGCAACACCCTCTCAGTAAAGCAAACTGTGGAGGTGAAGGAGTCAAGTAACCTCAGTTTCTTGATGGAGCAAACTACTGAAAAGGCAGTATCCAACAATCTCTGTCTCTTAGTAGAGTGAACTACAGCATTGGGGACCATAGAAGCCACTGGACTTGAATGTAGGTGGGGGGGAACCTCCATACCACATTGTTGTGGCCTCTAGAAGGACATATTGCCTCATGAGGTCCTAGAGCCTTCTTTTGCTCGCAAGGGCTAGCGCATGTCGTATGTATTTTATTGCCTTGAGCATAAAACATTGATAATCCATGTAGAACGATCTTTGTCACCAAGAATGGCAAGGTGGTACAAAAAGTGGTGGGAGGGAGATGTATATACTCTGGTGGGGTAGGGACCAAAGGTCAATGACAACAATCGGCAATGGAATGACTAGTCTTGTTGCAATAGGAGTACCTAGTGCTCCATCCTATCTTTGGAGAAGCTATACACCAGTGTGTCAAATCTGTAAAGGAAGGGTGGGAGAGGGAGAAGAAGATAATGGTACCTCCCAAATAGTTTAGGGGAAATAATCTGGAATTTTATAGTGTCACCGATCCCGTGATCTTCCTTTGCCTTCATTGATGAAGAGGATCTTTAGCTCTCTAAGTACCTATGCTTTGAAACCATGTCGAGAGAAGGAATGATATGCTCTGATACCATGTCAAGAGACGGTAGGGTTTGTGAGGAGAAACACAGTGTATGGCAAAAATTGAGACAAAAAAATTCAAAAACACTGAAGAAGACGATGAATGAAGAACGATGTCAAGGAGACTGCTGGACAGCCCTTCAGGAGTGAGGAAAACACAAAAACGCAAGTATCCGATGTAGGGCTGATAGAGAGGGTGTAACCTGCTGTAGGGGGCCTCAATCTACTGAAAATGAAGTCTCCATAAACTGACTGATGGCTGGGAACTATTGTTTTTGTGCTGGGGTAGCAGCAGGAGCTAGAAGCACACAATAATGATGGAGATAATCTGCTGTACCAGTCCAGGGAGGAGTGAAATCAACAAACACAGAAATGGAAACAATGAAGAACACATCATCAGGCTGTGTGAACTCAAAATGCTGCAATTTGGAGTGTCTGGAGCTGATGGAGATGTGAAGAAGATCTCCAGGATGAAATCACCTGCTGTTATGGTTTTTAATCAGCGGGACAGCACCACAATCACAGTCACAAGTGACATAGGAAAGTGATGGGGACAAGAACGTGACAGGGAGTAGGACATTGGGACGGTATCAGAAAATATATATTATATTTTGAGATACATGTTAAACTTTGAAATTCAAAACAGGGATCATCAAAGTAGCACATTAACAAGAAAATCCTGTATAGAATCTCAAATGCAAAGGTGTCACTAACACGTATTAAGAACAATATACAAATTATGGCCTAAGGACACACTGAATACTTAATAGAAAATTCTAATAAGCTGTAGTAAGTACATGTGTCATGACTCATGTTGTTTCCTCATTCATAATTACAAAATTGGAAATATGGAAGACAAGGCTTGTGGGACCTAGGAGCCTTTTAATGACTGAAGTATTAAGTACTAAAGTAGACAAAAATAAACAACTAAAGGTACTGATAAACCACAAATCAAAACGCAAATGGCAAGCTTCATGGGCCCAAGCAATAGGGGCGAAGACCAAGCATCACTTTGAATCCTAAGTCTCTGCATCATAATCAAGACTAGAATCCTCATCCTTATTTTGTTGTTGTTGTTGTTGTTGTTGTTGCTCCTACTACATCTCCTAGATAATGAGCAAGAGGCTAGGCATTCCTTTTTGTAGTGCAGGCCAAAGATGTCTAGAGAGACCCGGCCTTCAATAGGCGAGAGGGATCACTTGTCTTCTCCTGGGCATTCAAGTGTTTGTGTGGTGTCCTACTAGAATGCCTAGGTAGGTTCTATGTGGGGGTGGCATGACATCTATGCATAAGCTATTACAATTGATTGGATTATTTGTCGTTTAACATAGCTTCCGTTTTGTTAATTTTAATTTTAACTGACACCCAATGCATTTGTTGCTGAATAGAGATTTTCCATCAAACCTGGCTGTTCATGCAGCTGCAAAATTTCTCCTGGCCAAAGCAGAGATTGCCAGTTATGCGATTTCAAAGGCAAAAGCTTAGATTTCATGTAATTAATGTGCAGCTTTGTTGCCATGCTTATAGACCTATACATATTCCAAAATCTACGAAGTCAATATTTGGGGCTCTACACCTTTTTTGGATTCAATCATTATATGGAATGATATTGGTGCACAAAGACGGTATCTTTACTGTAAACACAGCCAAAGCAAGAAACATTAACAGAAGAGAGATTACTGGTCCTCTCACTCTTTTTTTTGTTGCAATCATTGTACAAAGGCTAATATGTTTACAGAGAACACAGTCAAAGTCAGAAACAATAACAAAAGAGAGATTACTGGTCCTGGTCGATACCTTGGAGCCTATAGCAGTCATAAAGTGACTACTGTTTAAAACCAACAAACTCCAATAACACCTCCCACAAGCTCAACACACAAAAAACACAACACCCCCTACCCGCCCCCCCATGCGCGCCGCCCCCCCCCCCCCCCCCCTCCGGGGAAAAAGAAAAGAAAAGCCAAGACCACAAACTGTGAGCAAATTGATAGAGTCGTCTACTAAATAGCAAAACTGACAGCAATCACTTTAAATCTACTTCACATACTGAATCATACTCTCTTACACTGATTCAATCCTAGGGTTCAAGATACTCACATGGCGAGCATTGTCATCAACTTCTTTTGGAAGTCGCAACCATGAGGAGTACATTAAAGATTCATATACTGTGAGCTGGGGTGAATGGATATCATTTTGTTCCACGTAACCTGCCACACGTGCGAAGGTGTGTTGTTTTTTAGGGTAGCCAGATATTCTTATATCACCCTCAATGTATCCACCTGTCTTTCTTCCAGCAAGAACATCCATCAAAGTAGTCTTTCCAGCACCACTGACACCGACAAGAGCAGTCAATAAACCAGGCCTAAATGCACCGCTAACGTTTTTCAAAAGCTGCAACTTATCGCCTCTTACACCTTCACTTTTCATCTCCTTTAAGAGAGAAACACGTGAATTAGAAACCATCTTGCAAATGTCTTAAGCATCAACTGGACACATAATTCTGTAGACTATCCCTCAAACACACTTGCAATCTATATTGATTGCAATAAAAGTGAATTGTATGCTGAATCAACTTACATTGGGCATATCGACATAGTAGCAGACATTGTGGAAGGTCAAGCTCAAAGGTGGGAAAGGCAATGTCATTCCCCTTCTTACAGCATCCTTGTTATTGCTTTCCTCTTCGCATATATTATCAATTTCTACATTCACTGTCGTAAGAAGGTTTTTTAATATACATGAATGTAAATGGAAAAGAAAACTTCTATAGGCATTTAACGTCTACCTATCTGCATGGGTATTCCATCTTCATGGTTGCCTATTTTGTGTATATCATCTTCAGAAATCACTGCCTGGTGTCTTTCTAAAGCTGCAGTCAAGAAAGTCTTTGAGTCTAGTATTTATAACCCTTTAGGTCTAGTATTTATAACTAAGCAACCATAGAATGCACAAATGAAATGGTGAAATTATGAGTAAAATGGAAATATCTTACGATTAAGATAATGAAGGGCCAAGGTTGCCAGATAATTGAACAGAATAATATAACCAAATAGGACACCAACAGCTACCCAATACCAGTAGTCCTCTTTTCTAAGTCCCCGTGCTTCAAGGATGTTCAAATAAAGAGGCCGATTGCCATTGGTACTAAGCTGTAACTCAGCATAGATATCTGACAGTCAAGAGAAATGGCATTCCAAGCGGTTCTACTACTTGACTAGAAAAAACAAGCAAATATCAGATTTTGTATGAAAATACACCTTTTTCCACCGCGAGGAAAGGAACTCATTGACTGCAATGGCATTCTGTGCATAAGACAGAGGGGAGATCCAGAAGGCCCATATCCACCATGGTTGAATACTATCTGTCACAAGACTTGAAAACTTGAATGTAGGGAAAAGTTACAAGATCCTTACCATTAAGATATTGGAAGAAGTCTAACAAAATCAGTGCATGTAATAAAGATTGAAACGTTCAAGATGAATAGAACCTCAGATAAGAAGCAATACATACTTTCAGAAATAATGAAACCTCCGAGTAGGAAGATGATGATCAGTGAAAAAGAACCAAATGTCTGTGCTACAACCACACTTCTCCCAAGAGCACCAATCAGCCGGAAAAGGCCAATTGCCATTTGATGCATTAAAAATAACAATAGCAAAAATCTGAAAAACCTGCACAAGTTCTGTATATCTTTGAGAGAAATACCAAACCAAACAACAGAAAGCAAAACTTTAATTCAAACTCAATTTGAGTCTATAATATTCTCCAAGACATACCTGCCAACTTCAGGTGTCAGTCCAACACTATAATAAAGAATACAAGACCAGATAATGGCTTCAACAATTGAATATGGAATCCGCAATATCCAGCTTGGAATTGAAAATGCCCAAGGAGGATAGAAAAGGTTGTCTCTTTGCTTGTAAAAGACAGGAAGTCGAAAAACTGTGATTGTCATCTCAGATAAACCATTGAACATCATATGAATCAGAGAAAAGAAAAGAACACTCATGTATAGGAGCCCATTGGATTCATCTACTGGTTTGATCTTGCTGCGCAAGAATAATGTACCAGTGATGAAAGCCACTATTGCCACCTGCATATTATTTACAATGAAGTGAAAGTTTAGAAAATTAACTTTGTATGTGTAAGGATCAAACAGACACTGAAGTAAATGAAACAACTTAAAACAAGCTGCTCAATTTGTTAAAGAACATGTACTGACCAGTGAACATAATATATCAGTAGTCAATAATGATATACGTATTAAAACTACCTTAAAATCAGTAGTCAATAATATATCAGTAGTCAATAATGATATACGTTTTAAAACTACCTTAAAATCAGTCAAAGTTACAATTTGCATAGTGAAAAACTGCTCTATAAGAAGCATCACCTGACATGTTCGAAAAGTATATAAAAATCTGTTCCGAGACATTAGCAATGACTCTCTTTCGAAACAAGCTTTGAAGAGTTCCCATTTTGGCAATGCGTATCTTTTTTTTACAAGAGCAGCCGGATGGCTCTTTGACTTGTCATAAGGAGTACTCAAATAATCATTCAACTCAATTCCAACTTCAAACCTTTTAAAATCTTCAGCCATCCTGGAAACTGGTATATACCGGTAAGGTTTGCTTTTGTCTGCCCAGTACTGTTCTTGATCTTTTTTAGAAGTGACCTGAAATTACAAGTTTTTAGAATTTTATTTATTAAGATAAGGAAGTCATGTCAATGTAGCTCACTACCTCCTGTAAAAAATCAGCTATTCCCTTGCGTGGGGGAATTTTGAAACCAAGAGAATCAAAAAAGTTCAAGATTTTTTCCCGGGGACCCATATATACAATGTATCCTTCAGACAAAAGTATCACATCATCAAACAGTTCAAACGTCTCTGGTGCAGGTTGCAGAAGCGCCATCAATACAGTGCCTTGTAACAAATGCACAAAGTTATGCACGCACTTTACAATCTGGTAAGTTGTTGAGCTATCAAGTCCTGTTGAGATTTCATCCATAAACAGTGTCTTCTTGGGCCCAACAACCATTTCCCCTGCCAAACGATCGGCACATTTCAATACGAGTTCAAACTTTATTAACACCATTGACACATGAAATTTTGTAGCCAAACCTGTTGTGACTCTTTTCTTTTGACCTCCTGAAATTCCTCTCAGCATATCATTGCCAACAACTGTGTCTGCACAGATTTCAAGTCCCAGGACCTTCATAATGTAATCAGTAGCCAAACTGTGCTTTCGTCCTTCCACTGCCATTGCCTAAAAGAAAACTGGCTAGGTCAGAATCGCTTCAAAAGAGAAAACACAAGTTATGTGAGTGAAGGTGAGAAAACAATGACCTTCATAAATGCATCGATGTCAGCGTCTGGACGAATATTAAGCTCTGCTTCCCTTTGAGCTAATTGCCTCAGCATCTCTGAGTCACAAGTCAAAAAATAAGTGCGACTGCACAAGGAAAGAACATCGAACCAAATTTGTGCCTATAGTGTGCGGGTGCTGCAGTCCCCCACAATTGCAGTAAAGTCTCCTCAATGTTTCAATATTAAACACGCTCGTCTTTGATTGCTGCTTATGCACTCCCAAATTATAATATTTCTGTTTTTTCACTGCAAATGTTTAAAAATAAAGCAACAGTCCTGTCCTCTTCATTGAATCCGACTCACTTTATGAGAATATGTGACTCAATGAGGAAGCTGTTCTGACAGGCTGTAACGTACAGCAACTACATTGGGTAGCTACACATGCACAAGTACACATAAACACATGCGAGCATGCACAAAGAAAACACAAAAACCTGCGAGTGGGACAGGAAGGCAGACAACCCACCATATTTAAATCCAACCCCTTGGCAACGAGCAGCAAAGTCCAGTGTTTCTCTTACTGTAAGTTCACCAATATGATTGTCCATTTGGCTTATATAAGAAGCGGTTCTTTGGGGCACAAATTCTGAGAAAGTATGTCCATTGTACGTAATGTTTCCCTTTACCTACAAATATCAGAATGTCTCACATTGATGAGCATAAACAAATACTACCTAATGGTGATAACACATATCAACAACAGTCTATAAAACTGGCTCAGGCACATAGAAGCCAGGGTTGTTTTGAAGGAGTGTATTGAACTACAATCTAGATCACCATACTGCACTACTAACTAGATCACCATACTGATGTAGCTTATAATTTGGATGTTATATTCAGGTGTTCAAAGACTCCAGGTTGCTGCAAAATGCACATGTCACAAAGCCACGTCGGCCTAGCATATGCAAGTGTTCAGTCTGTTTTTTTTCACAATATAAACTGCATAGATTACATGAATTTGTGAGGGCTTATTTTGGCCAGTGCACAAATGGCAGGTGGAAAGAAAACATTGAATTATGACCACGTGTGCCGCTTCTACGTGGACATAAAGTAGTGAACCTTGCACCAGTATCTCTCCATCTAGAATGGCCAACTTTACCAGTCTATGTGCACGTCCATGCAGACATTCTGCATGGGCTTATTTTGGCCAGTGTCCAATGGCAGATAGAAAGGGAATATTTCATCATGACCATTTGTGCCACTTCCAAGTGGACATAGAGTAGGCCAAAGTCTAATATACAGTTCCATATGGACATAGAGTGGCCAACTTTGTCAGTATATGTGCATGTCCATGCAGACATAGAGTGGACTACATGAATTTCTGCAGGGCTTATTTTGGCCAGTATCCAATGGCAGATAGGAATGAATTATTTCATCATTACCATTTGTGCCACTTCCAAGTGGACATGTCACATAGAGTAGGCCAAAGTCTAAGTCCAGTTCCATGTGGACATAGAGTGGCCAACAATCCATGCCCACTTCCACACAGACATAGAGTAGGCAACCTTGAGGCTTGTTTGTCCTAGCATTTCCCTACACCTCTAACATCGCAGATATTTTTTGCAATTTTGGGAGATTACAAGGCTGGTACATTTGCAAAAGTGGCGACAACTGATAAGGGAGGCTGCCAATTGGCAACTGATCAACTGTTGATTGAGCGATGGAGTGGGTTTAATGGAATGCCAAAGGGATTTGCTCCCAATAGAAGTTCAGTCTGTTGTGGAGTACCATATCTGTGTGTTGATGTAAAGACCTTAATTATATACACCAATCTCACATATCATGAAATGTATGTCACCCTTACGGAACCCAATCTGCACAATAAGTATACATATTATGCATTGTAGTTCACCCAAATATGAATCTAATTTGCACATCAAGTATAATGTGTAACCAGACTTAAATAAGTGGCATTAACAAGTGTTACCTGCTAGCTAAAACCATCATGAAAATATTCAACATAGCTCCAATAATTGAAATGGTTCTCCATTGGCTCGAATCAACAGAGATGCAGCTTTAGATAGAGACGAACACAGCCAAAGACTTTTGCCTCATGGAAAGTGATGCGATATCACTTGAACTTCTTCCTTGTGATATTCATCTAATTTAAACGATACCCATTCATTTAACACCTGATTTCAAAGCAAATAGAAATACACTGACAAGCTGCAATGCTCTTTCTTCATAGACCTGTTCTTGCGCCCAACAATTTGGGTAAATATACATCCACAATTCCATTATCAAGGATGAATCAAACACTAAATCCTATGGTGGAGAATATCCACATGGCATGCTTTGGCTGCAATTTAAAATACATGCGATTGACAGTTAAAAAAGGAACTTTAGCTATTCCTGATCCAAGAAATTGGGGTCTTAAGCTCTTTGAGATATTTAATGAAACATTCAATAGTGTGGCTGTCTGGACCTTTTGCCTCGTGGAGATTGATTCAATATCACTTGAACTTCTCTCTTAGTTATACATTTCTCTAACTTAGAAGATGCTTGATCATTCAACACTTCTTTTTGCCTTGTGGAGATTGATTCAATATCACTTGAACTTCTCTCTTAGTTATACATTTCTCTAATTTAGAAGATGCTTGATCATTCAACACCTGGTTTCTAACCCCACAGAAAATACACTGACAAGCTGTAACCTCTCTTGCCTTGAGAAGGCTTGAAATTTGAAAGATACCTCAAGGATGACCCAAGATTTGAACTCACACACCTATGTTCTCATCCACATGCTCAAACCACTTGGGCTACAAACCTGTTGGCAGCAACCTCTCTTTCAAGGACTTCTTGTACCCAATGATTTCTGATAAAAATACATGCACAATTTTCTCACCAAGAATGAATCCAAAACTAAATCTACAATGGATAATGTTCTCATGGGCATTTTTTGGCTGCAATTGAGCATAAAACATGTGATATTGATGGTGAATATCAATTAGAGCATTTCTTTAGGCCAGGAACTTATATTCAACATATTGGCTATCCTAAAATACAGCAATTTGTCCAGTCAACTACGTCTCCCAACTAGTGTGAGACATGTCCTTCCCAACTGACCACTTGAAAACCAGTCAACCAAAATTCCATGTACTGCAGTTGTTGTCTCTAGAGAGACCTCATGAATGGCATGCTGATAAGCTGTCTCCAGTACATTTCCTTAAAAGCCTCCATCAAAGAATATCCTCAATGGGAACAGCCCAGGCAATTTGAGTCACTCTCTGCAATAATTAAAAATCTCATGGACCAAGAGGATTGATTAAATTGAGCAAGTGCTTTCTCCAACAGAATTTTGTCTTGCTTTCACAGGATAACAACAACAATTTTAACACTACAAGATAATGATCTGATAGAACATGATGTATCTTGAAATGCATCTTAGGAAAAATAAAGCACAATAGCATAAATACGTTCTGTCCAAACAGGCTCCAATGCAACTGTGACCACACACCTAATTTTACAACCACTGCTGCTAAAGCATCCCACACTTGTCCCTTTGGATGATCGATAACTGAGAGTGGGGTATTTTCCCAAAACATCTCATAAACATTAAAATGTCCTACAAGAAACCTTGGCTTAGCATTTTGTAAACTCTGCAAATCCTTCTGCAGCCTTTGGCAAGCCTCTCATGTAGGGCATACAATCCACAAAGCTTATTCTAATGCATGGCTTCCACTACGATAAATACATCCTCAAAATAGGGAGGAGAAGTCGAGGAAGAGGAAGTGGAAGTGGAGAGGAAGGAAAAAGGGAGGGAAGGGGATGGTCAGAGGAGGAAATGATAGATATGAGAGAGAGGAGAAGGTGGCGACCGGAGGAGGGAGTGCACCACTATGGGAGGTGGGCGCAATCAAGATGGTGGGCGGAGCTTAAAATTTGAGGGAAGACAACAACGGGATGGACCAATGTGTGGTAGAAAGAAAGAACCGGGCAGCACGGTGAAGAGTCCTAGGCAACAACGGGATGGACGAAAGATTGGGCAATGGCATTGAGGAACCAAGCGGCAACATGGAAGAACCGGGCAGCACGGTCAAGAGTCCTAGGCAGCGAGGTGGCAGGGAAGGAAGGAGTGTTGAGCTAAAAATGCATTAGCTTGACTTAAACAGCTCCAAAACATGCTTAATTAATGAAGCAAACCTTTTATTTTAAAAAGAAACGCAATCCTAGAGAGTTTGTGCCCCACATGCAAAACCCTAATTTGGGTGCCCCAAACTTTCTATAAATAGGCATGCAGCCAGTACTCTCTCTTTATCTCATTTTTGCAGATTTCAGGTCTTTTAGCTTGCTGCCCACATCTCGGATGCCGAGGACATCGCGGTCCAAGCTGTCCATTGCTGTCTACAAGAATCTGGCACCTGTTTCCAGCCTACCACACACTGTTCAAAGCTGATTTCAGCATGCTGGCTACTACTGCTGGTTTTATCACCTGTTTTTAGTCTCTCTCTCTTGCACTGCCCTCTGCATTAGATCCAGCCTTCCTTGGCTGCTTTTGCTGGTGTTCGATATCCGGAGACTACCTTGATGTGTTTCGAGATCCGTTTGGAGTACGACACACACTCCAACTCATTACCCCTGCTCTAATCCTCGAGATTCAGGAGTTTGTGGTATAGTATTCACTCTCTGCATAGTGTGTTTGCTGCATGAGCATTGTATATTCAGTAGTCAATCATTTCAATATTATCTATGTTCATTGTCTCTGAGTTACCCGAACCCTTTTTGTGTTATCAGTTTGTGCTTTGTCATACGATTGGTATTGTATTTTTGTGTTTAGAGTATCTTGTCACATGGTATCAAAGCCAAGTTCTCTTGAGAAACCTTGGACTTGATCGGAGAGCTCATCTACAGAAACAAGAACAACAAAAGATTCAAATGACTTTGAACACCGACACACCACTCCACACTCCACAGCCAAGCATGTAAAGAAACAAGCAAGAGTGGGCCTCCCAACTTGCCCCTACTAGATATGGCATGGGTGGAGAAACTTTAGACTACCATGGAGTCCATCAATAGCACAAGATTTCAGCCCCATTGAGTACGATCTCATCCTTATGCATAGGGCTCAACAGCAAGTTGAAGGTAAGCCTGAGTTTCCTTCTTTAGATTCGGTGCACCGAATTATTGACTATGTAGGTACAACAGAATCTCCACTTCGAAGTGGCCATCCTCAAGTGGAAATTGGCATGGATTACATACCACTTCTATCTTATTTATTTTCTCTAGTGCCAGTTATGCACAATCTTGTTTCTGATTCTATAGTATCTGATTCTTCTATTCCTCATGGTTCGGGAGATTCTCTTGAAGAAGGCGTAATACATAACATCTTTTGGTTTGGAAGTAATGAGGAAGATAGATATTTCTTTGAAAACTCCAAGACAAGGTAAGAAAAAGAAGTAAGAACTTGTATCCTTTCTCTTCCTTTTCCTTCAAATAATTTTGTTTCTCATGGTCATACTGGAGTAGGTACATCTCATTTTGTTGCATTTAATGAACAAAAGAAACCAATGATGCTTTCCACATCTACACCCATCACAAATCGACGATGGTAAGCACCGAATATTCTAGCAAGTCTCTCTCAAGAATGAAGGAGAACCTCTGAAGTCCCTCACAAGGAAAACGCAAGGCGCAATGTAATTCATTTTATAAAGCACGCATGTTTCCTCCGGTGCAAATGGTGAACTCTACACAAACATAGGTGAAGGGATATTTGGGATCCCACCCATCCCTCCCTCATCTTCCGCTGCACATTCCTTTTAGCCTCCATTAAGTGCACCTATGTTTCCACCACACACAACACCAGGGGGTCTTACATTAGGCACAACCTTTAGGACTCCTTTTTCCTTTTCAGGTGGCATACCCATGATGGGAGCTCATCCTCCCACGCATACACTTTCAAGTTTCCCCCCTCTAGGGCATTCTTCAAGTGGATCATTTGATACCATAGTTTGCCTCTATGGCTTTATCTAGTGTACTACTTGGTCATTCTATTGTGTCCTAGCCGACTCTTAGATAGGGCTACCGTGTCCTTGTGCCTCCACCTTGACCTTCAACACCTTCTAGAAACACTTTTGTTCCAATGTCTCCACAACAATCGGCACTCATTGGACATCAACAACCTATTTTTGCCTACCCTACTTCTTATTCCCCTCCTTATCCTCCACCACCATATCACACTTATCCACCTCCACTGACACCTCATGTTTCTAGCTCCTCACTTGCCATGACAAAACTTGTTTCAACGTGTCTAACTACGCCACTTGGTCTAATTTGATGAGGCATATCTTAGACTCCCACAACCTATGGGATCTTGTGTAGGGGTTGGAACCCCCAACTTGATCCCACACTTGTTCCATACAAGGTCGTCCACTCATGGAAGGCTTGTAATGCCTCCGCTATAGTTAAGCTAATGCAAGGCTTACTACCTAAGTTTCATTCTCCACTTCAGCATTTCGACTTAGTGTCAGAGCGTTGGGCATACTTGACTGATCACTATGCGGTACTTGACTGACCACTATGCGGCTCGGGATAGGACCCGTCACATTAATCTTAACCATGAGCTTCATATTTTCACCAATAATGATAAGGATGACCTTAAGGTCAAGTTGTCAAAGTATTGGCAACTCCTCCACTGAGTTCTATATGGCAGGGGCTCTTAAGTTCCCTGATGACCTGGTCATGCTGTTCCTAAATAAACTGCCAAGGAACTACTTTAACTTTCTGTAGTAGGTCATCTCACAGCCCACTATGTCCACATTCTGTGAATTTGAGTGTTAGCTCTTGCAATATGCTAGGTTTTTGATTAGTTTCATGGGGCATCTCCTGTAGTGGGGGCCCTTGTTCCCACTTGCCAGAAGGGATAGCAAGGGAAGGGTAAGAAACCTCAAAATTCCACTCAGACCTCATGCATGGCTCCCATTTCTTGGTCAAACCATAAGCAACAGATGGTGGCAACTTCCATGGCGGAGGTTGAGTATAGGGCTCTCTTTGATGGTACCACTAAGGCCATCTATTTGAGAAGCTTTCTAGCTGCTCTTTACTTCCCTTTGATTTTCCTACAATTGTCTGCTGCAATAACCAAAGTGCCATTGCCCTTGCAGGCAACCCAATCATCACCCCTCGTACATGGCATGTGGGAGTCCACTTCCACTTCACCAAAGACCAGATTGAGCTAGACACTATTCAACTACAATTTGTGACTTCAAGAGACAAATTTTCAGACATTTTAACCAAAGTAGTCAATCAGTCAATCATACAATACATCCTACCTCAGATTGGCTTGGGTCCACCCTCCTCTACTTCTTCAAATTGACGGAGGGAGGGTACTTCTCTCTTGCTTCTATCTCTAGTTTGAGAGGGTGCAGTTTTCTCTCTTATTCAGTACAATGATGATGTTTATAGTTTAGCTTTAGATATTTTAGACATTTATTCTTTGTATTATACTTAAAGACATTTGTACCTTCATCCGCACTGTTAGGATGATATGATTGTAAAAGAGCACTGGAACAAGTGAACAATTCCCTTGCGATAGCACTGTCCAATGGCATTGTTGCATCGCATTCTACATGAGCATGAAATCTTGCATACCCCCTTTGCATTACCCCATGCATTGGCACTCTGTTCATGTAAATATGCATTTATGCACATTTATCCCTTTTTGGTCTTTCATGAGTAGTCAACTCCAGGTCCACCATATTCATGGCATTGCACATGGCAATTCTCCAAAGGCACTTTTTCCCTCTACTTGCATGCTTGCTTTGCCTGTCTTGCTAAGCTCACCATCACCTTTTTTCCTTGCCTTTCTCTCAACATATCCTCCATATGATTGGTACATACACACACACTTAGATATCCCTAGGCACTTATCCTAGTAGTGTGTGGGATTGTTTTGCTTCTTGAATGAAGGTAGTGGGAAAATCCATCCTTATATTCCCATACTTTAGGGCACAATGACTCAATGGGACGAAAACTAATTTGAAACATTCATGTAATGCTAAATATTTTGAGCAAATCACACCAAACGCCCTTTAAAGAAAAAGATCAAGTGTTGATTCCATCCACCTTTGCAGGACTTGGTAGGCCCCTAGGCAGCTGATGCATACCCTTAGTCTAATACCCTGGCCTCTTTGGGGTGATCACTTGGGCTCCCTTGGTAAGATAACCATCACCTCTATAGTCTTGGTAGGTCACTAGGTAGCCGATGTGCACCATTTGCCTGATGCCGTGGCTACTTTGGGGTGGGATTCCTTGGGATCAAAGAATATATGTTTAGGGCTTATTTCTCATGGCTCTGTTTTGGACCTAAGAGGGGGGGTGGAGCTAAAAAATACATTAGCTTGGTTTAAACAGCTCCAAAACATGCTTAATTAATGAAGCAAATCTTTTATTTTAAAAAGAAACACGATCATAGAGAGTTGTTGTGTCTCATATTCAAAACCCGAATTTGGGTACCCCGAACTTTCTATAAATAGGCATGCAGCCCATCACTCTCTCTCGTTTTTATAGATTTCAGGTCTTTCAGCTTGCTGCCCACACGCTGGACACCGAGGACATCATGGTCCAAGCTGTCCATTGCTATCTACAACAGTATGGCGCCTATTTCCAGCCTACCACACACTGTTCAAAGCTGATTTCAGCCTGCTGGCTGCTGCTGCTGGTTTCCTGACCTGTGTTTTTAGTATTTCTCTCTCCTCCACTGCCATCTGCATCATGTAAACACCCCAAACAACGTAGTATGCTTAACAATTATGATATTCGCTTGTTTTCGAGATTTAATATAAAAGAGAATGAACACTTAAAGCTGAAACTGAAAATTACTCACAAAATTACAGCCATGAAAATGTAAAAGTAATGGAGACAAGATTGAGGGTTAAAGATGGGCAACCCCCCCCCGAAGGAATGTATTTCTGCTCAACCCAAGTCCCTTAGGGAAGAGCTCAGTTACAATCAACCTGAGAGTGAGGAGAAGTGATTCTCACTCTCACAAGATCATGCAAAGATGTACAAACACACATGCATTATCTATTATGCAATGATAAGAACTGATTTATTTACAGTATGAGAGAAGAAAGAGGGAAAATCAGCCTTTCTCTATCGTTGATCAGCAGTACATGGATAGGGCTTGCTTCTTGTTGCTAAAATGGAAGAAAGAGCTCGAGAAGGAGGTGCTGTAATGAATTTACAGGCTTACTGTCCTGTAAAACAGCAGTGATAGAAGAGGGAATATGGAGGAATTTGATAATGGAGAAGTGGGGGATGATGATAGGGATGGATGAGGCCAAGTAGTACAAAAGGGGAAAGTGGAGTTGCACAAGACAAGTATCCAGCCACATGTCATGAGATGTGACAAGTGGTGGGACACTTGGAAACTTGTGTGACAAGTGTCTTGACACTTGTCTCTTCTCTATGGCCTTCCTTTTTGGGTTGAATACTGTCAAGAATAGAAACAACCAAATTTAGTAAGCACAGTCAGAGTACAGAACTTACTATTTTTAGAATGACATCCCTATTTTTTAGGACTAGCATTTTTAGGCTAATTCGAGGCTCCTAAAATTTAGGGACCTCCTAAAATTTAGGGATCTCCTAAAATTTAGGGACCCCCCCAATATGGGTGTCATATGAAAGTTTTTTCCGTGTACATCGCAAAAATGGTATCCGAATCTTCATGTAACTTTCCTATGCAAAGAAATGTGCATTTCAAGCTTTCAGCCCACACATGCACATTATACAAGCATTTCATGATCATGCCATCTTGTTGATTGTAACTGTCTGTTCTGGTGGATCTAGCCCACACTTCAAGGCATCAATCCTTTCTGTGTGCGAGTCTAACCCTGATATGCGTGAGTTCTAGTCACAGGCGCCCAATCGGGCCATATAGGTGGAAGTGTGAACTATCTTTTCTCTAACCCACCGCGTGGGTCCACCATAACCTATGACCACTCATCAGTGGCCAGCTCCAATGCACTTTTCTTTATATCTAATTAGTGCAAAGGAAATAAATTTAATAAATCATTATATAGACAAATTAATGAAAAAGGATACAAATTCTATTTCTATAGAGTTGTGTCACATCAGATGCAGCCTTGGCTGCTTTTATCGGTGTTCGACATCCGGAGGCTGCCTTGCCGCATTTCGGTATCTATTCGGAGTACGATACACTCTCCAACTCATTACCCCTACTCTAATCCTCAAGATTCAAGAGTTTCTATGGTACAATATACACTCTCTGCATAGTGTGTTTGCTGCATGAGCATTGTATATTTAGCAATCATTCATTTCATTATTATCTATATTCATTGTCTCTGAGTTACCCTAACCCTAACTGTGTTCTGTGTTATCAGTTTGTGCTTTGTCGTACGATTGGTATTGTGTTCTTGTGTTTATAGAATCTCATTCACAAGGAGCGAGAGAGGGAGCGAGGAGGAGGGATGAGAGGGGAGGGAACTAGTGAGAGAATGGACTGAAATGGAAGAACAATCAACCCAAGAATGATAGTATACATGAGGATTGTAAAACACACGATAGTCCTGATAGCATATGACTACTATGCAAAACTTGTTTACTTTCCACTGGACAAAACATCTGTGCAAAAATTGTACGCCACATTCCACTCTACTGCACATAATCTAAAGTAGATATCATTAAGAAGAAGATACATATTTCATTCTCAGTGCTGGTCGAAATGCTAACATGTTGAAAACTCCCGCCATCGCGTCGCGTCACTGCCCCCCTATCTCTAACTGAACTGCCCGCCATCGCCAATCCCCCCTCCCCCCCGCCTGTGCCAATCCTCCGCCCGCCCCCCTCCCCCCCCCCCCCCCCGCCTTTTCCCTTACCAACCCCCCGTGCACTGCCCCCACCTCGTTCGCCTTGAGGCCTAGCCAAGCAGTCACACCACCGTTTTGAAAACAGCAATTTCCCCCTCCCCCCCCCTCCCTCCTTACCATCGACTCGCCCCCACCCCACCTCTAGTTGCTCCCTCCCCTTGCAGCAACTCCCCCCCCCCTCCCCGGTACTAGAGCAGCGTGATAGGTAGGTTCCCAATACAGGGACGTGCAATGGAAACCCCTGGTCAGACACCGGTGCATTCTGCAAGTGCCCCCCGGTCAAACACCTTGCACATCATTCTCTCTGAGGAACATCTCTTAGTCGTCCGTGCCACAAAGCTGGAGTTGAAAGAAACAACAATCTTTGGTCAGGTCATTGGACACTTCCCATCAAGGGCCCAGCTGCGGGATTGGCTCCACTCCACGCTACGCATTGGTACAGCGCAAATCGTGGAGGTAGTCCTCATGGGCCAGGGATCTTCATGGTTCGACTCACCTCCTCGGACGCAGCTCATGAGTTAGTGGAGAGCTTGCCCTATGCCTCCACGAAGGGGGTCATTCTTAAGGTTCACTAGTATAGTGGGTTCACAATGGAGACATTTGCACTCCACAACAGATTTCTCAGACATCCAGTCACCTTACTTTTCCCTGGACTGGCGGTAGAGTACCGCCAGTTAGAGGACTTTGAAATGGCTTTTTGGCACAGTTCTTCCTACCTCCTTCCCGGATGCAGTGACAGCTGTAGGAGTCCCAAAGGTACGAGTGCCAGTAAAAGACACAAAGAGTATACCCGAGTTCCTAGAGACTGAGGTAGGAGGTCACTCCTTTAGGCAGCAGGTCATTGTGATTGGGCAACCAGGGCAATGTCTACATTGCCATGACTTTGGGCATCAAGCAGTAGTCTGCACACGTTTCAGAGCTAAGGCGACTCCGCCAACAAGCCCGCAGGTGGACGCTGATGGCTTCACATGGGTCCAGAGACGACAGAGAGGGAGATGACAGGGGGAGCCTGGGCCAGCTCCTTAGACACAGCCTCATCATAGCAGGGATCAGGAGGGCGAGCGACGCCCCCCCGGTAAAGCACTTCGTAGCCCCCCCTGCCCGCTCCACCTGGCAGGACCGCAACCCCCCACATCCACCACCCATGCCACAGACTACCTCACCTGAGATCCCACAACCCCCACACCCATCCCATTCCCCCCTCCCCCCCCCCCTCCCCCCCCAAAGAGTTTCCACTACCTCTAGAGGTGGGGATCTTTGTGATGCATAAGTCAAGGAGGGGCAAGGTTCATCTACTAGCACCATCGGATGGACCAAACTACGCCTTTTTCCATCATTCCTCTCACTCAGGGGACTGGACGATGACACAGATATAGGAGGAGGTAAAGAGTCAAGTGGCGACCACATCTCCCATTGGATGGGAGAAGAAGGACTAGCTTTGTTTGCACATCAGTGGCCAGGTTGCATGATGGACATTAACTAGTGGGTTGGTGCCGAGGTCCCACACGAGCATTATCTTTCATGCCCCTCCATAGTGGAGAGCTCCAATAGACGTGATCGAGTAACCTCTAGCATAGGTGGCCCGTTTCTACCAGTGTACAGAGTCACAACTCTCGACATGGCTGATAGATGCTTTGGTAGTACCTCCTGGAGCATCTATCACCCCCATGGTTATGGGGGACTGGAGTTCGCCGTCTAGGCCGGTGGCAAAGCATACTTGTACGTCCCATAGTTCTTCATCCTCATCAACAGCTTCCACACCGAACAGATGCCTGTTCGGTCAGTCACAGGTTTCCCCATGAGCCTGCACCTAGCATCCTCGAATGTGAATAATCTCCACTACAGTGGGGCACTTGGCTCTAGGAAGTTGATTGTTCGGCAAGAGTTGCAATCGGCCCTTGCGGGATAGATAGACATCCTGCTTCTATAGGAGCACAAGCTCACCCCCGCCCAGGCCCATCGTGTAGGGATGGTTCTCCCAAGCAGGTCATACACCTACTGGGAATATGCCATTGGTGCTCATGGCAGGAGTGGAGGTGTATGCACCTCTATTGGCCCAAGCCTTACCGCCTGCGTATGGGACCATGGGGCGATTGTGGCAGGGAGGGTTCTATGGGTCAGGTTGGATATTGGGGAATTGTGCATCAGAGTCCTCAATATCTATGCTCCCACCATTGAGGTCAGGGAACGCAGCAGGTTCCGGGTGGAGATTGCACCAAGACTCCCAGAGGTGGACTCCTAGATTTTTGGAGGAGACTTCAACAACCTGAAGGTCTTAGAGGACCAGCATGGTAGAGGAAGAAACTACCAGGGCATGGCTGGGGAGGAGCAAGAAGCATGGGAGGTCTTCCTACTGACAGTAGGAGCTTGTGATGCTTGGAGAGACCCAGTGTTCCACAGGAGGGAAAGGTCGTTGGACTTCTCGTGGGGATACAGGCGGCTAGGCATAGTCCTGCTAGAGCAACTGGATAGGTTCCATGTGGGAGTGTGGGGATGCTCTCACAAAGGTCAGATAGGGCAGTTGGCTAGCACCACTTTGTCCAATCACTGCCCGGTCCTCTTAACACTTGATCCCCCAACATCCTCCCTAGATACACGATCGTGTCAGATCCCTGACTCGATCTACAGGAGAGAGGAGGTTAAGAGGCAAATTGAGCAGATTTGGATGTGGGAGTGGAGTAGAAGGGACCAGATCGCAGAGGAGGTTGCAAAGGTCCTAGCCACGTCGAGCAGTATCTTCCAAGAGGCAGCCCTACATGCCAGGCAGCAGTGCTGGGAGGAGGAGAGAGCACTCCGGTGGGACCTAGCAGCTACGCAGAGATTACTATAGAAGACACTAGGGGATCCCATCCTCCACGCACAGGAGGTGTGAGCACAAGCAGCCATCACCGGCCTAGAGGACAAGCACTTGGAGTTCTCATTCCGCACCTCAGTAGCCTTCTGGGGGTAGAAGGGGGACACAATGTGCAAGGAGTTCTTTCAAGCACACCAGCCCTGTATCTCAGGAGAGCAGATACTCAACCTTCGAGATCAGTATGGAAGGATTCGCTCTAGCCCAGACGAGGTGATGGAGATTGCCACCGACTATTACAGACGCCTTTTCCAACAGGAGATAGCCTCATCTAGCCGCAGCCAGAGGACAACGTTGCAGACAGCAAGTTTGGGATCACATACCGTCCCTTGTCACAAAGGAGATGGGACATTCCCTCCTAGCTCCCTTCACAGAGAAGGAACTAGAGGAGACTTTCCACACATAGGACGGGCAGAAATGTCCAAGAGAGGATGGCCTCTCTAAGGCCTTCTTCACTACGTACTGGGAGTTGGTGAAGGACCCCCTACTACTGATGACCTTTCACCTCAGGACAAGTGCCAGGGAATCTTTCGGCAGGCCTTATCAAACTTCTCCCCAAAGGGAAAGACCGGTTGGAGCTTTCCCAGTGGAGACTGATCACCTTATTGGTAGTGGCTTATAAGGCACTGGCAAAGATGATTGGTAGGCGACTATGCCCCGTGCTTCCAGACATCATTCATGACACACAGACAAGCTTTGTCCAGGATAGGAGTATCCTAGACAATGTATTCACCTTCTTTGAGTTGACAGAGTGGGCTCAGCACAGTGAGCAGAGACTGGCCATACTACTCTTGGACTTCGAGAAAGCTTATGACAGGGTGGACTGGGATATCCTAGAGGGCACCATGGTGAGGTTGGGTTTTCCCCAGGCTTGGATCCGTGGGGTCTTCGCACTTTACAGATCGGCCACCAGCAGGGTTCTCATAGGCGGTAGGCGAGGGGAGGAGTTTCAGTTTTGGAGAGATCGGTCTGATAGGGCTGCCCCCTGGCCTTGTACCTGTTCCTACTCTTTGCAGAGGCGATGTCTCACTTCCTCAAGTCACGTATGAGCAGATTACGTTGCCTCCGACTTCTAGTGAGAGAGGAGACTAAGCTGCTAGAATCAGAGTATGCAGATGACACAACACTCTACATAGAGGACAATCGGTTGATGCTGGGGAGAGTGAGGCTGGCTCTTAAGGTATTCTGTTCTGCAGCGGGAGCGAAAATCAACTTGCGAAAGTCGGTTGGTTTTCTCACAGACCCAGACTCTAGCACAAAGCGGGGCGTCCACCTAGGATTAGATGGGTGAGCAGAGGGTAGACCGTCCGTTACCTAGGGTTCCAGGTGGGACTCGGCATCACTCCCGCCCAGCAATTTCTTCCAGTCCTTTATTCCATTTAAAGGAAGCTGATCTTCTGGAGCAGGCCGGGCCTTGGTGGTTAACCAAGTCCTCCTAGCGACGGCTTGGTACATCGCCTCATGTTGGTGCTTCTCCTCTTCTTGCATAGTGCAGCTTCGCCACCTAGTGCAGAATTTCCTTTGGTCCGGGTCAGACAATTCCAAAGATTCTATGGCTAAGGTGGCATGGACAGCCATCATACGGCATCGGTCAGAGGGAGGGCTTGGGATCATAGACCCAGGGTATCAGAGTATGGCCCGCTTGGGCAAGCTAGTTGCCCGCGACCTCACACCAGGAGGACAGACCTGAAAGGTCCTATTGCAGGAGGGTCTTTAGGATTGTAGACCGAGGCTTGGTAGTGAGTGGAGGCCGTCCCTGAGATGGATCTTCACATCAGCCCAAATCACCCGCCCCCCCTAGATCACCTTTTCTATGCAGCTTGCTCTGTGTGTGGCAGCGCCTCTGTAAGGCCCTAATCCAGAGCCCCCTAGGTTGCCAAGAGGAGATAGACCATCAGCCGGTGGTCTGGAACCCCCAGGTCAAAGATCGGGAAGGGGCACAAATTGGCGAGTGCCCCCACATCCAGTGGGCTGGTTGGGAGGCCGGCCCGGCTCGTACCATCAGGACATGGCGGAAGGTTTACAGGATGGTGGACGAGGAGGTGTTGCAGCGAGTATTAGGTTGCCAAAGATAAGCGGAGTTGAGGAGAAGGGAGATAGACGCAGCAATACCTCAGGAGTGGCTTGCTTCCCCGGTACGGGAGCCGCGATAGAGCCCAGGGATGTATGGGCCGCTAGGTTTTCACCAACAGGCATCCCCCTACAGGTGGCAAGTAGAGTGGGCGGCACTCCACCTGGAACTTTCTTCACCATATGGGGGGGGGGACATTTGGCTTTTGACAAAGGGCAGTAGGATGAGGGGATAGCTGTCCTTTCATGAAGGAGAATCCGGGTGATTGGCCTACAAGGGAAGACATGGCGGCTGGACCCTTTTGTCTTCTGCATGGAGCTCAGGGAGTGGCGCCTCTGGATCTGGGAGGGCAAGCCACTTGATGAGCTGGAGGGGGATCCGGGAGAGTGGCTATGGCTAGCCACTACAGTCGCCAAGAAGCCACCGAGGTTCCTGGAGTACACTGCCAGGATTGGCAGTCACGTACTGATGCAGGAGGATATGGATTGGGCACCATTACATAGCAGGCATTGGGCGGAGCACTGTATCGTGAAGCCTTTCCGATGGACCTTTTGGCGCCGCCTTTGGGATAGCTGGAGGCCGAGGAGGGTATCATATTTCTTATTGCTAGTAGCACATGGAGGCTTGGCGATGGGAAGTTGGCTTGCCCAGATGCAAGAGGAGGGAGGTTCTAAGCGCTGCACACAAGAACCTCTGGAAACCCCAAAGCACTGTCTTTGGCCATGTGAGGCGACACAGCTTGTGTGGAGAGGAGCATGCCACATCCTTCGCCGCATAGCACCCAGCCTTGGATGTATCTCATGGAGAGCTTTCTGCTAGCAAACAGTTAACCAAGGTTGCCACCTTGTGTACGAGGCCGGGATGCAGGACACGATATTCATTATCGAGGCAGGGTCACAATGGTTGGTTTGGAGGCTCTACCCATCCATCAGGTACTGGAGCCCACAGCAGACCGCTCTGAGGTATGGGAGATCATAGGGAGTCTCACTAGGTGGCATATCTGGAAAGCGCGGTGTTAGGAGGCTTTCGGCGGAGAGAGACTTTCAGTACAAGCGACCTTAGCAGAGCTCTGGACCTCCATCGTCCACTCCCTCCGCGGCTGACGGGATCAAGTGCAGGGCAAATCCGGGCTCGTCAGGAACTTCAAGGTCATTTCATGCGCACTCAGGGCAGCTAGGATCTGCTTTTTGTGATGCAGGCAAGCAGCCCCAAATGGAGATATACCCCCCCTCCCCCCCCCCTCCTTCCATCCCCCATCCCCCCCAGACCACCTTGAGAGGCTTGTATACATGATGTATTTGTGACTTTCATCAGCTCCAGCTAGTCTGTCGAGCATGAGCACTCCGTTGTAATCAGATTTTTTGAGTATTATAATCAGCCACATTTTACTTGTAAAAAAAACATATTCCATTCTCTCAGTAAAGTGTGCCTTTGTACGTCAAACTTTGATTTGACATATTACAGCATATATAGATCTGTACAAGGGTAGGTTGCTGATAGCCCATGATCAATTCAGCACTCTTCACTTAGAATCCTCGAAACCGGCCAGTCATCCTATTGGAGGTCTCCTATGCCAGTTGCCATAAGCCAGACGCTGCCTAATCTACAGACACTCTGGCTTGCTGGTAAGACTCATTTCTGCTCCACCTTAAGGCACAATCTTTGATAAAGAAAATGAATTTGCAGAAGACTCGTTTGCTGAACACAGTCTCCACAATCTCTGATATATGACCATGTTGATTGCAGCTAGCAGCAACTACATAAATGACTTGTAGCTTTTAAATTTGCCCACGGCTTCCAAAAGAGTATTGCAACAAAAACTGCACACTGTCAATGTTTGCCCAAACATTACATGCACCAATGTCATCAAGAAATACAAACATCAGCAAAGATTCAACAATCAGCTGTCTGGAAATACTCAAATGACCACTGGCCCTATGGCCTGCTGTCATCTGCCCATCTTTTGGCAGTTCAATCAGGTCATGTGTCTGCTACATTGCTCATCAACACATCACCTGTTCAACAGATGTCCATTTGGATGTTGTTGCCCAGGTGCACATTCTCCACTAAACTGCAGCTCTCCAAACTGGATTGCCTCTTGCTTGATCTGAAGCAAAGGGAAGGATTCGTCTCCAAATTGACTACCTCATGTTAAGTGAAAAATGTATTACAAACTGATCAGCTCTTTTAAAAAGCCCCAAAACTCAAATTCTACCAAACTTTCATAAAAAAGAAATGCATTCTTGGAGAGAGTTGTGTCCCATAAGAAAAGCCCTAATTTGGGAGAATCCTTCTACATCTATAAGTAGACACATTGCCCATCATTCAGCCTCATCCTTGTTTCGCAGGTTACATCAGTCCACACACTCTCTACTGCTGCTGGTGCCCTATTTCCAGCCCGCAGCCAGCCTTTATCTGCTGTCCATCCATCATTGACTGCAGCCCCTTCATCAAACACCTGTCCACTACTGTTGGCAACAGCATCCAACTGTTGGTGACTGCAAAATCTAACCCAAATTTGCTGTGTTTGCTACTCCTACCAGCCACCCTGCTGGTCAGCATCATTGCCTGCATTAGCCAGCTTGCATTTTTGGTAATGCAGTCCTAGACACACTCTAACTGATCCTGCTCAGCTAGTGGCCTGCTGTCTACAGCTCTAGTGATCAGTTTCCGGCCTCCGATCAATGGTGCACTGCTGTGTTTACAAGATTTCAGCCGCTATATTGCTGCATTCTGGTTAGCAATCTACTGCGCTTCTACATTCAGCACTCTTTCAGCTCCAACTACTGGTTACAACACTTGGGATCCATCTCCAGTGGAGGTTACACTCTAACTACTCTCATTGCTCTGCCTTTGAGCATCTTGTACACTCTCTCCATCATTTACAACATTGATTCATTCACTTCAAAGTTCTCTTTCTTCTTCATGTTTTTGTGTTTTGCGTTTATTGCATTACTATCTAAGTTGTTGTGTTTTAGTAGTATTCATACATTTAATGTTTTCTCAATGCAAACCCTAGAATATCTTCGCATGGTATCACAGCTTGTGCTCTTATGAAGAGTGTCGTGTGGCTATTGTGGAGGCTTGGTTTTGTGTGAGATATACAAGGGACATGTAACCAATTCACAATGTCTCAAACTCCTCTCACGATCTTGCTATGTCTTATTAGGCTTCTCCATCATTGGAGGCTCTAAGGAGGCATTATGAACTCCATGAGGAAGACAATGCTTCACCGTCTTCTTCTTGGCAAAATGCACATTTCATGACAAACGAGGAGTTCCAAGAATACTTGCGCATCAAATATGGTCGCAACTACTGCTCTCCAACTCTTGAAAACCTTGCTCCTGATACATCTAGATCAGTTGATGGTGAGGCTGGCTCCACCGATCAAGGAGAACATACATCATTTGGGAGGACAACTTGTGACCTGTCTTCTTCATTACAGTCAGACTCAATGTGTAGTCACTTTCATTTCATTTGAGCATAGTATTGTTAGTTACTTTCTCAAAGTCCTTCCACCCTTTCATTTTTTGGTCAAAACATAGATTTTCTTTCTTATGCTTTCAATAACTTTGGATTGCACTTCACATCTGCATCCAACACACTAGGATTTGGATCATTTGTTTCAATTCTTAGCACCTTTTCTTTTTCTATACCACATCTTAGCTATCCACAAGTGAATGTCACTTTGCACCTTGATACATCGTTAGTAGGAATGCCACCTTTGAACATTGTGCCTTATACACACCGACAAGTGAGCACATTTGTCTATCTTGGGACGGTTGTGATGGATACCCCTCTCACTCCCCTTGGACACTCATCACCCCATCCATCAACCTCTCAAACATCGGGATATTCATCTTCTACTTGTGGTGTGTTTTCATACACTTCATTGGTCACTCCCACATAGGGATTTCCATCTTCTACCTATCATATCTCTATGTATCCCTAGACATAGAGATGGGTGCTAGTAGCATGGTCACCGTGGTCATGAGGTGACTTAGTACGAATGTACTAAGGACACCTTAAGGTTAGGTCAGCTGAGTCCTATAAATAGGACTCAAGGCCCCATTGTGGACACTCACTGTGTAATCACCACTCTTGGACTCTTGGCCCCACATCCATACACTGGGATAGTGTGGGTTGGTCATATGGGATGCCAACCCTTAGGATGTGGTCATGCGCGAAGTGCTGCTAGCTCCCAAGCTCAGGGGTAAGCCCGTTTGGCTCTACGGCTAGGAGGTAACTTTGATGTTTAGTCCCTTTTATGTTGAGTTTGCCTTGTGTTGTGTCTTGTGTGCAAGTTGGATCCTAGGGGAACATTTCATTGGTAACAAAACTTCAACCTGCAATTGGGTGCGAGACCCCATGACGTGCACAAAACTACTTTTGCTCATGGAACTATGATGGTTCGCACTTGACAGGTACACCTTTATCTTGATAAGGGTGATACGGGACAATGCTAGTGGGAGAGATGTGCGCGGGGGACACGTATTGTGTGTGGTGGATTCAAGAGCAAGGTACGTTTCATACCCATGCTCGGGTTTTGTGTAGGGATGATGCTAGTGTGCAAGTGTTTTTTCAATTTTTCCAACGATTGGAGTTCTTGGAGTTCGGGGAGCTGCCACTCTAAGGCTATGGTAGACCATTGTTGGAAATTGAAAACCTTGTGGCCCGAATCAGCATCAGAGAACTTCCATTTACAGTAAAATTAACAATAATGTGAATGTTAGCATTGATTTTAATGTTGGTGTGACATTAAATGTTATTGATTTTAAAACATTTAATGTTTATTTTGATGCTACCTGCAATATTATGGTTAATATTTTCATTAATGCTAATGTTAGTTTTACGGTCATTCTGGACTTTGGGTGTCGAGGGGAGAGAAACATCAAGACTTAGTATCGTGGAGAGAGAAAGACTTAGTTTTATGGTCATTCTGGACTTTGGGAGTCGAGGGGAGAGAAACATCAAGACTTAGTATCGTGGAGAGAGAGAGACTGTTATTGAGAGTCGTGGAGACAGAAAACGAACATAGGCAAATGGACTGTTGTGATGAATGTTCGTCTCATGAAGAGAGAGATTGGCAGACAGATTGCTGTGTCAATGAACAGCAGTGAGAAAGAGAGAGATAGGTAGCCGCTTGTGTTGCTGGGGAGCAATCGCAGAAGGGATGTGGGGCAGTCGTTGCAGAGGCGGATGGTAGTTTGTGCCGTAACGAACATCGAGCAGATGGACTGCCGTTTCGGGCGAATGGGGGAGGTGAAACACGCCACATGTCATGAGGGAGTCGGCGTCTCCATATTAACGTGGACGCTAGTTTGATTTCCTGATCCGTGTAGTCAGATGTCCGCTAGTCCACATTTGTTTTTTCTTTTGAACGAAGAGAGAAATGAAGTTTCAATATAAGCAAACTTTATTATTTTGAGCCTTTTTGTTAATCCCACTACTCAACAGAAGCGACCAAAGCTACCCGTTCTCTTTACCCCACCCAACCCGCCCCAAAAAAAAAAGGCTCCAACTTTGCATTAAGCGCAGTATGTTTCTACTCTCTCCAATTCCTTGAACTCTAAATCAAATCTTCTCTCAACCTCTCTCGAAATCTCTCCCTTTGTTATCATGTCTTCTCATGGTGTATCTCCCTTTACTGTGCCCATTCCCACTGAATCTCAGCACATGGAGGATACCCATCCAACTTCTCCCAAACCCGAACATATCCACAGGCAACATCTTGAAGCTTTTTCTTCTTTCAAGTTTAAAGGAGATTCGTCCATTGTAGTGATTCTCCAAGCTCAAGTGAAGGAAATGCTGCGCCAATTAGTTGGAGCTCTGCACTCTCCATTTTCCATTTGTGCCCACAACCATGAGGACATTCCTCTTCAATTCCAATCCAATTTCTTTAAAGAGGAGAAGAATGAATGTGATGAGACAAGCAACATCAATTCATAGTTGGCCAAATGGATAGCGTATTTTGATTTGTATCAATTCGATGATGCTCATTGTATAGAGCAAATAAAAATCATGTTATTGGGGAAGATATATGCTTAGTGGATGGGCTTACATCCTAAGCTGACGACTCGGACTAATTTTCAATCCATCTTTTGAGAACGATTTGTGACCAATGATCGGATTGAAATTTTTTGAAAATTATTTTAGCTTGATATGAGAAAGAAAAGTTTGCATGCATACTCGCAGGAATTTAAAGATTTAGTACATAAGGGAAAGGCCTTGGATGATCCTCGACCGTTGCTCTACATGCAATACATTTTGGGATTGCTGTCGAACTATCAAAATGAGATGCTTCACAAGTATGCAAAGAATTTCAATAATACTTTGGTTACAAGTAGGGGTAGCTAGTCGACAGGGGGTTTCCACTAAGCTCCTTCAATCTTTAAGTTGAAGAAGTCATCTACCCCGGCACCAACACGTTAGCCAACCCGAAGTTGCACAAGAAACAAGACGGTAAGCGTAAGGTCACTCACAATGAGAATCACTCAAAGGGCTATTGTTTCACCTGCCATTAGACAATTTATTATTGCGTTGCGAGTGTCCCTAGGACAAAAGGTAAAGTCTACTTCTAAGACTTTAATAATATCCAAGACTATGGGTATCTTTTCTATTTTATTTGAAGAATGCTTTATTAATGCTAGCAATAGCAATAGTTGTCCCGTTAATAAAACTATTTTTAGCTCGGATGATCTTTTAAAGGTCACATGGCATATAAATAGCCAAGACATTACAGTTTTATTTAATAATGGTTCAACTTATAATTTTATTTCTTCTCACTTACGCAGAGTCTACGACTCCACATGGTACATGTTGACCGAGTTTATCATGTTGCTAGGATCGGATGGTGCCAGAGACTTGAATCTTTTTATCCAACAACACCATCAAATCCTGGATTTTTGACTTATGAGCCTTGACCATATGGATATCATTCTTGACACATCCATTGGTTCTTTGAAAAATGTCACTCCTTGTATATTGATTATAAAAATCATGTACTTTTTTTTTAGTTTGATGTGATTGAGGGTTATTTATTCTCTTAGATCATAGAAAATAATGTAAATATGATTTTAGCAATTGAGTTTATTCAATGTTTTTTCGATTTAATTGTTACTACTTATATTTGTTTCGTTTGAAAAGTTCAATCGTCTAATAATCAATGTAATTTTATTTTTAAAATAATAATCTTAATATTAGTTTAAATGTAAATGAGTATTTAGATCCAATATTACGTGAGTATATTGATATTTTTCCATCAGAGTAACTTAACAAACTTCTGTCATCTCACAAAATCTTAGACAGTTGTATTGACCGATAGCCATCCCATCTCTCGACAACCTTATAGGTTTAGCCCAAAAGAGGAGGATGAGATAACTAGGCAACTTTAGGATTATTTGGCTAAGGGTTATATTGAGTAGAGTAAATCTCCATGGGATGTACCTGTCTCTACCAAAAAGAAGGATGGCACGATGCACTTGTGTGTCGATCACAAGGGTCTCACAATAAGATGACCATTAAGAATAAATATCCATTGCCAAGAAAGACTATATGGTTTGCCCAATGAAATAGTCAATGATCGGGATCCCAAGTTTACTATCCATTTTTAGCAAACGGTCTTTCAAAAGTTGGAAACTCAATTATCTTTATCGTCCTTGAAACATTTAGAAACCGATGGGCAAACCAAACAAACAAATCAAACCATGGAGGATATGCTTCATGTATATGTCTCTCGTATACAATCTGATTGGGAGCATTATCTTCCTTAGATTGAGTTTGCTTGTAACAGTGCGAAGTATTCGGTTACTGGTTATAGCCCAACTATGCTTATATATGATTATGATTCGAAACTACCTATTGCCACAGAGCTCAGGGGGATGAAAATGCAGTCCGTGGTAGACTTTTTGCATGATATACACAAGAGATATTGACAATAGTAAGGGAAAGTATTAAAACAGCCTAGGATCCCCAAAAAGCTCCATGAAGGCATATGGATTTACCTTTAAGTCCCAAAGAACTCCGATTCAATGACTACCGGCAAGTGCTATAAATTATCTTTGAGATATTGCGGTCCTTTCTAAATTACTAAGAAGATAAATAGTATATCCTATGAGTTAGATTTACCATCAGAGATCCGAGTTCACCCTGTATTCCACATCAGTTGTTTGAAAGAATGACTGTGACAAGGTGAGCAGATTATTCCGATTGAGGAAGTTCCACGGCTTGAGGATACTGCTCATTACGTTCCACTCAAACCCGAATGGATTCTTGACCTTACGACTAAACGATCATGTCAGACTATTTATCCTTAGTATTTGGTCAAGTGGAAAAACCACCCGGGGGTGAAGGCTACTTGGGAGTTGGTCCGTTCATTGAAGAGTTGCTTTCCTCACTTCATTCTTGAGAATATTGTTGAGGATAGCAATCATTCATAAGGAGGAAAGTGTTTTGTCCTTGGACATTTGGATGGACACTAGTAATACTATTCATAATGGTCATGAGGTGACTTTGTGCAAAAGCACTAAGGGAACTTTGGGATTAGGACAGCCATGTCCTATAAATAGGACTCAAGGCCCTATTGTGGACACTATGTGATCACCACTCTTGGACTCTTTGCTTGTTGGCCAATGAATCCATACACCAAGATAGTGTGGACTTATGGTATGGGACGTCGACCCTTGGGATTTGGTCGTGGCTTGGAGTGTTGCTAGATTCCAAGCTCCGGTTTGGAGGTGAGTCTAATGTCCAATCCCTTTTATGTTGAGCTTGACTTGTGTCGTGTCTCGTGTGCAGGTTGGATTCTAGGGGGCGTTTCACTATCCCTCCTCCTTGGGCTACCTATGTGGCTACTATGCCCATGTCCAATCAGCCCATACCATCCACTACATACGCATTCCACATGCATGGTATATACTCTAGCATTAATACCCAGGTATACTCCACCCCCCATACTACTCACCCTACCCATCCTATTCCTCATGTAGCACTATTACTCCAAGTTAAATTTCACTACTTTGTCTAATCTTATAAAACAAGTTCTTGAATCTTAGGATCTTTGGGACCTTGTAGTTGGTTTAGATCCCATGTCATCGGACCCTTAACTGGCCCACCTTGACCACATTCGTCAATGGAGAGCTCGCAATCCTACAAGAAATGTTGAGTTAATGTAAGGTTTACTTCCTAAGTTTCAATCCATGTTATAGCATTTTTCCCTAGCATCCGATCGGTGGAATCATCTTCTTAACTGCTATGTGGCAGGAGATCACACCCAATGCATCAATCTTGATTATGAACTACTGGAGTTTTCTATCGATCAAGTTACATTATTCTCAAACAAGCTGCCTTCTAAATACTTCCACTTTATGCAACACATCATTCTGTTGCCCTAATTGCTAACCTTCTATGAGTTCGAATGCCAGTTCTTGCATTATGAGGTTGCATGACCAAGTCCATGAGTTGTCCTCCCTATATTCTTATTTAGAGGGAGGTTTTGTAATCACTTCTACAAAGGGGAACACGAGGTGGCAATAACTCTCAAGATACAAAGATAACTCAAAAAAGGATGACACCCCTTCCTCGACGGGCGGAAACAAAGAAACAAAACCCGTCTTGCAAAAACTCCCTAAAAGAATAGATTTTGCACACTGGCAAAGATCGAGCCATGTAGATGAGGAGTATCATACTAAGGCCTAAGATACCATAGCAAGCCACAATTGCATCCACTTCTCCTAGATAGTTGAGTGAGTCTATGGCTCCCAGTGCTACCCCTTCTGTTGCTCCTTATGAAAGGGAGCGACGGATCGAAGGTTGGACTCGAGAACTATGGCGGGAGAGCAAGAGCAAGAAAGGAAGAGACTAGAAATGGGAACTCCAACAGTCACAATGTGTGACCGGCCGGGCCTTCCTTTATTCAAACTATCACTAAAAGAATAAAGAATAAAGTGACGGTGACGGGCGCCCGTTACCTGCAGTGTGCAGTGGCGGTGACTGTCAGTGTAGTAATACACTGGCAGCTAAGCAGAGGCGCCTTTACCCCCACTAGGCAGAGGCGCCTTTACCTCCCACTTAAAGGCGAATCTGTCCCAGTGAGGAGTGAAAAGAAAAAGAAAAAAAGACAGTATAACATGTATACATGTACAACAGGATGAGAAAAGATGTCATCTCATCCCACGCCCATCAACCTCCTACGGAAGGCAAAGCGCTTTGTAGAGAGGCTTTTCGTGAGCAGATCTGCAGAATTCTGATCAGTCGAGATCTTGACAAGATCAACAGACTTATCCTCAATGACCCCACGTATGAAGTGATACCTCACCTCAATGTGTTTCGTCTTCACATGGAAGACCGGATTCTTGGCTAACTGAATAGCACTCATAGAATCCAAATGCAGTGTAGGGATAGCATCAATACCAAGGTCAGCAACTAAACGACCCAACTAAATGGCCTCCTTGCAAGCCTCAATGGCTACAACATACTCGGCCTCTGTAGTAGAAAGGGCCGTGCATTTCTGCACCCTGGACATCCAAGAAACAGCACCTCCAACATAGGTGAATACATAGCCAGAAGTGGACTTTTTACTATCTGCATGTCCTGCATATTCAGAGTCAGTGTACCCCACGACTCCTGTATCCTGGCTGCCATAGCATATGCACATATCTGCAGTGCCCTTCAGGTACCTCATGATACCCTTCACAGCATCCCAATGCTTCTTGCCAGGTGTAGCCATATAGTATGCCACAACACCAACTGCAAAGATAATATCTGGATGAGTGGCTATCATGGCATACATAAGACTGCCCATTGCGGATGCATAGGGAATCTTGGCCATCTCGGCCTTCTGCTCTTCTGGCTGCGGACAATCAACCTGTGATACCTTCACATAAGAAGGCAATGGGCAGTCAATAGGCTTTACATCCTGCATGCGGAAGCGCTCAAGGACTTTATGAATGTACTCCCTCTGTGACAAGTAGAGGAGTCCCTAATGCCTGTCGCGTGTAATGCGCATACCAAGTATGTGAGCGGCCTGTCCCAGATCTTTCATCTCAAAGCTCTTCTTGACCTGAGCCTTAAGAGCATCTAGCTCATCATGAGCTTTCCCTGCTATCAACATATCATCCATATAGAGTACTAAAATCAATAAAGAACCATCACGAGCTTTCTTCGTATAAAGACATGGATCCATAGCACACCGGCTGTAGCCCTGTGACTGCATAAAGGCATCAAACTTATGATACTACTCCCTAGGTGCCTATTTCAAGCCATAAAGACTTTTGTTCAATTTGCACACTAGGTACTTCCTGCCAGGTTCTGCAAAGCCCTTAGGCTGCTCCATATAAATCTCATCATGCAAGTCCCTATGTAAAAAAGCCGTCTTGGCATCCATCTGGTATAAATCCAAGTCAAGCTGAGCAACCAAAGCCAAGACTAAGCACAAGGTGGTCATCTTAACCGCAAGAGAAAAGACCTCGTCAAAGTCCACACCATACTCCTGCTTAAAACCTTTGCTACCAATCTAGCCTTGTATGCCGGCTTGGGGTGTCTAGGGGTACTTTTCAGCTTGTACACCCACTTACATGGCAAAGTGTTCTTGCCCGTAGGCAAGGAAATCAAATTCCAAGTGTCATTCTTATGCAAGGAGTCTATCTCAGACTGCATAGCCCTCTCCCAGGAATGACTGTCACCCCTGCGCATAGCCTCATCATAAGTGAAAGGCTCTCCTACATCTGTAACCAAGACATAATGCATCGAGGGCTGAAATCTATCTGGTGGACGTCTGTCTCTAGTAGACCGTCTCACGGCAGGCTCTGCTGCCTGCCCAGCTGTCTGTCCAATGCCCTGACCATGAGTATCTACTGCAGCTGTAGGCTGTCCAACTGGCTGTGCGGGAGCTCTCGGCTCCTCCTGAAATATGACCCTACGGATCTCAACAACTCTCTCAGACTGCCTATGCATCTTGTCTTCATGGAAGACTACATCATGACTGCGGATGACTTTCCGCACCTATGGATCCCAGAGATGGTAACTCATCTCGCCTGCATCCCCATAACCAAGGAAGATACATTTGACACTCTTGGGATCCAGCTTTCTTCTCTTGTCCCTGGGTACATGGCAAAATGCCTCACATCCAAAGACACGGAGATGCGCATAAGATGGGGGTTTTCCAATCCATACCTCCTCTGCAACTTGGAAATCCAAACCACTAGAAGGTGATCTGTTTATGACATGCACTGATGTACTAACTATCTCAGTCCAAAAGCTCTGTGGTAGGCCTGCATGGCTAAGCATACTGCGTACACGCTCCTGGATGGTTCTATTCATCCGCTCAGCCAAACCATTCTAGGCGGGGTGTAGGGGGCGGTCAAGTGACGCTTAATACCCCTCTCATCACATAATTACTCAAAAGCACGTGAGACATACTCACCCCCATTATCTGTCCTTAGGCATTTTAGCCTATACCCAGACTGGTTCTCAACCAATGCAAGCCATCTCTGAAACACAGCCAAGACATCGGATTTCAGCTTAATGGGATAAGCCCAAACTTTCCGTGAAAAATCATCTATGAACGTAACAAAATACTTTGCACCACCCATAGACTGACAAGGCATGGACCCATAGACATCCGAATGTACCAATGCCAAGGGCTCATTCATGCGTGACCTACCAGACTTCTTATGCGTAGACCTAGTCTGCCTGCCATAAAGACAATGCTCACATAAATCAAAACATGCATAATCAAGGGGCGGTAAGTACTGCAAACTAAAAAGCATTTTCATTTCCTTCAAAGACATATGGCCCAAACGGGCATGCCAAAGAGATACATGTGGGATAGAATCCACAGACAAAACATAATCAAGAGAAAAAGCTGATACAAGCAAGGGGTAGAGATTGCCAGCCTTGGCACCTCTCGCAATCACAAGTCTGCCACCACGAGTTATCTTCCATGCAGAGTCTCCAAAAAATACATGATATCCTGCGTCATCAAGCTGTCCAGCTGACATGAAACTGTGTGTCAAAGCAGGTACATGACATACATCCTGCATAACAAAATTGCTACCAGAAGGAAACTGCAACCTAACATCACCAATGCCCACAATATCAAGAGAGCTGTCATCACCCAAGCACACAGAACCCGAAACAGTACGGTATGAATAAAACCACTCTCGGCAAGGTGTCACATGAAAGGATGCACTTGAGTCCAAGAGCCAATACTGTGCATACATAGAGTGTATCTCTGTCATCTGCGAAGCACTAGAAGAAGCTGTAAGGATATAATCATCATCATCAACATCCTCAGGTTGCATAACATTGATCTCTTCAATTTTAACACTGGACTTTGCAGGCACTATGCTACGATCAGAAGACTTATCCTGCACTTTGTCTTTCCCCTTATCTTTGCGCCTTTCATTGTGCAATTCATGGCATTGTGGCCTAATATGGCCCTTTTTCCCACAATGCTGACAAGTAACATCTGCATTCCTGCCACGGGATTTACTACGTGACTTCCCACGAGACTTGGACCGAGATTTTTGAGAATCCCGTCCACGGCCACTGCCCACTGCCATGCTTTCCATATCCATAATTCCTGCCTCTAACTATCATAGCATGCGACACACAAGAGGCATCCAAATTCTTACGGTTAACCTCTTCTTGTAGAAGAGCACTCTCAACATCAGATAATTTCAAGGTAGGAGTAGAGGCACATAATGCAGTGCGGAATACATCCCATGACTCATTAAGAGTACCAAGCAAGAAAAGAGGAGTGACATCCTCTGCAAAAGTGATGTCTTGCAAAGTCAAGCTCTTGAGTATAGCATGGAACTGGCTCAAGTGAGCTGACATAGTCACATTCTCCTTCATGCGCAGATCCATAAGCTGCTTCAGCCACCAATACATTTAACTCGCTGGACTTTTCTTGTCATAGAGATTCTTGATTTTATCCCATAACTACCATGTACTCTGTTCTTCCTCAAATACATTGTAGTGAATCTGTTCTGTGAAAGATAATACAATGGTGGACTTGCATAACTCATCAAGCTCAAGCCATTCCTCATCTGGCATAGTTGCAGGCGGATGTCTGCTTAACCTAAAAGGTTTGATCTACGATTTCTGCACCAACACCTGTCAAATGTGGCTCTTTCAATAAGAGTAATGCGTACCATCAAGCTTAGTGATGTTGAAAATAGTATGATCAGTGGACGAACTCGCCATAATGCAGGCTGGAAGACTATAGACAGTTCAAAACTGCTTGCTGTTTACTGCAGAAAATGACCAAAAAATCACCAAAATCGAGGGAAAATGGCGAGGAAAGTGGAATCAAAGCTACTGCCCACCAAGTACTAGTGAAAGTACATCATTTCAGAGTGTTTCAGCATGAAAAATCCATGTCAGTCCATACATATATGCTTGCTGTAATAAATTTCAAATTTTAGTAAAAGAGAGCTAACAGTGCCAAAATCGAATCCCAAGGCAATCAGATATTGCCAAGACCAAAGCCGGCATCATGCGGGAATAGCACAAGCATATGACGGTCGATAAGCATGAATCCAACACCCAAGTATATCATACAAACATCTGTCAGTGAGTAGACATACCCCCAGTCAACGGGGCAAAGTGTTCCTGCCACTACCAAAACTTGACACAAGTAGGTGTCAGTTCACAAAGATACGGATCCAAAACTGAGACTTAACTCATAAGCATACAGTGAACCAAGACATATGATGTATCATCCCAAAAGGTAAGAAGTCCCAAAGTCTCAAGTGTCTGTAACTGCTCAATAGCATGTAACGGCTCAATGCATAAAAGTACCACCTGCTCAATGTCTGATAAGCATTCAAGAATGCTCCCACTGGCACAAAAGTCGTATGTACGAGCTCAAGAGCTCAAGCCAAGGCAAGACACAGTGCCAATGACATAAGTCCAAGACAATACATCAATAGTACATCCCGAACATGTAGGCGGTAGAGCATCCGTATGTAGCATCCATAAGCATGTAGTAAGATATCAAATACATCCCAATCCAAACTCTGACAAGCCAAGTAACATCCAATACTACTCCAGATAATCCAAAATGCATCCAAGGTGGAGCTCAACGTATGTATAGGGTAACCGTGACATGAGCACCAAGCCGTAGGCAACGGGGTATGCATAAACCCAAGAACCATCACTGTCAAAGCATATACCAATGTTAATAAGTGCGGGCTGAAATTAGCTCAAGCTTCCAAAAGCATCCGGATTCAATGACAAGCTCAAAGTCGT
This sequence comes from Lygodium microphyllum, assembly GCF_053477565.2. Classification (NCBI taxonomy): domain Eukaryota; kingdom Viridiplantae; phylum Streptophyta; class Polypodiopsida; order Schizaeales; family Lygodiaceae; genus Lygodium; species Lygodium microphyllum. The sequence continues at coordinate 111,226,931 of NC_141135.1, forward strand.
CCCTCGATGATCAATACATCATAGCATAACCCAAGACATACATCCGGAACCAATAGGCATATGTCAAAGCATGAAAGATAGCCTCAGCCCAAGAGTATTCATCATGCATTTACTGTTATAAATTGTGTATTTTCAGTCCCAAAATTAGGCCAAAATCATAGCATTACATGTAGCTTCAATCCCCCAATCAATCGGGATGCAATAGGCATCAAACCGGTTATATAGTCATGGCCAAACAAGCATATGCATACAAATACATGCTGTCTCAGACCTGAAATCTATTGTAGAAGTTTCTATCATCAAAATTTGGCAAATCTGACATCACCATCGCGTCCGGAGCATGCCAAAACCCAAACCTTACCTTGCCTGAATCGGGTTCCAAATGCCCGAGATATGATAAAAAGAGTGAGTTTTGGGCCAGATTTTGAAACAGGCATAAAAAAAACGTGAGCTGGCTCGGGGGGTCTGCTGTCCCACGTGTCAACAATGGTGCCCAAAGGGGGCACAAATGAGGGCCAAAGAAGGCCTACACCAAGCCTCAGTAAGCCTTGATAGACTGGAAGCAAGATCCAGGTGAAGGAAGCTCCAAGAGGTGTGAGCTATGGCTGCCCACAACTTGTTTACAGCCCGTGAGACCTGAGAACTGAAGTAAACCTTGAAGAAAATGATCAAATACCTCTGATGTAATGCCATGAAGGTGCCCAACAATGCCGGGAAGGTGCTCGGGAAGCCGGGGAGTGACGGAAGCTCGAAGGAGTCAGATATGGCTGCCGAGAAGGAGACCCAATGCAAGTAGGGAGTCGATGGGATGCTGAGAATGCCACGAACCAAGCTCAAGAGTCGGGAAGCCGAGCTCTGATACCAGTTGAAAGGGAGCGACGGATTGAAGGTTGGACTCGAGAGCTATAGCAGGAGAGCAAGAGCAAGAAAGGGAGAGTCTAGAAATGGGAACTCCAACAGTCACAATGTGTGGCCGGGCCTTTCTTTATTCAAACTGTCACTAAAAGAATAAAGAATAAAGTGACGGTGACGGGCGCCCGCCACCTGCAGTGTGCAGTGGCGGTGACTGTCAGTGTAGTAATACACGGGCGGCTAGGCAGAGGCACCTTTACCCCCAACACCTTGCACACATTAAAAGAATAGATTTTGCACACACTGGCAAAGATCGAGCCATGTAGATAAGGAGTATCATACTAAGGCCTAAGATACCATAGCAAGCCGCAATTGCATCCACTTCCCCTAGACAGTTGAGTGAGTCTATGGCTCCCAGTGCTACCCCTTTTGCTGCTCCTCGCACACATGCCACTAGACATGTGGCACACAGACAGCCTCATCTACCCCCACCTTATAGTACTCTTGAAGGTTTGGATGATTGGCTTGCTCACACCACTCCATGGGATTTCTCACTAGTAGCACTTTATGCATCCATTCCAAGTTCCCCCCGCACCGCGACCTAGGACCATTTCCCCACCTGGACATAAGTTCCATTGGCAAAGACATACTCGTGGCTGTATGCGATGGTGGCCATACATTTAGGCTAGCACCCTTAGGGTACACTACACTAGTCTCATATCATTTACCACTTTTAATTCTTTAGACTAATGAGTTGGGCCCATCATCATAACTAGAGTTGTTTGCACAACAAACCCATAGGGACTGATTGTATGGATGTGAACAAACATTTTTTAGAAGAAATGTGCCTAGATGTCCCACTATCAAAATAACATGTATGCTGCATTTCAGCAAGTAGCATGGGCTGTTGTATCCCCTCAAAGACAAATTCAATGAAGTATGAAAACCAAGATAAGACTCTGGAAGAGTGTTGAGTGTGATGTTGACAATCTCTTCATCATGTATCACCTCATCAATATTCATCCTTGGGTGTTGGCCATAATTGGCAAAGACTAAGGTGTATCTCTAGAGATGTGGGAGGAATTATTGTAAGCAACCTCGCGAAGACGTAGTAGGTCCACCCAATTGTCTTGACGATAGTCGACTACACGTTGGAGAGATTGCTCTAGCACTAGATTTGCCCCTTTTGTTTGTCCATTTCTTTTGTGGGTGATTGGCAGAAGAGAGGCTGACTTGTACTCCCAAAGCTTGAAAAGGTTTCTTCAAAAGTTGCACACAAACTATGGATCGTGATAACATTCCATGTTGCTAATATACATGTTCTAGGAAGAGTCTTGTTGTACCTTCTCCAATGGCAATTTTAGTAGCTAGAATGAAGTGTCCCATCTTTGAACCTATCAACCACCTCTAGAATATCATCAAATCCCTTCAACGAGGGTATATTGATGATGAACTTTGAAGTCCATGGATATAGATGACAATGGAAATGGGCAAGGGATGAAGCAATTCATGAGGACAATGACTCCATTTAGTGAAAGCTAACCTATTGGAGCACAATCCACCTCTCTTGCAGACAGGGCCCTAGTGGTCAAGCAGGTTATTTTGGTGACAGCTTGGTATATTGTCTCCTACTAGTGTTTCTCTCTAGAATGTGTCGCTCAACTAAACCACCTAATTCGGAACCTCCTATGGTCCAACTCAAATAGGTCCATGGATTCTTGTGCTAAGGTGGCTTTGAAGATCATCATCTATTATCACTCAAAAGGGGCCCTAGGTATCATTGATCTTGAGCACCAAAGTCAGGCCTGCTGCTAGGCAAGCTAGTGATCTGAGAGCTCACTCCAAGTGGCCACACATGGAGAGTTCTCCTCCAAGAGTTCTTTCAAGAGTGCAAAGCTCATCGAGGAGGGGAGTGAAAACCTTCTCTATTGAGATGGATCTTCATTATTGTTAAGAGCCATTCCCAAGACTGGCAGGCAGTGCCACGCAGGTAGGTGCCACGTGGCAGTAGTCGGCTGCATTTAATTCAGTCGACCTGATCATTTATGGGCATTATTTTCAGCCTATAAATAGGTTGTGTTTCCAGCAGTCTTGGCATATTGTGTCTCACAGATTTTAGCCTGCAAACTACAGAGATTGCTCTTAGGGCTGACAGAGATCAAGATCCTCGAGGTGAAGACATACGCAGATATTCTCTCTACACCCTGTGTATAATTCTGCATCCTTATATAGCATTCTTTACTACAGATTTTCTGTGTTTCACTGTCTCTTTCTCTCTCTCTCTCTTCTCTCTCTGTTCACACTCTGTCACGGTCATTGGCTTCCGCATTGCTTCACTCTAGCATGGTATCAGAGCATTGATCTATCTGAAGAGGAGTTTTCAACGCAACACAAGGCTGTGTTTTCAGCGTTCAAGTGAGAGTAGGTGGGCTGCGCATCAAACAAGGCTGAGACTAGCATGGGCGTGTGAGAAAAGAGAAGATTTGGTGAAGATGTTGCTGTTTTTGTTGTTAGAGAAGGAAGAAGGCTGCATTTTTTGCCTTCAAGTGCAGATTTTACCTTTTTATCACCTCTAGCGAGTGAAGAAGGAACGGGACAAGTGAACCTTAGCCCTAGTAGGTTGTATTTTCACAGTCAAAGGAGGCTGCTTTTTGTGTTTTGTGCAGGCATTGTATGTGAAGATGTCTTCTGAGGCCGAGATAGAGTTTTAGGTGAGCATGGACCAGAAGGTGCCCGTCCTACCGGCTCTTCCTTCATATCAAAAGCTCAATGGTGAGAACTACCGCATCTGGCGCATCATGATGCTTGCCATATTGAAGTCCTATCATTTGATGGAGCTTGTTGCAGAGGCTATCAATTGTCCTTCTTCGCAAGACAAGTCCATACTCTCTTCCAGTGAGAAGGCGGAGTTGGCAAAGGCTCAGGCACATTGGGATAAACTCAATGCTCACATTCGCTCATTTTTATTTCTCTCTTGTACTAAAGCTATCATCTCTCATATAGAGCATTTGACAGTGGCTAGGGAGATATGGCTAGAGTTGGATTCAGATGTAAAATCAGATGACCGTTATGAAGCAAGTTTCTTCGGAAGTGCAAATGAGGACTACGAGTGTCACCAAGTCATTATCCATGCAAGAGCATATCAACAAGCTAAGGCAGCTTCAAATGCAGATTCAAAATGCAGGGAATGTGATCACTTCTAAAGACATGGCGATAACTCTTCTTTCATAGTTACCGCCTCACTTCAGTGTTGCCTTGATTGATTCAGGGCGGTCTGAAACTCTTCAGTGGTGGGAAGAGTTGGTTCCTATGGTCTTGGACCAAGAGGAGCAACTGAAAGGAACCAATGCTTCGAAATCTAAGGCTTTGGTTGGTCAATCCTCTTTGAAGAAGAGGAAGGACCAAAAGAAAAAGAGAGAAGAAAAATCTACAAGGACAAAGACAAGGATTCTACTTATCACATGTGTGGCAAAAAAGGTCACTGGAAGAAGGATTGCCCCAACAAGGAGAAGAAAGAGAAATATTTAAAGGATTCCGGAGCGGTGTCTGCTCCCTCATTAGCTGCTTTTCTCCATTTGGAGGTGGTTGAGGATTCGACCTTGTCAGTTTCTGATGCTGCATTGATGGCCCCAGTTACTCGTGAGTGGATTGTTAACAGTGGTGCCACTAGGCATATGACTCCTTCCACAGGTGTTACTCATTTGCGGCCTTCTCATGGTCAGATTCTTATTGGTGATATTTCATCTATACCTATTCAAGGACGGGGAAACATGCATCTTATTCCAGATGGGCAAGGTGGTGCCCATGCATGTAAGGTACTTTATGTGCCGGCTTTGGGGTATCATCTTCTATCGGTGCACAAGATTTGTGCCCTTGGCCTCTTGGTCGAATTGGATGTGGATCCTTTTCGGATTCTTGATTGAGGATCAAGGCCGTGATTATGAGAAGAATGGAGTCTACAAGTTGCGGTTTTCTTCTGCCCTGACTTCTCTTCTTCTTACCTCCCAAACTCAGTTCCAACTTTGGCATGCTCGGTTTGGTCACCTCAATTATGACTACCTTCGAAAGGCATCTAAGGACTAGTTTTTTCAAGGTTTGTCGGATATTATGGTGAGTCAGCAGCCTTGTGTATCCTGCATCCATGGGAAGCAGACTCGTGATGTTGTTCCCAGCAAGGCTTCGAGGTGATCTTCAGCACCCTTGGAGCTTGTTTCTACCGATCTTTGTGGACTGATGAGGATGGACTCCCTTCGAGGGAGTTTGTATTTTCATGCTCATTGTGGATGATTACAACAGGATGACATGGACCTATTTCTTGAAGCTAAAGTCGGAGGCTTGCTCCAACTTCAAGGATTGGTTGCGCTTTGAGGAGAACCGATCGGGGCGGAAGCTGAAGACCTTACGATCGGATAAGGGCGGACTACTTGTTTCTAATGAGTTTGCTCAGTTTTGTGCAGATCGTGGCATACACTAGGAGTTTGCCAATACAAATACCCTTCAAGAGAATGGCATTTTGGAGTGGAAGAATCGTTGTGTGATCAAGATGGCCCATACCATGATGGAGCATCGTCAGACACCTCAGTGTCTATGGATTGAGGCTGTGTACTTCAGTTCACATCCTTAATCATTCCCCTACTTCCGCTGTTGTTGGTATGACTCCTTTTGAAGCTTACTTTGGATCAAAAGCCCGATGTTTCTTATTTTAGGATTTTTGGGTGTGATGCTTATGTTCACATCCTGAAGACACAGAGTGACAAATTTGAAGCGGCCTCCAGAAGACAGGTGTTTGTGGGCTATAACTCGCAATCTCAAGGCTACCGATTGTATGATCCTGTTAAGCAAGATATCTACACGAGTGGTGATGTTCGGTTCGTGGAGGTTCCAGTCCCAAAAGGGGGTGAGAATCACCCTGTACTTGGAGATCCCGGCGATAGCTGGGCCCCAACAACTGTTCCTCTCAAACCTCTGTCTCTTGAGGATTTTGGAGTGGAAGAATCGTTGTGTGATCAAGATGGCCCATACCATGATGGAGCATCGTCAGACACCTCAGTGTCTATGGATTGAGGCTGTGTACTTCAGTTCACATCCTTAATCATTCCCCTACTTCCGCTGTTGTTGGTATGACTCCTTTTGAAGCTTACTTTGGATCAAAAGCCCGATGTTTCTTATTTTAGGATTTTTGGGTGTGATGCTTATGTTCACATCCTGAAGACACAGAGTGACAAATTTGAAGCGGCCTCCAGAAGACAGGTGTTTGTGGGCTATAACTCGCAATCTCAAGGCTACCGATTGTATGATCCTGTTAAGCAAGATATCTACACGAGTGGTGATGTTCGGTTCGTGGAGGTTCCAGTCCCAAAAGGGGGTGAGAATCACCCTGTACTTGGAGATCCCGGTGATAGCTGGGCCCCAACAACTGTTCCTCTCAAACCTCTGTCTCTTGAGGACTCTTCTTCGGATGACGCACCTACTTCCCAGCCACCAGATTCACCGATTGGTCCTCCATTGTGACGGTGGACCTTCCAGAAACTTCAGCAGATGGAGATTACCGATGCAAGATTCAGCCTCCTCCTCGTTCGGCCCGTGACACACTCCGAGACTCACGGATCAAGGGAGTCCCTGAGGAGTGGCGACTGCAGGATGGACCGCAAAGGTCACGGCGGCACGAGGCACATACCATGGAGCTTATTTGCTCTAACTATTGTTTGATGTCCCCTGTTATGCAGGATAGAGAGCCTACATCAGTGAAGGAGGCTTTATAGTCTGATCATTGGCGGAAAATGATGGAAGCAGGGTTGGATGCTATTGAGCAGAATGGCACTTGGTACCTTGTGCCCCGTCCCTCTCATAAAAAGGTGATTGGTATCAAGTGGGTCTTCAAGACTAAGTACCATAATGATGGCTCTTTGGACAAGCACAAGGCTCACCTTGTTGCTAAAGGTTTTCACAGCACCTAGGTGTTGATTTCCATGATACTTTTTCCCCTACTGCTTTCATGGCGACTATTCGTGTTGTTCTTGCCTTGGCTGGTTATAGGAGATGGCATGTCTTTCAGTTGGATGTGAAGTCGGCCTTCTTGAATGGTGATTTGAAGGAGGAGATCTATGTAGAGTAGCCTCCTGGCTTTGGTTCCTCATATGGGAAGTTGTATAGGTTGAAAGGCCTTGTATGGCCTGAAGCAAGCTTCGCATGCTTGGAACGAGAAGATTGATTTGTTTCTGCAGGCCAAGTTGGGATATCAGTGCTCTAGAGCCAATCTGCAGCTTTATGTGCACACTTCTGAGGGTGGTCATGCGTTGTTTGTTTTGTATGTTGATGATTTGATTGTTGCAGGTGATCATGCCAAGAAGGTTGAAGATACGAAGGCAGCCCTACATCAAAAGTTCGAGATGATGGATTTAGGACTTCTCCATTTCTTTTTGAGCCACAAGATTTATCAGACTCAGAGGGGGATTTTCATCTCTCAGCAGAGATATGTACAAAAGCTCTTGGTGACTTTTGAGATGGAGGATTGTCGGTCCATTTCTACTCCTATGGATCCAAACTGGAAGGCCACTTCACACGCAGATTCTCCTTTGGCGGATGCTACCCGCTACTGTCAGCTGATTAGATCATTGATTTGGCTACTCAACACATGGATTGATCTATGTTTTGTTGTAGGTCTTTTTGTTGGGTTCATGAGTGCCTCTCAGCAGGTGCATTGGCAGGTTGCTCAAAGGATACTTCAATTTCTGAGGGGAACCTCTGACCTCGGGGTTTCCTATCTAGCAGGTACAAGTGCTTATGATCTTGTTCTTGCAGGTTGGAGTGATTCAGATTGGGCTTGCAACTTGAACCAAAGGCGGTCTATTAAAGGTTATTGTTTTACCTTGGGTGCTGGTGCTATCTCTTGGAGTAGCAAGAAGCAGCCCACGATAGCCCTATTTTTGACAGAGGCAGAGTATTGGGCTGCGTCTTCTACTACTTATGAGACTGTGTGGCTTTGGCATTTGTTGGAGGAGCTTGGCTGCCCCCAGACTCATCCTACTATTTTTTGGTGTGACAATGAGAGTTGCATTGCCTTGGCACGAAATCCTGTATTCCATGCCCGGACAAAGCACATCGAGATCCAATACCACTTCATCAAGGAGAAGATTCTAGATGAGACCATAGACGTGGAATACTGTAAGATCGAAGACAATCTTGCCGATTTGTTTACGAAGGCACTTCCCCAGGCTTTACTTCACCGACATTCCAGATCCCTCCGTTTGCTACCTTGTCCAGGATCTGAGAGGGGGTATTAAGAGTCATTCCCTGGATTGGCAGGCAATGCTATGCAGGTAGGTGCCATGTGGCAGCAGTCAGACTGCACTAGCAATCGGACTGCATCAGTCAGCTGCATTAAATTAAATGCAGCCGACCTGATCATTTATGGGCATTATTTTCAGCCTATAAATAGGCTGCATTTCGAGCAGTCTTGGCATATTGTGTCTCACAGATTTCAGCCTGCAAACTGCAGAGATTGCTCTTGGGGCTCACGGAGATTGAGATCCTCGACGTGGAGACATACGCAGATATTCTCTCTGCCCCCATGTATAATTCTGCATCCTTATACAGCATTCTTCACTACAGATTTTCTGTATTTCACTATCTCTTTCTCTCTCTCCGTTCACTCTTTGTCACGGTCATTCGCTTCCGCATTGCTTCACTCTGACAATTATAGCACCAACCACACTACCCAAATCATCCTTCCTTCGCAACGTTACTACGGGTCTGGCAGAGTTTGTGTGAGGCCCTAGAGCAGTAGGGCTCCAACATGCTAGGAGGAGATTGACTGACAATCAATCATCTGCAACCCAATGAGAGGATGCAGCTAGAGAAGTGCACTCACATTCAGTGGGCTGGTTGGGAGACTGTCCTTTCTTGATTCGTCAAGGTTTGGAGAGACATCTATCGAGGCACAGACCTAGAGATTATATAGTAGGTGACAAGATGCTGAAGAGAGAAGAGACTAGGAGGCAGGAGATTCATGCAATGATCTCCCAAGACTGGCTAGTCCCCCCCTCCCCCGGCATTAAAAACCCAAAACCCAAAAAAGAGAGAACTAGTGCAGCAAAGAGAGGTTTGGGCAGCACAGTTTTTGCCAGTAGGCTTCTCACTGCAAGTGGCAGGCAGAGTCAGTGGTGCCCTCTAGGCACTTTCTGTTTAGTACAAGAGGATAGCAGGTTAGCCCTTGACAGAGGACAACAGGATCTAGACTTCGCTAACATCCTTAGAGGAAGATCTGAGCCATTGGCCTCTAAGGGAAGATATGGAAATCGGATCAACTCATAGACTGGTCAAAAGTCCAGGAATGGTGCCTCTGGATCTCGAAGAGTCGTCTTTTGGATGAGTTGGATTCTTTTCTGAAAGAGTGGCTCTGGCTGACCTTAACATTCACCTAGAAGCCACTCAATTTCTTTGCTTACACGACCTGGATTGGAAGACATTTGTTGATATAGGCTGACAAGAGGCTCTGACATGGACTGAGGACCCTCACATAGCAAACATTGGATAGAGCAGTGCATCACGGATGCTTTCCACCAGACCACCTGGTGACAGCTTTGGGATAGCTAGTGGCTGAGGACAGTATCCTACTTCATATGGCATCTAGCAAATGGGAGCCTAGCAATTGAGAACTGGCTGACCCAGGTGCAGCCATGGAGTCTGTAAGCATTGCCCAAATCAGTACTTGGAGACTCCAAAGCATTGGCTTTGGTTTTGTGAGGCATCCCATTTGGTGTGGAGAGGAGTCTGTCAACTACTCTCGAGTTGCGCCTAACATGGGGTGCATCACTTGAGGGGTCTTTGAGTGGTAGTTAGCTATCTAGGGCTGCTATTTACTGTATGAGACATAGATACATGATATGATCTTTGTCATTGAGGAAGTTTCTCATATTGTGGTGGGTCTGGAGGCTTTGTCCAGCTGCAAAGTACTGGAGCCTACAACATCCCAATCAGAGTTATAGGAGATCATTGGGATACTGACAGGGTGGCACAAGTATGCTAGGACAAAAACTTTGTTATTGTCACCATTTTAGAAGAAAAACTCAAACATTTCAAGATTGAAAGACTTTACATGATTAATCAAGTGTGGAAGTTTATAGGTTTGTTAAATCATCTGAATCAGGACAGCATGACCTTCTAGGACTATGATTATGTTATGAATGTCATGTAAAATCTTTGATGATATCTTCATCGCATTCAAGACTATCATCAATCTCCAGGATAAGCTGCATATCATATTCCATCACGTTTCAGAAGGAGATTGCTGCACCCATACCTCTTTAAAGAATGAAAAAGACCTTGTGTTACCAAGAGGTTGCAGTTGGACATGCGGCCAAAGGTAGGAGCAAAGAGGTGGTTGCATGGCGATGGCAACCACCAGTGGCGATAAGAGGGACCACCCTCTACATGATGTGGCTATTGTGGTTAAAGAGACCACATCCATTGGGACCATTGATGTTTATCGGCCATTGAGTTGAGGGGGTCTTGCCATGAACATGGAGCTCATGATGATAAGGATATCCTTTTACAGGCCTTCAATGCTGTCCATGAAAGATTTTAACCACTTTGATTCATCATGCTAGAGTGGATAGTGCCTAACTGAATGCATTTGCAGGGTGTCCAATGAAGGTCCTTCAGTTGGTTTATGCTTGCTAGGAGAAGTGACCTTTGCCATGGTGTCACTTCTTGGAGCAGCTGCTTCTCCACATGGAGCATCTGCAAGGAGTCACTTATGTTAAGAAACTACCCATATCGTGTGCCTTCAAGTCATAATATACTCACTATGCTTTTCACTAGATGGTCTCTGTATGTGTTCTCTCTTTGAACCCCCATGTAGAAGAATCTGTATAATGGCATCCACAATGTACCACAAAAACTAACATTATGTCATCGGTTAACTTACGGATAGGATCATCTACACAAAGTTACTGGGGACATCCTCTGTCAAGATGATGAGCGAAGGGGTTTGAGCCCTAATTGGAAAGTAGTGGCTTGCAAGGAGATGAGTACAGTGAACTAGACACCACTGCACCCAAGTGATACAAAACATCTCTTCACATGTCTCCCTCCCTCTTTCCCTTATCTACTTAATTTTAAGGAGTCCTTCTGTCCTAAGTATAGGCCCACGCTATCATTGCCCTTAAAAATAAGTTATAGCTTTCACAAGTATTCTCAGTTTTACAATAGCATAGTTTTTCTTTGCTTCAGTTGTCACCTGACATTGTGTTGATGTCAACTTAGATTATAGACCTCAAATTGCCATGGAAAATATTGGGTGCTGCTGTAGTCACTTCTGATCTAAATTTGATACTTGCCATGATTATTACGTTTCTAAAACCAAACTAAAATTGTTCCTTTGGCTACAGCTGTGAAGGAATAGAATGTATTGACAGATTTATAGAAGCATCTTCTATTAAAAGCGAAATGTGAAAACAGCTTACCTGCAAGTTATTTCCCAAACATCCAGCTAGAGCTAAGAGTAATGTGGATTTTCCAGCACCTGGAGGTCCCAAAAGCAATGCCATTCTAGAGGATGGACAGGGCTTTGATCAGTTAGCATGATAATATGACAAAAAACCTGGAAGAGATTGGAAATCATGTTCCTTGTTCAAACGCACCTTCCAGGCTTTACGACCCCATTAACATTCCTCAGAACTGGAAGGTCTACCTTCTTTGATGGGAGAATATTTATTTTTGTGAAACAGGTCTGCAACACTCAAAGTAAGAACTGCTGATATTAGCTATAATGTGAATGACAAGGCTAACCCTCAACCAGCAGATGGCATTGCTGTACCAAAAACCTCATCTGGCTCAGCAACTTGCAATTTTGTAAAATGTCAACAGAGAACAATTTACCTCAAATATATTTTTAACAAAATTACTGAGGCTTGGAAGTGCTCGACTTCCAACATGTACATCGGCATTTATTGTGAGATTTTCAAAACGCACTTCAACCACTGGAAGCTCAATTCGCACCCTACATTAAGAATGGCACAAATCATCATACTGTGAAAAGAAAACTAAATGTACAAACAGTTACAAAGTTTAACTGGTCTAGTACATCCTCAAACTGACTGCCTACCTATCAATCCTCTCCTTGAGTCGTCTGAGTAGACGCTCATTATCTTGATCCGTTGTTGCAAAGGCTTTCTCTAAGAGACGTTGCCGTTCACCTTTGCCTAGATGTCTGACATCCACAGCCGAGCTGTGATTTGCATCTTGAAGAAGAGCTGTATATAGTCTTTTGTAGCTTGGCAGTTGCTCAAGGGATGCCCATTTCAATGCTTCTAAGTCATCTTCATCATACTCCCTGCTGCTTGAACGTGTTGGGAAAGCTCCACCTGCATCTTGCCATACCCTTGATCCTCCATGCTTTCTCTCGAACCAGATGTCACCTTCAGGCACAGCAGGACTGGCCATGGCTGCCTAATAGCTTTGCTTCTCGGATGCCCTAATTCCGCCAATTTAAGAAATTGCAGCTCTAATTTACATTTAAAAGCAGACAATGATGCAGAAAAAAAAAAAAAACTGGAGGCTATTGAGATGCTTTGAAAAAATCAGCAATTCAAAAACTTATTTTGCTATAGAATGAGTTCACTTATCAAGTCTGATTATCAATGGCTATATATTCCGAGAAATGTTGTAACGGGCATGCCAATGTCTGATACAGATGTGCAAATTCAATGCAGAGGCTGAAAACGTGCAAAATATGATTGCGGCCTTTCCGACGAGTGTATTTTGAGAACGAGTCCACTTATCAAGGTTGATAATCAATGGTATATGTTCTGAAAAATGTTTGTGAGGGGCATGCAACGTCTGATACAGAAGTACAAATTCAATGCAGAGGTTGATAACGTGCCAGCCTTTCCGATGGATTTACTTCAAATCTAGCATCAGAATACAAGCATAAAAATATTGTGGATTATCCCTCCTTTGTTTTATAATGCTGTAAATAATGATCAACTCAATACATTAAGACGTCAGAGTACAAGCCTTTAAACAAGGTTATCATCGCTTGTTCACTAAAAAGGTGTTGCATCGACTTCAAGTTTTACGAGCAGTCCTACTTTACGAAGTGTTTCTGGAGCGATCCTTCTTTACAAGACGACGCATGACGATGATTAGCGCTAAGCTGCTTACTTCGGCGGTTCAGAAATTAATCGGCTTGTAATAGCGGGCAACGGCAGCATCAATCTGTATGGTTGCCGTTTGGATATGAAGGACCATGCAAACAAAAAAAGCTTCGCTAGCTTGCTGAGGTCGACGACAAATTAGGCGCAGCGACTTTCTCCTGTCCAGACGCCACAAAACCTTCATGCAGAGAAAATAATCAGACAAGTTTCCCGAAGCTCTTGTCGGTGCAGGACTCAAGCTCGAATTAGCTGCGGCTGTCGGAGGTATAATTAAGGAATAATGCACGGACGAAGAAGAAACGAAACCTTGAAAGACAAAGAAAACGCCGAAAGGCAGGGGAACGGACGAATAACAGAAGCGCAAGTTAAGATCAAAAGATGGCGGCCACCTTAGACGAGACAAAGGCAAGAACGCAGATATGGAAGCAAATAAATGATGAGGACGAAGAAGACGCAGAAAACGCAGACACAGAAACACGGGTGGTAGGCACGCATATATATAATTGTGTTTGCATTCGCTCTTTAAGAACGGGGTTAGTAGTTTTTCTTTCGATCACAGGAATACGAGGGAGTCTGTGTTTTTCTTATTTTGTGGAACGCCACCTTTGCAAAAGGTATGACGTGAAGAGCGAGACGGGAGGAGAGAGCGTAAAAGAGAAAGACAGCATAGAGAGAGAGAGAGAGATGATTGTTTGTTATTTGTTACCATAAAAAAGGGGGGTGTTTCAAGAAAAGGTCCTCTTTTCCCTAAGGCCCGGGTTGCACCTAGGGCACTCGAGAGACCCCACTCCCCTCACAATCTCACGGTTGCACTCACTACGAGGAAGGGGAGTGGGTTTTCTTACCCCCTACATGCTACTACCCCTTGCCCCTCACAATCTCACGGTTGCACTCACTACGAGGAAGGGGAGTGGGGTTTTCTTACCCCCCTACAGGCTACTACCCCTTGCAAGAAAGTGAGGATTAGCCGAGGGCTAGTAGTGCTAACTTCCCCCCATTTCTCAACGGCATGTGTATAATATTTGACAACTAATGAGAATTAGAACTCTAACAATGGCTTTTCCCCGTCTATTCCAAATCTTTTATTTTTTACCGGCTTGGTGTGACCACTATTAGGCTGTAAATGATGCCCACATACAGAGCCCCATTACCCCTGCTATCCGTGGGTGTGATAAGGCTCATCACATGTTCCCCATCAACTTGATGTGACCAAGCTCGTAGCATAAGAAGTTTTGGACATTTGCCTTCCACTTTAGAGGTACCACATACCTCACTAATGGAGTTGATGATAGGGGGTTGTTAGGGTAGCCCTTGTCTTCTACTACTTAGGAGGCACCACATACCTTCTAGGTGCAATTCGGGCCAAAGGGCTACTACTTGCACCTAACCCCGCCTATGCAATGCCTTTTAAGCGAAAGCTCATGAAAAATGTCAAAAACTTCTTGTGCTACAAGCCCAATCACATCAAGTGGTAGTCCTCTAACCCCAACCACACTTAGCTAGGTACATGATCACTTTATGATGTTATTGTAATAGTGGGAAATTGTCTGAAATTTCTTGTGTGGATTGTATTTTGTTGGTTTGATATAAGTGCCTATGACTAGCTAGTAAGCATAATGCTTGATTTGTATCTCAAGCACAACTACCAAATCTAGATGTTGTTCACACTAGATGGAACTTCATCCTGTGTTGGCAAAAAATGTGTTTGCATCCTGCCACAAAAAGATTCATATGGCATGAATGATGAGGAAACTCCCTCAAAAAGTCATGTAATACCACAAAAAACATGATGGCCTTGAAAATTGGTTGCACAAAAACCCTCCACGAGCATGTTCCACATGGTAACTCGCATATTGGAAATGATAAAAATGGGTATGGAATACTTCAACTTTTGAAATATGTACAAGACATCACTCCATAAATAAAGTTGCAAGTTTTATACAAATAACAACATATTTGAAATTGTTCTTTTTTCTTTGGATGGAAACTACAACTATACCTCATAGAGCATGGGAATGCAACCTTAAATTTGTTTCCTACAAATCAAAACACACATTGCAACAAAGTATAGAAGTCTACAAATTATGAAGATATGACTATCTTGCCTTCATAGCCTTACAACCCCATTGTGACAAGGAGTAGCAAGGGGCATAAATTGTACTAGCTCTAGATAGATGGTTGTGTGATGGTATTTGTTAGGGATCCATTAAGATAGTCTTGAAGGACACCTCCACTTAAACATGCATATTGTAAAGTCTTAGGGCTTTAGGTCATCTTGTCCTTTCAATGGGTTTGCTTCATTAAGGCTTAGTGTTGATGGTCTAATTCAAGCACACCAGTGTCTTTCAAAAAAATAAAGTTCAAAAGTCTAATATTATCATTGTACCATGGAAACTCTCCTAACCTTCCATTGACATGTTGACTTTGGCTCTTCAATATGGTGATTTTAGTTGTGGAAGTTCTTGGATCTTAAGAATGGGCTATAAAAAGGATCAAATTAATTGCGCACTTAACTTGACATATCTAATCTCTTGTTGTTTGGTTCTATAAGAGGCTATTAAAGGGGGATGCAACACTAAAAGTGCCCTAATGACCACTATAGTTGAGCAAGCAAAATAGTTTGTTCCAATAGAAAGGCGTGTATAATGAAGAATTTAAAAAGATGCATATAAAAGAAAAGAAGGTGTGAGTGTCATTTTTCATAAGTTGATTGGTGCATGTGGAGTTGTGGTTGGGTGTGACAGGGTAAGAAGCTGGTGTGGAAGGTTTGAAGAATTTCCACTATAATTTTCATATTGTGAATTACGATGGCATCATGAGCTTTTGCTCTAGAGGCACCACATACCTAGCTAAGTGTAGTGGGGACAGGGGGCTAGTGATCCCCTAGGGGGGAGAGGCATGTGAGCCCTTGCACCTTGCTCCCACCCCACTTAGCTAGGCATGTGGTGACTTGAGCATAAGCACATGATCTTGAACACTATAATTTTGAAAAACAATGGAAACTGACCCCTTATCCCACTTGGGAAAATGTCAAAAACTTCTAGCGCTGCGTAAGGGTAGATTTTGCTTGGGGCCAACGCTAATTTCAAGCACTTGGTTTGCGCGTTTGGGTGGGGGGCTCGGGACTGGGGAGGCTTAAGGCAGTGTTCGGGAAAAGGCGGGTTCGCTTCATCCTAGGGCCGGTTCATTTTAGGAGAAAACTCGTTCGATCCAATCTGAGGAGGAATTGTCTACTTGTGAAAAATACATGCGAAAAGGATTTAGGCCGGTTCATCTTTATCATAGAGGGAGAATATCCTTCTCATGATTAATGTAGAAGGATAAGATCTTTCTAAATATAAATGAAATAGGATTTTTAATAATACAATATATATTTAGCTAAGTGTCCACTGTCAACTTTCAAGTGAAACTTTAAAGTTTAAACGTTTTAAAATTTAGCCTTAATTATAATTAAAGCTGGCTGCTGCTGACTACTGTCAGTAAATTGGAGAGAGAGTGCCAAGTGGAGACTCGAGAGTTCAATGTTCATAACTTCATCATGGCACATGCAAAGTTGCAGTTCAAAAGATGCGTGGCGCCGTGGCCCTGGGCACTTAGAAGTTAGTAGATTGAATCCAAATTCCAAAAGAACTTCACAAGTTCAAACTTCACAGCCTCAGACTCTCGACTCTCAGGTCGGAACTTCCAAGTTCCTCGACCTGCACGCTCAGCGCTGCCTCTCGAGTCTCGACTCGAGTCTTCTGGAATCTGCAAGCCTCAAGGCCGCACGGCGCAGGCTGCCTCTCGGGATTCCAGACTCCTGCAAGGCCGCAGGCTGCCTCTCGGGTCTCGACTCTCAGCCTCGGCCCTCATTGCGTCTCGAGCCCCAGGTGGCAGGACCCGCAGGCTGCCCCTCGGCCCTCATTGCCTCTCGAGCCCCAGGTGGTAGGAGTCAGGACCCGCAGGCTGCTTCTCGGCCCTCGGGTCTCAACGTCAGTGCCTCTCAGGCTCTCGGAACTTCCTGCAGGGCCCAGCCGCCCAGGCTGCCTCACTGCTCAGTCACCAGTGCCTCTCGAGCCTCACTGCTCAGTGCCTCACCTGCAGGCTGCCTCTCAGACAGTCGTGACTCCAGAGTCCACCTGGAGGCTGGCACCGTCCAGGCTCCTGCCTCTTGGGGTTTCAACTTTCCGTGGCCCGCCTCAGACTCCAGAGTCCAAAGCCTCGGCCCTCGACTCTCCAGTGCTGAGTGACCGTGACCCGTCTGGCGTCTAGGCTGCCGCCTCCTGGCCCCTGGGGCCTCGACTCTCCAGAGTCCACGCCTCTTAAGTCCTGGGGCTACCGCCTCCACGCCTCCTGAGTCCTGGGGCTGCCGCTTCCTGGGGCTGCACCGCTGCAACCTCCAGGCTCCCGCTACGACCTCCTACTACCTAGGCTCCTGGGGCTTACTCCCGCCTCCTCGGGCCTCCAGGCTTCCACCTCCAGGGGAGGCTGCGACGCTGGCTGCTGCCTCCTGAACTAAGAACTTTGAAGGCTAACTCGTGAAGGTGAGAATCATATTTAACAAATAATGAGTGATTCAAAATAGCAAAGAAAGGTGAAAGGTGGTAGTTCTAAGTTTACACGATCAATCATCATTTGATAATACTCCGAAGTCTGATGGAAAGTACTTTGTATGGCCAACAAAGCTCGTAGGAGCACTTGCTTTGTCAACCATAGACACAAACACACACGTCACACAAACACACACACACACACACACACATATATAGAGAGAGAGAGTGTGTGTGTGTGTGTGTATAATAATATATATGTGTGTGTGACATACATGTGCAATGTGCATTGTGTGTATATGTGTGTTAGTGAAAGCTTAAAGGCAAAATATTAGTACTAATTTTTATTTTTATTTTGCTATGTGGTTGTTACTAGGTTAAAAAGCTTTGTGAGACATTGTAGTTTGAAGATAGAGGTTGGCTATTGGAGGAGCTTAGATTTTCAAAGGGAACGAATGCCTAACAAAAGGTAGAAAATTTCAACGATTATAAAAAACACGGTAAGATCGCAACCACTCTTTTTAACTTTGAGAATGGCACCTAAATTGAAAGATAAGAGACAAGGAAACCTTCTTGCATGGGTTGGGATTGAAAACATAGCCAAGCATCCTTCTAAAAAGTTAAAAGAAAATACGGATGATATTGGGGGCTCAACTTCAATTAATGTGTTATCTTCAAATGAATCATTCGATAACATGTCACTTGAAGAAAGGGCTGAATTTGAAAGGAAAAAAGAAGGACGCTTACTTTTTCAAGAGGATTGGCTAGACCAATTTAAATGGCTTGTTTATGATAGAGATGAAGTAAAAATGTTTTGTAAATTTTGTTTGAAATATCCTCATCCCCATAGTGCATATTCAAAAGGGGGATCTATAAATTTTAAAATTAGCAACTTGAAATCCCATGTTCGCACATCATGTCATAAGTTTGCTATGCAAGCTATTTTACTCGAAGGAAAAGACTCAATTGAAAAGAGTGTTAAAAAAATAAGAGAAGTAAAAGATGAGGCATTACTTTCATTATTTAGAACGGCATATTTGATTGCAAAGCAAAATTTGCCATTTTCTGTGTTTCCTGACATGATAAGCTTATTGCAAGATTGCCATGCACCATACACTACTAGTCTTTATAATGATGATAAGGCATGTGCTGAAATGATTTTTTGCATGGCATCGTCTCTTATGAAAAGTACAATAGAAAAGGTTTCAACTAGTCCATGGTTTGGTGTTTTAATTGATGAGTCAAATGATATCTCCTCACATGGACATATGGTTATTTATTTATCATATCTCGAGGCTGATTGTGTTCCTAAAACAAGCTTTTATGGTATCATACGTGTGCATGATGGCACTGCAAGGTCTTTGTTTGAGGCTATTATTAAAGAGCTAAAGAAATGTAAGCTAGATTTATCTAGATTTGTTGCATTTGGGTCTGATGGATGTTCCACAATGGTGTCCAGGCCTTATTGAAAAAACACGTTAATCCATTTTTAACATCAATTCATTGTGTTGCCCATCGTAGTGCCCTTGCAATATCTAGTGTAGCAAAAGAGATGCCTTATTGCAAAAAACTAGAAAAACTTATTAATGCTATAGCTTCGCATTTTAATGTTAGCACGAAGAGATTAGAAGGGTTGCAAGCTATGCAACAAGATTTGGCATGTCCCATTCTTCGACTTGAGCATACTTTTGATGTGAGATGGTTAAGTAGATATAGAGCTATTAGTAGAGTGTGTAAGTCTTTAGATGCAATACTTGATATCACTAAAAGAGAGGCATTGCATATTTATGAAGAATTGGTTGAGTTTGAGTGTGTTTATTGCTTACATTTCTTAGCTGATATTTTGAGAGGTTTAACAACACTAAGCCAAATGTTTCAAAAAGACTTTGTAGATGTCACCACTATAGATAGTCTTGTAAAGAACGAAATTGTATCCATAACACAATATTACATTGATTGTCCTCCTGTTGATGTGAATGCATTAACTATTGGAGTATATGGATATGATATCCTTCCAGACTATGGGCCTGAAAAAGGATATTTATATACATTAAGAGGTGCTTTGCATGGGAAGAAATTTTATGAGCATGATTTAAAACGTAAAATTAATGGAGAAGACTTTAACAGGGCCTTAGAATTTCAAGTTGCTTTTGCCAATTCAGTGGTAAGTAACTTGAATTCTCGATTTCAAGATAATTCTATACTTAATTGTTTAAAAATACTTGTGCCTGCACAACATCCAATACATGAGAAGGCCTTAAAAAACTATGGAACCCAAGAGATAGATCAATTAACTTCATATTATGGTTTTCCTAAAAAGCTAAATATAGAAGAATTCCCTGCAATGATAGAAGTTGACGAGTTTAAGAAAGAATTTAGAAATTTTAAGCATCAAGCTTCTAGAGATTGGATACGATTCACATTGTTAGAAATAACTTCAACACTTGCTTGCAATAGTATGTGGAGGGATGCTTATCCGAATATTCTTACTCTTTGTCAAGTAGCTCTTGTCCAATGTTCGAGCATTGCTATTTGTGAGAGAGGTTTTAGCGCTCGAACTGTGATAAAGAGTAAGCTTCGTAATCATTTGGAGATTAAGAGTTTAGATGCATTAATGAAAATCTTTATTGAAGGGCCTTCTAAGTTCACTGATATAGAGTTCATTGAGAGTATGGACTTATGGGCTGAAAAAACACATCGCCATTTATACACAGCACAAGGAATTTGTTCATTGATTTTGCAATAAATTTGCATATTCATAAGAGCAATTGATTTTTTATGGCCTATGATGATTTTGAAGTCACTATGCATTATTTGCACTTTTGTTGTTTTGATTCTTTTGACTCTTAATCATTTTCCTATGTTAAACTTATTTTTCCCTTGCTGGCTTCTATCTTTTGAATAAAAATCTTCCAATTTGTTTTTAGATCATGCTTGCTTTTATAAAATGTACTTGAACTTTTTTGTTTATAATGTTGGTTGTATTTCATTATGTTCTCTTTTATGTTAGTTTTTTTTTTCTTTTTGTATCATGATTGCTTTTCATAAAATGTGTTTTGACTTTTTCTAAACTTTTTTATTTTTTGTTTTGCTTAAGTTTTTTTTTCTTTTTGTATCATGATTGCTTTTAATAAAATGTGTTTTGACTTTTTCTAAACTTTTTTATTTTTTGTTTTGCTTATATTTTATTATGTTATCTTTTATGCTAGTTTTTTTTTCTTTTTGTTTATTCTATGCTTTTAATAGTTAACTTCTTTTCTTTTTGGGTTTCTATTTTTTTTTAACGTTCTCTTTGTCTTTGTGCCTATAATGTGTATACTTCTCTGAGGCCATATGGCATAGACCCACTAAGAGACATAGAAACAACTTGCATACATTTGTTTTTATCTATTTAAATTTTAGATATGTAATGTAGATCAAGTTACTAATGATAATAAGGGTTTTGATTTCTAAGGTATAAGAGAAGTAATTGAACAAATTCCAAGGAAAAGTTTGAGATAAAAACCCTTTCAAATAATAGAAAAAAATGATTATCCTTTCATTAAAGATTTAAAAAGGAATTTGACCGATTCAATTTGTAGAATCAAGGGAATTGGGCCGATTCGATTTAGAATGTAAAGGTTTTGTAAGGTTCAAATTTTATGAAACCGCCTTAGGTTAAGAGAAGAAGGATCTATGTTAGGCTCACAATTTTTTTTTTCCCGAACACTGGCTTAAGGAGGGGCCTCGGCCCTCTAGGCTCCTCTTTTTTTCTTTTCGAGAAGGCTTTAAAAATCTGGATTTTTTTGATTTGGCGCTTGCTTTTCGAGTGCACGTGTTGCACGCACAATAAAAGAAGAAGAAGAAGAAGATTGTGTGGCCCGCCGCCCCAGCCAGCAGCCACACGTGAGCTCATTTTTAATTTTTTGACTATTAATTCTAGTCACCTAATGACGTGGCCGCTGGCGTCTGCTCTTACAAGGGCAAGATGACGTATGGCATGGGCTGTATCCGAAGCGCACGAAAGAAAGGAAAGGCTTGCCAGACAGCCAGAGCGCTTCTTGGCAAGTTAATGGCAACTTACTACTTAACAGAGATCCGCGGGTCCCGCATCTCTCCCGGTGGAATGTACGGACAGGATTCGGTGGGAGCCTGGAGGCCCAGCCGCCAAACGACACGTCACACAGCCCCTGGAGCCTGGGCGCCCCCGGGGCCCCCGGGCCCCGGCCCGCTTGTCACATCGACAAAAACATCGCTCGAATAACCCTCCTCTCTTGCGTTGCGTGTTGCACAATGCTTACCAAACTGCGTCACCACATGTCGAGAGCCCAACCGTCGCCTTTTATTACGCAACCGGAACTTCCAAGAATACCTTTAGAGGGCGCTTCCTTTGTGATTAATCACGAGACGTAAACACTTGGGGCCTGATCGGTTTTCGTGAACGTGCCTATATCCATTGCGCATGATCGTGGGTTCAAACTTCAAACCCCTCTTGTTTTGCTATTCGACCTGCCATATCTATTATTAGGTGCCCATCAATTGATAGTTGGAGGACTTTTTTTAAAAATTCAATTTGGCACATAGCTAATGTTCATTGTGCATGCATACATTCACTTTGTTGCTTTCCCTTAATTTAATGAACAAAGCTATAGTAAAAGGCTCATTGATTCTTGTTATCGTTATTTTACGCAATTTCTTAGTCTTTCTATTTGTAGCCGTTACTTTGTAATGGCAATTACCTAATTTTTGTATTGACTAACGGGAAAGGGATCTATACATCTGCGAGACGGTATCAGGTCTCATAAGAAACCTTTGATGATATGTCTAGTTTCAATAAAGCAGAGAAAAAGCCAATATAAAGTAGCCATGACTAAAAATATAACCAGATTAAAGTATGTCATCCCAATCCGGAATAAGCCCCATAAAAAGATATTCCCATTAAACCAATTACGAGTATACCGGCTACAGTACCTACTAGCCACAATGGAATCCTTCCAGTGGAATTGGTCGTTTCTCCTATCTTCCCCCAATCATATTCTCAGTCTCATTATCTAGTCACGACATAAGTTGAGAGCATCGTGCATTAACTATTCTAGTATTGTCCTCTTTACCCTATAATAATTTCTAAATAATCATTCGGCTCGCATGAGCGTTTAACCTAGTTGACTTGTCAAATGGCTAGCTAAAGATAGGAGCTTTATCAAGTATTCACTTAACAACCTAGGGATTTCAAACAGATTTACCTTTTGGAACCATAAAAGAGGAGCTTCCATTTTGGAAACAACAAAATTGCATTGTCTTCCCTTCACGCGAAGCATTTTGATAATATTAGGAGACACAAAAGTTTGGAGAAACTTTTGCTTATGCAACTTTTCCAATAGTCTTTGTGTTACTAACAACTAATAAGAGATTGAGCAACCTTATGCGGAATAGATTTTCAACTAGCTATTGCCTACACTCAATCTAAAAAACTCATGATGTGGGAAGGTAACAAAATATCATAGGCATCGTTTTGAAACAATTGTACACAATTCTAGATTTCTCCATGGAAAGATGCTCTTATTACCTTGTGTGGAATTACAATTTAGGCCCTTTAGTATCTAGGTTTAGTGTGACCCCATGATTCGCACATAGGTAGTCTTCCCTCTCCTCTCAATCTCCCTTTTTAAAAATGAGCTTTAGAGAGGCCTTTAAACAAGTCCAAACTTGTGCAATCAAGCTTCATTACAATCCCTCCACTTATGCAAATCAAATTTCAAATGTACACGAGCAATCTCAAACCAACACACCTTGACTTGGGCACTGATTTCTTCCAAGGACCGCACAAAATTTTCACCTGTCATGGCACATACCTTCATACAGCCTTCTAAAGATCTGTCTTCACATCTTAATATGGCAATATGTATGATCCATAGTTTATAGCGTAGTCCATAAACTACAAATCCAACCAACATTTCTAGAGTATTTAACAAGGTAAAAAAATAAGGGACCCCTATGATTTTTAGTTTATAGATAAGTGAGCAAATGTTTAGTTGATCAACATTAAAGAGCTTAGAAAATTGGGTGAATGTTAAGATATAACCCTATTTTTTAGCTATTTTGGGAAACTTTAAGCTAGAATATGTAAAATATTTATATATAGAGCTATTTTTTGAGTTTTAAAGCCTAAAATTTAGGCCAATGACCAAGAAAACCTTCGAAAAATCCCTAAGTTTAGAGTAATCCCACCTTTAAATTTTGAAATTTACCTTTACAACAATTAAGAAAATAAGAAATGAGGAAGCCTTCACCATATGAATGATTTCAGTATAAAAACCTTGAAATATAGGCATTTTACCTCTTAAATTTCCCATTTAGACATCCTTCACCTTTGGAGAAAAGGATATTCAACAATGAGCATCAAATATATTCTCCATGAATATGTGACTTTCTTCTCCAATCTCATGATTTATAGATGAAATTTTAAGGGGAAAAAAACTCTCAAAAAAGAGTTGAACTACATGTGTGTGTGCAAGCACACATGCATGCATGCATGTGTGTTTGCACATGTGCATGTATGCGTGCATGCGTGTGTGTCTATGATGCACATGTTTCTAATTCATTCTCCAAGATCCTCATTAGAATTCCCTTGGACATTAAATAGTTAGTTTCCAATATTGGTATCAATATGTACATTTAAGTTAAGTAGATTATAAGGATGGCTTACAAAAATGTCTTGAAGTTGATACAAATTTCTTTGTACATGGAAGTAATATCAAAGTCTCTACCACCCAAAAGTGTATACTATGCATATACATGTGCATTCCAAAAGGATACCTTGTAACACATGAATATCTAATAATAACCACCCTATAAATGGTTCTTTTAAGATTATAAATCACCCTACTTCAAGCTTATAAGAATTTCTAGTGTATAAAGTCCCTAAGATTGTGAATCATTCATATATTAGCTTTAACAAATATGATGAATAGTGCATTACATGGATATTGTCCTCTTACATTATCACCCTATGCACCCCATAATAACCTCATGTTGTATGCTCATGTTATGTAATGTAGCAAGTGAGTCCCCAATGACACGTTTGTGCAAGTACACAAACCTTTTGATAGAGGAAGTTTACAAATAAGATATTACTTTTGACCATTTAAAGTATGTCTCCTTAATCCAAACGATGGATCTTATAGTGTGATCCTCCCACAATGTCTTATCACATTTGCAAATGGAGCCTTGTATAGAACTACTTTGCAAATGCATGAGAATGCCAATATATGTGGGCAAACATAAGCATTAAACGTATCACAAGGAATCATATAACTATATTAATGTGCTATAAGTGCTTCATCTAGTTAGTCGATGTTGTACTTCAAGCTTGTTGAAGTAAAAGTAGTAGCATTGTAGCATCTCTCAAGCTAGTATCACGATAAATGCATGTTTCCACCTCCATGAATATTGCATGTGAGAATTTTTAGGGAAGACACATTGTTTAAGCGTACTTTAACTTGAAATGTTTTATTCAAAGCATAGGAAAATGAAAACTTCTAGGCACTTAGATGCCTTAGTTACTAAAATGTGTCTATGTGTGTGTGCATGTTCATGCATGCATGCTTGTGCGTGAATAAATCTCTCTCTCTCTCTCTCTCTCTCTCTCTCTCTCTCTCTCTCTCTCTCTCTCTCTCTCTCTCTCTCTCTCTCTCTCTCTCTCTCTCTCTCTCTCTCTCTCTCTCTCTCTCTCTCTCTCTCTCTCTCTCTCTCTCTCTCTCTCTCTCTCTCTCTCTCTCTCTCTCTCTCTCTCTCTCTCTCTCTCTCTCTCGCATGTGCATGTGCATGTGTATGCACACACACATGCCTATGAAAAAGAGCATGTATTCAAGTGAAATTACATATGATTGCTCATCCCTTCTTCCTATTTCAAGATTTTATGAGCACATAGTTGTATCATGCCTATGAAAAAGAACATCCATTCAAGTGAAATTACATATGATTGCTCATCCTCTCTTCCTATTTCAAGATTTTATGAGCACATAGTTCTATCAGAGAACAAATATGAGTCTTTTAAGAAAAAGGTTATAATGTGAAGCATCATATCAAGTTGGATGGAAAACCTAATACATTTGGTATAATTCCTTAGTAATCACATGATTTAGTGCAAGGAGACCCCTCATAAGCCATGACTTTAAGTTGTATTTTTCCATGATCTTTAAAAATTATACCAAGCAATTTTGATATAGAAAAATAAAACTACCTACTGTTGACATGACAACAAAAGCAAGCCACCTAGTTCATAAGGGTTAAAAGGAGATGATCTCATTGTCCAAGAGGAGGAAAAAGGATTCTGGTCCTCTCATTTAAAAAGCATTCATAGTGTGTGCTGCAACTCCAAACACTTCAACGCTAGTTTTAAACTCAATAACGGCATGCTTATTTTCTTGTCATTTGAAGAGTGTACTTAAAGAGAAGAATGAAGGTTATTTTCCTTTCATTTAAAGAGGTTCGTTATTATCTCCCCAAAAACTTCAATGCAAGCTTTAAGAAGGGTAATTTTCCTCTCATTTAAAGAGGGTTCTTGATGTTACCTCCTTTATTACTTCATTTTGGAACCATAAAATAGATAGATTTCAAAAGCGTGTACAAGTAACAACAAGAATTTACTACTTCATTTTTGTAGAGCATCCAACTTGTTGAATTATGCTTCATAAGCCATCTATGCACAATTATGTTGCCAAGATAAAAGAGGGCAATGTAGAATTTTTCAATGGTTAAAGATGCCATCAAGGATACCATTTGAAGGCCTTGTGATGAATATGTATGGTACACTATAATGTGGGAGAAACAAGATGACACTTTTAAGTACCATGATTATGAGCATATGTTATTTTTCTTGTATCTTGTTTTTGGACTTCAGTATAGAAAACTCTTAACCTCATTGTTTTCTTGCATGGAACAACATGTCATTCAATTTCATGGAATAAAATCATGCTTGGGATTGCAATTATTAATTACATCAACTTAGCATGTGCATTTCACCTCTTTTATGAATATGTTTGTTATTATAGCCTATTTATGGGGCACATAGTTATAGAGCCTACAAGTGTAATTATGTGACAAGATCAACATTGAGAGAAGTCTATATGCTTGTGTCCAAATACAAGCATGTGTTTGAGTGATGCATTTAGATTCTAGCTTCTTAATGGGATACTCATTCTTTTATTGCTACTCCATCGAGGCTTTATTGATTGAGGATTGTCTATTGGATATCTATATGTGAAAGACGTTTGTATGAAAATGACACCAACATATCATATATTAAAATTTGAAGAATTCAATGTACACATTTCTTTGAAAGACTGACAAACATGAAAATGAGATCTACACAAAACAATGTTAGGTTTTGATGAAACATCACTAGAGTTCATGTTACTCATGTATGATTGCATATTCATCATAGATGCAATCTTTAAGCATAGCTTCACTTCATTCCTTGCTATATAGATAGATGAAACAAAAATGATTTAAAAGTATTTAACAATTCAACCTCTAAGAATTCACTTGCATCATATGAAGGTTGTCTTCTCCTAAAACATTTAGCATGGATCTTGGAGTGAAGGAAGAGGGATTCTAGTCTTAACCAGCTTGACCATTATTGTTCACTAATGTACATATATATTATTTTTGTTTATTATTTTCCCAACATTATTGTCTTGTCTTTTGTTTGTAAGGTTTTATTCATTGCATTTGTAGATTCTGAATTGGCAAAAACTTTCTTCAAAACAAGCATTAAATTGCAAAAATCATTAAGGCCAAAAACATTTCAAAAAATGCAATTGTAAGAAAATGATTAAGTTGCTAACTAGAAGAGTTTTTAGAATAATAAAGCATCTAACTTTGGTTGCTCAAATGTAATTAATGAGAGAATATATGGTTAATTGAAGAGGTTGGCCATTAAATTCCTCCATTCTTTAATCCATGTCAGGGGTCACCTTTTCAACCATTTTTCTCTTGGAACTTACAAAATTTTGCATAGCTGATATTTTTACACTAAAGCATGTCCATTCGTCCCTCCTTCATTTATTGTGCCATTCTCTTTTCTGCACTTTCTCTTCTTCTCTATGCTATTATCGCTTGGTTGATTCTATTATGCTAAAATGTCTAACAATACCTCTTCAAGTAACATAAGCACAAGCGCATGCAAATATAAACTTGCTATTCAAATAGATCCAATTTATTCATCTCGGAGGAGTATACATCATTGAGAATTATTGGACAAGGATGAGACTAATAGGTTATGAGACGAGAAGGAAAAAAGCATACAGATTTGTGGATGGATGGAAATATTCATCAAGAAGACTCCTCAACGGGTAAGCCTCCTCCTTTTCTCAATGTTCGTGACTTCATAAGATATCTTGGAGATGGTTGTGATGGAATGTTTAAATATTGCATGCGGTTACGTTCTACATCTTTTGTGTAAGCAAGACAAATGCTCGAAATGAGAGAAGCATTAACAACTACACAAAAAACTATTTTTGAGTTGATGAGCAAGGTTGTCATTTTGGAAAATACTAACAGGTCTTTGAAAGAAAATTCTTATGCTTAAAGGAAAGTCTAATAGAATTTAGAGAGAGAAAAAGGCCGCTGAAAAATATAACCAACTTGTGTAAATAGGTCTTAAAAAGGAGACTAAATCTTGCAAAGAGATTTGTCTCTAGTATATCAAGCATAAATATTGGAGAGAACAAGGAGAGAATCAAGCTTTTAGTAGAAACTATGAATGAAAATGACATTTTAAGGATCATTCAATCACCAAAAAATGTAAATTTGAGAGGTCGAACTTTGAAATAGTTAGTGAAAGAGTTGAAAGGGATTGAAAAACCAAATGAAGTATATGAGACATTTGACACTATAGGTATGACCGTAGAGATTATTGTGCTCTCTCTAAATTGTGGTTCAAAAACCTTAGATATCAAAGGATATGTACATTTAGTTTGCCTCAACCTCTTGTAGTTTTAGTTGCTAGGATAGCCATGAATAGTAGGACTTCAAATATTTTTGGGGAGTATATTCATATTGAAGGGTCTATGCCTATGAAAAATAAAAAATTTGTTGTGTTGCCAAAGCATAAGAGGAGAATGGTAGAAAGTATCCAACTCTAGAGGAAGAGTAGGTAGGAGCATAACCAAAATTTCGAATGGTTGCTATATTTTTCAGAAACATTACTCTGTGGGCATTATACTATAATCATGAGTAGCCAAGAAGCAATGTAAGCACTTTTATATAGAGAATGGACCATAAAACCTCCTTTGAGAAAGTGCTATATAAAAACAAAAGAATATGAGGATCAATTTTGGCAAGGTAATGTCCAAGTGCAACATCCTTGAGGGAGCTACTTCCAGTTCTTAATCCTTTGCCTCTTCCCAATAAAGTATCTTCATATCCAATCTCCAACTGGAGAAAAAGAACATAAGATCAAAATGAGATGCGAGAAAGAAACTACGATGAGAAAGAAAAGTAAAATATTCATGGATAATCATGAAAAATAAATAAATAAAAACCATTTGATTTTCATCATTCTCCTATTTACTTGGATTCCATAAGTTAATTGATGATGTTTCCTTTATGTCTTGAGTTCCTTTACATACTTTGACACTTCTCTTCCAAAATTAGAAATTCCAAGTCTTTCTTGAAGCTCGTTAAACTCCATACTAGTAGTAGTCTATAATTTCTTATCAACATCTTTTGCTTTGGTCAAACACATAGATACGGCCTCGAGTGCATCGATAAACTTGTCATTTGACACATGTGTATCTAGGAAAAGAAATTCACATTTGGACTCATGTTCAACATCAATAATGCCATCAACATCTACAAAAACCTTTGTAATAACTACCAAACAATAGTCCTCTCTCAAATGAAAGAGCCTTTGGATATCAGATAACAATAAGTACTCCTTGTCTTTCATTGCAAAAGTCAATAGAGAGAGTACAATAAAGCTTGGAGATGACTCAGATACTTCAAGGATCTCAATAGTGCTTTCTTCAATAGTCTCAATTTCAAAATGAGCAAGATCTAGATTCTTTGCAATAGATGTCTCCATTTGATGATCAACTTGGTCCTCCATATCCTTGCCATCCACCAACTCCTTGAGTAGACAATTGCTAGAGGATTTTATTGTCTTAATTGTTCCTTATCAAATCTAATTGGATACTTCATAAGAGCATACACAATGAATGCAACAAACTTTGACATAAGCCTGCAATTCCTTGGGTGAAGAGAGCATACAACATTTGATGCATAAAATTTGTCCAAAAATGGACTTTTCAAACTCTACCTAGTCTACATTGCAAAAATCCTTGGAGTAATTTACTCTCTGATCCAAATCCCTTTCATGATTGAATGTATCCCTAGCAATTGGGAAAAATGACAATTCAATGCCACTCTAAATAAGAAAATCTAGAAGCCTCTCAGAGAGTGTGATAGCTCTAATTAGGGTGAGGCTTGAGGTTTTCAAAGGGAATTTTCCTTTTCTAGGTGTCCCCCTTGACATCATTGCCCTTTCTATGGAACTTGGAGAAGTGGCTAAAAGCAGGGACAATGTCTTCCTTTCTTTTTGTTGACTCCTTGGTTATTGTCCTTGGATTCATCTATCATATTCCGTGATTTATTGTTGTTTGAGGTAAGATCTCTCCTTGTTTTTATTTACTTTTTCAAAGTTCTTTGCACCTTCATTATCATATTTTGGGCCTTGTTTCTATACCGGGCATACATTGCTTCTCTCAGCAATGATATCGCCAAAAACATATTTATTGTTGATTCACTTCTTTGTGTGGATTTATTTTCAAATTCTGATTCAAATATTGCAAGCTTTTTAAATTTGTGATAGTGTCACACAATCCCATATCTTTTCTCCGAACGTTGAAAGGTGAATCTCTTATAAATACTTACTTTTGGTAATTTATTTTTATATTTGTTATTGACTAATGTTTACTTTACAGAGGACATTGGAGTCTACTCTACTTTGATATTCTTGCTCGAGAGATCATCCTTATGAATTCTCTTTCTAGAATTCATGGCATGAAAAAAATGTATTTTCTCTTATTTTTAAGTTTTTTCTTTTTTTATAAATTTATTGTAGTTATGCTATTTAATGTTGGCTAAAAGTTTCCATTTGCAGTGTTGCTAGACTTGTTACTACCCACTTGGATGCCATTTTTGAAGACATTGCTGACTCTCAAAGACCTTTCAAGTTTCTCCTTCAGGAGTTCCCACTATAAAGTGATGCACACAACTGCAGATGGAGAGTCATTTCGAATGTTTGTAGGACAATAACTTCAAAGTTACTGAACATAGATTGAGTGAATGTAAGTCTTTTAACTTTTTCTTTAAAGTTAAAAGTCTCTTGTGATTTCAACTCAATTGTTGTGTGCTTTCTTTTAGTGCAAAGATTACCTTGAGTCATACATGTGGTGGATAAGGGAGAGGTTTATTGAGACGATTTTGGACATGGAAATAGGGTGGAAGCATGGTTTGGTGGTACCAAAATTGTACCCATTTTTAGTTTGCCCCTTTGTTTCTCTTTGGCAAACTTAGAGGGAGATTGGTATTTCTTTTTATGATAATTGAAGTTTGAAGAAACCTTTGTAATAGAAATTTGGAATGAAAAAGAACAAAGGGCAAGAATTCCAATCATGGTATGGACATCTGACAGTTGGAACGTGTGGATAGTGGTGGCTACATGCTAGTCTTTTTTAATGAATTTTTATACATCATTTCAAGTCGTGCATGGGATCTTTTCGTTGTCTTTGCTATGCTCAATGACTAGCATCTTCTTCCAACTCACTTAGGACTCTTTTGCCTAGGCTCTACTCCGCTTGATAACCAACATCTTCTTCCATCTCATGAGGAATCTTCTATTCAAGCTCTACTCCGCTCGATGACTAACATCTTCTTCTAGTTCATGAGGACTCTTCTGCCCAATCTTCTACTTGCTAACATCTCTTGCATCAGCTGAAGGTGTCAAGCTTCAAGCTTTCAAAGTTCCATTTGCAACTGCTACATATGAGGACACCATTGTGCAAATGGACTCCAAGGGCGAGAGCCCCAAATCCGTTGCTAAGAAATGGTTCAAGACAAAGGGGGACAAAACACCCATCAACAGCACCAAGGAGCCATGTACCAGCATGGGGTCTAGAGCACCAATATAGGGCTTGAGTCAATCATCCAAGAGAACAAACAACCTCTTTGGTGAGACTATAGAAAGACCCTTATTTGTGCATAAGAACAGATCAAGAATCAACAAAGTCTAAGAGGGGTAAGCAATTGCATGATCAGATATAGGTATCTATAGGATGAATTTTTGGTGCTTTGTAGTAACTAATTAAGTACTTGTGCATTGCAAGGGGAAAAAAATGAATGAGTACCCCGTACTCAGCAAACTCTACTATACACTACAGAGGACCTACATGATGAGTATGTCCTTATCCTTGAGGGGGGAAGGTCACTTGAGGCTTGATAGATGCAAATATTCCCAACGATCAATGGCTCATAGTGTTCAAGCTGCAACATCAAAAGAATGCCAAGATATACATGAACCCATCTAAACAGCCTGTATTTTTTGAGGATTGCAAACTCTTTTTCCATAAGGTGTACCAAACACCCCCATCATGTGGGGAGATTACAACAAAGTTTGCTAGATGCTATGCATTTGAGATGTGCAGTGATGCAAAAAAAGACCCATTAGCACATAAGATTGCATGGATAAAATTCAGGGTGAATTACTGAACATGTGCAAAAGCAACCTGGATGGCTGGAAAGGAAGTTGGGCAATTGGAGGAGGGCAAACATCATATTTCAAGGTGGCTTGCATGGGTTGAATAAAAACACTAATTGCACATAGGGTGCAATCAACATCTACATTAAAGAGGATAATGCAATGAAGTTTAGATCTTTGGAAGCACATTGCATTTATTATTTGTAGAGCATTGCTAATAGGGTTCCATCAAACTGTATGAATAAACTAAGTAGGTTGCATGAGCATGCCTCACTGAGCTATACTAGCAAGGTCAACCTGATGATGATGAAGAGCTAAAAGAAGTTCATGCTAATTAGAATGTGTCGAAGCGCATGCCAAAGATTTGCAGTTTTTTGCCTACAAGGTGGAAGCTCTACATATACTTTTGCCTTATCTTTTAGCATCTTCGTTTTCTTTGGTAGCTATTGTACTCAGTTGGCCTTGTATTACTTTTATTTAGGTGTATTTTGACAAAAGTTGGATCTTTTTGGTACAATTTAATGCTTTTTGTACAAAAAATGAATATAATGTTGATACATTTTGGTACATTCTGGTACGATTTTGAATGAAGATTTTGGACCCTTTTTTATACCTGTTGGCACCTTTTGAGACCTTTTCGTACCTTTTGGTACTTTTTATATATTTTGGTATAGTAGTGTACATTTTTTAATTAGCCAATTTTATCCATTTTGAAACATTGTGAAAATTTTTGAAATATTATGGTATATTTGTCATGGACCTTTTAGAACCTTTGGTACCTTCTAGTACATATTGGTACCATGATCTTATGTTTGTTTGTACTTTTGGTGATAGATCTTTGGGAATTTATATATCCTAAACCCATATAAATTGGTTCTTTTCAAAATTATATTAAATTTTGATTATTGTTTCATACATTTTTAAACAACTTTTTGTAGTGTTTGGTGCATCATTGTACATGTTAGTATGAATATCATCCTTTCTACTTTTTTTGTACTAGATTATATTCTTTGTGTGCAAGTTTTCAATTTTCATTTTGAAAATATGGAGTGTAATGTTTTGGTGTGAATTCAATAAACTTAATATGTGTTTTTGGTACGTTTTTGCTAGTACTATCATAGCTAAAATACATCTTTTAATTTATTGGTACAACTTGGTAGGATCATCACATGCATGCGTATCTTGAATATCAAGTTTGGGTTCTTTTTAGTACCAATCTCAAACTTTGTTAGTTTTTGTTTGTACTACTTGATTGCTTCAATGTCAACTGCCACTATTTACTATTTATTATGGTTTACATTCCTATATGGCATTACCTTACTCTTATTTATTCGCATGACATTTCCATGTTTTTCTTGCAAATGGAATGTGATTTTCTTGAGGAGGCTGAGTGTCAAGAGGCTCAGGTTCAGAGAGGCTTTGTTAAAATGCTTCTTGCAAAACTAGAAAGAGGAAAAAATTTCACATTATTTCCTAGAATCCACATTGTGGATAAAGGCAACACAATCCATGTTTTGCAATCTTTTGTTGCTTGTGGTGAGTGCTTAGACTCTGCCTATGTGGTTGGTTCTTTCATGCTGGCCTGCAAGCACCAATATCATCCCCTTTGTTTCACTACCACTCTCATGATAAATGACACTTGTGCCAAATCTAGATGCAATTAGTAAATCCCCAAAGTGGCTAAGAGTTGGGCTCACAAGGGACATATTTAGAAGAGTAAGTAACTATCCACTTCTTTTTTATATTGTCTCCCTTATTCTTCTTTTCCTTATTTGTAATCGGTCATCTTGTCAAACTTTGTAGTTTTTGAGGCAAATATGGAGTATGCAGACAACCATGCTGTAGATAAGGACTCAAAGCATAGACATGACTTTGATGAGGACAGGGAAGGGCTGCAAGGGATTGATGACCCCCATAAAAACTTCAGTGACATAGAAATGCACTTCACCATTACAAAAGAAATTCAAGAGTGCTAGGTGATCTGCAAAAGGACATTTTAGTCAGAGACAAGGACCCTACTATGGGACTTGATGAAGATACACATCAACCCCATAGTGACTCCCACTATTAGGTAGTTTTTTATGTGCGTGAGGAGGTGTCGAGTGTAAATGACCCCCCGATTACTAATTCTTGTGATGAGATGATGGCTTATGCAAATGGAGAAAGGCAACATGGTATGCATGATGTGGAGCTAGAGTCTAGGGTGGATGGAATCAAGGACCACAAGGAAGATCCTATTAACTATGAATTGTTCCTAGAGAGAGAGAAGGAGCCCACTAACCTTATTGTGTGTGAAGTGTAGAAGGGGGACTTGGAGAGAGAGAAGGGCCCCATTGAGCCTACTATCTATGAAGAGCAGAGGGGGGGCTTGAGGGAGAGCAAGAGCAGGTTGTAGGACTTGTAGAAAATGGGTAGCATTTAGGTGAAGATAATTCTCCTCTAGCAGAGCCTTTTTGTGTAAAAGGGACAAAGCACTCTCATGTGTGTATGCCTAAGATGCATGCATACAAGATGTAGTATATCTGCACATGCATTGCATGGCCTTGTAACTCAACCTTTTGCTATGAGTCTTCTATGACACATGATTTTTAGTGTGCTTTGAGTTCAACTATTTGTTTTGTCTCTTGCACTTATCTCATTTATTAATTTCTTTTGTAGCAACAAGATCTTGGTGCTCGATGGGCATAATGCTGTAGAAAGTAAGATTCCAAATTATCTTCCTACAAGAAAAGGCAGATTTATAATTGTGGATGTTAATGGGGTGATCTTGAAGGATTCAAAAGATTCCTATAAACAAGATTGGATGGATGGGTCAAAACCAATCTGGGTTAACAAAAAATGTTATTGTATTATGAGACCAAAAGCCAAAAAGTTCTTGCTAGAACTAGGATCTCGAGCAAATGTCATGATACGGAACTATTGCAGGAGGCCAAAACTAATGTAGATTTTGTATGCATGCTTCCTATACACTTTGAAAAACCCAAATTTCCTTATAGGTAAAGCTACTTGTAGGCCGTCAATATTTATATGATCTATGGTCTTATTGATTAAGTCTTATGTTACCTTCTTTGTATGAATAGATATATTTTCTTAGGAAGAGTGTGAAGTATGGTGGGAGAGTTTTCGCGACATTCCTTATGCTAGTGTTGAATATTGGCCAAAGCATGTGTTTTTTAAAAACTTGTGGAAAGTGTGGGCAAGACACCATCAATTCGATGCCTTTAACACAATACTTTTGAAACAAACCTGCTACAAGTCTTGAAAGAATGAATATGAAAACTACTTAGCATTTCGTTCCTATGTGCCAAAAGTTGAGCCTCAAGATGATCCCTCATATCTAATGGAAATAGTTGAGCCCTGGCTTCAATGATGGATTGAAGATCCATGCCCAAACGACTTGTCCTCGCTAGTGGCTGATTACTTTATCCAAATGGAAGGCTATTCATATTAGTCCTAAATCCCAAATATATGAATTTTCCCAACTGGCATGTGAAATTATGTGCACTTTGTAATTCAACCCTGTCTAGAAATTGTATGATGGCCTTGCTATTCATAGTCACTCCTACCTACCACAATGTGTATTGATTTCTTGTATCAATTCATCAATATATCATAGCCTTTTTTGGGAACTTATTGGTACTTTGCAACCTTTTCTAATCTACACTTTTTGACATATTATGCTATTTCATTTGCTTTGGTACTTTGAAGTACTATTGGAGTCATTAGTGCCTAGTTGATTATAAGGTTGTAGGTGGTACTATGTGGTCATTTTAGGGCTTTTAAAAAAGTCATTGGTGATTATTGTACCTTTGTCTCACTGATATTGAAAGCAAAAGCTTGGTACTCTGAAGTATCAAATTTTTGTACTATTTAAACTCAGCCTTGTAATAAAGTGGCAAAAACAAAAGCATTTGATGCTATGCAAATTCAAGTTTCATACTTTGTTTAAGTACCTAGAACAACAGACTTCAAATTTTGGTACTATATATACCAAATTTGGTCATGCTATAAAGAAGTTGCAAGAAAGGACTTAAAACTTTTGGTACTACATAGTACCAAATTTGGTATTTCACAAAATCAAGCTAGAAAGTTAATTAAAGTGGCAAGACCAATAGAATTTAAGCATTTGGTAATCTGTCGTTCCAAGTTTGGTATTGTATTGAAATACTAGCACCAAAAGAATTTAGCCATTTGATATAGTAAAGGCCAAATTGAACCCTCTAATAAGGGACCAACAAAGATCTTTAAACTTTGGGTATTGTAGAGTCCCAAATTTGGTAGTATGGATAATACCAAATTTGGAACTCTAGAGATCCAAAATTAGTATTGTTAGACAATGGGTACTATGGATAGTACCAATTTTGATACTATCCATAGTATCGAATTTGGTATTGTTAGATAGTAGGTATGCGTTTAGTTGCAAATTTGGCATTCTAAGACCTTGGTGGCTACTATGAGAACACAAGAAGATCAAGAGAGGGACAAAAAACAATCCTCTTTAATTTAAAAAACTACATGGTTGGATTTTTGGTGTTGGAAGAAGCTATCATAGATATTTATTGGTAATTTTTGCCATTGTTTGGTGCTACCTATTCTAGGATTGTTGCATCTTGATCATCATCGTATGGCATGCCCTTATATATGATTTCAAAAACCTTGGTAGATAACTTGAATCTATTTTGACATCCAAGGATAGGCTCTATGGAAAAACTAATTGCTCTTACAAGGTGTGAGTAGATAATAACCAAAGATGTGTGGTATAGAAGGCTATATGTGTCAATCATGCCTTCAACTTGGCCATGGTATAAGCCTTTAACTACTTTTCCCCCTCTAACAATTTTGTTGTGTCATGCATCCTTTTGTACCTTCACTATCCGATATATAGTTCTGGTGCATTTGATCATATAGAAAACCTAATCTTCCTCTGCCTCCTTGACTACAAAGTTGTCTCCAACGGACAATGGCTCACACAAATGATCAAGGTTCCATTCATAATGGCCAAGTTCAAGTCATTTTGCATCAATAAACCAAAACTAGAACTATCAATGTCTCTGGCATCATTGTTCTCCTCATCGTTGCAAGCATCCTCTGATCCTGGGATAGGCTGGATGACAAGATAGTTAATTCTTCTATGTGCCACTAGTTCTTGCATCTTCTCAATTGTCCACGAGTACATGAATCACAAAAATATGAGAGTGGTCAATAAGGTAAAGTGCATGGATCATCCTTTGAATATTGATCGATTCAATGAAACCTATATGAGCCAGCAACATGCTCACAATCCAATTGCTCATCACATTGCAGATCATCCTTGAAACTAGCCAAAAAGACTCTCTATGTACTATATCTATGCACCTTATCTCTAGGCTAAAGTGTCTAATTTAAATATAGTTGACTACATCGGTTGCACACTTCATAGGCCAACCATCTAGTTTCAACTCTTCATGAGCAAGGGTTCTCTTTATGACTACCCTAGTTCCATCATGCTCCCCTTTTCCATGTCCTAATGCTAAGAAATTATACATCATTTGCAAATGTGTCTAGTGGTAATACCTAGTCACAAAGTTGAAAGGCCTTCAAGCTTTGAATTGAGGGGTTGCACTATCTAACCGTACCTAATGCGCTATAAAGAGTTGCCTTTCTATTTCAAACACTTGTCACGGAGAAGAAAACAATGATGTACAAAGAGTGTATCATGCAACTTATCGTCAGATATGTAAAAATGGAGTGCCTTTTCCACAATGTCTCCAACATTCCCAACATGAGTTATGTGAATAAAAACGTAACTTGGTTAGACCACCAGTGCGCATGGACTATATCCATTTTTTCATCTTAAATGAGTAATTTTGTACAAAATCAATAACTAAAACAACAACATCAGGATAGAAACTTCATCAAGCACTCTTTAAATTGATGTGCTTTTGCCATCAAAAAATGAAGTTGTGCTTAATGAAGTGCATAAGATGAGAGGAGAATAGGTCAATAAAAGTAGAGCTTCTCATTTGTTGCACCACCAATTCATTATCTTTAAAATATTTTCTCTTTAAGAAGAGCTCATCTGTGGAGTGGAGCACCTTGAGTTGGTTGAGCGTATTATGGATATTGGTTATAAGAGTGCTCTCAACATTAGCTATTGATGATTGCAGGACTCCAAAAGTCGGATGAAGTAGGAGTTGTTTGAATAACTCTCTCTGGGCACTTGTTGTAAGCTCTAATGTTTGCGTGTGCGAAAACTTTGCCATAGTTAAATATATCTTCTTTCTTTACTTTGCTTTATAAATTAAAGATGGATCTTTCAACCTATTGCTTTTTTTTTCTTTCCATCTCTGTTCTCTTTTCTTAGCAGCCCAGTACTCATGCATAGAAGCCATCTTGCTAAGACAATGTTTCATCCTAGGGAAATTTGAATTCATCTCCATAGTCCGATCTGTAGATTCAATGCCTTGGACAATATCAATGTTGGAAACACCTTCCATATTCTCACTTAGCCAATTTTTGTGGGTGAGAGATAGAGAGAGAGACACACACACACAGAGAGACACAGAGAGAGAGAGAGAGAGAGAGAGACAGAGAGAGAGGGGGAGGGAGGGACATATATACACATGAGAGAGAGGAAAATCACTTGCTCTATCTTTAGTATCAAGGGAAGAGAGAGAGAGAGAGAGAGAGAGAGAGAGAGAGAGAGAGAGAGAGAGAGAGAGAGAGAGAGAGAGAGAGAGAGTAAAGAAATCTTCATGGAGAGGTGGGAAATAATCTCTTACAAGCAAATGTTTTTTTTAAACAAGGAAAAAGATATCCCATATAAACCAAACAAGAAACCAATTTTGAGGTGTGCTCTACCAAAAATAGGTCATGTCCTTGATAGTCCATATTGTATGACTAAACAATGCTTTCACCCAATAACACTAGTGGATCCTAACTCCCCTCTTCCACCTTAATCTTCCAAGGGCAAAGCCAAGAGAGAAGTGAAAGCTACAAGCCAGGTCAAAGGCATCCCCAAGGCATGGCAAAGTCCATCACCAAAAATACTTTTATTTCCCCTACAAATAAATGTATGCCCAAGCTTTCTACTTTGAAGTTTCGTTCATCTCCTTTGAAGTCTCAAGAGAAGAGGATGTCTATGAAATTCAAATTCTTCTAGCAACAAAAAAAATAGCCTGATGTAAGGAAACTAGTGATAATGAATGAAAGTGACAAAGAAGAGACTATACCGAAGGAGAAAAGTTCAAAGGAAGGAGAAATTGAAGATCAAAAAGCTGAAGGCTAGCCTTGTATTTATCCCTTTGTACAGTTGTATTGTAGTTACATTGGCTTTGCACATTTGTACTTCAATTTTATAACCCATATATAATAAAATTTTGGATCTTTATCACATCAATGCTCTACAATGCTTATGAGTATCTATTGAAGAATACCTTTGGCAAGAATGTTTGTGAGCAAGAATAAATGTGAAATTATTTATATATTCATAGTGCAAAACTCAAAATGCTAGGAGGCAAACACCTCATACAAGAGAAAAAGCATTCACCGCTTCTTCCAATTGTAGTGCCATTGATCTTGAACTTATACCTAGGAGTTGTATTGTTTAGAAACTTCAAGGTGTCTCTTACATCCTTTAGACTTCAGTTAGGAGTTACATTAATGTGTTTACTATTCTTGCCCAATTACTTGCATCACCATTTTTAATGGAATATAATCAATATCAAAATCTTAAGTAACCCAAGTACCATATCTAAGTTTGTACCTCTTATAATCAAAACCCATAATAAGAGATTGCCAAGAGACATTATAAGATAAAACCAAAGACTAAGGACATGCACTAGACCGTATAAAATTACCCTTGTGATCACATCCCTTATATTTCCAAGATATTCCTAGAATGTTGTCCAAATCCTCCTCTAAAAACTTTCTACTTAGCCATGAAACCTTCGTCCCCTATAAATTTTCTACTTTCAAATAAGCTTCAAAGATGTAAAGATGGTGCAAGAGTTTATCGAATGAGAAATATACCTTTGGATGCCATGTAAAAATGGGAGTGTAGGTAATTTTCAAAGAAAGAAACTTAGAGAGAAAATGTCATCGAACTCAAAATGAATGTCAATAAGACTAATGAAAATACAATGGGTACCAAAAAGAATATTTAGATGCCTCTCAAAACTTAGAAAATAGATAATATTAACTATATCTCATTTTTATTACATCTCTTGTCAGCTTTTAACATTTACGGCTTTTGTGCCAATGGGAGCATCTTGATACACTTGACAGACATAGAGCAAGTGGGTTTATGCTACTTGAGCATTCGGATACTTGAGACTAGGATCTTCACTTAGATGTTGCATGGTTGATATGCCCTGACCCTCACAGATGTACTTGGGCTGATTTGGGCTTTGCACTCCCTGAGCATACACCTATTTGTGTCAGGTCTTGCCAGTGTTGTGTACCCTTTGCCCTATTACAAAGGGGGTATGCTGGCTTACTAATGAATTCATTTGACGTCCTTGTGTTTTTTCTTGATGTCCGTATGACTCTCACATGTTGATTTGTGCCCGCTTGATGCTAGTTATGCTTTGATAGTCAGTGGTTGACTTGGTGCATTCATTTTGCCTGCAGTTTGCTCTCATTGTACCTGGCTGTAATTTATTACAGCAAGCAGTTATGCATGGACTATGATGCATTTTTCATGTTGAATCATCCTCATTTTATGTACTTTTGATTGTCCTTGGTGGGAAGCATCATTAGCTATGCGCTCATGGTTATTTTACCTTTTTTCTGTGGTATTTTGGCTGTTTATAGCAGAAAACAACAAGCAATTTTGAATTTTCAGCACTGTTTTAAATTGCAGTATGGCATCTTCTTCCACTGATGATGCTATCTTCAACATCACTAAGCTTGATGATGGTATGAATTATGCCTATTGGAAGAGCCAAGTTTGGTAGGTATTGGTGCAAAATGAAAGGGAAGTGGAACCCAGGAGGAAGAAGCTTGGCGGTGAGAGCTATGGCGGATGGAGAGCAAGAGCAAGAGTGAGAGTGAAACTCAAAGTGGGAACTCCAACAACCACAATGTGTGGCCGGGTCTTCCTTTATTCAAATTGTCACTAAAAGAATAAATAATAAGTGACTATGACGGGCGCCCGCCAACTGCAGTGTGTACAGTGGCGGGTACTGTCAGTGTAGTAATACACGGGCGGCTAGACGGAGGCACCTTTACCCCCAACAACCTCCCACTTAAAGGCAAATCTGCCCTAGTGAGAGAGAAAAAAGAAAAGACAGTACAACATGTACACATGTACAAGAGGATGAGGAAAAAAGACGTCATCTCATCCAATTCCCATCAATCTCCTGAGGAAGGCAGAGCGCTCGGTAGTGAGGCTCTTCGTGAGCAAGTCTGCAGGATTCTGCTCCTCAACAACCTCGTGAATGAAGTGATACCTCACCTCAATATGTTTTGTCTTCGCGTGGAAGACCGGATTCTTTGCCAACTGAATGGCACTCATCGAATCCGAATGCAATGTAGACATAGCATCTGTCATA
Organism: Lygodium microphyllum; assembly: GCF_053477565.2. Classification (NCBI taxonomy): domain Eukaryota; kingdom Viridiplantae; phylum Streptophyta; class Polypodiopsida; order Schizaeales; family Lygodiaceae; genus Lygodium; species Lygodium microphyllum. The sequence goes on from NC_141135.1 coordinate 111,268,743, forward strand.
CCAAGGTCTGCAATCAAACGACCTAACCAAATAGCCTCCTTGCAAGCCTCTATGGCTGCAATATACTCGGCCTCTGTAGTAGAAAGAGCCATACACTTCTGTGCCCTGGACATCCAAGAGATAGCCCCTCCAGCATAAGTGAACACATAGACAGAAGTGGACTTCCTACTATCTGCATGTCCTGCATAATTAGAGTTAGTGTACCCCATGACTCCTATATCCTAGCTGCCATAACAAAGACACATATCTGTTGTGCCCTTCAGGTACCTCATGATACCCTTCACGGCATCCCAATGTTTCTTTCCAGGTGTAGCCATATATCATGCCACAATCCCAACTACAAAAGCTATATCTGGACGGGTGGCTATCATGGCATACATAAGACTGCCCACAGCTAATGCATAGGGAATCTTGGCCATCTCGGCCATCTGCTCATCGGTCTGCAGACAAGCGGCCTGTGAAACCTTCACCTAAGAAGGAAATGGATAGCCAGTAGGCTTAATATCTTGCATGCAAAAGCGCCTAAGGACTTTATGAATGTACTCCCTCTATGACAGATAGATTAGTCCTTGAGATCGATCACGCATAATGTACATACCAAGTATATGAGAGGCCTATCTCAAATCTTTCATCTCAAAGCTCTTATTGAGCTTAGCTTTAAGAGCATCTAGCTCCTCATGAGCTGTCCCTGCTAAAAGCATGTCATCCTTATAGAGTACCAAAATCAGTAAAGAACCTTCACGGCTTTCTTTGTGTACAAGCACAAATCCATAGCACTGCGGCTATAGGCCTATGGCTGCATGAATGCATTAAACTTATGGTACCATTCCCTAGGTGCCTGCTTCAAGCCATATAGACTCTTCTTTAGCTTGCACACTAGATGTTCCTTGCCAGGGTCTGCAAAGCCCTTAGCCTGCTCCATGTAAATCTCATCATGCAAGTCCCCATGTAAAAAAGTCATCTTGACATTCATCTGGTACAAGTCCAGGTCAAGTTGTGCAACCAAGGCTAAGACTAAGCGTAGGGTGGTCATCTTGACCACAGGAGAAAAGACTTCAACCCTTAGCAACCAATCGAGCCTTGTATGCCGGCTTGGGTGTCCAAGGGTACTTTTCAGCTTGTACACCCACTTGCATGGCAAAGCCTTCTTACCCTGAGGCAGGGAAAGCAAATCCCAAGTCCGATTCTTATACAATGAGTCAAGCTCAGGCTGCATAGCCCTCTCCCAAGTGTGCATAGCCTCATCATAAGTGAGAGGCTCTCCTGCATCTATAACCAGTACATATAACTAGTACATAATCCATAGAGGGCACAAAACGGTCAGGAGGTCGTCTATCTCTAGTAGAGCGCCTCAACCCAGGCTCTGCTACCTAACCGACATCCTGTCTAACATTAGCATGTCTAACATCTGGGCCATGAGCATTAAGTGATGCTACATGCTGTCTAGGTGGCCATGGAGCGGGCTGAATGAGAGTAGGTGGCTCCATGCGTACCTCAACCAGTTTCTCAGGCTGCATATGCATTTTGTCCTCATGAAAGATGACATCATGGTTGTGGATCACTTTTCGCGCCTCCGGATCCCATAGATGGTAACCCATCTCTACTGCATCTTCATAGCCAATGAAAATGCATTTGACACTTTTAGGATCTAGCTTATTGCGTTTGTCCTTGGGCACATGGCAGAATGCCTCACATCCAAAGACACGCAAATTATCATAAGAGGGGGGCTTGCTTGCCCATACCTCCTCTGCAACCTGAAAGTCAATGCCACTGCTAGGCGACTTGTTAATGAGATGCACTGTTGTAGTAACTGCCTTAGCCCAAAAGTGTTGTGGTAAGCCAGCCTGGATAAGCATGCTATGGACCCTTTCCTGAATGGTCCTATTCATGCATTCAGCCATACCATTCTGGGGAGGGGTGTAAGGGGCGATCAACTAACGCTTAATACCCTGCTTATCACGAAACTGCTCAAAAGCACATGATACATACTCACCCCCATTATCTAACCTTAGGCATTTCAACCTATTCTCAGACTGGTTCTCTACTAATGCAAGCCAACGTTGAAATGTGTCTAAGACATCAATGGGATAAGCCCAAACCTTATGTGAGTAATCATCTATGAAAGTAACAAAGTACTTTGCTCCACCGAGTGACTGACAAGGCATGGGTCCACATACATTTGAGTGCACAAGAGCCAAGGGCTCACCCATGCGTTTCTTACCAAACTTTTTATGTGTATTTCTAGTCTTTCTGTCATACAAACAATGATCATAAGAATCAAAATGCGAAGAGTCAAAAGGCGAAAGATACTGCAAAGCACGGAGCATTTTCATTCCTTTAAGGGATATATGCCCCAAACGAGCATGCCAAAGGGATACGTGGGAGATAGAACCCACAGACAAAACATGATCCAAGGTAGCTCCAGATACAAGTAAGGGATAGAGGCTCCTAGACTTGGCACCTCTTGCAAGCATAAGCCTACCACGAGTAATCTTCCATGCAGAGTCTCCAAAAGACACAAAATACTCTGCATCATCAAGCTGTTCAGTTGACATAAGGCTGCAGTCAACGTAGGTACATGGCGTACATCATGAAAAACAAAAGAACTGCCAGAAGGAAACTGCAACTGAACATCTCCAATGCCAACAATGTCAAGAGACCTGTCATCACCAAGATGCACAGAACCAAAGATGGTACGATAGGTATGAAACCAATCTCTACAGGGTGTCACATGAAATGACGCACCCCAATCCAAGAGCCAGCACTGTGCATACATAGAATGTATCTTAGAAGCCTGTAAGGCATCGCATGAAGAAGCTGCAAGTATGTAATCGTCATCTGAATCAGTGGCCTACATGACATTAACCTCTTCTATCTTCACATTGGACTTTGCAGGTACAAACTATGCTCAAAAGACTTTTCTTGCAATTTCTCGTTTCCCTATTCCTTGCGCTTATCATCACGCATCTTATGGCACTGCGGCCTAATATGTCCTGCTTTCCCACAATAATGACATGTAAGATCAAACTTCCGTCCATATAGTAGCTTCCTCGAGCTCCTGTTGATTTCCTCAGTCAATAAAGCACTCTCAACATCTTTGATTTTCAGCCCATCAAGCTTGTTTGTGCATATGGCAGTACGGAAGACATCCTATGATTCAAGCAAGGTGCCAAGCAGAAACAACGGGTACAAGTTGTCTTTGAACTCAATACCCTATGACAAAAAACTCTTCATGATAGCATGAAACTAACTGAAATGAGATGAAAGGGAGGTCCCCTCTTTCATGCGAAGGTCCATTAACTGTTTCAGCCAATACATCTGTGATGTAGGACTCTATTGTGCATAGAGCTCTTGAATCTTCTCCCATAAATCCCATGCACTCTAATTCTCATCTTCAACAACATTATGATGCACCTCTTCTGAGAGTGACAAAATAATGGTAGACTTTCATAGCTCATCAACTTCCATCCAAACATCATCATCCATATCCTCAGGTTTAATACCCTTCAAACGCAAGGGTTTAATTTGCAACTTCTACATTAAAACTTGCCATATTTGGGACTTCCAATACCCATAGTTGGTATCATCCAACTTGGCAATGTTAAAGAGAGCTGTGTCTTTCAGATGATCAACCATACTGTCCCAAATCAATGCAAAAAAGTAAAATTGCGGGTTGCTACAATTAGCAAAAAATACACTAAAACCACTACTAAAACTGGTTGAAATCACCAAGAGAAGCACATGTCCACCAAATGTGACCAAGATAACATCAAATAGTAAGCATTACCCTCGTAGAAGTGCTCAAAATCTGCAGATTTTAGCTTGCTGTAATAAATGATAGCAGTATGTAAAACTGTCCCAAAATGAAGCAATCACTGATACATATGTCATTGTAACTGCCACGTTGCAAGATACATCCAACAGTGAGTGTCCAAGGCAAGAAGGTACCAAGAATTGTCAAACGAACAACCTGTCAGCAAGAGACATCTCATAGGTCTAGAATTCATGCATGTAATGGGTCTCGGGGCAAGAGAAGAGACAAAGCACAAGCACAACTGATAGAGCAAGAAGCTCAATACATAACCATCCAAGATGCATACAAAACTGACAAACTTGTGCCAGAGATAGGTGTCTGCCCCAATAGGCTTATCAAATCAGCCCACTACAAACTAACTGCAAACATAAAGCTCTCAAGAGAGCAAATGCATGTAGTTGTCCCACAAGCTCAAGCTCAAGTGTAAATAAGACTCTGTGTATATCCGAATACACCAAGAGGCTCCCACTGGAAGTAAATTCAGATGCAAAGATAGAAATCGATGCTCTAATACATTGAATACATAGCATCGGACATGCCAAATCCCAGTAGGGTACATCCGGAGCATAAATCCCAGACCTGCAAAGCATAAGCCTGGAAGCATTCAAAGAGCATGTAACTGACAACCAAATGTAATGCCCAGTAGGTCCAAAATTCTCAAATACATCTGAAGATGTAGCTCCAAGTAACTGTCAAGCATGGGCAAACCAAGTGGTATCCATATCTTACCAAAGCATAAAGGCAAGAAGCCTTAATGTCAAGCAGTGAAAATAGGCATAAACTGGTACAAAGCATGTCAACTGAAGCCAAATGCCAGTGAAGGGTGACCAAGTCAGAGCCTAATCCAAGCTCAAAATCATTCCGGAACCAAGAAGAAGCATTTGACAACCTCCAAGTACATCGGTATGATCATTCAAACCTCGAGTAAAAGCACCCCGTATCCATGAACCAATGCATACACCAAGTAAATGAGCTTCAGCCCACTGTATTACAGCAAGCAATTTACTGTTAAATGAAGCTCAAACGGTGCTCAAATTTTATTTAAATCGGTCCCAAAGCATAGACATAGCATCCCATAACATATGGGTATCACCGGGCATCAATAGGCATCAAACAGGCAATGCTAGGAAGCATCAAACAGTAAATGTCAAGTGTTGCCCTGCTTTTGACAGTCCTAGGACTGTGTATACAGCAAGGGCTGAAAGGGGAAGCACTCAAATAGATCACTAGGAGCCAAGCACTAATGTTGAGAAGTCAAACAATGATCAGGAAGGTTGCCTAGAGTGTCGGGAAGACGAAGAAGAGCAGGGAAATGCCAAGAGCAGGCCAGCCCAGCCCCCTAAAAATGCACTGAAATTTGCAATGGCTCTTCCTGGGGGGCTGGGGGGTCTTCAACAGTCCTCGGGGGCACTTCGCAATGTTGAGGGGGCTCCAATGCAACCCAGGAAGAAGCGGATGAAGGTCCGAAAGCTCGAGGAGGAGACAGGAGATCAAAACATACCTACAAATGAAGGTGCCATGGCTACCATTGAAGCTCGGGTTGAAGCTCTTCAAATCTGGGCTGAAGAGAATGTTGGGCAAGCTCCAATGCCTTTGTTCTAATACCATTTTAAAGGGAAGTGAAACCCAGGAGGAAGAAGCTTGGCGGTGAGAGCTATGGCGGATGGAGAGCAAGAGAAAGAGTGAGAGTGAAACTCAAAGTGGGAACTCCAACAACCACAATGTATGGCTGGGCCTTCCTTTATTCAAACTGTCACTAAAACAATAAAGAATAAGTGATTGTGAAGGGCACCCACCACCAGTAGTGTGCAATGGCAGGTATTGTTAGTGTAGTAATACACGGGCGGCTAGGCAGAGGCGCCTTTACCCCCAACACAAAAATGGCAAATAAAGCCACTAAGGATAAGTGGAGAGCAGCCTAAAACTATGACTAATGACGAATGGATGGAGCTTGATGAGTTCTGCAAGTCCACCTCATCTTGTCTCTCACTGAACAGGTGCATTACAATGTGGTTGAGGAAGCACAAAGTGCTTGATAGCTTTGGGATAAGATCAAGAACCTCTATGACAAGAAAAGTCTAGCAAGTCAGATGTATTGGCTAAAGCAGCTTATGGACATGCGCATGAAGGAGAATATGATGATGACTCCTCATTTGAGCCAATTCCATACTATTCTCAAGAACTTGACTTCGCACAGCATTACTTTCAATGATAAGGGTACTCCATTGTTCTTGCTTAGGACTCTGAATGAGTCATGGGATGTATTTCACATTGCCTTATGAGCTTCTGCTACTACTTTGAACTTGCCTGATGTAGAGAGTGCTCTTCTACAAGACAACATCAACCGTAAGAACTTGGATGCCTCTCATGTATCACATGCTTTGACTATTAGAGGCAAAGATAGTAATGGAAAGAATGACCGTGGCAGAGACTCGCAAAAGTCTAGGTCTAAGTTGCGTGGTAAGTCGCACAACAAGTCTTGTGGGAGAAATACTAATGTGACATGTCACCATCATTGCGGCAAGAAGGGTCATATACGCCCACAATGTCATGATTTGTGAAATGAGAAGCACAGAGAGAAGGGGAAAGACAAAGTATAGGACAAGTCCTTTGATCGCAGCATTGTGCCTGCAAAATGCAGTGTGAAAATAGAGGAGATAAATCTCATGTAAAGTGAGGAATCCGATGGGGAGTACATACTTGCAGCTAGTTCTTGTGATGCTACAACGTTGACCAAGGTTCACTCTACGTATGCTTAGTGATGGCTTTTGGATTGTGGTGCTTCATTTCATGTTATACCATGCCGTGAGTGGTTTCACGCCTATTGCATTATCTCTGGTTCAGTTCGCTTGGGTGATGATAGTTCACTCGCTATTGTTGGCATTGGGGATGTATAGCTACATTTCTCTACTGGCAGTACTTTTTTGTTACAGGATGTACGTCATGAACCTATGTTTACACGCAGTAGGACAACTTGATGATGCTGGGTTTCATGTTTCTTTTGGGGATTCTGCCTGGAAGATCACACGTGGTAGACTTGTGCTTGCTAGAGGTGCCAAGGTTGGCAACCTCTATCCTCTTCTAGTTGATGGATCCTCTATTGATCATGTTTTGTCTATGGGGTTCCATCCCACATGTATCTCTTTGGCATGCCCATTTGGGTCATATGTCCTTGAAGGGAATGAAAATTCTTTCTGGTTTTTGCAATACTTACCGCCCCTTAACTATGCATGTTTTGATTCATGTGAGATTTGTCTTTATGGCAAACAGCAAACTATGAATACACATAAGAAGTTTGGTAAGACATGCATGAGTGAGCCCTTGGCATTGGTATATTTGAATGTCTATGGGCCCATGCCCTGTCAGTCTATGGGTGGTGCCAAGTATTTTATTGATGATTTTTCATGTAAAGTCTAGGCTTATCCCATTAAGCCTAAGTCAAATGTCTTGGATATGTTTCAAAGATGGCTTGCATTACTTGAGAACCAGAAATGCCTTAGGGCTGACAATGGGGGAGAATATATGTCACGTGCCTTTGAGTAGCTATGTGATGAGAGGGGTGTTAATCGTTAGTTGACCACCCCAAAATGGTTTGGCTAAGCAGATGAATAGAACCATCCAGGAGCGTGTACGCAGTATGCTTAGTCATGCAGGTCTGCCACAAAGCTTTTGGATTGAGACAGTCAATACAACTATTCATATCATAAATCGATCACCTTCTTGTGGTTTGGATTTTCAGGTTGTAGAGAATGTATGGACTTGGAAACCTTTGTTTTATGCACATCTACCGGTCTTTGGATGTGAGGCATTCTACCACATGTGCCGAAGAACAAGCGTAGTAAGCTGGATCCTAACAGTGTCAGTTGCATTTGAGGCATTTTGCCACATGTGCCGAGGGACAAGCGTAGTAAGCTAGATCCTAACAGTGTCAAGGGCATTTTCCTTGGCTATGGAGATGCATGAGAGATGGGTTACCGCCTTTGGGATCCGCAGGCAGCATGGAAAGCCATCCACAGCCATGATGTAGTCTTCCATGAAGACAAGATGCATTGGCAGCCTGAGAAGGTGGTAGAAATACGTAGGATTATATTCCAATTGGATAGCCTGCAGCAGTAGCAGTTGGTACACATGGTTAGGGTGTTGGATAGGATGTTGGACATGCAGCAAAGCCTGCAGTGAGATGGTCTACTAGAGATAGACATTTGCCTGATAGATTTGAGCCCTTGATGCATTATGTCTTGATTATAGATACAGGAGAGCCTCTCACCTATGATGAGGCTATGCGCAAGGGTGACAGTCACTCCTAGGAGAGGGCTACGCAGTCTGAGACGGACTCCCTTCATAAGAATATGACTTGGGATTTGGTTGCATTGCCTATGGAAAAAAAGGATTTGCCATGCAAATGAGTGTACAATCTGATGAAAAGTACCCTTAGGCACCCCAAGCCGGCTTATAAGGCAAGACTTATTGCTAAGGGTTTTAAATAGGAGCGTGGAGTTGAAATGATAAAATCTTTTCTCCTGTGGTCAAGATGACCACCCTATGCTTGGTTTTGTCCTTAGTCGTGTAGCTTGACTTGGACATGTATCAGATGGATATCAAGACTAAATTCTTGCATGGGGATTTGCATGATGAGATATACATGGAGCAACCTAAGGGCTTTGTAAAACCTAGCAAGGAGCACCTAGTGTGCAAGTTGAAAAAGAGATTGTATGGCTTGAAGCAAGCACCTAGGGAGTGGTATCATAAGTTTGATGCCTTCATGCAGTTCACAAGGCTACAGCAAGAGTCATATGGATCCGTGTCTTTACATGAATAAAGCCTGTGATGGCTCATTGCTTATTTTGGTACTTTATGTGGATGATATGCTGATAGCAGGGAAAGCTCATGATGAACTGGATGCTCTATGGATGCTCTTAAATCTCAGTTGAAGAAGAGCTTTGAGATGAAGGATTTGGAACAGGCCTTTCACATTCTTGGTATGTGCATTAAGCACGACAGGCATCAGGGACTACTCTACCTCTCACAAAGGGAGTACATTCATAAAGTCCTTGAGCGTTTTCTCATGTAGGACATGAAGCCTATTGGTTGTCCATTGCCTTCTTATGTAAAGGTTTTAGAGGCCAATTGTCTACAAACAGATGAGCAGAGGGCCGAGATGACCAAAATCCCTTATGCATCAGCCGTGGACAGTTTGATATATGCCATGATAGCCACTTGTCCAAATATTATATTTGTTGTTGGTATTGTGGCATGCTATATGGCTGCACCTAGCAGGAAACATTGGGATGTCGTGAAGGGTATCATAAGGTACTTGAAGGGCACAATAGATATATGTATTTGCTATGGCAGCCACAGGATATAGGAATTGTGGAATACACAGACTCCGATTATGTAGGACATGCAGATAGTGAAAGTCCACTTCTTCTGGCTATGTATTCACTTATGTTGGAGGTGTTGTCTCTTGGATGTCCAGGGTTCAGAAGTGTACGACTCTATCTACCACTAAGGCTGAGTATGTTAAAGCCACCGAGGCGGCCTGCAAGGAAGCCATATGGTTGGGCCATTTGGTTCATGACCTTGGGATTGATGCTATACATATGCTGCATTCGGATTCTATGAGTGTTATTCAATAAGCCAAGAATCCGATCTTCCATGCAAAGACAAAAAACATTGAGGTGAGATATCACTTCATACGTGGGGTCGTGGAGGACAAGGCTGTTGACCTTATCAGTGCAGATCTTCTCACGAAAAGCCTCACTACTGAGCACTTTGCCTTTCTCAGGAGGTTGATGGGCATTGGATGAGATGACGTTTCTCCTCATCCTATTGTACATGTGTATATTGTACTGTCTTTTCTTTTTCTTTTCACTCCTCACTAGGGTAGATTTGCCTGTGGGGGTAAAGGCGCCTCCGTCTAGCCATTCGTGTATTACTACACTGACATTACCCACCGCTTCACACTATAGGTGGCGGGTGCCCATCACTGTCACTTTATTCTTTATTCTTTTAGTAACAATTTGAATAAAGGAAGGCCCAGTCACACATTGTGACTGTTGGAGTTCCCATTTTGTGTCTCTCTCTTTCTTGCTCTTGCTCTCCCACCATAACTCTTCCAAGAAAGTTTCGATCCTTCTCACCTTTCATGGCTCACAAATATGTGCTAATTTTCTAGTATGAGAGAGAAATGTAATAGAAGTATGTGATGTTACAAGTTATAAGAACAAACACAAATGAATCAACTAGGGAGAGTTGGTCTCATGTGAGAAACCTTTGAGATGTCTATCTTTTTTCCTTCCTTCTACTCCATTGCTTGAATGTGTGTGTGTGTGTGTGTGTGTGTGTGTGTGTGTGTGTGTGTGTGTGTGTGTGTGTGTGTGTGTGTGTCCCCTTCATTCTTAAGCACTCTCTCTTTCCCTTTTGTTCTCCTCTTGTTCACAAGATCTTGGTGAAAGGATCAAAGATTGCAAAGGGATCAATACCCATTGGATCCTATACTTGAATTGTGGATATTAATCAAATCTTCCTCTTTTGCTTGGACTACAATGATGGAGGTGAATGCAAGGGTGAGTCTTCTCACCATTGCAATCTATACTTGAATTTAGTTTAATTGAAGCCTCTCTTGTTCTGCCTAGACTACAATGATGGAGGCAAATGCAAGGGTGAGTCTTCTCATGGAGTTTCAAGATTAACCTATATTTCTTATATTCTCGGAGTAAGATTAGTGATGGAGGTGAATACAAGGGTGAGTCTCCTCATGGGATTTCACTTCTCAAACTACTAAATTAGTACAGCCTATACAAGCTACGACTATGCTCTCTCTTTATTGATCCATTGTCGGGCTCTCACCCGTGCAAATTGTAAATGGTTAGAGGCATGGGTTGAGGCTATGCCAATAGGAAAAGAGGAGGAGAAGGGTTGGAGGAATGGGCCAACTGGCGGACCAAAAAGGGGATGACCGCCCAGGGATGACCACCGAAACAATATTAGGGTTAGGGTTTTGTATAAAAGGCAAAAAGTGAATGAAGAATCTCATTCTTGTGTGTGGCCAAAAGTAGCTCTCCTCTTCTTATTCTTCTCCTTCTTGCTTACTTGAGCTTGTGCTTGAGAGAGGGAGTGTGAGAGTGTAAGAGAGTGAGTGTGTGAGGGTGAGGGACCATGGTGGAGAAGCTCACCATCTTCTTCTCTTCTCTTCTCTCCTCTCCTCTCCTCTCCTCTCCTCTCCTCTCCTCTCCTCTCCTCTCCTCTTCTCTTCTCTTCTCTTCTCTTCTCTTCTCTTCTCTTGCTCACAGCAATGGATCTTGGAGCATGGAGCTTGAGGATCGAACTCACTTGAAGCTTGCACTTGCATCATGGAGCTACCAGAGTGCTCGGGAGAGGAGGCAACTCGATCGGGCATGGAGATAAGCTCACTACACCCGTAGGTTGAGAGCGTGTACAGCTAGGTGAGAGATAACCATTGCATTCGGCTTGAAACGCTTGAAACAATAAGCGATCTGTGGGTCTTGACGGTCAAGCGTGAGCTTCCTCTACATTTTGGTGTTTGCCAAGACCAACGGATTCAAGCCTCGAGTGCTTGCGTGCTCCGAATTGAGCATTGAAATAGGGTTTTCCCCGAACTAGTGCTTAAGGTAGATAGGTAGGAAGCGAGGGAGTTTGAAGAGATATTTGATATCCTTAGCAAGTAAGTTTTTGGTTTTTTGGATTTGGAAAAGTAGGTTGGATAGTGTAGGTGTTTGCGTTGTGATTTGGATGCATTAGGATATGAAAAAACTAAGGGAAAAAAAAAAGAAAACAAGCATTAGGGTTTTTGCTATCATAACAGGGCAAGAGGGACTGATTTGTTTGCCGATTTGTATTTTGGAGTTTATTTGCTATTCCAGGTATACAATCCTTCATTAAGGTCTATTATTACATTTTGGAAGTTGTGTGACCCCTTATGACCAAAATCATTAGAATCAAGTTGATTTTCGTCATCCCTAGAAACTCGTCTGTAAGAATCCCACATTGTTACCAAAGTCCAATTCCCAGACTCGGACGGGTCTGATTCCTAGAATCAGACTCCTAGAATCGGATTCCTAGAATCGAACACACAAAAATCAGACTCTCAGAATCAGATTTCCATAATCGAACGCACAAAAATCGAACATACAAAAATTAAACTCCTAGAATCAGATTCCTAGAATCAGATTCCTAGAATTGGATGCACAAAAGTCATATTAACCCATAATCGGACCAACCATCGAACCACTCGAACTCAGACCGTCCAATTGGCCAATCGAACTAACCCAAAATCGAATGTCCAATTCTAATAATCGGACTCCTGAGAATCAGACCTTTGAGAATTGGACAGAAAACTGTCAAAATCGGACTGGGGAACAGAATACAAATTTGACACATCTAACCCCTGAAATCAACCAGAGACCGTATAGAGCTGAAAGCACGTTATAGATCTATCACTTGGCTGAAATATAGAGCAAGTAGTTCAAAACTTGGCTATGAACAGTCCTTCAAATCACGCATGGTATTTAGCGTAATGGCCTTGCAGGTCGGGGGGACTCCCCCGCCCCTGTAGAGGGGGCTCTACCCCCTCCGTACCTCCCCCAAGTAGGCTTGAAAGTAAACATGAGCCGTGACAAGTCCTCCAAATTAGATCCTAGTGTAGTAATGGCTTCGCACAAGCATAGATTCTCACTTGCAAAACAGCAACCAAAATCACGTACTCGAACAAAGACAAAGAAGGACCCTAGAACCTCAATGGTCCAACCTAGCCAAAAAGGGCAAAAAGGCCACACCATAAAAACATGTATGCATTGCATTCGAACTGCATCAAGTCAAAGGAGAATGCAACAACATCAAGCTACAATTGTGAGGATGACTAGACATGACAGTCCTGACGATAGATACACCTTGAATAGCATTGCATAGACAACCCAAGATATCAGTAGAGAATCCACATCTGATTATGCAGTTGGGGACTCGAAGGCATGTATCAAAAGGCTTGAACTTATAAGCCAAGACCCAGAAGATGAAGACATAGTACCGCCTACTTATCTTAGGGTCAAACTCACCACAAAAAGAGACAAGAGTGTTGATGCTCTCATCAATGAAGGAGCTAATTTTAATATCTTGACCTATGAAGCATGGACTCGACTAGGCCAACCAGAGCTCACACCGACTAATGCAACTCTTAATCCTTACGGGGGACACCCACAAGCACTTATAGGAAAGTGCAAAATACTTATAACTATTGAAATGGAAAGCTTGCCTATCCTATTCCATATTCCTCCAAATAATTCAAATTGTGGAAAGGAAACCCTCCTAGGAAGACCCTTCAAAAGGGTGATGAAGTGTAAGGTCTATTATGTAGCATAGAGGATACACTTGACACTACTGGGTGTGAGTATAATCACAACCTTTAGCAAGGGTGACCTTTATTGAACCTCAAGGGAGAGACAAGGAATATTCTGACATACCAAGCAAGCCCAGTAACGAGAGCAAGCAAGCCCAGTAACGAGAGCAAGGACTTGTTGAAAGAGTTGATACAAGCGCATGTTGAATAGAGAGAACCAATGAGCGAGGCCATGCTTGAAACAAGAAGGTTAGGAGACGATGCCAAGGATAGGCTTTGGACTTACAAATATCATAGAAGACCACAAAAGAAGCCCAAGCCTTATAGACAAAGGTATCGATGGGTGGAGAGCCAGCACAACACCACGATGGATATCCAAAATGTTGTTATGTGCTCAAGGATATTACTCATGTAACTGATAGCTTTGGGTACCAAAACCCTCGATTAAAGCCACCTCTATGAGTAGGCAGCTAAAGGCTAGATCCTATCAAAAGCGAAGAACCACAGGAGGAAATCTAAACAAAAATCCAAGTCTCAAGTCAAAAACATTGGAGTGACTGAGCCCCTCATGATTGAAATCATGAAACCAAACATGACTATTCGAAAGGTAGATCCTCAGCCTAGCAAGCTTAACAAGCAGATGTCACATGTAACCGTCGAGTGTACACAAACACCACTAGTGTCCAAGGAGCCTTTGACTTCCCAAGGGGATAATGAGCACCACATGCGCAATGTCGCTGATGATAAGGCTGATTGCTCAATAAAGCAAATGGAAAAATCATGTAACATCCTCATGAGCAAATCTTCCATCCAACAGTGCTAAGTCCACCTAGGAGTCCCAAATCTCCTACACCCTCTTTCCCCAAACAGACAACACAGGAAGCACAACAACAGTCATCTAGTGCAGCTACTCAATCCAATCTCTGTCTCCATCTGAGCTTCCAAATGTCCAAGATGCGAGACATGACACCACCCCTAATTCTCAACCTAAGGATATGCCTGTGCAATCCATCATGACTAGCTCAACTGATCGATTTGAACAAGTGAATGCACAAAGGGCAATAAAAGACACGACCACTTCTGATCTGCCTAAGGACTTGACATCACAATCTACCAACAGTAGAAGCCAGTCTCGGGGAAGTTACTATATGTATATTCTCTACATCACATGCGTTCAAGGCCTATTTATAAATATCCTTATCTATGATTTTTTTTAAATAAAACATTATCCTTTTCTATTCAATCTGTAAATAACACCTTTATATTACACCCTTCTATATGTAAAATATATATAAAAATAGTATTTTAAAAAATACCTTTTTTTGAACTCACGTGATGCATACATATATTCACGAGTAACTTACCCGAGAGGCCAGTCCACTGAACTAGCTGCTACTACTTCCAATCAGGAATCACAACAGTCACCACAGCCTTTGGCTGTGATGACGCCCTTGCAGAACCTGTCCTTAGCATTTCACCTGCGAAAGAGATGTCGCAACTAACATCCTTGACACCTCCAACACTTTCGAAGGACCTAAAGCCTAGGCTCGAGGAGAAATATCTCGAAGATTTGGCCAAAGAGATAGCTCATTTGACCAATGAACCAGAGATGAAGCACATGATGAAGCTTGATCACAAGCTAACAACCATCACACATGCATAGGTCCATGTGGACATCAAAAGACCAACACCAGAGCACACAAAGCTCATAGTCAAAACAATCAAACGAAAAGGGAAAGAACAAGGTAATTTTATGCTGAAATGGTACTCCAACCAAAGTTTGGCAACCAAAATTGGCCACCGACTAATGATACTCACTGAGCAAAGGAAGGCCCTTTGGACATCAATACATGATCCCACATACGTTGCCCCAACCTCATTAAGAGTGTTGGCAACGGTCCATGAGGTCCAACTTTTTTCCACTATCCAAAAACATTCCTTGTATGATAAATTGCTTCTAAAAGAAGATCTACACGTGGCTAGAAAGCTAGGAGTAGGAAGCATGGTACTTGATGTTAGTGCATATGTCTTCTGCCTCACTCAAGACCTTGCAATCCTGGATCTCTATGCTTCCCATCAATACAACCCTGACTTCTTCAGCTGATTTTGTCGAAGCATACACGACAGGAACCCTAAACTGTCTCTTGGTTCTACAATAGAGTCACCCGAACCTCCGGAGCAAGAGAAAAACAACTCTAAACACAACACTCACTCTGATAAGAAGCAATGGAGACATATTACAATGGGTAAGGACAAGAGTCTAGAGCAAACACTTGACCACGGGCAATTGCCAATGCAATCGGATGAGGGGCTAAATGGAGGGGAATTAGCTGAAGAGCTAGACTCTCCAAAAGGAGAGGTAGTTGTACCCTCACAACCTAGCAGGACTCTTCAGCAGGTTGTGGCTATGTCCCATGAGGACACACTAGAAAAAGAGAATATTGAGGTCTAACCAAGCACATCAATGCGGCTGATCTAGTTCAGGGTCCTGAGTCTTTAAAGGATGCACCTCGATTGCCCAAGAGAAAGAGGAGAAAACAATGAAAACAATGGCAATTGCAAGTGGCCGTAGAAGCCAAAAAGATTGAGACCAAGAGTGCTGAAAAGCTAAGGAATAAAGCATCGAGTCCACCCATGAATGAACCCATTGCCATCTCTCCTAATGGAGGTAAAACCTCAAACACATCCGTGTATTCTAATCATCAAAGCAACCATTACCATCAATGGTTGCTTGCAACACTCAATCCACCAACAGCAAAACTTACATTGACCAATCAAGAGTGGATACAACACTATCACGATAGGTTGACAAAACTATACCAGTCACATTCGAGGAGAACCATGACACAATAGCAGCAAAGCCTTAGGAGAAACACGAAAACCCCGAGGACATAAGCAATCCTAGTAGTGACCAATCTTGCTCATCTAGACCTGAACCCCAACTATGCTAAAGCCTAGGGAAACTCCCAAAACCTTGCATGAGATAGCAACCAAGCAAGCCTTCATAGAACATAGAAATGTCACAGAGTGCTTGATCGACTTGGATGCTAGACTCAAATTATTCTCATGTGCCTAGGTCCTTGTGGACATGGGCACATTCCCTAGGAAGCAGCTTGAGGAATATTTTCTATATCCGCTATCCTGGAAAGAGTAAGAATATCTTAATAGGCACTATGACAAGCTCCTACATGAACGCATGCAACTCATCTCTGATGAGAAGCCGACGAACTACGCTTAACTGTGGCATTCAACAAAGCGCTTTGCCAACCAAATCTCTTAGAGATAGAGCAAGTAAAGCGACAATTGGAGGGTTGAAGTCAATTTGAAAAATGTTGGTTTGAAAACCATGCTACAATGGTCACACTTAGAGCCCAGATTATGACAGTCTCAGAGGAGTGACTAGCCAAATAGCAGTCTCAATGAGACCAGACCTATGTGGCATCAACTTCCTTTCAGTACTGACTACTATCCAAGGTATGGACTTAGCTGGAACTAGCCAAGAGAACTCTCTGATTGATAAATTTCTCACTGATAAGGAGGTACATGTTGCCAGTAGACTCGGACATGGCACCATGCTACTCAAAGTTACAAAATATCTGTTGTTACTAAGTAGGTTGCCACGATTACTGGATAGGTATGCCACACTCCAGTACAATCCTGAGTTCTAAAATTGGTTTTTATCCTTATGAAGTGACATGGATTCATAAACGTGTACATAAATAAACAATGTGTTTTGTGACTATGCATAAATAATACCAAAAGAAGCAAAGTCAGCACACACACAAGCAATGATGATCAAGTGCATGTGATATGCATCAAAGTCAACACTATGGGATTCAGATAAGTGATATCTCTTTGAGCTACACCTATTCATTATGGTTGAAGCGTATGACTTGCATGTACTCTCACGAGTTGCCAAGTGAATGCAGGACAACACATGTCTCTATACGAAAGCATTCAATGTCCAAGTAACCACAAGACCACCAACCCCACAAAGAACCATTATGGAGAAAGCGACAGAAATACCAAGAAACAAAGAGCCATGATGGAAGCCCCGCTAGAAGAGAAAATTGCCCTTGAAAAAAGCACACATTGCATTTGAGGATGGCCCAAAGCATAGTCATTGGCTTCTCTCTGTTTCTTAGCCAAACTCTACATCTGGGTAGGAGCCACACTCTCAACAATGACAAACGTTTCTTCATCAACCAAGATTCAATTTGTCATAAGCTTTGTCCCTTGTCCTTGCACAGCTCACTCCAATTGCTACCTCAATTGGTTCAATGTCTCACATGTTACAAAGAGGTTTGCAAAATCTCAAGTGTATCTCTTCATCTCAACAGCTATTCCTCTAGCGTCGAGGCTAGTAACACAATCGTATTTGTAATATGATTGTGTTACTAGCGTCGAGGCTAGTAACACAATCATATTTGTAATATCCATTTTTCATAGCCTGTGGATCTTAACATTTCTCAATCCAAATGAAAGGCTGATAGCCTCAATGTATTGCATTGATTGAATTCATTCTATCCAAAAAAAAAAAGAGAGAAAACAAAAAAAAAGGAAAAAAAAAGAGGCACCCACGATCACACCACAACACCTAGGGATCCTCAAATTAGGTACATCCAGTGACCTTGGTCAGCTGGCTTCGTCCCTAGTCCCCTAGCCCTTCATATATCCCCCACAATTGTTCAAGGCACATCAACCACAGGACATACCTAGGGAGCTCGTCTCTCGCCTATGGTTAGATTTGTCACCCTGAACCATTTGCATAATTCTTTTTCGCACTCCATCTCAGTGCCATCGCAATCAACAGTGATAAGCAAGGTACGAAAGACCATGAAAGTACACCGTACTCTTCAAACAATACAAGTAGCCACTAGCTACCAAAATCTAAGGCATCAATGAGCTCAATTATGCTACATCATGTTGTCAGAATCACAAATGATGCCTTAAGAAGACTTCAAGTGTACTTCTCCTCAACATCAACAATTGTTTCCATCCCATCGAACCCTCCCTTCATCCACACATTGCTACAAGGAACCAGACCAGCAGTCTACTAACTATGTAATATCTAAGTATGCATGTACACTCACATAATATCTGCACCACAATCTATACACAATTTGAGTCCTCAAGTGCAGGACAATACTCTCGGCTTGCTTAGAGTTTGACATGTCTCCCAAACTGATCAAACTACGTCTTATGCATGATAAGAAGACTAGCACTAACCCCTAGGGAGAGATCATATGAGAGGCTTTCAATTGCAGGTATTAAAGACTCCAACGAAAGTATCGTCAACTCTTCATCAACACTCAACTTTGAACTCTTATCCCTTATCATCATGCAAGCCCACCAAAGAATCGTCACAAGAAAAATTCCCATCACACCAATACTTATGCCAACCATGAGTGTAACTCCCAGCCCTATCACCAACTACAACAACCCTATCACCAGCCAATCAGGCCAATAAAGTGCCACCAATGACCTTCATCCGATCCACCACCAAAACTCCCCCAAGGCAAACCATAGTAGTCCCTTCCACCCATGTCTTCAGTGCATGCCAAAGTTTGCTACCTACGATGGAGAGTGCCATGGGGCAAGCATTCATCTAGGAGGGGGGTAATATTAACCCTCAAAAGAACAAGATGGAAAATCTGAAAAATCTAAAATAGAAGATAAGGCCAAGGTAAAAGTGAAATGGAAGACGAAGGCGCACCAAGAAAAATCTGGAAACATAAGAAGTGAAAAAAAGTCCTAAATCAAGGAAAGAGGCGCACAAGAAAAAACACAAGTCAATACTTTTGTAAAAGAGCACAAGTCAATACTTCTGTAAAAGCGCACAAGAAAAAACACAAGTCAATACTTTTGTAAAAGAGCACAAGGTGCACCATGATTTATTTGTAAAAGAGTGTCGAGCTCTCACCCATGCAAATTGTAAATGGTTAGAGGCACAGGTTGAGGCCATGCCAATAGGAAAAGAGGAGGAAAAGGATTGGAGGAATGTGCCATCACGCCCAGGACCAAAAAGGGGATGACTGCCTAAAGGAAATTATATAATTTTTCTTGATTATTTTTTGTATAAATGTTAATAATTATGTCCTTTTTTATCATAAAATAGAGAAACACAACCATACCTATCCAGGATGCATCATTTTGCCCCACATGCACCATTACTTTCACCTAAATTCTAAACTATGATAGCCACACATTTTGAAATTTTGGGTTTTAACTCTTAAACATAACACATATCACTTTCCTATCCAATTTCACCTCCTATGCATCCCAATTTCATAATGAAAACAATAATAGAATCGAATATCCTTTAAAACCATGACTTACCACAAGAAAACCACTTAATCTTTCATGATTCCATAGATGTGTAGGCCACTTGCTATCGCTCCACACAACTGTTATCAACCACGTTCGTGCTCTTTCGCTCCATTTCTTACATCTTATCGTGATAAGACACCCCCTCAACCTCATCCTCTCTCCCCACATGAAGAGCAATTATGGCAAGAGAAAAAGAGGAGTTCAAGGGCTATGGAAGTGTCCTTGGTTGAGGGGACCTCAAGGGGGCTAGTGACCCCTTTGACAAGGGTTTGCGGGAAACACCCTCAATTTGACAATAAAGGGAATATCCCCTAGAACATTCCTTGGTTGACCAAGGGTAGATAGGATAGGTTGACCTAACTACCTTCCTAAGCTGTAAAAAGAAGACCCCTCAAACTCTTCTTTTCTAGATTTAAAATCTAATTTTCTTATTTTTAATATAATTTTTCTCTATTATTTTTTGTATAAATGGTAATAATTATGTACTTTTTGATCATAAAATAGAGAAACACAACCATACCAACCAGGATGCATCATTTTGCCCCACATGCACCATTACTTTCACCTAATTTCTAAATTATGATAGCCACACATTTTGAAATTTTGGGTTTTAACTCTTAAACATAACACATATCACTTTCATATCCAATTTCACCTCATATGCATCTCAATTTCATAATGAAGACAATAATAGAATCGAATATCCTCTAAAACCATCACTTACCACAAGAAAACCACTTAATCTTTCATGATTCCATAGATGTGTAGGCCACTTGCTATCGCTCCACACAACTGTTATCAACCACGTTCGTGCTCTTTCGCTCCATTTCTTACATCTTATCGTGATAAGACACCCCCTCAACCTCATCCTCTCTCCCCACATGAAGAGCAATTATGGCAAGAGAAAAAGAGGAGTTTGAGGGCTATGGAAGTGTCCTTGGTTGAGGGGACCTCAAGGGGGCTAGTGACCCCTTTGACAAGGGTCTGCGGGAAACACCCTCAATTTGACAATAAAGGGAATATCCCCTAGAACATTCCTTGGTTGACCAAGGGTAGATAGGATAGGTTGACCTAACTACCTTCCTAAGCTGTAAAAAGAAGACCCCTCAAACTCTTCTTTTCTAGATTTAAAATCTACTTTTCTTATTTTTAATATAATTTTTATCTATTATTTTTTGTATAAATGGTAATAATTATGTACTTTTTGATCATAAAATAGAGAAACACAACCATACCAACCAGGATGCATCATTTTGCCCCACACGCACCATTACTTTCACATAATTTTTAAATTATGATAGCCACACATTTTGAAATTTTGGGTTTTAACTCTTAAACATCACACATTGTTGGGGGTAAAGGCGCCTCCGCCGTGCCGCCCCGTGTATTACTACACTGACAGTACCCGCCACTGCACACTGCAGGTGGCGGGCGCCCGTCACTTGTTGGGGGTAAAGGCGCCTCCGCCGTGCCGCCCCGTGTATTACTACACTGACAGTACCCGCCACTGCACACTGCAGGTGGCGGACGCCCGTCACGTCACTTTATTCTTTATTCTTTTAGTGACAGTTTGAATAAAGGAAGGCCCGGTCACACATTGTGACTGTTGGAGTTCCCATTTCTTGTCTCTCTCTTTCTTGCTCTTGCTCTCCCGCCATAGCTCGCGTGCAAGCTTTGATCCTTCTCACCTTTCAACTGGTATCAGAGCTTGGCATTCTCTTGCTTGAGCTCGACTCCGTGCTTCCCGACCTTCGCATCGACTCGCTTCACGCATTGGGTCTCCATCCCGGCAGCCATAGCCGACCTCTTGAGCTCCCGACTCTCCCCGGCTTCCCGAGCTCCATCCTGGCCTTCTTGAGCTTCATCAGGGCCTTGCCCTTGAGGTATTGCTTCAGCATTTGCAGGTATTTGAGTGTATTCTCAGATTGAAACAGGGCAGGAACAAAGGGCAGCCACTCTTCTTGAGCTCCATAGCTCATATCTTCCCTCCCCTTTGCATTGGGCCTTCATGGCTTGGTATGTGCCTACCTTAGGCCATCATTGAGCCCCCCATTACCCCCTTTTCAGCCCATGTGGAGCAACAGCAAGTTCAGCACCAACAGGGCAGATTGCATCATTTTTTCCAGGCTGTGAGCACTCATCTACTTCAGCTCCACACTTGGCCATTGCTTCTTGCTCTCTACCTTGATCAAGAGGGCTATAGACTTCATGTTTGATGTCATTCAAGCTTTGGGTATTGGTCTTGATCTTTCGGGGCTGATTTCTTCAGATTTGGGACTGTCATAAACTGTCATAACAGGCTGAAAACAGGGCAGCACCATTGGCATTAGCATTTGTTGCTTATACTCCATTCCGGTTGTGCTATTTGATGCCCGTATGCGGTCTACATGATGCCTAGTGCCTTGGGAATGTATGCACATGATTATGCCATGATTTTGGCTTGAAATATTGGCTGATTTGGGACTGTTATTTACTATTATACAGTGCTGGAAACAGGGCAGCCACACTTGGCATTGGCATTTAATGCTTATACTCTACTCCGGTTACCTTGTTTGATGCCCGTATGTGGTCTACTTCCTACCCGGATGTATTGGGGATGTATGCATTTGGTTTGACCATGATTTTGGCTTGAATTTGGGGCTGAAATCTACTGTTTAGAACAGTAAATACATGCTGGAATAACAGTGGGCTGAAGGTACTTTACATGCTTTGGCACTTACCTACCGATACCGGATGTATGCTTTGAGCTTTGGCATGATATCTCTGACATTTGGGGACGACTTGGAGCATATGTATGAGATTATGGGATGCTTTTGAGCTTCGCATTAGCTCCGTCTTCACTGGCATTTGGACCGACTCGGCATGCTCGTGGACCGCCTATGCCTCATGTCTCTGCTTGACAGTTAGGCTTTTGCATTACATGCTTTGGTTCGTGACATATGCTATTTGGTTCGTGTATGCCATACCGACATTTGGAGCTTGGATTTGGATGTATTTGAGCATTCCCGGCTTACTTGATCACTGATCTTGGTTGCTATTTGGATGTCATTGAGTTGACCGAGAGCTTATTTGGGCTTATGTATTGCTTCATGGTTAATACGACCGGTGCTTCATGTATGTCATGCTCTCTCGGATGCGCTTGATGCATTGACAGGGTCACTTATCACTGGTGCTTTCTCTTGGGTTGTTTGAGCTTCTGAGCTCGCTTTGTACGCCTTTTGTGCCAGTGGGAGCATTTTACATGCTTTCTTGGCCTTTGACAGTTGCATGCTATTGGAGCACTTACATGTATTTGAAGCAGTTTATGTCTTGAGCAGCTACATACACATTGAGACTTTGGGATCATACTCCGATCTTTATGGATATGCATTGATGTACTCTTGGTTCACAGGATGCTTATGAGCTGAGTCTCATATTTGGATCTTTCTCTTTGAGCAGATACCTATTTGTGTCAGGTTTTGGCAGTTACAGGAACACTTTGCCTAGAGTGTCTGGGGGTGCGCCTTTCACTGGCAGATGTTATTTTGACATGCTTGGTGTTGAGCTCATGTTCTTTTTCACTGTCATTGGCCTTGCTTATGTCCGTTTCATGCCGGCTTTGGACCTAGCATTGTTTGCTTGACATTGGATCCTATTTTGGGACAGTTTGCTCTCTAGACTGCATACCTGCAATTTATTACAGCAAGCAGTTATTGGTGGACTGAGGTGTACTTTTCATGCTGAAATATCCTGATTTGGTGTATCGCACCTAGTACTAAGTGGGCAGCAACTTTTGGCACACTTTGCTCACCCTTTGGACCCCGTTTTGGTCATTTTTGGGCAGTTTCTGTAGTAAAACAGCAAGCAGTTTTGGACTGTTTGGGCATTTCCAGCCTGCATAATGGCGTCATCTTCGCATGATAGTGCCATTTTTAACATTACAAAGTTGGATGGTACCAACTACTCTTACTGGAAGAGTCAAATATGGCAGGTTTTGGTGCAGAAATCTCAGATTAAGCCACTTCGGTTGAGTGGGGAGCAGCCTGAAACTATGGACATTGACGACTGGCTTGAACTTGATGAGCTATGCAAGTCCACGATTGTATTGTCTCTCACTGAACAGGTACATTATAATGTATTTGAGGAAGCACAGAGTGCATGGGATCTATGGAATAAGATCAAGAATATTTATGATAAGAAAAGTCCGGCGAGTCAGATGTACTGGTTGAAGCAGCTTATGGATCTGCGCATGAAGGATAATGCGACTATGTCTGCTCACTTGAGCCAGTTCCATGCTATACTGAAGAACCTGACTTCGCAGGATATCACCTTTGGAGAGGAAGTAACTCCTCTTTTCTTGCTTGGAACTCTGAATGAGTCATGGGATGTATTCCGCACTGCTCTTTGTGCCTCTAGTGCTACTCTAAAATTGGCAGATGTTGAGAGTGCTCTTCTTCAGGAAGAGGTGAATCGCAAAAACTTGGATGCCTCTCGTGGTAGTCATGCTTTGACAGTTAGAGGCAGGAATGACAGGTATGACCGTGGTAATGGCCGAGGCCGTGACTTGCAGAAGGGTCAGTCTAAATCTCGTGGTGGCAAGTCGCGTAGTAAGTCGCGTGGACGCAATGCAAATGTCACTTGTCATCATTGTGGGAAAAAGGGCCATATTAGACCACAGTGTCATGAGTTGCGCAATGAGAAGCGCAAGGATAAGGGGAAAGATAAAGTGCAGGAGAAGTCCTCTGATCGCAGCATAGTACCTGCGAAGTCCAACGTCAAGATTGAGGAAATTAATGTCACGCAGACTGAAGAGTCCGATGGTGGTGATGAGTTTATACTTGCAGCTAGTTCTTCTGATGCTTCACACTTGACTGAGACACCTAGTATGTATGCACAGTGCTGGTTATTGGATTCAGGTGCGTCCTTCCATGTGACGCCTTACCGTGAGTTGTTTCACTCTTACCGTACTGTATCTGGATCAGTCAAACTTGGAGATGACAAGTCTCTTGATATTGTGGGCTGTGGAGATATTCAGTTGCAGTTTTCCACTGGCAGTTCCTTTTTGCTCAGGGATGTACGTCATGTACCTGCGCTTACGCGTAGTCTTATGTCTGCAGGACAGTTGGATGATGCAGGATTTCATGTCTGTTTTGGGGATTCTACCTGGAAGATTACCAAAGGCAGACTTGTGCTTGCTAGAGGCGCCAAGGCTGGCAGCCTCTATCCTCTTGTTGTATCTGGGTCTTCTGTAGACCATGTTTTGGCAGTGGGCTCTATCCCACATGTATCACTTTGGCATGCCCGTTTGGGGCATATGTCTTTGAAAGGAATGAAAATGTTATCTGGTTTGCAGTATCTTCCGCCTTTGGATTATGCATGTTTTGACTCGTGTGATCATTGTCTTTATGGTAAGCAGAATAGGTCTACGCATAAGAAATCGGGTAGGCCACGCATGAGTGAGCCCTTGGCATTGGTGCATTCCGATGTTTGTGGGCCTATGCCTTGCATGTCTATGGGTGGCGCGAAGTACTTCGTTACCTTCATTGATGATTTTTCTAGGAAAGTGTGGGCTTATCCCATAAAGCAGAAGTCCGATGTCTTGGCAGTTTTTCAGAGATGGCTTGCTCTTGTTGAGAACCAGACTGGGTATAGGCTGAAATGCCTTAGGACAGATAATGGGGGAGAATATGTCTCGCATGCTTTTGAGCAGTTTTGTGATGACAGGGGTATTAAGCGTCAGTTGACCGCCCCTTACACCCCACCCCAGAATGGTTTGGCTGAGCGCATGAACAGGACTATTCAGGAGCGTGTGCGCTCTATGCTTAGCCATGCAGGCCTACCCCCGAGTTTTTGGGCTGAGGCAGTTAGTACGTCAGTGCATGTCATAAACCGATCGCCTTCCAGTGGATTGGATTTCCAGGTTGCAGAGGAAGTTTGGGCTGGTAAGCCACCCTCTTATGCGCATCTCCGTATCTTTGGATGTGAGGCATTCTGCCATGTGCCCAAGGACAAGAGGAGTAAATTGGATCCAAAGAGCATTAAATGCATATTCCTTGGCTATGGTGAGTCAGGAGAGATGGGCTATCGCCTATGGGATCCGCAGGCGCGGAAAATAGTACGCAGCCATGATGTCGTCTTCCATGAAGACAAGATGCACAGGCAGCCTGAGAAGGTGGTTGAGATCCACAGAGTGATCTTTCAGGAGGAGCCTAAAGCTCCAGCACAGCCAGTAGTACAGCCTGCAGCAGTTCCTCCACAGGGCCAGGATGTTGGACAGGTAGTTAGACAGGCAGCAGAGCCTGCGGTGAGACGGTCTGCTAGAGATAGACGTCCACCTGACAGATTTCAGCCCTCTATGCATTATGTTTTGGTTACAGATGCAGGAGAGCCTTTCACTTATGATGAGGCTATGCGCAGGGGTGACAGTCACTCCTGGGAGAGGGCTATGCAGTCTGAGATAGACTCCCTGCATAAGAATGAGACTTGGGATTTGGTTGCCTTGCCTAAGGGCAAGAAGGCTTTGCCATGCAAGTGGGTGTACAAGCTGAAAAGTACCCCTGGACACCCCAAGCCGGCATACAAGGCTAGATTGGTAGCAAAGGGTTTTAAGCAGGAACATGGTGTGGACTTTGATGAGGTCTTCTCTCCTGTGGTTAAGATGACCACCCTGCGCTTAGTCTTGGCTTTGGTTGCACAGCTTGACTTAGATCTATATCAGATGGATGTCAAGACGGCTTTTCTACTGTATTACTACACTGACAGTACCCGCCACTGCACACTGCAGGTGGCGGGCGCCCGTCACTTGTTGGGGGTAAAGGCGCCTCTACCGTGCCGCCCCGTGTATTACTACACTGACAGTACCCGCCACTGCACACTGCAGGTGGCGGGCGCCCGTCACGTCACTTTATTCTTTATTCTTTTAGTGACAGTTTGAATAAAGGAAGGCCCGGTCACACATTGTGACTGTTGGAGTTCCCATTTCTTGTCTCTCTCTTTCTTGCTCTTGCTCTCCCGCCATAGCTCGCGTGCAAGCTTCGATCCTTCTCACCTTTCACACATATCACTTTCATATCCAATTTCACCTCATATGCATCTCAATTTCATAATGACAACAATAATAGAATCGAATATCCTTAAAAAACATGACTTACCACAAGAAAACCACTTAATTTTTTATGATTCCATAGACGTGTAGGCCACTTGCTATCGCTCCACAAAACTGTTATCAACCATGTTTGTGCTCTTTCGCTCCATTTCTTACATATTATCGTGATCTGACACCCCCTCCCCCTCATCCTCTCAGCCCACATGAATAGCAATTATGGCAAGAGAAAAAGAGGGGTTCGAGGGCTGTGGAAGTGCCATTGATTGAGGGGACCTCAACGGGGCTACTGACCCCTTTGACAAGGATCTGGAGGAAACACCCTCAATTTGACAATAAAGGGATTATTCCCTAGAATATTCCTTGGTTGACAAAGAGTAGCAAGGTTAGGTTGACCTAACAACCTTCCCAAGCTATAAAAAGAAGACCCCTCCAACTCTATTTTTTTGGATTTAAAAATATTTTTTTCTTTTTTTAATATAATTTTTCTCGATTATTTTTTGTATAATCGTTAATAATTATGTACTTTTTTATCAAAAAATAGAAAACACAACCATACCAACCAGGATGCATCATTTTGCCACACATGCACCATTACTTTCACCTAATTTCTAAATTATGATAGCCACAAATTTTGAAATTTTGGGTTTTAACTCTTAAACATAACACATATCACTTTCATATACAATTTCACCTCGTATGCATCTTTTATTTCATAATGAAAACAATAATAGAATCGAATATCCTTTAAATCCATGACTTACCACAAGAAAACCACTTAATCTTTCATGATTCCATAGATGTGTAGGCCACTTGCTATCGCTGCACACAACTGTTATCAATCACGTTTGTCCACTTTCGCTCCATTTCTTGCATCTTACCGTGATCGGACACCCCCTCGCCCTCATCCTCTCAGCCCACATGAATAGCAATTATGGCAAGAGAAAAGGAGGGGTTCAAGAGCTGTGGAAGTGCCCTTGCTTGAGGGGACCTCAAGGGGGCTAGTGAACGCTTTGACAAGGGTCTAGGGGAAACAACCTTAATTTGACAATAAAGGGAATATCCCCTAGAACATTCCTTGGTTGACCAAGCGTAGCTACGATAGGTTGACCTAACTACCTTCCTAAGCTATAAAAATAAGACCCCTCAAACTCTATTTTTTTTATTTAAAATCTATTTTCCTTATTTTTAATATAATTTTTCTTGATTATTTTTTGTATAAATGTTAATAAGTATGTACTTTTTTATCATAAAATAGAGAAACACAACCATACCAACCAGGATGCATCATTTTTCTCCACATGCACCATTACTTTCACCTAATTTCTAAATTATGATAGCCGCACATTTTGAAATGTTGGGTTTTAACTCTTAAAACATAACACCTATCACTTTCACATCCAATTTCACCTCGTATGCATCTCAATTTCATAATGAAAACAATAATAGAATCGAATATCCTTTAAAACCATGACTTGCCACAAGAAAACCACTTAATCTTTCATGATTCCATAGATGTGTAGGCCAGTTTCTATCGCTCTACATAACTGTTATCAACCACATTTGTGCTCTTTCGCTCCATTTCTTGCATCTTATCATGATCTGATACCCCCTCGCCCTCATCCTCTCTGCCCACATGAAGAGCAATTATGGCAAGAGAAAAAGAGGGCTTCAAGGGCTATGGAAGTGCCCTTGGTTGAGGGACCTCAAGGGGGCTAGTGACCCCTAGACAAGGGTCTGGGGGGAAACACCTTCAATTTGATAATAAAGGGAATATCCGCTAGAACATTCCTTGGTTGACCAAGGGTAGCTAGGATAGGTTGACCTAACGACCTTCCTAAGCTATAAAAAGAAGACCCCATGAACTCTATTTTTCTAGATTTAAAACCTATTTTTCTTATTTTTAATATAATTTTTATCGATTATTTTTTGTATAAATGTTAATAATTATGTACTTTTTTATCATAAAATAGAGAAACACAACCATACCAAGCAAGATGCATCATTTTGTCCCACATGCACCATTACTTTCACCTAATTTCTAAATTATGATAGCCACACATTTTGAAATTTTGGATTTTAACTCTTAAACATAACACATATCACTTTCATATCCAATTTCACCTCATATGCATCTCAATTTCATAATGAAAACAATAATAGAATCGAATATCCTTTAAAATCATAAATTACCACAAGAAAACCACTTAATTTTTTATGATTCCATAGACGTGTAGGCCACTTGCTATCGCTCCACACAACTGTTATCAACCACGTTTGTGCTCTTGCGCTCCATTTCTTGCATCTTATCGTGATCTAACCACCCCCTGGCCCTTATCCTCTCAGCCCACATGAATAGCAATTATGGCAAGAGAAAAAGAGGGGTTCGAGGGCTGTGGAAGTGCCCTTGGTTGAGGGGATGTCAAGGGGGCTAGTGACCCCTTTAACAAGGGTCTGGGAGAAACATGCTCAATTTGACAATAAAGGGAGTATCCCCTAGAACATTCCTTGGTTGACCAAGGGTAGCTAGGATAGGTTGACCTAACTACCTTCCTAAGTATAAAAAGAAGACGCCTCAAACTCTATTTTTCTAGATTTAAAATCTATTTTTCTTATTTTTAATATAATTTTTCTCGATTATTTTTTGTATAAATGTTAATACTTATGTACTTTTTGATCATAAAATGGAGAAACATAACCATACTAACGAGGATGCATCATTTTGCCCCACATGCACCATTACTTTCACCTAATTTCTAAATTATGATAGCCACACATTTTGAAATTTTGGGTTTTAATTCTTAAACATAACACATATCACTTTCATATCCAATTTCACCTCATATGCATCTCAATTTCATAATGAAAACAATAATAGAATCGAATATCCTTTAAAACCATGACTTACCACAAGAAAACCACTTAATCTTTCATGATTCCATAGATGTGTAGGCCCCTTGCTATCACTCCACACAACTGTTATCAACCACGTTTGTGCTCTTTCACTCCATTTCTTGCATCTTATCGTGATCTGACACCCTCTCACCCTAATCCTCTCAGCCCACATGAATAGCAATTATGGCAAGACAAAAAGAGGGGTTCGAGGGCTGTGGAAGTGCCCTTGGTTGAGGGGACCTCAAGGGGGCTAGTGACCCCTTTGACAAGGGTCTTGGGGAAACACCCTCAATTCTACAATAAAGAGAATATCCCCTAGAACATTCCTTAGTTGACCAAGGGTAGGTAGGATAGGTTGACCTAACTACCTTCCTAAGCTATAAAAAGAAGACCCCTCAAACTCATTTTTTCTAGATTTAAAATCTACTTTTCTTATTTTTAAAATAATTTTTCTCTATTATTTTTTGTATAAATGTTAATAATTATGTACTGTTTTATCATAAAATAGAGAAACACAACCATACCAACCAGGATGCATCATTTTGCCCCACATGCACCATTACTTTCACCTAATTTCTAAATTATGATAGCCACACATTTTGAAATTTTGGGTTTTAACTCTTAAACATAACAAATATCACTTTCATATCCAATTTCACCTCATATGCATCTCAATTTGATAATGAAAACAATAATAGAATCGAATATCCTTTAAAACCATGACTTACCACAAGAAAACCACTTTATCTTTCATGATTCCGTAGATGTGCTCTAGTCTCATCCACTTGGGAATTTGACCATGTTATGTCCACTTGGAATTCTTGACCTTTCATCTAATACAACAACCACACTTTTAGAGATTTTGGGTCTCCAAACCCATCTCACATTCCTCTTTATATTCTTGCATTGCCTCAATTTTCCACATTGGTCTGATGGACTCAATGCAGACTTATTGCTATGACCAAATAGCCTCACACACTTATATGACTTCCATCCAGCACAGATTGACCTTTGGCATTCTATATCTTCTTCACATGAGATGCCTTTACTTGCCTCTATCCACACTATGACTTCTCAATCATAGACATTATACTCTTACTAAGAGGAGCAACATCCACCTGAAAGCATGATTCACTTATAGATGGCAAAGGTCTCTCAAGAGCCTTTCTAGGAGCAAAATGAGAACCACTCATAGGATGCTCATCCATACTTGTAGTCCCAATGATTCTATCAATTTTGCCTTCATAGCCACCTCTCATGGAAGTGTTGTAAGCCCTATTGGGACTTTCTTGGCTTGGAACCTTTCCACCAAAAGGCATACTATCACTGCACATAGAATCCACATTGCCTGCTTAGAGATTTTTACTACCAAGGTCCCCCACACAGGTTGTCTTGGTATTAGCAAGTGAATTATCTCCTTACAAAAAAGGTTGGATACTTGGATGCACTTGCAATGAGTAGGACAAACTCCAAAAGTTTTCCAACATCTCTAAATGTATTGCTCATAATCAACTACCTGCATCTTAGCCTCACTTAGTGACTTAAGATCTCGCATCCTCACTTGGATTTCAATATTAGTCACTAAGCCACTCATAAAGAGCTCACACAACACATCATTTGGCAACACAGTGGCTCTTCTTGCCCAAAGCCTAAGAATATTATCAAAGGCTCTAGCATATTCCTTGATAGAGATATATGACTCTTGCTAAATCTGTGCAAGCTGTCCCAAGATTGAAGTCATGGGAACCTTCTTCTCATACTCATCTAGGAAGTTGTCACATAGTTCCTCAAAGTTTCTTATTGACCTCGTGGGAGGCTCTAATAATATTCATTAGCCTCTTCCTTCAAGGTACTTGAAAACACAAGCATCTGATGTATATCATCAAACCCACTCACAAGGCAAGTTAGACCATATTCTTTCAAATGCAGCATTGTATCCTCATCTAGCATCCCATAAAACACTAGGAGATCCCAATAAGGAGGAAGGCATTTAGTCCTCTTCTTTGGGATCAACACTCAGTCATCTAGATCTTCATATTCATATTGACCTAATCCCAATGTCTTAAGGTCTTTTATCTCTTCCCTTTCCACCTTTAGTAGTGTAGGAAGGTTAATATTTCCATTGGCATCCCTTTCTACTGACTCACAGAGTGGTCTAGGAGTCCTATAACTTTCAACACATCATTCTGATCCTTTCTCAAAGGTTCTTCCATTCCTTGGCCGTCCATAGATTATGCAAGAGCTTTTGCCCCTCACCTAAACCAAATATACCAACATTACTTAAAGCTTCAAGGTTGTGCCTTTTGAGCAACAGTTTTCCCTTAACATCTAAGGCTTCCAACATCCTTGTGAGACCTAATATATCAACATGGTGACCCACCACATGGGATGTTTCAACCACTACTAAATTTCATTGTGTATCGGTACTTTTCCATGGCATTACGACTTTAGCATGATCGTTAGTTAATGCCATGACTACCATGGGTTTCAACATACTTGTTGCAAATCCTCTAGGTTGATGGATTATTGTGCACAACGTTTCATGGATAGACACTACACTTAGGTGAACCTCGGTCCATGTCATCATACTAGAGGATGGAATAACCACTAAATGTTACTTTTCACATCACATGAATTATCCCTAATAGAGGATTGATGCTCTACAAAATTAATTAGGTCCATCAATAGGTTCTGTATAGGAAAAGCCAAGTGTTTTAATCCCTAGGCAAGCCCCATTTTGTGAATATTTTATCACACCCCTAATGGTCAAGGTTCAAAATTTTTAGATCCCTTCTCAGCTAAGGTTCAAAAACCGCCACTTGTAAGAGGCTCTAGAAAATACACCGCCTGTCATGACCAAAAATTGGTCGACACTAGCTCTCTTAGCTCTAGCCACCGAGGCTCCTAAATACACCATATAATCCGACATGGCATCCCAGCCATGAGCATCCGGATACTATACATGACACTTCTAAACATTGTGTTTGGAGATGACATTTTTGAATCATAGTCTAACGAATTGCCCTTTCCAACTCTAAGAAAAGGGATCTTCCCACACTTAGATGACTACTTCACCTCGATAGACACACACAAAGGTCACTCGCTAGAGCTGACTGTTGTGGCCCCTACGGCTCTTCTACACCCCAAGGAGGATTGGCCCCAAGATACACATCTTACACATTTTTGAATCATAGTCCAACAAATCACCCTTTCCAACTCCAAGAAAAGGGATCTTTCCACACTTAGGTGACTACTTCACCTCGATACACACATGAAGGACACCCACTAGCTAACTAGTATGGCTCCTATAGCTCTCCTACACTCTAGGGATTGGCCCTTATTTTACATCGTCTTATAAATATAGAACAACATACATAGAGTCCTCTCTTGATATTATACGATCCAGGAGATTTAGTATATCCTCGTATAGTCTTTCCCCTAGAGACATGTTCTATCCTTCAACCAGGTATTCTCTTTTCCTTAGCCTAGGTCAATGGTTTGGCAGACAAGTGCTATGCATCCAAGATATTTGCTTTAATATCATGATTTATGCATATGCAATGTGTCATGCCATATTGTACTCAAATAGTTCCAACCAAAAACCAGTCATGTGATATGCAAAATCATTATTTCCATCCTTTATTCTAACATAATGCAGCATTGGAGAGATGGAATCGAGCTAATGCGTGCTTCCACTCCCTTAAATATTCTATGAAATCCTAAATGTTTCACTACAACAACCATTTATTTTTTATGACAACAACTTAGAATTCCAACCTTCATTTCGTATTGATACTTTAAATGTCACAATCTTTATATGTCATGTGTCATTTTTCCATAGAAACACCCTTACTTGAGCACTTTAACATAAAAGCGAAGGTAGATTGAGGCTACACTCCATGCTCTACTATTCACTACATGTTCAAACATGTTTTTTCGAAAAAAAAATCATTTTTCTACATTTAAATTTTATTTTTCTCTAATTATTTTCTATTTTTTTATAATTTTCTTAATTATTTTTTCATAAATGCTAATATTTCTGCAATTTTTTATCATTAAACATAGAAACACAGCCATAGCAACTGGCATGCATCATTTTACCCCACGTACACCATTACTTCCACCAATTTTATCAATTATCATCATATTTCTCAATTTTACGTATTTCGTGTGTACTAGATAATTACTTTTTGCATTTAATAGCCACGCATTTTCTAACATTTTGGGCTTGCAACTCTTAAACACAACACGTATCACTTCCGTATCCAATTTCATCCCATATGCATCTCAATTTCATAATGAAAACAATACTAGAATCGAATTTTCTTTAAAATCGCGACTTATCCAAGAAAATTGCTTAATTTTTCATGATTCCAGAGACACGTAGACTGCAGTAGCTAATGCTCCACACAACCATTACCGACCACCTTCACACTCCCTTGCTCCGTTTCTTACATCTTATCGTGATCCGACACCTCTTTCCCCTCATCTGCTGAACCCACATGAATAGCAATTACGGCAAGAGATAAAGAGGAGAGAGAAATACTAGATTTCCAATTCTCTACATAATGCATCATTTTGTGTGATACAAATGAAAAAAATAAGCATCTCATGCCCAGGGGCTGCTCCTTTTATCTTTGTCAGTTGAAAAATCACATTTCATGGGGATTGAAGGGGTGTGCCGAAAACCCTCCCCCCAACCCTCCTCTCATGAAGATTTTGTGGATTTTTAACCCCCTAAATTTTAATCACTCAAAGAACTAGTTCAGCCCTTTGTTTTCACTATTGGCAAGCGGTTTGCTTCAAATTGAAGGCCCAAACGAACTCGAATTCGAGATCTAAAAACAAGGCATGTTCCTGGCATCATTTTCTACTGACTTGACCTCTTGGACACTATTTTCGACTTTTGGATCAAGTTGTTGCTTTGTAACATGAAATTTGCTCCTCTTTAAATGTGCCTTCTATCAAACTCCGATTGACAAATGGACACTTCCAATGCATTTCAGACCACCTACTTTTGCTTAGAAAACTTTGGTGTCTCTTGATTTTACTGCAAATGCTCCATTTTTTCCTCCAACTTTGGTGTCTAGTCACAAGATATCCATGAAAACATGAATTGACACAAACCAAGAAAGGCCCACAAATCTTGAAGCTTTGGAGAAATCCGTAGAGTTGTGAATATCATCTAACATCTTTGTTTCCAATAACTGCATTGACCACTAATCAAGGATCAGCCAGTCAATTGAGTCGAATAGTGGGCAAGTAAGAAGTCTAAGAGCACCATATGGATTTAGAGATGAGGCACCAAATATTAATACTCCTTAAATGAAATTTGGAGTTGAGAAGTCTTTGCAAAGCCTTCCCAATGTTCCTCTATTAAATGTGATAGAAAAATATTTGTAAGGAGAGAATATACATATAAGTAGATAAAATTCATGAGTGTAAGAAATAGAACCAAGAAAAGGATCCTTACCATGGAGATCTTACATACATTTCCAATAACCAACAATAGAATGAATACATCGACACATGACCTATCAATGTCATTTTATTCATTTCCATGCCTCATATGGCATTGAGAAATTTTGCATTGGCCTCAAAGTATTCCAATGGTAGTAAAGCTTTCCTCTCAATACCAATTTTAGGAAAAGGGATGGCAATATCAAGTGTCCTTTTGAGTTTGGAAATCTCTTCTTGGAAGGTAATATTTTTGTGGGCAAATATGTTCTCGAGGATAGCCTTGGATGAGTCTAGCAATCCATTAAGGCTAATTTTGATATCCTAAATCAAGATATCAAAACTACAAACCAAAGTTTTTCTCTTTCTAGCGGTATTCTTATGGTAGTTGAGGACAATCTGATAGACTTTCAATCAACTTGATGGATACATCTGAAGAAGTTCCATAGAGTTGATGTAACCAAGAGGTCCTTGGATGAATATGGATTGGCAATGGTTCTTGGTGTCCCATTGTTACCATGTTTAGATTCCATACAATAGGCTACACATACACTAAGCTTTTATTAGTGTTAAATTAATTTATATTGAATAGTTGCATACAACACTTTCCCACTTATATGCATTACCTAGAAGCATTAAGACGGTTGGCTTAACCAAAGAACTTTATTAATAAAGAACATTTTTTCTACAAAGAAAAATTCCAACATTGTGGGCCTTAATTTCAACAATTAAGTTATACATAGCAACAACATTGAGTACATTTAATGGCATGAATACAAGAGAATATCATTGAAGCTAGAAAGAGACACACTAGCAAGAGGAGAGGACAAGCCTATTGCCTACAACCCAAATGTGATGCATATTTTGAAAACAAAAGAAAATTAAATGTCCGTGTGTATGGGTGCCAAGGGCACATCTTGACTATCAAGGTCACCTTGTATTGCAAGCTACCGTATTGGATTGCACAAGTAAAGAAGACTTGAGACTATTCGTCCAAAAATACACTAGCAAAATACAATTTCCCTTGTTACTATTGTGAAGTGATGGTGCACTGGTGATAGTAGGCCAACTATATGCAATATTTGTAGCAAGAGAGCAGGGTTTTAGTTAAGGATTTGCAATGTATGTGTGGTAAAATATACAATCGAGTTTGATTAAACAACCAAGATGAATTCGATTGTTTGGTACATCAATCGATGCAAAAAAATAACAATATGATATCTAGCAAATCTTAAACCTAGAGAGAGAATTTCAACAATCATAAGTAATATCCTACAAAATCAAAAACTTGTTAAGAGAGCTCTTTAGTTTTTTATAAAAAAACATTCATGTATTCGAACAGTGTGCAACCTTTGCACCAACTTGTGTCTTGGGCCAAGTCTAATGTTGCCTATGTAATGTGATGATATGTGCCATAATATGTAACCACCCATTCACTACACATCTGGTTCAAACCTTCCACGTGTGATAGATTACTTCCCATGCCTGTGGATTATCATAAGCCATTGATAACCATCATAGGCCTCAATCCATTCATGCTTCATAAGCAACTACATCATATATAGGTGTTTCCCACGGGCTTTCAGTGTAGCATAAGCCGATGTAACATGCTTCAACATTTGTGGATACCTATTGGAACAATTGTTAGGAATAGGGCAAGCCAAGGTATAGCAAGCAACCTATATATGTATTTAGATGCAAATAGCTATAGTTCCAAGCACCATGGCAGTGTTGAATCTACAATATCATGAGACATTCAATTCAACAATGTCCATTTGCTAGGACTCCCAAATGAAGTGCTCAATTTGCCAATGAGTAGTGAGAAGATAGCTTCAAAAGATAGCATCTTCATCACCAAACAATTCCAAAGCTATGCTAACTCAAACAATTGGTACATTGGCACCAAAGTAGCAAATGAATATTGCGTAAGTCCATTGCACGATCACTTTGTAGAATTGCATGCCATGCACTAAAATTGCAGCTTCCAAAGACAATAACAATCTTCAAGCAATTCCAAGGGCACATTAACTCCAAAATTTGCTAAAAATCAAACAAGTATTATATCACTACAAACACACGATTGTTTTATAGCATTGCTCATATGTTGTCACCTTCCAAATCTCGAGTACTTCACATCCATAATCTTATCATATTATCGTCCAACCTCTACACGTCCTTTAAGACTCAACATGCCCTTAGTAAGTGATAAAATGGCATTATTATGATCTTACGAAGCTATGCCTTGCATTTTGCATTCATTGCTTGTCTCCATCAATGCCTTTCTCTCTTTTTCTGCTTTGAGGTTATGAGACATCCCATCCATTGTTTGCCTTCTTGCCATGCTTAAGTTACAACTTTGCTCAACCTATGACAACAAATCATGGCAAAGTACCCTTTTAATACATTGTTAGCTTCCTCAAGACTTGAACATGTCACTTTTTCATTGCATCTTGAATACTCATTAGTATTTTCAAGTTCATCTCTACTATCACTTGCTTACACCTACAATGTCATTGGTGTATAGTCATTTTTTATGCCCCAATTATAATCCTATAGGCCCTTGTTCACATGTGCTAATGCTTTCAAACGTTTGGAGTCACCAATATTTGTTTTCATACACATGTACAACCATTTCTCCATCTCAACCACAATACCTGTGCTTGATGCAACTCCTTTTTTTCTTTTATCATTGTTACTATTCCTCTTTTATGTATTTTGCATTTAGCATATGGAGATCTGGTAGAGCTCAAGTTTCCAAGAGATGCTTCAATCTTCCCCTTTCATTGAACCATGGAAACCTCTACATGGTGGCCATTTCGTACTCTACATCAACCTTGGTGGACATTTCTTTGATGGTGAGGTGACATGTATCATGGAGTTATTGAGGTGACACCTTGCATGGTCCAAAGTGCATTGCAAACAATTACATGTTTCTTACTCTTTTGTTATCCTTGGCCACTCCATGGCTCCGAGAGGGTGGCTATCATGAGCAAATTGATGGTCCCATTCACACCATTCCAAACTACCTAGCAACCAACCACATGGCCTTCGAGGAGAGTTCTTCGAGCTCTAGTCCCCAAGCATCTCTTGCATCCTTTAAGCTAGAGAGGATCTTTGTGATGTAGAGACACCTTGAAGCTTTCATCACAATGAGAGGGCCTTCTCTCATTACCTACTACAATAATTCTTTTAGGGCTGTAGACCTAATGTATCTTCTAGAGTCCACTATCTACATTTGGTGGTCCCTTGGGCACCTACTACAAGGAGGGCTTATGAGAAAAACGTTGGATGGACTGTTTTCTCCAAGATCATGTATGCTTGTAGTTTTTGCATCTTCAACTGATGTACAAGGAAACCATGGAATCATGTATGCTTGTAGTTTTCCCATCTTGAACCTATGTACCAGGAAACTATGGGACATGCTCGTGCTCATAAGAGGGTTTCCCCCGTTTGTTATGGCAAGTTGCCCACACCTCATGTGTCTTCAATGTGACAGATTAAAAATGTACCTTCAAGCCATGCATGCAAATCACTCGTTGAATATTTGTCATTTTGTGAATTGCAACTTCGTGCCAAAACACTCTATTCAAAACTATATGACAAAGGAGTGCTTTCCCCCGGTGAAAGATGCTCAGAAGTGCAACTCTTGAAATGACAAAAATGCTCACACACTTCGAGAGTCAATTTTTCTGGTCTTTTAAGTTCATATAAGAATAAATACAACTGAGGAAACATATGGTGTGAAGTACAGTGTCCACACTAAAACTTATTTTATAGATCAAGCAGATTTAAAAGACTAAGCAGTTACTGTGTTATTGCACAGAAAGAAAAATATCATACAAACAAGAGTACACAAGCCAGGCTGAGAAAAAATGGAGAACTAGAAAAAACAGAATGAAATACACTGGCGCAGTCAAAACTCATTTTAA
This sequence comes from Lygodium microphyllum, assembly GCF_053477565.2. Lineage (NCBI taxonomy): Eukaryota > Viridiplantae > Streptophyta > Polypodiopsida > Schizaeales > Lygodiaceae > Lygodium > Lygodium microphyllum. The sequence goes on from NC_141135.1 coordinate 111,307,601, forward strand.
TACATATGCACATTCCCAGAATGAGCAGTTACTGTGTTAATTATACAGAAAAGGAGAGCTAACTTCAAATACCCCGCAATTATAAAGTAGAGCAGCCAGACAAATTTCAATAATCAAGACTGACTCCCAAATCTCAGCCTATGGATTAGTTATGACACTGCTACATGTTAGTAAAAGCAGTAATCTCATCTAGCTAAAATAACTCAAGCTGTATAACATGTGGTATGATAAAAAGTAACAACCATCCAATTTCAAAATTGCATCCTGTATCAGCATCTTAACACCCTTTATAAACCTAAAATATTATCCTGTCACAAACTCCAACCACACATCAGCTTCACTAATAATAAAAAGTCCCAAGTTAAAACGGCAGATCCTGGATAGCAAAACAACAGAACGAGATATACTTAGCATTCAACACAGAGGCCACTGCAGTCATTGGCCTTGCTAACTTCCACCAAGTTTGGGAACTTAGGCGGTGCAATATATGAAAATATTTTTGATGAAATTTTATCCACTCAAGGCTCAGTTTCCTCTCCACTTCAACAGTCAGTATAGCATGAAACAATTCAGAGGGACCAACATGAAATAAGTATGCAATGTTGTGTAGTCCATTGACAAACTGTGGCCATGTCAAAAACTGATATCCTTGAATCAAGTGCTCACAGCTTACCCCTCAAGTCACATATGTGCTATGCTCTTGAATCCTGTATCTTCTCAGTAAAGCCTCTCCTGCAAGGCCCTGGGGCTCCTTTAGAAGTGAAGCTTTTTTGCTGCCTTACTGAAAAGAACACAAGTCAGCAGAAAAGTTAAAACCGCATTAAAACCTTGGATATTTGAAATATAGCACCAAGACAAAACAGACTTACAGCTCTTCTTCTTGCAGCACTTGCTTGCCTCAAGGACCCATATGCAGGAACACGTCGCCCATGGGGCAGAGCCAAGGGTGGTGTTATAGCACTGCTCCTCAGCCCCGGAACTAGTCCTGCCACATTATCGCCTCTTAAAGGAAATGGAATCCTATCAGCTCCCATCTCTGGTCCATGCTGAGCCAAGATTGGAGCATGCCCAATCCTTAATGGCCCACCTCCTTGAGGTACCACAGCCTCTCTCTTATACTGATCCAAAGACTTCAGAGCTGATTCAGTAACCCTAGGATCGGCTCGCTGCAGGTACTTCAATGCCAACTGATCCACCTCATCGATACGACCCTGTTCCAGGAGCCCTGTTGGATTGGCCCGACCTTGAAGAGTTCTGATTTGGGGAAGATGGATTTGACCACCTCCCTCCACTAAGCGAGGGCGGGGCTCCTGCCTCTCCAATGCTCCAATTGGCACTCGTTCTACAATATCAGGTTGATATGGACGCTTGCGTGGAAGAAGAGAGGCATGTCCAGCCCTATCCACTGAGAAAGCAGAAAGCCCAGGAAGTCTTTCAACTCGTGAAGCTTCAGAAATCAACCTATGCGAGTCCCTGTAACCTGCTTCCCTTCTCTCAAGCAGTCCCAGTCTAAGTTGCTCTTCCTGATACCTTCTGTCAGAGACCAATCCAGGATCTATCCTTTTTCGTGGTGGCTCTATCGGGCAAAATAATTGAACAAGTTTTGAAACCTGACCATTAAACAAAGCTATTTCATTGATGCAAAAGCAATAAAATCTCAAATTCAAAACATAAAAATCAGAACCCTGAAAAGAATGTCACATGTAACGCCTCTTACGTGCAACTGTACTTCAACAAACCTGTGCAGCAGTTAATTCAGCACTAAACTTGTTTCGAGCATAGTAGTTTTCTTTGATGGCATCTTTGAAAATGTCTTCAGGAAGGGGTAGGCATTCCCTGTATGTATCAAACCGCACCTGCAGATTATTGGAAACAAAAAGTCAGATAGACATTTTGAATTTTTGTGAGAGAGTGACTCAAAGACAAGTTTTTATCTAATGAAAAGGTGGCAGACCATCAGTTCACACATTAACGTTGATCACAGATACAACACCATATCAAACATACACTATCAATTACTAGAGGCTAGAAGGTGCTCAGATTTCCTTCAATCAACAGGGCTCAAAACAGCAGGGCTACAAGCTACAGGAGAAGAGTAATAATATGAAAAGTGACCGTGACAAAAAAGTTTACCCCAGCTGCAATGCAAGGCCTCCACTATGTATGTTATCTAACACAAGTCCAGCTGGTAGTTGAATATGTTGAAGAGTTTTAACATATGCTGAAGATATGAAGCATGGAGACTAGCTGGTGTTGATCAAGGGTTGACACAGACACAAGCTAAACTACAAGCTGGGTAAGTGTTGACAACATCTACCAGTCTCGATTTTTTTCTTCCTTTAAGCATAAAACACTTATGGATAGAACAACTAAACAGAGCAATTTCACCACACCAAATATCCTAGATTTAGTGATTCCCAAGTATTTCAGAATTACGACATTGGGAGCTTGGCCAACGGCGAGAGAGAGAGAGAGAGAGAGAGAGAGATTCCAATGGAATATCAAACCATGTGAATGTCATTGTAGTCGATCAATGAGGATGTCTAGTCAAATAGCATAATCCCCTCTCCAAATGAGAACCCACTGGTAGGGCTGTCAAGGAGACGCCAACAGAAGTGGAGAGGCCTCACATTTGCACTGGATGTAAGCAGTTGTATATGGATGATCCAAATGGTTGCGCAACCAGAAGACAATAGCAAGGAGCTATCGAAGCCATCCTAGAACACTCCTACAAAAGATAGACATCAAGGACCACAGGGCAGGGGATGGGCATGCTAGGAACAAGTCAGGGTGGCTTGGAGAAGAGGGAAAGTAATCACTACATGATGTAAAGTCCCTATGAAGATGTGCATTTTTGAAAGAGCTCCTCAAAATCCACAGAATCCCCTCTAAATCTGATAGAAAGGCCAAAGATCCATAAATCACCGATATTGATATTCCCCCCTGAATAGATAGAGGGTCCAAGGGAACCACCATAAGGAATGGTGGCCCATGGGGGATGGGGAGGATCTTACGGAAGAAATGGTAATGAAGAGAAGTAGATGATGACCCAACACAAAAGAAAGGGGAACGGGTCTGATAAAGCCCACGCTCCTGACAAGCTATGCAAAGAACAGATCTTCATCTAGCATGCTATACAGAACAACTGAATTGGTGAAGATAATTCATGCCCCAAGACAAGCAAGACCATAGATTGAGCAACAAGCCTAGAACACAAAATCTCCACCTTCGAACTCAAAGATGAACAATCAAGTAGATTCAGCATGGTGCCAACGCCTCAAATAGGCATTTGATGAGATGCCAACTATGGTATCAATTGTCAGAAGTGGATGAAGTGATGGAAGCATGGAAAACTGTTGCAATAGACTGCTGAACACGAGACAATGGAAAGAGAAACACTGCAAAAGAAAAGAACGCTACGCAAAGAGCTCAAAAGCAAAGAGATACTCAAGAAATAGAATCCATATGCCAAGATATGAGATAGTACAGAACCAATGTGAGTCACCGGCTATTTAGGCACTGGCACCTGCTCCTCTCCCTCCACCAAACCCTGTCAAATGATAAATTACAGATGATGCATAACAAATGTGGAGGAGAAGCCTGAACAAATAGGCAAAAATAATGCCATAAATAACCACAGGTGCCAGCAATAGATGCCATAAACACCATCAAAATGACAAATATAAAATGCCTAAAATATCTAGAATGTTCCCAATCCTCTCACGCCACAAACTCAACCATGAACTAGAATATCTGCTAGCACCCTCTCTCAAATCATGAGTAATCTTATACAATACAATATACAATGATAATGTCCCATCATAGTACATAAAACAAGGACCACCAAAGTAGAACCATGGATACCGAAGCAATGGGTGTGCAAGCCACCACCAAGGTGTCTCGAAGAGAACTTAATGTCTACATCGATCGTATCAGCTCCTAAAAACAGAGAAGAACCATAGCAGCTCTCAATATCTGTCAACAATGTTTCATAGTAGTATACAAGACTATCCTATCAAAAATGCCTTTGAACATATGTGACCATGGATTCCCCGCATTTGGCCGAACCGCCAAAGTGTCCCCTCATGTGAGCTTGGACTAGGAGCCAAACTAGGAGCCAATCACACTCTCTGTCAAATAACCAGCTCATCATGAACCTAGATGTCAATCCCACTTGCAAGATTTGAGCCTACCAAACTTTGGTCTAAGTGTCAAGGAAATCCCTCTTGGGAACTTGTGCACCTATATACCTGTTTGGATGAGATGCACCGACCCCATCTCACCACCCTCACACTCCCTCTCTAGTACTGGAGAGTTGTGAGGATGGCCGCATCATCTCTACTAGCAACCTGGAAGGGAGGCCCTTGCAACCATTGTTGAGGTCACATAGCTGCAACCTAAACCTGGACCTAGAGATGATCTTCACCAAGAGAGTTGTCACCCATCATTACCATCCGCTCCTACTCCATCCGTAAAGCTACTAATGTCTTGCAGTCCCTCCGAAGATGTCCCTTCTTGCCAAAATAATAGCAGTGAGATGACTTCTTCCACCATATGGCACCCCTCTTTGAAACTGGAACATTTGAAGCACCAAGAGATAGCACCCTCACAGAAACCTGAAGTTAAGCACATCAACTCTCCGATATAACCTTGGTAGATGAGTAAATTATGTCTGCATGTTGAACATCAGGAGGAGATGTAGGAGGAGCCATAAAGAGGGAGATACAAAGAAGATGAAGAAAAAAAAACAAGGAATCTGTAGGGACAAAAATATGCCAAAAATACAAACTCGCAAGGTTTGCACGGGTTCAAAGCAATAAAAAAACTAGAAAGAGAGAAGATCAACAATAACTAGAGCGAAGTGATGAGAACATGACAACCGGATGCACATAAACTCTCTCTAAAGCTAAGCAATGTATCACAAAAGGAAATTTCAGACCAAGGATAGCAAAAAATAGATTGAAACTTGTCACCTGGCCTTGCAAAGAAGCAAAAAGGTAAAATGTAGATACTAATCAAGAAAATGTAGATAGTAGCTGCATTAAACGTATTCAACCTACAAGAAAACATGTCGCCTCAATCAACTGTCCCCAAAAGGCAGATTTGGAAGTGTCAACAACAAGTCCCCAGCCTTGAAACAGCCCCTAAAGTCTGTAAACGCATATGGTAGACTACAAAACACTGAGAAAATAGCAACAAAACAGGTCAAAAATTAGCAGAAGATGGTCGCCTAAGCTGCAAATCATGCATAGCAATCAAAAACAAGTCCAATCAGCAAACGAAAAGTCAAAACTCACACCTGAAACAATTTAAAACAGCAATAGGAACAATGAGCCTGCAATCTGATACCATGTCAAAAGTGGATGCAGTGATGGATCCTTGGAAATAGAGATCCTAGAACCAATCACACATGAAGGTCATGTGACTCAAATCCCTACTATCCATGAACTAGGGACTCTTTGAAGACAATTTAGCCAAGGATGAGTCCTCCACCTGATGGATGTGAAGAAAGACTTCACTCAATTCTAGCAACTAGAGAAAATCTAGATCAAGACATAGGCCCCTTCACACCACGATATTGAGGGCACTTTGTCCAACGTGTCACCTTGGGATATGTGAGATCTACCTGCAAAGTGGACACTTGAGAAACCCTTTATATTTCTCTTCTTCTCTAGTGGTGTTTCCTAAAGGAGGTGATTGACTTGTGGATGGTCCACATGCTGAAAAGGTATAGAATGGCCCATTGGGTATTGCCATGTTGGCAAACTATGCGGCCACCTGAGAGATAGGAGAATAGGGTAGGGTAGGGCTTGAGATGGGTGGATGAGACACCTGTGCATATAGGTCCCCATGAATGGTTGGGTTGGAGCAGAGGACCTAAAGGGATAGAATATGCCTATGTTTGAAGATTCCCCCAATGTGGTGTGAGATTGGATAGGTGGAATGGTGAAGAGTAATGTGAAAAATGGTGTGAATGTAGATATGGGTGCAACAAGAAAAAATGATGGAATCAATGGCATTGGAAATTTTGGTGTAGATGCAATAAAAGTAAACCGAAATTCATTTTTAGAACAGTGAAAATTAGATGATGATGTGTGAAATAATAAAGCATCACCTTCATTCTGATTTTAAGAAACAAAACTTGAGGGAAAAAAATTTGGATTTTTTCTTATATGAACCTCTTCTTGTGTTTACATAAAAATATCTATCCTCTTCAACACTTAAGATTGTTCTGAATTGAGTGATGGCTAGCTTTTTTCTTGAACATTACCAACACCTTGCATAAGTAGAAACATGAAAAGTAGAAATAGAAGTAAACACTTGTGTACCTAACACTAGAGTGGAAAGAGAGGAAGATTACGAAGATTTATACTCCATCTTCTCCAATAGAATAATCAATCCCATACAGAGATTCCATACCTCCTAGAAAATCATTAGATTTATGCACAAAATCTAAGGGTGAATAAGCAATGTTTATCTTCCAATTGTTGTTGGATTCGATACATAAGGATCAAATCGTACTCAACCCATGAGATCTCAAACTCCGTAGACTCCATTATAGTCGGATGCCTCTCCACCAATATCGAAATCCGAGTAAGCTATGATGCCCAATCTTGCTAGATTCTCGACAAAGGATAATTTGGAAACTAAGTGGTGAAGTAGTATTCAAAGTCCTCTCCTCTCTGTAAGACAAATAAAAAGCTTTCCAATCAAGAGCCTAAGGTCCTTTAGTGAGTAACTAGCTTTAATACCGTAGAAAAAAATGCTTATCTACAAATAACAAATATCATCATATGACAAAGCACAAACTGATAAAGAACACAGTTAAGGCTAGGGTAACTCAAAGACAATGAACATTGAAGAAGGTAATGAATGAAAGAATGTTAAATATATATAATGTTCGATCCGACCAACACACTATACAAGGGTGAAATATTAACCCTTGAACTTCCATGTCTCCTAAACCAAGGCGAAGAATATGAGCTAGAGAATATCATACTCTAACGTGTGCTAAACGCGGCAAACAGTCTCCGAAGATATCACAGCAGCAAATGCAACAGTGCAACTGCACTTGGAGAGATCGCGACTGCAGGAAATCTGCAAACAAAACCTACAGGAGAACTAGGAGCAATAAATGCAACTATAAGGTGCCAAAAGAACAATGGCGATGACTATCTAGCGATGAAATTCGGCTAGAAAGCTTCTCCTTGCAACAAACACACTATCAAATGGTTGAACACTAGTCACAAGGAGTTGTAGCTAAGGTATCTGCCAAGGAGGGGTATAAACAACACTGGAGAAGTGGACACTAGCTAAAGGAGAACCTGAAAAACAAAATGGGGCTAAGTGGTGGGCAAGCTGTCTATACGTAGAAGAGTGCATCCTCCCAAATTAGGGTTAATGGCAATGACTATCTAGCGATGAAATTCGGCTAGAAAGCTTCTCCTTGCAACAAACACACTATCAAATGGTTGAACACTAGTCACAAGGAGTTGTAGCTAAGGTATCTGCCAAGGAGGGGTATAAACAACACTGGAGAAGTGGGCACTAGCTAAAGGAGAACCTGAAAAACAAAATGGGGCTAAGTGGTGGGCAAGCTGTCTATACGTAGAAGAGTGCATCCTCCCAAATTAGGGTTAATGGCGATGACTATCTAGCGATGAAATTCGGCTAGAAAGCTTCTCCTTGCAACAAACACACTATCAAATGGTTGAACACTAGTCACAAGGAGTTGTAGCTAAGGTATCTGCCAAGGAGGGGTATAAACAACACTGGAGAAGTGGGCAGTAGCTAAAGGAGAACCTGAAAAACAAAATGGGGCTAAGTGGTAGGCAAGCTGTCTATACGTAGAAGAGTGCATCCTCCCAAATTAGGGTTTGGCTTCTAGGACATAAACACTCTCAAACTACATTTCACACCCTCTGGTAATGCCCTTCATCCTCCATTGTCTACTTTGACATTCCATTCCACTACTTGAAGAACTACATTTCGCTCCCTCCATAGAGCAACCCTTTTCCTCGTCATTAACACCTCTGCTCTGCTCCATTATATTAGCATGATTCATTCAACATTGAACATGATTCAGTATTCATTATTCTTTACTTGAGCTATCTTGATTGTCCCTTCTTGGTTCCGATTTGGCTTGAGACGGGGTGGGATGTTGACCTTAAAAATGCATTACAATCCCAAAACTCAAATTAATCAAAGTTTCATTAAACGATGGGCATTTATATAGAGTGTATGTGTCCCATAAGCAAAACCCCAATTTCGGAGGATCCACACTCCTATAAATAGATAGCCTACCCATCATACAGCCCCATCTCGTTTTTCAAATCCTCCTTCAATTATCACCCATTCCTTGGCGGATACCTCAATTCATGGTAGTAATCAACCATCTACAACTCCTAGCAACCATTCTTCAACCATTTGAGAGTGTGTTTGCTGCAAGCAGCAGCTTTCCACCCTAATGTCATCACCAGATAACCATTACCATCAGTCTTCTAGAACTTGAAATTAGCACTTTTGCTCCCAAACCTTCTCAAGCTGCATTTGTAGGTCTTCAACAATCCTCATCTCTCCAAGGGCAACCATACTACTACGCTTACTACTACCAAACATCTCTAGAGGCTATCTACTGTGCTTCGGGATCCAAGAGTACGACACTCTCTCGAGCTCATATTCTTTGTCCCGATCCTAGACGTAGAAGTTCAGGGGTTAGTATTTTAACTTTGCATAGTGTTTTGGCTGCATCGAGAATCGTATATAATCAGCATTCACTCATTCATTCATATCTTCTTCAATGTTCATTGTCTCTACATTATCCTAACCCTAACTTTATTCTTGATCAATCAATGCTTTGTTGTACGATTGTGTATAATATTTGTAGATGAGTATTTCTTTACACCGTTGACGGATGGGAAAAAGGGAGGGTGACAAATCCTAGATATCCAATGTGTTCAAAATATGCATGAACTTGCATGGCATGTAGCTGAATTTGAGCCTTCAAGCTTGTCATTCTCCAAGAGTTGGGATAGGACGAGCACCTAACACATGGTGCCATGAAAACCATGCACTGAACAAAGGACAAGGATGATGAAGGGAGATAGGATGAACAAAGAGATCGTGGACAAAAGGGAGGCTGATCATGGCCCACATCTCCAACCTTATCATAATCTCTCATATCTTCGTTGCAATCCTAACAATCTACTATGAGGAGGGCTAATATTAAGGATCATATCTATGGCATGATCCTCTAACCTCTCAAATAGTAGCAATTCTATAAGTAATTGAGAGAAGCAATCAACATACATTTTCAGAAATGGCATGCATCCTTTATACAAACTAGATATTCTCCCATCAATCACACTCATCTTTATCCTTGATAAAAATGAAGTATGCTGCAATATGATTTTCTCACTACTTTAAAACACCTGAAGCAAATAATTGGGACCGATTTCCCTTTTAGCTTTACATCAAGAATATAGGTTTTGCCCCAATGCTGAATAGTAGTGACTCTATTAAGGGAGTGAATCATTGCATGCACATAATGATACCAAGGCATACCAAGCAATGCAACAAAGAATTCTTCACTATTCACATAACCCTAAAAGGGTAAACGAAGCTTCCCAATAAGAGGTGTGACAAGCTCTACATGATGTTAGCAAATTAGTCAACTTGTTAGTAAGTTTGTACATATATTGTGGGCTGGTCACATTATTGCGCATTTCTTCTATAGGCATGCTTTATTGGGGCCTGATTTATGGCCTATTGGGCACTTTAGCTTGGCCAACTTTTTATTGGTTTTTACCTATTTATTGCCTAGCTCTCTCCTCCACAAACATTCATTACTTCCAATCTTCCAAAGTAGGTCCTATTGGAGAGAGGGTGCCGGTGTCGGTGCCGGTTCCCTTGCAACTAGTGACTCATAGATGTATCCAATTATCTCATGTCTTGCTATATGGATTCCATATCCCAAGCATTCTTCTAGTGTTCTTATGTTCTCTCTTTTGTCTTGTGTTGTGCAGTTTATTACAACCGTCTTCTACACTTCCATCACTACATCCACTTCTAACACGGTATTAGGCATCCCCGCTTGGGCTCTAGGTGTTGTTTTTTGTTGTGGACAGTCTACTTTCACATTGTTTTATTGTGATCAGTCTTTCTCTATCCGTTGTTGTCCAAGCAACCTGATTTTGAAGCAAAACGGACTTTCTCTTTGTCTACAGCCTGCATTTTCTGCTCTGCTGTCTGCACTTGCATTTTCTGCATTATTTTAATCATGGCCTGCTGCATTTAATACTCTGCTGTCTACCTTTTGCTGTCCAGCATCTGCATTTTCAGTTCTATTCATCCTTGTAGTCTGGATGACTGATTTTGCAGGCTCTATTGGCTTTTTTTGATCCCGTTTTCTTGTATTTAGCAGTCCTTTTGTGATCGGCTGCCTTTACACTGCACTCATATCAAAACACCCATGATCTCAAAGAAGGTGTAAGCAGATTAATCAGCTCATGAGAAAGTTTGCACATATTGTGGGTTGGGCATATTATTGTGCATTTCTTTCTATAGGTGCGTGACTTATCAAGGCCAAATTTATGGCTGACTGGGCATTTTAGCCAACTGTCTTGATGAGTTGTGACATGCTGGTCACAATGGTTTTGATGCAAAAACCTTAAATCTCTTTGGGGCAGCCCACAACAATACTTTTCAATCTGCTCAGAAGGAGGGACAACACAATAAGAAGTTACAAGCAACAAAACCTCCCAAAACTTCTTATTATATTGTTCCAAATTCTTACATTGTGATGCATTGAAGTTATGCCATGCAATTATGACATCAACTCAAAGGTACTACTCATCAACCATGTAGAAGCGAGCATTTGCTTAAACTGAACCCAAGTTAACAATGCTCTACCTTGCATCAAAATTGTAGACCACCACTACAATGCATTCCCTCTTACAAAAATAGCTCCCTTTCAGATTTTTGAAGACCCAACGAAGTTTCCCCCAAAGTAGGCTATATCCAACTATTGAATGAAAGTCAAAACTTTCAATCTACCTTATGCCCCACTGAAAATTTCAAACTTCACTCATTTACAAACCTCACCATAGCCCTTTGCTTTGCCTTTCGGTGCCAAGTTAACATAGGTAGGTGGTTGCAAAAAGGGTGCACTTGCTGTATCAACATTTGGACCAGCAATAAATGAATACTCACATAGCCAGCAGTTGTTCCACAAGTCCCAAACATACCAGGCTGCAAAAATGCAATAACATGTAATTTTGTGCCTCGAGAATCATGCAAACATTACTGTACAATCACGTTTTGCATTCCGCTTGCAATACCCAAAAATTTGGCCTTGTATACCTTGCATAGGTGACTACATACCATGTACATTTGGTCCATGCATTCTCATGGCTGAAGTATTTCGTGCCATAACTTGGAAAATTGATCCACCTCCAAAGTACTCCGGTTGACCCACAATCACATGCATGCCTTGCTGTTTATAACTGAATGGATTGGCACTTACAAGTTAACCTTGCATTTGCATTGTTTGCCCCATGGGCACTATTCTCATTCCTAATTTATAAGTTCTCAAAACATAGGCTCACAGTTATCAAAATTGTGGGGGATGACATCCCTTGTTTTAGTGTGTGGATATATAAGCAACCGATTGTGCACTCTTTAGCACCAATTCATCAATTATAACTAAAAGCTAACATGTTGGGATATAAAGATCTTTAGTCCAAGACAATCTATTGTAAGACAAATCTGCACACTAATAAGGGCTTATATGCCCAGAAACTAAGATTTGGAATGAACTGAAACTTGATTGCAGCCTTAATAGAGCATGGTTGGCATATAACAATTTCCAGGAGTAAGCTTACTAAGCAAGATAAACATATATTATGCCGCGGCTCACCCCCTCAAGATTCTAAAGCCTACTCTTTTAACATGATATTGACATATGCGTTCTCAATCATTTGCAAGTTCATTTAGATATGACCGATTTTGAGTTGATGATGTATGGTTGATTTCCCATACCCATTCATGCCAAGAGTATGAATTTAAGAATAAGGCTACTAAATTTATGTTGTCATCACTAGCATGCATTTAAGAATCCAACTAATACCAAGTTACGTATTTGGACTACCTTGGTATTCTTTTGTTGAGAACTTCCTACAGAATTTCCACAGCTTTGCAAGAATGCAAGCTTAGACATCTAATAAAAAGCAAATAAAGTCTACATCAATAATCATGCCACCTTTAGATAACTTGAGGCGACTCTCACAAGCTTGGAGTTTATTCATGAGTCATTCACATTTTATGAAAGGTGGGAACTTGGCTCTATTTTCATGTGTAATAGACTTGTCTAGCAAATCATCATAATTCCACAAGTTTTTTCAAGACGTTGAAAGGAAGATAATTAAAAGCTAACATCATGCAAATAATTAGTAGAGATGATGCTTGGACTAAATGTCACCTTATTCATAAAAAGGTTACTAGGACAATTCTCTAGCACTTATGATGATGATGGTGATAGAGAGCAACAAATTATGAAAACTTATCCCCTGTTCTTTATCCAAAAGAAGCAACAATTGAAAGCAAATTCCTCTATTGATATGTTGACCTGGCTTACTACTCTTTAAAAGGAAAACACTTGAATTCATAGCATTTTCCAAGCATTTTCAAGAAACTTCTGATTGAATGTTAGGATCAACTACAAGATAGGTTATGGTTTCCTCCCATGTTTGCTATGGGATAATGGAGTGCTCCATGAGATTCTAAGAAGAGGCTCATCTAGCTTTTCCCAAACAACTAGTTTGCACTAGACACAATTTGGTTATGGGCACACGAGACCAATGCATGATGCAATACTAGATCTCATGGTTGATGTAGATTTGGTAGCTTAAGACACCCATACAGTGCAGTCCAATTCGACGCTAAAAGAGTATTAGATAGGGCCCACTTGGATCATTTAGCCAGTCAAGTCTTCTCCTGGGCTTGGTAAGACGTAAATCATTCAATTGCTCTCTCAAGATGCCAAGTAGATCCACACTTGTGTCAATGAGACAAGCTTTGAGGGCCTTTCCCAACATAGATCTACAAGAAATGACATCAATGATTTACAAAGACACAAACCCAATTTGATACAGCACATTGCAACTCCAATTCATCTTTTAACATAGATGAAAATGCACTCTCTAGATATTTCATATGTAACCCAAATTGCAAGTAATGAAGCTTATAGTAGCTAACATAGTCCAAACAAAGAGGTAAGATGCTACCATTCGTTATTTCTTGGAGAAAGGCCTAAATAAGCATCAAGGGATATAGGCAAGAATAGTCGTTTCCAAGGATCAAGGCCAAGGGTAAGACATTCCAATCAATCCTAAGCCGCTAGAACGGCCATTCCCTATTTCTACAGCTTCATTCATTCCTTGACTATCAAAATGATACCTATACCCATCCAAAAATACTTCTCTTTACACATTCTAAAACTACCAAAACCTCTTGACGCCTAGAATATGCAAAATTGAACCTATGCCTAATTTAGTCCATGAACCACCATGTGCCATAGCCAATGTGGACCTAGGGATCCATTTTTTAAGTCAAAATTTAAAAAATTGCACTCTAAGTGCCTATGACCAGCTACACATTGACAAATTGCATCCCAATAAATTGATCAAGTGGTTTCTTATCTTTCATCCAATCCAAGAGACCAAGATCTTTTCTCAAGATCCCTAGACAATGCCCATGACCAGCTACACCATGCCACCTAAGAGGCCAGATGTTTCACACCAGCAATGTGTATATCGTTCCAACTAAGTTCAATTCCTAGGGACAGCTCAATCATGCCTCACATGTGTGGGGGGACCTTGGTATCTTATAACAAAAATCTAGCACTTTTTTTAAATTCACCCCAATACATTGATCATGTGATTTCTTAATTCCTAGACAACAATGGCAGCAATCCACCACTCTAAAAACTTGGTTTCACCCTTACATTCAAATTTTACCACAAGCACAATCATAACATACATTTTCTTCAATTGTGAATCCTTCCTTGTTTATTTAAATGTCTAGACATTAGCTAGACACTAAAGTTGATCTCTCAAGTCTTCCAAGCAACAAGAAATATTTATATTATATCAATGTGTTTTAACTTGAGAATGTCATAATAGCAAAATTTGGTTCCGAGTACATAGTACCATTGAAAAAATGCCCAGCAATAGACTCCTCGATCATCTCAAAAAATATTAAATAAAAAGGAAACACCCAAAACTACTACGAATAAATCTCTCCCCTCTCTCCCTCTCTCCTTTCACAAATTTGGTTTAGCACATTGCAAATCAATAGTTGAGCCACATCCACCAAATAGCTGCCACACGACTAAACTTAATGTTGTGCCAACAAGCCCACGTCATTAATTACAAGGATTGATATGTGCCATAACTCCTCCATTTTTAACCTTTCTATAGGGTGTATCCTAGCATGGTCCCCCTAAATATTCAGCCCCATCTTGAAAGGATGTGATGCTATTAAGAATGGTTACAAAGTACAAGACCCAAGGCCTAGCTACATGTCAAGCCAAGACCCTAGTTTTTAGAGACTATTTATGAAGGCACCTTCTTATGTGGAGTCCAAAGTACATATTGATTCAAAGAATAGAAGTTTGTCATAGCAACCTCTTTCATATTGTTAGTTCCTCAAAGTGCATCTAGTTCATAAAAGAAGAAACTCGCCATAGCAACCTCTTTCATCAAAGATGAAATGCATCCATAAACATCAATGCAATATAGTGATAAGACTGAGCTAGTTTTGAAATGAGATCTTGCACATTTACTAAACTCATGCGCCGTTTTAGGTTTTGAAGTTCAAGACCCTTCCTAATCTATTTGGACAATCCAATACTGTAATCTCAAATGCAAGTGTGGGAGATTCATCATTTGATACGGCCCAAAAAATGGAGAGTAGTCTTTGACCCTTAAAAAGCCTATAGCTTTAACACAATACTAATCCCAAAGAAAAGGCTATGAAGATTGAACATGAATCTGAAATTTTGGATTCCTAGTCACCTCCACCCACTTGGTCATTGATAAGCTAGATCTTCAAGTACGTCCTCCAAATACCTAAATGCAGTGTGTGACAAACCTTAATGAAATGCCTTTCGTCATCACCCTTGTCAAGCAAGAGTAGACATAACTCAAGATAGTAGAGGAATGCAACGACCTTTCTATGAATGAAAAATGAGCTAGAAAAGATGCCTTCACGTAGATCCATCAAAAAACCTCTTCAAAGCAAGTAAATTAAATCACTTAAAGATTACATAGTTGGCTCCTAAAAGTTGAAAAGGTGGCTAAATAGTAATTTCAAAAGTTATATGGATGTCACAATCTCAATCACTAACAAGTACAATAGGTTCTAGAGTCCTAGCACTTTTGCTTTGTTTTCTAAACATTGCCATACTTGCTAGATATGAAAAGCTAGCAAACAAAAAACATTCTTCCTTGGTATCCACATAAATTAAAATCCAACCTGTGCGGGATATGACCCTTGGAAATTTCGAAATGCATTGGGCTCAAGGTCCATTCCACCATGAGAAATAGCCTCGTAGATTCCATACAATTCCCTTGTATCAAAATTGAATAAGAACAAGAGCGTGCCAGGGGTAACCTGCTCCACCAGATCTCTTCTTGCAAGTGGCAAACCAAAAACCTTATATCGAAAACACTCTTGCTTGGTATGGTTGTTGCACATGAAGATAACACCAGCAAGCCCCTTCCTTGAACTTGTTGCCTCCACCAATTCACGCTTGTCATTTCTCGATGGATTTCCTCGCACCTCACGTTTATCACTATCCCATCTAGGAGCTTTGCTCAACCTTGATAACCCTCTAGTAACCATTTTTCTGCAACACACATCATGGTTGTCAAAGGAAGGATGTCCTCCCTACACAAACTACTTTCACAAACTAAATTAAGTAAAAAACTTTACCAATGGCCTTTGTTTGTAGAGCGGAACTTTTAATGCTTATCTCGAATTTAACTAGTTGGTGATAAGCATCATTGAATTAGATGTAGAAACTCAATGATGAGCTTGTTAGCTCATATAATGTCATGTCAGAGAAAAATATACACGTAGCATGCGCATGTGCTAACACATAAGAGCATAGAGAAAGTATTATTAGTATGTGCAATTTGAAATCCATTTCATCAAAATTATTACTTTTAACATTGAAAATGTGCTTTAACATTAACTTCAAGGATTACTAGCTTGAATATTCTTGCATATGGCGCTTATCATTGGATAAAATCAGAGATAAGGAGCTAAGTTTTACTATTAAGTGCTTTGAACCCATTTTATCAACTTAGGAAAGGGCCACACAATGACAAATATCATAACACATTAACCACAAGGCAACTCCATAATATTTATCTATGAAGTCTATGAAGTTCAAGTCTAGAGTCAATTGAAAGTTGTCTTGGAAAAGTGAGGCAACATCACTCTTGATATGTATTCATGCCATACTTGTTTAACAAGCTAGAACATGACTACCCCTTTCTTATTCAAGTATAATGTTATAGCCAACATAGCTACATTTTGTATAGCACAACAAGAAGCTACATTTTGCAAATCATGATTAAAGCCAAGAATTCATATACTAAAGATCATTGAGACCTTGAGAAGGTGCCTTGGTGTGAAGCTTTTTGCATAGCATTTGACAAGAAGACATGACAACATGCTGAACATCCACGAAAGGGGTCTTCTCAACCTATAAAACTACTAAAAGAAATATTTAAGCTTTAGGAAGTTTAAACATGATTGCCTAGGTTCAAGTTTTAATCAACTCAATGACAAGACAACATGATAGCATAGTGAACATCCACCAAAGAAGTCTTCTCAATGCATAAACTACTAAAATAAATATATAAGGTTTAGGAAGTTAAAACATGCTTGCCTAGGTTCAAGTTTTAATCAACTCAAATATAGGGCAAGTCTTTGGTGGTCTTTCATTGTGGGTGCGAAACACTTGAGCATGATGAAGGGTAAGCTGCATTACATACTTGGCACAAACTACTACTATTGTTACATTATTGTCAAACATAAACATTTCAATTGAGAAGAACAACATATATCTTTTCCTGTTTATTATGTCATGGTTAAGCTTTCTCCAAAAGCATGACCTATATCAAACCATAAACCTTGATATATCATAGTATTACTAGAAGTCCTCAAGTGCATACATTGTTAGTTTGTGCCTAGGCATTTGATTGAGAAAAGCATCCCATTGATGAGCATTTCCACTCCCATGACCAAGATGCAACATCTACCGCGTATTAGCATCAAACTCAGCTCGTAACACCAATTTTGCATTTGCATGAATGCAAAGTTCTTTGATAAGCAACTTGCATATCACCAATCTATTTGTCAATTTTGCCTATTTCTAGTTAACCTAGAGAGTTGACCCAATGTGCATCCTTGTGATTTCTATTAGACATCAATAGTTGGACTTCAATCTTCAATCAAGGACAATATCGCAAAGATCTAAAATAAATAGCTTACATTTCAGCATTTAATAAGCTAATTTCAAACTGAGTTTGATTTTACCAATAAAACAATCCTAAGTTAGCATCCTTTCTTGCTAGGTTGTAGCATCCTCATATTAGGTTGAATTTGCACATGATAGTGGTCTATAGTCATCATTATTTTTGCTTTTAGTATCATCGTTGCTCTCAATATACCCACTACAACACATGTTCAACAAAGGTTTTGGTCTCAACTATGATATCTTAGGGTACCTAGGGCATCTCCATGTGTGAAATGTCTAGACATGGGAACCTTTTTGAGTCAATTGCCCTTCCATTTTCTCTTGGTCCATCCTCTAGCACTTAATATTATAGAGTTCTAAGAGTAAATAGTGGTATTCCATATAGTGGAGACACAATTGCACATTCTTCATGTTATTAAAACTTGTTACTTGAGTTTTAAGTTTCTATGAATAGCCTCTCTTTTCTTGTCATTGTGCACGTCGTTTGAGGTTTGTCAAAAGGCTACATATAATCTCTTTTGCAACTTCACATGCTAAAATAACACTTGCAAATTAGCAATAATATGCTATGCATGCAGAATTTTCCTGTTGCAAGCTATTCTATGGTTGAATGTTGCACCTTTGAAGCTCTCTAAAGCACAAATCTTTTATGCACCATGCACTTCCTTTGCCTCAAAAGTGTCCACCTCACTACATTCTTTACCGTTGTTAGATTCATGTGGCTATCAACAGCTGCACTTTCTGACCCAAAAGTTCCCTGCTTCTGATTTTTGAATCTAGAAAGCTGCTTTTTTTTATCTGTCTACTGCTAGGAGTTGCCTACTGTTTGCAAATCTCTTAGTGGCAAGTGGCCAAACTTCTAGAAGTGGAATTCTTTATTCAATAGTTGTTACCTCATGAGTTGTGGCTGCATTCTACCTGTGGGGGCTCCAAACTTAATTTGCAACTGCTAGTTTGAGGCTGTTCTTGTGGCAAGGCAGTATCTACGACTATTGTCATGGCTTGATGGACAAAACTCCACAAAGCCTACCTTCTCCTATAAATACTCCACCCCTCTACATGTGCTTGGAAGTTATCACTTGAAAACCACAAATTGTTAGTGGAGATGCACCAAGAATTGATCTTTCACAGCTACTAATGATATTCATGGTCACATGCATTGTATGGCTATGGCCCATTCTTAGGTCAATTACAATCCTACGAAGGCACAAAGTTGGTGCTACAACATTTTAGATTCAAGAGGTACTTAGTTGGGATGGGAATCTGTTAAGCCAATAGCCATGCCCTCCTATGGTTGATGTAAGATCTAGAATCTTATGTCTAGATGGGAGAGAAGGGCATAGCCATATAATGCCTAAACTTTTTTACTGAAGACCCAAGGTTTCATAGTTGTCCTCTAGGACCTCTCTCCCCAAGCACTTCTTGACAACTTGTATTGTCTAGGTAGCAGGTGTGGTAAATACCCTTCACCCATTGGACCCAAGAAGAACAATGTTCCCCTCATGGAATGGATTATGTATTGGAAACATAAGCAACAAATCGAGTATCTAAGAATGCCCATTCCATAAGGACAACATGTAGTCTCCACCAAGATTCCCACATTCTTAGACCTAGTGGACCCACCTTGTCCACTCATGAATCAGGGAGGCTTGATTGGGGGTAAAGATTTTATCAATGTTAAGTGATTGATTGAATCACTAAATGAGAGTCAATACAACTGTTAACAACCGAAGCGGTTCAAGATTTGTAAGAGAGCTCAAAGGATCAAACCTTCATAAAACTCATTAATAGCTATACTAATCCAATCATTCACCTAGCTTGCAGCCCACACACCATACATCATCAATATGCAACCCACCAAACTACGAGAACTTGCCAAGGCAAACACCTTACTTGATCAATAACTTTTAAGCCTAACAAGCATATCAATTGTGTGTCCATAAAGTTATCAAAAACCAATTGTGCAATGTGAGAATCGCATTTTTTCATCTAAAATCGAATGAATAAAAGGAGCAGCATCAAACTTAATGGAGAGGAGTGAATCAAGACTCTAACTTGAATGACAAACTATTGAATACCCTCCAAGTTCCCACACAAGAACAAGAACAAAGCCAAGTACAAGCTGGGACTAAGCCAAGTACTTTATCCAAAGAGGACAACAAACCTTTAGGATTTATAACATCCTTGTATCATACCTTAAATGTCCTCCCAAGTCTCTTGATTTAAAAGAAATAAGTTAGACTTCACTTCTTCATCTATATTCCACCATATAGAATAATATATGATAACTACACACTACGAGGGACCACATCAATGCTTGAAGATCCCAAAGCACCATCTTTGCCCATGTACATATGCCCAAATATTGTGAGGATGGTTTTGCATGATTCTAAGGTAGCTATACCAAGCCTTGGTTGCATTGCCCAAGGTGCTTCCTCTTGGTAGTCACTCAATCTAAGCCATCAACTATTAAGGTAGTGCTACAACAATTTATATTTATCATTGAGAATGATCTTGTACTATGGTAGGCCTTGATGCCCTCCCTGAACATTAGGCATTAAAGCCTATTACATTGAGGATAGAGGTTTAGGAGCTCATTAGGAGCCTTACAAGTCTCCAAATGAAGGGGCATAGTGAGCTAGCCTATAGCGGATTGAGCCCTGCTTGATATAGTATATACTACAATAGAGGATATCTAGTCTTCTACTCACCGAGGAGCATTGGGACAGCTCCAAGGAGACTCTCATGACCAAGAGGACCTATTATCCATGAGCATTACAAGGCCGCCATACCCATGATTCTTTACCCCCACGGCCCCCTCCTTTGCTTCATATTCCCATCCCTTCTAGACTACCCTAAGAGGTGTAGATATCTCTTGATGCAAACCATTACCTCCAATTACCTAGAGATCCCCTATATTCCTTTCATTTTGACTAACATAATCAAACACACCTTTTATGCAAACCAAAACAATAAAGTCTAGGCCATTCAATTTAATTCATCATCTCGACATCTCTAAAACCCAAGAAACACATCCAATTAGGTGACAATCATTCACTTGTAAGATTTACATACAAGCCTACAATGGGGAGAGTGGGAGACCCACAATTAATATGCTTGACTACTTGTAAGGCTAAAAAATGGTGCTGAATAAAGGGTGCATTTACATTTGTGAGCTTGTTTTCACCTCGACGTACATGAACATGTCATCATCATAACATGAAATCGTGTCCTCCTTTCAAAATGAAATTTAAAAACTCATAACAATTTAAACAAAACAATTTTCTCCATCCAATGCCAGATATTAGAAAGCCATTTTCCAAAAAATCAGTAATTAAATATTAAATTTCAATATTCCATCTTCTTCAAGTTGCATGATGAACACGTGTTTCGATTAGCCTAAGCCTCCATTATCTTCAAGCTTGTCATCAGCTAGAGAAAATTGCACGCACTTCAAAACCATAACACTTGCACACATCATTAGGACTAAGAACATGTAGTTCAAATCCCCCTTGTCCTCAATCCCTGTGTTCCCATTAGCCTAGCCTCCATTATTCATCAGGCTAGTCGCTAGCTGGCCAGAAGCATTTCACTGAAAGTGTCATTACACACATCTGTATCACAAACTACTTACTGAACCTTCACCACATTGCTCAACCCATCCTAAATTTATTGAAGTGACGCTAAGTCTGCAAGCATTCTGGTAGACTAATGTTTAGTTTAATTTAATTCTACGTTCGGCCAAGAATGGCTCAAATCTCAGGCAAACTCTACGCATGACAGTACCAAGCTGATCTTTTCCTGCACCCTAACTGATTCAAGGTAAAACATTAAGGCACTGTCTACAGCCCTTACAAGGGTTCCTGTCTCCTTTAATGCTAACTTCAAATATCGTTAAGCAGAATGCGACAGAATGAGCGACCTTCGTAGCATTTACGAGCGTTTAAAATCGAGGCGGTTAAGAGACTTGATGGCGCTGTGACAGAACGTACGCTTAGCTCAAATCAGAGAAAGCAGTTAACTGGAAGAGCCAGCAAGCTTACCAGGAAGATCGCCGAGCACAAGCGCAGAAATCGAGATGATGGCGTGCCTCCCTGCTGCAGGAGACGGACGAGCCCTCCCTGCTGCTTCGAAGGGTTAGCCCTACCTTGTCTCGCCGCTCACGTGGCACTACACTGCGGAATGAGAAGGGTTTGAGCCTACCGCAAGACGAATGGCCTCAAATATGTTTACCCATACAGGTATATATATGTGACTAAACTATTATTATGATATTATCAACATTGCTCATAGTTTACTAAACTACTATTATGAATTATGATATTATCAACATTGATCATAGCTTTCCTTACGTTCCTATGTTTTTATGGAAGGATTAACCTTGGGGTTGGATGATTTTGAAAGATGATTTCTTGTTTATAATGGACCTTCTCCACTTTACAACTATGTAATCTTTCCTCGCGCTCCCCCCCCCCCCCCAAAAAAAAAAGCTTAAAACATAGTGCTTGAATGGTTTGTGGTATGTACTACACATTAATAGCTTGAGTTTCCCACCAAAACAAAGCCACTAACTTATTTTTGTGAGTTTTTGTTCACATGCGGTTTCTTATTTCATCCGGTATTTCTGTTTCCCCTCTTCTATCCATGGTGCTTTGAAAAGCCTCCAATAAAGTTCAACACCATCAAAAAAGAATTAGCCATAGGGCAATGCTCCCAATGTGCCCACGTGAACCCTTGTTATTTGTTTTGATGTTTGAAGTCTCATTTGTGTGTTCATGTTACATACATCAACATTTATTAGCAATACTAGTCTACCATGACCTCATCATTGGTCTAAAATACTCATTAAATTAATCTCTTCACATTCTAATTATGTATCGATTATATTCTCTTTCTTGTCCTCTTGTTTCAAGGCTACAATGTACAAATTTCAAATTTTTGTACCAGCATGTGATTTTTTGAATGTTTGTTTATATGTGGGGATGACTATGTGGGTATTTTCATATTAATATGTGGGCACGTGAGTTTCTCTCAAGACTTTCCCTTTGAGTCACATGAAATATATATGCATGGACAAGCAAAGGCGAGCAAGAAAAAACAACATGCTAAGCAAGGTGTTGTGAATTACTTACAAGAAGAGACAACACGTTGAGCAAGATGTTGCGGGTTGCTTGCAAGTACCAAAAGGCGTCGATTTTGACATATTAGTTACTGAGTGATAGCTCCATCTAGACCAACTAATATTCAATTAATCACACAAGATGGCCTTTCCAAACTCTAACAAACACCTATGACATTCTCCTTGGCCAAAATCAAACAAGGTATGTTGATCTTGCTATTGTGGGGCTTTAAATGTATCTTATGGATTGCCCTCTCTCAAAGGATGTATGGATTCATTGTTGTGGAATGCCATGCTAAAAAGGATTGGATCCTTAACTATGATAGGATTACAAATGGAAATTGGTATACATGTTACCATAGTGCTTCTCTTTCTCACCAATCAACGTGCTTTAACACAAGTTTCTTATCTAGATCACAGTTTTAGATTTATGTGCATGGCATGATGGTGAAGTGCATGGCTTGGTAGAGATGCAAGGCAACGTACTCTATGTTGCTTTGACTATCTCCCTCGCTAGCGTTCTCATGGTGGAAAGGCATGTCCATATCTTACAGGATAAGATAAATATGTGCAAGTGTTGAATGTGTTTGACCTTGATGAGATTGATCTAGTTATTGAAGTAAGGTTCTCCCTATCCTATAACTTTTGTTATTTGTTGACTATCTCCCCCACTAGCATGCTCATCATGGAAAGGCAAGCCCGTATCTTATGGGATAGGACAAATATGTGCAAGTACTGAATGTGTTTGATGAGACTAATCTAGTTATGAAAGTCAAATTCTCCCTTTCCTTTACTTTTGTTATTTGTTGTGGAAGGGTGGGCATTTTGCAAAGAACCATCCCTTACAAGCAGCAGATGGTGGAATCTAAAGAGACAAAGGAGGTTAGTCTTATTGCAAAGATGCAATGTAAGAAAATGTTGGAGGAAAGGTTTGATAATCAGGGCAAGGGCTCTAGGGTGTCTATCTTAATGTTGAGAAGAAGCACACATAGCCAAGCAACAATAAGGTTAAACCTAGTGCAAACAAGGGCTAAGGTAGAAGTATGCAACCCAAGGAGAATGGCATTGTGCGTTAGGATAAGAAGAATTGTGAACTAAGCATATTAGAAGCAATATCATGTTAGCTACTAGATTAGAAACAATAGTATTAGTAGCAACAAATTAGTAGGATATTAGTAGGTTCATAATAGTAGCAAATTAATAGGTAAGTGTGTTAGTAGTAATAGGGTTATGTTTTAGGTTGTTAGTATAGTAGCAACAACAGCAACACTAGTAGTCATAATGGTAGTAGCAAGAGAAGCAATAGCAATAATAGCAATGACAATAATACCAAATTGAAGGGAGAAGCCCTAGTGAGAGCATGAGCAAGCAAAGCAACAAAGGAGTGAGATATGGTGAATGGAGCAAGAAAGCAAGGGAGAGGGACTCAAGATGTGGAAACTCTAATAGTCAGCATGTGTGACCAACCTTCCCTTATTCAAATGTCATTGAAAGAATAAATAATAAAGTGACAGTGATGGGTGCGCGCCGCCTGGAGTGTACAAGTGTGCGAGTATTGTTAGTGTAGTAATACATAGGTGGCATATACACATGTGTCTTTATCCCTAACAACCTTTCACTTAACGGTGAATGTATCCCTAGTGAGGAGAGACTAAGAAAGAAGTGACAAAGTACAAATGTACATACAATACAATAGGATGACGAAAGACGTCATCTCATCTAATGCCCATCATCTCTAAGAAAGACAAAACACTCCATTGAGAGACTTTTAGTAAGCATATCTATAGGGTTTTGATCAGTTGAGATCTTGATAAGCACAATGGACTTGTTCTCAATTACCTCTTCGATAAAGTGGTAATGCACCTCAATGTGCTTTATCTTCACATGGAAGACTAGATTCTTGGCCAATTGACTAACATTCATAGATTTTCAATGCAACATAGAGACCACACCAGTACTACCAAGGTTTGCGACTAGATGGCCTAGTTAGAGAGCCTCCTTACAAGCCTCAATGGCTGCAACATACTTTGCCTCTATAGTGGATAGCACCGTGCATTTCTACACCCTGGACATCCAAGAAATAGCACCTCCAACAAAGGTAAAGACATATATAAAGGTGGACTTCCTACTATCTGCATGTCCTACATAATTAGAGTCATTGTACCCCATGAATCCTGTATCCTAGCCACCATAATATATACACATATTTGTAATGCCCTTAAGATACCTCATGATACCTTTCATGGCATCCCAATGCCGCTTGCCAGGTGTAGCCATGTAGTATACCACAACTCCCATTACAGATGCTATGTCAGAATAAGTGGCTATCATGGTATATATTAAACTACCCATTGCAGATGCATAAGGGATCTTGGCCATCTCGGCCTTCTACTCATTAGATTGTAAACAATTGACCTGACTAACCTTCACATGAGAAGGTAAAGGATAGTCAAATAGGCTTAACATTCTACATATAAAACCACTCAAGTACCTTTTGGATGCACTCCTTTTATGATAAGTAAAAGAGATCCTTACAGTAATCATGCATGATGTTCATCCTTAGAATATGCAAGGTCTATCCCATATTCTTCATCCCAAATATTTTCTTGAGCTAACTTTTCAAGGCATCCAACTCATCATGAGTGCTCCTAGTAATCAACATATCATTCACATAGAGTACCAAAATCATAAGGCTACCATCACGGGTCTTCTTCATGTATAAATATGAATCCATATCACTATGGATATATCCATGTGAATGCATGCAAATATCAAACTTGTGGTGCCTTTCCCTAGGTGCCTCCTTAAGGCTATAAAGGCTCTTTCTCAACTTGCACATTAGGTGTTCCTCAACCTTTTTCTCAAAGCCCTTAGGAGCTAAGGGCTCTCACCCTTAGGCTACTGCATATAAATCTCATCATGCAAGTCTCCATGTAAGAAAGTTATCTTACATCCATCTAATAGAGGTCCAAAACTAGCTATGCAACCAAAGCCAATACCAAGTGTAGGGTAGTCGTCTTGACTACAAGAGAGAAGACTTCATCAAAGTCAACACCATACTCTTGCTTAAAACTCTTAGCAAACCAATCTAGTCTTATAGGCTAGCTTGGGGCATGTAGGGATACTCTTCAACTTGTATACCCACTTGCATGGTAAAGCACGCTTTCCACTAGGCAAAGAAACCAAATCCCATGTAAAATTTTTCTATAATGAGTCATATTCTGACTACATGGACCTCTTCCAAGAGTGACTATCATCTTTGTGTATGACCTCACCATAGGTAAGAGGCTCACCAACATCTATCACCATAGCATAATACATAGAGGACACAAATCGATTAGGCTAACTCTATCTCTAGTAGACTATCGCAAAATAGGTTATGAGGCTTGTACATCCTATCTAATATCATGGTCATCCAGACCACTAGAGCATCATTTGCTACAAGGTGTTTAGCTAGCTATACAATAACAAGAGACTTCTCTTGAAATATTACCCTACGTACTTCAACAACCTACTTATGCTACTTATGCATTTTCTCCGCATGGAAAACAATATCATGGATATGGATGACCTTCCAAGCTTGTGGATCCCATAGGTGATAGCCCATCTCACTTACATTTCCATAACCAAGAAATATGCATTTTATGGACTTAGGATCCAACTTATTACGCTTGTCCTTGGAAACATGGTAGAAAGTCTCACAACCAAATATATGCAAATGAGTATATGATAGAGGTTTTCCAAACCATATCTCCTTGGCAATCTGATAGTTAAGAGTAATGCATGGGGATCGATTAATCAAATATATGATAATAGTAACTACCTCAATCCAAAAGTGTTGGGATAAGCTTACCTAGCTAAGCATGCTACAAACTCGCTCTTAAATTGTCCTATTTATACACTCAGCCCTACCATTCTAGGGTGAGGTATATCAGGTGGTTAATGTACTCTTAATACCTCACTCATCACAAAATTGCTCAAAGGCTTTAGATATATACTCTCCCCCATTGTCGAATTGTAGGCATTTTAGCTTATACTTAGACTAGTTCTCAACAAAAGTAAGCCAATAGTGAAACATAGCCAAGACTTCTAAATTTTGCTTTATGGGATATACCCAAACCTTATGTGAGTAATCATTAATAAAAGTAATGAAATATTTCACGCCACTTAATGACTTGTAGGGCATAAGTTCATAAATATCAGAATGAATAAGTGCCAAAGACTCGCCCATGCATGTAATGCTAGATTTCTTATGCGAACTACGTGTCTATCTACCATAAAGACAATGATCACAAGAATCAAAATATTTATAGTAAAGAAGCAAAAGATATTGCAAATAAGTAAGCATTTTCATTCTCTTTAATAACATGTGCCCAAGGTGATGATGCCTTAATGATATATGTGGTACTATTGCCCAAACATGGTCGATAGACCCAAATACAAGTAGGGGGATACAAAGTGTCATACTTGGCACCTTGTGCTAGGACATGGGTAATCTTCCATGAATAAGCTCCAAAGGATGCAATATAACTTGCATCATCCAACTATCTAGTAGAAAGTAGGCTTTTGATCAAAGCCAGAACATGGCATACATCATGCAAAGTAATCATACTACCTAAAGAAAATTGTAGCTGGATATCTCCAATACCAACAATGTCCAGTGCCAAGTCATTACCCAATTTAATAGATCATGTGTTACTGCAATAGGAGTGAAAGCACTCTCAATGAGGAGTGACATGAAATGAATCCCTTGAATCAATCAACCAACATTGAGCATAGGTGGATGAGGCATCAATCAATTGTGAAACATCAAGAGAAGAAGTTGCAGGAGTATAATCATCATTAGAATTAGTATGCACAACATTAATCTCTTCAATCTTGATGTTAGACTTGCTAGGGATAATGTTGTGATCATCATTTTTTTCCTACACTTTACCCTTTCCCTTTTTCTTGTTCTTGTCATCATGCATGATATGGCATTGTGGCCGAATATGACCCCTCTTTCCACAATATTGACAAGTCGATACATACCGAACTATCCTATATCCCATAGGTATAGTAGGGAAAAGTGAAACTATACTACAACTATAAAGCAATGTACTTAAGAATCATTTGAAAAGAATGCTATTGTACTTTGTACTTTCAATATTGTCCATGTCTACTCAAGATTGTGTTTATAAGGTAATTAGAAGGGAATAGGGAAAGAGAACCTTGGCAAGATGCCCGATCATGTAAAAAAGGGGATGGGTGTACAAGGGATTTAAGGCTTGTATATAAACTCAAAAAGTAAATGAGAAGCTAATTCTTTGGTGTGTGGCTAAAGTGGTCTCTTTTTCTTCTCTTCTTCTCTCCTTTTTGCTTGCTTGTGTGTGCTTTGAGGGAGGGAGTGTGAGGGAGTGAGTGTGTGAGGGTGAGGCTTATTACCATTTATTTTTCTGCCCATATGAAAGTAACAACTTAAAGGTTCAATTTCCACCAAGATTTCCACCCTTAACTAGTAATAGCACTCTCAAGAAGTCCATCTTGAGTCATGTAGAGGTTAGGAATTTCCTATGTGAATAAGAGATTTACTAGCTAGAGCCCCCTTGGCATCCTTACTACCTTCTACCTAATGTCTTCTCTATGGAGAAACCTCCTACCATTAGGGTCAATTTAAGCTCTCTAAGGCAGTAAAGCCAATCCCCTTTGCGTAGTGTTTTGCAACTAGCTTTGGGGGGAGGTTTAGTGCGATCATTCCTTTTAAGTTGTTGTCTTTAGATTCAATTAGAATCCCTAAATCTCTGCAACACAAAAATTTCTTTCCTAGCTCATCATGCAATTGTTTGTATGCATTATTGAAATCACAAGCATGATGCACCTACTAGGCAATATTTTTAACATTTCTTTGGTTTCTCTTTCCCTTGGGAGTTGCTAGAAGTATTAAGCTAACAACTTTTATAATCACTCCCTTATCTTACTAGGAAAATGGGTAATCAATTCTCCAAATGATTAGGGTTTAGTTTGAACAATGCCTTTAAGTTAGATTCATCCAGGGCAACCAATCTATCGAGGACTTCTTATGTTGCTTTTGTCAAAAAGCAGTTTTAATGCTTTTACAAAAATGAGAGTAAGTCTTTGACTTATTTTGGACAACTATCCAAGACCTTGAAGATGTTTCTAGATGCACAGTTCATTTAGAGGTCATCACTAAATAATCTCTTTAATGTTGCACAATTTTCCTATTCACTAAAGGATATTCTATCTAAGTTGTTAGCATTTCAAGGGAAGGACCAATGCATCCTTCCATTTGTTTCCTCCTGGCAAGGATCATATAACCATGCCCTTGATAGGTCTATCCTATCTACTTTAGGGCATTTCGATGAATTTAAGTTAAACAAAAATATTAGATCTATGTGTTTAGGCACTCCTACAAAAGAATATTTCTTTAAATTTGTTTCAATTATGAAATACAAATTATCTCATTAAAAGGAAAGATCTAAGTATCTAATTTATTTTTATACGAAGTGACGAGTTGTTTTATTTTTCATAGCATTAGGGAGCATGCCAAATTGAAGTAAATTTGTTTCCCTTTCTTTAGATAATCTAAGATTCTCCAAAATTTTAATATGTTTATTTTAACTAAGTTGATACTTTATGCAAGAATTATAATGTGATTTTTCTAAGGTATTATTTGTTTCTATGTTTCAATGCATCTAGCTAAAATGGGCTTCTCATTTCCTAATTGTAGATCTAAGTTTTTTACTTGTCTAGGAAATAATATAATTTAACTTGTCTTATTGAAGCTACGAACTACTTTATTTTATAACAAATAATTCCAAGTTTCTTTTCCCAACTGATAATTTCTTTTGATCAATTAGTCATAGTTTTTTTTCCTTTTTTGTATTAAAATTCCCCCTAAACCTTCTACCTTTTATCTATAAAGCAACCCTTTAAGATGAAGAAATCATTATTTCATCTTCCTTTAATCAACCTAAACTTAATGAAAAGAGAATGTAGGAATGATTGACTATAGCAATGGGGCATTATCCATACTTGCAGGTCTGTTTGTGGCTCCAATACTTCCAATTCCAAAGCTTCACTTCTTCGGGGCCTTTGTGGATGGAGAGCTTCTTGTGCATGATGCTCCTAACATTGGTGATCTTGATGATGTTCTCTCTAGGTTGGGCAGCTAGGATGGAGATGATTGTCTTTTGTGAGAGATGCAAGAGGTGAAGTGTCTTCACAAATGAATGGGCCTTCAAGATGAAAGGACCTTCAGAAAGGTATTCTTTAAGATGATGGGTTTGAGATGATGGAGTTTGTCCTTTTTCTCTCTCTTTCTTGCTTCTATCTTCTTCTCTTCCTCCCTTTTTTTCTTCCCCTACCTCGTGTGTGTGTGTGTCTCTCTCTCTCTCTCTCTCTCTCTCTCTCTCTCTCTCTCTCTCTCTCTCTCTCTCTCTCTCTCTCTCTCTCTCTCTCTCTCTCTCTCTCTCTCTCTCTCTCTCTCTCTCTCTTTATCTTCCTTTCTTCCTCTACTTCTCTTCTCCTCTATTTTTTGATTATCTTCTTCCTTATCTCCTTCTTTTCTTCTCCCTATTCTCTCCTTCTTTCCTTCTTCTCTCTAATTCTCTCTTTCTCCCTCCCTCTTCTCTCTCTCTCTCTCTCTCTCTCTCTCTATATATATATATATATATATATATATATATATATATATATATATATATATATATATATATATTCCATCACTCATTGACTCACTAACTCACTGACTCACTAACTCACTTGCAACATGATAAGATAAACAAAAGATTGGCATTATGGTTCATAGATTAAGGATTTTTATGGCCTTAATGCAAGGGATAATAGCCCCTCCTTTCTCTTTCATTGTTATTGTTGTGGCTCTCTCCTACATCTTGTTGCCATGATTAATCACTTTTATGGTGATTGGGAGGGGAGGGGGGAGAGAGAGAACATCAATCATCGGATTGAGGAGGTGGCATTCATCTTGAGGATCCTGGTAGGGCGTTGCTGATGAGTAGGTGGTGTGGCTCATATCGACTAAAAATGGTAAATTTTTACACTTTCTTTTTCAAAAAATAAAGCTTTTTAATCTTTAAATCCCCTAAGTCACATGTGATTGGGGGGGGGGGGGGATTATTTGAAAACATTACATTAGTCATGTGTCTTCAAACCACATTGATCCAAACAATAGCATGTTTTTCCAATTGAAAAATAGTCTCACACTTAGAGTGGGGCTCAAAGACTAGTAGCGCAATGAAGAGAGAATATATACATTGGCATCCTCGAACCTAGATGGCCCTAACAATGTCAAGATATTAAAGGCCATTGAGAGTTCAGAAGACAAGAAAATTTTTAGTGATGATGGGTATGCTTGAACGTAGGTTTCTCTCTTAAATTTAGACTTCATGCATTAGAAGTCCAACACATTATTATTAAAAGACAAAATTTTGATTTGAGGAAATGAAAACACATTATTTTGAAATTGGGCTAGAAAGGAGACTATCTTAGCCATGCTATAGGATGGCGAAAAGAGATTACTCTCGAGTTGGAAGGACTACTACAAGGCCGATATCAATGTTGTAAGTAGACTACTAGTCCCTTTGCCTTTTTTCATGCCCTACACTCTTTTGCCACTAATCTTGGGCAGTTTGCCTACCCATGGCATCTAGTCCTTGTCTTTGTGGTGCTGCATGAGGTGTAGATGCATCTCTTGATTTTATGCATGTCAGTGAGACGGGCATGCTCATAATGGAGAGTTTGTCAATCTCATCTTCTAGTTTGGGCTTCGGCATCCTTTAGATGCTCTTGGGCTTCTCTCACCCACTCCTTAACCTTGTCAACCACTTGTAATTGGTGCCTTGAATATTTGACTAGATAATGATTTGTTCTTCTAGTTCACATAGGAGATAAAGAGAAAACATAAAGAACATATGCTTTGTATTGTTTTCCATGATTTGAAATTAGATTATGATATTGAGTCTCAAAAGTCATGCAAGTTAGTGGCATGGAGACTTCCATACATTTATAGCATATTGCCCTTCTATAATAGTATGTTTGTGATGTTATCTTACCATATTTGTCTTCTCCATATGTAATAACGATTTTGTCTAATAGGTTCATGTAGGGCAATTGGAGAGAGGGTGCTACAAACTTTGCTAGGAGAATATGAGGACTAAGCAAACTTCAAGAAGGAGCATTGCATATATGAAGATCACTAGATTGAGAAGTAGTGGGGGATGAGGAGGTACACTAGAGATGCCTTGTCTTCCTCAACTACCTTGAAGATGAATTCCCCTCCAACAAGAACACACTATACCAAAAATACTCGAAGAAAAAACAAGTGTAAAATACACAAGCATCTTGAGGCATGGCAAGTAATTCCACATGTATTCTTTAAAATATGTCAAACTTCACTGTCTTCTTCTAAAGAGATTGTGGCTGGTTGTAGGAAAGTGATATCACCAATGTAGTTGTTGGAAAAGAGAGATAGAAAGTCTAGCAAAATCCTACTATGGACCAAGAAAGGCTAAGTGGAGATCGGTCCTCATCACTAATTAATTTGGTTTCTCCAATCCCTAGAGGTTTAATATTTTACAATTTGTTAGCCAACACTTCTCATGGAAATATATTGCCAAGTATAACTCGTGATTATATTTTTGTAGACCCTACAATTGAGACCATTAAAGAGTATATCATAATTCCACCAATGTAAACAACATCACAAGAGAGCAATAGATGTATGGAGATTATTCAAACAAATTTTTTTCCATCTATTTCATATTCATGCAAATTGTTTTAAATTCTCTCTTGTTCCATATTAAGACTTATTTAAAATGAACTTTGTTGCAGTAGAAACAACAATTGTTACAATTTGTATCATTGGTATGGATAGAATGATGTAAGAAGTTCTCCCAAATCTTGCATTGTAGATGCTTACCTTCCACTGCAGTATACGAAGAGGTACAACAATGGTGGAAAGCATAGAGTGGAGTATTGAGGAAACAAGATCACACCCCACTCTAATGGAAAGTTTAGAGCAATGAATTGTAAGGTGAGTGTGTTGTAATTATATGATGCGAAAGCTTTTAAGCCTTCTTCCTCTTTATAATACCGACAACAAAGTTTTGTCTTGTGCAAAGGAGGAAATAATTCAAAAGCGTGAACTTGCGATGCTAGAGGACGTGGAACTTACACATATAGATAAAAAAACATGACTCGTTTATTTTATGGGTGGCAATATTCAAAAATAAAAATATATAGCTAGCATTCAGCTCTATTTGCAAAGGGCCATACTTGTGTTCATGTGGAAGCACCCTCACAAGAAATTGTCTCCCGCAGTTATGTGATGGCAAAGGTGGAGTAGTGTATTCTATGTGGCTCATTTGAAACAAGAAATGTTGTATGAAGTGATCAACCAAGTGAGGCATCCTTTTGATTGGTGGAGGCATTGAAGGAGGTGAACCAATGCGAAACGGTTGAGGTTGATGAAGAAACCACAGACACTATATGTGACATCATGGTGGTTCATATTCTTACTGAGATAGTGTCACGTATAGATTGGGAAATCGAAATCCATCATGGAACTCTCACACTAAAAGGGGAAGTGAGTCAAGTAGTGCATCTAGTTGATTGCTTGCTCAATGACACAATGATATTGATTTTCAATGTCACATCACCCTCCGTGGTGGAGCTCATTAAGTAGGTTGTGAATGATGGGCATCGATGAATAGAATCAAGGCAGAGATATTCAACATTGTGCATGACATAAGTTTTTCATAGCAAGATGTTTATTTGTGTCATTGGAGGCAAAGAGGTTAGTGGTATTAAGTTATAATATGTTCATGTTGGTTTCTTTAATGGTATGAAACTTGGTCTCTCCTTTTAGTAATGATGAGCTACTAACATTAGTATTTGTGCTTGAAATGTAGGTACATGTGATACATATTTTAGTATACATGCACACAAATGTCAATTGTAGGGCAATTATCCCTATGGAATTCATAATAGATGATATAACTATGGATGAGTGGGTGTGAGATATAGTAGGAGCCCCAATGAGAGGCTGTACGAGATCCATTGTTGTTAAACTAATGGAGAGCTATTTTTTGGGCTTTTAGTAAATTCCTAATGCCTTTGATAAAGTTGATGTTTTTTGGTAATTGAATAGAAGTTGTCTGCATAGAGATAGATCTCTGAAGACCTCACCCATTGACTTGGATACCATTTCTATGGCATTCAAGGGAGGATCACCTAACAAACCCACCACTAACTAAGTACATTCCATGCCTAGAGGATGAGAACGATTGGATGCATATTCTTGCAACCATCGACTTCTCACTCTGTGATGATGAGGATGATAAGAAAGTAGTTGAGAGAGCGAATACTTATGAAAGGATTGTGGATGAATGTGTATCTAAGGACAACAACTAGCCCTTTAATGCCACTCCACATGACCTTGTTAGTATTTTAAAGGAGTTCTCTAATGTGCTTGCTTGGCTTATGGAGAAACTTAAAGGAATAGCATCATAAATCCTAAACATGCTCATATTATCAAGGAAGAAATCAATAAACTCTTGAGCACGAGATTCATTTACAAGATTAAGTATACCAAATGGCTATCCCCCTGAAAGTCATTGTACTCAATAAAAATGAAAAAGTTAGAGTATATGTGAAGTATAAAAAGGTTGATGCTATTACAAAGAGAGACAACTATGCTTTACTATACATTGAGCATATGCTTGAGAGAGTGGTAGGGAAGGAAGTATATAGCTTCTTGGACAGATTCTCAGACAAATTCTCAAGATATAGCCAAGTGTACGTCCATCCAAATGGCAAGCACAAGATAGTATTTACTACCAATGGGGGGTGTTTACTAATCTAATCATGCCCTTTGACCTGACTAATACCCTTGCTACCTTTGAACCCCTGATGTGTGTAAATTTTTAAGACATGATGAGGAAATGACTAGAGGTGCTTGTCAGTGACCTTTGTACTACTTAAACTACATGAGAGGAGCACTTAGAGAAGCTTCGCATAATCTTTAAAAGATGTAGACAATATGGTCTCTCGTTAAACCCCTTGAAGTGCCAGTTTTGGGGTTAACATGAATGTATACCAAGGCATGTTGTGTCAAGGAATGAGATTGCGACAGACTTCTTGAGAGTCAAGGTGATTGTCAATCTCCCACCATTGACTAACTACAAGGCTGTGAAATGTTTCCTTGGCCATACAAGACACTATCGATGATTTTTGTTAAACTATTCATTACATGCTTGACCTCTCTACATATTGCTAATTATCTTTGAGTGGATCGATGAATGTTAGCAAGCATACAAGATGTTTAAGAAGGATTTCACCACAACACCCATCTTACAAGCCCTAGACTAAACAAATAAAGCATTGCTTTAACTTGTTAATAAACCATGTGCAATAAGGTGCATTGTCAAATGGTTATTACTTTTGCTAGAGTTCAATTTCTTAGTGGTAGTATGAGTTATATGGCAGATCATGTGTCTTGAATAACCACTGACGAGGATCATATAGAAAATGGCATCATGGACGGCTTTCTAGACACTTATCTGTACAAAATCTCTGGCAAAGAAGAATTGTATAAAGCAAACCAAAACTCACATGATACTAGGCTCATGACATAATATGAATCCTTTAAAAAGGAATTCCCAAACCATACAATCGAGAAATCTCGACTGAAGACTCATTCTTAAAGTCCAACCTTGAAAATTGATTATGGGTTAAGAATATCGACTAGGAAATAATGGTCTATTGAGAAGATGCATCTATGAGTACAAGATGGATGATGTACTTATGAAAGCACATGCTAAAATTGCCTTTGGACACTTTAGAGACACTACTATAGGAAAGATTCTTGAGTCCCAATTGTGATGGCCTATGCTATTCCACGATGTAGCAAAGTTGGTTAAACATTGTGATGAGTGCCAATATACAAAAGTACCCATTTGGAAAGACAAAATGGAGCTAAGCATGCCAACCATTTAAGAAATGAGGCATTGACTTCATTGGTCCCATTAGCCTTGCAGCCCAATAATCACAAGTACGATACATAATTATGGCAATCAAGTATCTCACAAAATGGGTCGAGGTGAAAGTAACTAGAAAGAATGATGCCAAGATAATAATAAAATTTCATTGGGAGGAGGTAATCTCTAGATTTGGCTACTGCATAGATGTTCACTCTATGTATGCGTAGTGCTGGCTTTTGGATTTTGGTGCTTCATTTCATGTTACACCATGCCATGAGTGGTTTCTCTCCTACTGCACTGTCTCTAGTTCAGTTCGCTTGGGTGATGAGACAGGTCACTTGCTATTGTTGGCATTGGGGATGTATAGCTGCAGTTCTCTACTGGCAGTACTTTTCTGTTACAGGATGTACATCATGTACCTGCACTTACACGCAGTCTTATGTCTGTAGGGCAGCTTGATGATGCTGGGTTTCATGTTTCATTTGGGGATTCTACCTGGAAGATCACCCATGGCAGACTTGTGCTTGCTAGAGGTGCCAAAGCTGGTAGCCTCTATCCTCTTGTAGTTGATGGGTCCTCTGTTGACCATGTTTTGTCAGTGGGTTCCATCCCACATGTATCTCTTTGGCATGCCCATTTGGGCCATATGTCCTTGAAGGGAATGAAAAGGCAAACATATTAGGAATATGCATAAGAAGTTTGGTAGGACATGTATGAGTGAGCCCCTGACATTGGTACATTCAGATTTTGTGGACCCATGCCCTATCAGTCTATGGGTGGTGCAAAGTATTTTGTAACGTTCATTGATGATTTTTTGCGTAAAGTCTAGGCTTACCCCATTAAGCTTAAGTCCAAAGTCTTGGCTGTGTTTCAGAGATGGCTTGCATTGGTTGAGAACCAGATTGGGCATAGGTTGAAATGCCTTAGGATTGACAATGGGGGAGAATATGTGTCACCGCGTGCTTTTGAGCAATTGTGTGACGAGAGGGGTATTAAGCGTTAGTTGACCACCCCGTATACCCCACCCCATAATGGTTTAGTTGAGTGGATGAATAGAGCCATCTAGGAGCGTGTACGCAGTATGCTTAGCCATGCAGGCTTACCACAGAGCTTTTGGGCTAAGGTAGTTAGTATAGCTGTGCATGTCATAAATAGGTCACCTTGTAGTGCTTTGGATTTTCAGGTTGTAGAGGAGGTATGGACTAGGAAACCTCTGTCTTATGCGCATCTACGTGTCACCTTCTAGTGGTTTGGATTTCCAGGTTGCAGAGGAGGTATGGACTGGGAAACGTCTGTCTTATGCGCATCTACATGTCTTTGGATGTGAGGCATTCTGCCATGTGCCCAAAGACAAGCGTACTAAGTTGGATCCTAAGAGTGTCAAATGCATTTTCCTTGGCTATGGGGATGCATACGAGATGGGTCACCCCATCTGGGATCCGCAAGCACGGAAAGTCATCCACAGCCATGATGTAGCCTTCCATGAAGACAAGATGTATAGGCAACCTGAGAAGGTGGTAGAGATACGCAAGGTTATATTCCAGGAGGAGCCATGAGCTCCTACACAGCTAGTTGGATAGCATACAGCAGTAGTTGGTACACATGGCCAGGGTGCTGGACCAACCGTAGAGCCTGCCGGTCTACTAGAGATAGACGTCCACTGGATAGATTTCAGCCCTCACTACATTATGTCTATGCACAAGGTTGAAAGTCATTCCTTGTGCATAGCCTCATCAATGGATAGATTGAGGAGAGCCTCTCACCATTGATGAGGCTATGCACAAGGTTGAAAGTCATTCCTGGGAGAGGGCTATGCAGTCTAAGATAGACTCCCTGCACAATAATATGAATAGGGATTTGGTTGCATTGCCTCAGGGCAAGAAGGCTTTGCCCTGCAAATGGGTGTGCAAGCTAAAAAGTACCCCTAGAAATCCCAAGCTGGCTTATAAAGCACGACTTGTCGCTAAGGGTTTTAAACAGGAGCATGGAGTTGACTTTGATGAAGTTTTTTCTCTTGCGGTCAAGATGAGCACCCTACGCTTGGTTTTGGCCTTAGTCACGTAGCTTGACTTGGACATGTATCAGATGGATGTCAAGATTTCATTCTTGCATGGAGATTTGCATGATGAGATATACATGTAGTAGTGGGAGTGGTATCATAAGTTTGATGCCTTTATGCAGTCACAGGGTTACAACAGGAGTGCTATGGATCTGTGTCTTTACACGAAAAAAGCCTGTGATGGCTCCTTGCTTATTTTGGTACTTTATGTGGATGATATGCTAATAGTAGGGAAAGCTCATGATGAGCTAGATGCTCTTAAATGTCAGCTAAAGAAGAGCTTTGAGATGAAGGATTTGGGATAGACCTCTCACATTCTTGATATGTGCATTAAGCGTGACATGCATCAAGGACAACTCTACCTCTCATAGAGGGAGTACATTCATAAAGTCCTTGAGTGTTTTCACATGTAGGACGTAAAGCCTATTGGTTGTCCATTACCTTCTTATGTGAAGGTTTCACAAGCCGATTGTTTGCAGATGGATGAGCAAAGGGCCAAGATGGCCAAGATCCCTTATGCATTAGCCGTGGGCAGTTTGATGTATGCCATGATAGCCACTCATGTAGATATTGCCTTTGTAGTTGGTGTTGTGGCACGCTATATGACTACACCTGGTAAGAAGCATTGGGATGAAGGGCACAATAGATATGTGTACTTACTATGGCAGCCATGATACAAGAGTTGTGGGCTACACAGACTCTGATTATGCAGGACATGCAGATAGTCGAAAGTCGACTTCCAACTATGTCTTTACCTATGCTGGCAGTGCTGTTTCTTGGATGTCTAGGGTTTAGAAGTATACGTCTCTCTCTACCACTGAGGCCGAGTATGTTGTAGCCACTAAGGCTTGCAAGGAGGCCATATGGTTGGGCCGTTTGGTTCATGACCTTAGGATTGATACTATACCTACATTGCATTCGGATTCTATGAGTGCTATTCAGCTAGCCAAGAATTCGGTCTTCCATGCGAAGACGAAACACATTGAGGTGAGGTATCACTTCATATGTGGGGTCATGGAGGACAATTATGTTGACCTTGTCTCCACTGACAAAAATCTTGCAGAACGAAAAGCCTCACTACTAAGCGCTTTGCCTTCCTAAGGAGATTGATGGGCATTCGATGAGATGATGTTTTTTGTCATCCTGTTGTACACGTGTACACTGTACTATCTTTTCTTTTTCTTTTCACTCCTCACTGGGGCCGATTCTCCTTTAAGTGGGAGGTTGTTGGGGGTAAAGGCGCCTCTACCTAGCCGCCCATGTATTACTACACTGACAATATCCGCCACTGCACACTGCAAGTGGCGGGCGCCCGTCATCGTGACTTTATTCTTTATTCTTTTAGTGACAGTTTGAATAAAGGAAGGCTCGGTCACACATTGTAACTGTTGGAGTTCCCATTTGTGCCTCTCTCTCTTCTTGCTCTTGCTCTTTGCCATAGCTCACTTCCAAGCAAGCTTCGATCCTTCTCACCTTTCATTAACCATTTGATGGAACTAGAATGTCTCTAGAAAATGTGACTCATCACCACACATGCATTGATTTGTGAAAAAACACGAAGGAAATCGTGGTTTGACAAACATGTCAAATAGAGGGATTTTGAGAAGGGTGACCTTGTGTTGCTCTATTCCATCAAAGGCTACAAAGAAAAAATGAAGTTTAGAGCGCTTGGGCCATTCCATGTATGCTAGATCAATAGAACTAGTGATGTAGAGTTAGAAACATTAGAGGGATGGGGGAATTGGATTCTTGAAAGGAAGCCACATTAAGAAGTATTACTCGCTCATCTTCTACACGAGCCTTTAATTCTGCTACAACCCATTGCTACAGGTGCTGCATTAGAATTACAGGGATCAATTCCAAAAATGAGGAACTAACACTACCTTCCTATCTGAGGCTTAAAAGGGGTAGATCACAACATTTTTACCTACCACCAAGATTGGCACAACCTCAATTGATCCCAACAACTACTAAGATCAATCCATATAGGGGTACCCCTTTTTCCTTACTAGGTAAG
This sequence comes from Lygodium microphyllum, assembly GCF_053477565.2. Classification (NCBI taxonomy): domain Eukaryota; kingdom Viridiplantae; phylum Streptophyta; class Polypodiopsida; order Schizaeales; family Lygodiaceae; genus Lygodium; species Lygodium microphyllum. Next base: position 111,347,342 of record NC_141135.1, read on the forward strand.
CGGAAGGTTGTGTTGACCATCAAGACTAAAAGCCTCCTAGTAATGTTTGACGTACTCCTAAAAATAGAAGGGGTTGGCAGAGAAACATTGTTGGAAAGAACATTCGAAATGCAACCACAATGTAACATTGATTATAATTCCCAACGTATTCATTTGGTCCTCACTAGTGTAAGAATAATCATGGCTTTCAACAAGTGAAAACTAGCTTCCATGAAGTTGGTGATATTACCAATGTCCTCGACCTATGATAACTCTAGTGAGAAGGATAAAACCTTGCTCAATGAAATATTCAAAGTGCAAATAAACAAACAAGAGCTAGTGAGTAAAGTGGGAAAAGCAAAACCTACTTGGAAACAGTGGATCCTCAAGATCAAATCCAAGAATGTGGAGTCTCACCCTTTTGTAAGAAACTCAACCAAGCCTTCTTATTGTAGACCAAGACCCAAAACTTGAAATTGTAGAGGATGAATTAGTACAAGGCCATGATGATTCCTAAGACATGATTACATACTGAATGATATTTTGCAAGTAGATGGATTTGGCTACCAAAAAATCAAGGAGCATCAATTGTCACAATGACCAAATCCATAATCTCAACAATGATTGTGATGCCTCCAACATCACCACCACAACCCAAACCTATGATTGATAAACACAATCAAAATGAAACAAAAAATGAAACTTCTAATATTCTCAAAGCTAGATACACCCCTAGACTCAATGTTAGCTTTAAGTACCTCAAAGTCAACAGCAACACGGTGCCTTCACCCTGACCAATCATGCAAGAGAATCAAAAACTCCAAGCATCACCATCTATTACCACTTAAGGGAAAAATAATAAGAGGTAGGAACCCAAGCCACCAGGGAATACAACATCATCAATAGACCCAACCAAGGACAACAAGAAGAATGTATGGAGCCAATCCTAAGTGTTAGCACAACTACATCCTCACCATCCTCCCCTACAACAGGTTCTCAAATCCAACATTCACGCAATGCTGAATAGCTAGAATGAACATCTTGAGCAAATCCTCTTGTACTGAGGTTAGGTAATAGTATCCTCAAGATATGTCATAGGCCTCTAGGATTGTGTCTACCATATCACAAAACATCAATATGGAACTTGTTGCTAACATGATTGTTGATATGGGTCAAAGCATTATCAATAGCATTTGATGCCTCGACAATACTTTCACCCTTTATGCTCATAGCTTTGAATGATTGGACCTAGGCCTGCTAAATAAAGATACAATTGCAATAATCAAAACCCCTCCACGTTCATGGGAGGAATATGAATGTATTTTCACAAAGCATCCCACCATCTTGAAGGAATTACAAGCTATCCAAGTGACTAGAGAGAAAGCTCTCAAAGGGCACTTGATCACTTCTTTTAAATGTAGCTACATAGGGACCACACAAGAAAACTTGGATGCATTGGATCACTTAGCCAAGTTAGAGTCTCCATTTTTGCAAAAGAGGTGTTATTGATTTGCATAGTGGGAAACAATTGATAGCTAGATTAAGACTAATGCTGAGCAATGACATATCATTATGATAACTAAATCTGATTCCACATATGTTGTCCCAACCACATTTCCAGTGCTTACTCTTACTCAAAATCGATACTAGTGCATGAATCGGATGCTGGATGCGTGCGTAGCGAGTGCCATAATGTCCCCAAGAACAAAAAAACCCTATTAAAGCTCGTAAAACAAGAAGAAAGGTTTGCACGACATGAAGAAAAGAGACAAATTGGGCACAATCTCCCCCCATGCCCTATGTGAGTGCTCCACAAGGCATGTATTTATAAATTTATTAATCTCCAAGCTAAAAAATAGCCCAATTTTACAATTAGCATGCTTTGGCTTTTGTGTTTGCTTTTGTATAAATAAAGAATAAAGTGGTTGGATGCCCCAAAAGTCGGGCTGTGCCCAAATATAATGTCCAATAATGAAATATTTAAACCGAGTGCCTATGCGCATACAAAATAATAAATGCTTGTCAAGCACTTCAATAAATAAGTGCACCTAGATAAATATTAGTGCCATGCCGTTAATGATAAGGTGCACGCCCATAAAAAATAATAATTTCTTCTAGGTAATTTGAATACATGCTATTGCCCAGTGCTTCCCAATGCCACTGCTGCCTGCTCTAGACATCAACTGAAGCATTCACAATTGTTAGAAAACAATAAAATTAAACTGTCAAAAGTGAATACCTAGCAGTCTTCAGTTACAAAATAAATAAATAGGTTGGAACTCTGTTCTAAGCTTAATTTAATACGAGTGCACTCTAAACTCATAAACGTCCATTAATTTAAATATATATTTTGCGGAATCACCCGCTGTGGAATCACCCACGTGCACATTAAATTAACATGACACCTAAAAAGGACAAGCATCCATGTCAACTTCTTGCGCAAGGAATCCACCTTATATACGAGCCCCAACAAATAAATATAGTTTTATGGAATCCACCGCAGAACCTCACGGAATCCACCGTGGTCTCACAGAATCCACTATGGAATATGTCTCTTGGCAGTATACCCTCGGGGTGGGATAGTAATTGTTCTCAATTGCTATTAGCTCAATGTGGAGCGAGCAATGAGGGGTAAGCACTTAGGTTGCGGGCGTGCATCCATTGGGCCTCTTCAATAGGATGAATTTTAAACTTAACCAAATATCTAGAGTATCTACAGCCAGTTCTGGTGGTCATAAAGTCAGTATCTAGAATAGTTTCAGGTTCAAGTATTTTAGTTTCTTCTTCTAACAAAGGAGGGTTTTCATAGACAGGGTGGACATGTAATTGGCCTCTAAAAGGTCGTAACAAACTGATACGAAAAGTATTGTGGATTTTTTGGTATTGGGATAGTTCTAATTTAAATGCATTGTCATTGATTTTGTGAATGATTTTGAAAGGTCCATAAAATCTAGGTGCTAATTTAACAACATGGTGTTTCTCAATACTTTGCAATCTTCTCTTTTCAATGTGTAACCAAACATTATCATCAACGTTGAGACTCGTGGCTTTTCTTCTCTTGTTAGCTTGTTTAGTGTATGATTGCTAGGCTTTTGCAATCATATCTTTAACTTCAACAAAAGTAGTAGCATGCGTATTGGCAATATCATCAGTAGCTTTAACTTTGTTTGACAATTATGTAACATGTGTAGGCAATCTATGTCCATAAATGATTTCAAAAGGTGCTTTATGTGTAGTTGTATGTGGTGTATTATTGTATGCAAATTGAAGTAAATGTAGGTGTATATCCCATGTTTGTGGTTTTGAAATTGTGTATGCACGCAAAAGGTCTAATATTGTACTGTTAGTAGCTTTTGTTTGAGCATTTGTTTCAGGATGAAATGCAGATGACAAATCAATCTTAGTACCTAAATTAGCAAACAAAGTAGTCCAAAAATTATTACAGAATCTAGAATCACGATCTGAAATAATAGCTTTTGGCAAACCATGGTTAAATTAATGTTTTCTTGCATGGAAGGAAATATGCTTGTTTGCTAAATCAATCTATAATAGTCCAAATCATATCATGAATAGCTTGTGTGTTAAGCAAACCAGTTAGAAAATCAATTGAAATATGTTCCCATTGGTCGTTTAGGAATTGGTAAAGGCATTAATAAACCATATTGCTTACCATGGTGTTGCTTGACTCTTTGACAAATTAAACACTCAGATACAAAGTTAGAAACATCAGATTCCATGTGTGACTAGTAAAAATCTTCAACCAATGTACGTAAAGTAGAAATAATACCCCTATGGCCTTGATATGGGGGACAATGAATTTTGTGCAATACAAATGATCTAAATGGAATAGTGACACACAATCTTTTCTCATAAAACATAAATCCATCAGAATAAGACAAAGAGTCAATTGGAATCCAATTATTAGCAACTAATTTACTCCAATCAGCTTGAAAACTGGGGTCTTGGTCATAGATATCTTTCATAGGGATAAGGGAATCAAAAGATATAATAGAAATATTATGGATACTTGGTCTTCTACTTAAGGCATCGGCAACAACATTCTCTTTTTCGGGTTGATGTTGGATAAATGGATGAAAACTTTGAATAAAAGCAACCCATTTAATATGATAGTCAGAGATTTGTGAGTGACTAAGGAGATGTTTGATACTTTGTTGGTCAGTTTTGATCATGAATTCAGATCCCATTAGATAGTGTTTCCATTGACGTAAGGCCTGTACTACAGCTAACAACTCCTTATCATAGGCAGAATACTTGAGTTTAGAGGGTTTAAGTTTGCAACTAGAATAGGCTATGGGATGTGAATCTTGCATAAGGACACCTCCTATTCCAGATACGCTAGCATTAGTGACTACTAGAAAGAATGGTCGATTAAAGTTAGGTAATTGTAAAACAGGTGGATATGTTAAAGCATGTTTCAGTAAATCAAAAGACTTTTGCCGATTATCAGACCAATGATATACAACACTTTTCTTTAATAATTTTGTTAAAGGCAATGCAAGTAATGAAAAAATTCTCACAAATTTTTTGTAAAAGCTAGCAAGAACTAAGAAAGAACATAACTCATGCACATTTTTAGGGATTGGCCAATTCAAAATTGCTTCTATCTTTTTAGGATCAACTTGAATACCATAAGAAGAAACAAGATGCCCTAAGTATTCAATTTGAGTTTGGAAAAATTCACTCTTTTTAGGGTTAGCATATAATTGATTCTCTTTCAATAATTTGAAAACCAAAGATAAATGTTCATAGTGCTCGTTCTCATTTTTACTGAAAACCAATATGTCATCAAAGAAAACAATTACACAATGCTGATATTTCAAAAATATTCAATTCATCATACATACGACTAAATGTGACTGGTGTATTAGTCAAACCAAAAGGCATAACAAGGAATTCATAATGACCAAATTGAGTTCTAAATGCAGTTTTGAAAATGTCAGGTGTATCCAATCATACTCGATGATATCCAGATTTGAGATCTATTTTACTAAAAATAGTGGCTCCTTGTAGTTTATCCATGAGATTGTCTACCCTAGGGATCAAATATCTATTCTTGACATTGATCTTATTTAGGGCACGATAGTCAATGCACATCCTATATGTATTATTTTTATTATTCCCTAATAGGACATGTGCACCAAAAGGAGAACTATTGGGCCTAATAAGTCCTTGGGTTAACAGTTCTTCAAGTTGGGCCTGGATTTATTTCTGTTCAATCTAATTATGTCTATAAGGTGCTTTACATGGTGGTTGAGAACTTGGGATTAAGTCTATTTTATGATCTTCAGGATGTGTAGGTGGTAAACCAGGGGGTAAATCAACAACAAAACAATCTTTAAATTGTGAAAGAAATTGTGTGTGCCTAGGATGCACTTGATTTTCATTAGCTTCAATAAGTATGATTTGCTACCTTTTCTCAATGCACGTTTAGCCTGTGTGTGACTAAGCAATGTAAAATTATCAAAAGATGTGCCTTCCATGTAATGTGATTTGTTTTCCATTAAAATGAATTTTCATTGAATGTGTGGAATAATCTATATCGGAATTATATTTGTGACACCAAGGCATTCCTAAAATAATATCACTAGCTTGCAAAGGCACAACAAAGAAATTTCTGCGCTCAACATAATCACCAATTGTAATTTCTAAATCATGAACTTCTTGTGTACCATTGTATCTAGTGCCTAAGAATGCATCTTTTATGTGATAATGAGTTGGAACAGTATGTAAATTTAATTCTTTTACCAACTTTGCAGAAATAAAATCATGTGTGCTCCCATCATCATGTAAAACAATCTTTTCATGACCATGCACAAGACATTTCATCGTTAATAATGAATGAGGGTTTGGCATACTTGGTAAAATATCTGAAGCATTGCCAATATCATGATCATCTTCCGTAAAATCTGGTATTTCTTCATGGTCTTCATCTTTAGTTGCTCCCAAGTAGTTGATTTGAACAGTTGGATTCTTGGATTGACAATTCATTGCTGTGTCCAAGTCATTGATGCTTGTAGCAAACTATAGGCTTGGCTTTGAAATTATTATTGGTAATGGCTGGAAGTTTAGGTATGTTGGGATTTGGCTAGAGAGATGGCTTAGAGTTTGAATTTATATTTGGTGGTAAAGGAGGTCAAGTCTAGGATTTACGAAAAGAAGAAAGAACAAAGCGATTTTGATTGAATCTTCAAAAATTAGAATTGAATTGCTTTGTACTGAAGTTACTGTTTGTTGATAGTCACTTTTCTCGTCCATGAGTCTTGTCTTCAACATCATGGGCCAAAGAAATTGCATCCTCCAAAGTCTTTGGCTTGAACATGTTCACTTTCGCATAGAAGTGACCAAACAAACCTGACATATACTAGCACTTATGGATCGCCTCACGAACATCTTCAAGCATTCGAAGTTGCAACAAGGCATTCCAAAAACACTCAGTGTATTGCGATATAGGTTCACGATCTCTTTGTTGCAGAAGATCCCATTGTTTGATTGCTTTTTCATGGAATTGAGGTGGAATAAAATTTTGCAAAAATTTCTTTTGAAAGGCCTCCCAAGTAGTAGGACAATCAATACTCTTGCGGACAACAGTCCACCATAACGATGCTCTGTCCACTAAATGGTTAGTGACACATTTGAGTTTATCTTTCTCAGTATACTACTCTTCATGGAAGTAATCATCAAACTGACTGATAAAAGCAAGAAAAGTTTTTCCGTCATGTAGCCCATTAAAAGTACGAAATTTTGAAATTTCTTTTACTTATCTTGGCTTCTTTCCTGATAAACTGTGCTTTAAGTGTTGCATTGATCATACGTCGAATAACATCTTTGGGTTGCGGTCCATCTTGATTTACAGTGGATCGTTGAAGAGTAGCTAGTTGAGCTTGCAAAGTTTGATATGCTCTTCATTCCTCTTGAAATTGCATCATAATTAGGTCCGATTTTTACTCCATCATTGGTTTCGATAAATCACATTCGGCCATAAAATCTTCCATAGTTTGATTGGACATCCTGCAAAATCTCAAACAACCTCACACACTCAAAATCTTGTTAGAGGGATGAGTGTGGCTCAAATTTGGGTTTATAAGGCTTGCTTAAAAAAAATAAATGGTTTTTGCGATCTTGCTTCTTTGCAGTTATGATATTTGATAAAGGTCTTCTTCCAAGCAGAAAATAGACTGCATATGACAATTTGCTTGCTGGAAATCAACTTTGTCACAATGCAGGTGTGAACAGGGACTTGTTGGAGTTGCAAAACCGGTTTGGGGTTGGTTTAGTGTGAACAGCTACTAGGCAGAAAATTAAAGAGTAAAATTCTTAAGCTTTAGAAAGCTTAATAAGCTTAAGCTTTAGAAAAGCTTAATAATCCTTAGCCAATCGATCATGATGACATCATGTAGCGACCGCGATCATCACCAGTGAGAACATCCTTCCACAACGATTCGATGAAATTAAGAAAGTTAAGCTTTTTCTTAAGCTTTATAAAGCTTAAAAGCTTAAACTTAATAAGTTTTCTTCTCTGTTTCCTTAAAAAAAGTCTTTATGAAGGAGCTTCTCGAGTGATCCTTCGTCATCAGAGAGTGGTCCTTCTCGATCCGACAACACAGTAGAGGGTTCTTCGCTGTCAAGAACACACTGGTATTGACGGTTCATCGCGAGAATACCTGTAGAGCCTGTTCGTTCCAAAAGCTTCGCCTTCACGCGAGATGGTAAGCAATTGGAAGCCCTTGATCTTAGCTTCGCCCTGATACCATTGTGTGCAAATCGGATGCTGGATGCGTGTGTAGCGAGTGCCGGAAGGTCCCCAAGAACAAAATAACTCTACTAAAGCTCATAAACAAGAAAAAAGATTTGCACCACATGAAGAAAAGAGACAAATTAGGTACAATCTCCCCCTTTGCCCCGTGTGAGTGCTCCACAAGGTATGTATTTATAAATTTATTAATCTCCAAGCTAAAAAATAGCCCAATTTTACAATTAGCATACTTTGGCTTTTGTGTTTGCTTTTGTCCAAATAAAGAATAAAGCAGTTGGGCACCCCAAAAGTCAGGCTATGTTTTATGCTGTGCAACCACTGTTCTACAAGTTGATGAAAAGTTACTGTAGAAATTGCATCGTATGCCTGTGCGCAGAGACATTGGGAGTTATAGAATCATCCTTGTTGCCTGTTGATGCAAAATCGTCACTAGGAAGTGACTATGTGGTCAAATACCACTTTTGTCAGTTTTGTAGATTTGCCCTTGTGAGACTGAAGCTGAGTTCTTTGCAGTGACAGAATTTTTTGCAGTGTTCTGTAATGGCGTCTGATTCTCTTTCACAGATTATCACTGAAAATCTTGACAAGAACAACTTCCAAGCATGGAAGTTTAGAATGACGAATTTCCTTATGGGAAAAGGATATTGGGAATTTGTTGCAGGAAATGAAGAAGAACCAGTTCTTCCTGATGTTCCCAATCAACAGCAAATGCAAGCATTTAAAGCATGGCATGAGAGAGCCAGGAAAGTTATGTACTGGCTATCTATCAGCATTTCAGACTCTATGATTGTGCATATTCAAGATGAAAGTATGCCAAAGGAGGCATGGGATACTTTGTCAAAAATGTATAGCACAAATACGCAAGCCAGGAAAATGCAGCTCAAGCAAGAGTTGCATAATGTGCAAAGAGAAAATATGAGCATCAATGACTACCACATGAAGGTGAAGAAGATTGCAAATACACTTGCTTCCATTGGGTCGCCAGTGGAAGATGATGATTTAGTTTCTGTGACCTTGAATGGTCTAGGAAAGGATTATGCACAGTTCCGAACATCCATTTCCGTCCGTGAAAGATTTCCTGATTTTGAGGAGTTGATTGCTCTTCTAATTTCTGAGGAGCAGAGAAATGGTGGTGCATCTTCTTCAAGAGGAACTTCAAAAGAAGCTGTCTTCTACTCAAATCAAATGCTGGAAGAGGTAGAGGCAGAGGTAGAGGAGGCCGATCTGGAGGCCGTGGTAGAAATCAGAATATGCAGCAAACTCAAGAAAACCAGTCCTATGGAGGAGGATGTGGTAACTCTAGAGGCAGGGGGAGCCAAAGAGGTCGTGGTGGATGACAAAGAGGCCAAAATGCAAACAACAATGTTGAATGCTACTACTGTGGTAAAATGGGTCATATGGCTAAGGACTGCTATAAAAAGCAGAATGACATCATGAATGAAAAATTGCAACAAGGAAATTATGTATCTTCTAGTAGACAGGGTGATGACAGAAATGAGCATTTGTTTATGATGCAGCACATGACCAATTCTGTGACAAGTGCAGAAGAAAGAAACGATGTGTGGTTTTTTGACTCAGGTGCATCAAACCACATGACAGGTCATGCAGAATGGATGCAGGATGCAAGGAAAATGGAAAAACCAGGATTTGAAGAGACTGGTGATGATACTGCACATCCTATTGTGCAGATTGGAAAAATTCCTTTGTCTATGCAGGATGGGAAAAAGAAATACATGTCCGATGTATTTCATGTCCCGAATATCACCAAGAATCTGGTTTCTGTTGGTCAAATGGTTGAGCAGGGCTTGCAGGTCAAATTTAATCCTCATGGATGCTTTGTTGAGGATATGAAAAATAAAGGTCGCTTGATAGTAAAAGGAAAGAAGAAGGGCAGAATATTTACATTGGATGCAGACATGCCTGAATTGAGTGCAGCAATGTTTGCACATGGGACCGGTGTAGTTGCAGATATTGATATCTTGCATAAACGAATTGGTCATGTTAATGTACAGCGACTTAAATCAATGCAGGCCCAAAATATTGTTGCAGGATTGCCTAAATTCAAGGTTGCAGAAATGCATAAGGTATGTGAAGCCTGTCAATTTGGAAAACATGCAAGGAAACCATTTTCTAGACATGTTCAAGAGAGTAAGAAGCCATTGGAATTAATCCACTCTGATGTATGGACTACTAAAGCTGCATCTCTTGGAGGCTGTCATTATTTTATCACTTTTATTGATGACTATAGCAGAAAAGTTTGGGTGTATTTTATGAAAAAGAAAAGTGAAGTTTTTGGGCATTTCAAAACTCTTAAAGCTATGGTTGAAAAAGAAACAGGCCTGCAAATAAAATGCCTAAGGTCAGATGGAGAGGGAGAGTACCTCTCAAATGAGTTTGCAAGGTTCTTGCAGGAGCATGGCATAAAGCAGCAATATTCATGCAGTCATACCCCACAGCAAAATGGAATTGCAGAAAGAAAAAATAGGCATATTGGAGAGGTATCTCGTGCCATGCTGAATGAAAAAGACCTGCCAGACTTTTACTGGGCTGAGGCAGTTGCTACAGCAGTCTATATAATGAACATGACTCCCACTGCAGCAATACATGGCATGACTCTAGAGGAGAGGTATACTGGTAGGAAACCAGATATTTCTCATTTGAAAATTTTTGGTTGCATTGCCTATGTTCATGTGCCAGATGAGTTGAGATCCAAGTTGGATCCAAAAGCTGAAAAGTGCATCTTTATTGGTTATTCTCTGCAGCAGAAAGGGTATAGATGCTATAACCCTTCTACTCATAAGTTTACAGTGAGCAGAGATGTTGTTTTTGATGAGATGAGTAGCTGGTATAAACTAGTAAATGTGATTGATAATGTAAATGCACAAAATGGTAATGCTGCACAGAATTCACAGCAGCAGTCATAAGATATTAGTGGACCTGGAGCGTCCTCTAGCAGTGGTTCACATTCTTCGCCATGGACAGACAGATTGAGATCAAGAGAATCTTCTCAAAGCAATGCAGATAGTGGTATGCAGGTATCACAAAAAGGAAAAGAGAAGGTAGATCAGCCCATGTTTGATGTGAATGCAGGTCACTCTTATGTGGATGGTGAATCCAGTGGCTCAGAACAGAGCATTGATGATGAGTTGGGTATTCCTTCTATTGTTACACCTGGAGTAAGGAAGACCAGGGATGTTTTGAGAGTACCTGGGAGTGAACCTACTTTGCGCAGGTCTACCAGAGCTAGGTATCCTGTGGATAGGCTGAAATACAATGGATTTACAGCCATTCACTATGCATATATGGTCAAAGTGATACAGGAACCAGAACCCACTTCTTTTGAGCAAGCCATGGGAAAATAAAAATGGAAGAAAGCCATGGATGAAGAAATGGTTGCCTTGGAAGCAAATGCTACATGGGAATTGGTACCTTTGCCTAAAGATAAGCATGCAATTGGTTGTAAGTGGGTTTATAAGGTGAAACACAATGCAGATGGTTCTGTGAATAGATACAAGGCAAGATTAGTAGTCAAGGGGTATGCACAAACATATGGCAACAATTATGAAGAAACATTCAGTCCGGTTGCAAGGATGGCAACCGTAAGAGCAGTCATTGCTATCGCTGTATCAAAGGAATGGTCTTTACATCAGATAGATGTAAAGAATGCCTTCTTGCATGGTGATTTGCAAGAAGAGGTATATATGGAGCAGCCACCAGGTTATGTGCATGCTGTTCATCCTGAGTTTGTTTGCAGGTTGAAGAAAGCATTGTATGGCTTGAAGCAAGCACCTAGAGCATGGTCGGACAAGATAGGACAGTATCTTGTCACTATTGGCTTTCAGATTTCCAAGGCAGATTTCTCACTTTATGTGAGAAAAACAGAGAAAGGTATTATGCTACTTGTCATTTATGTTGATGATTTGATTATGACAAGTGACAGTGATGAAGATATCCTTCATGTGAAAATGCTATTGAAGCAGAAGTTTGAGATGAAGGATTTGGGAGAGCTGCGTTATTTCTTGGGCATTGAGGTGATTAGATCATCAAGTGGGATATGGCTCTTATAGAGGCAGTATGGATTGGACATGCTGTCCAAATATGGGATGACAGACTGTAAGCCTATTTCAGTTTCTTTGGAGCAGAATGTGAAGCTGAGCACAGATGCAGGTGAGTTTCTGGAAGACCCTGCTATGTACAGACGCATAGTAGGAAGTTTGATTTATATGACTATTACCAGGCCAGATTTGAGCTATGATGTTGGATTGGTAAGTCAGTTTATGCAAGCTCCAAGGAAACCTCATTTGGATGCGGCTAGACACATATTCAGGTATGTGAAGTCCACATTACAGTATGGACTACTTTATGAGACTGGGGTTCAGATACAGTTGTATGGATACACTGATGCTGATTGGGCTGGTAGTATTTCTGATAGACGATCTACCAGTGGATATGTGTTCTGTTTTGGGAGTGCTGCAGTCACTTGGAGCAGCAAGAAACAGCCTACAGTTGCCTTGTCGAGCACGGAGGCTGAGTATACGGGTGCAGCAATTGGCTACATGTGAGGTAGCTTGGTTGCATAAGCTACTTTATGATATGCATCAGCCTACAGATGGGCCAATTGTCATTTATTGTGACAACATGAGTAGTATACACTTGGAAAATAACCCAGTCTATCATGCTAGAACAAAGCACATTGAGGTGCATTATTACTATGTGCGGGAGAGGGTTTTACTAGGTCTTATTGATCTAGTTTATGTCAGCACAGAGGATTAGGTAGCTGACATATTTACGAAGGCATTGGGCGCAGAGAAGCTACAAAAGTTCAGAGACCTGCTTGGTGTGCAGGAATTGGGATTAAGCTCGAGGGGGAGTGTTGAGATATCGAGCTCCACTCGTGATATGCCAGGGTGACCGTTGTGCATTTATGTCACTGACTTGTCAGTTGTGCAGATGCGGTTGGTACACCGCCCATGAATAATAGCTAGGTGACAGCTATCCTTATCTACTCTAGTTCATGGCTCAGTTAGTATGCCACCTTAGTTAATTGAGTTTGGTTTGAGACCCATATATAGGGTTCTTCTATTTCTATGTACTAGAGTTCTTTTTGGCTTACACAACTAAGAAGAAAAAAACTATTTTCAGCCTCCACCTCTGTGTGTATTCCCCCATTGTGTAAGCAAGAAAGCTACAAGTGAGACTCCTTCCTTCTCTCCCACAATCTTGACAATATTCTCATGGATGACCAATCTTACATACTCCATTTTAAACTAGGATATTGCAACAAGGAGATATTGATTTGTTTACATGTATTATGATATATGGCTACTATTGGAGTAGAGGGCATTTGTGTTTTTATAGCTACTGCACTTTCTACAATATACATAATCAATCTTTTGTATCCCTTCTTTAATTTCTCATCTGTTGCAATGCTTGTGCACTTCTATTTATATGGATTCATTTGGCCCTCATCTTAAGTATTTGAAAAAAAATGCAACAACTCCTGATAAATTGACAGCTTGATGATGAATTGATAGAGTCATAGGCCTCTCAATTGTCCAATACCCAACCATCCATGTTGGCATACAACCAACCTCATTTGTATCCCTTCGAAAACTTTAGCCCTAAATATCCCTCTATGACTTCAACATTCTTCACAATGCATCCAAACCTTCCAAACACATATCCCTTTGCTTGTCAAAGCCAACCCATGATAATGAGTCAAAACTAATCTTTAGATGCATCCCCTAACCTTTCTACTCCAACACAAGCTTTAAAAATGTCCCAAATCCTAGACACACTACCGATATCAACAAAAGGATCAAAGAGAGAGAAAATCAATTAGAGGAGAAAAGAATTGAGCCAACAAGTCTACTAAGAAAAAAGCCAAAAAGAAAAAGAACAATAGTGAAAGTCAAGGACCTAAAGGTAGTGATTAGGTAGAGTCTAGAGAATAAACTCAATGGAAGGACTATTAGTTATTCAACTCATGCCATGAGCATGATTTTTTAAATGATGAATTTAACAAGCCACAAAAACAAGGATGGAATTGTGGCCAAAGATTGAAAGCAAACTAGTGGTAATGTACTCTAACTTTGATAGACAGTGAACCATGCCGTAAGAAGTGGGTCATGTGTATGATGCATACAAAGTTGATATGTTACACAACTCAACCTCTAGCAATGATGCTCAATGAACTTGCAAATGGTGTGATGTTGTAGATGAGTGCATGTATGATCAAGCTCATATACATCTATTATATAGCTATACTTCAACAATAGGAGATAATGTGTTGTTTGAAGAGACAATTACTACAGAAAAGATACTAAAAGAAGGCCAATCTTTGCCGTCTACCACTATCCAACCTACTTACAACAAACAAATTCCAGCTAACAAGAAGGATGCAAAGATTGATAACTTGATTTCTCAAGTTGTTGACACAGGTTGTGGCATACTTACCCACTTGCAACATGCAAGTGAGAAGAGTGATGAAGTTGAAGTATAGAGGGAGACAATTGAGAATAGAAGGCTCGCTATCTTAGAGAATTTTAGAATAGCATTGATCTGCTTTCTCGACCAAGCTAGAAGAGATTGACGTATCTTGACTCTTTCTAAAATAGTTGATTGATGTATCAACTCTAGACTAGTTTGTGTACTTTAAAATTTGCATTGTGTCCCATTGATTACCTTATGTTGAATTCCAACCATGGTATAGGGTCATGAATTTAAATTTTAGCTTTGTAAGTTTGGTTTCTTTGCAATGCCATGATGCCATGCTATGTCCATGTTTGTATATTCTATTAATAGCAGCTAACATAGAGGAAGCTCTTCAAAGCCTTGGCAATCTAGAATATAAGAGAAAGAGGAGGTTGTGGCAACATGGTTAGAGCATCAACATGCTATTGTGGATTTGAAACTTTGCTCTCCAGCCATACAATGACAAAGTTGACATGCAAACTGCATATATTGGGCATGTGCTTGAACACAATATTTCCTAGAGCATTACTTATTTGGATCATATTCAAATACACTATTCTAGAGGTAGACACATGTAAGCAAAGATACATTCCAATTTATATGCAGTAAAGTGGCTACATTCATGTAGTATTGAAGCACTTACATGTGGGATTCAATTCTTGTTAGAGAAGCATGTATATGTTGCATTGCATAGGTTATTGATGCTAGTTTAAAGATTATTGGAGACTTGCATGGTTATGCCACATGTACATCACACAACATAGTGAGTTGTTTTTCCTCAACTATAAAGGAGTTTGGTCTTCATGTTCTATATATAAAGTGGTTGGATGAGAGAGCAATGGGCAAAATATTTGAGGGCTTTAAAGAATTAAAGGTATTCTATTCATAATAAGAGCAATGAATGGTTCTCACATTCCAATAATTGCTCCATGGATGTACTGTGTAGACTACTTTTATAGTGAGGATTTCATTCCATATTGCTTCAATTGGTGGTTATGGTCGATTGTCATGCCTAGTTGGCTAGGTGCTATTCATGATTCTGCATTTTTTTCTCAAAGCAAAGCTTGGCCAAAGGTGTACATATCAAGGGATTGGGATATATTAGTTCCTTGGGGATTATACATACCCAACAAGGCAATATATATTGATTCCTTATAAAGGTTCTAAAGAAGGCTTGAATAGATGTAAAAACCATTGGAATTTCATCCAATCAAGTACAAGAATGCTAGTGAAGGGAGCATTTGGTATGTTGAAGTCCAAATTCAAGATTCTTATGAAGAGATGTGACATGGACTTGATGAATATTCCAAGCATAGTTGCAACATGTTTGGTACTACACAACATGTGTATAGTGTATGGAGATTCATTCATCTTAGATTCAGTGCATGAAGCGGTCATTGATCTTAATACTTCAAGTAGTGAGGAGGAGATTTGATTGCAGGCAACATCTACCTTGAATGAAGTACATGCAATCACTACAAAAGATGTAACATGTATCTTACAAAGAGGACAAAATGTGGATGAGTCCCCTATAGACAATAGGAGTGAGTATCATTGTTCTGTGTTGAGGAGTGATAGACAAGAAAATCTAGCAAGGTCCATGTATCAAGAGTACCTTTGTTGTCACCCTCGTTGACACCTAGATGTTCACGAGGAAAATTAGAGATGAAGATATAGACACTTAATTTTTAATCCATACTAGAGTTTGCTTTAGGTATTGCTTTCCAATAGCGTTGAATTTAAATTTTTTGTTTGTTTTGGTTTATAATTTAAGCATAAGTAGTTTTGATTCCCTTTCAATATATGAACCTTATTTTGGCTTATGGGAAGTGGCTAGGGGGTGGTTGCCCCATTGACCCCTTCCTCGCTTTCTATAGAGGGACTCGGGGCTAGCATGCTAATATTAAAGAGGCTCAATTCTCCTTCCTTTTATGAGTTTTCCAAAATGTACTTTGTTGTATTACTAATTGTCATCTTTGGACTCCATAAGTATATGTGTACTTGTTGTATTTCTGTAGATATGCATATCTACATAACTGCATGCCTGCATATCTGTTTAAGTATACTTTTTGGACCTACTATGTATATGTACATAAATATACATGTTGTGTACTTGTTGTATATTTGTATATGTTTATATTTCTAGTATATACTCCTTCTATTAATATTTAACTATTGTGTAAATTCTATATGTCGATATATATAACATTTATCAGTATATAACACTAGGGGCACATTAGCTAGTAACACTCCATCTACTAATATATTTTTCTAGTTACACATACGTTGGTTATATACTATTGCTATATATTCCATATGTTGGATATATATCCATCTATTGATAAATTCCATCTACTGGTATACACATCACTTATTGGCATATATTGTATATAATACTACTAAATTCCATTGATTATATACTCTATATCAACATATCAATAACATGACTGATTTGAAGAGCCAAGTAAATTGTAGATTATATAATGGTTATATACTAGTTATATGATCGATAACAACATATCTATGACATGATGGACTCAAATGAAAGTTCCTACAAGTCTCAAAATGGTAAATTGATGTTGTCTCCATATCAAGATTGCTTCAAAATGTGAATTCCATACAATGGTTATATACTCCATATCAACATGTCAATGACATGTTTGCTTTGAGAAGAGCCATGTAAAATGTGGATTATATATTGGTTATATACTCCATATCAACATATCAGTGACATGGTGGACTCAAATGAATGTTGTGACGATTGTCTCAAAATCGTAAAAAGTTGATGTTGTCTCCATATCAAGATTGTCTCAAAATGTAAATTCCATATACTAGTTATATACTCCATATCAACATATCATTGACATGAAGGGCTCAAATGAATGTTGCTATGATTGTCTTAGAATTGTAAATTAATGTTGTCTCCATTTCAAGATTATCTCAAAATGTAAATTCCATATACTTGTTCTATGCTTCATATCAACATATCAATGACCTGGTGGAGTCAAATTAATGTTGCTACAATCATCTCAGGATTGTAGATTGATGCTTTCTTGGAATTAAATATTGATATTGTGCTACGATTGAAAACTAATGGTGACCTAAAATTGTGGACTAATAGTGTCTTTTAAATTTTGATGCTTGTTGTGAGCTGTACTTTGAGGAGGTGTAGGATGAGTTAAGCATGGATACTACATTTGGAAATTTGAGAAATATTGTGAAGCTACAACCTCAAACATAACTAAAAACTATGTTTAAAAAGCCATGTAACTGCATGTCTACTATGGTTATCTGTTTGATGATCTTGAAGCTTTGAATGTAACGTTTGACACATATGAATAGAGGAGTTGAGATTTGGATGTAAAACATTATGGTTTAGATAGTCTAGTGTTGTGCCTAAATGTAGAGCTCCATTCAATCCAATCGATAGAGTCTATTGTTTATTCCAATTAGCATAGTTTTAACAATCTACTATTGTGGTTGATATAGGATACATCAAGTAACTTCAGTCCAATTGGCATAGTTTAGGTAAACTATTGTTGTGCCTAAATGTAGATCTCCCTTCTATCTAATTGAAAAGTCTACTACTTAGTCAAATTGGCTTAGTTTAGACAATTCAACACCCAATTGGTATAGTTCAAACATAAGAATGACCCACAAATGCAAGATTTCAGTGAAACAAACTTCCTAATAGAGCATGTGTTTACAATTGCTTCTAATACACATAGTTTTCAAGTAGCTTGTTGCTTCAATACATATTCTTTTCAATGTGTCCTTAGTGCTCTGCTTCGTCAAGGAAATTTCTAGCCCTTTTTAAAGTTTCTACATGAAATACCATCACAAATGCAAAACATAAGTTCTTCCCATTTCAACAACATTTCAAGCAATTGTAAGCTTTTCTAAAATAGTGTGATGAGGGTGACCAAACTGATTGATTGTAAGGTAGTCCCAACTTCTTACATGTGTGTCATCTTTAGACTTTGTCTACTATTGTCCTATCTTGATATGTTGTGGTCAAATTAGTTGTGTCACTGAAATAGATAGATCTACATGTTGTATAGACCGTGACATAGTAGGAGAAATATCAAAGATTTTTCAACAAACATTGGAAAGTATCCAAGCATACAATTCATAATCCTGTTAGCAAGAGAAACATGTATTTCAACTTGCCATGTTTTGGTATATCTGTCAAAGTGGAATCCTAATTGCTATGGAGGTGCAAGTCATAGGGACTAGCGTGTCAAGCAAGTGACTTGCAACTCCTTTTCCTTGGGGGATTCAATAGGTACTAACAAAAATGTCAATTGAGTTTGTGGGTAGTTTGAAGTTGAAGCAATACAAATCAATTTATATTTCTATATTAAGATTTTGTTTTGCCCCAAGCTATGCTAGTTAGTGAAGGTATTAAGGAAGCTTACAAGTCAAGTATGGATAGTAAGGTTGCACATACTGCTTTAACTCATAGCAATTGTTTACTAGAATGTATGCTTGAATATAGAAATAATTCTAAAAGCCTCTAAAGCAGTTATGTGCATGTAAAGTCATCATCCTTTTATTCGCCATGATGTAGATGGATGGTAGGATATGCTTGAATATAAAAATAAATCTAGAAGCCTCTAAAGCAAGTATGTGCATGTGAAGGCAACATCTTTTATTTTGATGTGATGCAAGTGGATTGTATTCTACTATCTGTGTTTTTCACGTTATCACAACTATTGCCTTGACTTCCATATGGGATCTATTCTTCATGGTTGTGTTTCAAGGAATGTTACAGTAATGGCCTATAGCCTAGGATTACCATTTTTATATATGCTTCAAGGCTAATACCAAGGCTTATAAGAAGCTGCAAGTTCCGCAAGCTCTCAAGCAATTAAGGAAGCTTGTAGGCTCCATGTAGCCTAAGGGGGATTGCATGAAGGTGTGGGATGGTACATTCAATGAAGTTCATAGAAAGGCACATGAAAGGGAAGAAAGTGTGGCCTTTTGTTCTAATGGGTGTGAAAGAGGGGTGACCACTTCCTAGGTTTGTAGCCCACCCAACTCACTTTTCATGTTTTTGGCCATTTGGATGATTGGGGAAATCCCTTAATCATGAGCACAATGATTATAAGGTATCTAGCCACACACGACATGTGCCACAAAAGCCTATCATGCACATGTTTGCACATGTCATGTAGCTTATAGGTCATGTGCACACAATTTCACAAAGGCATCTTATCTCAAGCACACCTCTACAAGGCATATGTGGATGAGGGTACATCATTACAACCACTAGCACACATTGCACCTTCACATTGAGCAACCTTATGTGCACTAGAGGTACAACATAGTAAGGGGAACACCATTTAGAGCACACTCAAACACGTTGTCAAGTGTTTCTATGTAAACTGAAAAGCCCTAGTCAAACTGTAGTTAGGTTTGATTTCTGCTAGCTTAGTTGCTTACGTGACTGTTTGTTTTGTTGTCTCGTAATTGGATTTCTTGTGTTTGTCTAGCTTAGGATTTGATCCTGTCATTTTTTTAAATTTGTTGAGTGTAAAACTTGATAGCCTTGGTCAAGCTTGGTATTTTTTTTGGATAGGATGAAGCTTGTGTTTGCTAATAGCTACAGAACATTGTGGAGAAAAGTTTGTATTCTTATCTAGACTCTTGCACATCACGGGGGATAATGGGTTCACGAGTACTTCACGTTGCACTTGTTGATGCACTGCACTCGGGGGTCGTCTCCTGTTCTTATCAAATACTTTCATGCCATGGGTTGGGATTATGCATGTTTTGCACCATCGTTGAGCACTAGCACGGCATGAAGTCCACTGCAGCTATATGCAGTAAATTTTAGATGCACGCGCACATGAGAGAGCACCTGTCATTGAGCACGCACATTTCTTGCACGCACCATTTGGGATGTTCATCACAAAGTTAGGAACCTTTGATTGAGAGTGTAAGGTGGTTGGGTGAGTTTGAGGGTCATGAAGGACGCCGTCAATTGTGAGATGGGTTGTTCTTATCTGGTCAACATATTGAGGACCATCATTTTCTTGAGAGATTGTGAGATTATGGATGGGTGGAGCAAAGTATATTATATCTTTTTGAAGAGAGTTGAGAGGTGAGGATAAGGAATTTTAAATTAACAAGGAATATTGTTTGCATTTTGCAAGACGCATGATCACATATAGATAGGCTAGGCACAGTTCTTCAGCGCATCCATATTTTTTTCGTGTGAGCATTGATTGATTGATTGCATATCATGGATCCAACATTGCATATTTTTCCAAATCATGAATGATTGGGCACGAAGTTCATTTAAAAAACCATATTCCTTAGGGCACACTGCATTAAAAAAACATGTTCATATCCAAAGAATATTTATTTTGAAGACTCAAGGATCAAAGGAAAATGTCATACATTTTACATCGTCGGCAAGTATTTCTTAAAGAAAAAAATGACATGTGTGCTGAAAGTGTGTGCAATTACAAGAACAAAAGGCTAAGGAAGGGAATAAGTCATCCAAGATAAAAGATGGAGAAAATAATGCGATTTACGAAAATCAATATTTTTGTCCATTTTTTATGGATTTTCATAATTCTACCCGCGATGGCTTATCGATCAGATGCATTCCGATCGTTTTGAATAGCCAAACAACTATATTTGGAGTTCAAATGACGAAGTTATGATCCAAACAAGTTGCAAACAGGCATAGGGCATAAAAAACAAAAATAGTGAAAAGCTGTAGAAAAGCAAAAGCCAAAAGCTGAAAGCAAAAAGCCTAATGTGTGTGAGTGTGGATAGAAAACTATATAAGGAGATGAGAATGGAGAGTTAATGGCCTTCCCCCTTGCTTACAATTGTATTTTGTGAGAGAGGAGAGAGGAGGGTCGCATGCTAGAGTGAGCTCTTGTCATGCCAATTTGGAAGTTGGAGCTTTTGGGTGTGAAAGCACCGAGCATCAACTCAAGGTTGTTAAGATACAAAAATATATCTCACTTGGTTTGTTTTCGAATTGTTGGTATTTTCGTTGTGTTGTGGTTGTGTGATGCTCTACCCACATTCGAGTTTTTAGTTGTTTTGAGCTTCAAGAGGCATTGTGTGTTATCTTGTTTTCATGTGTGGTTCGTGGTGTAGTGTCGAATATTTGAATTTTTCAAGTTGTGTTGTGCATTCGACAAAGTCAAATATCCCAACCGACACTCCTTAACGTCTCGTTATCAGGTTGTAAGTGAGGCTTGCTCTCGATCACCACTCGCGTAACAACGTGCTCCACTCACACACATGAACATAACACATGTAGGTGCACACAAAGCATAGGGATATGCGATGACTACACAAGGAACAAGAGTACTCAAAACAAGGGTAGATAACTCAAAAAATACAACTCTAAGACTCTTAACATAGGACACCTGTAGTAAAGCACATAAACCTAGGGTGTGCAACTCTCAAGCATGTATTTTAGAGTACACATACTAGAACACACCCTAGGGAATGTGTCTATAGCACATATACTTAGACTCACCCTCCAGCACATGCAAAATACTAAAGCACTGAAGCACATGCACTAGTGCGCACAAATCCACAAGCACATGGCACACACCCTCGAGCATGGGAGACCTAGCCCAACCCTCAAGGACATGTTCGAGAGCACATAGGCTCTCCACCCTTGAGTATTCAACCTTGAGCATGTACCACTCAACCCTTGAACATATAGACTTGAGCACACATAGACCCTCTAGTACACAAGCCCTTGAGCATGCACCTATTTGTATGCAACCTCGGGCACACATAATAGGGTACATAAAATTAAGTACATACCCTAGAGTACACCTTCAAGCACAAGACCCTAGATCACAACTCTCTAAGTTCTCAAGCATGGGGAACACACTTCCGTTGCCACATGAACACATCCTTCCCACACTAGCTTAGGCATAATTGGGAGATATATATATATATATATATATATATATATATATATATATATATATATATATATATATATATATATATATATATATATATATATATAGAGAGAGAGAGAGAGAGAGAGAGAGAGAGAGAGAGAGAGAGAGAGTTGTGGCTTCAAGGAAGAGAGAAGCAAAGTTTAGTGAGAGAGGGCCATGGGAGAGCAAGAGGGGGAGAGATACATAGTTGCAGATGAGCATGCCAAGCTAGAAGAAAGAGAAAAAGAGAGTTATGTCAATCTCAAAAAGGAGATGATTGTCAAAATCCATGTCAGGTTTTGGTGCAAGCTATAGGCTGGCCCCTCGGAAGTTGGGGACCTCCTTAGCTACATCTAAAACATCATAGTATGGATAGCTATCTCTTCATCTCTCTCTTGTAGGGGAAGGTGGTATATAGAGTTCAAGGTGTGAGGAGATTAGAGGTGTTTTTTTTGGGGGAAAGGGGACTATAGGGTCTTGGAGGGAAAAATAGTATTCCATGTCTTTAATAGAGAGACTTAGATTGCAATGGGAAATTATATTGTTTGGACTTGTGAGGAGGCAAAGGTTAAGCTCTCTCTCTCTTTTTGTGGAGAGGGAGCTTAGGGTTTTGGAGAGAAAGAGCTAGGCTTGCAAGGGGGTTGTTTTTGATACAAGACTACATTTATGATGTTTGGGGGGAATGAGGAAACAAAAGGTAGAATACTTTTAGGGGATTCAAAGGCTTTTGGAGCTTTGAGGAGGGAGGAGTTTAGGTTTGCCATGCATGTGTGTGTGTGTGAGTGTGTGTGTGTGTGCGTGTTTTTGCAACTTGCATTTCCTACCCTTGCACCCCCCTCTACTTGCCCACATCCATAAGCTGCTTTGCCTAACTTACCATTTGGCAATTAACCTGATCACTAGAAACTAAAAGCCCCATTAGGTGTTGCAATGCTACCAACTACTTCTTTAACTTGCTTGTTGCAAGAAGGAGAAATGAGAAGAAGATCAACCTTTATGTGTGTGTGTGTGTGGTAGAAGATGAGTTTATTGTTGTGTTGAGAGAGAGAGTGAGAGGGAGGAGTAAAAGAATATGAATATGTTACCATGTTGAAGTAATAGAGAGAATGAGGAAAATAAGTACTCGATGCTTGTAGAAACAATTCAATTTTTTGACTTGCAAGAGCTTGTTGTTTTGCAAGATCCGACCGCTCAAATTGACTTTCAAATTCTCTTAACAATTCTGTAACCATAAAACCCTTATTGGGTTGTAAAAACCACTCCTGAAAAGTTTTGCGCGTAATCAAATTGGTATCTTCAATGTAAAATTCTTCCTTGAGTGTCTTCCTAAAAGCTGCCCAATCAGCATCCTGCATGTACAATTTAGTCATTTATGTTTTTAGTTCATGTACAGTGATTCGAACAAAATACTGGCTCCATGTAAGTTGAGCCACCCCAAAGAATTCCATCTTTTGAGCATAGGTATGTATATATGCAGATATATTCATGCCATTGAACAACTTTATCTCATGCCCAACTGCTTGCAGAGCATTCATTGCAACACTTTCTGTTTGAACAGAAGCCTGCATCACCTGTTATTGTTGTTGTACATGCATAAGCATATTCATATTTTGCACTAGCTGCTGCAAAACATCACTGAAAATTGTCTTCGAAGGTTCTCCCATATTGTCTTTCCTTTTGACGACCTTTCACATCGGGTTCACCAATGTCGGAGGGGTTTTTGTCGAAAGGTCATATCCAGTAGTGATCAGAGATAGAAGGAAGTAGAGATAGGAGATGGAAGAGAAGAAAAATAATAGATAAGAGGTAAACACGACAAAGACAAAGCACAATGAATCAAATCAATATGTATTGATAGAACCTGGAATCCCTTATCTGGCTCTACTCAGAAGCAATCTCCAAGCATTAGATCTCCTGGAGCTTCCTCGTAGTACAAAAACGTGGATCAACAATAGCTTCCTCTCTGCTACTCGGAACCCGAATCTGATGGTTCCCTTGGCTTCGAAAGGGGGGTAAAACTCCAAGACACCTGGTCAGGGATCTCCCAGATCACTCCTTCTTCCTCTTCCAGTTCAAAGTGCAGTTTTTAGCCTATCAACTGTGATTGCGATGCGCAGGATCCCGCCCATCTTTCTTTTTCATAAAAATCCCAAAACTGGTTGAAAAAGCAACTTGCTTTTTGCATGCCATCCTAATCTAGAAGCTTTCTTAGCTTTTTCAGATATTTACAATAAATAATATCCAACATATCTAAAATATGCTAAAATTATCCAAAAATAATAGATTTTTGGACCATTCATGCCAGTCACACTAGCACTAATGACTCAAATCACATTGACTCTCTAGATCAATAAGAAAGTCGGATAATGATGCACTCCAAAGTTTTTCACACTGTCCCATGTAATGGCATGACACGACAACGGGTGGCTAGGCGGAGGCACCTTTACCCCCAATAACCTCCCACTTAAAGGGGAATCTGTCCCAGTGAGGAGTGAAAGGAAAAAGGAAAAGACAGTACGATGTACAAATGTACAATAGGATGAGGAAAAATGTCATCTCATCCAATGCCCATCAATCTCCTAAGGAAGGCAAAGCACTCAATAGAGAGACTTTTCGTGAGCAGATCTGCAGGATTTTCGTTAGTGGAGATCTTAACAAGGTCAACAGACCTAACCTCCATGACCCCATGTATGAAGTGATACCTCACCTCAATGTGTTTCGTCTTCACATGGAAGACCTGATTCTTGGCTAGCTAAATAGCACTCATAGAATCCGAATGCAGCGTAGATATAGTATCAATCCCAAGGTCATGAACCAAATGGCCCAACCATATGGCTTCCTTGCAAGCCTCAGTGGCTGCAACATTCTCGGTCTCAATGGTAGAGAGAGCATACTTCTGAATGCTGGACATCCAAGAGACAACACCTCCACCATAGGTGAATTCATAGCTAGAAGTGGACTTCCTACTATCTATATGTCTTGCATAATCAAAGTATGTGTACCCCTTGACTCCTATATCCTGGTTGCCATAGCATATGCACATATTTGCAGTGCCCTTCAGATACCTCATGATACCCTTCATGACATCCCAGTTCATCTTGCAAGGTATAGCCATATAGCGTGCCACAACACTAACTGCAAAGGCAATATTTGGACGAGTGGCTATCATGGCAAATATAAGACTGCCCACTACAGATGCATAGGGAATCTTGGCCATCTCGGCCGTCTGCCCATCTGTTTGTGGACAATCAGCCTGTGATACCTTCACATGAGAAGGCAATGGACAACCAATAGGCTTCACGTCCTACATGCGGAAATGCTGAAGGACTTTATGAATGTACTCCCTCTGTGAGAGATGCTTGTCACACTTAATACGCATACCAAGAATGCGAGAGGCCTATCCCAAATCCTTAATCTCAAAGCTCTTCTTCAGATGAGATTTAAGAGCATCCAGCTCATCATAAGCTTTCCCTACTATCACCATATCATCCACATAAAGTACCAAAATAAGTAATGAACCATCACAAGCTTTCTTCATGTAAAGACACGGATTCATAGCACTGTTGATGTAGCCCTGTGACTGCATAAAGGCATCAAACTTATGATACCACTCCCTAGGTGCCTGCTTCAAGCTATAAAGACTTTTCTTCAACTTGCACACTAGGTGCTCCCTGCCAGGTTCTGCAAAGCCCTTAGGCTGCTGCTCCATGTAAATCTCATCATACGAATCCCCATGCAAGAATGCAGTCTTGGCATCCATATGATACATGTCCAAGTCAAGCTATGTGACTAAGGCCAAAACCAAGTGTAGGGTGGTCATCTTGACCACATGAGAAAATACTTCATCAAAGTCAACTCCATGCTCTTGTTTAAAACCCTTAGCAATAATAAGCTAGCTTGGGGTGTCCAAGGGTACTTTTCAGCTTGTACACCCACTTGTATGGCACATCCTTCTTGCCAGCAGACTATCACCCTACGCATAGCCTCATCATAGGTGAGAGGCTCTCATGCATCTGTAACCAAGACATATGCATTGAGGGCTCAAATCTATCAAGTGGACGTCTATCTCTAGTAGACCGTCTCACGGCAAGCTCTGATCCCTGTCCAATACCCTGGCCATGTATACCAAGTGCTGCTACAGGCTACACCACCGCCTGCTCTACATATCAACTGAAGCATTCACAATTGTTAGAAAATAATAAAATTAAATCGACAAAAGTGAATACCTAGCAGTCTTCAGCTACAAAATGAATAAATAGATTGAAACTCTGTCCTAACCTTAATTTAATACGAGTGCACTCTAAACTCATAAACGTCCATTAATTTAAATATGTATTTTGTGGAATCACCCATTGTGGAGTCACCCATGTGCATATTAAATTAACATGACACCCGAAAAGGACAAGCATCCCCGTCAACTTCTCGCATAAGGAATCCACCTTGTGTATGAGCCTCGGTAAATAAATATAGTTTTTCTAAATCCACCACAAATCCTCACGGAATCCACCGTGGTCTCATGGAATCCATCGTGGAATATGCCTCTTGGCATCATACCCCCGGGGTGGGATAACAATTGTCCTCAATTGCTATTAGCTCAATGTGGAGTGAGCAGTGAGGGGTAAGCACTTAGGTCGTGGGCATGCATCCACTAGGCCTCTTCAACAGGATGATTTTTAAACTTAACCAAATATCTAAAATATCTACGGCCAGTTCTAGTGGTCATAAAGTTAGTGTCTAGAATAGTTCCAGGTTCAAGGATTTTAGTTTCTTCTTCTAACAAAGGAGGGTTTTCATAGACAAGGTGAACATGTAATTGCCCTCTAAAAGGTCGTAACAAACCGATATGAAAAGTATTGTGGATTTTCCAGTGTTGGGGTAGTTCTAATTTAAATGCATTGTCATTGATTTTGTGAATGATTTTGAACAGGAGCACATGGCTCCTCCTGGAATATAACCCTACGTATCTCTACCACCTTCTCATACTACCTATGCATCTTGTCTTCATGGAAGACTACATCATGGCTGTGGATGACTTTCCGCGCCTACGGATCTCAGAGGCGGTAACCCATCTCAAACACATCTCCATAGCCAAGGAAAATGCATTTGACACTTTTAGGATCCAGCTTACTACGCTTGTCCTTGGGCACACGGTAGAATGCCTCACATCCAAAGACACATAGATGTGCATAAGATGCCCGGGGAGATTAGTCATAAATATATGTATGTATCACGTGAGTTCAACATAAGGGATTTTTAAATTGCTATTTTTACACATTTTATACATATAGAAGGG
The DNA here is from genome assembly GCF_053477565.2 of Lygodium microphyllum. NCBI lineage: Eukaryota > Viridiplantae > Streptophyta > Polypodiopsida > Schizaeales > Lygodiaceae > Lygodium > Lygodium microphyllum. The sequence continues at coordinate 111,374,793 of NC_141135.1, forward strand.
TCCCATATAAAGGGGTTACTTACAGATTGAATAGAAAATGGTTATGTTTAATTTAAAAAACACTCATAGATAATGATATTTATAAATAGGCCTTGAATGCACATGATATAGAGGGTATACATATAGTGAACTACCCATGATAAGATGGAGGTTTCCTAGTCCATATCTTCTCTGCAACCTGGAAATCCAAACCACTGGAAGGTGATCTATTTATGATATGCATCGATGTACTAACTGCCTCAGTCCAAAAGCTCTGTGGTAGGCCTACATGGCTACGCATATTGCATACATGCTCTTGGATGGTTCTATTTATCCGCTCAGCCAAACCATTCTAGGGTGGGGTATAGGGGGCGGTCAACTGACGCTTAATACCCCTCTCGTCACATAGCTGCTCAAAGGCACGTGACACATATTCTCCCCCATTGTCAGTCCTAAGGCATTTTAGCCTATGCCCAGTCTAGTTCTCAACCAATGCAAGCCATCTCTGAAACACAACCAAGACATCCGACTTAAGCTTAATGGGATAAGCCCAGACTTTACGCAAAAAATCATTAATAAACGTTACAAAATACTTTGCACCACCCATAGACTGACAGGGCATGGGCCCACAAACATCCGAATGTACCAATGCCAAGGGCTCACTTATGCATGTCCTACCAGACTTCTTATGCGTATTCCTAGTTTGTCTGCCATAAAGACAACCCTCACATGAATTAAAACATGCAAAAATCAGAAAGCATTTTCATTCCCTTCAAGGACATATGGCCCAAATGAGCATGCCAAAGAGATACATGTGGGATGGAACCCATTGACAAAACATGGTCAATAGAGGACCCATCAACTACAAGAGGATAGAGGTTGCTAGCCTTGGCACCTCTAGCAAGCAAAAGTCTACCACGTGTGATCTTCCAGGCAGAATCCCCAAAAGAGACATGAAACTCAGCATCATCAAGCTGCCCTACAGATATAAGAATGTGTGTAAGTGCAGGTACATGACGTACATCCTATAACAGAAAAGTGTTGCCAATAGAGAACTGCAGGCATACATCCCCAATGGCAACAATAGGAAGTGACCTGTCATCACCCAAGCGAACTGGACAGTGCGGTAGGAGTGGAACCACTCACGACATGGTGTAACATGAAATGAAGCACTAGAATCCAAAAGCCAGCATTGCACATATATAGAGTGAACCTCGGTCAATGGCGTAGCATCACAAGAACTAGCTGCAAGTATGTACTCCCCATCAGAGTCCTCAATCTGCATGACATTTATTTCCTCGATTTTCACATTGGATCTCATAGGTACTATGTTGCGATCAAAGGACTTTTCTTGTACTTTGTCTTTCCCCTTCTCTTTGCACTTCTCATTGCACAATTCATGATATTGTGGGCGTATATGACCCTTCTTGCCACAATGGTGACATGCCACATTAGCATTTCTCCCACAAGACTTGTTGCATGACTTACCATGTGACTCAGGCCTAGACTTCTACAAGTCTCTGCCACATCCATACCCATGGTCATTCTTTCCAGTACCATCTCTGCCTCTAACAGTCAAAGCACGTGACACATGAGAGGCATCCAAGTTCTTATGGTTTATCTCTTCCTACATAAGAGCACTCTCTACATCATGTAAGTTCAAAATAGAAGCAGAAGCACATAAGGCAATGCAGAATACATCCCATGACTCACTCAGAGTCCCAAGCAAAAACAATGGAGTAACCTCATCATTGAAGGTAATGCCCTGCAAAGTCAAGTTTTTGAGAATAGCATGGAACTGGCTCAAATGAGCAGACATCATCATATTCTCCTTCATGCACAGGTCCATAAGCTGTTTCAGTCAATACATCTGACTTAATGGACTTTTCTTGTCATAGAGGTTTTTTATCTTATCCCAAAGCTGCCAAGCACTCTATGCTTCCTCAACCACATTGTAATGCACCTGTTCAGTGAGAGACAATATGAGGGTGGACTTGCATAATTCATCAAGCTCCATCCATTTTTTATCAATCATAGTTTCAGACTGCTCTCCATGCACCCTTAGTGGTTTTATCTGCGATTTCTACACCAATACTTACCAAAATTGACTCTTCCAATAGGCGTATTTTGTACCATCAAGCTTAATGATGTTGAAGATAGCACTGTCAATGGAAGAAGATGCTATAGTGCAGTCCAAAACGGTGTAGACAATTCAAAAGTGCTTGTTGTTTTCTGTTGTAAACAGTCAAAATACCACCAAAAACCAAGGCAAAACGACCACGAACTGATAGCTAATGATACTGCCCACCAAGTACCATCAAAAGTACATAAAATCAGGATGTTTCATCATGAAAAATACATCATAGTCCATGCACATAACTACTTGCAGTAATAAATTACAGCTAGGTACAATGAGAGCAAACTGTAGGCAAAATGAATGCACCAAGTCAACCACTAACTGTCAAAGCATAACCAGCATCAAGCAAGCATAAATCAGCATAACAGTCATACGAACATCGAGCAAACACCCAAGCATGTCAAATTAATCCATCAGTAAGCCGACATACCCCTTGTGTAATAGGGCAAAGTGTACACAAAAATGGGAAGACCTAACACAAATAGGTATATGCTTAGCGAGTGCAAAGCCCAAATCAGTCCAAGTACATCTGCGGTTTCCAAATCGAATGCTGGATGCGTACGTAGTGAGCGCCAAAAGGTCCCCAAGAACAAAGAACTCTACTTTAAGCTCAAAAATCAAGAGAATAGACTTCCACGACATGAGGCAAAAAGACCAATTGGATTCAATCTTCCCCCATGCCTTGTGTGAGTGCTCCACAAGGCATGTATTTATAAATTTATTCATCTCAAAGCTCAAAAATAACCCAATTTTACAAATAAGCATGCTTTAGCTTTTGTATTTGCTTTTTTCCAAATAAAGAATAAAGCGGTTGGGCGGCCCAAGAGCAAATACAATGTTCAATAATGAAATATTTAAACCGTGTTACCATGTGTATACAAAATAATAAATATTTATCAAGTGCTTTAATAAATAAGCATGCCTAAATAAATATTACCGCCACACCTTTAGGACGTGTGCCTATCAAAAATGATAATTTCTTCTAGGTAATTTGAATACACGCTTTCGCTCAGTGCTTCTCAACGCCACCGCCACATGCTCTACACATCAATTGAAGCATTCACAATTGTTAGAAAATAATAAAATTAAACCAACAAAAGTGAACACCTAGCAATCTTCAGCTACAAAATAAATAAATAGGTTGGAACTCTGTCCTAACCTTAATTTAATACGAGTGCACTCTAAGCTCATAAACATCCATTAATTTAAATATATATTTTGCAGAATCACCCGCTGTGGAGTCACCCACGTGCATATTAAATTAACATGACGCCCGAAAAGGACAAGCGTCCCTGTCAACTTCTCGCACAAGGAATCCACCTTGTGTATGAGCCCTGGTAAATAAATATAGTTTTACGAAATCCACCACAAAACCTCATGGAATCCACCGCGGTCTCACGGAATCCATTGTGGAATATGCCTCCTGGCATCATATTCCCGGGATGGGATAACAATTGTCCTCAATTGCTATTAGCTCAATGTGGAGTGAGCAGTGAGGGGGGTAAGCACTTAGGTCGCAGGCATGCATCCACTGGGCCTCTTCAACATGATGATTTTTAAACTTAACCAAATATCTAAAATATCTACGGCCAGTTCTAGTAGTCATAAAGTTAGTGTCTAGAATAGTTTCAAGTTCAAGGATTTTAATTTCTTCTTCTAACAAAGGAGGGTTTTCATAGACAAGGTGAACATATAATTGCCCTCTAAAAGGTTGTAACAAACTGATATGAAAAGTATTGTAGATTTTCCAATGTTGGGGTAGTTCTAATTTAAATGCATTGTCATTGATTTTGTGAATGATTTTGAACAGGAGCACGTGGCTCCTCCTGGAATATAACCCTACGTACCTCTACCACCTTCTCATACTACCTATGCATCTTCTCTTCATGGAAGACTACATCATGGCTGTGGATGACTTTCCGCATCTGTGGATCTCAGAGGCACTAACCCATCTCGCCTACATCTCCATAGCCAAGGAAAATGCATTTGACACTTTTAGGATCCAGCTTACTATGATTGTCCTTGGGCACATGGTAGAATGACTCACATCCAAAGATAGGTAGATGTGCATAAGATGCCCGAGGAAATCAGTCATAAACATATGTATGTATCACGTGAGATCCCTATACTCCTCAATAAGAGTTGTCAAGGCTAGATGACTTGCTGAATTATTGGACTGATCGTCCATCTCTTTATTCAAATGCAAAAAATATATTTGTGAACGTCTCTTGTACTCCCTTTTGAGTTGTTGAATGGTGATAAGCTGAAAATCTGATCTACTAGAAAATCCCTGTAAATGGATGAGCTCTCCATTGAAGATAAACTCCACATACAATTATGAGAAATCCATAGTGATTTTACCTAATGTCATCAACCAATCACAACCGAGTACAATGTCTATAGGCCCCATTTCCAAAGTAATCAGGTTTACTTTTGCTTCAAAATTTCTAGCCAACTGTAAAGAAACCTGTGGGCATATTTGTGTGCTAATTTCTTCTTTATCATTGGCCACTTGAACTCTAATGGACTGCTATAAACCAGTGGGAATACAATTTAGCTTGTCCATAAGTATTCACAAAACTATGGGTACTGCCACTATTTATCATGTTCAACATAAGGAATTTTTAAAATGCTATTTTTACACATTTTTTACATACAGAAGGGTCCCATATAAAGGGGTTACTTACAGATTGAATAGAAAATGGTTATGTTTAATTTAAAAAACATACACAGATAAGAATATTTATAAATAGACCTTGAATGCACGTGATATAGAGAGGGTATACATATAGTGAACTACCTAGGATAAGATGGAGATTTCCTAGTCCATATCTCCTCTACAACCTGGAAATCCAAACCACTGGAAGATGATCTATTTATGATATGCATATGTGTACTAACTACCTCAGTCCAAAAGCTATGTGATAGGTCTACATGGCTACGCATATTGCGTACACACTCTTGGATGGTTCTATTCATCCATGTGCACATTAAATTAACATGACGCTTGCTCTGTGGAGTCACCCACATGCACATTAAATTAACATGATGCCGAAAAAGATAGGCATCCTCGTCAACTTCTCACACAAGGAATCCACCTTGTGTATGAGCCCTAGAAAATAAATATAGTTTTACGGAATCCACCGTAAAACCTCATGGAATCCACTGTGGTCTCACAGAATCTACCATGGAATATGCCTCCTGGCATCATATCCCCGAGGTGGGATAGCAATTGTCCTCAATTGCTATTAGCTCAATGTGGAGTGAGCAATGAGGGGTAAGCACTTAGGTCAGGGGTGTGCATCCATTGGGCCTCTTCAACAGGATGATCTTTAAACTTAACCAAATATCTAGAATATCTACGGCCAATTCTAGTGGTCATAAAGTCAGTGTCTAGAATAGTTTCAGGTTCAAGGATTTTAGTTTGTTCTTCTAACAAAGGAGGGTTTTCATAGACAGGTGGAACATGTAATTGCCCTTTAAAAGGTCGTAGCAAACTGATATGAAAAGTATTGTGGATTTTCCAGTGTTGGGAAAGTTCTACTTTAAATGCATTGTCGTTGATTTTGTGAATGATTTTGAAAGGTCCATAAAATCTAGGGGCTAACTTAACAACATGGTGTTTCTCAACACTTTGTAATCTTCTCTTTTCAATGTGTAACCAAACATAATCATCAATTTTGAAACTCGTAGCTTTTCTTTTCTTGTTAGCTTGTTTAGTGTATGATTGCTAAGCTTTCATAATCATGTCTTTGACTTTAGCAAAAATAGTAGCATACATATTAGCAATATCATCAGCAATTTTAACTTTGTTTGACAATGAAGTAATAACGGGTGTAGGCAATCTATATCCATAAATGATTTCAAAAGGTGTTTTTTGTGTAGTTGTATGTGGTGTATTATTGTATGCAAACTGAAGTAAATGCAAGTGTGTATCCCATGTTTGTGGTTTTGAAATTGTGTATGCACACAAAAGATCTAAAATTGTACTATTAGTAGCTTCTGTTTGCCCATTTGTTTTAGGATGAAATGCAGATGAGAAATCAATCTTTGTACCTAAATCAGCAAACAAAGTAGTCCAAAAATTATTGCAGAATCTAGAATCACGATCAGAAATAATAACTTTTGGCAAACCATGGTCAGTGAAAACGGTCTTCAAAAACAATTGTGCAGCTTGAGATGCAGTTAATGTTTTCTTGCATGGAATGAAATATGGCACTTGTTTGCTAAATCGATCTACAATAGTCCAGATCATATCATGATTAGCTTGGGTATTAGGCAAACCAGTAATAAAATCCATTAAAATTTGTTCCCATGGTCGTTCTGGAATTGGTAAAGGCATTAATAAACCGTATTACTTATCGTGGTGTCACTTAACTCTTTGACAAATTAAACATTCAGATACAAAGTTAGAAACATCAAATTCCATCTGTGGCCAGTAAAAATCTTCAACCAATGTACGTAAAGTAGAAATAGTACCTCTATGGCCTTGGTATGGGGGACAATGAATTTCATGCAACACAAATGATCGAAATGGAACAATTACACGTAACCTTTTCTCATAAAATATAAATCCATCAGAATAAGACAATGAATCAATTGGAATCTAGTTATTTCTAATGAATTTATTCTAATCAGCTTGAAAATTGGGGTCTCGATCATAGGTATCTTTCATAGGGATAAGGGAATCAAAAGATATCACAGAGATATTATAGATAGTTGGTGTTCTACTCAAGGCATCGGCAACAACATTCTCTTTTTCGGGTTGATATTGGATAAGTGAGTGGAAACTTTGAATAAAAGCAGTCCATTTAATATGATGATCAGAGATTTGTGGCTGACTAAGGAGATGTTTGATACTTTGTTGGTCAGTTTTGATCATGAATTCACATCCCATTAAATAGTGTTTCCATTGACATAAAGCTTGTACTACAGCTAGCAATTCCTTATCATAGGTAGAATACTTGAGTTCAGATGGTTTAAGTTTGCAGCTAGAGTAGGCTATGGGATGTGAATCTTGCATAAAGACATATCCTATTCCCAGATCCACTAGCATCAGACTACTAGGAAGAATGGTCTATTAAAGTCAGGTAGTTGCAATACAGGGGCATGTGTTAAGGCATGTTTCAGTAAATCAAAAGACTTTTGTTGATTTTCATACCAATGATATACAATACCTTTCTTTAATAATTTTGTCAAAGGCACTGCAAGCAATGAAAATTTTCTCACAAATTTTCTGTAAAAGCTAGCAAGACCTAAGAAAGAACGTAATTCATGCACATTTTTAGATATCGGCCAATTCAAAATTGCTTCTATCTTTTTAGGATCAACTTTAATACCGTAAAATGAAACAATATGTCCTAAGTATTCGATGTGGGTTTGGACAAATTCATTCTTTTCAGGATTAGCATATAATTGATTCTCTTTCAGTAATTTGAAAACCAAATATAGATGTTCATAATGCTCGTTCTCATTCTTGCTGAAAACCAATATGTCATCAAAGAAAACAATTACACAATACTGATGCTCCAAAAATATGCAATTCATTATATGACTGAATGTGACTGGTGCATTAGTTAAACCAAATGGCATAACAAGGTGGTGCATAGATCAGACACCAAATGCGCGCGTAGTGAGCGTCAGAAGGTCCCCAAGAACAAAAGAACTCTACTTTTTGCACAAAAAACAATGAAAAAAGCTTGCACGACATGAACAAGAGACCAATTGGGTGCAATCTCTCCCCATGCCTTGTGTGAGCGCTCCACAAAGCATGTATTTTATATATTATTTATCTTCAAGCTCAAGAAATAGCCCAATTTACAATTAGCACGCTTTAGCTTTTGTGTTTGCTTTTGTGCCACTAAAGAATTAAAGCTATTGGACGCCCAAGAAGTCAGGCGGTACCCAAATACAATATCCAATACAAATATTTAAATCGTGCGCCCATGCGCATACAAAAGTAATAAATAAATATCAAGCATTTTAGTAAATAAGCGCGACAAAATATGGGTGCCATGCCTAAGATACGTGCCCACCACCAAAAATTGATGATAATTTGAATACACGCTATCCTCCAATGCTTCCCAATGCCACCGTTGCTTACTCTACACATCAACTGAAGCATTCACAATTATTAGAAAAATAATATAATTAAACCGACAAAAGTGAATACCTAGTAGTCTTCAGCTACATCAATAAATTGGTTAGAAATCAATCCTAACCTTAATTTATTACGAGTGTGCACTCTAAACTCATAAAAGCTTATTAATTTAAATATGTATTTTGCGGAATCACCTACTATGGAATCACCCACTTACACATTAAATTAACAAAACATCCGAAAAGGATAGGTGTCTCCATCGACTTTTCGCACAAAGAATCTACCTTTTGTATGAGCCCCGGTAATAAAATTTTACAGAATCCATTGCAAAACCTCACGGAATCCACCATGGAATATGCCTCCTGGCATCATACCCCTGGGGTGGGATAGCAATTGTCCTCAATTGCTATTAGCTCAATGTGGAGCTAACAGTGTGGGGAAAGCACTTAGGTCTCTAGCGTGCATCCATTGGGCTTCTTCAACATGATGATTTTTAAACTTGACCAAATATCTAGAATATCTACGACCAGTTCTTGTGGTCATAAAGTCAGTATCTATAATAGTTTTAGGCTCAAGGATTTCAGTTTCATCATCTAGCAAAAGGGGGGTTTTCATAGATAGGGTGTATAGGTAATTGGCCTCTAAAAGGTCGTAATAAACTGATATGGAAGGTGTTGTGGATTTTCCAATGTTGTGGTAATTCTAGTTTAAATGCATTGTCATTGATTTTGTGTATGATCTTGAATGGTCCATAGAATCTAGGTGCTAATTTGACAACGGGGTGTTTATCTACACTTTGTAATCTTTCTTTTTTCAATTCGTAACCAAACATAATCATCAACTTTAAAACTCATAGCATGTCTTTTCTTGTTTGCTTGTTTTGTGTATGATTGCTGGGCTTTGGCAATCATATCTTTAACTTTATAAAAAATAGTAGTATGCATGTTAGCAATATCATCAGCAGTTTAAATTTTGTTTGATAATGATGTAACAGGTGTAGACAATCGATATCCATAAATAATTTCAAATGGTGCTTTCCTTTGTAGCTGTATGTGGTGTGTTATTATATGCAAACTGAAGTAAATGTAGATATGTATCCCATGTATGTGGTTTTGAAATTGTGTAAGCACGCAAAAGATCTAAAATAGTACTGTTAGTAGCTTTTATTTGACCATTTGTTTCAGGATGAAATGCAGAGGAAAAATCAATCTTTGTTCCTAAGTTAGCAAACAAAGTAATCCAAAAATTATTGCAGAATCTAGAATCATGATCAGAAATAATGACTTTTGGTAAACCATGGTTAGTAAAAATAGTTTTCAAAAATAATTGAGCAACTTGAGATGCAGTTAAGGTTTTCTTGCATGGAATGAAATATGCTTGTTTGCTAAACCTATCTACAATAGTCCAAATCATATCATGATTAGCTTTAGTGTTAGGTAGACCAGTGATAAAATCCATTGAAATATGTTCCCATGGTCGGGATGGAATAGATAATGGCATTAGTAAACCATATTGTTTACCATGGTGTCTTTTAACTCGTTGACAAACTAAACATTCAGATACAAAGTTAGATATATCAGTGTCCATATGTGGCCAATAAAAATCTTCAGTCAATGTACGCAAAGTAGATATAATTCCTCTATGACCTTGATATGGAGGACAATGAATTTCATGCAAAACAAATGATCGAAATGGAACAGTCACACATAATCTTTTTTCATAAAACATGAATTCATTATTGTAAGACATTGAATCAATAGGAAACCAATTATTTGCAACTAATTTATTCCAATCAGCTTGAAAAGTAGGATCTTTGTGATAAGTATCTTTCATAGGAATAAGGGAATCAAATGATATCACAGAAATATTGTGAATTGTCGGTCTTCTACTCAAAGCATTAGCAACAACATTCTCTTTTCCAGGTTGATATTGTATAAGGGGATGAAAACTTTGAATAAAAGCAGCCCATTTAATGTGTCGGTCAGATATTTGTGGTTGACTAAGGAGATGTCTAATGCTTTGTTGGTCAGTTTTGATCATGAATTCAGATCCCATTAAATAATGTTTTCATTGACGTAAGAAATAAAGTCATGTGTGCTCCCATCATCATGTAAAATAGTCTTTTCTTTACCATGAGTTGGCATACTTGGCAAAGTATTAGAAGTAGTACCAATGTCGACATCTTCTTCCGTAAAGTCCGACATTTCCTCACGTTCTTCATCTTCTATTGCTCCCAGATAATTGATATGGACAGATGGCTTTTTGGATTGACAGTTGGCTGCTAGATGTCCAGGTTGATGACATTTATAACAAACTATGGGTTTTGCTTTGGATACATTATTGGTAATGGCAGGAAGTTTAGGAATGTTGGGATTTGATTGAAGAGATGGCTTAGGGTTTGGATTTGTGTTTGATGGCAAGGCAGGTGGTTGTGTCCAAGATTTACGGAATGAAGATGGAAGAAAACGACTTTGATTGAATCTTTGAAAATTTGAATTGAATTGTTTGGAACCAAAGTTGCCATTAGTTGGGAATTGTTGTGGTCGCTTGTCTCGTCTGCGAATTTTGTCTTTAGTGTCATGGGCCAAGGAAATTGCATCTTCAAGGGTTGTTGGCTTGAACATATTGACTTCCACATAAAAATGTCCAAGTAGGCCAGACATAAACTTGCGTTTATGAGTTGCTTCAGGTACATCTTCGAGCATTCGTAGTTGCAATAGAGCATTCCAGAAACGTTCAATATATTGTGAAATAGGTTCGCGATCCCTTTGTTGTAGAAGATCCCATTGCTTGATTGCTTTTTCATGGAATTGGGGAGGAAGGAAATTCTGTAAAAATTTCTTTTGGAAAGTCTCCCAAGTAGTGGGACAATCAATGCTTTTGCGGACCATAGTCCACCATAAGGATGCTCGGTCAACTAAATGGTTAGTGACACATTTAATTTTGTCTTTCTCAGCATATGTTTCTTCATGGAAATAATCATCAAATTGACTGATAAAAGCAAGAACAGTCTTTCCATCTCGTGATCCATTGAAAGTACGAAATTTGAAGTTTCGTTTACTTATCTTTGTTTCTTTACGAATGGATTGGGCTTCAAGTGTTGCGTCGATGGTACGTCGTATAAGATCTTCAGGTTGCGATCTATCTTGGTCGGTGGTAGATCGTTGCAGATTGGCCAATTGAGCTTGCAAAGCTTGTCGTGCTCTTCGTTCCTCTTATAGTTGCATCATAATCAAATCCAACTTTTACTCCATTGTTGGCTCGGGTAAATCACCTTCAGCCATAAGATTGTCCATGTTTTGATCAGTCATCCTGCAAAATTCCAAAAGACCTCACACACTCGAAACCTTGTTAGCGGGATGAGCATAGCTCAAACGCGGGTTTACAAGGCTTGTTTTTTTTTTCTTTAGTTTGGCTTTTGTAGTATTTCTCCTTTACAATTGCAAAATTCAATGTCACAATCGCTTTCCAAGAAAGTAATTTTGTGTATGGTCTGCATATAGACTGCGTATAGTCTGCGTGGAGTGCTATTATGTAGCAAGCTCTTCATTTGGAGCTTTTTAAGTGCTTCTTGAAGCTTTTTGGTCATCACTTGGATTTTTTTGGTTATTTTATAGAGCTTTTTGTTTGATTATGTTATCGCTTTGAATTTAATTATTTTGCAATTGCAAACTAATTAGATCAATTATATTAGGATGTTGAATTGCAAACTAATCGCAAACTATTGAATGGTTTGATCTCTAACAAAAAATAAGTATGCAACTACTTCTAAAGCATGAAGTTTTAGCATAATTTTATAAGTTTATGAAGTAATCCCAATTTAAGTGAGATCCAAAATCCATAGAGTCATACATAATTCCCAAGCATCATCAAGCCCCATGGCATGCACTACCAATACAAGGCATCATATGAAAAATAATGCAACTACAAATCATGTGAAATCATCATCGTCACTAGGATGAACAGATGGCGGTCCGCATGCCACATCAACCAAGCATTGGTTGTAGAGGCTAAAATCACCCTCAAGGCACATGCAAAAACGATGCATCTCTGTGCATGCTCTACCAAGGCTGCCACAACCTGAAAAAATATCCAGCACATAGTCGAGATCCTCTGTGAACGTAGCAAGGAGCCACCCACAAAAGAAACCATTTAGTAACATCCATAACAAAAGCATGACATATCTCAATGCAAAGTATAAACCAGTCTAAGAGTGTATAACACACCTATAAAAAACTAGTGATCTTTCTGCACCCCCTCGAACCTCTACACCATCCACATAAGTATGCTCAAATGATGTGCCCTGGAGGTCTGTCTCGAAGAGGAAGCTACGAGAGGCAGGAAACCTGTATGGGCTAACCCTCTTGCCAGCCTCTCTATCATATGAAGGGACATGCATCCCTCGATAAAACAAGCTAATAGTAAGGTCCATGACCTAGCAATGCAGAATCATCTTGTTAGCTACTTAAACTTTTATTTTAAAAAGTTACAAGTTTGTCTTCAACACACTTACCTCCTCTCGAGTATCAGGGTGTCTATATCCACCCTCACACACGAGAGTCCATGTGCGATGGAGCTTCAATCCAATGGCATGAGCTCCTCTAAGCACTTTTCCAAAGTGTTGTGCAAGTCCCAAAGTCACCAAGAACCCCTCATCTGCCAAGAATCTATGGGCTAGGTCCATGACACCTTTGACAAGTGCACTAGAAAATGTATTCCATTCGGGAATCCCTTTCAAATGTAAAGATGTATAAGACCATGCAATATCACATGAGTTTATAAACTAAACTAACGCAAGCACATATACCTTCTGCCTCAAGGCCAAGAACAAGCAAAGATGTAGGAAAATTTGCAAACAACAACTTAGCAACCTCATATGATGGGACACCATTACACTGGTAAGAGTAGATGGTATTTCCCTCCATGAAGCGCTTAATGCTAAAATTGAAAACACAATAACAAAGCATAAGTAACCATTACAATAGATGTGTATATAGAGAATGGTGATAAAATATACCCATCCAATGCAAAATCGTCGATCGATGTCACGTCTACCAACAGAGCATCTACGATAGTTTGGTATTAAAATCCTATCATCAAAATTAAGTTTACTTACAAATGTTGATGTTGGCTAAATGTTAAGACTCAGAATGTAAAGCTAGAAATCTACATACCTGTCTTGCGTATAGCGGGACGTCTACAAGACTCTTGTATAGGCTCTGATGACTGAGTCATAAACGACATAGCCCGAGAAGGTGTAGTATGTTGCAAAGATCCCTCAAAGTGACCCTTACTTTTTTCCTTTTCTTTCCAAATGCTATGCATGTCAAAACCATCTTTTTTGCCTAAAGTTGTAAAGAAAAATAGAAAGGAAAGCAAATTATTTAGTATTTAATGTTTAGGATTTATATTATCTTCAAAAAAATATAAAAATGTACTTTTAACATGACTCCAATAATCCAAAAAATGATACTTGATTCACCTTCTAATTCTTCATCCAATGAAACAACTTTCTCTTTGTGTTTAGACCTTCGCTTTGTTGTACCAACTTCATTTGATTCACTTATATTACCTATGCAATATAAAGACAACAAAATAATACTTTAATAAATTGACTCGTCAAATGAAAATCCTAAACTCTATCATTCATGCAAATTGGCTTACCCTTGCTATGCTTCAACGCATCATCTATCGTGGGGATATTCTTTCGTTTTCCCATGGACATTTTCTTCATTGTAGTATCAACAATTGCATCACTAATGGCACCTAAGTAGTGTGAAGTCAACACAATATAATATCAACAGTTGCATCACTAATGGCACCTAAGTAGTGTGAAGTCAACACAATATAATATCATATTCGTGCAAATTAGAAACAAGGCTACTTGGATCAAACTAAAAATTTGCATTCCATCCAATATACCCTTTGCCATGCTACCACCACAAGTCGCCTTTATCCCCACAACATGAGGGACCATGTCTATTGTATTGGACATTTCTAATTTGCAAAAACAACAAAGTTAAGAAAACACAAAAGTCTAAAAAGTTATTATAAGTTTCATGTTAAACAAATACATTTTTAGAAAGTACCATTTCCTTCATCCTCTTCTTTGTGCATAGAAATTACTCTATTTTGTTCCATAAATCCTGCATATAAGGCAAGTATTACTAAAACAAATAGCTAAGAGCAAGAGTTACCACATATTTACTATGTTTGGCTCTCAAAGTACTTACTCTCTCTTAATTCAATCTCTTGCCGTGGAATGTCATCCAATGGATAGTCTATCCACCATGGACAAATACGCATTTCCCATTCCGACAGACCCCTCTCAAGCAGTGCTTTTGAGAACATACAATTTTCACGTCCGAAGTCCATCCACTCCTCCACTAGAGGAGGGAGGCTTTCTAGCACTCCACTTTCTTGTAGACTACGCAACCATCTTTTCCAAAAACATAAGAACAAACAACAAAAGCACTCTTAAGTTAGAATACATTTGTACATATGGTATTTAGAAAATATGGTTTCTTTATACTAGAAATACCTGTATACCACCCTCTTGCTTGATTGTGTGAGCTCTCGAACCTTCTCAAAGTCTCCAACATTCTTCATTTCACCAAAAATATTTGCAAATGCCTTTAAAATATGTAAACGTCTTTGGCCTTTTAAAAAAACATCAAAGCCTCCTGGAATCTCAGTGCCATCAACTTGTAAGCTCCTGATCAATAAGGAGCATTCTCCAATCATATGAAACCAATACACCTCTTGCTTCATGTAGCTACGAAATCTCCTTACATCCGCAAAGTGTGACATAGTGGAGTCCTTTGCCTTTGTGACAGTCATGAGAAGTAAAATCTCCCTTTTTCTAATATATTGGTTATTGAACAAAACATAACTTCAATATTGTTGAACCAAATTATGTTCAATTCTAAAAAATAAGAGAACATTAGTCCATGAGGAAAACATACCTCTCCGCAACAATATTAGCACTACAAATGGGATACAATTTGTCCTTGGTAATAGCCATCATGTTCTTTTCATCCCAATTCAATGCAAACAAAACAGAAAAGAAATCCTCTCCATGCGCAGGATTAGCTATTCCAAGGTACTTGTATCCTTTGTCCCTCAATTTATCTTGCTCTTTGTTTATGAATTGTTTTTTTTTTGCCTCATAATTTGCCTCTGGCAATGCAAGATCCTTGAGGCGGGCCTCCTCTTTGAGTATGGCAGAGTTATAGTCATCCTAAATAGAAAAACCAATACACTATTCTTAGTTATGGTTAAATTCAAGATACCACAATTTGTTATGTTGAAAACTAAAATACTATACCAAACTTTTTACCTTCCACACCAAAAGCGATATTAGCAAACATGGGTTCTTGTACCATGGATCATTGCTATGGTTACTTTTTCCCTCAATTTCATACTCTATTTCAACCCACAGTCTTTGAGAAGGGCTCATCCTTTCCAAAATGCTTTGTTTATCAGCGATGCTAAACTTTTGGAACATGAAAATTTTCATGGCCTAGGTTGGGTTTGAATGTGCTCTTGTTACACTACAACATTGAAAATTGTCTTTAAATTTTAAGGTTCACACATAAATAAAACTTATTCACATTCACATAACTAATAAATGAAACCTATTGGCATTCACACGTAAATGAAACCTATTGGTATAAATAAAATATATTGACATTCACACATGAATTATCTTTATATTTTGAGATTCACACATAAATAAAAACGATTGGCAATATTCACACACAATTGATGATCTATTAACCCATTTGAAAAAGTTAATAGTGATAAGTATACTTACGCATTTGATGTATCCAATGCTAACAATAGTTCTCCTTCTTTCTTCTTCTCCACTTGAATGAATTGACATAGAACTCTAACATGTCGCAAAATATCTTCATTATAAACTACACACATCAAATAATAAAATAAATAATTAGTCAAAGAAGGAAGTATCATCACAATAAACAAGAGAAAGCAAGACAATGCATAGTTACCTTCCTTTATCCTCTTCATCCATGTCTTCAACCTATGATTACAGTCCCATACCAAAAACTTGCGCCCTCTTAAATCGGCCCACTCATCAGTCAATTCATCTTTAAACCTTTGGTTAACTTCTCTCCAAAGAGGGCCCCACTCTTCCAAATTTTGGGGAGATACATCCATTAGCTCACCAGTGGGCCTTCTCAAAGAAACCAAAAATTTCCCCATTGTTTCCATATACAAAGCATTATCGAAAGATGAAATCAACCATGTAGCAGAACTAGATGCAAGCCTTATAGCCTCATAGGGCACAAGTCTACACAAAAGGATAGGAGGAGGAGAAGTAGACCTCATTACAAAAAATGAGGCCAACACATCTGACATAAGCCCAAACTTGACATTCTCTCCAATGTGTCTATCATGCTCACTGACCTCTTTCTTTTCTTCATTAGCAACATCCTCATTCACCTCTTCATTTTCCTCATGTACAGTTTGCAAATCTAAAGACCTCCCCTATGTTGTTTCACCACACTCCGTGGTAGTAGTGTGGGTGCTCATAGGATCAGCATGAATGTCATTGCTTGCTTCATCCATGCTATCCTCAAGCACTTCATCATCAATGAAATGACATTTTTTCCATGGTTTTCCACCCTTGTTATTTGGAGATTCAGAGAATGCACGGGAGGATGCTTCTTGATCGATACTTACTAGTCTATTGCATAGACCGGATCTTAACCTTGTAATTGGAGTATCTACAAAAATAATTTGAAAATAGAATATAACATTTATATGGAACTTTAAAAGAGTTGCTTAACCATTAAGAATAGAATATGTAAATTTAAAAGAGTGATTGAATGACTTACTTGGACGGCCCCTTTTGCTTTGACCTCTCCTACCACCACCACGCCGACCTCTAGCCATGCTCAGAAGCACTAAAACAAACCACAAATCATTTTAAAAATGAAGACAACTCAACTAAATCACATGTTCTATTAATTAATCTCCACCAAAATATAACCATTTGACGCAAACAACACACTTTAATATCATTTGTTATTTGGTTTTAATAAATGTATTAAATTTTCTTAATCATTTGAACCTCCTGACCACATTTTCACCCCCGCACCCCCAAAGGGAGGATACTCCCAACCCCTTGTTCCCGTCTGCGTTGACGTAAACAATGCTGAGTGTTTGACAATTCCCAATCCAAAAAAATCAAATCATGTCACACTTATTTCTTTAGGATGATTTGCGTACTATTTAAAAATGGTTTAATTTTTCATGCCTTGGACTCGCGCGGTTTACACCCACTCTATATGGAGGGGGGTTGTAGGGGGGGCATCATCCCCCCCCCCCCCCTACTGTCGTCGGGGTGTTCCAAGGGGGGTCAGTCAGGACAGCCATGAGGCCCCCCTTGGCGGGGGTTCGGGGGCAGCGCCCTCGAAGCCAAAAATTGTAGGTAACTTGGCTATAGAAGAGGTTTAAGGGGCGGTTTAGGGAGGAGTAGTGGTTTAAGGATGAGGGGATGAGAGGGGAGTGGTTTAGGGAGCAGGGACTGAGAGGGGAGTGGTTTAAGGAGGAGGGGCTGAGAGGGGGGCGGCTGTGCACTACCCGCCCCATTTCATAAGGTACCCCCCCCCCCCACCAGGTCGTCTGCGTTGATGCAAACAGCGACCGGGTACTGAGGGTTCCCCCTCCTCGCCTTCTCCCTCTCCTCCTCCTCCCTCCAAAGGGGGATGCGCCCAACCCTCGAGAGTTGTCTGCGTTGACGCAAACAGCCCCGGGTGTCCCAAAGGTCTCCTCCTCTCCCATTTTTTCAGTTTACCGTCTCCTTCTCTACCTCCCGTTTCCTTCTCTCCCCTCCCATTGTTGTCCTCTCATTGTCTACCTGCTCTTCCATTTCTTTCAGCCATGGAGGAAAAATGAAACTTGAAATATAGATTTTCAGCCATAAGGATGGAGTGTGGAGCTTACCCGATGAGTTTGATGGAGAATGTTGATCTTGTTTGAGCTTGTTGCAGGGGCTGCTCTCCTTCTTGCTTCTTCTTTATGCCTTCCAACTTTCAATGGGAGAGAAGAAGAGGGAAACAAAAGAGAAAAGGAAGAAGAAGAAGAAGAAGAAGAAGAAGAAGAAGAAGAAGAAGAAGAAGAAGGACAAATAAGAAGATATGTTTAAACCGTTACACACAACTTTCAATGGCAAGCGGTACGTGCATATTGAACATCCATCATGAGAGAATGTTTCTCTCGAACACTGAAAAATTATTTACTAAAAAATGTAAATGCTGACAACGCCTAACATCTGACAAAATAAAACGTGCTTATAAAAATATGTGCTACAACACGACATGATTTTCGAAAAGACATGATTTATTTTCGAAAAGACATGTTTTTTAAAAAAAATTATTTAACTAAATCTTGTGATTTTTCAATATGTAGAATTTTTTTAATGATTTGGTTCATTAATGGATTGATTCGCAACTTCAACCGTCACTAAGAACTTGCCCATGGAGTAAGAGCTCATTTAATCCATATTTGGTGGGGGTAACGGACTATTATTTCTACATTCAAAGAAATTGATAAACAATAGGCATGCTATTAGATATAATATTTCGCCTTCATAGCTCCATTGTTTGCTAAGTTTCAAACCGGCTTTTGTGAGAGACGATGGCAGAAGTTACTCTTCAATGGTCAATCGGCTCCGAATCACTAGAACGTGTTGTGCCCCTGAGGGATGGAAAGATTCTTGTGAGCTCTTATTTTCTTCAATCACTTCTACCCCCTGACCAGAAGCTGGTAGGTTTGTATGCTATTTTCCAACTTGATGCTTACAGTGAAGAGATCGCGGTTCATGGCCAACCGGATATCAATGGTGCGGAGCAATTTTTGCTCGATTCTTCTCTTTCATGTCAATATAAAATAGTACATTGTGATACCACTTTCACCATGGACCAAGATGAAGGACTACACACTGTAGAAAATAGGAAACAAGCTCATTCACTTTTAGGACATGTCGTAGACATTACATCCGATTCCTTCGCAGAGACGTCATCTCAAACTTCTTCGCCACTTATAACAAATGCTTTTTGTGCACTCGTCTCAACTCCGACTATTGACTTAGAGTCGGATGATGGACTTGATAGTCCTCATTCATTTCCACAAATAAAGAAAGAGATTTTACCTTGGATTGCTAATAGCCCCAGAGGAAAGAAGTTGAAGGCTTTATTGCAGATGAGTGAAGGTCCTTTTTTTGTTAGTGAGATTCCAAGAGAGTACAATGGTTCTGTTGCTTTCGTTCTTCTACCGACATATGACACATCTTCAAACATGGATGGGATGCAGCAACAATATGATGGTCATGTCTGGACAAGACCCCATCCAACTAATATCTTCCCTGATGCTACTTCGAGAATTAGCCATTGCCTTGGAGACTTACAATGTCATCGAGTCAATTGTTCTTACTATGAGTGCAACAATCAACATAATAAAATGTATTTTCATGGTTATCTCAATAGCACAGTGAGCAAGGGGCTACATGCAAAGTGAAGAAAAACATTCAATCACGTGTCACTATTGTAGTAAAGTTGTCACTTGTTATGCAACTTGTGATTGCAAAGTTTTTATATTTTGCCAAAGGACACAAGCATGGAGAGATTGATGCTTCATGTAGGCACTCACACACAATGTGCAACCAGGGACTTCAATGGCTGCAATTAAAAAAATTAGATCTCTAGTTCACTCAGTTTTGCAAGTGAATTGGCACTGTGGTGCTAGGAAAATTCAAATGATTGTAGCAAAACAAATTATCATTGAATCTTTGACAACTAATGGTTCAATGGTGGAGGGAGAACAAGAGCTTACAAACTTTTTGGAGGAGTTGATGCCATTGGTTCAAAATCAGAGGTTAGTTTCAGTTATTCAAGTCTGCAAACTATGGTTTGTAGCATTGTTATTAGTTTAAAAAACTTTCGTTTGTTGAGGTTGCACGTTCAATAGTATCGTGACATGCCAGAAAAAAAAAGAAACATGTGTTGTTGGAGATGGCTTTGATAACATTTTGGAGGTGAAAAAAAGATGCATGTTTCCTTTTTTTCATGGCAGTAGATTTCTAGGGCAAAGAGGGGTGGGTGAAAAAAGTTACATTTTCAAGATGTCTACTAAAGGACCCGACTCTGGAGTGGAATTGGTTAATCGAATGCGACGCCTAGGAAATGGAGACCTTTGCAAGTCTTGGGTTCACTTTGACTTTATACACAGAATAGATGACTGGGCAACAATGTCTTGTTATGTGTACGATCCATGGTTTGTTCGAGAACCTTACTTGTTATCAATTTTCGTTGACATACTCTAGTTGCTAATCACTGTATTTCTTATTGCAGCTTGAAGGGGATCATGGTGATTGCTATTTGTGATACAAAGGAAGAGGATACAGAAACACAAATTATTTTTTGGAGATGCCTTAATAATGTGATGCTCGAGTGTGGACACCCTCCTGCAGACTTTGCAGGTTTTATGGCATATGAAACTGGTGCAAATTGGATGGCGATCCGCACTGTTTTCAATGCGGGACATGACAATGTTTTGGAAGGAAGAGAGCAATCGTGTTTGTTTCACTGGGAACAAAGCTTACAAAAGCACACAATAAAATACGTGCCTTCAAACCTTCGGAAGCATCACTTGAATTTATGTGAGAGGTGGCGCCTTTCAAAATCCATTGAAGAGGGCAAGAGGAATGCCACAGCTATACAAAATTGGTGGCAGCAAGTAGGATTACCTCGAGATAGTACCGTACCATTGAAGAGATGGATCAAATGGTGGGATAATAGGATAGACCATTGGGGTAGTACTACACATGTAAATGTTTTTTTTTTGTTTCTATTTGTTACATACACATGTACTAATATCATTGGGGTGGGAATACCCAAGTATGAGAACAAAATAGACATGTAAGAGGAATTGCTTAGTTTTTTATTGGGTTGCAGGCTTCCTTGAGTCCTTGGGAGAGGGCTTGTATTCCCAACACAAATCTTTCTGAGAGCGTGCATGTAAGTTGGTTGGCAGGGGAGGATGGAAAGAAGAAAATTGGTTTGTATGATGCATGCGTCACTGACTTGATCAACTCATATATTCAATGTTCAAGGCAACTGGCCTTCACAACTAGAAGATACTCTGGAAGTGGTCCCGACATGGATGCTCTTATTAATAGGGTGGTTGCAAGAAATACCCCTTCACCTGCATTCATAGCTCGAACAGTTCAAGGAGCAGTTCTTGGCACCCCCATGTACGGAGAGCCTTTCATTTCTGGAAACAAAGAAACAGTTCAAAGGAAAAGAAGAACTCTAGATGGTTGTAGCTCTCATAAACCTGGCTATGTAATGGAGTCAAGAGATAGAAAACAAAAAGGACAACCACACAAGATAAATTTTCAAAATAGAAATGATCAACCTATAGAAGTGGGCTTGGACCATGAGGTGCATGTAGTGCCAATTGAAATGGATCTCCCAACTAATATTGTCTCAGAGGAGGAAATGCATAGAAGTTTGTGGGCCATCCGGAGAATGCCTGTTCATTGCAAACGAAAATGTTTTGGTATTATAAATAGAAAGAAGTGTTGCAACGTGATAGAAAGTAGATCACCTGGGTTACTATGCCCTTCATTTTGGTCAGAGAGGGAATTTCAAGGTAAGCCTATTGCACAATGGTTCTAGTTTTGCAGTCATGATGTGGAGCATACATGGGATGTTGATAAACAAGTTAAGCATATGCCCTTGCGACCAAGGATTTGGTCTATTGACAAGGGCACCAATGCTTCTGCAGAGGAGATTTCAATTCTTATAAAAGGAGGTTTTGTATTCAAGCATGATGGCATTCCACCTACCCCCAAAAATACTACGACCCATGGGACAGAACCACTTACCTCTTCAAGTGGCAAGCGAAGAAAAAAATGGAGACATGGTATTTCTAAGGATGTAGAAAGAAAAATTGCATTGGCTGAGGCATTGGATGTAGTTTTCATGGAAGAGAAAGTAGTGGTGGCAAATGAGAAAGTCATATTTTATGTTATGTCAGAGCATTTATATGAGATGCATGTCAATCCCGAGCTCTTCTGCACGTGTCCGGACTTTCAAAAGAGAGAGTTGGAAAGTAAACCCTTCCTGGCCTGCAAACACATGTATTATGTCTACATTCGTTTTCTTGGGATGGACAAAAATCAACATATGATGATGCATCAACTTTCCCTTAAGCAAACTGATTTAAATTTTATGCTTGCCCTTTCCGGACGCATAAAATGCAAATCAAAGACTTGAGAGTTTTATGTTGGCTATTGTTCAATGAGATGGGGACCATGCAGTACTGAATGAAAGATTTAAAGGGCATATGAAGAAGTGGAGGTGGACTTTCATTTTGGATACATGATGTGAAGGGACCACATATTTGGTATTTTTCTTTTTGAGCATAATGAAAACTCTAGTAAAAGTAGACATTATTAATCATGGACCAGTTATCCATTTGTGGACATGATTGGACGAGGATCTAAAAGTGGAATTATTGATCATGATTTTTTGATTCATTGAGGGGGCCATCTATTTATAGGCTAGGGATCTCTTTATAAACTATGCTTATTTAGTATGCAAAGTAATTTCATTTTTCCTGATTTGATGCTCTAACTTCATTTTCGTTGAGCCAATTTTTTTCAAGGTAATCTAGATCTTGCTCCTCTTCTCCTATTATGAAAAGTATGCAAGTTTATTGTTTGCCTTTTGCTATGATGAATACATCCATAAAGCTTGGTATTCACTGAGGGGGGTACCTATTTGTAGGTGATGGATCTCATTATAAATCATGCTTATTTTGTGTGCAAAGAAATTTCATTTTTCTTAATTTTAATGCTCCAAGTTCATTTTTGCTAGTTGTGACAATTTTTTTCTCAAGGTAATCTCGATTTTGTTTCATAAAGCTTGTTGATCACTTCGTTTTGATTCCCCTCAGAGGATTGTCTATTTATATGTGAAATATCTCTTTATAAATCATTCTTGTTTTGTGTGCAAATCATTTTCATTTTTCCTGGTATTGATGTTCCAAGTTCGTTTTTGTTGATTGTGATACTTTTTTCTTAAGGTAATCTTGATCTTTGTCCTTTACTCCTGTTATGGAAAGCATGGTTACATAGAATCTAATCATGTATCATCTACTCTAGTCACATTTCTAATATATATTATGGTTGCTTCTCCTTCCCATGTTACACCTTCTCAATTGTTTGCTTCCCCTTATCACGTTATCAAGGTGTTTTTTATCTAAACCATGTTTCATCTAACCTTTGATTGGCAAGTCTGCTATTGATATAAACCATGGCCAAGTTTGATGTTGAACCAAACCATGATATGGTTGCTTCCCGTCCTTATGCAACAACTCTACTATTTGCTTCTCTTTTGCATATTGCTCTTCCTTCCACTTTCCATAGTCAATTCTACTAATTTTTATTTTTAGCACAAGGTTTTCTTTAAATTCCACATGAGTCAAATCATGCCTAAACCTACACAGGAGGAGCTAGACATGAGAAAGACCTTCAGAACCACAAATGGTAAACTAGATTCGTTGTCAAAAGCTACAAACTATGATGAGAAGTGGTCAATAAATTATGCAACCTTTGCCATTGGAAAGGTTGAACAAATACTTGGGCAAAATTTTCAACAAGAGGATGAAAATGATATATCCCTTGTAGATATGTTAGAGTTAAAGCTCCCTACAACCATTGCATATATGAGAAGCTTTGGAGTGATTAGTAAAAAAGATGAGGAAGATATTGATATTTGTTGCTATCAAGTCCACATATCGATACTATATAATAGTTATATATAAGTGGCTTTCATAATTTGCCTAAATAGTTGCAAGAGAAATAATTATATTTTCCTATATTGAGTTCTTTTTGTGTTTTGTTTAGATTGACTCATAATTTTAGAGATTAGTCTGATTGATAAGGGTACTTTTTGAGATGTGTGGTAGAAACCCAATTTTGTTCATTTTTCTCTCTTCGGTATATTTTGAGAGTTTGAAAAAAATGGTCCCTTGAATAGCTTGTTTAATACAAATTTTCAATATGGGTAACAAGATTATCCCTCATAAAATTACAAATTTTGTGAAAAACTCCAAGTTTTGGCAAATACATTGAAAAATTCAAAGTTTTGGAAAATTTTGTGAAAAAACTTCAAATTGGGGGCTTGCTTTTTTAAATCCCCCGTCTACGTGTTGATAATTGTTTGCTATAATCTGCTTCGGTCAGTTCACAGGTGTGAACAGGGGCTTCCAAAGAGTAGTAGACTGATTCGTGAGTTGCTGAGTATGAACTGCCTCTATGGTAGTTGTTGAAGATGACTTGTAGGACCTTTATAACTTGGATAACTTAGAAGACTTGTAGTTTTAAGCTTTAATGATTAAGCTTGGATTTTGAGGACCATAGGACATTTTCACCAGATTTGACGACGGCCAGTTTGTGCTGCCGCTGCAGACGCATGAATTCGATTAATGAATCTTTTAGTTAAGCTTCTTTTGAAGCTTTATAACTAATCCTTAAAGCTTGAAAAGCTATGGATGGATTTTCTTATCTGTACTCAACGACTTGATGAGAGATCTTCCCGCGTGGTCCTCCGCCTGCAGAGGCCAGTCCCTCACAATCTGAGTGTACAGCAAGGGGTTCTTGACTGCCAGGAACACGCTGGTATTGACCGTTTGCCACGAGATTGACTATAGAGGTCGATCATTCCAGAAGCTCCGCCTTCGCGTGAGATGGTAAGCGATTGGAAGCTCTCGATCTCAGTTTCGCTCTGATACCACTAATGCACAGATCGGACGCCGTATACGCACGTAGTGAGCGTCAGAAGGTCCCCAAGAACAAAAGAACTCTACTTTTTGCACAAAAAACAATGAAGAAAGCTTGCACGACATGAACAACAGACCAATTGGGTGCAATCTCCCCCCATGCCTTGTGTGAGTGCTCCACAAAGGATGTATTTTATATATTATTTATCTTCAAGCTCAAGAAATAGCCCAATTTACAATTAGCACGCTTTAGCTTTTGTGTTTGCTTTTGTGCCACTAAAGAATTAAAGCTATTGAGCGCCCAAGAAGTCAGGCGGTACCCAAATACAATATCCAATACAAATATTTAAATCGTGTGTCTATGCGCATATAAAAGTAATAAATAAATATCAAGCGCTTTAGTAAATAAACACGACAAAATATGGGCGCCATGCCTAAGATACGCGCCCATAAAAAAATGATGATAATTTGAATACACGCTATCCTCCAATGCTTCCCAATGCCACTGCTGCTTGCTCTACACATCAAGCAACTGAAGCATTCACAATTGTTAGAAAAATAATACAATTAAACCGACAAAAGTGAATACCTAGCAGTCTTCAACTACATCAATAAATTGGTTAGAAATTAATCCTAACCTTAATTTATTACGAGTGCGCACTCTAAACTCATAAACGTTTATTAATTTAAATATGTATTTTGCGGAATCACCCGCTATGGAATCACCCACTTACACATTAAATTAACAAAACGCCCGAAAAGGATAGGCGTCCCTATCGACTTTTCGCACAAAGAATCCACCTTGTGTATGAGCCCCGATAATAAAATTTTACAGAATCCATCGCAAAACCTCACAGAATCCACTGTGGAATATGCCTCCTGGCATCATAAGGAATTCATAATGTCCAAATTGAGTCCTAAATGCAGTTTTGAAAATATCAGATATATCCAATCATACTTGATGGTATCCAAATTTAAGATCTATCTTGCTAAATATTGTGGCCCCTTGTGGCTTATCCATGAGATCATCTACCCCAGGGATCGGATATCTATTCTTGACAGTGATCTTATTTAGGACACGATAATCAATGCACATTCTATAGGTGTTATTTTTCTTCTTGACTAATAGGACATGTGTACCAAAAGGAGAACTAATGGGCCTAAGTTAACAATTCTTCAACTTGGGTTTAAATTTCTTTCTATTCAATTTGATTATGTCGATAAGGTGCTTTACATGGTGGTTGAGAACCTAGAATTAAATCTATTTTATAATCTTCAGGACATGTAGGTGGTAAGCCATGTGGTAAGTCAACAGCAAAGCAATCTTTAAATTGTGAAAGAAATTGTGTGTGCCTAAGATGCATCTGATTTTCCTTAACTTCAATTTCATTCACCCATACTAAATAGGATTTGCTACCTTTTCTTAATGCACGTTTAGCCTATGTGTGACTAAGCAATGGAAAATTATCAAAAGTGTGAGTACCATGTAATGTGATTTGTTTCCCATTAGAATGAATATTCATTGAATGTGTGGAATAATCTATATCGAGATAATATTCAAAAGTGTGAGTACCATGTAATGTGATTTGTTTCCCATTAGAATGAATATTCATTGAATGTGTGGAATAATCTATATCGAGATAATATTTATGACACCAAGGCATTCCTAAAATAATGTCATTAGATTGCAAAGGCACAACTAAGAAATTTTTGCACTCAACATAATCGCCAATTTTAATTTCTAAGTCATGCACTTCTTGTGTTCCATTGTATCTAGTGCCTAAGAATGCAACCTTGATGCGATAATGAGTCGAAACAGTATGTAAATTTAATTCTTTGACCAATTTTGTAGAAATAAAATTGTGTACTCCCATCATCATGTAAAACAATCTTTTCTCTACCATGCACAAGACATTTCATTGTTAATAAAGAATGAGGATTTGGCATACCTGGTAAAGTATCTGAAGTAGTACCGATATCGTCACCATCTTCTATGAAATCGGGCATTTTTTCATGGTCATCATCTTCAATCACTCCCAAGTAGTTGATGTGAACAGTTGACTTTTTGGATTGACAACTCACAGCTAGATGTCCAGGTCAATGGCACTTGTAGCAAACTATGGGGTTGTCTTTGAAAACATTATTGGTAATGGCTGGGAGTTTAGGAATGTTAGGATTTGGCTGGAAAGATGGCTTAGGATTTGGATTTGTGTTTGATAGTAAAGCAGGGGGTTGTGTCCAAGATTTAGGGAAAGAAGATGGAACAAAGCAATTTTGATTGAATCTTCGAAAGTTAGAATTGAATTTCTTTGTACTGAAGTTACAATTAGTTGGAAATTGTTGTGGTCGCTTCTCTCGTCTCCTCGAATTTTGTCTTCAGCATCATGGGCCAAAGAAATCGCATCCTCAACAGTCGTTGCTTTGAACATGTTCATCTCTGCATAAAAGTGACTAAGCAAACCAGACATAAACTTGCGCTTATGGATCGCCTCAGGTACATCTTCGAGCATTCAAAGTTGCAATAAGGCATTCTAGAAACGCTCGGTATATTGTGAAATAGGCTCACGATCTCTTTGTTGCAGAAGATCCCATTGTTTGATTGCTTTTTCGTGGAATTAAGGTGGATAAAATTCTGTAAATTTTTCTTTTGAAAAGCCTCCCAAGTAGTAGGACAATCAATACTTTTGCAGACAACAGTCCACCATGGCGATGCTCTGTCCACTAAATGGTTAGTGACACACTTAATTTTGTCTTTTTTAGCATACTGTTCCTCATGGAAATAATCATCAAACTGATTAATAAAAGCGAGAACAGTCTTTCCATCACGTAGCCCATTAATAGTACGGAATTTAAAATATCTTTTACTTATCTTGGCTTCTTTCCGGATGGATTGTCCTTCAAGTGTCGCATCGATCGTATGTCATATAACATCTTCGGGTTGCTGTCCATCTTGTTCGACAGTAGATCGTTGAAGAGTGGCCAGTTAAGCTTGCAAAGTTTGACGTGCTCTTCGTTCCTCTTGAAGTTGCATCATAATTAGATCCAATTTTTGCTCCACTGTTGGTTTCGGTAAATCACATTCGGCCATAAAATCTTCCATATTTTGATCGGTCATCCTGCAAAATTTCAAACAACCTCACACACTCGAAATCTTGTTAGCTAGATGAGAGTAGCTCAAAGTTGGGTTTACAAGGCTTGCTTTTTTTTAAAATGGCTTTTTGCAATCTTTCTTCTTTTTGTGAGTACGAAAATTGATGAAATCCTTCTTCAACAAATACTTTGCCCGTGTAGACTGCGTATAGCAATCTGTTTGCTAGAAATTATCTCTGTCATAGCACAGGTGTGAACAGAGGCTTGCAGAGAGTTATAAAACTGGTTCGGGATTGGTTGTGTGTGAACTGTTGCTGAGAAGGAGATTATTAATGAAATTCCTAAGCTTTAATAAAGCTTAGTCTTAAGCTTTTTAATTAAAGCTTAAGACTAAGCTTTTAATTAAATCTTATACAAATCGTCAATCTACAAGATGAAAGGATGTTGATGCCGATGTCATCGCCAATTAGGACGTGCTACTACTGTCGACAATTAAATTTTGGGGCTTCAAGCTTTAAGCTCAAACAATTAAGCTTAGTAATTGATATTAAGCTTGGCAATTCCAATCTTCTGTCTGAGAGAGAGGAAAAAAAAAGGTGTTTATAAAGAAGCTTCCCGAGTGGTCCTCCATCGACAGAGAGTGGTCCTTCATGATCCAACAGCACAACAGGGGGTTCTTCACTACCAGGAACACGTTGGTATTGACGGATCGTCACGAGATTGACTATAGAGCCCGATCGTTCTAAGAGCTTCACCTTCGCACGAGATGGTAAGCGATTGGAAGCCCTTGATCTCAGCTTCGCTATGATATCACTGATGCACAAATCGGACGCTAGGTGTTTACGTAGCAAGCGCCGGAAGGTTCCCAAGAACAAAGAACTCTACTTTAAGCTCAAAATCAAGAGAATAGACTTGCATGACATAAGGCAAAAAGACCAATTAGGTTCAATCTTTCCCCATGCCTTGTGTGAGCACTCCACAAGGCATGTATTTATAAATTTATTCATCTCAAAGCTCAAAAATAGCCCAATTTTACAAATAAGCATGCTTTAGCTTTTGTGTTTGCTTTTGTCTGAATAAAGAATAAAGTGGTTGGGAGACCTAAGAGTCGGGTTGTGCCCAAATACAATGTCCAATAATGAAATATTTAAATCGTGTATCCATGCACGTACAAAATAATAAATATTTGTCAAGTGCTTTAATAAATAAGCATGCCTAAATAAATATTAGCGCAAAGCCTTTAAGATGCGCGCCCATCAAAAATGATAATTTCTTCTAGGTAATTTGAATACACGCTATCGCCTAGTGCTTCCCAACGCCACCACCGCCTGCTCCACACATCAACGGAAGCATTCACAATTGCTAGAAAATAATAAAATTAAACCGACAAAAGTGAATACCTTGTAGTCTTTAGCTACAAAATAAATAAATAGGTTGAAACTCTGTCCTAACCTTAATTTAATACGAATGTACTCTAAACTCATAAACGTCCATTAATTTAAATATGTATTTTACGGAATCACCCACTGTGGAGTCACCCACGTGCACATTAAATTAACATGACACCTGAAAAGGACAGGCATCCCCGTCAACTTCTCGCACAAGGAATCCACCTTGTGTACGAGCCCCGACAAATACATATAGTTTTACGGAATCCATCGCAAAACCTCACGGAATCTACCATGGTCTCACAAAATCCACCATGGAATATGCCTCCTAGCATCAATTTATAAGGACCATGGCATATCAACCATGCAACATCCAAGTGAAGATCCTAGTCTCAAGTGTCCAAATGCCCAAGTAGCATAATCCCACATGCTCTATGTCTGTCAAGCGTATCAAGACACTCCCACTGGCACAAAAGCCGTAAGTGTCAAGCAAGAAAGCTCAAACAAAGCATATAGAAGTGCACCAGTGACAAATGTCCAAGATCAAGCATCAATGAGGCATCCCAAGCATGTAGGCAGTGTAGCATCTGTACATAGCATCCATAGACATCAAGTACATCCAAAGTGTAATTCTGGCAAGCCAAGAAATAGCCAAAGTAAGCTTCGGGCAATCAAATGTCAAGCCCAAGTAAGCTGCATTAGCAATCAACTCCAAGACATTGTAACTAACATGTATAGAGATGGCATAAGCCAAGCATGTCAAGACCGGTCAGACATAAGCAAAGAACATGCCATAAGTACATTAAAGATTGAGATCCAAATGCTATGCGAAGCAAGATCAAGCTCAAGCAATGATCTAAGAGCAAATCCAAGCTCTATGTCAATCCCCTAGAGTCACTACATCAATGTATACATCCAAGACATAGCCTGAATCCAATAGGCATATCCAAACATAAGCAAATGAGCTTCAGCCCACCTGTGTATAGTAGTGGTTCATGCTAAAAGCCGTGATTTTTCAGCCCAAAGATCAAGCCAAAATCATGGCAAAGTATGTGCACAACATCTACTAAGCATAGGCATCAATGGCATAGCATATGGGCATGAAGTAGTGCATGTAGAGAGTTCCAATGTAGATGTAAATGTCAATTGCAGACATAGATAGCAAGTCTACTATTCATACAGTCAAAATGGAGCTGAATATTAGTGCCCCAAAGCCTCTACAAGGCTCAAAGCATGCAAAGGATCAATCCAAGTAGTGCCACAATGCCCAAGAGTCCAAGCACGATCATCAGCAAGTGGAGGATGGGCTATCCAGGGGCTGTCATGAACTGGTGCAAATCACGTTGAGTTGCTGGTGGCTTCTATTGCTTCTACTGAGGCTATCCAAGGTGAAAGGGGGCTCAATCATCAGCCAGTGAAGACCTAGTGCAAGCCCAAGATAGCCTACAAAGGCTTCGGCAAGATATGATGTGAACAAGCATCAATGGTGGGAGATATGGCTGCCTCTCCTCTTGCAAACCATGTTGTACCAGTGAATTTCAATGAAACCCTAAATAAAATGAAGAAAAAAACTCTGATGCAATGCCTTGAGGGTACCCAAAGGGGCCGGGTAGGTGCTCGAGAAGTTGGGGAGTGACGGGAGCTCGAGAGAGACGGTTATGGTTGCCGGGAAAGAAACCCAATGAGTGTAGGTAATCAATAGGAAGCAGGAGTCATGAACCAAGTCAGAATGCTCGAGCAACCATGCTCTGATACTAGTTGAAATGTGAGAAGGATCAGAGCTTGCACTTGGAGAGCTATGGTGGGAGAGCAAGAGCAAAAAAGAGAGAGAGACAAAATGGGAACTCCAACAGTCACAATGTGCGATCAAGCCTTCCTTTATTCAAATTGTCACTAAAAGAATAAAGAATAAAGTGATGATGACAGGTGCTCGCCACCTGCAGTGTGCAGTGGCGGGTACCTATCAGTGTAGTAATGCACGGGCAGCTAGGCAAATGCGCCTTTACCTCCAACAACACGGCGCACAGAGAGAGAGAGGAGAGAAAGAAAAAGGGGAGAGAGAGAGAGCTTGTGGTCAATGCCTCTCTCTCTCCCCCTACCTCCGTGATTTCTCGTGTGATATATATCTCTCTCTCTCATTGCTACCCATACTACATGCCTGTAGCCCTCCCATTGCCCATGTCTCATGACTATGTGTATGCGTGTGTGTGCGTGCTTGTAGCAGGCACTCTACTGCCACTGGCAACATTGCATTGCCCTTCTTCCGCCCATGCCACATGACTCTCTCTCTTTGTGCTGATGTTGCCCGTGCTACTTGCACTCCAATCACCCAATGCCCACTCTTGTTTGCAGAGGCTACCCACTCCATGTGACTCCCACCTCTCTCAACTTTCCCACCTCTGGCACTTCATATGCCTCCTACACACCTTGGCATTTCTTGCACCTCCTGCTCATGATACTCATGCAACTCGCGCCCGCACCTAACCACTCCACCACCATTTATCTGCTTGACCTCCCATTAGTCAATAGAGACTCACAGAGAGAGAGAGAGAGAGAGAGAGAGAGAGAGAGAGAGAGAGAGAGAGAGAGAGAGAGAGAGAGAGAGCCCACTATCCTACTTATACATTAGTAATCACACATCATTTTTTTAAAAAAATTCATGCATCTTTTGGCTAAAAACCCAACAAACATGCATGATATATCTTGCTTTCTTTCAATTCTAGCCTGTCTCATTGACAAACATATCGCTAGCCGGTGGTTGTTGCAGAACCACTATTGTGACCCCTACAAACCTAACAAACATGCATGACATCTCTTGCTTTCTTTCAATTCCAACAAAAGTTGGTTTGACTCATTGACAAACCTGTCACTTAGCTAGTGCCATTTGCCTGGTTGTTGCGTGAACCATTGTTATGATTCCATTGGCCTTGTTTTGCCACACTTGATGTTGCTCATGGCACCGCACCCATTTAGCCTTCCACTACCACATTGAGACTATGAGAGAAAGAAAATGTTAGATGGTGCTATTCAACTAATCAACTCCTTCAACCACCACTCCTCCTTCTTTGGTGCACACACACACACACACACACACACACTCTCTCTCTCTCTCTCTCTCTCTCTCTCTCTCTCTCTCTCTCAGATTATATATATCCCATGCCTATTGGTGTTTTACATGAGCCAAGGAGAGGAAGTGTACAAAGCTTGACATGAGCTACATGTATTCGTGCTCGTGCTCCACTGCTTGCTTGACTACTAGCAATACACACACACACACACACATAGAGAGAGAGAGAGAGAGAGAGAGAGAGAGAGAGAGAGAGAGAGAGAGAGAGAGAGAGAGAGAGAGAGGGAGGGAGAGGGAGAGAGAGAGAGAGTGTGTGTGTATGTGTGTGTGTGTCACTTTTTTTGGGGAAATGTGGGATAAAAAGAGACATAACTTTGAGAGAGTAAAATGGATTTTGGCAAAGAGTGAAAGAGGGAAATAAATGATTCTCTCTCTCTCTCTCTCTCTTTTAGTTATAGCTCAGGGAGACCCCAAACCTCTAGAAAGCCTCCTAAACCTAAGTAGAGAGAGAGAGAGAGAGAGAGAGAGAGAGAGAGAGAGAGAGAGAGAGAGAGCTCTTTTTGGGAAAACATGGGATAAAGAGAGAGAGAACTCTAAGAGAGTAAAAGAGATATTGGCAGATAGTGAAAGTGGGAAAGAAAGGATTTCCAAATTTGAATTTGGTTTGGGACATACTTAAGTTTGAGACACTTTTTGGAGCTTTGGGATCTCCCGATATAGTATAGATATCATTTGCATATCTAAGAACTAGAGTACCCTTCCAAAAGCATATCCAACATTTTCTTGGGAGACCTATCCATATCTTCTATTCCAATTCTTGTAAAATGGCTCATACCCTAATGTTTTATCCCTTCAATTTGTGTTTATGATGGTCTCTAATCCCAACACTTCCCAATTGATAAGACTAGGGAGATCCTTAGTGGTGGGGACAACACTCTATGGTAAGTGAAAGCATGATGTAAGGATCTTGACTTGGCCACCAATGCCCTCACAATAGTGGTGGATTGTTACATCTTATCTTACTACTATATTATTTTTATTGTAGGTTTACCCTGAACCTCTAGGGGGCTTCCGGAACCTACTCCCTTTTCCAAATCTCTCTTTTTCAATCAAATCCCCCTCCCCTCCCCTCTTTCTCATGTGTAATCTCTCATTTTCTCTTCCCCCTCCCTTTTTTCATTAAAGCCCCCTCTCACCTTCCTTTTTTAAATTAAAACTCCCTCCCCTCTCTCACACTTATAATCTCTCTCTTTCTTTTCCCCCTCCCCCCTCTCTCATTTGTAGGGCTTAGGTTCTCTCTCTCTCTCCTTTGATTAAATCAAACTTCTTTTTAAATCATAACTCTCTCTCTCTCTTTGTCAGAGTTATATTAAACTTTTTTAATTAAACATTTTTAAAAGATTTTTTAAATTTAAAGTTTTTCGAACATAGTTTTTCACACACTTTGGGAGGGAGATAGAAGAGAGAGAGAGAGAGAGAGAGAAGAAGAAGAAGAAGAACGAGGAGGAGGATAAAAAGAAGAAGACAGAGAGAGGAGGGGGGGAAAGAGGAAATATAATAGTATTTTTTTCATTAAATATTTTTCTTCTCCCCTCCCCCCCTCTCTCTCATGTGTAGGGCTTAGGCTTTCTCTCTCACACAGTTAGATTAAACTTTTTAATTAAATATTTTGAAAAGATTTTTTCAATTCAAAGTTTTCTGGACAATTTTTCACACACTTGAGAGAGAGATAGAAGAAGAAGGAGAAGAATATAATTAAATCAAACTTCTTTTTAAATCATAACTCTCTCTCTCTCTCTATTAGATTAAACTTTTTTATTAAATATTTTAAAAGCTTGGTTTAATTTAAAGTTTTTCGAACATAGTTTTTCACACACTTTGAGAGAGAGAGAGAGAGAGAGAGAGAGAGAGAGAGAGAGAGAGAGAGGAGGAGGAGGATAAAAAGAAGAAGACGGAGAGAGAAGGGGGGGGAAAGAGAAAAGAGAATAGTCTTTTTTTCATTAAACTTTTTTTTTCCCCCTCTCCCCTCTCTCTCATATGTAGGGCTTAGGTTTTCTCTCTCTTTCTCTCTCTCACAGTAAGATTAAAAATTTTAATTAAATATTTTTAAAAGTTTTTTTAATTTAATTTTTTTGACATAGTTTTTCACACACTTTGAGAAGAAGAAGAAGAAGAAAAAGAAGAAGAAGAAGGAGAAGGATTAAAAAGAAGAAGAAGAAGAAGGAGAGATGGAGAGAGGAGGGAAAGAGAAGAGAATAGTATTTTTTAAAGTAAACCTTTTTTTATATAGTTTTTGACTTAGAAAGAGAGAGACAAAGAGGAAATATATAATTTGAAAGAGAGAGAGAGAAAATAGGGGGAGAGAAAGAGAAAAATAGAGAGAGAAGAAAAATATAGAGAGAGGAAAGAGAGTGAGAGAAAAAAACTTGAAAGAGAAAGAGAGAGGAAAAGAAAATTAAGGAGAGAGAGAGAAACGGAGAGAAATATACAAAGAGCAAAAAAGAAAGAAGAGGAAAGGGAGGGAGAGAGAGGGGGAACATAGAGAAAGAGAATTATAGAGGAAATATAAAATTTAAGAGAGAGAGAGAGGAAAAGAAAAAAGGAAAAGAGAGGAGAGAGGAGGGAGAGAGACAGAGAAAAGAAGAAGAAAAAGATATAAAATTTGAACACAGAGAGAGATTTAAAGAGAGGAAAGATAAAATTTAAAAGAAAGAGAAATGAAAAAAATTTAAAGAGAGAAGAAGTAAAAAAAAGGAAAAAAGAGGAGAGAGAAGGAAAGGAGAGGAGAGGGGGAAGAGAGAAGAAAAGCAGGGAGAGAGAGAGAGAGAGAAGAAGATGATGATGATGAATGAGGAAAAGAGGAAGAGAGATGGAGAAAAAGAGAAAAGTCTTTTTTTAATTTAAATATATTTTGAGAGAGAGAGAGTGAGGGAAAGCAAAGGAGAAAGGGGGAAAAGCCCCAAACCTTGAGAGGGCTTTCCGAACCTACTTCCTTTTCTAAACCTCTCTTTTTCAATCAAATCCCCCTCCCCTCCCCTTTTTCTCATGTGTAATCTCTCATTTTCTCTTCCCCCTCCCTTTTTTCATTAAAGCCCCCTCTCACCTCCCTTTTTTAAATTAAAACCCCCTCCCCTCTCTCTCACTTATAATCTCTCTCTTTCTTTTCCCCCTCCCCCCTCTCTCTTTCATTTGTAGGGACTAGGTTTTCTCTCTCTCTCTCTCTCTCTCTCTCTCTCTCTCTCTCTCAATTAGATTAAACTTTTTTGTAGGGCCTAGTTTCTCTCTCTCTCTCTCTCTCTCTCTCTCTCTCTCTCTCTCTCCCCTTTAATTAAATCAAACTTCTTTTTAAATCAAAAGTCATGTATATACTCTCTCTTAGTTTGATTAAACTTTTTTAATTAAATATAATAAAAAATTAACTTAAAGCTTTTCGAACATAGTTTTTCACACACTTTGAGAGGGAGATAAAAGAAGAGAGAGAAAGAGAGAGAGAAGAAGGAGGAGGAGGAGGATAAAAAGAAGACGGAGAGAGGAGGAAAAAGAGGAAAGAGAATAGTTCTTTTTTATTAAATATTTTTCTTCTCCCCCTCCCCCCTCTCTCTCATGTGTAGGGCTTAGGTTTTCTCTCTCTTATAGTTAGATTAAACTTTTTAATTAAATATTTTATTTTTTATTGAGAGTTTTTTTGACATAGTTTTTCGCAACTTTGAGAGGGAGATAAAAGAAAAAGAAGAAGAAGGAGAAGGATTAAAAAAAAGAAGAAGAAAGAGAAAAAGATGGATAGAGGGAGGAAAGAGAAAAGAAAATAGTCTTTTTTAAATTAAACTTTTTTTATATAATTTTTGATTTAGAGAGAGACAGAGAGGAAATATATAATTTGAAAGAGAGAGAGTATGAGAAAATAGGGGGAGAGAAAGAGAAAGAGAGAAAAGAAAAAAATAGAGAGAGAAGAAAAAATATATATAGAGAAAAAAACTTGAAAGAGAAAGAGAGAGGAAAAGAAAAATAAGGAGAGAAAGAGAAATTGAGAGAAATATATAAAGAGCAAAAAAGAAATAAGAGGAGAGGGAGGGAGAGAGAGGGGGAATAGAGAGAAAGAGAATTATAGAGGAAATATAAAATTTGAGAGAGAGAGAGAGAGGAAAAGAAAAAAGTAAAAAAATTTAAAGAGAAGTAAAAAAAGGAAAAAAGAGGAGAGAGAAGAGAGAGAGAGAGAGAGGAAAAGAAAAAAGTAAAAAAATTTAAAGAGAAGTAAAAAAAAGGAAAAAAGAGGAGAGAAGAGAGAGAGAGAGAGAAGAAGATGATGATGATGATGAAGGAGGAAAAGAGGGAGAGAGATGGGAAAAAAGAGAAAAGAAAAAAGTATTTTTTAATTTAAATATATTTTGAGAGAGAGAGAGGAAGGGAGAGAGAAGGAGAGAGGGGGGAAGAGAGAGAGAGAGAAAATATAAAATTTAAAAGAGAGAGAGGGAGATAAGAAAAAGATAACATTTAAAAGAAAGAGATGGAGAGAAGAAAAAAATGAAAATTAGGAGAAAGGGGAGAAGAAGAAAAGGGGGCGGAGAGAAAGAGAGGAGAGGAGAAGAAGAGAGAGAATTATATATAAGGAAAATATAAAATTTCGATACTTTAAGAGAGAGAGAGAGAGAGAGAGAGAGAGAGAGAGAGAGAGAGAGAGAATTATAGAGAGAGGAAATATAAAATTTTAAAAGAGAGAGTGAGAGAATAAAGATAGAGAAGAAAGAGAAGAAAAAGGGAGGAGAGAGAGAGAATAAAAATTTTAAAAAGAGAATGAAGAGAGAGAGAAGAAGAAGAAAAAAAGGAAAAAAGAGGAGAGGGAGAGAGGAGGAAAAGAGAGGAGAGAGAGGGGAGAATAAAATAAGAGAGAGAGAGAAGAAAAGCAGGGAGAGAAAAAAAGGAGAGAGAAGCAAGAGAGGATAACAAATAAACTAAAATAGAAGGCAGAGAGAGAGAGAGAGAGAGAGAGAGAGAGAGAGAGAGGGAATTTGGGGGAGGAGAGAGAGCGTGTGTGAATAAAAAATTAGAAAAAAAAAGGAAAAGAGGAGAGAGAAAGATGAGAAATGGATTGTTGTTCGCTTACTGCTGCTGCGCGCAATAAACAAATGCAACATTAGGGTGCATCTTCTTTTAATAGACCACTTGGAAATAATATTTAAAATAGAGTTCACCTCTAAGAGTGCCTTCCCACATGTCCTTTTCAAATGCATGAGAGGCTTTTTGGGCTACTAATAGAGCATATGCTACAACATAGGACCTTTTTCATGCAGTTAAGATCTCAATTTGCAAAAGTTATGAGACTTGGTTAAATCTTTTGCTAAATCTACTAAATATAGTCGATCACAATGCAATATAATCTTCTTCAAGCTTATGTGTACTCTATCACTTACCTTCAATGTCTAATATTACTACACATGAAAATGATCATCCCCAAATTGTGATGTAGTTTGAGGCACAAATTCAAACTCATTGTATGAAGCCCTTTTAAGTTGCTTCACAAGCAGGAGCTAATGTTTTCAAAAATACCTATATCTAACCATTCTTCTTGCCATTGAGGGTAATGTCATGCCTGGTTAGACTACTTTGTGGGAGTCTTACAAGCAAAGTAAACATAGTGTGATATGCCTTCTTACTTACAAAAAATATGACTACCTTGACTTTGAAAGTCTAGTCAAAGATTGTAGGTGTGATACATCTATGAATTAAGAGTGGGATCACCTCTAAACCTGCCAAACCTTTTAAATCTCAAATAAGTCAAGTCTATGTCATGTGATATACCTTCTTTCCTTCTTGCTTACTAAAAATATAGTCACCTTTACTTTGAAATGCAGGTAGAGACTATGTGTGTGGCAACATTCTAAGAGCCAGCGAGTCTCAAGAC
Source organism: Lygodium microphyllum (assembly GCF_053477565.2). NCBI lineage: Eukaryota > Viridiplantae > Streptophyta > Polypodiopsida > Schizaeales > Lygodiaceae > Lygodium > Lygodium microphyllum. The sequence continues at coordinate 111,413,268 of NC_141135.1, forward strand.
TTGGGCGTGGTCTCAAGAGTCATAGCGCACTAGGTGTGGCTACATCTCCTTGACTTGACCCCAAAAGTTGTAAAACTTCATGCAATCTAGGAAGCTAGTCTATTTTTAGAGCAACTTATGAGCGCTTAGCCCACTTGACTGTCACCTGGGGGTCAAGTAGAGTATCGTGTCTATTGCTTGCATATGAAAAGCGGAGCGAGAGTGTAAGACTTGAGGAAAATGGGTTGCTGCAAACCAAACCTACCTATGACTTGAAAAAACAGGCTCGTCTATGTCCATATTTCCTTCTAAGCCACAACCAGCATTTGCCCACCAAACTTAGAGGTCGCTGAGCCCTTTGGGTCTCCGGTTGGCAGCCGGGGACACAAAGCCCCCCGCTCCTCAGAGGCACCCACCCAAACCACCCCACCCCCAGGGGTTCTGTCTGTCTGTGCGTGTATGCGTCTGTATGTGGGCGTGGGTATGTTGATATTTGCGCGGGGTTTGTTGAGATGTAGATAGTGGGGATGCGAGCTGACCTGCCTACTACTCCTATTGAAGAGAACCTGATCTCCATTATTCAGAGATGCAGACACAACAAGTACCTGGATGGAGCCTTAAATGCCTGTGCTCGCATCCACGAGCAGGGCCTCGAGTCAAGTTCGATTCTGGGCAACTACCTCGTCCCCGCCTTCGTGGATTGTGGAAGCTTGCCTGATGCCCATCATGTCTTCCAGCAGCTGCCCCGTCGCTCCGAGCATTCCTGGACCGCGCTCATCTCAGGATGCGCCCATAACGGGGAACCCCAGGAGGCCTTCCATCTGTACCACAAGATGGGACAGGAGGGCTCAGTGCAGCCTACCAGGTTCACATACCTGGCCGTACTCCATGCCTGTGCCGGATTGAATGACATGGAGCAGGGCATGGGACTCCATGCTCAGCTGTGCCAATATGGCCTGGACGCTGAGCTTTTCATTGGCAGCACGCTCGTCAATATGTACAGTAAGTGCGGCTTGCTCACTGATGCACGCCAAGTCCTTGATGCACTCCCAGTCCGAAGTGTTGTTTCATGGAATGCGATGATTGCAGGTTATGCTGAGCATGGGCTTAGCGAGGAAGCGGGCAACTGCCTTGAGCAAATGCAGTCTGAGGGCATACTTCCTGCTCCCATCACATTTGTTCTGAGTCTAAAATCTTGTGCTGTTGTTGGAGCAGTAGATGCAGGCAGGAAAGTACATGTTGAAATAACTCGAAGGGGCATAGAGGCAGAGCTTTGTGTAAGCGGTGCGTTGGTGGATATGTACGCCAAATGCAGTTCACTTGAGGAAGCACGCGAAGTGTTTGAAGGCCTACCAGTTCGTGATTCAGTCACCTGGGCTGCACTGATCGCAGGATATGCTATGCATGGGCTTGATGAGGAGGTACTAAACTTTATCAAACAGATGCAACTGGAACAAGTTTCTCCAGATGCAGTCACATTTGTCTGCAGCCTAAAAGGTTGTGGTGCACCAGAAGCAGGCCAGTTAATACATGCAGAAATAACCAAACAGGGATTGGACAGAGACCTGTACGTGTGTACTTCACTGGTGGTTATGTATGCCACTTCTAGCTTGCTTACTGAAGCGCACCAAGTATCTGACAGGTTGGAAGCCCGGAATCAAGTCTTGTGGAATGCATTGATTGCAGCATATGTGGAACATGGCCTTGGTGATGAGGCACTGAAATGTTCTCAACAAATGCAACTTGAAGGTTGCAGCCCTGATCCCATCACATTCGTTTCCATCTTGAAGGCATCTAGTATCACAGGAGCTCCAGAAACAGGTTATCAAATACATAGAGAAGTAATTATTAGGGGATTTGGAACAGATGTGTACATGGGCAGCACACTGGTAGACATGTACATCAATTGTGGATCACTGGCAGAGGCATGCCAAATTTTTTATGCACTACCTGTTCGAGATGCAGTTGTGTGGTCTGCATTGATTGCAGGATATGCTGATCATGGTCTCAATGAGGAAGTACTGGAATGTTTCCAACGTCTACAGCTGGATGGTATTTCTGCTGATGCTAGTACATTTGTTTACAGCCTAAAATCATGTAGCATCATAGGAGCTTTAGATACAGGCCAAGAACTCCATGTAGAGATATACAAAAGGGGACTGGATAAAGAGCTTCATGTTGGCAACACACTTGTGACTTTGTACAGCAGCTGTGGCTTGTTTACAGAATCACGGCAGGTGTTCAGCAAGCTTCCGGTTCAAGACATAGTTTCATGGAATGCACTTATCACAGGATTTACTGAAGGTGGGCTTGCTGAAGCAGTGTTGAACACTTTTCAACAAATTCACTTTGAGGGTTTATCTCCAGATTGTGCCACTTACGTTTGCTGCTTGAAGGCTTGCTCCACTGGAGCTTCAGAACCAGGTCAAATGATACATACTGAAATATTAAAGAGGGGATTAGACAGGGAGCTGGATGTGGGTAATGCGCTGGTGGATATGTACAACAAATGCAGCTCATTTGCAGAAGCACACCAAGTATTTGACAAGCTGACAGTTCGAGACATAGTCACTTGGAATGTTTTGATTGCAAGGCATTCAGAACACAAACTTGATGAGTCAATCCTGAACTGTCTAGAACAAATGCAGGTGGAAGGAGTATGCCCTGATTCTGTCACACTTGTATGCAGCTTAGAAGCCTGCAGTGCTGTAGGAGCCTTGTCGACTGGACAATTTATCTACTCGGAAATCATGAAAAGAGGATTGGAAAAAGAGCTACACTTAGGCAACATACTGGTAGACATGTATGCCAATTGCAGTTTGCTTGTTGATGCACGCCAAGTATTTGATAGGCTGCCAGTTCGAGATGTGGTTTCTTGGAATACTCTAATTTCAGGATACACTGAACATGGGCTTGATGAGGAGGTGCTGGAATGTTTGACACAAATGCAAATGGATGGTGTTTCTAAAGGGGCTGTCACTTTTGTTATGTGCTTGAAATCTTGTGGCAATATTGGAGCTTTAGAAATAGGTCGGGAGGTACACACTCAGATAATAAAATTAGGAGCAGATAGAGATCTCTTTGTGGCCAATACACTAGTAGACATGTATGGAAAATGTAGCTCAGTTGCTGAAGGATGCAATGTGTTCGACAGTTTGCCTGCTCGAAATGTTGTATCATGGAACACAATGATGAAGGTATGTGGTGAAAACCATCAGGTCAGTATGGCAGTACAACTTTTCAAAAAGATGCAGGAGCAGGGTGTCAAGCCAGATTCCATCACATTCACTTGTCTTCTTGCTGCATGTAGTCATGCCAACCTCGTTTTTGAGGGCCAGGAATACCTAAAGATAATGAGACAATATGAGATTGTACCAACCGTGGATCACTATGCTTGTATTGTTGATCTTTGTGCAAGAGCAGGACATGTTTGTGAAGCTGAGAAGTTTATAGCAGGCACACAGTGTTCCGTGTCGAGTCAAATTCTGATGCCCTTGCTTAGTGCCTGCAAGACATACGGGGAAATGGATGTAGGTTACAAATGCTTTCAGAAGCTTCTGGAGATGAATCAAGATGATGCATCTGCGTACTTGCTGATGACAGACTTGTACACTAGTGCTGGGAGATGGAGTGATGCAAACAGAGTACTGGAGATGAGAGCAGGTGCAGGGGCAAAGAAAAAGCCTGGTACTGTGTCAGTGGAGGTCAACAAAAAGGTTTATGAGTTTGGTCTGGGTATCAAAGGTCACAGTGAGAACATTACTGAAATTTTAATCCTTCTTAGTTGGCATATGAGAGATGAGGGTTATGTGCCAAGTTTGAATTTGGTTTTGAAACATGATGAAGCAGTTGTGCACAATGAAACATTTGTCAACTTAGCAAATAAAAGTTCTTTATTTTTAAGGGATACATTGGACATTGGACTAAGTGGAAATAATCAAATCAAGATGCCATACAAAACTGTAGGATGTTGGTAAAAGTAACATTTGCTAAACCCTGCGAACGCTTCTTAGTCCCACGAGAGGCTTGCTAGACCTTTATTCTAATGAAGTGCGTTGTACAAGGACCATTATCAGGTACATAGATACTCACGCAAACTATAAAACTCCTATTATTCTAAAAGCTAACTTCATATGTGTTAATATTATCAATTTCCAAAGAACAGCCCAACCTAGATTTCCTTAGGGAATCTGCACCAACTGACAGATCTATCTAAACCCCCCAGGGCCTAGACTTGGGCTGATATCTATACACAGGGAAAAGTGAGTTATCATCTAGGCAACACAAACAATTAAATTATCTGCTAGCAAACATCTGCAATGTGTATAGATACAGCTTGAACGTCCCACAAATGGAGGGGAAGCTCATCCATTGACTTGAAATGCTGAATCCCACACTAGGCAAAGTTGAAATTATCTGATGTATCAATAGAATTGTCATAATATAACTAGAATACTTGAGAAAGGAAGACTATGACTGCATTAGATGGTGTATGAACAGGCAATTTTGTTCTGAATCTATGGGGACAGTCCTAATAAGCCCCTAACACTTAACCGGTCTCTGTACAAAATCTACTTCTATGGAAACTATTCTAGAAATGAAGTGAAATCTATGTTATGGGCAAGTTAGAGATCAGACACTTAGCAATGCCACTATCATCATTGGTATGCCATCTGGCTGCCTTTGGTGCTTCATGTTAATGGCCATTGGCAAATCAAGTTGAAAATTGTTAGCATGATAATGTATGAACTCATAAATCCATGTACAATCCTCCATGGCATGGGGTAGGGAGGATCCTCATGCAGATTGGCAAAATAGACAACCAATCTAACAAAAAATTGAGTGCCTAGGTCACTTATTGGTGCCTTTGGATGCATTTGTAGCTTCCTTGAAACGTGGTGTTAAAAGATGCATTAGCAATGGCCCAAAAGAAAGTGAAAGTTATACAAAGTGCACAGCCCATGAAGATTTCAAGGTAATAATGACAAGTTAGAGTTTAGAACTACTTGACCAAATGTGGCAAATAACCTACCAAGCAAGAATGTGCATACATATATACAGACAAATGTACAAACATGCATACATGTGTGCATAGTATGTATGTATGCATGTATAGTTAATTGAACTTCTTTGGAAGTTGATGGCACAATGTGAAGTAAACCTCATCAATGTCCCTAAATAATTTCACAATGGGTGCATTGAAAAAGCAAGAAAGCAATGAATGAAACCTAGGCTTTAAGTCAAAAGCTTATTTTGGGTATAATTTATTGAAACTACTATTAAGGTGACAAAAATTAATGATTGCTTTGGAGATAATCCTACGAAACTTTTGTTTTCAAAGGTGGTAGGAGGGTCCCAAAAAAGTTGGAGATGCACATTGCTTGGGAAAATTTGCTCATTTCTTAATCCTATTGTTAACATTCACCCTATGTGGGGAGTAGCTCTCGTGGACATTTTAGGAATTATATTGTATCTTAAATATTTGGGGTTAGAGTTTTACAATGAATCTAACCCATGAGCCATTTTTAGCTTGTAGAGTGAAGGGTTTACAGAGTTATGTTAATGCATGCTCTCTCTCTCTCTCTCTCTCTCTCTCTCTCTCTCTCTCTCTATAAATAGGTGGCATGAAGAAACATGAGAAACTAGAGGATGAAGATAACTAAGAATGTTTAGAGTCATACAGGTTAGAAACCAAACTAAAGTCAATATTATAAAAAACAAGGATTTAATTGGGTGACACCATGGCACAGCATGGAACAAGAGAATAACCAAGAAACTTTGGAGTCGGAGATATGCAATAAGATAAAATAAAAGTATTAAAGAAATCAAAATGTTTCAAGGGAACCAAACTATAGCTCACAGATGGGTTCACATCAGCACAACTCAAAGCACGACTGGGTGAGATTGGCAAGATGAAGGTAGCTAGAAAAGAGGGCAAATGGGCAGTTTGTCAAGTTGTCAAAGCCATCATAGAAGAGTTCAAAAAACCCAAGTGTTACCTACTTTAGGCTCATTAACTTATATGGTAATTCTTGTAGCCTAGTAGTTCATGTTCTTTTGTGCCAATGGTGCTATGAAGTGGATTGTACATAATTTTGAGTTCCAACATTTTGTTCTATGCTCCTTTCAGACATCTTAGAAGATGTTAATATCACTTTCCTTTCTTTTCTCATGTAAAACAGAAAGTGATCAACATATTGTGTGGGGCTTGGGGAGAGGATAGTCAAGAAGACACCACCCAATCCTAGGTCAATGGAAAACAATGAAAACATAGGGAGATCATGAGAAATATTTGAGCATAGAATTGAATTTCTCTGCCCACCTCTAATCTCATATATAGCGAATATTACCATTGTACTTGGATCCCACTTGATTTTGGGAAGTGTCCACCCATGCATTAGTAGCAGTAACCAGTCAGTCAAAAATTTCTCTTGAATGCAATAACCTAGACCACCATTTTTGTATGTCCACTAGCCAACCACATTGCATAAGTTGTCTTGCCCAGCATATGATCATATTTATTAGCATTGCCCATTAGCAAATATGCTATTATGATATCACCATGATAAGGTGGTTCTTCAAAAAATTACCACTTGAGTTAAGCTGCCCATTTTTAGACTTCTTGAGTCAAGATGTGATTCATTGAAGCTTGAGCCCTTGCTTTTGGGAATAAAAGTAGTACTAGGAGCTATTTTTGTAAACAAAATAGCAATGATCCAGTGTAAGCTAGTGTGCACATTTAGATACAAATGTATCATCCACATATATACCATTATATTTTGAATTACATCACACTTCTCCTCCCTTATAAAGTTTTATTGTATTCATTCACCACCTAGTTGTAGTCTCATATAGAGCAAAGGTTACTATGATACTTGGATTCTACTTGATTTTGGGATATATCCATGCATCCATTAGTCACACTAATGCTTGGTCATAAGAGATTCTCATGAACCTAACCTATGCTTAACTTTGATCACCATTTATGATGCCAACTAACTAACCACTTTTGTGGGTCATCTTGCTTACCACTACCATCTCATGAACCCAACATGTGCTTAACTTTGACCACCATTTATGATGTCCACCAATAACCAACCACTTTCATAAGCCATCTTGCTTACCACTACAGTCACATTTACTACATACAAAGACATGCCATTCATGCATGCTATTATATTATGAACTATGCCACACTTCTCCTTCAAAAGTTTTTTCATCCTTGAAACTAATGTACTTTTGGTTCATGCAATAGTAAATATTCAATAGAAAATTCGTTAAGGTTAAACTAGCATCCTCTCCTAGCTTTAATTTAAGCTTACGTGCATGGAAAACATGGTAAACCTTCCTTCTATTTGATGTGCTTAACTTGTAAGCTACTAATCCAATCTTTTTAAATAATATGTGAAAATAGATCAATGATTGATTTGAGACAAGTTAAGAGTTATTTCTAGTCTTTAAAGACTTAGAATATGTTGAACTTGTAGATATACTTTACTGCATTCTTGAAACCAAGTTGCTTAGTTTAGAGTATGCAAAACTCTCAATCTTAAGCCTTTCAAGCATCGTCTTTGGAAAAAGGAATCATTTACTCCATTTCTTCTAGGCATTCTTCTAGCATTTTCTTTGGTACAAAAAATTATTTAGTCCATTTCTTTTAGGAATTCCAAACCCACAAGAAAATGAGCTATACTTTGATAGCCATATATTGCATGAATAATTGATCTACATCGATTCTTAGCATTTCCTCTCGAGTTAGTTACTTCTCTCTATTTGACCATCATAACCCTCATGGATCATGGCACTCATACTAAGCATATTATTAAGCTTACCAAACACAATAATCCAAAACTGGTTAAAATTCCTATAAAGGTCAGTAATAATGTTAGTAAGAAGTTCATTAAATTATATAACAACTCACAACGTGATAAAATGAGTAACTATTTGCTGTTTTATCATTAAATACCACCTAGTAACATGATCTTTTCAAACTTAGATAATGTAAAAGATATGGAAATATACTCTTGGATTTGTTTCTAGGATTGTTACCATGACCTATAAAAATCATAATAAATATACTCTTGCATATCTAGATAGTATTGTAAGATATGCCCAATGCCCCACTCTCATGAGCTTCCACCAATGATCCATGGTGCTCAAAGTTGTAGGCCCCCATTACAAGGAGAAGTCTTCTATGAGCCTAGAGGTTGGGACTTGACTACTATGCCAAATGATGTCAAACGCCCAACCCTCATGAGTTTCCACCAATGATCCATGGTGCTCAAAGTTATAGACCCCCATTATGAGGAGAAGTCGTTTGTGTGCCAAGACATTGGTTAGGTCTTGACTACCATGTCAAATGATGTCTATGTAATTGGATTGTAAGAAAGTGACCTATTTGTCTAACCTACACCTTAGGTAGAGTAATTAAGCTATTAGTGGCTCAAGACACATTGCATCAAGTTGCAACATTGTGAGACTTATCAAGGAATCCTATTTTAGGTCCCAATAAGGGCCACAAAGGTGGCCTTTAACACTGATGTCTTGAGGGATTGATGAAAGGTGGCCCTTAGCACCGAGTATCCCTTGATGGAGGTTTGGAGGTAGTGCCCTAAACCCAATAATAAATGGAATATTCTTAGAATATTTCTAGTCGCCTAGTAAAGCTTAATAATAGGCTACATTACATTGACCCATCACCTTTGTGGGCTATAAAATGGTAGACACTCCAAGAACCATCTTCATCACTTCATCCACTTTGAGATCATCCAAAAAGCTTTGCTTTAAGCTCTTCAATTGTAAAACATCTAGATTACCATCTAAGTTTTGATAAAGAAGCACATGGGCGGATACAACCATCATTGTCTCACTTTGCTTTGAATCAAAGAAACCTCAATTCTTCTCTAATTTGTAGTGTACTTTGATTCTTGCGTAGATCTCATTTGCTACACATTGTACTTTTAGAGGGATATTTAAAGGATTTATTAAGACACCTACTTTTAGCTGTGCTTTATTGATTGCCCTATAGGCATTGTATTACAAACTCTTAACAACCTTAAACATACTAAGAAACTATTTACAAGAAACCCAAATGCTTAATACTAGGATTGTAGTATTGTCACATAAATGTTAGTGCCTAAGATTTCCTACATTTGATACTATATATCATTCTCAACATTATAGTTCTTGCATTTGAATTACCCCTCTAGTTTTGCAATCCCTATGACCTAGCCAAGGAATCTATATTGAAATGAATTTCAATTGTTGGATCAATTCAACAATAAATTTTCTTTCAAGATATAAAGAGTACCTCTCGTTGTCAAGTTGCATGAAACAAAGTTTAGAACTTCATGTACAAGACCAAGAAATTGGCAATGGTATATACTTTTCCTTCTAGTACCTTAACTAAACATCATAATTTTGCATTATTTGAGCTTTTGTTTACACTATCTCTATTTTGTAAATCAACCATTTCATGCTCTTGTGATTGAACACAATATAGAACTTAGTGTCACATAAGTAATGCCATTTCTTCAAAGCATAGATAGAGCATATAACTTATTCTCTTATGCAATATAGTTATGCTATGCACAATCTAAGTTCTTGCTTAAAAAAAGCTATTTCAATAAGACCACATCTATTGTTTTATACCTAGTACTAGTCTCAACAACAAAAGGCTGATTAGGATTCATAGCTTGCAAGATAAGTGTGCAGGAGGGACAACCTTTCGATTCTCAAAGTTATACCTTTAAGCCCCATGTGTAAGCTTTCTTTCCTACCAAGCCAAAATATGGTCACAAATATTTTACACAATCTTGAATATGTTGCTAGAAAAGCAGGTAGACCAAGAAAAGTCAATCCCTCCATTAGATTTCTAGGTTCAGGCTAGTTCATGATGGCACTACCTATAGCAAGATGCATCTATATTCCATCCTTAAACACAATGTGACTTGAGTACAACACTTGATTTTTGCAAAGAATTTGCACATGGACTTGTTTGCATGGAAAAAGTGTTCATGAATTGAGTCAAACAAACACCTTTTGCAAATGCTAGTTGTTCAACCTTAGCTTTATCTTACATTTCTTCTTCATTTATGCATCCATGGTAAGAGGTTTGAGTTTGGAGCTGTGTGTGAGGTTGTGATGCCACCAATATGATTGTGAACTTTAGAGGTAAAGACTAAAGTCAAAGATAAAATCACCCATGAATGTTAAAGGTAGAGTACTAGAGTTAGAGATTAAAGCATCTCTCTCTCTCCCTCTCTCCCTCCCTCCCTCCCTCTCTCTCTCTCTCTCTCTCTCTCTATGTTTGTGCATGCGAGTGTCTTTCCCAATAATCCTTTACTTTATGTACACAAAGATCATGCGAATAGAGGGAAGACAAAAGGCAAGTGATAAAAGATGGAGTAGTATGAAGGTTGATGAAGCAAGTGCAGAAGTGATGCCGTATGCATGATGCAAGAGGTGATCCTTCTATAGGAGTGCCCCCTATATAAATTCATCGAGTATTTGAAGGGTTATCCTAAGTGTATATCAATCCATACCTCATTTCTATTTGGTAAAATGTAGAAGAAGAGAGGAAGGCTTTCCATTTCTGCTTTTCACATTAGTATGTAGTTTCCTAGCAAGGGTTTGCCCCTATGATGTATTGTATTTTTGCCTATTTTTTCCTCTCTTTCTTACTTTCTTCTATTTGGCATGACCTCAAGAGAGAGAGAGAGAGAGAGAGAGAGAGAGAGAGAGAGAGAGAGAGAGAGAGAGAGAGAGAGAGAGAGAGAGAGAGAGAGAGAGAGAGAGAGAGAGAGAGAGAGAGAGAGAGAGAGAGAGAGAGAGAGAGAGAGAGAGAGAGCACAAGCACATGCTTAGAGGAACGAGTAGATATGAGTGCTTTCTTATGCATGGAGCTCATGACATCGAGAAGTATGGGGCTTAGGAGGTACATAATCAATGGAATTGGTAGAGATTGGAAGCTCTTCTAGCACTCCTAGACTACATGCAATGACTTCCTTTGCTTTTGTCCACTGATTTCTTGGATTTTAAAGTGGACCTTGGTCATTGTTGTTAACGGTACTTTGAGAAGGCAAAAGCCAAAGATATTGCCTCTAGGTTTGGATTCAATGCCTTGGTAAATAGATTTTTCTTATAACAATGCATCTTATAGATCCAAGCATCACATCACCTCCAATTGGGTTTCTAATGGCAAATTTAGCCCTCAGCATTTTGAGCCATATTCAACATATAAAACCGCCTCTCTTCCTACCATTTAGGGTTTTGCTTGCGATAGGTAGTCTAAGAGGTGTTTTCATACATATTTTTCATAATCTAAGCAATAAATACACACTAACACATATAAATGGGGGTAAACTAAGCCCCTCCTCATGCTTTGCATCCATTATACTTGCACAAACATAATCCTAAATTTTTATAAATTTTTGGAAATAAAAACTATTTTTTCTAATTTTTGTCTCAAAATCCTATTTTTGGATATTTTTTCTTATTTTCTTTATGTAAAACATTGCATTTTCTAATTTTTCAAATTCAAGAAATTAATTCATACTCTAATCCATCATTACATTTTGTATCATCCCATATGAACATGATTTGATTACTTGAAACTAGAAAAATATCATTTTTCCTCTTAAAACACACATTTTGGGATTTTAAAAATTTATAACTTACAAGCACGGACACAAGTTTCCCATTTTATGGTTCATAGCCCTCAAATACATCACAACCAAGCTTCAAACAAATTTTTATCACATATAAACATGATTTGCACCATAAAATGTAAAAAAAAACCCAAATTTTCATTTAAAAAGAGGCTTACTACCATTTTATGTGCGATCGAGCCTACCATTATTCTTGAAACAATGCTAATCATCACTAGTTCAAGGTTGGCATGGTCCTAGATCAATCTAGTTTAAGTTGAATAGCCGATCTCCATCTAGATCTTCTCATAAGAATTCCCACATATGAACTGTTTATTAGAGGAGAGAGAGAGAGGAGAGAGAAATACTGTTTTTGGATCTCCTTGATCAGTTCACCATTTGCAGAGATAGAGGTGGTGATTTGAAGTGAAAAAATGTGGGAGCATGCTGATGTGATCACTTATTATGGTTGTTCTTTAGCTTCCACCGGTGTAGTTGCAGATATTGCTATCTGGCATAAACGCATTGGTCATGTTAATGTACAGCGACTTAAATCAATGTGGGCCCAAAATATTGTTGCAGGATTGCCTAAATTCAAGGTTGCAGAAATGCATAAGGTATGTGAAGCCTGTCAATTTGGAAAACAGGCAAGGAAACCATTTCCTAGACATGTTCAAGAGAGTAAGAAGCCATTAGAATTAATCCACTCTGATGTGTGGACTATTAAAGCTGCATCTCTTGGAGGCTGTCATTATTTTGTCCCTTTTATTGATGACTATAGCAGAAAAGTTTGGGTGTATTTTATGAAAAAGAAAAGTGAAGTTTTTGGGCATTTCAAAACTCTTACAGCTATGGTTGAAAAAGAAACAGGCCTGCAAATAAAATGCCTAAGGTCAGATGGAGGGGGAGAGTACCTCTCAAATGAGTTTGCAAGGTTCTTGCAGGAGCATGGCATAAAGCAGCAATATTCATGTAGTCATACCCCACAACAAAATGGAATTGCAAAAAGGAAAAACAGGCATATTGGAGAGGTATCTTGTGCCATGCTCAATGAAAAAGACTTGCTAGATTTTTACTGGGCTGAAGCAGTTGCTACAGCAGTCTACATAATGAACAGGACTCCCACTGCAACAATACATGGGATGACTCCAGAGGAGAGGTATACTAGTAGGAAACCAGATATTTCTCATTTAAATATTTTTGGTTGCATTGCCTATGTTCATGTGCCAGATGAGTTGAGATCCAAGTTGGATCCAAAAGCTGAGAAGTGCATCTTTATTGGTTACTTTCTGCACAGAAAGGATATAGATGCTATAACCCTTCTACTCGTAAGTTTACAGTGAGAAGAGATGTTGTTTTTGATGAGATGAGTAGCTGGTATAAACCGGTAAATGTGATTGATGATGTAGATGCACAAAATGGTAATGCTGCACAGAATTCATAGCAGCAGTCACAAAATATTAGTGGACCTGGAGTGTCCTCTAGCAGTGGTTCACATTCTTCACCATGGACATGCAAATTGAGATCAGGAGAATCTTCTCAAAGCAATGTAGATAGTGGTATTTAGGTATCACGAAAAGGAAAAGAGAAGGTAGATCAGCCCATGTTTGATGTGAATGCAGGTCACTCTTATGTGGATGGTGAATCCAGTGGCTCAGAATAGAGCATTGACGATGAGTTGGGTATTCCTTCTATTGTTACACCTGGAGTAAGGAAGACCAGGGATGTTTTGAGAGCACCTGGGAGTGAACCTACTTTGCCAGGTCTACCAGAGCTAGGTACCCTGTGGATAGGCTGAAATATGATGGATTTACAGCCATTCACTATGCCTATATGGTCAAAGTGATACAGGAACCAGAACCCACTTCTTTTGAGAAAGCCATGGGAAAAGAAAAATGGGAGAAAGCCATGGATGAAGAAATGGATGCCTTGGAAGCAAATGCTACATGAGAATTGGTACCTTTGCCTAAAGGTAAGAATGCAATTGGCTGTAAGTGGGTTTATAAGGTGAAGCACAATGCAGATGGTTCTGTGAACAGATACAAGGCAAGATTAGTAGTCAAGGGGTATGCACAAACATATGGCATTGATTATGAAGAAACATTCAGTCCGGTTGCAAGGATGGCAACCGTAAGAGCAGTCATTGCTATGGTTGCATCAAAGGAATGGTCTTTACATTAGATGCATGTAAAGAATGTCTTCTTGCATGGTGATTTGCAAGAAACTTCCAATGGGGGGGATGCATTAATCTATAGGCTACCTCTATAGAGGTCCAACATGGGAATGTGGTCGTGCATCTTCATGAGTCACTTTTTTATTATCCTTTTATGAAATGTTTCAATGTCATTGTACATTTTAGTACATTACTTTGATTATTACCTTGTGATTATATAATCTTGCTTTAAATTAACAATAATGTTATAGCAATTCTTTTTAAATGTTGTTATGTCTATGCTTTCACAATGGTTTACTTTCGTGGTCGTCACTTCATGGCTTCACCAAATGCTCGCTTTTAAAAAAATCTTTATTAATATTTTTTGTTAAATCATTTATTAGCCTTTTTGAAAAATATGATAGGTATTGTATAACTAGTAAAGTAAGGATGTCTCTCTTCCACAATAAAGTAAGAAAGTTTACTTAGAAGAAAATGAATATTTTTGGTTAGTTGCCATGTGGGTTTACCAAATTCTTCACCTTAAAAAATCTTTACAATTGCTCCAGTTTAGAAAAAATCATTCTTAAAGTATTTGAAGAGGAAGAATTTTGTTTGCTTCTACAACTTCACCAAATGCTTAGCTTTTTAAAAATCCTCAAGGTAGAGGGCATAATTGTGAAAAATATGCCAAAAAGGTTGGTCGTAATAATAATAATCTTGAGATAGAATCTTGCTTAGGAATACCATTCATTGGTTTGCTAAAATGTGTCATATTATTGCCTCATTTGTATACTAGCACATTGAGAAAACCACCAAATTACACTTTTCAAATTCTCTATATAGGATTCCAAAAATAACCTAAACATTGGACTCATAATATATTCAATTTACTAGTTAAAAAGTGTCATATTAGTGGCTCACATGTGTACCAACCTTGAGAAAACCCCCAAAATTACACTTTTCAAATCTGGTATATGATTCCTCTTCATACCATCTATTCACCCATATAATCAAATCCTACACAGTTGAGTTGCTGGCATGTGGGTTTCCAATAGGAAGAGATTTCAAGAGAGTTCCCACATGCAAAAGTAACCCCAAGCACCACAAGTGAAGTTGGGGAATTTCTAGTTTATTGGAAAAACTTTTCAAAAACCTAGCGTCGGCAGAGAGCCCCGTAGTGTAACTTCACGCACAAAATCGACGATGTAAACGAAACGAAGCAAATACAGTAAATGTCCGCAGTGGGGTTCGAACCCACGACCATTCGCTTAAAAGGCGGATGCACTACCCCTGTGCTATGCGAACATATTGAGATAAAGGACGTTCATATTACTTTTTGTTTTATAATATAATAAACTCTTCCAGCGACGACCGTTTGCTCTTGACTTCGTGAAAGAGCACAACCAAATAACGCCCTCGTTTTACACTTCAAATTTGAAGGACGGCTCAAGGCTACTCACTCTCAAGCTACGACCCCATTGCCTAATGTCTCATTACCAATGCTCTCATAATAATTTTGTTCATCATGGGCCTCCATCAAAACAATTCTAAATATGTCTTATGTAATCATAACTCCATAAAGATGGCAAGGCGACATGATGTTTCATACAAAGCATAAAGAGCTTCAACTCAATCACCCAAACTAGATTGCAATATAGACTACAATATCTTGAACATAGAGGTTATTGCCACAAGTTACCCACACACTCTTTGAAAAGAATCACGCTGGTTTGGTATCATTAAGAAGAAAAGCCATGTGAACCATTTGGATGTTTCTGCATGCCTTGATTGGTGTTCATTTTTTATGATACGAGCATTCTCCTCTAGTATAGATTCTAATTTGAGGTTGCACCTGTATACTGTACAAACCAATCACTAAACTTCAAATACCGCAATCCTTCAAATGAAGTATGGAGCAACCGCTACAGCTCAATTACTAAACTTCAAATACTACAATCCATCAAATGAAGTATGGAGCAACTTTTAAGCTTAAATACCTTGCTACTACTCAATTATATTTATATGTAAAATTATAATAATTTCATTCAAAACTATATCTTGGACATATAGCTTACATTGTATATGCTATAGCCCTATACATTTGAAAGTAGAACTTAGACTCATTGGGAAGTTTAAACATTACATCTTAATGTCCAAGGAGGTGAGAGTAGCACCAAATGAGTGGATCAATTAAGCAACATTTAAGCAATAAGGACATAGAATGTGTGCCAGACCATTGCCATGTGGTTTTCAAATTTTTTTTTTCGTGGAAACATGAAGTTGTATTAAAGTAAGTTAAAAAAAAAAAGGGGGGGGAAGGTATTACAAAATTGGACTATTACAGGAGTCCAGCCTAAACACATACTGAGCATTAACTGTGTTACATCATCATCTACTTTCTAGCTTGAGCTTCCAGGAACATGGCTTCCCTTTTTTCCATCTTCCATCTTCGCTCTTCATGAATGAAAAATTTCTTCATTTCTATTCCCATTCCTTCGTACGGGTCCTCTTTCTTTTTCCTTGTTGTTTGATGTTTGCTGCGATCCTTGGCTAGCTGTTTTTTCTTTGCTTTAGCCTGCATCAGAAATTCAAATTTAAAACCATACATTGGGTCCTCCTGAACCTGTTCAAACACGAGCTTGTTACGAGAGATCCAGATGTGCCATAAATACAAACTTCGAAGCCAATTCCAAATTACAGGATGCAGACCATAAATCTCTCCTAATATCAGTTCTTTCCAAGTTATTGAGGAGGGATGGAAAGGGGCAATGATTGTTTGTAGAAGATTCAAGGCTCGGGTATTGCTTTGGCAGTTCAGAAATAGGTGAGGAATGGTTTCCTCTTCTTTTTGACAGCGAGGACAGAGACCTGATCCTATGCCAATTTTCCTAGCTCTTGCATTGGTCCATAGTGCTTTCATCAAAATGAGCCACAACAGACAGGAGTGCTTAGGTTGTATGCTAGAGATCCAAATCATTTTGAATCTATATGTCCATTGACTCTGGTTCCAATTGAGATGCCATCTTTTGTTGAGTTTCTTACATAATTTAGAAGAATCAGCTTCCTTCTTCAGCATTGGGAGAAGTGGTTTCTCATTTAGCCAGCACACTCCCCTGTAGTTGAACTTCAGATTCAATTGAATGGCTTTACATATATTCAGACCCCAGCAGTTGATTCTCTGGGAAAGGAGAGTAATCTCTTTAGCACTGACCTGAAATTGCTCCTCCAAGATGTTGAGGTCCTTCCAGCTGCTGGTATTGAAATTCCAAATATCAGCCCATTTATTAATGCCCTTCTTTGCCATCCTGAGGGCCATCTGAGTTTGGTCTGCTTCTATCACACCATGGAATATGCTGAACCAGATGGAATCAGAAGCAGCCCAGGTGAGAGTGAATTGGGCATTGGGGGAGATGCCAACCTGATCCTTAAATGTAAACCGCGCATTCCAAATTGTCTTCATGAGGTCAGAGCATCCCTTGATCAAGATCTTGATCTGACTGAAGGCAATTGTCATAGGGTCTATGTTTTTCCATCTAGTGAGGTGTGCTACATGGAAAGACTTGCAGTTATTCTTAATCAAAGCAGCCCAACTTTCATCCTCTATTTGGAAAGCTCGCGGGATCCATTTAGCAGCCATTCTGTCTGCTATTTCCCTGATATTAGGAAGACTTAGACCACCCTGATCTTTCGGCAGGATGCAATCTTCCCAGGCTACTTTTGGGATCTTAAACTGTTCACTATTACCAGACCACAGAAAGTTCCTGGACAGTGTTTCAAGATCCTTTCATCCTTTTTTGGAAGGACTCCAGCATGATAGGAAGTATATGGTAGAAGGAATGAGAATGTGCTTAAGCACAACCATTCTACCAGCAAAGGAGCATTGCAATCCCTTCAAGTATTCCATCTTCTTCTTGACTTTGTTCATGACCCAGTCCCACTGCTGCTTCAGGGAAACTCCGAACCCCATAGGGATCCCCAATAGTCTGAAAACTTTCCCTTCCTCCAGCTCTTTGCATCCTGCATCCATAAGCCAAGAAGGGGGCGGTTTAATAAGAGTTTTGATTCCTGTTTTATTCGGGTTTACTATTGAACCTGAAGCTGCACAGAATTCTTGAATACACCGCCAAAAGGATTCAATGGAGGATGGATCATTATTAACTGATCCGTTTGTATCATCGGCAAACAAATTCAAAAACATTTGTTTGTTGTCCGGAAGGACTATGCCTTTGAGTCTTCCTTCTTTAACTTCTTCCTCCATAAGCCAGCCCAATGCATCTGAGGCAATTGCAAAGAGCAATGGGGCTAACGGGCAGCCCTGTCTAATTGATCTGTAAAGAGGGAAGGAGGTAGACAACTCACCATTTATAGCTATTTTAGCACTAGCATTACCAAAGAGGGTGCTAACATATTTGATGAACTTGCCTCCTAGTCCCATATCTTGAAGGGACTGCAGCACAAAACACCAATCAAGTCTGTCGTAAGCCTTATCAAAATCAATTTTAAAGAAAAGAAAATATTGTTTCATTTTCTGAGCATATTCAAATCCCTCCCAAAGGCTAATGATGGCATCTAGAATATGCCTACCTTTGATAAATCCTTTTTGTTCTTTTCTAAGCCACCCATCAAGATGTGGACCTAGTCTCCTAGCTAAGGTCTTTGCAAAGATCTTATAAGTAGATGAAAGACAAGTGATAGGTCTCCAATTAGATAGTATATTTTTCTCATCCCTCTTATGTATTAATTTAATCACCCCTTGATTAATGCTAGCGGGTAACGCCCCGTGTTTGACAGATTCCTTCCAAACCTGTATCAATGGCCGGATGAGGACTTCTTTAAACTCCTTGTAAAATTCGTTTGGGAGACCATCCAGCCTTGGGCTTTTGCCATTGGCTAAACTATCAATGGTATCTGATAGTTCGAACTCTGTAAAGTCTGAGTCCATAATTCTGGCCAATGATGGGGGGACTACTTTGGGTCTTATCCTAGAGATTTTGGCTCTAGCCTAGGTGGTTTCTTGTGACTGCTGCCCTGGGGGGGCAAAAATTTCCTGGAAGAAGATACGAGCTGTCTCTAAATTCTCTTCCTTGGAAGCAGCAGTGGTACCATCTTTTTTAACCAGCATAGGGACCAGATCTTTCTCTTTCTTTTTTTTAATGAAACTGAACATTTCTTTAGTAGGCGTATCTATCTTCCCTGCCCACCAGGTTCTAAGGTAGAGCCTAATGTTCTCAGCCTCCTCTTCCTCTATTCTCCTCATATTTTCCTTGATCTCCAAAATCTGGCTTGGATTATCCTGGCACCCTAGATCAACTCTGCTTTCTAGATCCTTGAGCAATTTGTATCTATCCTCTCTTTCTTTCCTCCTTTTATTGATCTTCTCCCTTTTTTTTTCTTTTAATAGGGCTTGAGTGGTAGTTATTGCTGTTGACCAATCTCTTGCAGGGCTACTGTTCTGTCCAAATAGATTTTCCCACATTGCATGAATTTGTTCCTTGATTTTTACATCTTTAAATAGGGAGGGATCCATATGGAACCACCCAGATCTAATTATATCAGTATTAGAAGAGAAGAAAATTGAGAGCGGATAATGATCAGACATTACCAAGTCTTTGCTTACCTTACAATTGGTATTGGAGAAGGTGGAGAGTAAACCTGAAGAAACATAAGCTCTATCCAACCTTGCTTTCCTTAGGGCAGAACCTTTTTGGTTATTAGCCCAAGTATAGCCTGTGTTGATGCTGATGTCCAATAGTCCGTGGAAGGTTACAAGCTCTTGCCAGGCTTGCTTCTCTAGCCCTGCTAGAACTTGACCTTTACCTTGAAACCTGTCAGCTCTGCTTTCAACCATATTAAAATCACCTACAAGAATTAGAGGACACTGAATCCTTACCAGAGACTTCCAAAGCAGAGCTCTTTCTGATGCCAAGCAGGGGACATAGACTGATACAATAGCTATTTCTTCTCTTTCTTTAAGATGGACAGCTACCCATTTATTGCTAGGATCTACTGAAATTTGATGAATTAGGTTAGAAATCTTGATATTAACACCAATAACAGTGCCTCCTCTTCCTGATGAGTGGTTCGAGGCATACCATTCATAATCTTGAGCAATTTTTTTTGCATTGACCTCCAAGCTAGATCCAGAGACCTTCACCTCTTGGAGGCACAGTAAATCAGGTTTGGATCTTTGATCATTGATCCACTTTCTGATAACATTGGCTCTGGCTGTGGGTCGGTCAGACCTTTGCAATTGAAAGAGATTATTTTTAAAGAGTTTAAAATCATGACAACCTATTTTTTATTTTTGTTTTTCTTAGTACCCAACGTATTTTTCCCAAACGGGTTACTTTCACTCTGGCCTACTTTAGATATTCTTCTTTTATTAATTTTGTTACTATCTTCATTTTTTTGAGGACTGAGAGTAAACTCTGGATGCATGAACTGGACATCATCCTCATTGTTTTCTTCTCCTTCCTCGTTTTGCATGTCTTCAATTTTTTCATTAAGATTAGGAACCGAGTCTCTATTCTGAGAGTTTTCAACAACCTCTTCTTCCTCCTCAGAGTCATTGGAAGTACCTCCTTCTTTCGAAACTCCTTCTGCAGGCTGTGGGCCTACTGAGTCATCAGGAACTTCAATAAGAAGAGGGGAGTATCTATTGTTATTCCCATTTGTTTTTTTATTCTGGTTGTTATTATTAACATGAGCAGGTTTTTTCCCCTTCTTTTTGGCTGCTTGGAAGCCATCCTCAGAATTCTGTTTGTCTTCCTGGGCAACCCCTTCTTTCTGTTTCATCTCTGGACAGTCCCTAATGTAATGACCAACCTTCATGCATTTGAAACATGCATTAGGTAAGTTTTTGTATATTAGGGGCTGTTTGATAATAGGATTCCCCTCGGTATCAGTGATTAGTAAATAATCAGCGAGCTTGCATGAAAGGTCCATTTCAACCAACACCTGGGGAAACCATCTCGGGTTGATTACATTAGTAGGACGTTGGCCCAAAATCCTTCCTAACGGGGCTGTTAGGGTTTTAACAAATGGCCAGAGATTTCTTGGTAGGTCTGTCAGCTCTACCCAAATCGGGATTTTAGATGGCTTATTGGTCCTGGGGTTGAAGCTAGGGGACCATTTGAATAATGTCAGGGGAGCGCTCTTGATCATCCACTGACCTATTCCTAGCACATTGAGAGCCATCTCTTCTGATTCGAATAGGAAGAAGAAGAAATTATTAGGCATGTAATTAAGTTCAATAATTCTACAGTTTATTGATTCCCAATTATTCCTGATCCAGGCTCTCATAAATTCAGTGGGAGGACGAGGACCGTGACAGTAGCCAACCAGAGCTTTCTTCTCGAATTCAATATTCCATTGTTGTAAAGAGAAAGCAGGAATAGCTACAGGAATAACAACCTCACCTTGTTTTGTATTTTCGTCACCTTTTTCTCCAAGCACGAACTCATCACATACAAATTAATACATTACAAACACAAACACAACCATTTGAATGGCACCTCCACAAAATATAGCATTAAGAAGCACAGAAGATACATTTAGGGATATCAGTGAAGATGATCCCTCTTGAAGGTTTGATAATTACGAAAGCGATACAGGGATAAAGACTCATCTACAAAAGATTTTGGAGGATTCTAAAAGAATTGAAGGCAGCACATCCGTTCTAGAAAAACAAGGTATTTGCTAGGTAGACAAAGGGCATGAAAATATAGGACGTCCAACTGTTGGGAATCAATGTTCACATTGACATTTATACAAAGCTTTGAAATGGCCTTTTGATCGTTATGGGAATGCCTATGTATATATGCTAGGTACCAAGCAAAATGGGATGTCAATCTCACTAAAGGATCTAGAGATTGTGAATATTGTTGAGAAAAATGGAGGTAATTCTGGTACACTTGACTAGCAGTTGTCAAATCCCCTGGAATTAATGGCCCATTAATTTGTGGTCTCATGAGAGAATTAGTTGAGCTCCATCCTCTTCTTCTCGGAATCTACTGATCAAATCCTTCGTACCCACTAACCAACTGAGGGGGTTGAGAAATAGAAGTGGTAGGAGATGGAAGAGGAATGAGTAAAAGATGATGAAGAGATGGGTAGGAAAAATCATAAAATGAGGAATAAGCTAAAGGAGTAGCTGAAAATTTAGGAAAATCACTTAGGAAAGGTGTCAATTGATAAGTAGGAAAAGTAGAAGATATATGGATAGATGGGGAAGGACATGGCGGAGAAGGGTGATCTTCAATGAAAGAACAATAGGTAAAGATTGGAATTTGAGGAAAACCCTGAGGTTGGAAAAGAAGAGGTAAGATAGCTACTGAGTTGGATTGACAAAGAGAAAAATAAGCATAATAGCAATGGGCCATTTATTGATAATATAATAAGCTAGGAATAGAGGGACCTAAAATAGATCGTCGATGGTAGGCATCAAAGAAGGATGAATCCAATGGATGGTTTTTGGAAAGATAAGCTAGGAGATCCACCCTTAGTTGGTTAGTGCTCTGCACATGAGTAGAAGCTATATTCTGGTGTTGGTTCAGGACTACAGAATCAATCATTGAATGCCATAAAGTGTCAGGGCAAGTAGCCACTTTAGAAGAATAGCACTAGAACATGTCATCTATCCTCAACTCCAAATGGTTGACATATAAGGCAGCGCTATCACAAGATTAAACCAAGTACATATGTCTTTGTGTGTGTGTGCGTGTGTGTGTGTGATCACATAAACGACTCATTATACATGGTAAAGAGGTGATCATGTTACCCGCAAAAATCAACCGAAGACACTAGTTAGTGAGGACTAAGAAGTACCAACATGTTGTAGGTGTCGGGGGATCGCCTCAATTGTTATCCCCTTCACACCATGTGGATAGTACTTGGTTTGAAGCAAAAGAGGTCATAATTGTTGTGGTATACAAAAAGTTGCCATTTAGTCTCTTATGATGAAATGATCCAATTGTCTTTACAAATAATCCTATAGTATGAAAGTTGCCATAGCTTGTGAGAAAATTTCCATATGGGTGTATATTTATATAGTTCTTAAAATTTCATAGGATTGGTGAGTTTTCTTTGGTATCTAGTTATATTTATTGGATATAACATTCATAGAGCACTTGTAGCAACTAGTGGATTAGTGGGTGGATTAAAATATTTATAGACTCATAGATTAGCTAGTAGGATAGCTACCTTAGTGTATGTGTATATTAGCATATAGATTTCAAAGGAATAGAAGTAGAGTAGCCTAGGTTTATAACTTAACTAGTGTACATTTATGAGATAGAAGAATTACTAAGACTATTGAATGAGTATGGTAGTGGATTAGTGGGTGGGTCAATCTAAACTTGTAGACTAGTAAATAGGGCAACTATTTCACGATAGTTATACTAGGGTATATATTTTTGAGGAACAAGCTAAAATAATGATTTAGCATAGTATTAGCTAGTAGAGTAGTAATTACTTCCTTGGGGCATATATGCTATAGTATAAGTAATCTGAATATGTTTGCACTATCAATGATATTCTAAATGTTTAATTTAGAATGTACGTATACATGTGCATATGTATTTATATGTGTGAGTATGTGAAGGAGCCAAGGATAAGTAGTAAATGTGTGTGTGTGTGCGTGCGTGCGTGTGTGTGTGTGTGTTAGAAAAGTGAGTCAAACATACAATTGAAAGAAGAGAGAGGCAATGGAACTAGACAATGTGGTCATGTAGTTAAATAGTGTTTACTACGTAGTTTTTTTAATAACAAAGCATAAGGGGATTCTTGGAAGATTTGGGGGACTAAGATAAGGAGAGAAGGGTGAGTGTACTCATATCATGGAAGAGAGGAGCGGTTGAAAGGGAGAAAGAGCATTGATGCCCTTACCTTGATGGAAAAAGGGTAGTAGAGCACATGCAAGTTAGCCTTTGCCTCTTCTTCAAAGGGCAATTGATGCCAAGCGATGCAATGTATGTTGGGAAAATCATGGAGAGAAATGGGAAGATACGAGGCTTACTAAAGGGAGAATTGCAGGCCTTTATATAGCCAAAAGGAGTACACTCATTCATAGATGCCCGTATCGAGTGTGTAGGCTAGGTAATAGCATCTAGATGTCTCCATCATGATATTCATGCATTCATCATACCTCCTACATTCATCAAAGTGTAACTAAAATCAATTTTTAGGCAATAGTATTTGTTGGTGATATTTCGTGGAGCCAAGCCAATTGTCTTGCCAAAGGTGCCAAATTATTGGTCGCAATCATACATTGTCCACATCGATTGTCATTTTATTACTAGGAGGTACTAAGGTTATAAGGTTATGAATATTTTTTATTAGTATTGAGCGTTTCCACCATGTATAAGAAAAGGCATTGAAGTGGCATATTTTCAAAACTATTATATCTTTAGTCCTTCCAATTTGAGAAAGTGATAAGACACTCTATTAACATCAATAATGTTGGTGGTAGAGGCTTCGTTGTCTTTCATGCACCAATGCTTCTCAAAAAGTAAAGACAACGTATTCTCAAAAGTGATTCGGCAAAGAGAATACTTCTCAAGAAGTAAATCTACCACATTCTCAAAAGCAACTGAGGCTAGATGCAAAACTTCACTACTTGATTCAATGTGTGTGATGTTTTGTATGCTTTTGATAAGCATATCAATCTTATCTCCACACCTTGAGACTGGCGAGCCAATGGAATGTAGAATTAGACTTAGCAAGATGGTCACTAGGTCCCTCATTTTTGTCAATTTGCGTATCAAAAATTTTAAGCTTTAAGAGATATTGAATTTTCTTATTTATTTACAAAACACCTCAAGATTTCTTCAATTATGATATTAGCCAAGCTATGCTTGAGGGTGGAAGAATTAATCTAATTGCACCTATTGTAATATCATGCTAAAGCTGAGCTATAACTATGTATTGATTAGTGTAAACGTTATACTTGTTAGATATGCTCAATGCCCCACCCTCATAAGGTGCCACCAATGATCCATGGTGCTCTAAGCTATAAGGTCCCCATTATGAGGAGAAGCCATATGCGAGCATGGACATTGGTTGGGACTTGACTTATATGTGTCAAATGAGGTCTATGTGACTCGATGGCAAAAAGGTGACCTTTGTGGATGTAGCCTTTGGATTCAATAGAATAGTTACACTAGTAGCAACTCAAGGCACAATGCATCAAGTTGCAGAGTATCTTCAGCCTAGAATATTCCTTGGCCGACTAGGGAAGGTTCATAATATGGTCAGGGACAGGCCGACTAGACTACCTTCCTTAGCTATTATAGAAAGACCCCTCCAAATCCACCATCGCTCTATCTTTCACCCAATCAAAGTTCTTCTGGTGGCTGCCCTTAAGCTCTTCGTCTATCATTTGTCTAGATCGCCATCTAAGCTTCATACTGGAAGTACATGGGTGGACAAATTAATTTGTTTGAAATTAAAGTATTTTTGTTATTCTTATATTTGTTGTGTGTTATCTACTTCTTGCTCAAATTCTGTCTACCGCAGTATGTAATTTCTATATGGCCTCTTGGGCTCTGAGAGTGAAGAGTATGCGAGAGACAAGGGCTTCAACAACAAAGAGGAGAGATATTGTCTATTGTATTAGGTAGCAGTGCTTGCACATTAGGTGGTAGTGTTGTTGTACTGATAATTTAAACATTGAGAATTTATTCTCCAACCTTTAGTAAATGTAAGTCAAATGTACAAACTACACTTGTAGAAGTTTCAAATTACAACTATTCTTGATTCTTATGAGCTTCTAGAAACTGCATTGGGGATTGACCCAAACCAAAACCCACCTCGATCCATGAAATTCAAGTACTATGATTCCTTCAAATGTAGATCTTCTATGAGCTTGGAAACAAAGAAATGCATATGCATTGTGTGCCATAGTTACAAGTTGTTTTGATAGTATTTTGACCTTGATTTAGCATACAACCAAGGCATCAGGCTTGAAACATACTAAGGAGTCAATACAAAATGTGAAATCAAACAAGGATTCAGAACTTGGAGAATCAACTAGCAACAAATAAGTTTGCTGAAGGAGAGATAGTTGAAGCATTCATCACTCGAACCAAGAATCTGTACAACCAAATGGCTAGTGCTGGGATACAAAAGACTAGCTCAAACCGATGTCTTCGAATTTTTCCACTAAATTTTGATGGATTGGTAACTGCCCTAAAAACTCAAGTGAGACTCCAAACTTTGATGTTTGAGGAATTTTGTGTAATACTAATGGAGGAGAAGTTGTGACTTAAAGCCCGAGAAGGTAGCTGAAGTGGAGATGTTGCATTCTCTACCAATGTGATAGGCAAAGGTGGTTGCTCTACCAACGGTGGCAAAAAAAATAAAGGTGGTACGAAAAAGTTTCAAGGAGAGTGCTTCTATTGCAAGAAGAAAGGATATGCAATTGTAGATTGCCGTGTCAAGAAGGTAGATAAAAATTATGGTATTGTGAAGATTAAAGGAAACGAGACAAGCAAAGTTACAGTTATCTATAGCGACCATTGAGAAAGTGTATCTCTCGGTGCAAGAAATATCTACCACTAAATCATGGGTATTGGATAATGGTGCCTCCCATCATATGGCCAACAATAAAGGTCTTCTATGAACCCTCTACAAGAATCCGTCACTCTAACGATTGGAAATAATGAAAAATGTCCTACTAAGGGCATAGGTACTATTTCCTTTTGTTGCTGCAAATGGTGAACTCAAAAATCTTTCAAATGTGTTGCATATTCTAGAGATTAAGAGAAATCTGCTATCAGTTGCTTCTATAACTCACCTTGGCCATGAGGTGAGGTTCACTAAGACAAGTGGAGATATTATTGATAGTGCTAGCAAAGTTGTTGACAAAGGAGAAAGAAGGAACAACCTATATGAGCTACATGCTCTTATAGCCAATGCTAGTGTGGACACAAGTAAAATTTGGCATGAAAGATTTGTTCACATTGGTTTTGCAATATTGAAGGAGATGCATAAGTAAGGTAAAGTTGTTCACCTACCTACAATAACTAAAATCAAGGAACCATGTGAAGCTTGTATGATGGGCAAGAAATAGAGAATAGAATTTCCACAAGAAAGCAAGAATAGAGAGAAGGCTCCTTTAGAGCTGGTACATGTTGACTTGTGTAGTAAAATATCTACACAAGCCTTAGGAAGATCTTCTTATTTTATGTTGATGGTCGACGACTATAGTAAGAAGATGTGGATATACTTCATTCGTGATAAGGCTCAAGCTTTTGGTAAAAGAATGGCTAAAACCTGTTGAGAATGAAACATGGCAAAGTGTGAAGAAGTTTAGAGATGGTGGTGGTGAGTTCAACTCAAAGGAGTTTGAAGACTTTTGAAAGAGCAAAGGGATTAAGCATCAATTGATGATGCCTCATACACCTCAGTATTATGGCGTTGTCGAATGCCAAAATTGTACCATTGTAGAAATGGCAAGGCGCATGTTTAAGGGCAAGGGATAACTAGTTTTGGGTAGAAGCTATTAATACTACAATCTACATTCTCAATCGACACACAACGACTCTTAAGGGCAAAACTCCTAATGTGTCCTATTCTGGCAAACAAACCATATGTCTAACATTTTAGAACTTTTGGATGTGAATGCTATACATATGTTTCAAAGGATAAGAGAAATAAGTTACAATTGAAAAGCACAAAATTATATTCTTGGATTATAATGATGAGCAAAAGGCTTATAAATTGTATGACTAAGAGGCAAAGAAGATTATATCGAGCCATGATGTGGTGTTCAAGGAGTTTTCACATATAGTGGAGAAGGAGAATATAAGTACTTTCACTTTATCATCCAATGAAGAAGTCGTCCACTATGAACATATCCCAAGAGTTGTCCCTACCATCAACAAGGAGGAGGAAGCGGCATGTTTGGATGATGAGAAAAAATTTCACCAACCTACAATCATGCCATCCAAAAATCTATTGTTGCGATGGGTGAAGTAGATGTATCCTATATCTACCATAGTTGAGGAAAATGCAAATGGACCAAGGAGATCTCTAAGAATAGAGGAGCAAAGAAAGGCTTCTACTCACATAGTCAATATGGCCTTGATGGTTAGGATTATGAGAGAAGTAAAGAAGCCAGCAGACTTGAAGAAGCAATTGTCGATCTAGCATGAAGAGCATCTATACAAGCTGAGTATGATAGCATAATGAAGAATAATACTTGGCAACTAGTAGATCAACTAGACAAGAGGAAGATTATTGACACCGAGTGGGTTTGGAAGGTCCAGTACGAGGCTGATGGAAGCTTAGAAGAGTAAAAGCCAAATTAGTTACACAAGGATTTTCACATGTTGAAGGATTTGATTTTCAAGAATCATTTACTCCAACTGCTAGAATGACTACTATTCAGGTAGTACTTGCAGTAGTGACCACTCATGAAAAGTGGATAGATTACCAAATGGATATTAAATCAATGTTCTAGAATGGTGACCTCAACGAGGAGGTGCACTTGGCTCAATCAATGGGGTTTGAGGCTCCCCATTCTAAGAAAAAAAAATTATAAGCTAAAGAAGGCATTGTATGGGATAAAACAAACCCCTAGAACATGGCACCAACAGATAGATAAAATCTTTTTAAGATTGAATTTCAAAAGATGTTTCTTAGATGCTAATTTGTATGTTTACAAGGATAGTGAAAATTCTATATCGATTGTCCTATATGTAGATAACCTTCTTATTATATGTGACTATAAAGCTATGATCCATTAGACTTGAAAGGCTTTGAGCTCTGAGTTTGACATAAAAACTTTGGGCTTCTTGCACTATTGTTTGGAGATTGAAGTTTGCTTGGCAAAATCTTTATCTCTCAAAAGAAGTATGCATGGGAGATCTTAAAATCATTTGGCATGACCGAGTGTAAGGAGATAGCTATACCTATGGAGATCAATTTGAAGTTATTCATTGAGGATACATCAACACTAGCAAACATTGGGAGGTATAGGAGACTGGCTAGAGCCTCATCTACTTGTCTAACACTAGGCCAAATATTAATTTTGCTATTGGTATTTTGAGTAGGTTCTTAAACAAACCACTAAAAGTCATTAGAAATTTGGGATGTGGGTACCCAGATACTTGAAGGGAACTCTTGACTATGGTATCACATACATTTCTAGAAGTGCTCTTATGGGGAACTATGACATGGATTGGACATGTGACATTGATTCCAAAAAATTAGTTTCTAGATATTATTTCTCTTTAGGTTTAGGAATCTTCTCTTAGATTAGAAGTAAGAAGCAACCAACTGTGGCACCATCTTCTATCGAAGTAGAGTACAAGGTATCTTGTTTTACTATGTATGAACTAGTATGATTAAGGAGGATCATATGGCATATGGGAGTATAAGATGAAGATCTAATAGTGCTAATATGTGACAATCAGAGTTCCATTTCCATTGCCAAAAATCTAGTTTTTCATGCAAGCACCAAACACATTGAGATCTAGTATCACTATATACGTGACTTGATCAAGGATGGGATAGTAGAGCTGGTCTACTATCCATGAAGAAGAATGGAGCAAATATCTTTTTCAAAGCTCTTACAAAGGACATACTTCGAGTTCATCTTCAAAGACTGGCTACTGGGTGAAGAATGTGGTTCATGGACATTGAGGAGGGGTGTTAGATATGCTCAATACCCTACCCTCGTAAGGTGCCACCAATGATCCATGGTGCTCTAAGTTATAAGGACCCTAGAGGAGAAGCCATGTGTGAGCACGAACATCGGGTCTTGACTTGTATGTCAGATGAGGTCTATGTGACCAGATGGTAAAAAGGTGACCTTTGTGGATCTAGCCTTTGGGTTAGATAGAGTAGTTATGCTAGTAGCAACTGGGGGAACAATGCATCGAGTTGTGAGGTACCTCTAGCTAGAGGGCTCTCAACGGGGTTAGTGGCCCCCTAACACAAGTATGGGGGTAGCACACACAGATTAGTGAAAGGTCGAACAAAAGAGATAGACAAAGAGAGACAAGAGGAAGGAGAGAGATGGACACACAGGTTAGTGACAAGGTTGGAGGAAGGAGAGTGTCAAACATAGGTAGACAAGGTTGGAGGAAAAAAATGAGTCACCGATTTAGATTCAAAGATGGAGAGAGAGAGAGAGAGAGAGAGAGAGAGAGAGAGAGAGAGAGAGAGAGAGAGAGAGAGAGAGAGAGAGAGAGAGAGAGAGAGAGAGAGAGAGAGAGAGAGAGAGAGAGAGAGAGAGAGATGAGCGGGTGCAAACAAGGTTGGAGGGGGCAAAGGCAATGTCAAGGCATTGCTATTGTGTATTGAGAGAAAGAAAGGAAAATAAAATGGTATTTAAAACTCATGCATGCATGATAATAGTATTAAATCTCCCACATGCTAGAAATTTTGAAGGGAGAGAACAATAGTGGTAGCTAATGGGTCCTTGACATGCCCTTAATTTCCATGCAGCTCCATGATCTGACATCATGATCTCCTAGGTCCTTGGCATGTCGCTAATTGCTTCATGATTTGATATCATGAGATTTTTTACATTATTTATTTATTTGCATAAGAGAGATAGTAATTTTGATGCTACCTAAAATACATTCTGGAACTTTATCTCTATGCACAAATCAATTTTTTATTATTATGAGAAATTGGTCTATCATAGCAACATACCTTGATACACATCTGATGTTAGTAGTCCATTATTGAAAATGCCATGCAAATCTAGCTTGCTATAAACTTTTATCCTTTAGATGAGTCTTTTCGGCTCAAAATCAAGTTTGAGCCATGAGCAAAGCCCATGGCTATCTTGGCTACTAGACTTTGAGATTTAAAGTGAGGTCTTTCACTAACCAAGCCCGAACTAAGTTGGAGTCTCAAAGTAAATTGCATGACCCTATATTGCTCAAAGTCTACAACCATTCTCTGCAAAGTAATGTCACTGTTCTTTAAGCCTCTATCTAAAGTTTGAGCAACACTTATTAGCTACTACTGGCTTATATTTGGTTCTATCTATTTGCTTGAAAAATACCATACAACTCTTGCAGGCTATAAATTCTCAATCCTTAGATAACACTTCAAGTTTAAACTTGAATTCAAGCCTCTTAAAAGATAGAGCCCGAGTAAAAGCACACAAGGGGAAGCAAGAGTAAAGCAAGAGCTATGGCATATGGAACGAGAGAGAGAGAGAGAGAGAGAGAGAGAGACACCATGTGTGGAAACTCCAACAATCACAATGTGTGACTGGCCTTTCCTTATTCAATAGTATCACTAAAAGAATAAAGAATAAAGTGACAGCGATAGGTATCTGCCACCTACAATGCACATGTATGTGGTCATGGTGTGTAAAGTAAATATAGGGCAGCAACGACAAAGGTGCATTTACCTCCAACGACCTCCCACTTAAAGATAAATGTGCCTCTAATGAGGAGAGAACAATAAAAAGTGATGAAGTACAAATATACATAAAGTAGGTTAAGAGATAGATGTCATCTCATCCTACATCCATCATCTTCTTAAGAAAGATACAATGTTTCCCTAAGAGACTTTTAGTGAGCAAACTTGTAGGATTCTCACCAGTTGAGATCTTGACAAGCCCAATAGACTTTTAGTAAGTAGACTTGTAGGATTCTCATTGGTTGCCCGACAAACTTGTCCTCTACCACCTACCTAATGAAGTGATAGTGCACCTCAATGTGCTTCACCTTTGTATGAAAGATTGAATTCTTAGCCAACTGAATAGTACTCATAGAATCTGAATGAGTGTTATGAGTAACTATAATACCAAGGTTTGTCACTAGAGGGTCTAACTATAAGACCTCATTACAAGATTCTGTGGTTGCAACATACTTTGCCTTGATAGTAGAAGGCTGTGCATTTTTGCACCCTAGACATCCAAGAAACAACACCTCTAGCAAAAGTGGACATACCCAAAGGCGGACTTCTTATCTGTATAACTTGCATAGTCGGAGTCAATGTAACCTAAGACTATAATATCCTGACCACCATAGAAAATGCTCATATCTACAATGCCTTTCAAGTATCTCATGATATCCTTTACGACATCACAATGTCATTACCCAGGTGTGGTCATATAGCGTGCCACAACTCCCACTACAAATGCTATGTCATTGTGAGTGGTAATCATAGTATGCATCAAATCGCCCATTGTGGATGCATAAGGGATATTGGCCATCTCAACCTTCTGCTCATTTGACTTGAGACAATCTACCTAACTAACCTTCACATGGGAAGGTAAAGGATAGCAAACATGCTTAACATCCTTTATATGAAAGCACTCAAGGAGCTTCTATATGTACTCCTTCTGTGATAAGTAAAAAAGTCCCTAAGAGTGATTGTGTGTGATGTGTATCCCAAGAATATCTGAGGCATGCCCCATGTCCTTCATCTCAAAGCTCTTTTTGAGTTGAGTTTTCAAAGCATTCAGCTCATCATGAGCTCTTCCAATAATCATAAATATATCATCCACATAAAGTACCAAGATAATAAGGTTTCCATCATGAGCCTTCTTCATATACAGGTATGAATCCATAGGGAAGAAACTGTGACCACATAAATATATAAAGCGTATCACACACACACACACACACACACACACACACACACACACACACACACACACACACACACACACACACACACACACACACACACACACACACACAATTTCCTATATGCCTATTTAAGACCATATAAAGACTCTTTCTCAACTTGCATACTAGGTGTCCCTTGCCCTTTTCCTTAAAGCCCTTCAGTTGTTGCATATAAATCTTATCATGCAAGTCCCCATATAACAAAGTTGTCTTGACATCCATTTGATAGATGTCTAGATCTAGCCACGCAACCAAAGCTAATACCAAGCATAGGGTAGTCATCTTGATTATAGGAGAGAAGACTGCATCGAAGTCAACACCATTTTTCTACTTAAAATCCTTAGTAATAAATATGGGCTTATATGCTAGATCTGGGGACATCCAAGGGTATTCTTTAACTTGTACATCCATTTGCATGGCAAAGCACGCTTTTTATTGGGTAAAGGAACCAAATCTCATGTACGATTTTTCTACAATGAGCCACATTTTGACTACATGGCCCTCTCCCAAAAGTGACTATCACCTCTACGTATAGCCTCATCATAGGTAAAAGACTCATTCGCATTTGTCACCATAATATAATCCATGGAGAGTGCAAATTGATCAAGCTAACAACTATCTCTAGTAGACCACCTCAAAATAGGTTGTGGGTCCTATACATCTTATCCAACATCATGATCATGGGCCACTAGAAAGCAGACTGCCTAGTTGGCTCTACAATAACAAGAGGCTCCTCTTGAAAGATTGCCCTGCATAACTCAACTACCTACTCAGACTACTTGTGCATCTTCTACTCATGGAAAACAACATCATGGCTATGGATAAATTTTTGAGCCTGTGCATCCCATAGGTGATAGCCCATCTCACATGTATCCCCATAACTAAGAAAGATGCATTTCACTAACTTAGGATCTAGTTTATTGCATTTTATATGCAAATTATCATGATGACGGTTTTCAACACCATACCTCCTCTTCAACTTGACAATCAATAGTAGTGCATGGGAACCTTTTTATTAAGTGTATGGCAGTAGTAAGTGCCTCGTGCCAAAAATGCTATGATAAGCACATTTGGCTAAGCATACTATGGACTCTCTCTTGAATCTCTTATTCATGCGCTCTACAACATCATTCTAGGGTGAGGTGTAAGGGGCCATCAAATGATGCTTAATATCCTGCTCAATGTGAAACTACCCAAATGCTTTAGAGACATATTTACCCCCATTATTTGACCTTAGGCATTTCATCCTATATCTAGATTGGTCTCAACTAGAGTAAGTTGACGCTAAAAGATAGCTAATACATTGGATTTTTGCTTTATGGGATATGCCTAGACCATATGCGAATAGTCATCAATGAAAGTCACAAAATACTTCGCACCACCTGGTGACTGACAACATGAGACTACATATATCAGAATGAAAAAGAACTAAAGGCTCACCCATGTGCATAATGCTATACTTTTTATTATGAGAATGCTTGCCATAAAGACCATGATCACATGAATCAAAACACTTTTAGTCAAGGGAAAAAAGATATTGCAAACCAAAAAGAATTTTCATTTCTTTTAAGGACACATGTGTAAGGCGACGATACCATAAAGATACATGTGGTATGTCGACCACAGCCAAACATGGTCTATAGGCCTAGATACAAGCAAGGGATAAAGGCTTCCAACCTTGGCGCCTCAAGCAAAGACAAGATTCCCACGGGTAATCTTTCATGTAAAATCACCAAAAGATACATGATAGCCTACATCATCCAACTATCTAGCAAAGAGTAGGTTTTTGGTCAAAGCCAAAACATGGCACACATCATGCAAAACAAAAGTGCTACCCAAAGCAAACTACAACCGTACATCACTAATGCCAATGATATAGAATGCCAAGTCATTTCCTAGTCTAGCAAAACCTATCATATTGTAATAAGAATGAAACCAATGCCTATGTAAGGTGGGAATACCAAAATATAGAGCTGTCCACCAACTACACATGCAATAACTACCAAAGTACAAATGTCCAATCTCCAATATTGAAAACTATTATTACATCAATTCTAAAATAAAGGCAATACTATATGTCAATCCAACTATGGGAAAATAGCCAAGAATACAAGCTCCCACTACCAGTGATCTCCAAGTAGCAAACTGAGATACAAAGAATACAACTAGCAATGAGACTAAGCATAGACCATCGGTACTAAACACTATCACAAACTCAAAGTATCAACAATAAACCATACATCCCATAAGCATATACATTACTTACAAAATATTGACAAAGGTAAGTGCCAGTTTCTAAAGCATACGGAATCAAATCAACCCACGAGCAGAGGTAAGTACATCCAGTAGAATACAAGTGAGCATATAAATGAACCCAAAGTCCCACTGTCTCAAAGAACCAAGCTTTGCCAACAAGTAAATGCAAGCATCTCCCATTGGATGCAAATATGAAATGTAAGTGAGCAAAAAAGCTCAAGACATATACATCAAGGCATCCGAGAAGCCCAAGCATATTAAAAATACATCGAGGAGCATAAGTGTCCAATCAAGTTTTAATACCCATAAGTGAGAAGCATAAGAGCTCAAAGAACCTAAGAAAAGCCTAAGTACATCAAATGTAGCTCAAATCCAAGTGCTAATGCATGTCATAACCATATCTGAGATGATTCTATTTATGACAATGTATGCAAGAAATATGTCTCAAGTAGTTGGAAGCATTATCAAATGGCCATTGAATGGCATTGTCATTGACAAAGACAAAGTTGGTACAAGAGATAACATTTTTAAGGAATAAATGTTGAGTAAGAGGATGGCTTCATAGATAGAGAGAGTTGGGGGAAAATTTTTTCATCCTATGGGATGGCAATAGATCCACAAAACTGGGCAAAGGTGGGGTTTTATTGGTCCACCCATATGAGGCCATAAATTGTAGCAAACCAGGGAAGAGTAACTTGGGTGTCATTGTTGAAGGGTCCTCGGATCCATCAAAACCAAGTGAAACGGATGCGTTAAGTTTGAATTCAGTCAGATGGCTTATTAATTAAATCACTTTTGATAATGGTGACCCCTTGAGAGACACAAAATCATGTTCTACTATTCATAGCATTGAATATGAAAGGATGGAAGAAAATACTAATCTATTTAAGAAACTGGATGGTTTTAGTGATG
This sequence comes from Lygodium microphyllum, assembly GCF_053477565.2. NCBI lineage: Eukaryota > Viridiplantae > Streptophyta > Polypodiopsida > Schizaeales > Lygodiaceae > Lygodium > Lygodium microphyllum. The sequence goes on from NC_141135.1 coordinate 111,448,820, forward strand.
AAGATGAAGATGATGCCATTTTTCATAACAACGACAATAGTATTGAAGTTGGGAGTGAAAGTAAACAAGTAAATTTTCTTATTTAAAATGAGGATGCCATAGGAGAGGATGCCATGATTCGCATCTATGATAGAATAGATGGGACACTAAAGAAATGAAGTCATGTGCATAGAGTAAGAGTTCAAAAAACAAACAAGAACCCTGCATTTGGTAAAAGATGTGATATTGCAAACATCCATCAAGTTAAAGTCATCCACTTTGTATTGCATTGCATCGACATGGTATAAAGAGAACTATCTCTTGGATGCATAGCACTTGGTTTCAAACTATTGACCCACGATGAGTGTGAAGCTCCCTATGCTGTAGGTTTAGTATAACCGTTTCTTTGGAGACTAATTTGGTGAGGAATATACTATCTCCTAGAACGAATATTATAAAGAGTAAACTTTGTGTGTATATGTTGTATGTTGAGACAATGCATCTTAGGGCCAATCCTTGGGGTATGGGAGAGCCATAATGGGGCCATAGTGATAAGCTAGGGGATGCCCCCTTTGTGTGTGTTACGAGGTGCTACCCATCTATATGTTTGGGTACTCCCTCTACTTAGAGTTGGGAAGGGCATCACATTGGACTATAATCTAGAGATTATATCTACAAACGTATTCTTTCAATAAATTAGTTCATAGTGTCTACATGCTCCTAGCCGTGAAGCTGCGGGGTTATTTGGGTGAGTATAGGAGGCTTTGGCTAGAGACCTAAACCCTATGTTAGCCCCATTTTTGATCCCAAAAAGTGGTTCCTTTGTCAGGAGCCGCTATAATAAGTGGCAATCTTTGAATGTTGGTTAATAGGGACTAGTCAGTTAGTTTATGCCAAATAATATCAAGATAGGCCCATTATTTTTTGATAAACACCGTTAAGTCGAGATCCAAAAATAAGAAAGAGCTAAAAGGGCTAGATGACGAGCTAAAATCCTTAGGAGGTATTCCCCTCAATGTAGCAGGCCGATACCCCTACAAGGGAGTGGTCTTAGTGACCCTAGTGCCAGAAGTAATTCATTAGGAGGAGGAGGAGGAAGCTTTAGTGCTCCCCTTCTCATAGTAAGTCAACCCACTTCAAGTGAGGTTGTAGTCACACAGTTACAAACTCCTATAGCAAATTTTGTTCTTATTATGGTGCAATCTATTGCAATTCTTGCAGGAATGCCGAATTTGCCAGCTTTAGGTTTCCCCTTGCCCATCTGTAATGGATTAGCGGAGGAGGATGTCGAGCTTCACATCAATGAGTTCTAGAAACCTATGTTTAATTGTTGAATTTAGGACGAGAGACATCTAATGATGTTCTTTAATATGACCCTAAAAGGGAGGGCTACAATGTGGTATCACTGCTTAGAAGCTAGTACCATAACCACAATCAATTTATTCTTTGCAGCCTTTCAAAGAGAATTTGCCCCTTGCCCCCTGAGAGAGGTGGACAATATTGGCTACATGCGCTAAATGTGATACATTAAGAGCTCCATGAAAATGCTTGAGCATATGCCAAGAAGATGAAAGAGGTCTTTTGCAAATTGCAAGCCTCTATTCCTATCTCACATACTGCCCAATTACAATATTTCTTACATGGATTGGACTTCAATATCCAAGTGTAGTTGAGTAGTGTCCCTCTAGTGGATATAGATACTACTATAACCCGAGTAGAAGAAGTAGAGTCCCACTTACAAGTGATCTATGCATCGAGGGAAAATCTAAATTCAAGCCTTAGCCTCATAAATAATTTGGGATTGGTTAGTGGAGCTCAAGGTGTAGTCAATATCCTTGTGACCAACCCGAGTGGTAGAGGAAGCATGATGCAGAATGTGAATTTGTTGCCAACTCCTCCAAATGTCATTAAGCCAATAGTTAGCCAAAGAGATCCTTTTGTAAACCAAGGTTCAGTATAGGTAGCACCCCCTTTGTAAGTTGTGCAACCTAGTGGGGAGGTAGCTCCTAAAGCTACTGGTTATTATGAGTCCTCCGCATCAAATGTTGTAGAGGAAGTAAAAGATATGATAAAACATTATATGAACATAATCACTGAGTAATATTGCTAGATTACGATATATGTTAATTTTTTAAAGGGCCATCAAAATTTGATGGGTACTAGAAAGCCTGATGATGTGGGCCCATCATGATTCAACTATAAGTGGTGTGGTGGGCAACATTTCCCTCATAATTGTCTTAATGTCAAATGGAATATATGGGAGAAGTATAATCACTTAGCCACTACCTATTGGAGTAGAATTAGTTCTCTCTAGAAAGGTAATTAGGAACCTGGGCCGATGAGCCATCGTGCAAATAATGAGAATACTAGAAGAGAGAAGGCCCTAAGCAAATTTTGCAAAGGGGTAAAGCCACACTCAAGAAAATGCCCAGTGGGATAAGTCTAGTTGAAACTTTGCCAATTAGTGAGAGTTTATCTCCTAACAATGTTAGGGTAGTGACTAGGGGTCAGAAATTGAAAGAGGATCAGAGAGATGACCCTAGTACAAGCAAAGTTAACTCTAAACCTAGTAGGGATGATAAAAAGGTGTTAGATACCCAGGTGGGTCCTCTTAAAAATGATGGTGTTTAAAGGATACTATGGTCAAACAATAATAGAAATTGAAAGAAAAGGAGGGTAGTATGATTATCAAGAAGCTAAAAGAGTGGCTGGTGTGGAAAGAGAAGAGAGTAGTGGAAAACTTCTATGAGTTTGACCTAGCAAACATGCTATGTGAAGTAAAATTCAATGTGAATCTACTACAGCTAATTCAATTGTCACCAAACATTCGTAAGGAGTTCAAGAAAATCCTACAAACATGTTACTTCATAGAACCTTTTGGTGTCCATTGAGTGGGTAGTGAATGGTGGGATCATGTAGAGCAGCACTGCCCTAGGGTATAGGCATATGTCGATGGAATCTTGATAGAAAATGTAATGGTGGGGCAAGGGATCCCAACTCATCCATAAACATTATGAGTATGGATTTATTAGAGAGGTTGGGTCTACCAATCCAAAAGGATGCCACAATGGTTTTAAAAATGGCTAATGATAGCCTAAGGCAACCAAAAGGAATAGTAGTGCAAGTATATGTGACAGTTGCTAATATTGAGTATGTCATTGACTTTTGTGTTATCTGATTTGCTAGGAGGCCAAGCTATCAATTATTGCTTGGACATCGATGGATATTACATTATGATTGTTCAGTGGATATCCCAACTGGTTGATTGATTTTTGGGCATGGGTTAAAGAGACTAATTCTGGATGTATACCTTGAGTACCCGTTGAATGAAAGGGCATTACCTCCCACTACAAAATGGGAGGCACTTGAGGGAACCTCAGATGTTGAAACCTCAACTTTCAGTGATTGTGAAGAGGGCTCTACTACTAAGGAGGTTTACCAAGTATGTTTAAATGAGCCAATAAAGGCAAATGATAGGATTCGTGATACTAATGTGATAGAGTTGGATCTTGGGACTCCTAATGATCCCTGCCCCATTAAACTTGGCACTATGTTATCTGTTGATGAGCATACATTTTATGTGGCACTTCTACAAGAGTTCAAAGATATATTTGCATGGAGTTATGACAAACTGAAGGGGATTCTGCCCTCTATTGCCATGTATACAATCCCATTGAGAGAAGGTAGTAAGCCAGTGAGGAAGAAAGTTAGGCATATGCCTTTTAAGTTGAGAGAGCCTCTTTTTGAGGAATTGATGTGTTTAAGGAAGGTTGGTCTAATATTTCCCATTGAACATACAAAATGGTGCTCACCAGTAGTACTAAGAAAGAAAAAGAACAATCAAATCCGCCCGTGTGTCGATTTTAAGAAATTAAATAAGTAGACGGTGAAGGACTATTATCCACTACCCTTTATCGATCAGATTTTAGATCACCTAGTAGGATGAGAGATATACTCTTTCGTGGATTATTTTGTGGTCTATAATTAGAGGGCCATATGTGAAGAGGATAAGTTAAAGATGATGCTCATGATAGTTTTTTGTACTTTTGCATACCATGTGATGGCTTTTGGCCTATGTAATGCTCCTAGGTCGTGGCAAAGAATGACTGACAAAGACATTTATCGATATATCCCCTGAAAATTTAAAGGTTCTCATAGATGATTTGGGGGCAACTACCATGACCCATCATAGATAGTTGATTTTTCTATGAGCATGCTTTGAGTGATGTCATGAGTATTGCATAGCATTGAATCCTCGAAAGTGTGTATTTGGGGTGCCTTATGGTTTGCTATTGGGTCATGTCATGAGTGTGGTTGGTATTGCCACCGACCCTGAAAAGGTGGTTGTTATTATGGCCCTAAGCCCACCCACTTCCCCTAGGGAAATTCAACTTTTTGTTTCACCCATGGGATACTATCGTCAATTCATTAATGCATTGGCTGAACGATCATTATCCTTGACGAATCTTTTATCTCACAACCATATTTTTGAATGGATAAAAGCATGCAAAGTGGCATTTGAAGATGTTTAAATAAAATTATCCAAAGCATCGGTTTTAAAATCTCCAAAAAGGGGTGAGGTTTTCTATATATTCACTACTAGAACAAGGCATAGTATTAATTGTTTCCTATCCCAAATTTGGGAGGCACAACTTTATCATCCTATTGCATTCGCAAGTTGAAAGTTGGAAATTTCAGAGCTTCGTTACAGCTATTTGAAGAAGGTTTGCTTGGTTATGGTATTTGACACCAAGAAGTATAGACACTATATTCTTTATGAGAAGGTGGTGTTCTTCACCAAGGCAAAGGGATTGCACTTATTACTAAACAAGCTTCAACCCCTTAGTTGCCTAGCCAAGTGGTTGATCTCTTTGTAAGAGTTTGACTATGAGATTAGGCAAAAGCCACCAAAGCTACAGGGTATCATAGAGTTTCTAGTAGATTTTGGTGAGTCTAAGGAAGAATAGGTTGATTTTAGTGACTGTGAGGACTCATACAAAATTGATGCAACCTTTATTTCATCATGGTATGCATCTATCACGCATTATCTATCAACATGCAACCCGGCGGAAACTCTTTCTAAATCTGAGAAGAGGAAGATTACGCAGCAAGCAATTTGTTTTTCACTAATAGCGGGTGTCTTATATAGAAAAGGTGTGGATGAGATTTATCATCGTTGTGTGATGCCTAATGAGGTACCCTTTATTCTAAAGGAATGTCATGATTCAGCATGTGGAGGCCATTTTGCTAGATGGCTCACCGCCTAGAAAGCTTTATGTATTGGCTATTGGTGGCCAAAAATTTTCCAAGATACTTTGGTATATGTTAAGCATTTGTAGAGAGAGCTCACACTAACCACTATAGAGGCGATGAGCTTAGGCCAACCGCCAAGACCCACGGATCACTTATTCCTTCAAGCGTTTGAAGTGAGCACCTATGGCTATCTCTCACCTAGCTGACGCACCTTCGATCCTACCAGGGTGTGTGAGCTTACCTTGATGCCCAAATGAGTTGCCTCCTTTCTCAAGCACTCCAATAGCTCCACAATTTGTGATGCAAGCTCAAGCATCCTCAAGCCTCCTCCTCCAAGCTCCATTCTTCATAGCCACAGGCGAGACGAGAGAAGAGAATAAGAAGAGAGGAGATGATGGAGAGCTTCACCTCCAAGATCCCTCACCCTCACACACTCACTCCCTCACTCACTCACACTCCCTCTCTCAAGCACTCACAAGTAAGAAAAGAGAAGAGAAGGAGAGAAGAAGATGAGTCCACTTTTTCCACACACCAAAGAATGAGCTTTCCATTCGCTTTTTGGCTTTTATACATAGCCCTAAATCCCTTTTGGACAGTCATTCCTTTTTACATGAACGGCCATTGTGGCAAGGTCCTTTTTTCATTTCCTTCTATGTGCCTTCTATTTTCCTTCTCTCTTACCTATGCCCATCTACCTTTTACAATTTGCATAGGAGGGAGCCTGGCGCTCTTTTACAGCAGTTTTAGGGGTGCCTTATATTAAAAAATGCACTTTTTCCTTTGACTTTATTTTTTAGGCCGCCCCTGCACCTGCACTTTTAGTCATTCTCCATCCTACCTCTTTCTTTGTGTCCGATTTCCTCTTGGGCCACCTCTTTTAGATCCTGACTTGTGCTTTTTCACTTTTTCCACTTTCTTCTTGTGCTGAGGTTAACATTACCTCCTCCTAGTTGAGTACCAGTCCCATGGCACTCATGAGTAGTAGTTGGAAGGTGGGATGAGTGTAGCCAGATGTCTTTTTTGAGTTTTTATGCAAGCCATTGCAGGGGATGGTGACCGGCCCTTGAAATTGAAGATGTAGTTGGGGTGGGTCTCTCTTTGATGCTAGCCTTGTGTGGATCTATCCTTTGAAATTGAATATCATGTTGGATGTTATTGGGAAATAATGGGTGGGAGGATCCTAGATGGACGTATCAATCCTTGAAATTGAATATGGTGTTGGGTGGATCCTTCCCCTCACCCTTTTAGCTGTAGCTTTTGTGAACTCCCTTCAAGTTGCTTGATCCTTTTTCTTATGTCTGTCTAGACTTTACCACATGCATAGGAAGAAACCTGGCACTCTTATAAAATGAATTACATTGCACCTAGCACTTTCCTTATGAGAGCCCTCAGAAGTTCTCCCTCATCCTTGAGAGAGCCTTGCTAGAATATCCAGTGCTTTCCCATATTCTTTCTGAGCACCTTGTTAGAATATCCAGTGCTTTCCGTCATTTCTTTGGAGTTTGCCTTCTCTTCCACTCTTTTTACCTAAGGAGAATGAGTTTCTTCATTCTTTTTTTAAACACGGGCTTCCTTGGTTTTCCTCTGCGTCATGTGGGCTACATGGTGATATCTTGTGGAACATTACCCCCCCCTAGACAATTGCAAGTTTTGTAACACTAGTAGTTCTAATTTGATGAAGATTTGGCGATTAAAAAGGGAGATCATGTGAGTCGATGATGATGGGGTCTCATGGGGATTGGTTTTTGGGGGGAGGGTGATTAACTAGTTGAGACAGTGGGAGTCAAGAATGTATTGCATGGATGATAGGGCCTTGTGTGGATTGTTGCTAGTTGAGAGGCTTGGCAATGATTGCATTGCTAGAGGCCGAGGGTATGTTGAGTGGATGGTGGGGCGTTTGATGTTTGTGATTTGTAGCATCTGGTATTACCTAAAAAGAGAAAAGTGCGCTACCTAGGGGGAGTGTCTACCTTACTATGTGGTGCATTGTGCTCGTGCTAGTGGAATTGGGAGTTGGAGGCAACCTGGGTGTTGTCCCACACTTGAGAACCCAATTTGTGCATAAGGGAGGTGCAGTACTCAGCCTGGCCATTAGCCTTGAGGATAGTACGATGAGGATTTCTAATGGATGATTAGAAAGGTGGATAGGAGATGAGTGATCATTTCATTGATGAAGTGCGTACCTTGGTCGCTAACGAGTTCGATGGGATAGCCAAATCTCGAGATTACTTATTCCCAAAGGAACTTGGTAGTGGTCCTAGTGTCATTCTTTCTCGTAGTTTGTGCTTCTGCCCACTTTGTGAGATAGTCTGTGTGGCAACAATGATGTATTTCACTAGTAAGTATTGTGATGAAGGACTGATTGGCCCAATGAAGTCAATTCTCCATTTCTTGAATAGTTGCCTTGCAATGATTGGACTCAACTTCATTTTATCCTTGTGAACTTGTACCTTGGTCCTTTGGCACTCATCACAGTGCTTTATGAATTGTGCTACATCTCGGAAAAGAGTAGCCCACCATAGCTAAGACTACAACACCTTGCATGCTATTGTGTCTCCACTAAAATGCCCTCCTATAATTCTATCGTGTGCCTCTGCAAGTACATCATGCATTTCATGCTTGCACACACATCTGTGTAGCAATCCATCTTGCTCTAGCCAATAGAGTTGGCTTGCTATCAATTGATAAGGTTGGATTTTGAGAATGAGTCACCTGAGTCGGGCTTTTTCTATTGGTCGTTCAGGGAGTCCATGCTCAAGTACTTGGGCTATTTTTTCTACCAATAAGGCATCAAATCATCTCTAAACAAATCTCCTTCGCTGGATTGGATGAATAGATGGGCATCATGTAATTTGTCTGCAATGCCTTGTCCAGTAGCTTCTCCCATGGGGATGCGAAACATATGGTCAACCATATAATGTTGCTTTCCTTTATGTACAACCACGGAGAAGTCAAATTCTAAAAGCAGAAGTAGCCATCGAGCTATGCATCTTGTAACGCACAGTTTATTAACAAGGTAAAGCAAGGCTTGATGGTCAACGAAGAAGGTAAAGGGTGTAGCCAAAAGGTAATGCCAAAAATTCTTTACAGCAAACACCATGGCTAAAACCTCTCTCTCCTTTGTCAAATAATTCATTTCTATATCTGTGAGTTGTCTACTAGCAAAGCTCATAGAATAGTCTAAGTTGTGTTCACTAGGCTGGCACAACACAGCTCCTACAACGAATTTAGAAGCATCAATGTAAACATGAAAAGTAATTGTCCAGTCTAGGGCTCGTAAAATTTGTGCAATGGTTAAAGCCTTTTTCAACTCCTCATATGCACATTGGCATTCCTCGGTCCACTCAAATATAATCAACAACTTGTATAGAGGTCTAGTAATTAATGTGTAGTTCAATACAAATCGTCGATAATACCCTGTATGGCCTAGGAAGCAATGAACTCCCTTGTAATCAGTTGTAGTGGTGGAAGATCGACAATAATCTTGACTTTCGAGAAGTTGGTGGCAATGTCATTCTTTGATACCACGTGCCCTAGGATGCATCTGTGCTTCACCCAAAATTGGCATTTTAAGGGGTTCAGACGATATAATTGACACCACTCAAAGACAGCTCAGAGTTTGCTTAAGTGTTCCTTCCAAGTAGAGTGAACACATAGAGCATCAATGAAAACCTCTAACTCCTTTCTAAGCATGTTCTTGAATATAGGACACATGAGCCTCTGGAAGGTAGCTGGCGCGTTAGTCAACCCAAAGGGCATGACTATGTAGGCAAAGACTCCCCACTCAGTGGCAAAGGCACCTATCGTAAGGGTACACTTGCACTTGATTGTACCTTGAGAAGCCATCCAATAAACTGTTACCTTTTTGTAGTTGACACACACTCTGATCTTTCTGTTCTTCTTTAGTACGATGACTATGAGTGAAACCCATTGTATGAACTCAATCTCGTAGTTGAATCTTGCTCTCATTAGCTTATCAATTTCTTCCTTGATAGCATGAGCATGCTTTGGATTCATGGGATACGATCGCTGCTTGACCGGTGTTGCATCGGATGTCATGGATATATTGTGAGTCAGTACACTCAGATCTACCCCTTTGAGTTCCTCCTACGGACCAAGCAAAGACGTCTATATACTCTTGCAAGAGAGCAATGAGACTTGCTTCCTCTTTCTCGATCAGGTCATCAGCTACTATAAAGACATGTCATCGGGGTGTCTCCCCCTCCTTGGCTAAATTGAACTCCTTGACCTTGGCGGATCCTTATATTGGTTCACTTGCTTGCCCCTAGCATTTGGCTCCCAGCAAGATCACTACCCTATTGCCTTTCTTGAACTTAGTGAATCTCCTTGGTAGGTCTTGTGGTGTTCTTTGCTCCTCTGCCTGCATGTCCTTAGGTTGTTTCCTTCTTTCCTCCTTTAACCTTCCGTGCCTAAGGTGGACGGGCAAGTCCCCTTTGGTGCATCTAGTCTTAGAAGGTCGAGGTATTTCAGGATCACTATCTGAGATTACTTCCGATTCAAAATCGAACTCTCAATCTTTGCTAGAAGAGGGAGTCTCTCCCACTGGTTGTAGCTCCGATGGTGAATCTGTCCTAAGCAATGGCGTGGCAGTTGGTTGGGCTAGGTCTGCTCGTTCAATGTCTATTGCACCTATGTGCTTCAACCAACTATGATCACAATCCATGCACGTGACTCCTCTTTTGATTCTAAAGGCATTTCCCTTGCATGGTTTGGAGTCTACTCGTATTTTCTCTATCACCCATTCCTCAATGCCGTATTCTATTGTGTCAATTTCCCCTTCACTCTTGTCCCACTGAAGGAATAACAGTCCTCATATTTGTCGTTAGAGCTATCTTTGTCCGACTACTCATCATCTCCTAAGTCTTGTTATGTCTCGTCCTTCTCGTTGATGACTAAGGCCCAATTGTACATCAAGTTTAAGTCATGCACTTTGGTCCATCGCCACTTGGGTTTGTTCAAGAGATCTTCGAGAGGTTTAAGGTTTTCCAATGGACTACCAACTAACTTTTCGGTTAGGTGCTCTAAGATCTCATGGAGCTCTCGCTTGTTATTCAGTACTTGAAGCATGACAAGATTGGGTCTTCTTTGCGTGCTCCTAGCCATCATGCAGATTGGCACTGAGGGCTCTCTTCGCATCTTGCCAACTGCCTTAGCAGCTTGCTCGCATTCTTCGTTGTCTAAGAACAATAGGTTGATAGTAGAAAGGATATGCATCCAATCCCGCTCGTCCTTACGACAAGGGATATACTTAGTCAATGGCCCGTAAGATTTTTTATTCTGGCCATCACCCTTCAGCATAGTGGAGATGGCATCTAGGTCGACTGGTGTGGTCCTCTAGGTGTCCATCTCTACTCTTATGGCTTCCATTTGATTGCTTAGGAAGATTAGACCATTGCCCTAGTCTTCTGTGACTCTCGCATTGCACATCCAGGGTCGGCCTAGTAGGATGTTATAGTCCACTCCCTTTATGACTATAAAGTCAACCGAGAATTGGACTCCTGCGATCTTTACCAGCCAATTCTTTAATACACCAAATGGCTTCACTTTCATCATGTTAGCCAGTGTGATGTTGAACCTGGCCGTCTCGACCGGTGGGTTACCCCAAGTTTGGAGTACTACATGGCTTAACACATTGACTCCCGCTCCCATGTCTACAATTCCTTTCCTTATGGTGTCACCTAGAGCTAAGACCGGCAAGACAACATGCATTTCGGTGCCCTCCCAAAAAGCATTGATGTGTAAGGATTGTGGCACTGAGTGTAGCATTAGACTCGGTATATGTGTCTCTGCATCATGTTTATGCGAGTTGACAGAAATTTGCTCCATTGACCCTTCAACCTAGTGTTTCAGCTCTTACCACAATGGCAAATGCTGCCTAAGTAGATCCCCTAGGCTTAGGATCAGGGGGTGGTCACCAATGTCATGAGGAGGTTGCTAGTTGCTTGCTGCTCTCCTATCCCTACATTTCTTGGCCAATGGCCTTGACTGATTTGCTGGCCCATATCATTTAGGCTTTGTCTAAGTAGCACTGCTTGTGGTGTAGTTGCATCTCTCGATTTTTGTCGTGGAGGTGACACTGGTGTGCATATGCTTGAGAGATCATTGATCTCGTCTTCCAATATGGGCACAACGTCTTTTAAGAGTTGGTAATTTTTTTATGGCTTCAAGTTGGCACTTTAGGTTGGGGTACTCCCTGACCTTCGCACTTCCCTTCTCAGTAGTTCTTAGAGCTGATGTTTCTACTTTTGTGTATGTCACTTTCTTTCCAGCATGCAGCATTGTAGCACTCTCCATTTTCAGCGTGGCCTTTGCATTTGATTTCTTCTTTCTTCTCGTGTGGCTCTTCTTTCCGATTGAGGCTATGTCTAAGTTGCTAGGCATGGCAATGATATGCCAGCCTACTTTGTCTATCGTGGGCCATGACATGCAATGGGATAGGCGTGGCCTCCCCATTGAGTGTCTCAACACCAAAAAATCCCAACGGGGCCGATGGCTTGTTTTCCAAATTAGAGAATGACTTTCGTCTAGGGAAATCAACAAAGAGATGTGTGATTCTGCATTCTGCGCATCTCAAATAAGCCTTGTCTCGATTTGCTTGCTCCCTTTTGGGGCAGTGCGAAGAGACATGTCTTGGGTGACCGCAAGTCCAACACGTTATTGGCTCTTGAGTTTGCCCTCCTAAGCCTCTACCTAATGCCATCACTAGTACTAGTTGGTAGTCCATAAGTATTGCATTGCCCTCTTTGTTATAGGAGATGTAAGGGTGCACGTAAGGCTCTCGTTGTTTGACTCCTCCACATAGTGGACTGGAGCATCACTCGGTGGATGGGTCACGTAGGGTCCAAGTGGTCTAGGTATGCCTGTATGGTTTATCTCCATCCTAGGAATGGTTGGCTTGGGGTTGTTGGGTGCCAGGAAAGCCAATGGGACTCCTCTTCTGAAGAAGTTTCGTGACCTATTCGCTAGGTAAGGTTGATTGTATGGTTGCGAGTACGGGAGTCTCCTCGGCAGTTTGCAATTCATGGCATCGTGGCCGAACCTACCACAATTGGCGCAAGGTTGGGACCAAGAGTCCTGACACTCAACTAGTAGGTGATTTCTGCCACAATACACACATTGGATGTGAGGGCGTGTTGGTCATCTCATCATCTCTTATAATCTAGCTTGCTCCATCTTCATCTCAGCTAGCTTCTGGCTTGAGTTAGTGCACTTTCCTTTATCCTGAGTACTTGGGCATGAGTTATCGAAACTCTCTCGAAATTCCTAGAGGTAGTCTCCTCTAAACTTGAGCTCTTGGAGCTTCTCTCCTTGAGCAGCTCATCCACTCTAATGGCCTCTTCAAAGACCCTAGCCAGTGCATCTCCCATTAAGCTGGAGTTGTCTACCAAGGCTTGTAGAGCTCTTTGCTTTGTATTCCATTAATGAATATTGTGGACACCACTCTTTCGGTTGGTCGCTCGCCAATTAGGATTCTCTTGAAGAGACTCCTCACATGGGTCATGTAATCTTGGATATCTTCCTTATCCCTCTTCTTGACATTCATCAGCTGCACTAGTAGGTTATCGAAGTATCCTGGCTCAGAAAATCTCTTTATGAAGATATTTTTAAGGCTATTGAAGTTGGCTTGCTCAGTTGCATCTAGACTTGTGTACCAAGTCCTTCCCCTATCGCCTAAGTATAGACCGAATGCTTGTGAGTGTTGAGTAAGGCGGCCTATGAGGCCATTGGCCTCATAAACCTGCCCAAACTGCTCCACAAAGCTATACAGGGTCGTCATTCAACTAGTATTTATCCAGTTGTTTCGTGACAACGAGGATTTTTTATTGGCTCTCGAATCCCTAGTTAACTCCTAGTCCTACAAGTAGCGACATTGCTAGTGTTGCAGCACTCTGCTCTATTGTCGTGTTATCTAGCAATCACTTCTCGCTCAGCATGATGTCTCTTTCTAACGCTCTCTCTCTCTCTCTCTGCACTTGGTCCTATCTGATTTCTACTCACTAGGGCTAGCACTAGCTGCATTTCCATGTTCTGGTGTAGGCTCCTAGTCTGTTGATCTTGGTCATAAGCCACTATGCCCTGCAAAGCCTTGCGTGCTAGCTTTCTTTCCTCTTCGAGGTCTGCTATTACAGCCTCCACAGTCTTGCCATGGTGGTCTAGTTGAGTTTGAGCATCATATTTGCTCACCATTTGCGAGATCTTCTTTGGAAAACCTCCCAAATCAAGCTCCTCGTTGTGTCTGCAATTTGAGCTGGTCTCTGTCATATTTGCGGTCTCATGCTCCACCAAGTTGTCTCAATGAGATTCATTAAGTGGGGTAGATCCACTTCTTCGATGGAGACTGTCCCTACTGCACTTGGCTTCCCTGTTGCATTTCAATCTTGGTCCTATGCTTGGGGATTCAATCACCCAACTATGTCTCAAGGTCCTCACCTACTAGTGGGTTCCTTCAGGTTATTATGTCTGAGTGAGTTCCTTGTTAATTATAAGAAATTCTCCATTTTCAGTCATTTTGTGTATGTGTGTGTGTGTGCATGTATGTACTCTTTTTTGTGCATTGTGCGCAATCAGTCGTCTTTCAACTTTTATTAAGTGTACTCCAAGTGCTGGAAAACAGTGTGAGTGTAAAGACAAGATGACTATTCAGTTTCTGCACTCCCACTTCCATTCATGGCCTAATGGGGCTCTAAGAGTGGTTCCTCGCCTTTCTTGTTGCTTGCTAGGGTCTGTGTCGTGTCGTTTAGTTTGTTCAGGGTTAAGTTGGCCTATTTTACAGTAATAAACCCAAAGCTTTCCACCCCGATTTCTCGATCCTAACCTACTCTAAATGCAACAAAAATCAAAAGCAAAGTATTGAAATGATTTCTCCCACTCAACTAATCATTAAAAATAAAAAATACTTACTTGTAGCACGGATTAAAAACCCAAAATCTCCTATCTAACTCAAGCTTCAATTCTGGGATGAAACCCTTACTTCGATGCTAGATTTGAGGCACGCAAGTGCTCAAGCTTGAATTCATTAGTCCAGACAAATAGATCCAAAATGTAGAGGTGAGCTCACGCTCAACCGTCGAGACCCACTGACCGCTTATTCCTTCAAGTGTTTCAAGCAAGCACCTATGACTATCTCTCACCTAGCTGACGAGTCTTCGATCCTACTGGGATGTAGTGAGCTTACCTTGATGTCCAAATGAGTTTCCTCCTCTCTCAAGCACTCCGGTAGCTCCACAATTCATTATGCAAGCTCAAACATCCTCAAGCCTTCTCCTCCAAGCTCCATCCTCCATAGCCATGCGTGAGAGGAGAGAAGAGAAGAGAAGAGAAAAAGAAGAGAGGAGATGATGGAGAGCTTCACCTCCAAGATCCCTCACCCTCACATACTCACTCCCTCACTCACTCACACTCCCTCCCTCAAGCACTCACAAGCGAGAAAAGAGAAGAGAAGGAGAGAAGAGGATGAGTCCACTTTTGCCACAAACCAAAGAATGAGCTTTCCATTTACTTTTTGGCTTTTATACATAACCCTAAATCCTTTTTGGGCAGTCATCCCTTTTTTACATGACCAATCAATGTGGCAAGGTCCTTTTTTCATTTCCTTCTATGTGCCTTCTATTCGCCTTCTCTCTCACATATGCCCATCTACCTTTTTAAAATTTGCACAAGAGGGAGCCTCACACTCTTTTACAATAGTTTTAGGGGCGCCTTGCATTAAAAAATATGCTTTTGCCTTTGACTTGATTTTTCAGGCCACCCTTGCGTGTGCGCTTTTAGTCGTTCTCCATCCTGCCTCTTCTGTTGTGTCTGATTTCCTCCTGGCCACCTCTTTTAGGTCCCGACTTGTGCTTTTCCACTTTTTTCTCTTTCTTCTTGTGCTGAGGTTAACAACCGCCAAGACCCACTAATCGCTTATTACTTCAAGCATTTCAAGCAAGCACAAATGGCTATCTCTCACCTAGCTGATGCGCCTTCAATCCTACCGGGGTGTAGTGAGCTTACCTTAATGCCCGAATGAGTAGCTTCCTCCTTCAAGCAAGTCAGTAGCTCCATGATTTGGGATGTGAGCTCAAGCATCCTCAAGCCTCCACCTCCAAGCTCCATTGTCCATAGCCACACGTCAGACAAGAGAAGAGAAGAGAAGAGGAGATGATGGAGAGCTTCTTCTCTAAGATCCCTCACCCTCACACACTCACTTCCTCTCACGCTCTCACACTCCCTCTCTCAAGCACACACAAGCAAGCAAGAAGGAGAGAAGAAGAGTCCACTTTAGCCACACACCAAAGAATTAGCTTCTCATTCACTTTTGAGTTTATATATAAAACTCTTATCCATTTGGGTACCCATCCATTTTACATGACCGGCCATTGTGGAAAGGTCCCATTTTTCCCATTCCTTCTAGTTGCCCTTTCTCTTTACCTACACCCCAGTCTACCCATTACAATTTGCATAGGAGGGATCTCGACACTCTTTTACAAAAGTTTTAGGGGCACCTTGCATTTAAAAATGCACTTTTGCCTTTGATTTAGCTTTTGAGGCCACCCTTGCGCTTTTGGCCATTTCCCTTCCTACTTCTTCCTTCTTGTTTGCATTTGGAGTTTTCTTGGACTTCTTTTTCTCCATCTTGAATTGGGATTAACAACATTATAATGTCTATCAGAGACATGATGCTAAGGAAAATTATAAGCGGCCACTTAATCCTATTTTTGTGACTTTGCCCTTTGAGAAGTGGGACATCAATTTGGTTGGACTTGTGCATCCTTCATCTACTATGCATAAGTGGTATATCATTGTTGCAACAAACTACTTTACCAAATGTCTGAAGTTCAAGCTACGATGAAGGACAATGCCAAGAAAACATCTAGTTTTACCATGGAACAAATAGTCTGCCATTTCGATCCACCTAAAGAATTGGTGTTTGACTATGGGACACACTTTCTAAATAAGGTCATAGAAGCCTTGATTGAAGCTCTGAAAATGAAACATAATAAAACCACCCCATATAACCCCCAAGCAGATGGATAAGCAGAGAGTACCAACAAGTAGCTTGTAGGGATTTTATCCAAAATTGTATCTGAGGGTAAGCATGATTGGAATAAGAAACTTCATGTGGATATATGGGTTTATAATACTATGTTCAAGAGAGCAAAAGAGTACACCCCATTTGAGTTGGTATATGGGGAGGAGTGTGTTTTTCCCTTGAAAATTTAGTTACGCATTGTGAGATTTTCATTGAACCATTCTTTGGGTGAAGAGGAAGCATTATAAGAAACGTTGATCTCCCTAGCATATCTTTATGAGATCCAATTGCAGGCTTTATTACATCAAGAGGTAGGGAAGAAAAGGATGGAAGCACTTCATGACCTTCATGCTAAAATATATAAATTCATAAAGGGTTAGTTAGTCCTATATTATAATTCACATCGCGATTTATTTCCTAGCAAGTTAGAACCCAAATGGGATGTGAAGGCCCTTATAAGATCATCCGTATAGGAAAGAATGGCTCTACAACCCTAATAGTAGATTTACAAGGGGTACAGTTTAAAACTAAAGTAGACTTTGATAATATAAAGCCCTATTATGTGTAGGGGAAAGAGTCTAAAACTAAAGTAAACTTTAATAAGTTGAAGCCCTATTATGTGCAAGGGCTGACATCAAACTTGGTACCTTTGTAGGTATTCTAGGATCTAGCTTAAACTTGTAGTAGGTGCCAAGGCAATGAGCAGAATTATTCCCTATCTTAAACATTCCTATTTAGAGTAGGGTTACTACCAAGATCAAGTGATCTAGTGGAGTAAGGGTTATCATATTACTAAGTGGAAAGATGGATCTTTCACGAGGGATATTAAGGTCTACTGCCACCATTGTCATAGGGTTCGTATTACTATCCCTATTAAATTCAGTGAAGGAAGGAGGGATTGCATATGTCTTATACCCTCTCTCTCGATTAGATTTTGACTACCATAAGTATGAGTAGGCCGACGAATATGGCATGGCCTATCTATGAAGAATGGGACTATAATTTGTATTTTAATGAAGCTTCACGAGGGTTGGCTAAGCATGCAAGTGGTTGTATGGTTATTAAAGACCTTCGATGTAGAGTTGTTATGAAAATGGGAGTTTATTTAGGTACCACTTTTACTAATAACATGGCAGAATACAAGGCCTAAATCATGGGGCTGAATATAGCCCGACATGGTGGTATCCATCATTTACTAGTGAAAGGCGACTTGCAGCTAGTGATCAACCAATTGAATGGAACTTATAGTGTGAGGGATCCCATTCTGTGAATGTATCATCGTGTAGCCTTGGATATACTTCAAGTTTTTAAGACAATGACTTGTCAATTGGTTCCTAGTCAATGGAACCACTTTGCAAATTCATTAACAAATTATGCCTTTGCTGAGGACGTATTTGTAGAGGCAAGCACAAGCTCAACCGCCAAGACCCACGAATTGCTTATTGTTCAAGTATTCCAAGCCGAGCACTAATGGCTACCTCTCACATAGCCAACGCACCATCCATCTCTACAAGTGTAGTGAGATTACCTCCATGCCCGATCGAGTTGCCTCCTCTCCTGAGCACTCCGGTAGCTCCATGATCCAAGTGCAAGCTTCAAGCAAGCTCCTTCCTCAAGCTCCACACTCTAAGCTCCATTGCCACAAGCAAGATAAGAGAAGAGAAGACAAGACAAGAAGAAGAGAGGAGAAGATGGAGAGCTTCTCCACCACGGTCTCTCACCCTCACACTCTCACACTCCCTCTCCAAGCAAGCAAGAACAAGAAGAAGAAGAAGAGGAGGAGAGTTACTTTTGGCCACACACAAGAATGAGCTTCTCATTCACTTTTCAACTTAACATACAAAACACTAAATCCCTTTTGGGTGGTCATCCCTTTATCCCCTTTTTTCCATGGCCAGCCTAGGCCCTTTTTCCCATTGTCCTCCTATCTTTCTAGCTTCCTTTCCACCGCCCATCTACCTTTACAATTTGAACGAAAATGCTCTTAAAATAAATCCAGGTGCACCTTATGCTATTTTACAAAAGTATTGACTTGTGCTTTTTCTTGTGCATCTTTCTCCTTGATTTGGGACTATTTTGCACTTCTTGTGTTTCTGGATTCTTCTTTGGCACGCCTTTGTCCTCCATTTCACTTTTGCCTTAGCCTTGTCTCCTACTTTAGATTTTTCAACTTGTTCCTTTGAGGGTTAACATTACCCCCTCCTAGATGAGTGCAAGTCCCATGGCACTCACCGTCATAGGTAGTAGGCTTTGGCATGCACCAAAGATGTGGGTAGAAGGGATATCTGTGGTTTGCCTTGGAGGAGTTTTGATGGTGGTGCAGATGAAGGTCGTTGGGGGCATATTGGTGGTCGGGTTTTTGGAGTTGGGGAGAGGGCTGTTCATTGTTGGGAATCGCATGGAGGGCTGGAACAGGTGTTGGTTTGTGGGGATTCTGCACATGGCGGTTCTTTGGTGGGCTTGCATGATGAGAAAGGACGAGAGTTCAAAGTTGAGTGGTGATGAAAAGCTGTCGGTTTCGTTGGAGTCGTCAATGCTTGCAATTGAAAACCTCTCATATGGTCTCTCCCTAGGGGTTAGTGCTAGTCTTCTTATCGTGCACAAGACATAGTTTGATTATTTTGGGAGACAAGTCGCCAAGCTGAGAGTATTGTCCTGCACTTGAGGACCCAAACTGTGTATAGATTGTGGTGCAGATATTATGTGAGTGCATGTGCATGCTTAGATAGTACATAGTTAGAAGACTACATGTCAGGTTCCTCGTAGCAGTGTGTGGATGAAGCGAGGGCTCAATGGGATGGAAAAAATTATTGATGTTGAGGAGAAGTACACTCGAAGGCTTCTTGAGACATTATTTGTGCTTTTGTCGACATGATGTAGGATAATTGAGCTCATTGATACCGAGATTAGATTACAAAGGCCGAATTAGATTTGATCAAGTAGTGGGGCCTTCAATGTCAATGGTGGTTGATCACCATTGTTGAGTATACTTGAATAAAGAAAAAGAAAGTGCACTACCTAGGGGTGCATCTACCACACTATGCAATGTTGCATGGTGTCCCTGCTAGTAAAACTAGGAGTTGGGTCAAACCTCAGGGAAGCATGTGGTGTTGTCCCACACTTGAGGACCTAGTTTGTGTATAGGGGAGGTGCTACGGGTATCGCTTAGGAAGACAGATCTAACCATAGGGGAGCACAAACTCCCTAGGTGTGTCCTACCCTTGATGTGCCCTAAGTGTGAAGTGGGGGAACATGAAGAGCTAGGGGGTTAGGCACGGAGTCGGCTGACCAAGGCCACCGGTCATGGCTAACCTAAGGACCCCTAGATGTAGTGTTTGTGGCACTCTGATATACATGGAAAAGCCCATTGTTTCTTTCCTTTTTCTTTGTTGTTTGTTTGCTCTTTCTTTCTTTCTTTCTTTTCTTTCTCTTTTTTTTTTTTTTTTTTTTTTTGGAGATGCATTAGGAGGGGGCACATGAGACATCATCCTGATGCTCTACAATAGTTACATTTCGAGGGGGCCTAAGAGATTTACCAAGGAATGCATGGCTTGGCATGGAACCCTTTTCTCTTCTGACTATACTTGTTGTGGCCACCCATGGAGGGGCTTGGTTCCTACACTCGTTCTTTCTTTCATTGATCTGATTTTGAGTCGCGCCCTCTTCGTGGACCAGCTCTAGTGGTCCCTGTTGAGGCGACTACATTTGCTGTTTTGGCTCCCCAAACCGCTAGCAAGGAGAGTTCCTATGAGGTTCATCTAGTTGAGATTAGAGGAGCACATTGCTCCTCTACTCCTAGGCCAGTATTAGACTTAGGTGTCATGGCATGGAGTCCATGTTGCAGAGTGATGTGCCAGCTTGTAGGCTAAATCTTTAATTCCACCTTCATTAGAGTAATCTCCTCCTCTCTTTTTGCCTTAGTTGTTGTTCCTCCTCTTCTAGCATTTGCTTGTGCTCTTCTTCTAATCTCTTCGATTCCTCCTCCACCCTTTGCAACTCTCTATTTTCTTTGGAGGTGGATTGAGTTCTTTGTATGGGGATTTTGAGAGTGTGATATTTCCTTTCCACTTAACTTGACAATTTTTTAGCCTTGCTGCTCATGAATTGTCCTCTTGCTCTCTTGTTGTTGAGATGATTGGTCATTCTCCTTTTTATTAGCAACTCTCTCTATGTTGACATGCTATTCCTTGTGGACTTTGTCTCCCTCTTGTTCTTGGATTGGTGACAACTCGCTCCCAACACATCCCTCCTTGGGTGTTTCTTAGTCTTGCTATACTGGCTAAACCCAGGGCCTTCTCCACCATCACAGGGCTCCGCTCCACCTCTACTTGATGAGCTTCTTCACCTCTTCTTACCATCACCATGCCATAGTTTCTTTCGACATCAAATCTCCTCAGAAATTTTGTGCACTGGCTATAATCGATAGCCTGCCTGATCTTCTCTACATACTTCTGTAGACTGCACTGGTCCAGGAGTTGTTTTATGCCTCACTCCTCCATGATGGTATCTTTTAGGTTTAGGGTAAGCTTGAATGTAAACTAGCTGAAACCCCTCATTTCCACCATTAAGCCATGCTTTCCTTGCTCTTCCGCTATGAACGGGAGCTTGCCACCTTAATCTTGCCCCGAATGCAGAGTCTAATGACCAAGAAAGAGAGAGTAGCCAATGACTATGCTTTTGGCCATGCTCAAATGCAATGTGTGCTTTCTGTAGGGTGACTTTCTCTTGCAGCAGGGCTTCCATCATGGCTCTTTGTTCTTAGTATTTATGTCGCTTTCTCCATAATGGTTCTTTGTGGGGTTGGTGGGCTTGTGGTGACTCAGACATTAAACGCTTTCCTACAGAGAGTTGTGTCATCATGCATTCACTTGGCAACTCATGAGAGTACATACAAGTCATATGCCTCAACCACCATAATGAATAGGTGCAACTCAAAGAGACATCACTTATCTAAATCCCATGGTTTTGACTTCGATGCATATCACCTGTGCTTGATTATCATTGCTTGTGTGTGTGCTAGCTTTGCTTTTTTGGTATTATCTATACACACTCACAAAACACATTGTTTATTTAAATATACATGTTTATAAATCCATGTCACTTCGTGAGGATAAAAACCAACTGTAGAACTCGGAATTGTACTGGAGTGTGTACATCCATCTAGTACTCATAGTAGCCTACTCAATAACAACAAATATTTTGCAACATCGAGTAGCATGGTTGTTGAGTGTTGAAATGACCTGTTTTTTGGCTGATCTTTGTTGTTTTTGAGGGCTGAATGGATGATTTTATGAGATGATTGATTGGTTTGGAAGTGGTTTGAGAGTGTTTTGGATGATATTGATTGTGTTTTGGAAGTTCATGATGTTTATCAGTGGAGATGTGAGGTTCTGTGATGTTCTAATAGGTTCTGATTGGTTCTGTAAACCTTCTGTATAGCTTCTGTTTTGTTCTGTTTTGTTCTGATTGTCTTCTGTAAGGAGGGATGGAGTATTGATTGATGAATATTGAGATCTTGTGAAAGCTTATTGAATAGTTTTTGAGAGTTTGGAATGGTTTGAGTATGAGTTATGTGATTTTGATGACCTTCTGTAACCTTCTGTAGGTCTTCTGTAGAGCTTCTGTCTCTGTTCTGTTCTGTACTGTAGCTATTCTGGTACTGTTCTGTGACTGTTCTGTATGCTTTTGTATGTGTTCTGATGAATGAGAGTGTATCTTGGGAAAGTTTTCTAGCCTTGGAAAGAGGTAAATACAAGTGCAAAAGAGCTGAAAGAAGTGAAAGAAGTAGCTGTTGAAGACTCAAGTGAAGACTGGAGTGAAGTGACAGTAGTGAGCTATGAAAAGACACTGTAGTGGCTCTGGTGACTCTTCATATCAGACATACCTCTTGGGAGGGGTATCCACGACCTAAGAAGGATTATTAAGAGTGATTTTGAGAGATTTTAGTGAGGATATGATGTATTATTGATGGAGAGAGAGAGAGAGAGTCAAAGATAGCCAATTCTACTAAAACAGAGTGATTGTATATGAGAGATTGAGAGAGAAGACTATGAAGATATTGAAGATGAATACTATGTGATGTATTTCCATTCAAAGATGGTGTATTCCTTTGCTTTCTTTGTTCTATTGATGGATTTTATGAAGATATTGAAGAATATGGTTGATTCTATCAAATCCGTGGGAGATCTACATGATGTTGCATGAAGATTTGTTGTGACTGGTGTTCTTTTCTTCATTGTGATCATATAAAACATAATAAACAAGCTTGTTGATGTTACAAGATAGATTTTCTTGCAAGAGAATTCCCTTTTCCTTGGTGTTCCTCTTGGGGCTCCAATGGTACCTTGTCTGAGTCTACTCACAACATGTAGCTCCTCCTCAATGAGCATTTTATCAATCAAAGGGTTGTCTTGGCTAGTTCCAACTAAGTCCATACCTCGAACGATAGTCAATACTCGAAAGGAAGTTGGTGCCACACATAGGTTGGGTCTCTTTGAGACCGCCATTTGGCCAATCGCTCCTCTGATACTGTCATATTTAAGCTCCAAGTTCGGCCAATGTAGTGCAATTTTCAAACCAACATTTTTCGAATTGACTTGGACCCTTTGATTGTCGCTTTAATTGCTCTATTTCTAGGAGACTTGGTTGGCAAAGCGCTTTGTTGAACGTCACTGTTAGGCATAGTTTGTCAGCCTCCTCGTCAAAGAGATAAGTTCCATGTGTTCATGTAGGAGCTTGTCATAGTGGTCATTAAGATATTCCTACTCTTCCTAGGATAGAGGATATGGCAAGTATTCCTCAAGCTGCTCCTTAGGGAATGTACCCATGTCTGCGAGGACGTAGACACATATGAATAATTTAAGTTTAGCATCCAGCTCAGTTAGGCATTCTGTGACACTTCTATGTTCAATGAGGGCTTGCTGGGTTGCTATCTCACGCAAGGTTCTGGGAGTTTCCCTAGGCTTTAGCATGGCTGGGGGCTCAGGCCTAGATGAGCAAGATTGGTCAACGCTAGGATTGCTTATGTCCTCGAGGTTTTCATGTTTCTCCTAAGGCTTTGCTGCTATTGTGTCATGGTTCTCCACGAATATGAATGGTATACTTTTGTCAACATGTTGTGATAGTGTTGTATCCACCCTTGATTGGTAAATGCAAGTTTTGTTGTCATCAGTGGATTGAGTGTTACAAGAAACCGTTGATGGTAATGGTTGCTTTGACTTATCAAAACACATCAATGTGTCTAAGGTTTCACCATTGTTAGGAGAGATGGGAATGGGTTCATTCATGGGTGGACTCCATGCTTTATTCCTCAGCTCTTTAGCACTCTTGGTCTCAATCTTCTTGGCATCTACAATCACTTGTAACTGCCGTTGTTTTCTCCTCTTTTTCTTGGGCAATTGAGGTTTATCCTTTAAAGATTCTAGATCCTAAACTAAGTCAGCCGTTGATTTGCTTGGTTGGGCCTTAGCCCTCACTTCCTCTAATGTGTCCTCGTGGGACATACCTGCGGCCTGTTGAACAGCCTTGCTAGGTCGTGAGGGTACAACTGCCTCTCTTTTTGGAGAGTCTAGCTCTTCAACTAATGCCCCTTCTGTGGGCGAGCTTTCACTCAACCGCCAAGACCCACTGACCGCTTATTGTTTCAAGTGTTCCAAGCTGAGCACTAATGGCTAACTCTCACATAGCCAATGCGCCATCCATATCTACGGGTGTAGTGAGCTTACCTCCATGCCGATCGAGTTACCTCCTCTCTCTCGCACTCCAGTAGCTCCATGATCCAAGTGCAAGCTTCAAGCAAGCTCCATCCTCAAGCTCCAAGCTCCAAGCTCCATTGCTACGAGCAAGAGAAGAGAAGAGAAGAGAAGAGAAGAGAAGAAGAGAGGAGAAGATGGAGAGCTTCTCCTCCTCGGTCCCTCACCCTCACACACTCACACTCTCACACTCCCTCTCTCAAGCACAAGCTCAAGCAAGCAAGAAGAAGAGGAGGAGGAGGAGGAGGAGGAGGAGAGCCACTTTTGGCCACACACAAGAATGAGCTTCTCATTCACTTTTCAACTTTATATACAAAACCCTAAATCCCTTTTGGGCGGTCATCCCCTTATCCCCTTTTTTTACATGGCCGGCCGTGGCCTAGGCCCTTTTTCGCATTGTTCTTCTATCTTCCTAGCTTCCTTCCTATCGCCCATCTAACTTTACAAATTGCACGGGTGAGAGCTTGGCACTCTTAAAATAAATCATGGTGCCCTTGCGCTTTTTTACAAAAGTATTGACTTGCGCTTTTTCTTGTGTGCGCCTTTTTCCTTTATTTAGGACTTTTCTGCACTTCTTGTGTTTTCATATTTTTCTTGGCGTGCCTTCGTCTTCCATTTCACTTTTGCCTTGGCCTTGTCTTCTGCTTCAACTTTTTTAGATTTTCCACCTTTGTTCGTTTGAGGGTTAACACCTTCGTTTAGCCCCTCATCCAATTGTATTAGTAGTTGCTCCTGGTCGGGCATTTACTCTAGACTCTTGCCCTTATCCATTGAAACATGCCTCCATTGCTTCTTATCAGAGCGGGTGGTGTGTTTAGAGTTTTTTTTCTCTTACTCAAGAGGTTTGGGTGACTCTAATGTAGAAGCAAGAGACGGTTTAGGGTTCTTGTCATGTAGTCTTGAACGAAACCAACTGAAGAAGTCAAAGTTGTATTGATGGGAAGCATAGAGATCTAGGATTGCAAGGTCTTGAGTGAGGCAGAAGACATATGTGCTAGCATCAAGGACCATGCTCCCTACTCCTAGCTTGCTGGCCACATGTAGATCTTCTTCTAGAAGCAATTTATCGTACAAGGGATGTTTTTGGACAGTGACAGAAAGCTGGACCTCATGGACCACTGCCAACATTCTTAATGAGGTTGGGGCAACATACGTGGGATCGTGTATTGATGTCCAAAGGGCTTTCTTTTGCTCGGCGAGTGTCATTAGTCAATGGACAATTTTGGCTACCAGACTCTGATTTGAGTATCATTTTTGCACAAAGTTTCCTTGTCCTTTCCCTTTTCGTTTGATTGCTTCAAGCTTTTCCCTGTTTTCTTACATTGAGCAATATAGAGTGAGGGTATCAAGTGCAATTCTCTCGTTATGGCCTTGGGATATCCTTTATGACTTCTTCAGCAACAGCTACATAGCGGGAGCAAACATGTTGTTGATCGTCCCAAGTCAAGGGTTCAGCTATGAGATTTGTGTGCTCTGGTGTTGGCCTTCTGATGTCCACATGGACGTACGCATGTGTAATGGCTGTCAGCTTGTGTTCAAGCTTTATTAGGCACTTCATCTCTGATTCGTTGGTCAGATGTGCCATCTCCTTAGCCAAATCTTCAAGAGATTGCTCCTCAGGCCTAGAATTTAGGTGCTTCAAAAGTGCTGGAGGTGTCAATGATGTTGGTTGTGACACCTCTTCCATTGGTGAATTTCTAAGGATGCGTTCTGTAAGGGGTGTCATCACGGCCAAAGGCTGTAACTACTATGATTCCTAATTGGAAGTAGTAATGACTAGTTCAGTGGATTGGCCATTATTAGTAGACTATGATGTCAGGTCCTTAAACAAATCAAAAGTGGCAGTGTCTTTTGTTGCCCTTTGCGCATTCACTTCTACGATTCGAGCATCAGTTGAGGTAGTCACAGTGGATTGCACAGGCATATCCCTAGGCTGGATATTGGATTTATGAAATACACTCTTGAGACGGCAAGGTTCTAAAGCATCAGCCTCCAAAGGTGAGTGCCAAGCATGTCCTCTACACCAAGATGTCTGCTCATGATAAGTCTTTAAAATCTCTACTAGCAAAAGCTCAATTGGATACACATACATGACAAATTGCAAGATCATATTCCCCACATAAACATTCAAGTCCTCCTCATCAGGGATTTGCAAATGGCCTATAAGATACATGAAAGATAACAACTAGACCTCATGGGAAACCAGCTCGTCCACAAATCTATCAAATACTTCCCTCAAGAGATCCGCAAACCACAGATTTGACCATCCATCCTCTGGAGGTTCCAAATCCACATTGCTTAAAGAAATATACAAGATAAACCTCTGTTGATTATATTTGATCCAAAAGGAGGGAGAAGGTGACACCAAGTCAATATAGTGAATAAAATCTTGTTGCATGCAATCCATACACTGTTGAAGGTGGTCCACTTTAGCAGAAAACCCATCACACAGTTTAGCTTTATGTTGCAAGTGATCAGGCTCCTCTTTGGAAGACAAAACAGAAGATACAAGAGTTGGAGGAGGAATAGAAAGAACAACCACCTTTTGGTGAAGTTTTTCAATAAGTTTCTTTTGGGACTCTACAGTTTCCTGAGAGTGTTGCAATTGACCCTTTCTAATACCAAGTTTACTAGCCAAAGTGACCATTTCCTCAAGGGCAGAATATTTCTCAATCGTTAGAGATGCATTTTCCTCTCCCAATTTAGCAACCTTAGATTCCAGCTCTTTAATGGTTGCCTTCTGTGAATCCATTAAGGCTATGGCAACAGTCATTTGTTTATGGATATCATTGAGTGTAGCTCTCTTTGAAGACAGATCCTCCAGTGCCTTACTCAACTGACTGGTTAAGGAATCCACCGTGTCTTGCATGCAAGTGTAAACACTTGTATACAGTGTCTGAAGACAATAAGTGAGGGAGATTTCCAAAGTAGACTAGACGCTTGAAACCATTTGTGGAAGCATGGGTCCAGATAATATGGTTTGTAAAGATAAAGGGATCTGCAAATCTAACTATCCTTCCCTTTGTGCTACAAATAGATTGGTACAAGAGAGGAATGAAGAAAGGGCACTATCAGAAACAGCAGGAACAGATGCTTGTACAGGGGAATCTAATACAAGAGGACTAGAAGGACCCTTCATATGAAGGTGTTTTTGTCAAAAAAAAAACAACAGGGGACTCTTCATCTTCTAAATTAGGTTGCATGGATGGAGGAGAAGGGACCGAAGGTGGAGGCTGCACCAGTAAAGGAGCAGGATCAGGCACTGGTACACCACCAGGAGGAGGTGCAAAAGTGATAATGCGCTGTAAGAAGGTACCATAAGAGACATTACTGAGTTGACCCTTCTGTACTCGTTGAAAATGTTGATCCATTTTGGATAGTAGAAAGCATGCCCAATTGAACTTAGCACCCTCTAAAATCTTCGCAGAAGCTGTGAACAGTTCCTTGGATAGATATTTAGATATAGATTTGCCCACCGACATAAACTGGTCCTTGAGAAACTGACATAGCTGCTTCCATATGGGAGAAGAGATATGGGCAATAGATACCCCTGAACTGTTAGTAAGCTGGTTGAGAAGCAAGGGGGTAGAAGTGTCCTTCTTCAAGAGCATGACAAGCTCTTCAACAGTGCTTCATTGGGCACAAATGGAGTAGAAAAGGGCAAGCACAGTGCTTCATTGGTATTAGTGGTAGATAAACAAAAGGTGTGGTTATAAACTAGACCAGACTAGTTTTTATAAGAAGCCAAGAAGGAATAACAAAGCTTCTCGTCCACATGCGGCAATGTGAGGGCAACAAATGGGCGGAGGCCTACACGTCGGATGCAATCCGCCTCTAATCATGGACTGCGAGGGGAACATGATGTACCACAATTGGAGGGGTAGAAGAAGGTGCCATTCACACTATATCAAAAACCCACACACATACAAAACCAGGAATAAAAAGAGAAAACCTCCAAAACCCACAAACAAAACCACCATTGAGACCATTGACAAGAGAAAGATTTATGACAAGACTGACTAGACTAGACCAGACCATCCCAAGCAAACCACATCCTACAGAAAATTTGGCATGACCTACGCACATATGTGACTGAAAGCTTCGTGATATGCAAACAATCAAGTACCTTGATCCCCGTAGATAAGCACGCAACAGAAAAGAAAAGTGTCACGCATACCGTAACCCAAACATAGACTCAAAAAGTCATGACTAAACCAAAAACTCTAACCGAAAATATAAAGAACACTGATCACAGACCAAGGTCTGACTAATAATCCCAAATCCCACATAACATTCAATGTCCTACAATGTGGTGAAGTGGGTGGGTGAAACTAACAACTCATTTTTTAAATGATCAATTAAGCACAGTTATTTCTATTAATTTAATCCATTAATGCATGGTGAGTCGAAAACGTAGCCCAGCCGCGCTCAGAGACTAGACACGGCTTAACTTGATTGGGTCTCTACGAATGCAATTCATTTTTAGAATTAGATTATGTGTGGCACTTGAGTGCATGTATGCATGACTTCGAGGGATTCATTTTAATTACAATTTAAATGTGTTTGTAACACGTGTGCACATGCACTTGTGAATGGTTGTTAATTTACAAAAATTAAGTGGGTTGTAGTGCAAAGGTGTGCGTGCAATAGCCGGGTTCCTTTTACAATTAACGCCCAATTTATTTTACTTACAATTTTATGATGTGCATTCTGTTAATTTGGTGTGTGCAATGGTCAGTTGATTTTTATTACAATTAAATGTGCGTTATCGTGCAACGTGAGAGAGGAGAAAAGAGAAAAAACCTGGTGATGTGTGGGTCTATTGGCAAAGTCTAATACCACGTCCTCAAAGATGGAATGCGCAATCAACGAAAATCCATAAGAAACTAACAGAAGGTCGACTAACAATAGTCGTCCTTTCGTACAGAAAAAACGGAAACCAACTAACACCTAAACCAAACCAAAAAATGATACGCGTGACCAAAATAAATGAAAAGATGGATGTTTTGGACTTTGTTTTGTATGTTTTGATTTGTTTGGTTTCGTTGTTTTTATTTTGGTTTTTTTTTTCCCATACCATGATGGTATAGTATGGAGATGCTTTGTCTTACGTGCGTTTTTTAAAAACATTAAATGGAAAAATTTTATGAAAATATGATGGGATGGTTGCGTGTTTTATTTGATTTGTTTTCTTTTTTGTTGTGTTTTTTTTTCCTTTCTGTCAAAAAACCAAGAAGTGGATTATTCCCACCATGAAGGCTGAAAACCTTTTTGTTTCAGATTTTTTGGAATTTTTTCAATCATGTTTTGGAATTTTCAAAGGATTTTCAATGATAAGTATATTTTTAGAATATTTTCTCAAAAAAATATTGACATTTTCCAAAACTTTGTCCAAAATGTGAAAGAATATAACTGTGATTAATTGAAATTTTTTCCTTTTTTAGAAATTTTTTTAAATGATTTTTATGTATTTTTCTAGAGTTTTTATGAATTTCTATCATGTTTTGAATGGTTTTGCCAATTTTGATTTTTCAAAAATTATTTAATGGCATTTTTCATCAATAAAATTTTTTTGAATGTGAAAAATGTTTCAACAAATTTCTTAATTTTTTGGCTTTTTTACTGTTTTTTTCAAAATTTTAAATGGTTTTTTATGGATTTAATTATTTTCAAAGGATTTTCGAGATTTTAAAAATGAATACTCGGGTACGCACGTGTGAACAGCAGCGACCTCACACGCCCATGAACAAGTCCGATGTGTGTCCTCGTGCGTGAACACCCGCGAAGACCACAAACACACCGAACACGCACTGAAAACCACACACAATCCCGCACGAACCACGCACGGACACACACACAATCCCGCACAAACCATGCGAACACATGCGAACGGTTGGAATTGAGGTACGGGTAGAGGGGGGGTGTCTACGAGGGTGAATGGGGGAAAGGTGGGAAGGGCGGGCTTAGGAGGGGGTGTAAACTAGGAGGGGGTGGGTTTACAGGAGGGAAGGGGGCTTAGGAAGGGGGTGTGGGGAGAGGGTAAGGGTTATATGGGGAAGGGGGGCTTAGTAAGGGAGGGGGAAAGGGTAGGAATGGGGGGCTTAGGAGGGAGGTGGAAGGTGGAGGAGAGGAGGGCCAAGGAGCTGGTGGAGCAGGCAGCGGCGGAGCTAGCGGCGGCGGCAGTCAAGAAGAAGAAGAAGAAGAAGAAGAAGAAGAAGAAGAAGAAGAAAGCGGAGAAGAAGAAAAAGAAGGGGAGGAAGGAGGAGGAGGAGGAAGAAGAAGAAGCGGGAGGAAGAGAAAAAAGAAGGAGAACAAGAAAAAGAAGGTAGTTGGGGGTGGGGAGGGTCATGGGAACCGGGAGGGAAGGGGGGAGGGGGGTTGGTTTTTTTTAAAAGATAAATCATAAATAAAAGAAAACCATTAAAAAGGGTGGTGCACCCAAGTCCCACGCGCATGCGTGGGGCAAGGGTAAAAAATTTTGTGTAAGCGGTATCAAACGGGGCCAAGCCAGTGGAGGGAGAGTCGCGGGTGCAACACGAGCATTACAGGGTGCGTGAAATTGAAAACGCGGGCGATCACGCGCGAGGCGAGGCGTGCAAGAACACGACGAAACAAAGAAAAAATAATAACGCGCAAACCGTGCATTGGAACGAAATTCCAGAAAAATGAAGAATGGGTCGGGCAACAAGGGAAAGATGATGGAAAAGTGCAACAGGGTGTCCAAGGTGAAATGAGGGCGTTCATATGTGAAAATTTTTAAAAACGACTCTGAAAATACATACAAGGATTAATATCAGAAAATCCGCTCGCCGAAACGTAGAGCGAAAAGAAGAAAAAATGTGCAAAATAACGTGCCCAACAAGCTTATCATGTGGAAACACGATTCCGACTGAGATAGGATGTGTTCACATGGAAAAAACCCCAAAAACAGACTTGAAAAGGGATCCAAAAATTAATACGGGAATAACCAAGTACCAGAACGAAGGGTAGTAAAAGGGAAAAATATCCAAGGGAAGGGGATTCATAGGGCAGTCATATCAAAACTCATGTCCGGGGGGGAATGAGGAGGGGTGCACATCCGAAAAACACAAAAAAGACGCTCGAAAACACATTAAGAAAGTAAATTAAAAATCCAACAAGTAAAATAGGGCGGAGAAAAAAGGAAAAATGTGGGGAAAGGTTGGATGGACACAGCTGTCAAATTGAACTGGAATTCTAGTGAAAATAGGGCATGTTCACATGGAAATTTGTAAAAATGCGCACGAAAATGTCCCAAAAACGTGCAAAAATTAATAATCGATGAACCGTGTATTGGAATGACGGGTGGTAAAAAGAAAAAATTGCAAGGAAAAGGTGTAGAGTAGGGCTACCATATTAGATTGTTGTTCCGAAGCAAAAAGGATGTGTTCACATGGAAACACGTCCAATTGACAAAATTGGTCAAAATTTAATAACTCAAGAACCGTCGAGCGGAACAACGTTTGGTAAAAAGGAAAAATGGTCAGTTCAAAGGGAAAAATAGGGTTGTAAGGTTGGATTTGGGTTCCAATGAATGTAGGATGCATTCACATGAAAAACTTAAACAAGGGATAAAGGGAAATAGAGCAGGAACAGCCCCAAGGTTGGGTTGAAAGTGGACGGGTGGGTGGGGAAGGGACCCCATTAAGGTAAAATCGAGTCATGGCATAGATGCATGATCAAATTGAGGCATATGTAGGGAGTATACATCATAGACGCGCAGGGACGCGTCCCCACACTTAAACCTGAACGGATAGGGTTAGATGCATCAACACAGCCTAGGACTCATCAACCGACTAGATTCTAATATCCCCACACTTAACACATAACATACACTTGCAATCATAAGGGTAGGATTAGAAAAACTTGGCCCGTTTCGCATATGGTCGAAGAAACCATCACTATTATAGAAGGGTTGAAGTCAACTGCAGGAGGTACCACGGCTCGCTCCAGCATTCAGCCAACATGGCAGGGACTATGCAACAGTACCCAGGGAGATAGCTAGTTGATAAAGCCCGCCATCGGGGTAGGTGTCGTTGGTGAAGGATAGTCACTCACCTCACAAGTACTCAGATGGGATGAGAGAACAGTCACTTTCCCCATAACTTACATCACTCGAAGTAATATTGATGGAAACCCAAATCTCACACCCAATTTAGGAATCAACAAGGGGGATGGTGCAGGAGGGAGTATTCCATAGTGCACAGATGATGGTGCATTAGTGTGTCCAACCCTGTGTCAAGATTGTGGGAGAGAAGGAAGGAGTCTCACTTGTAGCTTTCTTGCTTGCACACAATGGGGGAATACACACAAAGGTGGAGGCTGAAAACAGTTTTCCTCTTCTTAGTTGTGTAAGCCAAAAGAACTCAAGTACATAGAAATAGAAGAACCCTATATATGGTTCTCAAACCAAACTCAACTAACTAAGGTAGCATACTAACTGAGCCACGAACTAGAGTAGATAAGGATAGCTGTCATCTAGCTATTATTCATGGACGGTGTACCAACCGCATCTACAACTGACAAGTCGGTGACATAAATGCACAACGGTCACCCTGGCATATCACGAGTGGAGCTCGATATCTCAACACTCCCCCTCGAGCTCAATCCCAATTCCTGCACACCAAGCAGGTCTCTGAACTTGCGCAGCTTGTCTGCGCCCAATGCCTTCGTAAATATGTCAGCTACTTGATCCTCTGTGCTGACATAAACTAGATCAATAAGACCTAGTAAAACCCTCTCCCGCACATAGTGATAATGCACCTCAATGTGCTTTGTTCTAGCATGATAGACTGGGTTATTTGCCAAGTGTATACTGCTCATGTTGTCACAATAAATGACAACTGGCCCATCTGTAGGTTGATGCATATCATAAAGTAGCTTATGCAACCAAGCTACCTCACATGCAGCCATTGCTACACCCCTGTACTCAGCCTCCGTGCTCGACAAGGCAACTGTAGGTTGTTTCTTGCTGCTCCAAGTGACTGCAGCACTCCCAAAAGAGAACACATATCCATTGGTAGTCTATCAGAAATACTACCAGCCCAATCAGCATCAGTGTATCCATGCAACTGTATCTGAACCCCAATCTCATAAAGTAGTCTATACTGCAATGTGGACTTCACATACCTAAGTATACATCTAGCCGCATCCAAATGCGGTTTCCTTGGAGCCTGCATAAACTGACTTACCAATCCAACAGCATAGCTCAAATCTGGCCTGGTAATAGACATATAAATCAAACTTTCTACTATGCGTCTGTACATAGTAGGGTCTTCCAAAAGCTCACCTGCATCTGTGCTCAGCTTCACATTCTACTCCAAAGGAACTGAAATAGGCTTACAGCATGTCCAATCCATACTGCCTCTGCAAGAGCTGTATCCCACTTGGTGATCTAATCACCTCAATGCCCAAGAAATAACGTAGCTCTCCCAAATCCTTCATCTCAAACTTCTGCTTCAATAGCATTTTCACATGAAGGATATCTTCATCACTGTCACCTGTCATAATCAAATCATCAACATAAATGACAAGTAGCATAATACCTCTCTCTGTTTTTCTCACATAAAGTGAGAAATCTGCCTTGGAAATCTGAAAGCCAATAGTGACAAGATACTGTCCTATCTTGTCAGACCATGCTCTAGGTCCTTGCTTCAAGCCATACAATGCTTTCTTCAACCTGCAAACAAACTCAGGATGAACAGCATGCACATAACCTGGTGGCTGCTCCATATATACCTCTAACAACTAATTGGCCACATGGAAGTGTATTCGCTTATTAGAACTCAAACAAGGTGTTTAGACCTTGATGGAGGTATTTGGACCTCCATAACGGCTATATAAAAGGATATTCGAGAAGTACTAGGACCTAAATGGGCTCAATATACACTAGCTCTCATGGCTCTAGCTAGGGTTAATATTTTCAAAATAATCACTAGTTGGACCAAGCTTGAGTGTCACATAAATGACATCCCAAAATGGGAGAACAAACCAAAAGCCCAAGTTCATCACTAGAGAAAGACTCACATAAGTATTCATTAAAGCTCTAATATGGATATGATAAAATCTTGACCCAATTAGTTTCCTAATATCTATTACAAATGCCAAGTTATGTATAAATACCTTGGCCTATTTTGAACATAAATGAAAATTTAATTAACCAATATAAAATTTGGGATTTAATTTCAAAATCAAGCTAATCTTATTAATCACAAAAACTCTCATATGCAATATTAAATCTTTAATATCAAGGCAAGCTGCAATATGTATACTAAGGTCCATTAAGATTTACTTGACTAGGTTCTGTCATCATTTTTTAGTTTGGCTAAGCCAATAGATATTCCATGAGCTAGATGTGTTTACACACATGCATTCATGCACACGTGTGTGGGTGCACACACACACACACACACCCTAGTGCCCTACATTTCCATGTCTTATAACACTTTGGCTTGATTGGATATGGTTAACCTGGAGTAGCATCTCTCCATCTTGCAAACTCCCTTTGCTTTGCATGGTTACATGAAAAAAGAGGGTTATGCAATGACACACTTGGGCCTAAGAAAATTATGCCCCAATAGCTAACCCGTCAATATAAGAGATTGCCTTACTCAAGCCTAAGGACTTCCTCTATAGTCATGATGACTCAAATAGTTAATCAAATTATTGTCAACCACACCAACAGTTTAATTATTGGTATGGGTTTGCATTTTTTCTCATGAGACATTAAATGTAGAGACAATTCCAAAGTTAAGTAATTTTCTTGCTTTTGTGCAGGCATTAGCTATTTTTGGTAGTCTATAACATTGTGTCTCTCATAATGTCAACCTAGATTGCACCTTGTGCATCTTCAACACCATGCCTCTTGTAACATTAACCTAGAGTGTGGCTCGTCCATTAGTGTTAGCTACTATTGGTTGCAATATTTAAATCAAAGAGCCTTGCTAGTTCCTATGTCAACATTTTATGCACTTGAATATACCTCAGGAAAAGTGTTGGACACTCTAACATTGTGCCTCAGTTACTCTTATTTTAAGGGATTGAATTTTCTACTTGTAGGTGCTAGCCTTTGCTTTCTCATGGTATGCTATGTCAAACTTCATAGGACAACAAAATAGTTGCTCCATTACATGAAGGCATTATTAGACTCTTTACTCAATAATGAGATCCCACTTTGCCTTGGAAACTTGATCTTGGAATTAGCATTCCAGTGTTGGCATATGCATAATAATATTGATTCTATTTGTCACTTTGCCCACTTTAACCCCATTTTGCCACACGAACTACTAATGTTGGGACTCACAAGCTAGTGCTAAAAGAAAGGTGCATGCCTTTGAGGTAGTTTGGTTGATACGAGTGGAGCTCATATGATTCATAATGAGTTTGAGGTCTTTTTTTGGCCTTTTAGTAATAGGAGAGAGAGTGCACTCCGTTGAAACATGGATCTAGGACATGGCAATGCGGAAGCTAAGGAGGTTGAAATATGAAGACCAAACTCATGAAGACATAGACAAAGACAAGATCAACTGTCACACAAGTGAATTAGGTTCCAAGATTGAGACTTGGACTCATAAACACAATCTTGTGTGTGGACAATGACAAAAAACACTTTACTGAAAAGAAAAGATTACTATCATTACTTGAAAAAAAGGAAGCAAGTACAATGCTTTATTAGGAAAGTCTAGGCAGCACATCCTCCTACTGTGCTTGTGGGATTCTTGTCCTGATCCCTCACTGCTCCATCCAAAGAGACTGAAGTAGGTGTGATTGCAAACATCTCAACACCCCTCCTCAATCACAACCGAAATTACAAAGTGTGTAGAGGCTTTAATGAGCACCACCTGCAAAGTGTGGGTATACCACATACATGGTAAACACTAGAGGCTATCGCAGAAAAGGCTAAGTGTGGGTACCACAAACATGGTGGACATCCAAAGGCGGTAATAGGGGCCTCACAAAGTGTACAGAGTCTATAGTACAAGGCTACATGAGGAGTTTACAAGCTTATGTCAGAAGCATTTAGGGCTAGGCAATACAAGGCTTAAAAAGTCTATCAAAATAGGAGTAGAAGGACTGATGGGGCTTGTTCTTCTCCTGGTGGTCTTCTTCTTCTTCTTCTTCTTCTTCTTCTTCTTCTTCTTCTTCTTTAACAACAACAAGATAGGCCTTTTGAGACCTCTTCCTAGCATGACATAATTTCTCTGTGTGCCCAATCCTTTTGCAAAAGTCGCATACCAAATGCTCGTTCTTGCCCTTGTACCTATTGCCAACATACATCATTTGTTCATCTTTAGGTATGCTTGGTTCTTCCTTTGACATTATCTTCTTTTCCTCCTCTAGCAAAGAAGCTTTAATCTCAACCAATTTAGGGTTTGACATGTTGATTAAAGTGGTTGAAACATTGTCATAATCAGGATGCAAACTTTTTAGCAAGACACCAATACAAATATCTTCATCCATTTTCAGATTTATTCTTGCAAGCTGGGTTAGGATACTTTCCATGTAATTCAAATGGGATGCCAGGGATGTATGAGACTTCATATCAAATCAAAAAAATTCAATCAGTAAACCATACTTAGATGACTTGACTGTGCACAAAACAAAGTATCCAATCTATCCCAAGTGTCATGGGACGTGTCACAAGCATCAACATGATGGATGTAGCTATCATCCAACTCCAATTTGATAATGTCCTGTGGTTTTTCATCAGCTTTCTACCAGGTATCTGCTAGGGTAGCATCTCGAAGCTTCTTCTCTTGTCCATTGGTGATGGCCCAAGGGCCCTTCTTCATCAGGATAAGCTTGATGTGGGTTTGCCAAGTGTGAAACCTAACTCCTTTGAAGCGAGCTATTGAAGAGTCCTTTCCCATGTTGGATAGCTGGAGCACTAGCAAATCAACTCCAAAAATATCAAATTTTGAGCAACAAAAGAGTTGGTTGTGTCACAAGACACAAGTGCTAAGAGCACTAGATGAGTGTCAATGGACACTATCTGTATCTTCTTCCTTGAGTCTTTCAAATATGCAAAATCCTTCAAGATCTTCCAAATCCAAATCTTTCCCTCCTTGATTTGATGCTGGGACTTCATATTAGAGTGGCCTTGGCCTGTTTAAGTGGCAGGAGAGAGAAAATGAAGAAATACTTGAGATTTAGGTCAATAGTCTATGGAATCTCTGCAATTAGGGTTCTGACCCGACTGGTTTTTGATTCAATGCAGCTCATATATGCAGCTATAGTGCAAATCGTTTGGTATGGAGTAAGTTTACAAGGTAGGCTTCAGCCTTAAGACTGCAAGGTAGATCTCGGCATGTGCTAGCCGCCCCAACTGTACAACCACAACAGGGCGCAGGTCTAACAACGATGTCGAATTTCCAAAACGTTGGACATATAGATTAGTAATGTCATACTATAATGTGGAACATGGAAGTGACCTGAGTAGGGGAACAGATCCCTAGAAGAAGGCAAGTTAAGATATGGCTTCACTGAAGAAGGTAGAGTGAGAATGGGGCTGGAAGTTAAGTCATGAGCTGACCAAAAGTGAAGATGAGTTGAGTTGAAGCCCCGACTGGGGTCTTATACCATGTTGAAACATGGATCTAGGACATGGCAATGTAGAAGCTATGGAGGTTGAAAGTGTTGAGATATTTGCAATCACACCTACTTTAGTCTCTTTAGATGGAGTAGTGAGGGCTCAGGACAAGACTCCCATAAGCACAGAAGGAAGATGTGCTACCTAGACTTTCCTATAAAGCATTGTACTTGCTTGTCATTTTCATGTGAGATGAATACAATGTCATTGTCAATCTTATACACAAGAATGTGTTTATAAGTCCAAGTCTTGATCTTGGAACCTAATTCACTTGTGTAATAGGTCAAGTCCTTGTCTTTGTCTATGTCATCATTATCTTAATCTTCATCTTTCATCCACC
This sequence comes from Lygodium microphyllum, assembly GCF_053477565.2. Classification (NCBI taxonomy): domain Eukaryota; kingdom Viridiplantae; phylum Streptophyta; class Polypodiopsida; order Schizaeales; family Lygodiaceae; genus Lygodium; species Lygodium microphyllum. The sequence continues at coordinate 111,486,781 of NC_141135.1, forward strand.
ATAGCATCTGCCATGCTCTAGATCCTGCATCTTTTACATGGTATCAGAGCACGGATGGGCATGGCAGTGCCTCTCCGGTCTCTTCTCACCTCTTATCATCTCTGCCCAACTCACATCTAGCTCAGGACTTCATTTTTTCAACTTCATCTTCAGTCAAGCTTGTGGCAGCCATAACCAGACAGAACCTACTATTCTTAGAGTTTGTTGATCTTCTTCTACAAGCCACATCTTAAATCAATTTCTTCTAGAGATATCTCCCCCAGGTTAGGCACTCCTCCTCATCACCTAAGAAGCTGACATTAGCTTGTGTATGTCCTGGCATTGCAAGAAAACTAGCTCACATGCAAAAAACGACGCAGTCTAATTCGTACGCTCTACATAGTCACCACGTCTCGCGATCGTGCCTAGGTTCATAGTGCTTTGGAAGCTCATTAACCAAGCTTCATTCTCATATAAACATTTCTTGAAATGGTTGAGTAAACAATGCACACTAAGTAAAAAACCAGGCTGCTCTCTAAAACCCTAACACAGTCCACCATAGCCAAGAATACTCAAGCTTTTTCCTCTTCTTCATTTTCTCTCTCCTACCACTTGGATTAAGACTTTGTCACTCTGGTTTACTAACCCATTGAAGACTCCAACAAGATTTATCCTCAAACCATTCAGGAGGGAATATTTTGGAGTTTTTTTTTGCAAATCATCTTTTGAAGCATAGCCCCCGTCATAAGCTTGTTTTTTCCATCTTGTCACTCAAATCTACTACCAAGCCAGACTAGCATCAAATCAAGGAGGGGATTCTGGAAGATTTGGAGCTAACTGGAGCTGATTTCTGAAAATTCTTAAAGATCTCAAGTCCAACAAGGCAAGCAACACTCAGTTTGTCATAACTAGTATCTCTTGATACTACTCATCTAGTGTCTCTTGATACTTGTGCTTGTTAGCACATTCAAGATCAATTCTTCTACTAAGAATTTTGGAGCTGATTTGTTGTTGTCCCTGCAAATCCAACATGGGAAAAGACTCTACAAGAGCTCGCTTCAAAGGAGTCGGGTTTCACACTTGGCAAACCCGCATCAAACTCATCCTGATGGAGAAGGGCCTATGAGCCATTGCCGTTGGAAAAGAAAAGAAGCCTCGTGATGCAGACCTGGCAGTCACTTGGCAAAAGAATGATGATTAGGCTCAGACCATTATCAAACTAGAGCTAGATGACAAATATATCCACCATGTGGATAACTGTAATACTTCATAGGATACATGGAAGAGACTTGACACCTTGTTTGGTACACATTCTAAGTCATCAAAGTATGGTCTCTTGATTGAATTTTTCAGGCTTGACATGAAGTCCAACACATCACTTGCCACACATCTAAATTACATGGAAGGACTTCTAGCCCAACTTGCAAGAATCAACATTAAAACAAAAGAAGATGTTTGCATTGGTGTTTTGCTTAAAAGTTTACCTCCTGAATATAATAATGTGTTAACAACTCTAATCAATATGCCAAACCTTGAGCTTGTTGATATCCAGGCATCATTGTTAGAGAAGGAAAAGAAGCTAAAAACTAAGGAAGAACCAAGCACCTCTTGATATGAACAAGCATTATATGTTGGAAACATGTACAAAGGCAAGAATGACCAGCTTTTCTGTGATTTTTGCAAAAGGATCGGACATACCGAGAAGTTCTACCACACCAAAAAAAGGTCCCAGAAGGCCTATCTTTCTACAGTTAAAGAAGAAGAAGACCATGGAGCAAAGGAAGAAGAAGAAGAAGAAAAAGACCACCAGGAGAAGGACAAGCCTCATCAGCCCTTCTATTCTCATAGACTTTTTTAGCCTTGTATTGCCTAGCCATGATGCTTCTGACATAGGCTTGTAAACTCCTCATGTAGCCTTGTACTACAGCCTTTGTACACTTTGTGAGGCCCCTGTTATAGCCTCTGGATGTCCACCATGTTTGTGGTACCCACATTTAGCCTTATCTGCGACAGCCTCTTGTGTTTTGCCATGTCTATGGTGTGCCCACACTTTGCAGGTGTTGCTTTCACTAAAGCCTCTACATGCTTTGTACTTCTGGTTATGATTGAGGAGGGGTGTTGAGATATTTGCAATCACACCTATTTCAGTCTCTTTAGATGGATCAGTGAGGGCTTAGGACAAGAATCCCATAAGCACAGAAGGAGGATGTGTTACCTAGACTTTCCTATAAAGCATTGTACTTGCTTGTCATTTTCATGTGAGATGAATATAATGTCATTGACAGTCTTATACACAAGAATGTGTTTATGAGTCCAAGTCTCAATCTTGGAACCTAATTCACTTGTGTAATAGGTCAAGTCCTTGTCTTTGTCTATGTCATCGTGATCTTAATCTTCATCTTTCATCCATCATAGCATCTAACATGCTCTAGATCCCGCATCTTTTACAAAAAGATGAAGACCAAACTCATGAAGACATACACAAAGACAAGACCAACTGTCACACAAGTGAATTAGGTTCCAAGATTGAGACTTGGACTCATAAACACAATCTTGTATGTGGACAATGACACAAACACTTTACTGGAAAGAAAAGAGTACTATCATTACTTGAAAAAAAGGAAGCAAGTATAATGTTTTATAGGAAAGTCTAGGCAACACATCCTCCTACTGTGCGTATGGGATTCTTGTCCTGAGCCCTCACTGCTCCATCTAAAGAGACTGAAGTAGGTGTGATTGCAAACATCTCAACACACTCCACCAATGAGGAAAAGGCTTATGTTACATAACTTTTTTTCCAAAAATATTTTTGATATTTTTGTAAAATAATTATGGTATTTTTGAAATGGTTATTTTAATTAAAATTGTATGGTGATTGTCACTTTCCAATAGTAAAGTAGATCAATTGTCAATTCCACTGAGATGGGTTGGAGTAATTGTCACTTCCCAATAGTAATATTTTGCAGTTGTATTTCAACCATTTCTCTTATCAAGGTGAAAAGGAGGCGGAATCCTTTTGTTTGAAATCTTTCAATGTTCATTATCTCTTCTCTTCCCTTCACTCAACAACCCTGGGAGTTCCTCTTTGTTTTCTCTCCACTTTGTCACACATTTCTACTCTCCATCTTCCTACTATTGACCATAACAAAGGAAAGTTGGAGAATCATGTAGCAAAAAAAGTGAAGCAGATGCTTGACTACCAATCCTTTCTTATCATGTTGAAAGGGCATGATAATGGATTTTAGGCTCAGTGGCTCCAAGAGGACAATCAAAGAAGGGTGCATGCAACATGCTTTCATGCATAAATAGCTCCACCTTAAGCCCAATGCCTCCAATCTCCCTCTACATAGACCCAATACTTAGTGCAATTTGGTTGCATTTACTTTTTGGTGTGAATGACGATTCATATTTCTTATTCATCTTGTAACTGATAAGACCACTTGATGTTAATAGACTTGTATCCATCAAGTCTCATAGAATGGTAGCCAATAGACTTGTATCCATCAAGTCTCATAGAATGGTAGCCAATAGAATGTATGGTACAAGTTCTAGATGCCATCCACACCTCCCTTGGTAATGAGCTATACAAGGGGAGGAGTAAAGCAACACTAGCTGAGAGGGGCATATTCTTTTACAATATTTTTAATGTACCACCTTCCTCCAATGAGTAATGGGAAACCTTGTTTAATCTTCCCCTGGAAAATTATAAGAGCAAAGAGTGGTTACTAGCAGATTCAAGTATAAGTGAGAGTTACAAGAGCAAACGTTTTCATGAGGTGTGGAAATGCTTAAAGCCCAACATTTCCAGTAGGCAAAGCAAACTTTTGTGCCTATAGCCATTTTTGTTCTTTTCTAGCACTAAAGTGTGGGCCTCAAGAACCATGTTACTACTGACATACCCAATTGCAAATAGCATCCTAGACATGTTACTACTGACATACCCAATTGCAAATAGCATCCTAGAGTTTGTGGATGCAAGCTAGGATACAAAGGTACAAGATGAAATCTCCTACAAGGTGCAATTAGATCCTGTTGTTTGCAAGTATATGATTGCCACTCAAAACTTTATCATGACATTCTCTTATAGAAGATGACACCATATTTGTAGGAAGTTGGTGCTACTAGACCAATACATGAGGAAGTTTTTTGGAAATTCAATACTAAACATTGATGTTTGGCTAAATGGTGAACTATTGACCATTATGAAGCTAGGTCAACATGCACATTACGACAATTGAGGAGGGACCTTCACAATGAAGTCATCCAACTTCCTACTTCATTTAACTTCTATGTTAATGATAAGAAGATGGATTGTTATTTGCATTGCTTGTTTTGCTTTACATTCACACTCTAGCAAAGGATTTGTTTGCATCACATTATTTCTAAATACTCTCTCTTGATGTTTGCCAAGACCCAACGATAAGTGAAAATAGTATTACATGCAAAGAAATAACAAACAATATCATGCATCTGTGTTAGAAAGCCATTAGTTCAACTTACACACTTGTATTAGTAGAGGCCATTATATATGCCTTTTCTACATAAGAAACACAAACATATATATATATATATATATATATATTCTCATTATAGTATAAAATTATACAATGTGATGAATGGATGAGCCATTACAAAATTACAAGTCTCCTTGAGGGTAGGGGCTAAGAGATCAAGTGTGGGGGTGGCTACAGCCTGTGTGATGAGATTGTCGTGCATGAAAGGGTTGGATTTGGGATTGGTGATGAGATTAGGGCTTGGTTTGGGATTGGGAGATCTAATGTGCATGATTACATTCTCCATATCATGCCACAAATCTTCTAAGCTTCTCCCTCTCCACCTCTTGTGGTGTTCATCAATGATTGTGATTCGCTCTCCATAGCTACCCTTGATTGTACCCATTCTTCTTCTCCCATATCAACTTTAAATTGCCATGGCATGTTCATACTCATGCATGGCCGCTAAATGAGCTTTCTCAACTTGGCACCACATCTGCATGCTCTCTCTCTCTCTCCCTCCCTCCCTCTGCCCCCTCTCTCTCTCTCTCTCTCTCTCTCTCTCTCTCTCTCTCTCTCTCTCTCTCTCTCTCTCTCTCTCTCTCTCTCTCTCTCTCTCTCTCTCCTCATCCACCCCCTCCTCATGGCATTGGGCAATGTGAGCTACAGTGAATTGACTCTCTCCTTGTTTTTTATCAATGATAGTTCTTGGTTTTCTTTTTTAAGAATACATCCTTGCAACTAGGTCTTGGTCTACAACAATGACTTCCTTTGTATTGTGATAAAATACCTTGGTCCAAGGAGGATCTCCCAATCTTAAATAAAGCCCTCAATAAATTCAAAAACCTCCATGAAGGATGCTTGGGGAGCAAATAATCTCACTCACTATATAGCAAGGAACATCATATTTGGTTTCTATGCCTTGAACTTACTACTTAGCTCTTAACTAACCCCATCTCTCATTTCTTATGAACATCATATTATTTATAGTTAGGGTCCCTAGTTTTTATGGTAGTATGGAAGTTTGTCAATTTGGTCCACCCAGGAATGGAGAAGTACCATTACAAGCAAGGACCAAATACTTAACACATACAAGACACGACAATGGTGCACAAAAAGCAAACAACCTATTAGAAGTTTTCCAGTGGTTTTATAGAGTAATTTAAAATATAATGAGAGTATAAAAAACAAAAAAGACATGCCAAAACTTGAATATAGCCCTTACATTACAAATGGCAAAACAAAAGAGATAAAAAGCTAATAATAATTCACGTGCAAATGAGAAGTTTAACATTGTGTCCAGTGCCTCCCCCCAAACTTTGTCCTTCCTCCTCCTTGCTCTTTTGTCATCCCCATGGTCTTTGACTATGTTGTGTAGCGATCTCCATTGGTTGTAATGAATGTGAGAAGAACCTATTGTGGGGTTTCTTTTTTTGGACTTGCCACATAAGCTCAAAAATCTTAACATGATAACATGCACATGCACACGCATGCGTGCGCGCGTGCGCCCACACACACACACACACACACACACACTCTCTCTCTCTCTCTCTCTCTCTCTCTCTCTCTCTCTCTCTCTCTCTCTCTCTCTCTCTCTCTCTCTCTCTCTCTCTCTCTCTCTCTCTCTCTCTCTCTCTCTCTCTCTCTCTCTCTCTCTCTCTCTCTCTCTCTCTAGGCACCTATTGCCTTGGCTCTTATGCCATGTGACTTCTTAAGACTTAATAGAAGAAGACATTTGAAATTTAAGTTCTAAGGTAGATGTATGGATATACTTGCCACTAAAATTGAAGTTTTAAGATAGATTATGTAAACACTTAGCCTATCATTTGGATTAATGGTATCATAACTTTTGGGCCCTACATTGTTATACCCCCACACACCCATGCGATAGAGAATTGAAGTTTGCATGGCAACTTTGCTTCCCTTGCAATGTAGCTTCGCAGCAAAGCATCCAACACGTGCGAAGCACATAGGTAATGTTAGTATACTCTATTGTACCACAAAGTTTTAAAAGCAAATGGAGATGCTATTGGTGGTAATGAGGATGGCAATATAGATCGTTCTAATATTGAAGTATGTTCATGCATATGAAGAGGTTAGTGGTGCTAGGAGTGTGTGTTGGCTTTTCCTTATAGTTTTGAAGGTTTGGACTTTGTTGCACCTACTTTGTAAGTGCATGAGAGTTTCTAAGAGATACTAAATGTGTGACAAGAGTTGGTATCGGAAAACAACATTGATTGCTTTGATGTGCATGATTGTCTTGTTGATGAAACCAATGAAGAGGATGATTTGTTGGATGTATTATATTATGATACTTTTAGTCTACTAGACTTGTTTGGAGAGTCTAATACTAGTGGCACTTACATGATGATTGGGTCTAATTGGGCTAATGTTGAAGGAATGAGCATAGGATGGATACACTTGATATTTGAGTTGATGCAATGAGCTTTTTGGTCTAGATGAAAATCACTGAGAACATTTCTAAAAAATCTCTAATGAACATGAGAGTTTGGAGATGATGATTTGCAAATGGATATTTATGTAGACTTCTCTAAATGGTCAATTGGTTTAGTAATAAATGAATTTTTGGATGATGTTGGGTAGGACCAATCAAGGTTGTTTTGAGCTATGGATTGCAAAGTTAATACATATGTTGTACACAAACAAAGAATATCCTTATCTTTATGTTGGACATTGGTATATATTAGATAAAATAAAATGTAGATATGGAGGATGAATTATATTACCCAAGAAGGTTATCAATTTGTTATGCTGCTATGGAATCTTATATGATGCCATTTGACCTAGGGGTTGTTGAAAGTATTGTAGATACTTATTTTGGATGTGTAAAGGCTTGTTTTTGCTAATGTTCCTCAATAAATTGTGTTTACATGGTAGAATAAGTACTTGTTTACATTTTGTGTTTTGGATAAGGAGATGGCCAAATGGTGGATGAATATTTGGCATTTGCAACTTTGATTCTAAACATAGAACTTAGCAAGGTGCTATGAGAGTATGGTGGATGGTTGGCAAGTGAACAGGGATGTTTTAATGATAATAAATTGTTGATGCCCAAGACATAGTTTCATGGAAGCTTTCTTTGGGGACTCATCAAATGCATCAAGCATACATGCATTCGCTCTATCTTAGGGTAGTTTCCTATGATAGATATGGTTTCAATATGTGATGAACAGAAGTGGAAGGATGAGAATAGGATCCAACTATGAATGCACTATATCGGGAGAGAAAATGTGTTATCCAAAATAAAAAAGCATGTGATAGTTAGGTTGGTTGCACATTGCCCTAGATGACTGCATAGTGTGAAAAAGTGTCCAAACAACACTTAAACATTGACCACTAACAATGTTACCTCAAAAGTGTATCTAACCCACTAGTTGGGAAGTTAGGAGTGGGGGATAAATGGGAGAAGTTCAAATCTTGCTAGTTGAAGTCATTTTTTAATTAGAAAATTTTTTGTCACCTTTCAACTTGGGTATGGATGTAGGTTTTGGGTAGGGAGATACTAAGGTTGTGTATAACAAGCCTTAGAGTTGGGGATTATAACTAGTTGTAAGATGAATTGGAAAGAGAGTATGTTTTTGAAGGAGAAAGGGAGGAGAAAATTGTTGCAATGGATCATCTCTTATATGTGCATACGCATCACAATTAGGGTGTTTGGTACAAATAGAATAGCAAAGTTGTAGCTAAGCTATGTATAAGCCAAAAGTAAAAGTTTGCGACATGTGTAGTGGGGCAATAGGTTCAAAACTACCATAGCTTGAGATCAAAAGTAAAGATATGAGGATCAAATGTGCAAATAGGAGCTTGCTTATAGGAGGAGCAAAAGAGATAATTACTAAATTTTAAAAAAAACAAGGGAATTATCAGCATTATTGATTGCAACAACTTCATGTTTGTGTCTACCAATATCTTACACCATCTTGGTCACAAATATGCACTTAGATCATGAGAGTAGGTGAAAGGTGGAGCTAGAGTGGAAGCAAGAAAGAAGTAAGAGTTATGGAAGTTCAAGCAAGAGAGAGCAATATGATACATGGCAATTCCAACCATCACAATGTGTGACTTGCCTTCTCTCACTCTATTGTCATAGTAAGAATAAATAATAAAGTGACAATGATGGGCCACCGCCACCTATGGTGTAAAGGTGTGTGGGTGTGGTAAGTACAAGTAAATATAGGTGGCTAGACACATGGAGCCTTTAACCCCCAACAACTTCCCACTTATAGGTGAATGTGCCCAAGTGTAGAGAAAACAAGAAAAATATGGCAAAGTACAAAGTGCACATAAAACTACAACATGATGAAGAATAGACATCATCTCATCCTACACCCACCATCTTCCTAAGAAAGGCATAACATTCCACTGGGAGACTTTTAATGAGTAGATCTATAGGATTCTCATCAATCGATATCTTGATAAGCTCTATTTTCTTATCCTCAACCATCTCTATGATGAAGTGATAATGGATCTCAATATGCTTTGTTTTCATATGAAAGATTGGATTACATGCCAACTAGATGGCACTCATAGAGTTTAAATGCAATGTAGATCAATGTAAGAGATAGTCATACAAAGATCTACAACTAAAATGTCTAATTGTAGAGCCTCCTTGCAAGCATCAATGGCTTCAATGTACTCAGCCTTAGTAGGACAAAGAGTGTATTTTTTCACCTTGGACATTTAAGAAACAACACCTCGAGCAAAGGTGAAGACATAGCCAAAGGTGGTCTTCCTACTATCCACATGTCTTGGCATAATCAGAATCCATGTAGCATATAACTCTATTATCTTGGCCACCATAGAAAATGCACATATTTGCAGTGCCCTTAAGGCATCTCTTGATACCCTTCATAGTGTCCCAATATGACCTACTAGATATAGCCATATAATGAGCTACAACTCCCACTGCAAATGTTATACTAGGTCTAGTGGCTACTATCAAGGCATACATCTAGTTTCCTACTGTGGATGCATATGGAATCTTGTCCATCTTAGTCTTCTCATCATCTAATTAAAGGCAATCTTCTTGACGAACCTTCAAATGAGAAGGTAATGGGTAGCCAATTGACTTACCAACCTGCATATGGAACCACTCAAGGACTTTATAAATGTATTCTTTTTGTGATAAGTAGAGGAGTGCCTTAGAGTGATTGCATGTAATACATGTATTAAGTATATGAGAGGCACGCCCCATGGCCTTCATCTCAAAGCTCTTCTTGAATAGAGTCTTCAAAGCATCTAGGTCATCACGAGCACTCCCAACAATCAACATATCATCACTATATGGCACCAAAATGATAAGGCTACCATCATGGGCCTTCTTCATATAAAGATACAGATCCATATCACTACAAGAGTAACCGCGTGAATGCATAAAGGTAGCAAACTTATGATACCATTCCCTAGGTGCTTGCTTAAGTCCATAAAAACTCTTCCTCAACTTGTATACTAGGTGTTCATTGCTCTTTTCCTCAAAGCCCTTAGGCTACTCCATATAGATGTTCTCATGCAAGTCCCCATGAAGGAAAGCCATTTTTACATCCATTTGATACTACTCCAAATCTATCTGCACAACCAAGGCCAATATCAATTATAGGATAGTCATCTTGACTACTTGAGAGAGTATCTCATCAAAGTCAATTCCCTTCTCTTGCTTAAAACCCTTAGCAACCTATCTAGCCTCAATCTGCTGGCTTAGGTGACCAAGGGTACTCTTCAACTTGTACACCCACTTGTATAGCAATGCACGTTTTTTATTGGGAAAAGGAAATAAATGCCATGTACAATTTTTCTATAGTGAATCATACTCAAACCGCATGGCCCTCTCCCAAGAGTATTATCACCTCTGCACATAGCCTCTTCATAAGTGAGAGGCTCACCAGCATCTATCACCATGACATAATGCATAGAGGGATCAAAATGATTAAGAGGATGTGAGGCTCTAGTGGAGAATCACAAGATTACTTATGGGGCCTATACGACCTGCCAATATCATAATCCAGCATAACAAGTGGATTCTAGACCACTATATCATCAATAGCTATATCAAGCTATCTAATTGGGCTAGTTGTATTATAATAGGAGGCTCCTCCTAAAAGATCACCTTGCATACCTCATCACTTGCTCTAGTCTCATATGCATCATGTCCTCCTGGAAGATAACATCATGGTTGTGGATAACCTTCTAATCCTATGGATTCCAAAGATGATAGCCCATCTCACCTACATCAATATATCTAAGAAAGATGCATTTGAGGGACTTCGAATCCAACTTATTACACTCATTTTTAGGAATATGGTAGAAAGACTCATATCCAAAGGCTTGAAAGTGTGCATATGAGAGAGGTTTACCAAATCATGCCTCCTTTGTAACTCTACCACCAAGAGTAGTGCATGAGAACCTATTAGTATGATGAATGGTAGTAGTAATTGCCTCAACCCGAAGGTATTGTGGTAAGCTTACCTAATTAAGTATACTATGAATTCTTTCTTGAATAGTTGTGAGGTGTCCGCAAGTCTCAATCCATGACACGCCTTTTAGTAGTCCATCAGTAGGATTTTCCAAAAAGCATGCCGCCCGGTGCTCCCTTAGAATATCACGGGGTTTGTCACTTAGGCCCTACTGAGTCTACTTTGCAATGAGAGAGTTCTGGCCAAACTCACGAGATTTTTCACTTAGGCCCTACTGAGTCTACTTCGAAATGGGAGAGTTCCGGCCAAACCCACTAGGATTGACCTAAATTTTTCGGTTCCTAAAATCAGACGGGTCTCCTAGCAGCCAGTTAGCGTCAATGATTTCAAGTTTCCACTTTTATGAGATTACTCAATCTGAAGCGGACTTGCCATTGCACTTGGTTCAAAGAAAATGGAAGACGGAGGAGAGTGTGGTATGTCAACCCTCTTGCCCATAAGGCAAAATCCCATTTGGCCCCCTAAAACAATGCAAGTCCGTTCTACCTAACAACTAGTTGGTCAATTTATTGTCTTCCTATTTCTATTGCCGATTTAAAAAAGCTCCTAGCTAATCGGGACGGGGGTTACGCCCACCCGCTTTCCTTTGATGATGGGATTATCTTTAGTTTTTAAATTACCTACAGTACATTTATTGAAACATATACAACTAGCTTCCTTAATTAGTCTGTTAAATCACATGTTCCTTCATGTAATTTATCTCACAAACATGCATACAATTTAAACACTCATTGAATAAAGAAAACTTCTTTATTATATTGGAAGCTTATTACAATTTCCATCTTTCTGGCCCTCTGGAAGATACACAAAATTCCACGAGGGTATTCTACCCACCAAGATTCTACCCTTATAACTAGTATTTAGGGTTCTAGGATCCCATCCTGGGTCACGAAGGGGCTCGATAGATTCTAGGAACAATGCATGATTTACAGCTAGAGCCCCCCCCCTCACACCCACATTTCCTACTGTCGAGACTATCCCTATTGACAGACCTTTCGCTATCGGAGCTGGGTCTAAGCCTCTCAAAGTGATAATCATGACCCCCTTGGAGTAGGTCTCCCCGCTAGCTTGGGGATAGCCTAGCGCGATCCTTCCTTTTAGATCTAGATTCTACCAAACACAAACAGTCCTTTCAAACATATATCAAATAATGCAATGACAATCACACCATCGTGCAGCTCACAACTTCACATAGCCAAGGTAGACCTTATCCTAAGGTAACCTTACATTCTAATGAGGATTCTCCTCCCCATAAAGAAGTGTTGAGTACATCTCTTATAACATGTTAAGCAAGGCATGAATTTCTCGTTTGGGCTATCTTACCAACATAAGAGAAATTCTTTGAAGAAATATATTGTGCCAATAACTCAACGAGATGACTTATAGGACTCTTAAATAGACATTCAATTTTCATGACAAGCATTAGTCAACACTTAACCTTGTCGCATTTGACCATAACTATATTGAATGCGCATAAAGACATATGTACAATAACCTTGGTCAATTATTTCTAACATGATTCTATGATTTAGAATCTCAATTAATCTAGTTGCAATTCATTACAAATAATCATTTATACTTATACTAGTATGCTTTCTAGATGAAGTTATCAATTCATGTAAGTGAAAAATATGGAAGCTAATATTTTATGTAATTATTTTATGTAGTGAAATAATAATCTAGTGATGAATAACTTGGTTTGGCAGCATGACAACATTAGGAATTTCGTATTTACTTGCACTTGCATTAGCCACACTCGATGTTCCGTTAGTGGCGGAAACTTTGGCAACCTCGGGCACTCCCGTGTCTCTGGCAATATCTGTTGCTTGACCGGTTGTGGTGATTCCCATGGTCTTTCCACTTTGTGGCTTTGGAGCTATTGTCTACGAGTGGTTCGAGAGATAGGGAAGGCGGATTAGATTTGAGATGAGAGAGCATAAGAGAATATGGCTTAGTTGAAGACCGAGACAGGGGAATTGAGCTAACTTCCTCCCTTGCAACATCTCAGGGTAATCCCTCTCTCTCTCTCTCTCTCAAGCTCCTTCTCACAGCCTCTTGGAGGGGTATCCTTCTAGCTCTCTCTCTTTCTCTAGCTCTCTCTCATAGCCTCTTGGGTCTCCTTGTGTCTCTCTAACTGCTTCTCATGCCTCTTATTTATAGTGAATTAGAGAAGAAGGGTTGTGGCTAAGAAATGGAGCTCTTTGTGAAGGGGATCTTAGAAAAATCAGTGATCTGATGCTCAAATCGTAAATCTGATGGTTCCATTGGCTTTGAAAGGGGGGTAAAACCCTAAGACACATGGTTACAAAGCTTTCAGATCACTCCTTCTTGTTCTCCCTGTTCAAATTGTTGTTTTCTATCTGTAGACTGCGATTGCAATGCGCGCAATTTCGGTAATTCTTTCTTTTTCATTAAATCTCCAAAATTGGTTGAAAAAAATCACTTGCTTTTTTTGTTTTACATAACATCCTGTTCTAGAAATCTTCCATAGCTTTTTAGGATATTTATAATATCTAAAATATACTAGTGTTGTGCAAAAATCTAATATTTTTGGACCATCCATACTATACATATTAATACTAGTGATTAATATAGCTCATAACTCTCATTCACATTGTAACTTCCATGAATGGTGGCTACAGTCCTTGTTAATCTAAGAAAAATGTCAGATTATGGCTCTTGGTTTTATTTATTTATTTATTTTTAATGTTAGGTAGTTTTTTAACTTTAGTTAGTAACCTTACTAACTTATTAATTGACTAACTAACTTTTGGACTAACTAACTAACTTTTATTGCATGGAAATATTACATCCTCCTCCCCTTAGAAAAATTGAGATGTCCTCATCTCGAGAGAAACTGTGGGTATTGTTGATGAAGAGCATTCTCATCTATCCATGTAGCATCTTTTTCATGATAATCCTTCCACTGGACAAGGTATTCTCTAAGGGTTTTACTCCTCAATTTTCTCTCTCTTACATCAATTACTCTATCAAGCTATAGCTCAAGGGCTCCTTGGCTAGGTATTACAACTTGTTGATCATCAAGGATATGGTTAGGGTTAGCTACGTATGCTTTCAATAAGCTAACATGAAATACATTGTGGCTTTTTATATTCTCAGGGAGTTGTATCTTGTAAGTGCTTGGTCCTAAGGACTTGAGAATCTTATAGGGTCCACAATATCTTGGACTTAGCTTCTTAAATTCTCCTAAAGATAAAGAAATCTTCTTTGGATGGACATGGATGAAGACCATGTCTCCCTCTTTGAAGATTCATTCTTGCGTTTTCAGATCAGCATATGCCTTTTGTCAGTCCTTGGCAGCTTGAATATCCTGTCTGATAATCTTGATTTGATCATCCATTTCTTCTAACATTTTTCTCGAAGCCTCTACCCTTAGAGTAGGATCGGAAAAGTTAAGTGGCATACGACAATGTTGACCATATAGTGCCTGAAATGGAGTCGTCTAAACATTTTGATGATAGGAGGCATTATAAGTGAATTCCACTAAGGATAGATACTAAATCCACCTCTTAGGTTCCTTGCTGCAATATGTGCGCAGAATATCCTGAATCACTTGATTAACTTGTGCTGTTTGCCCATCAATTTGTGGATGATAAACATTACAGAAACAAAGTTGGGTTCCAATGGCTTCAAATAAACTCCTCCAAAAATGTAATGTGAAAAGAGAATCACAATAACTAATGATCCTTCTAGGTAACCCATGTAACCTAAAAATCTCTTATATAAAAATTCTAGCAATATCTAAAGCTTTGTAATTGGTTTTTGTTGGAATAAGATGAGTGATCTTTGTTAGCATGTCTACTATCACCATTATTGAGTTATATCCTCCTTGTACAGAAGGTGACCCAACTACAAAGTCCATGCTAATAAATTTCCATTTCATTTGGAAAATGTTAAGTGGCTAGAGTTTTCGTGGTAACTTGACACATTCAAATTTTACCCTTTGGCAATTTAGACATTCAATGACATACTTAAGTACATCACCCTTGAGTTTTTGCCAGTAATAGCTTTTCCTGACAACATTAAGGGTTTTTGCGTACCCCGGGTGTCCTGAAAAAGGAGAATCATGTGCTTCCCAAAGTATCCTTCTCTTGAGAGTCTGACTTGAAGGAATGCATAGTCTCATTCTAAAATAAAGAAGTCCTTCATCTTCATCTGTAGAGAATTCTTGATACTTAGTCTTGAGTTTGGGATATTGTTCCTTATTCTGAACCTCCCAAAACAATTGTTCATAGTCTAGGTCCTTATTTGCTTCGTCCTTAGTCAACTCGATGATATGATTAGTTGGCATTGATACCGTTGTAGCTAGAGTTTCTACCCTAGATGGTTCTTCAGTTATAAGAGCATTAAGGAAGGCTTTATGGCTAAGGGCATCTACTACTACATTTTCTATACCAAGTCTGAACTTAATTTCAAAGTCATACTCTTGTAGAATTTCAACCCACCGTCGTTGCCTCATATTAAGATCAGGTTGAGTAAAAATCCACTTAAGACTTTTATGATCTGTGACTAGGGAAAACTTATTTCCAAGCAAGTAATGTCTCCATAATTTGAGAGTATGAATCACAACTAACAACTCCGGGTCGTGAGTAGCATATCTCTTCTCATGGGTTTTCAATTTTCTTGAAGAGTAAGCTATAGGATGTTCTTCTTGCATTAGTACACATCCCATTGCAAGAGAGCTGGCATCTGTGACAACTTCAAATTCCTTGCTTAAGTCAGATAGCCTTAAAATAGGAGCAGTTACCAAACTATGCTTTAGTTGCTCAAAGCTAGATTGTTCAATTGGCGTCCAGTTAATGGCAACTTTCTTTTTGAGTAGGTCTGTAAGAGGTGCTGCAATTTGGGCATAGTTTCTGATGAATACCCTATGCCATCCTGTTAGACCTAGAAAACTTCTCACTTCCTTGATAATGGTTGGGATTGGCCAATCTTGAACATCTTTGACCTTGGCACGATCTACTGATATACCTTTAGTGGACACTATGAATCCCAAGTACTCAATCTTCCTTTTGAAGAAGGCACACTTCTTCTTCTTGGCATACAACTTGTGTGTTCTCATTGTCTCTAGGACAATGTGAAGATGTGGTTCATGATCTTCTTCCTCCTAAGAATAAGTTAGGACATCATCAAAGAATACAAGAATAAAATCATCAAGATGAGGTCTGAAAATGTCTTGTATTAACCTGTTGAAGGTAGCTGGAGCATTTGTCAACCCAAATGACATCACGATGAATTCGAAATGACCGTATCTTTTGTTGAAGGCGGTCTTTGGAATATCTTCATTCTTGACTCTAATCTGATAATATCATGATCGTAGATCAATCTTAGAAAATATATTTGCTCCTTGTAGACGATCAAGAACCTCATCTATCCTCGGGATCGGATACTTATTCTTTATTGTTACCTGGTTTAGCCCTCGGTAGTCGATACAGAGTTCCATCTTTCTTCTTTTGGAATAATATTGGGGCTCCCCATGGTGAATTACTTGACCGAATATACCCCTGTTCTAGTAGCTCCTTGAGTTTCTCTTTTAGTTCGATGGCTTTAGGAATAGACGTTATGTAAGGTCTCTTTGCCACTGGAGTGGCTCTTGAAACAAGTTTGATCTCATGATCAACTTCTCTTTCCGGAGGTAACTCAGTTAGCTCTTCAGGAAATATTTTGATGTACTATTTTAACTAAGAAGGTTCTTCTTTTGTTTGACCATCTTGATTTATCTTGTTAAGCTTGATCAAGTAAATAGGTAATCCCTTTTTCAAGCCTTTCACAATTTGAGAAGCTTTTGCTAATTGTACTTTAGGTTTTCCTATTTCGCCTTGCATAGTTGCTATTTCACCATTCAAATCTTGGAATGTGACTTGACCTTTTCCATAATGGATATGAGCATAATTGGGAATCAACCAATCCATTCCCAATAAACATTCATAGGCTCCTAAGTTTATTACTCTGAACCTCATACTTGAAAGGTTTTCTCCTAGGTTAAACTCTAAGTTGGCAGCTTGCTGTGTAGAAAGTACTTCCTTTCCATTTGCTAATTCCACAAGTAGTTTTGATGCATTTATTGTATCTATTCCTAACTTCTTAGCACACTTGGGTGAAATAAATCAGTGTGTACTTTCACAGTCAATCAAAACTTTAAATGATTTACTTGTGACTAGCTGGTGTCTGTATTACCGAATATTGACGATCTGGACCTTTCTTGTGGAATGCAACATGAACAGTTGCTCTTTCAACATCTTCTTTCATAGTAGGGTCTTCCTCCCTATTAGTCTCTTTTAGGGTAATATTTGATGTTCTTCCTCTTGCCATAGCTACTTGACCACGGCCTTGGGTAGTTCTGCCTTGACCTTGAAATTGGTCTTGGCGATGGTTTCCACCAAGCTTTGGACAAGTCTCTCCTGAAATGTCATGTCTCATTATAGTGAAAGCACTTAATACCATTCCTATTGCCCTGGGTAGGAATGAAATTTCCAATTGCATTGGATTTTTCCTTTTTCTTTTGACCTTGGTAAAATTAGCCTTGGGCTCTTTTTACTTGATCTTTCAATCCTCCTTTCTTCTAGTTATTGTAGCTCCAAAACTTATTATTGTTAGGCTTTGTTTATACTTCCCGCACAATAAGAGCAGCTCGAATCAAAGCATCCTGGAGGTCTATTGGGTGCATTGATTCCAAATGAGTGTTCAGAGGATAATTTAGCCCATTGCAAAACTTGGACACTTGTTGAACAATATCCACGAGGGGTTGCATATTTAAAAAGAGAAACAAACTTGGAGTAATATGCTTTCAAGGTCAGTCCCATTTGCTTCAAATTAAAGAACTCGTTCATCTTCTGGGTGTGATAAGCTGGAGGTAAATATCTTTCTCTTACAACTTCTTTCAGCAAATCCCAAGTAATGGTATTTTTAGGGACACCTTGATCTCGGCACTATTGCTTCCACCAAAGTTGAGCTTCACCAATTAATTTTAGCTTAGCTATCATGGCTTGGTTGGCTGGGATAGTTCCAACAGTAGTAAAATAATCTTCCATGGACTTGATCCAAATCTCTACATCGGCTTCCACATTCTCGCCTTTCTTGTCAAATTTTGGAGGTTTGACTTGCTTCAAAAGATTCCTTTTCTCTTGAGCTTCGTTGGGAATTATTGTGGGTGCAAGATTCTGGGAAATTTTCAACAATTTCCAAGTTAAATTTTACGAAATTTATATAGTGTCAATATTAGAGTTCAATACTCAAATTATTTCTCGCTTAGTTTATTGAAACAATTTTCAAATAAAACTCTCTCTCCATTGCTAAAGTTAAACCACAATTTCAAAGGTTTCAAGGGAAAATAAGGTTGCATTATTTCTTTGATTGATAAAGTATCAATCAATCTTTATTACAACCATGTACAAGGTAATCAGTTGGAAAGAAATACATTATTCAGATAGCTCGTGGGCTCATCTTATTTTCTTCTAGAAAAGGATTCCCTACTACAATCTAAGCATGATACTCTGATACATCCTTTATGAAGTAACTTAGATTCGGAGAGTATATATCTAAGAATTTGTATTTTTGAAGGAGTTCAGGAAATCTGTCATTTTTGTAGTTGCGGTGGCTAGACCGACCTACGACTTTTATTCTGTCAGCTGGAAAGATCTTCATAACTTCCTCATAGATATACTGGTTTAGTTTGATATTCTTGCCTCTAGTATACAGGGTTGAGTTTACAATGGCCTCATGAAATAGATAGATCTTGACAACTTTAAGATCTTCCATCCATTTTACCCTTTTTAGATTATTCTGAAGATAAGCTAGACAGCTTACATCGATATAGTAATATCCTCTGCTAATCATCCACCGTCTTTCATCATATAGAGGCGAGGGGTTGTACAACTGATCTAGTACCCGCATCATCTGAATTCTCTAGGTAAAACTGTTGAGATGGCAAGCTCAACACATGCAGAGATTGATGATGGACCACCTGGCTAGATGAGTCTGCACGTCTACACTTAGCACATTGGTGGTCATTATGATACTCACATGGTCACTGACTTATCACTTATTATATTTAGTTTATTACACCTATCTATAGCTGACAAAGACATAGCGCCAGTCGATTAGTGTAGTCGGTTATGCACTGTTTGACTTAAAAGGCCACTTTCCTTTATGTTGTATCTTATTTATACTTTGTGTACATTGTATAATGTGTGGAAGAAGACAAAAAATCAGCAAGAAAACATTTTGGCCTCGATCTCTCTTCTTGTGTTCTTGAGTGAGCTTCCTCTTGTGTATATAGTATGTGTTTGGTGCAACAACTCAAGCACATCCCCCCATCACGCGATTCTTGACATGGTATCAGAGCCGCGCCACTGAGAGAGGCTGATTTTGAAGGCTGAAGTGAAGGAGAAGAAGCAAGGTTCGAGCAAGCAAGAAACGAGTAAGAATCTCTCCCATTCTTCCACTCTCTCTCTTAGATAGTGTCAGTGGAGGCAACGGAAGCAGGGTTGAGCAAAAATCTCAGATTCCTGTGAGATTTGGTGTGCGAGTAGATCACTGTATATTTTGTAGATAGGCCCTTTAGGACTTTCCCATAGTTATTTTGGGCGTCTGAGGCCATTTCAAGCCTCGTTTTAGAGCCGCAAGGTTACGGACAGCGGTTTCAGGGTACACTATGATTTCAGCTGTATTGACCGAAAGTGGGTGCGCATGTTATAGATTGCAAATCTGTAATTTTTGAGGTTTTTGTAGGAAGCAAACATAAGGTTTATCTACAAACAGGTTGCAGATTACAT
Organism: Lygodium microphyllum; assembly: GCF_053477565.2. Taxonomy (NCBI): domain Eukaryota; kingdom Viridiplantae; phylum Streptophyta; class Polypodiopsida; order Schizaeales; family Lygodiaceae; genus Lygodium; species Lygodium microphyllum. The sequence continues at coordinate 111,506,539 of NC_141135.1, forward strand.
GTACTATTGAGCCATCAGTGAAAAAGAATTCTTGGTGTATTGCTGTGCACGTGTTGTGAAAGATTGCAAAAGACTAGCTTGCTATGTTGTATCCTTGTTTTTGATAATGGTAGAGAACAGTGGAAATCCCATTATTGAGAAGCTCGACAAGAACAACTACCCTTCATGGAAGTTCCGTGTGACGAACTTCCTTATTGGAAAGGGCCTTTATGAGTTTGTCTCAAGTGAAGAAAAGGAGCCAGAGCTGGGTATCCCTCCGACTGCAGATGAGTTAAAAGCATGGAAAGAGTGGAATGCAAAAGACAAAAAGGTGATGTACTAGCTATATGCAATCATTGATAATACTATGCTAGGATATATCAGGAATGCAGAAACTTCACGTGTAGCTTGGACAATTTTTGAGAGCATGTTTTCAGTAAATACAAAGGCACGAAAGATTCAACTCAAGCAAGAGTTGAATGCCTTGAAGAAAGAAAAAATGTCTGTCAATGAGTATGTGTTGAAGGTAAGAAGCATTGCAGATGCCTTAGCAGCAATTGATGTAATGTCGGATGATGATGATTTGGTTTCATCCACTCTGAGTGGCCTTAACAATGAGAAGGCATGGAAATCATTTGTTACTTCAGTATACGTACGGAAGCCATTTCCAAATTTTGATGAGCTGATCTCTCTCATGATAACTGAAGAGATCAATATGCAGGGTGATTCGTCTATAAGAAATGGTGAACATGTCCAAGCATTTTACTCAAGTTCAAGAAGGGGACATGGAAGATCCTCTTCGAGAGGCCATGGTATGGGATGTGCTGGCAATAACTAGCAAAATAGGTTCAATCAACAGTTTGGTGAAATGCAGGTTTCTGGAGGCAGAGGAAACTTTAGAGGCAGGGGGAGCTCTAGAGGAAGAGGTGGATGGCAGAATAGAGGTTCTGGAAATTATGCTATTGTTTGTCATTATTGTGGCAAAACAGGCCATATTGCAGCCCATTGCTATGCAAAGAAGGATGATATTCGCAGTGGTAAATTACAGCAAGGAAACTATGCATCGTCTTCACAACAGAATAAAGACAAAAATGAGCATCTGTTTATTATGCAGCATATGATGAATGCAGTTACAGGAAAGGGGACACATGATGATGTATGGTATGTTGATTCAAGTGCATCTAATCATATGACCAGTCATGTTGAATGGTTTGGAAAGATGCAAGACTTACGAAACCCAGGTTATATGCAAACGGGTGATGATTCATGCCATCCAATTTCACACATTGGAAAGGTTCCCTTGTCCTTCTATGATGGCCAGACAAAGAGTCTGATAGATGTATTACATGTGCCATCAATTACAAAGAATCTAGTATCTATTGGCCAAATGGTAGAGCAGGGATTGCAGGTCCGATTCAATGCAAAAGGTTGTTTTGTAGAAGACTTTAATTATAAGTGTAGGTTGGTCGCAAAAGGAAGTAGAGTTGGCCGAATGTTCACTTTAGATGCTGGAATTCCTGCAATGGATGCTACTATGTATGCTAAAGGAAAAGGAGTAGTTGCAGATCTTGAAATATGGCATAAATGTATTAGACATGCAAATGTACAAAGGCTGAAATTAATGCAGTCCAGAGGATTGGTTACAGGGTTGCCTTCTTTTAGAGTTGCAGAATTGTATAAAGTTTGTGAAGCATGCCAGGTTGGTAAGCAAGCGAGACAACCTTTCTCACATGATAGAGAAGTGAGCAGAAATATACTTGATGTAGTACATATAGATGTTTGGGGGCCTACATAGAATGTATCTCTTGGTGGCAGCAAATACTTTGTCACATTTATTGATGACTGTTCAAGGAAGCTATGGGTATACTTCATGAAGGAAAAGAGAGATGTGTTTGAGCACTTCAAATCTTTTAAGGCAGCTGTTGAAACAGAAACATGCTTAAAAGTGAAGTGCTTGAGATCATATGGAGGGGGAGAGTACCTCTCTAATGAGTTCAGTGGCTTCTTGAGGACTCATGGGATAAAGAGGCAATTTACTTGCAAGTATACCCCACAGCAAAATGGTGTTGCAGAAAGAAAAAACAAGCATATTGCAGAAGTTGCACGGGCATTAATGGCTAAAAAGAATATGCCCAAACATTTTTGGTTTGAGGCTGTCCATACTGCTATCTACATTATGAACAGAACTCCCACGGCTGCAGTTCATGGGATGACTCCCTGAAGAGTGCTTTACTAGCAAGAAGCCCGATGTATCGCACTTGAAGGTATTTGGATGTGTTGCATATGTTCATGTTCTAGATGAGCTACGAAAGAAGCTTTATCCAAAGGCTGAAAAATGTATTTTTATTGGGTACTCTTTAGAGCAAAAAGGATATCACTGTTATAACCCTATCACAAGTGAGTTCAGAGTGAGCAGGGATGTTATCTTTGATGAAATGGAAAGTTGGTATACATCTGCTGGTGATGTTTTGGATGATGATAATGATTAGGACAACTATGTGCAGAAAGATAAACAAGAATCACGAAGTCTTAGTGGACCAGAAACATCATCTGGTACTACACCTATAGTGAGCCCTTGGTGTGGGAGACTAAGGAGTAGCCCCACATCTTCAGGTGGATCTATAAGTGTTGTATGGAAGGACAAAGGAAAGAAGAAAGTGTTGGATGGTAATGATGCATCTACCAGTCATTTGGGATTGGATGGAGATTCTAGTGGTTCAGAGAGTTTGGATGATGAGCTTGGCATTCCTTCAGTCAGGACACCAAGTGTACAGAGAGCTCATAGTAATGTAAAGGCTCCATTGAGTGATCCGGTGGTACGCAAATCTAGCAGGGTTAGATACCTTGTTAAAAGATTTGGTTTTGAAGGTTATGCAACTCACCATTATGCTTATATGGTGAAACGAGTTGAGGATGTTGAGCCCACTTGTTTTGAGGATGTTGTTGGTCATGCTCATTGGGATGCAGCAATGGGTGAGGAGATGGCTACATTAGAAGCCAATAAGACTTGGGATTTGATACCCTTACCTAAGGGTAAGAAAGCTATTGGTTGTAAGTGGGTTTACAAAGTCAAGAATAATGCAAATGGTTCAGTTAGCATGTATAAAGCTAGGCTGGTTGCAAAAGGCTATGCTCAAACATATGGCATAGATTATAAAGAGACATTCAGTCAAGTTGCTAGGATGGCAACTGTTAGATGTGTGATTGCCTTGGCACAGCAGCCAAAGGTTGGAGTTTGCAGCAAATGGATGTTAAGAATGCATTCTTGCATGGTGAATTGCAAGAAGAAGTGTATATGGAGTAGCCAATAGGTTATGAGGATTTAGAGCATCCCACATATGTGTACAGGTTAAAGAAGGCGCTCAATGGGCTGAAGCAAGCACCTAGAGCATGGTCTGACAAGATTGGAGAGTATCTTGTCAATATTGGATTTTGTATTTGTGATGCTAATCACTCACTTTATGTGAGAAAGGGAGATGCAGGGTTGGTCATCATAGTCGTTTATGTGGATGACTTGATTATCACAGGTGACAGTGACAATGGGATTGCTGAAGTTAAGGACTTCTTGAAGGAGAAGTTTGAGATGAAAGATTTGGGTGGAGGTGATTAGATGTGATGAGGGTATATGGCTATCCCAAAGGCAGTTGGATATGTTATCCAAGTATGGTATGACAGCATGTAAGCCTCTTTCAATACCATTGGAGAAAAATGTGAAGTTGAGTGCTGACGTTGGGGATGAGATTGAAGAACCTATTATGTTCAGGAGGATAGAAGGGAGTTTTATTTACATAACTATCACAAGGCCAAACTTGAGCTATGTCATTGGCCTTGTTAGTCAGTTTATGCAGATGCCTAGAAAACCTCATTTGGATGCAGTTAGACGTATATTGAGGTATGTGAAGTCCACTTTACATTATGGACTTTTTTATGAGACAGGTAAGGACGTACAGGTCTTTGGATACACAGATACAGATTGGGCTGGTAGCATGTCAGACAGAAGATCTACAAGTGGATTCATGTTTTCCCTTGGTAGTGCAGCAGTTACATGGAGCAGTAAAAAGCAATACAGTTGCTTTATCAAGTATAGAGGCTGAGTATAGAGGTGCTGTTATGGCACCATGTGAGGTGGTATTGCTGCAAAAGTTATTAGGTGATTTGGACGTGCAAGGAGGTGGTCCAATTGTCATTCATTGTGACAACATGAGCAACATACAGCTAGCTAGGAATCCAGTGTTCCATGCTAGGACAAAACACATTGAGGTGCACTACCACTTTGTGAGAGAGAAGGTACTTGCAAGAGAGATTGACTTGGTATATGTCAGCACACAAGATCAGATAGCTGACATTTTCACAAAGGCATTGGGTGCAAAGAAGCTTCGAAAGTTCCAAAGCTTACTTGGAGTTGTAGAGATAGAATTGAGCTTGAGGGGGAGTGTTGAGATGGCAAGCTCAACACGTGCGGACATTGATGATGGACCACCTAGCTAGATGAGTTTGCACGTCTACACTTAGTACGTTGGTGGTCATTATGATACTCAAATGGTCACTGACTCATCACTTATTATATTTAGTCGGTAACACCTACCTACAGCTAGCAAAGACATAGCGCCAGTCGATTAGTGTAGTCGGTTATGCCCTGTTTGACTTAGAAGGCCACTTTCATTTATGTTGTATCTTATCTATACTTTGTGTACATTGTATAGTGTGTGGAAGAAGAAGAAAAATCAGCAAGAAAACGTTTTGGCCTCCATCTCTCTTCTTGTGTTCTTGAGTGAGCTTCCTCTTATGTATACAGTGTGTGTTTGGCACAACAGCTCAAGCACATCCCCCCATCACGCGATTCTTGACAAAAACTGGATGAATGCATAGCTGACATAAACATTACTCGGAAGATCAAGAATCTTTTCCAAGATTCGTTACTCTACCATAATTCAAAAACATACATTAATAAAGAGAAGAAAACATGTCCTAGGCTATGTTAAAAAAATATTTTTCTTGAGCTTACATTGTATTCTATACTAACTTGGCTCTAATACCAACTGTGAGGTGTCCGCTAGTCTCAATCCATGGCACACCTTTTAGTAGTTCATCAGTAGGTTTTTTCAAAAATGATTCCGCCCGATGCCCCCTTGGAATATCACGGGATTTATCACTTAGGTCCTACTAAGTCTACTTCGCAACGAGAGAGTTTCGGCCGGAATCCACTAGAATCAACTTGAATTTTTGGGTTCCTAAAATCAAATGGGTCTCCAAGCACCCAGCTAGCGTTAGTGATTTTGAGTTCCCACTTTTACGAGATTACTCTATCTGAAGTGGACTTGCCATTGCACTTGGTTCAAAGAGAATGGGAGATGGAGGGGAGTGCAGTACGTCAACCCTCCTATCCATAAGGCAAAATCCCATTCTGACCCTCTAAAACAGTGCAAATCGATTTCTATCTATCTAACAACTACTTGGTCAATTTATCATCTTCCTATTTCTATTGTCGATTTAGAAAAGCTTCTAGCTAACCCGTCGGGGGTTCCGCCCACCCACTTTCCTTTGATGATGGGATCATCTTTAATTTGTTAATTACCTAAAATACATTTATTGGAAGATATACAACCGGCCTCCTTAATTAGTCTGTTAAATCACATATTCCTTCACGTAGTTTATCTCACAGGCACGCATACAATTCAAACAACCATTGAATAAAGCAAACTTCTTTATTATATTGGAAGCTTATTACAATTTCCATCTTTTCGATCCTGCGGAATATACACAAAATTCCATGAGCGTATTTTGCCCACCAAGGTTTTAACCTTATAACTAGTATTTAGGGTTCCATGATCCCATCGTGGGTCACGAAGGGACTCGTCGGATTCTAGGAACAATGCATGATTTACAGCCAGAGTCCCCCCCTTGCACCCACATTCCAACTACCGAGACTATCCCTACTAACAAGCCTTTCACTATCGCCTTGCACCCACATTCCAACTACCGAGACTATCCCTACTAACAAGCCTTTCACTATCGGAGCTGGGTCTAAGTCTCTCGAAGCAATAATCATGACCCCCTTGGAGTAGGATCTCGCCGCTAGCTTGGGAGTAGCCTAGCGCGATCCTTCCTTTTATTCTATTTGTTAATAATTTCAATCAAAGATCTAGATTCTACCAAACACAAGCAGTCCTTTCAAACATATATCAAATGATGCAATGACAATCACACCATCGTGCAGCTCACAACTTCACATAGCCAAGGTAGACCTTATCCTAAGGTAACCTTACATTCTAATGAGGATTCTCCTCCCCATAAAGAAATGTTGAGTACATCTCTTATAACATGTTAAGTAAGGCATGAATTTCCCGTTTGGGCTATCTTACCCAACATAAGTGAAATTCTTTAAAGAAATATATTGTGCCAATAACTCAACGAGATGACTTATATGACTCTTAAATAGACATTCAGTTTTCATGATAAGCGTTAGTCAACACTTAACCTTTTCGCATTTGACCATAACTATATCGAATGTGCATAAAGATATATGTACAATAACCTTCATCAATTATTTCTAACATGATTCTACGATTTAGAATCTCAATTAATCTAGGTGCAATTCATAACGAATAATCATTTATGCTTGTACTAGTATGCTTTCTAGATGAAGTTATCAATTCGTGTAAGTGAAAAATATGGAAGCTAATATTTTATGTAATTATTTTATGTAGTGAAATAATAATCTAGTAATGAATAACTTGGTTTGGTAGCATGACGGCATTGGGAATTTTGTATCTCTAGCAATACCTCATGCACTCTCGTATCTTTGGCAATACATGTTGCTTGACCAGTTGCGATGGTTCCCATGGTCTTTCCACTTCATTGCTTGACAAGTGTTTTGAGAGATAGGGAAGGCGGAATAGATTCGAGATGAGAGAGCTCAAGAGAAGATGGCTTAGTTGAAGACGGAGACAAGGAAAGTGAGCTAACTTACTCCCTCGCAGCCTCTCGAGGTAATCCCTCTCTCTCTCTCTCTCTCAAGCTCCTTCTCACAGCCTCTTGGAGGGGTATCCTTCTACCTCTCTCTCGTAGCCTCTCGGGGTCTCCTTGTGTCTCTTCCAAATTGAAGATAGATCCAAAAATCATGCAATCAAAGTCAGATTTCTAGGCACAAAGTTATTCTAGTTTATATGAGCATGGCCTATGAGCATCACCAAGAGGATGATTACTTTAAAAATGTTTATACTAAAGCATGGTATGTAATGCATGGCATAGGAAAATGAACATTCTACATGCTCATAAAAAATTTCATAGATAGTGTAAGGAACACGTGTCATGGGAACACTGGAATAATTAGGAAGGGTATGACACATGTGGAGATGGAAAATTTGCTCATAGAAGGTTTCATTGACAATAATGCAAATCAAATGCTACACAAGTCAAGAATGTCTATGTATGGGAGTCATAAAATGCAGCAGGTGCTACCATCCATATACAAACAGGTTGATATTTTTCATGAAGTGAATGGCTCAACTACAAAACCCTATCATAGCCAACTATCTCAAGGTTGTGAAACACAGTCTTCAAGACAGACACTTTATCAAAAAACAGTACGTTCTCTAAATTTGACATTTGTACAACAATAAAGGTCAAGCTCAAGTCAACTAGGAATCAAGAGGAGTGTGCACATAATTTGCACAAACGAGAGCACACATGTTGCAACAAATGGGCTATAGAAATCTATACTATGCATGGAGGAGCTCGTCAGAAATGTACTCAAACAAGTTCTTGTGCATTATACATGATAAAATGGACCAAAATAAGATTGTTATACAACAAGTCAAACCAATTTCCAAATCAGTAAATGGTGTTAAGAGGATTCCAATATCCTTGATAAGAATGCTGACACATGGACATGGATAAACTACTTATGGTCACTTTGCATCGGGATTATGGCCAGGTGATCCCAACTTCACAATTGCATCTCTCTCAAAATGCCTAAGGAATTTGGAAAGAAAAGAGAAACATATGTATGGTGACTTGAGCTCAGAAAACTAAAATGTTTCATCTCAAACTAATCTTTTTTATTGTGTTTTGTCCACTACATCGCTTTATCACCACATGAAGTCACAAAGGAGGAAAACAAGTATTGCAATGTACAGAGTGTAGCCAATGATGCCATTATTTGGCGAGAGCACAAAAACGATCCAGAGCGTTGGGAAGAAACTAGCTGCATCATTTGGGCATGGAAGCCAAGGGATGGAAGGCTAACCTATGACAAAGTAAAGATTCAAAAGTTTGTCATGCTCAAGGGCCAAAGAGAATCTAAGAATGGATCACATCAAGGCTTTGTCAAATGTAAGCACTAATGAGAAGGAATGATTGACTAGCCTTGCTTAGAAATGCATAACACGTGCAAGCTTATAGCAATGCTGCAAAGAAAATCATGGAAAATGTTATATTTGAATAATGTCATGGAATTTCCTTTGCCATTTATTGAAGAATTTCGTGCCACTTAAACTTTGTTTCTTGTTGAAGAAGTCATCATAGTTACTCGCTTAATGAGTCCATCTGATGACAAGTCAAAGGAATATGTATGGCCATTCATTTGAGCCACTCTAGGGTGTATACAAACTTCATCGTGTGTGCATGCACGCATGCGTGCATGCATGCATGTGTGTGTGCACACGCGCGCCACAACGTGCATACAAATGCCAATTTAAACTTGAGAATAACAATATTAGTTCCTTTAAATGAATTAACATCTATTAAAGGAAGTCTCACAAAGTCCTTATTTGCAAAACCTAGCACAATGCAACCTCTCCTCAACAACTTGTAACACAAAGAATTATCCCAAATTTGTGAAATTTTTCAAGATTTCCTAAATATGTCTTGACACTTGTTTTATTTCAAAGACGGGTTTAATAAAGGAGCCTAAATAACACTAACACTACATGTGAAAAGGCCACACTGGTTCAAAATGCAAACTGAAGCACTTATGTAAATGCAACCACTGCAAAAAGAATGGTATCATGAAGTATGAATGTAAATTTAAATGACAATCAAAATTTATGGAAGAAAATAACAAGGACTAAAGGTAGAGGGACACCTTACTAAAGGTAGGGGGACACCTTTTCTAAAGACAAGAATACGAGAATCTATTGCAAATGTACCAACATTTGAGTGACTTGAACTCAAATAAAATGGCCTTGTCACAGAACTTAGGTGTGGCATGGCTCTTTTAACTCTCTATCAAATTGCACTCCAAGATGTGAATTCTGTTATAGATGTGTGGAAATGAACAAGTGGCTAAAAACATCAACAGTGTCATCAAGGATAAGCTTTCATTATCCATGAAACTAATAAAATTGCATGTCCAATACAAGATCCCTCTAAAATATAGAGGCTTCTTTATCATCAATAATTTGTTTTGCGATTATTAAAAATGCATTAGAGAGTATTTTGAGTTTTTTTTTTCCACTTGCAAATCATTGGTCTTTCTTCCCAATGTCGGCAAATCAATCCATTTTCCTCTCACATCTTTCTCCCCACCATCAACATGTCATTTTGTTTTCCTCTTGCCTCTTCACAAATACCCCATAGGCTGCTAGGCCCTCAAATGTACAAGTGCCATGTACTCCCTTTATAAGTAGATTCTACTTCCAATGTTCAAGATAGCAAGTCTATTGATATTGTTCCATTGACTTAGGATCTACATAGGCCTTTCACAAGTTTGAAAGGTTTTTCTAAACATCCAAATGTACATATTATCTTTACCCTCTCCTATACCTTCATCTCCCTCTATTCATTTCACCCATTTGCACCCTCCAGTTACTCCTCAACGGCTTGCACATGTACCTATACACAATGCATTCACACCCATCTCAGCTAACCCATCTCCCTTTGGAAGAAAGTCTCCTCCAATTCTCATCTATACTAGACATGTACAATTCCCATCACCCTCTTTCCAAACATATGAGCAATGTCCTCCATCAACACACATGCAAGTCAATTTTTATGTCTTAAACCTTATATGTCTTCTCACCCTTCCTTGCCCCTCTCCAATAGTACTCCTAAATCATCAAGCAATATCCCCCCATCCCTTCTAGCTCAACTATTCCATCACATTTGTCATCTCCAGCCCCATCTCCATCTTCTGTTATGGTTATTTGGTTGGACATTGGGCACATTCTAGCCTCGACCTTTATGCCACATAGTAGGAGCACATGGTAGGAGACGTAGAGCTAGCACTATGGGCATTATCCCTCTAGAGAGCATCAATAACAAAGAAGAGCAAACCAAGCTTGCAAAATTGAGTTGGGACTTTTGAGTCTACATGTTGTTTGGTGCAATACAAGCATGCATTTGACAATGCATTCTTGCAAGGGGGATTGTGAGCAAAGGTTGAAGCTTAAACTGAACAATGGGAGGACATTGCATGTCATTGTGGAGAGAACGGATTGGTGGTCTCATGGCTGGGCCAAATGGTCATGATTATGGCCAACTTTCTAGCAAATTGTGCATTGGAAGTAACACATTCCCAATAGCAAGGATAGCAATTCAATGATGAGGTTTGATGAGTAGAAGAAAGAGAATTTGTATTGTCTCAATTTTGAGTGTAACTTGGATGATTTTATGGATTGTGTGATTGGACAAGAAAGAGTTGTAGATCCTATAGTTGACTTAATTGACTCGTGATCCTTTAGGTTTAATATTTCCACATTTGTATTCACAAATTTTATTTGAAAGATTTTTTTTTAAGTCTTTCTTTCTTGCTTTCAATGGTAGATCATGCACCAAAACCTATTGACCCTCTAAGGGTCATTGGTCCCAATACACGTGGTCCAACCCTAAACACATCTATAAGAGGCATTCCCAAACATGAACACAATAGATTTCATGTCACCCTCAAAGCCACAACTTTTGACATAACGTGAGGCATGGAGATGGAAAAGGAAGGACAATATAAGTATCACAGAAAATCATTGAAGGCAATACTAAAAGCCATGACTATAACCATGGCCTCATGTTAAGTGGCCAAATCAATAAACTAGCTCAAAAACCAATTTTAAATGCACCTCCTTCCATGTGTTTTGTATGTTTCCAAATTTAATGCCATGATTCCTTCAAAAGTGTGTCTTCTCTTTGAAGTTTGCTCCCTTTCAAATCTTTGTTCCCTTTTAAAATATTCATACACCTTCACACATATTCAATTTATTTCAAAACTATGTCTTCTCTTGGTTTCCTTTCAAAATCTTTAGCTTCTCTTTGTTCCCATTCAAATATTTGTCCCCTTTTAAAATGTTTATGCATCTTCACATATTCAATTTATTCTAAAACTATGTCTTGTCTTGGCTCCCTTTCAAAATCTTTAGGTTGGTGTTATATATTTGTTTGTCATTTTTTACATTTTATTTTAATATTTCTAGTATGTTTGTGTAAATTTGTCATTTTAATATTTTCAAATAGTGATACTATGACCAAACATAAATATTGTCCAAAATAATAATGTCAAGTTTAGTAATGGGTATGACTTGTCATAGGAATAGTATGCACACATTGAGTTCTCTCGAAACTATACAAGCCATCTTATAGCTACTTGGGTGCGTAAATGGTAAGGTGGATTTAAATTTATTGTGGACACATTGAATATTTTTCGTACTGGTACGTAAATGGTAATGTGGAATTAAATTTACAATATCTATAACTATATGATTTGTTTGGCGTTTCAATGAGCATGCTTGTGAACGACTATGTGGTTGAATAGTAGGATGCATGGCATTGTCTAGCATGAGCTTTGAAATCACCTACGAGGAGAAGTCTTTTATGAAAACACAAGAGGAGATAACAATTGCAAAAGGGTGGGAAAGGAGAAGGATGGTCACAACAATGAGGCATTGGAGCATGCAAAACCTATAGTTGATGGAGTCAATTTACTATCTTGGGTCTCCGTGAATGAAATTGACTTCAAGATTGTTGTATTGGATATGCTTGAATTGCTACAAGCTATGACAGTAGGGCACATGCACGATTTTAATTTCATAAGAGGTGCATGAGAAATTATTTTGAGATGTAGCCCAATCCACTAGTTGATCTCATCAATGTCAATCAAGGGGTTCATCAAGCTAAACATTGAAGAATTATGGTTTGCTTGTAGTCAATTAACTTCATATAAAGTAGATCTATGGTTAGCAAAAAGTAAATATTTCACATATTAACATAGTCCTTTTGTATGAAACTTTTGTATGCTTGATGGATTTTGAACACACTTCAGCCATTTCTCAATCGAAGTGGAATATGTAAGTGCATGCCTCCATTAACTCACACAATGTCTAAAATGTGAGAACATATGATAGTTCGATAATTTTTAGTGATAACTTGAATTGCCTTGCTAATGTTGGGTTGGTTCTTGGCTCTTCGATCATTTCAAGTAAAGCAATCAGATAGAATAAGATTTGCAAGTTTGTTTCCATAAGATTGCTTTCCATTTTTATAATTGTTCTTACTTTCTTAAAAAATAATTAACTCTCAAAAATAGGCACTTCAAGCATGTAGAAGGATTGCAATATCAACAAGAATAGAGGAGTTAAATTTCTATTAAAGATGGAGGAGCTAGAACCAATCTAATCATTACTATGTTTAATGCAAATAGAAAAAAGTTCCCTACATTAGTTGAGGCTAGACATTAAACTTAAATAGTAAGCAATTTTTGTGGCTTTCTTGCAATAATTTAAATTACATGGGTTAGAGTGGCATGTATGTATTCACTTTAGATTCCCTCTTTACATGGGAATAGTACAATATGAGTAATGCAAAAGTAAGGTTGTAATGTGTCTCGGGTAATTCACTATATGTATACCCTCTATATCACGTGTGTTCAAGGTCTATTTATAAATATCCTTATTTGTGAATTTTCCCTTAATAAAACATAACCCTTTTCTATTCAATTTGTAAGTAACCCGTTTATGGGATCCTTCTATATGTAAAAAATGTGTAAAAATGTATTTTAAAAATCCCTTATGTTGAACCCACGTGATACATACATATATTTATGAATGACCTCCCCAGGTAATGTGTCAATATCCCCCACGAAATCTGACTTTTGTGTTTAGAGGCAACTTGCCATTGCTCCATCCACATCCTTCTTGAACCATCCTTTGTTGTAGTTGTGGTTCTCTTTAGGCTACTTCTTGTGATTCTTGCTCCTTGCTCTAACCAAATTAGATCACACTAATGTTGCATAAAATAGTCTTTTTAAAATACTATAGTTTAGATGACCCTTTGTTATCAAACATGCTCATACTCAATTGAGATACATGAGACCATACCATTAGTCGGTATTGAATTATTAAAAAGAATCTAATTGATGAGAAAAACATCCAAGTGTTAAGCTTAAATGGTGTAGCTTCTTTAATATTATGGGGCATAGGCCTTGGGTCTTTAGTAGTCTCAAAAGTAACCCAAAATCCATTTTTATGACAGAATATCAAAATAAAATTTACAAATTCAAGACATCCAAGAACTAAAATTTAAGGCCTAATCACTTTTAGATCAATAAATATGTTATCTCTTTCCCCCAAACTTCAACCATCTCAGAGAGTTTGAAGTTTGATATAGTTGTGTATATACACCTACATACATACATGTACATATGCATACACATACATGCACCTACACACACTCTCATGTGTGTGCGTGCGTGCGTGCATGTGTGTGTGTGTGTGTGTGTGTGTGTGTGTGTGTGTGTGTGTGTGTGTGTGTGTGTGTGTGTGTGTGTGTGTGTGTGTGTGTGTGTGTGTGTGTGTGTGTGTGTGTGTGTGTGTGTGTGTGTGTGTGTGTGTGTGTGTGTGTGTGTGTGTGTGTGTGTGTGTGTGTGTGTGTGTGTGTGTGTGTGTGTGTGTGTGTGTGTGTGTGTGTGTGTGTGTGTGTGTGTGTGTGTGTGTGTTTTTGACTATTTCAAAATCCACAGCAATATGCAAGAATTCCAAAGTAAAAATATATTTTATCACAACATTGCCAAATGAAGGCCCAAAAAAAAAAGCTTTCTTAATGAATTTGTTGAACTTCAATCTTGTTGTGGAGATGTACAAGGAGACCTGATTGTGGGATTAGACCCACAATTATGTGTTAAGTTCAATAGGGATAATTGTTAGCTTTTTGTGATCAACATTCCCTATGGTCATAAGTTCGGGAAAGACTTAAATTGATGTATGGCATTGTGGCAATCCTTGACATGTAGTTAGAACAAGAAACATGTTACGCTAAAATTTAATATTATGATAATATTCAAAACCAGAGCGGTAGGAAGTGCATTAAAGAGGAAGAATACCATAAGACAACACTAAAGGGAGGAAAGGCATATTGAAAAACAAATCTATCATTGATCTTAGCAAGTGGAATATAGATGTACAAAATTTTCCTTTAAAGAACTACAATCTTAAGGAAGGCAAGAGTGGGCCCATACATTTTTACCTCCTTTAACACACTTTTGACAAAAGTTGTCACATGCATGTAGAGTGACAATGCAATATCGTGCAATTTCGTGAAAGTTTTAATAAATGGGATTGCAAAGATACACCACCAAAAAGTTGATGGAATCATATCATTCAAAGTCTTCACATTTCTTCAAATTTTTTAACAAATAAAATATTTTCAAATGCAAAGGCATATCATTAAAAGTTTGACAATACTATATAATTCAATGTCTCCTCATTATAAATATTATGAAGGTAATGCATGATAAAAAAATGCATTATTGCATTTTAAAACTTAAGCCCCTAAACTAATTTTTCTTTACAAATTAAAATCTAAGAATGTGTTAGGATAAAACAAATAAAAGAATCCAAAGGCATAATCATGTCAATCTACGGAGGATAGAATTATCTTCTAAATGCTACGTTGTAATATTGTATGAGATTTTTATGTGCAATACTCCAAAAGATCTATTTCTCAATGGAAAATTTAATGAACATGCTTAATTGAACCTTCTATTATGAACTTCAATAACTTAGATTCCAATCTTTATGACCAAGAAAAAGCATTTCAAATATGTTAGAAATTTAATAAGGCACAAATCATTTTGAACACATCAATAAAGAAGGAACGTGTGGTTAAATATTGCATAGTCCATTGATGCACATGTTAACCAAACCCTTAAACATCATCATCTTCTCTTGTAAGGTTGGCGTGAACCACGAGATTGTGGAATTCTCTATTTGTTTGCAAATGAACATGTATCCTCTCCACATTGCAAGTGGATGTTACAACCACCTCTACATTATCAAATTTATGGGATTTTCATCTTTGTGTGTGCATGTATGCACGTGCATGCATACCTTTATGTGTGTGCCCACACACGCGCATGCACATGCATGCATGCATGAGTCATGAGTATCATGGGACCAGATAAAGGCCATCATGACCTATGAGATAAAATGGTGACAAGAATCCATCCATGTCATGTCTTGTCATTAATAAACAAAGAAAATGACAAATAAGGAAAAAATATTACCATCATTTGTACAAGAGCTCTTGATTCACCCACCATCTATAAGATCCTTTTGATGCCAGGAGGCATATTTCACGGTGGATTCCATGCCACGGTGGATTCCGTGAGGTTTTACGTAAACTTTGATGACCGGGGCTCATACACAAAGTGGATTCTTTGTGCGAGAAGTTGATGGGGACGCCTGTCCTTTTCGGGCGTTTCATTAATTTAGTGTGTACATGGGTGATTCCATAGCGGGTGATTCCGCAAAATGCATATTAAATTAATAAACGTTTATGAGTTTTGAGTGCGTACTCGTAATAAATTAAGGTTAGGATTTATTTCTAACCAGTTGATTTATTTATGTAGCTGAAGACTGCTAGGTATTCACTTTTGTCGGTTTAATTGTATTATTTTACTAACGATTGTGAATGCTTCAGTTGATGTGTAGAGATAGCAGCAGTGGCGGAGGAAAGCATTGGAGGATAGTGAGTATTCGATTTATGGATTATATTCTGATAGGCGCCACGCCTATATTTTGTCATGCCTATTTATTGAGGCATCGATTATTTATTATTATTTTGTATGCGCATGGGCGCACGGTTATGTTATTTCTATTTGGGCATTGTATTGGGCGTGCCAGACTCTTTGGGCACCGTCCATTAGCTTTATTCCTATTTTTGTGTTAAAGCAAACTCAAAAGCTAAAAGCTTGCTATATTTTTGTAAATTGGGCTATTATTGAGCATGAAGATGAAATATATATAAAATACATGCTTTGTGAAGCGCTCACACAAGGCATGGGGGGAGATTGCACCCAATTGGTCTCTTGCTCTTGTCGTTCATGTTTTTTACCTTGTAACTTGTGCAAAAAGTAGAGTTCGTTGTTCTTGGGAACCTTCCGGCATTCACTACGCGAGCATACAGCGTCCGATCTGCGCACCAGTGGTATCAGAGCGAAGCTGAGATCAAGAGCTTTCAATCGCTACCCATCTTGTGCGAAGGCGGAGCTCCTGGAACGATCGGGCTCTACGGTCAATCTCGTCGCGAACCGTCGATACAGGCAGACTTTTGGCGATCAAGAACCCCTGTTTCTGTCATTGGATCACGAAGGACCGGGCTACAGAGGCGGAGAACCACTTCCAACTTTCCTTCATTAAGTCGTGGAAAAACAGTGAGAAATCCTCCATAGCCAATCTTTTTCATAAGCTTAATAATAAAGCTTATAAGCTTTAAGAAGCTTAAAAAGCTTCGAATTCAACCCGCGAGGTCTCTGAGGACCTCCGATTTTTCCGCGACGTCATCAAAAAATGCCCCCCCCCCCCCCCACGATCTGCGACGTTTCCTACTTATTAAGCTTTAAGCTTAATCAATTAAGCTTAGTCACATAAGTTCTTCAATCCTGCAAGTCACCATTAACTCCAGGTCACACCCAAACAGTCAAGTTCAGCAAGTATCTTCAAGTCAATTAAATTGACTAAATTCTGCAAGTCTGCAACTCTGCAAGTCACATAAGTCTGCAACTCTGCAAGTCAGACAAGTCAACTGGAGTCAGAACTGACTTGTGCTCAAAACTCCTAGAAGGATTGTTCCTGCGCAGAAACTCCGAACTGCAAAGTTGTTCATTGGAAGGTACTCTACCCATACGCAGGTTTGTTGAAGCATTTTCAGCATACGAAGAAGGATAAAATGCAGATTTTCCGAAGATTAAGAAAGCTATACCCAAAAACACATAAGCCTTATATTCCCGAACTTGAGCTACGCTCATCCCGCTAACTTGATTTTGAGTGAGAAAGGTCTTTTTAGTTTTGTAGGATGACGGAACCACAAATGGATGATCTTATGGGGCTGAAGGCGACTTACCTGAGCCTACGATGGAGCAAAAGCTGGACTTAATCATGATGCAATTGGAAGAAGAACGAAGGGCTAGGCAAGCATTGCAAGCTCAACTGGCAAATTTACAAAGAGCGTCTACCGACAAAGAAGAACCTCAAGCTGAAGATCTTATTCGACGTACCATCGACGCAACTCTTGAAGCTCAAACCATCCGCAAGGAATCAAAGATAAGTAAAAGAAGTTTCAAATTCCGTACTTTCAATGGCATACGAGAAGGAAAAACTGTTCTAGCATTCATTAGTCAGTTTGATGACTATTTCCGTGAGGAAACCTATGCAGAAAAAGATAAAATCAAGTGTGTCACTAATCATTTAGTAGACAGAGCATCTCTTTGGTGGACTGTAGTACGCAAGAGCATAGATTGTCCTGATACTTGGGAGAATTTCAAGAAGAAGTTCATGCAGAATTTCCTTCCTCCACAATTTCATGAGAAAGCTATTAAGCAATGGGATCTTCTTCAGCAATGGGATCGTGAGCCTATTTCTCAGTATATAGAGCATTTTTGGAATGCATTACTCCAGCTACGCATTCTTGAAGACGTACCTGAAGCGACACACAAGCGTAAGTATATGTCTGGACTCCTTGGGCATTACTACGCTGAAGTTAACATGTTCAAGCCTGCTACCCTTGAAGGCGCCATTTCACTAGCTCACGACACTGAAGATAAGCTACGAGGTAGAGACAGATGTCCACAGCAATTCCAAGCCAATGGTAACTATGGATCTAAACAATTCAATTCCAATTTTAGAAGATTTAATCCAGGTCGTTTCTCTTCATCATCTTTTCGCAAAAATTGGGCAAAACCACCTGCATTACCATCCAATGTCAATCAAAACCCTAAGCCTATTCCACATCCAAATCCTAATGTACCTAGACTTCCCGCCATTGCAAACAGTGTAACCAAAGCCAAGCCAACAGTATGCTATAAATGCCACCAGCCTGGACATCTAGTAGCAAATTGTCATTCAAAGAAGCCACCAGCCCATATCAACTACCTTGGAGCAATGGACGAAGACGACATGAAGATATGCCTGATTTCACTAAAGATGAGGACGACACTACTACTACTTCCAATACTTTACTAGGTATGCCTACTCCATATTCTTTATTGACTATGAAATGTTTGGTGCACGGAAAGGAAAAGATTATTTTGCATGATGACGGTAGCACTCATGATTTTATTTCAGCAAAATTAGTAAAAGAATTGAAGTTACAGACTGTACCTATGCATTATCGCATCAAAGCTGCATTCTTAGGCACTAGGTATAATGGTACACAGGAAGTGCATGACTTAGAGATTCAAATTGGTCAATACACTGAAAGAAGAAATTTCCTAGTTGTTCCATTACAGTCGAGTGACATTATTTTAGGTATGCCTTGGCGTCACCAGCATAACCCAGATATAGACTATTCCACACACTCAATGAATATTAATTTTCAAGGAAAATCTATTACATTATGTGGTATGCATGCATCTAATGTTTTTCTACTGCTTTCGCATACTCAAGCTAAACGTGCATTACGCAAGAGTAGTAAATCTTATCTCATTTGGGTGAATGAATTACAAGTAAAAGAAAGTCATATGCACCCTAGGCATAAGGAATTTCTTGCACATTTTAAGGACTGTTTTGCAGAAGACCTACCACCTGGTTTACCTCCTTCACGTCCAGAAGACCATAAGATAGATTTGATCCCTGGCACACAACCACCTTGCAAAGCACCATATAGGCATAACCAGATAGAGCAAAAAGAAATCCAGAGTCAAGTTGAGGAATTACTAAATAGAGGATTGATTAGACCTAGCAGTTCTCCATTTGGTGCACCTGTTCTGTTAGTCAAGAAAAAGAATAATACCTATCGTATGTGCATTGACTATCGAGCTTTAAATAAGATCACTGTAAAGAATAGGTATCCTATTCCTAGAGTTGATGACTTATGGACAAACTGCAAGGATCTGCTATATTTAGTAAAATAGACCTTAAGTCTGGTTATCATCAGGTGAGACTAGATACGTCAGACATATTCAAGACTGCATTTAGAACACATTTTGGTCATTACGAATTTTTAGTGATGCCATTTGGATTGACTAATGCACCTGCTACGTTTAGTAGAATGATGAACCGTATATTTCTGAAATATCAGTATTGTGTAATTGTCTTCTTTGATGATTTTTGGTGTTTAGTCAAAATGAGAAAGAACATTATGAGCATTTGTCATTGGTTTTTCAGTTATTGAAAGAAAATCAACTGTATGCAAATCCTGAAAAGAGTGAATTCTTTAAAACAGAAATTGAGTATTTAGGTCATATTGTATCATCTGATGGAATTAAAGTTGATCCTAAGAAAATCGATGCAATATTGAATTGGCATGTACCTAAAAACGTGCATGAGTTATGCTCATTCCTTGGTCTTGCTAGTTTCTATAGGAAGTTTGTATGTAATTTTTCATTACTTGCATTACCATTAACCAAACTTCTGAAGAAAGGTATTGTCTATCATTGGTCCGAAAATCAACAGAAAACCTTTGACTTATTGAAACATGCATTAACCCATGCCCCTGTTCTACAGTTGCCTGATTTTAATAGACCATTCTTTCTAGTAGTGACCGATGCTAGTGGATCAGGAATAGGAGCTGTACTTATGCAAGACAATCATCCTATAGCCTATTCTAGTTGTAAGTTGAAACCCTCTGAACTGAAATATTCCACATATGACAAAGAACTATTAGCAGTTGTACAAGCATTAAGACAGTGGAAACACTACCTAATGGGTTCAGAATTTATGATTAAGACCGACCAACAAAGTATTAGACATTTACTTAGCCAACCTCAAATCTCTGACCGTCATATCAAATGGGCCTCCTTTATTCAAAGTTTTCATCATATCATTCAATACCAACCTGGAAAAGAAAATGTAGTGGCTGATGCATTGAGTAGAAGACCTGCCATTCATAATATTTCTGTTATATCTTTTGATTCTTTGATTGCTATGAAAGATACATATCATCGAGATATTACTTTTCATGCTGATTGGAATAAATTACTTCAAAATAATTTGATTCCTATTGATTCATTGTCAATGGATTTATGTTTTATGAAAAGAGATTGTGTGTTACAATTCCATTCCGATCTTTTGTTTTGAATGAAATTCATTGTCCCCCATACCAAGGTCATAGAGGTATCATATCTACCTTACGTACATTAACTGAAGATTTTTATTGGCCGCATATGGATGCTGATGTATCTAACTTTGTTT
Organism: Lygodium microphyllum; assembly: GCF_053477565.2. Classification (NCBI taxonomy): domain Eukaryota; kingdom Viridiplantae; phylum Streptophyta; class Polypodiopsida; order Schizaeales; family Lygodiaceae; genus Lygodium; species Lygodium microphyllum. The sequence goes on from NC_141135.1 coordinate 111,527,130, forward strand.
CTGAATGTTTGATTTGTCAAAGAGTTAAGAGACATTATGGTAAACAGTATGGATTACTTATGCCTTTGTCCATTCCATCTAAACCTTGGGAACAAATTTCTATGGATTTCATTACTGGTTTACCTAATACTAAATCTGACCATGATAAGATTTGGACAATTGTAGATAGATTTAGTAAACAAGCATATTTCATTCAATGTAAGAAAACTTTAACAGCATCACAAGCAGCATAGTTGTTTTTGAAAACTGTTTTCACTAACCATGGATTGCCAAAAGTTATTATCTCAGATCGTGATTCTAGATTTTGTAACAACTTTTGGATTACTCTGTTTGCTAACCTAGGCACAAAGATTGATTTCTCATCTGCATTTCATCCAGAAACTAATGGACAAACAGAAGCCACTAACAGCACAATTCTAGATCTTTTACGTGCATATACTATCTCTAAACCACAAACATGGGACACATATTTGCATTTATTACAGTTTGCATATAACAATACACCACACACATCTACAAAGAAAGCACCGTTTGAAGTCATTTATGGATATAGATTATCTATACCTGTTGCATCTTTGTCAAATAGAATTCAAAACGCTGATGATATTGCTAGTATGCATAACACTATTTTTGATGAGGCTAAAGATATGATTGCCAAAGCCCAGCAATCATATACCAAACAAGCCAACAAGAAAAGACAAGCAATGAATTTCAAAGTTGATTATGTTTGGCTGAGAATAGAAAAACGTAGATTACAAAGTGTAGATAGACACCCAGTTGTCAAATTAGCCCCTAGATTCTATGGACCATTTAGGATCATTCATAAAATTAATGACAATGCATTCAAGTTAGAATTACCACCTCATTAGAAAATTCACAACACATTTCACATTAGTTTATTGAGACCATTTAGAGGCCAATTACCTGTACACCCTATTTATGAAAACCCAACTTTATTAGAGGAAGAGACTGAAATACTTGAACCAGAAGCTATTATAGACACTGACTTTATGACCACTAGAACTGGCCGAAGGTATTCTAGATATCTAGTTAAATTTAAGAACCATCCTGTAGAGGAAGCACAATGGATGCACGCTAGAGACTTAAATGCTTTCCCCACTCTGTTAGCTCCACATTGAGCTAATAGCAATTGAGGTCAATTGCTATCCCACCCCGGGGGTATGATGCTAGGAGGCATATTTCACGGTGGATTCCGTGCCACGGTGGATTCCGTGAGGTTTTACGATGGATTCCGTAAACTTTGATGACCGGGGCTCATACACAAAGTGGATTCTTTGTGCGAGAAGTTGATGGGGACACCTGTCCTTTTCGGGTGTTTCATTAATTTAGTGTGTACATGGGCGATTCCATAGCGGGTGATTCCTCAAAATGCATATTAAATTAATAAACGTTTATGAATTTTGAGTACGCACTCGTAATAAATTAAGGTTAGGATTTATTTCTAACCAGTTGATTTATTTATGTAGCTGAAGACTGCTAGGTATTCACTTTTGTCGGTTTAATTGTATTATTTTACTAACGATTGTGAATGCTTCAGTTGATGTGTAGAGATAGCAGCAGTGGCGGAGGAAAGCATTAGAGGATAGCGAGTATTCGATTTATGGATTATATTCTGATAGGCACCACACCTATATTTTGTCATGCCTATTTATTGAGGCATCGATTATTTATTATTATTTTGTATGCGCATGGGCGCACGGTTATATTATTTCTATTTGGACATTGTATTGGGCGTGCCAGACTCTTTGGGCACCGTCCATTAGCTTTATTCCTATTTTTGTGTTAAAGCAAACTCAAAAGCTAAAAGCTTGCTATATTTTTGTAAATTGGGGTATTATTGAGCATGAAGATGAAATATACATAAAATACATGCTTTGTGAAGCGCTCACACAAGGCATGGGGGGAGATTGCACCCAATTGGTCTCTTGCTCTTGTCGTTCATGCTTTTTACCTTGTAACTTGTGCAAAAAGTAGAGTTCATTGTTTTTGGGGACCTTCCGGCATTCACTACGCGAGCATACAGCGTCTGATCTACGCACCACCTTTTTACAGTTATCGTGGAGGTTTATCAACTCCTTCATGATATACTCTATTGAATTGAACTCCTCAAGTATATCTAAAGATGGTGGGAAATGATAGCTTGGATTCTTAGGTCATCTCATGGATAGATAGTGACTCATTTCTCTACAAATTTGCAAAGTGTATAGCAGTCCATGGATGGGTGGGTATAATGACTCTCATGCACCATTATTTGAGAGAAAAGCAATGGTGGATGTAAGGTAGAAGCTATGAGTGCAACAGGATTGAGAGAGAGAGAGAAACACAAGAAAGTTATTTGGATACAAAATGAATGGTACACTTATTCTTTGCTACCTTCGCTTCTATAAGATTATACAGTGTGTACATATACAAGGGGTGCCTCTTGCTATTGGCCATTGGCCTTTATCCCACCAACCTCCCACTTAAAGGCCAAAGCACCTTCATGGGAATATAAGAAGAAATTGAAGATAATATCTAATGCCCATCACCACTCTACAATGTGCAAAGTGCTCAAATAATAAACTATTTTTGGAGAAGATCTACAAGGTTATATCATCCATATGGATCTTGACAGGCTCAATGTGCTATCCCTCAAGAACCTCCCTAATGAATTGATACTTCACCTCAATTTTCTTTGTCTTTTCATGAAAGATAGCATTCCCTGCCAACTGAATGGCACTCTAACTATGACAATTCAAAATAGGCACCTCTCCTATAATACCCAAATCTCCCACTAGATGAGTAAGCCGTATAGCTTCCTTGCAAGCATCACTAGCTTGCAATGCAATATACTCTACCTCAGTAGTAGATAAATTCATATATGGCTACAATCGAGAGACCCAAGAGACTATACCACCTAAGAAAGTGATGACAAAACCTGCAATAGACCTCTTATATTCTAGACTTCCTACAAAATTAGCATCTACATATCTAAGAATAAATGCATTCTTTCTTTCAAAGCATATGCACATGGATTTACAATAACTCAAGTATCTCATTATACTCTTTACTTCCTTCCAATACTTCTTACTAGGGTTTGCTAACAACTCCCATTACAATATGTGGGCATGTAGTAACCATGGTGTACATTAAGCTACCAGCTATGGATGCATAAGGAACCTTGGCCATTTTAGCCTTCTAATCATCTCAGTTGGGGTTGTTCTCCTGGCTAAGTTTCAAAAATGGAGGCAATGGAACATTGATAGCCTTCCCCCTCTCCATATTGAAATGCTCCCAACACCTTCCCAATGTATTCCTTGTGAGACAAATAGAGTATCTTTTTGTCTTGATCTTGCATAAGTTGCATATCAAGAATGTGGCCCCCAAGTTTCTTGTGTCAAAGGTTTCGTGCAACATTTTCTTTAAAGCATCCATATCTGTGGTTGACTTCATAGCGATCAACATGTCATCCACATAAAGAATCAAGATCATAAGGCTACCCTCAGCCTTTCTAGTGTATAGGCAATCATCAATCTCACTTCTAGTGTGTCCTTGAGACCGCATAATGGCATTGAACTTATGATAGCATTCCCTACGAGCATATTTCAAGCTATATAAGCTCTTATGCAACATACACACCAATTGCTCTTTGCCTTCTGCAACAAATCCCTTAGTTGCTACATATAAATATCCTCATGCCAGTTCCCATGCAAGAAAGTAGTCTTTACGTCCATCTAAACCAACTCATTATCCTCTCTAGCAACCAAAGCAAGGACCGTATGAAGGGGTCATCATCTTGACTACAAGTGAGAAGATCTTATCATAGTCAATCCCCTTCTTCTGCTTAATCCTTTGGCCACCAATCTTGCCTTGTACTTAGGTAGTGCATCAAATGGAGATACCTTTAGCTTATAGACCCACTTACATGGCATTTCATGTTTACCCTTAAGAAAAGAGACTAACTCCCATGTAGCATTCTTTTCCAAATAATCCATATGTGATTGCATAACCCTTTGCCACTTACGACTATCATACCTACTCATAACATCAACATAACAAGAAGGCTCACCACAATTCTTGACCATGACATAGTCTAGAGACAGATTGTATCTATCTAGCAATCCAGACACTCTCATAGACCTATGTAAAATGGGCCCAATAGGAGCCTTTTATTGTCCCACCTATCTATCCTTCTCAAATATCACTCTACTAATCTCAACCATTTTCACAGGCTACCTATACATCTTATCCGCATTAATGATGACATCAAGGCTACATGCTACCCTTCTAGATTGAGGATTCCACAAGCAATAGCACATTTCACGTAACTCTCCGTAGCTAAGAAAAATGCATATCTTGGACTTAGGATCAAGATTACCCTACACATATTTAGGTATATGCATGCATAAATGCCTCACTGCCAAAAATAGGCAAGTGATCCGAAACTAGGTCTCTTTCCAAACCTATGGAAGAAGAGGGACAAAATCCAAACTTATGACAATGACTTACACGATAAGTAACAAAAGAATAGAGTTGAGATGAGGCCATCCTTGCTAGAGACATGATGGGTGTAGTGCTTAGACTAATGGTAGAGATACTTGATTCTAAACAAAAGTTAGCTATACCATAAGTGATGAAGATGTACCTGGTTCTTCCACTATCAAGTCATGACATGCTTCTCCAAGCTAAACTAAGACCAATTCAAAGGCAAAAGACATTTCTCCAATGTTGAGATTAGGTGAATTCCAATATTCAAGCATAATGTGAAGAAATTAATGGGAACAAGAAAATGATTGAAAGAAAGTAGCTATTGTTTATAGCATCACTATGCGAAAACTAGTCTTCTACAAAATATTATTAAGAACTTGCTTAGATAAAAATCCAAGACTTATTGTTCTTTCTTTTCTCCTTCTAAATTATGTAGTTGTGGGCCTTGGGCGCATAAGCCATAAGTGTGAAAAGCTTTCAAACACTTCCTCGACGACCTTAGCCAAACTTTTGGTAAGTTTATATGAGGGAATTCCCCCAAAAAAGCGCGTGAAAGGAGCTTTACAACAACAACATTGTAAAGCTAATTTCATTGCAACACTTTGAACACCTTTAAGATATGGTATGTCTCCTTAACATTTTGTGATGTTACCATGTTGAGTATTAAAATAGCATGAACAATGTCATTGAATCATACTTTTTGTACTTGTAGCCTTCTTTAATATCCATGATTCTTTAGCTCAAATATCAAGAAAATTAAGGTCTACCCTTTGCTTCTATAGAAAGAAGCATTTTGTACATTATGTTCACAAAGACTTTCCATCCACCACAACTTGAAGCTCCAATCCTTCTATGGATGGCAAATATATAGCAATTTCTAATGTCACATTTGGTAATTTCATAGTGGTGTTAGCAAGCATATTAGTCCTTATGAGTTTTTTGCTCCTTGGAAATGCCTTTGAAGAAGCTCTAGGAGTACTCTCTTAAGAGAATCTACATATAATATACATTCAAGAGATTATTAAAAATACCCTTTTCTATGAATTTGAGCTTAATAAAATGGCCTATTTTCCTTTCAAGACTTACGAGTTCTTTTTAAAACACGCCTTTAAAATCCCTATATACAAATATATTCTTGTAAAATTTCCTATTAAAACTACACTCATGGTGGGTAGGGTGTATAACGACTTGCACAAAAAAATATAATGCAAATATTTTTATGTATCCATGTGTATCATGGCAATAAATAGTTCTTGGTAATTCCATTTTTGCTACTCTATTCAATATGCAAACCATGTCTCATATCATGAAATGATAAAAAAACTATACACAATTCGAATGACAAAGCCCAAGGTATCTTTGACAGAATCCCTCCTTTGTTTGGTGATGGTAGACACCTTGATGAAGAGTATTTCATGCTCAAAATAAAGATTTATAAAGTCTCATATATAGCCATAGATGTTGTCCATTAAAAACAGTTGATTAATACAATGGATTTGGATGAGATAAGGCTTGAGGAGAAAGTAGCCATTGATGAGCCAAAACAATTTCTCAAATGGGCTTTGCAAAGTACCAAGGATGGAAAATCAATTTCTCTCAACTAGTAGGAAATGTGTTGAAATTGTGTTTGATTCTTCGTTTTTTAAAGGCTATGCTCACTCATTACAAGGAAACAATTTATTTTGAAGAAGCAAAAGATAGAGTGATCGATGCATACCATGAAAAAGATTTATGATTCCATCCTTAAGACCGGATTCAATTGACTTGCTTAAAGCAAAAAAGGCTAGTGATACTAGGTGGGTATTTAAGTTGAGAAGGAAAGCAAATGGTATCATTGCTTAACACAAGGCTTTGCTTATTGCAAAGGGGACGTTGTTTTAGAATGTGATATGAGGAAACCTTTGCATCTACTTCATATATGCCACCATTCAATGTGTTATTCCATTGTTTGCAAATTATGGTTGGAACAATAAATTGATTTCTTAATGAATGGGAACTTCCATAAGGAAGTACTATGTTTTGTAACCTTCAAGTTTTGCTATTTTATGAGATGACTTAAAGGTATGCAAATTGAAGGACAAGGCACTTTACACTTGGTATGAGAAGATAAATATTTACTTAGATTGTGGTTTTCATAGTAATCAATTAAGAGTCTACTACTTAGAAAAAACACATTATCTCTCTATTGCCCATTAGTTTGTATATAGATGATTTGTTATGTATTACAATATATGACACTTAAAGTTCAAGCTTCATGCACTCATAGTTTGAAATGTCAACTTGTGATTATCATACTACTACTTGTGCATTCTATTATGTAGCAATAAGATGGCATTGTTTTGTAACAAATCAAGAGCACGGGTTTTCATGCAGGTACACCCATGGTCACTCCTATAAAACCTAGCCTACAACTTATCCTTCAATTCCCTAGTGATCTATTTGATATATTCTTATATGAGTAAGTTGTTGCATGTCTTCTTTCTCATTAGGTTGGATGTCTAAGCCAAAATCCCACATGTAAGATGATTTATTTACATGGCAAGTACAATTGGCAAGAAGTTGTAAAGTGAATAATTCTCTACTTGCAAGGTACACAAGATTATGCTTTGCGTTATCCACATGTTTGATGGTTGCATTGTTTGTGAATTTCCACTCAAATATTATTATGACACCAACCCTTCCAAGATTTTATTTTCTTAAGCTTGTACACACTATGCTCTTGTTTTTTGGATGGTATATTTATCTCGTTCTCTCCCTTTTTTTCCATTACCTTTGATATTAGAGTTGTGAACTTCATCTTAATCCTCCATTGTTGATTGTGCTCTCTCTCTCTCTCTCTCTCTCTCTCTCTCTCTCTCTCTCTCTCTCTCTCTCTCTCTCTCTCTCTCTCTCTCTCTCTCTCTCTCTCTCTCTCTCATCAAGAAAGGTTTCATTATCTTTACCTAGAAAGCATCCACAAAAATGATGCAAGAAGAGTATATGTTGACTAACTTGGAACACACATATATAACAAGAGCATAGTTCATACTATAAGGCCATCCTTTACAAGGAATGTGATAAGTATGGTGTCTTAATAACTTCCAAATAGGCAACCTAATAGCTAGCAATATGGTATCTTAATAGCTTCCCAATACTTAGATAGCAATACAAAAACTTAACAAACAATTAGCTATCAAAAAACCATATTTTATGAGTTGCTCAAGTCAATGTCATAGTGTTTTATATCATAAACTAATATGTAATGCATATTGCTACATTTAAAGGAGATATCAATCCATACAAAGAAAGGATAACTACTTGAGTCTTATGGATATAACCTCTCTATCTAAGTATCATGACCGCTTATTAAGAAAGGACAAATGTTGTGAGGACCATTGAACCCTAAAAACTTGACCTTCCAAATCAAGCATGATTTACTCATGGTAAGTATTGAGAGAGCTCATAATAATATTGCTATCTTTTTACTTAATTCCATTTTAAGCCTTTCAATAATTTGCATCTTAAAATTACTCTAGGTTTCTAGGTTTCAAAAAGATCTAGATCTTAAATTGATTTACGAACCTTCTTAAAAGGTGTCTTACTACCTTCATACTAAGCACTAATGTAGATCTTATATTAATCTATGTTCACATCTGCATATGAGATGCTAAGACACATAAACGAATCATAATCATGATGGAACATTAATACATAAGGACATGGTCTTCCAATCTATGCAAGATTTAGTAATTCCAAGTATTGATATGTGTAGTAGTGTTCTCATCCATATGAGAGAATAATATATCATACAAGGAAAAAAGTAATTGGGTGAGACACTTTAAAGCCCTTGAGACATGATCTTCCAATTTTAGTATGATCTAATGGCTCCAGGTATTCTAACTTGTAGCATTGTTACTATATTCATACTTATCTAAAGCTTCTAGGCTTGCCATAATCTAGGTTCCCGTATCTTACAATGATCTTATGTGCCTAGAATCTAGACCTTTGGTAATGTAAGTCTTGAAGCTATTTGCATTCCACCTTATTAAACATAAAACATACTCTACTCTAACATATAAGACCTAAAGGTTTGAAATATAGTTGACATCTTTGTTTAAGGAGCGACTACATTGCACAAAGAATAGACTTCTATTCTAATAAACCCCTCAAGTTATAGGGATACAACCTTTTGATATAAGCATGATGTAGTGACTCAAAGTATACATCTCACTTCATATCAATTAATATCTTACAATGATCCTACACCTACATCTTAAAGTGAATAATCTGATTCGTAAAAGTTAACGAAGTTGAGCAACTCAACAAAGTTAGAGAGTGGAGTTGTGGATAACTTGTCTATCTATAAAAGATGATGCTCTATATTGCCTCATCTCTCCTGACAACCAAGGAGCTTGCAACCCTGATTTTTTGAAGTGGAAACTCATTTTAGGCTATTTCCTCTCTTGTAATAGTACCATTGCATGTATCCTTCATTAGCATAATGCATTGTGTGCTGATCCCCTTCATGAACTTGTATATATGAACTTGTATCCCATTCGCCCACAACACTATTTAGGTATGCCTCTCCACATTTAGTGAGTCATCACGTTACTGGAAGGAGAAGAATGAAGAGAGAAAAAGCCTTTTGTTAGTATCAGGCTTTACACTTCTAGTTTAAGATATCGAGTTTATGATATGGATTCCGTTTCCCGCCCCTGATAGATCTCATGCTCATTGTCTTCTCTTCGTCCATGTTTCTTGTCACACATGGTATTGCTTGCACTTCTGATAGTTGATTGCTCCTGGGTTGATGTGTTTTTTTCTTACTGTTGCTATGTTTGAGGAGACAAATTTGGGGGGCGTGTTGGTATGTCATTCGATACCTTACGTTGCATGGTGTGCAATAGTCTGTGATAATTGGCTATATTCTCTCCACATGTGCCTAGCTGTCGTGATCCAGATGATGAGATGTCTTCCCATACTGATCGCCCACTTGCAGCTTTTTGACTGAGGTTTGAATCTGCCATCTCCCTGTGATGTGTTTGCCCTTAGCATTAGTACCAGGAAACGTTTTTGCTAAGATCCTTCTAACGAAATCTAGTGCCAAATCACCCATGGACACATATCCAATACTTTTTTCGAGAGAACTTGAACCTCGAAAGATGCCTCAAAGAATGCATCCAAGTTTTGAACTCGAGCACTCATGACACACCCACACATTCAAACCACTTGGGCTGCAATCTCGTTGGCTTACATATCCAACACTTGCAAAGCAATAATTGCAAATCCTAACAATGCTAGAAAGCTTGGGCAAGTTGTAAGAATTTACAGTGAACCTGATCTTGGGCTTGGAGCTTTTAATGTATATACTGTGCCTCAAAAACTGCACTATATCATAAAAGCATATCAAGCTTTTCACTCAGAAGCAGAAATATATGAACTTCAGGCTCATCAAACTTGAAGTTGTCGTCCAATTACAGTAAGTAATTGGAGCTGAGACACCTACCTAGAAGAATCACAAAAGCTGGCAGAATGACCGGAATGATTTGAGCAACACATTTCCTAAAAGAATCACAAAAGCTCTCGATCAAATATCAAATCATGCAATACAACATATGACAAAACATCGGCCTGCTTTGCTGAAATGCCTACTGGGGAGTCACTGTAATACAGCTAAAATTCAGTGGTTTCCTATAACACAGCCATTGTTGAATGATGACAACCCAATGGGGGCGGCCATTTTCATATGATTTGGTTCATCATCCTCTTGGTAAAAGAAAGCCCTGCTGTTACTCTGACTCTGAACCTTGAGAAACTGGTGGACTGCAATTTACAAATGTTGTGTTCCTGTGAGTAGCAAGTTCCTCCCAAACACATGAGCATTGAACTGTCATCCCTTCCAGTATTGTAACCTGAATCAGACCATTGAATCCAGATGTCCACATTTCTTCATCACAGCAAGATCCAAGTCAACATAGCTGCCTAAACCTTTGATTCATTATTGCTGTTTGCTTCCAATTCCATGGCAAAACTCCTCCCTTCAAAGATTGCACAAAGGCAGAAGAGACTGACATATGCCGCCTTCTTGGAGCCAGGGTGACCAGTCGTTCAGACAGTCGCATGCGTGAGCTGCATACTGTTCTCTCACTTTCCATGTCTGAAGCATGGCAAACAGTATTGACTTGGAGACTGTCAGGCAGTAAACAGTTGCAAATAGAGCCTGCCAGTTCAAATAATGATTGATTTCAACATATTAGTCCTCAAAATTTTGAGGTGGTGTGTATAAGCTGTTTGTTTAGCACAACCACTACCAGAGAATGCACAAGAGAGGACAAGCTTCTGCATTGGGCATACACTCAGTGCACTCTTTCAAAAATCTGAGGTCTATAAGCTGTCTGCTTAGCACAACCACTACTCAGTACATGCACTAGAGAGGACAAGCCTCTGCATTAGTGCACAGCATGCCCCAAGTTAGAACAAAAAATTGAAAAACATTTGGCTTTAGAAATGAGCTAAAACTCAAACTTCTTTGGAGATGAACCACAGACCTAACCCTGATAGAGCAAAACAACAAAGCCATAATAGCATATGTTTCAAACACCAAATGCTTGTGTCAATAATTCAATTAAGATGTTAGCTAGGTCAGATCAGAAATGCTATAAAGAACATACCTAGCTTTGCAAGACGGTTCACCCAACCAGGAATTGATGAGCCAGTTAACTGTTTTGCAACATCATTACAGAAGTGGTTGCAGTTCTTTGCAATTAGATGATATGTATCCCCATTATATTTGCTTGCCAACTCTACCATGAACCTCCTGAAAGCCTTGGGGCTAAGCTGAATGGTTCCAAGCTGAATTGACTTTCTAAAAGTGAATCCAGGGCAGCTTCGGGGCTCAACTTCAAAAACACCAGTAGAGGGATAATCATGTGCTCCAAATGCATATTCAACACCATACGCTGCAGGTTGAAGACATTTATCAAATTAACAAGAAAAAGAATTAGCATGAAATTCCACTAGTTTTTCCAATATTAGCAGCTGGCATACCGAAATGCCAGTATTGACATGAAGAGGAAAAATTTTAGTGGAAACAAAGCAAAACAGTTGCAGCAAGTAAAAAACTCTTGGCACAACTAAGCAATCAAAAGTATTCCAAATGAGGATGTCTGGAACATGAAATGTTTCAAAATCATCCCATGATGGGCTTAAGCTGAATTTCATGCTAATCTATAACTGCATAAGTTGAAGACCAAATTATGCAAATCTAGCTATAGATTAGGACAGGCACCTAATGTTATGAAAAACTGAACTAAATGACACTATCAGCTGTATCAGCCTTTAACAGGGAATCAGGGCTAGTACTGCATATATTTCGGTCAAATCCTTGGGTACATAAAAGAGAACTTATTGGATGTTTGAGCTGGAGATGCCACTTGGCTATGGCACAACCGTTGCCAAGTTCCCTGCTATGTGTCTGTAGTGTTTCTATCCTGATGTGGGCAGCATCACTAACCACATAACACATGATACAGAAGTAAATAACTTGCCACGCCACAATTGGTGCACAATCCAAGAATCCAAGACCAGAAATCACCCACATTTTCAGGACCTAGGGCTGTTGTTCCCTGCAACAACATTGCAACATGGAAATTCATGGCCTGTGCCTGACCGTCTTTATTTGGGCATGAGGCTGTGGAAAACCAAGGCATCATTTGCATCCCAATCAGGAACAATCCCTTGGAGAGATCATGCTGTAGGACATCTCTAGTGAAAAGCCTAGCAGCTTCATGATCAATCTTCCTAGTTATAAGCATCAACTTTAAGAGAATGCTTTACTGTATCTGTCCACCACAGCAAGCCTCATCTATGGCCAATGAGATCCCCACATGAGCTTGCCTCCACCCTGAGCACCAGCAGTAGGAGCACTGACATCTTCCTGCAATAAAATAAAATGATAACGACTATCTTTTGCCACACAAAGACACCCAAGAAACATTGGCCAACCATCTACCAAAAAGAAAAATCATATGATGTATCTTGGCAGGCACTAGCATATGCCTCAGCAAAATTTGGCAAACTGGCATACAAAGACTTCATGTGAACAAAGTGATCAGAGTAAACTGCAGAATGCAGCCACATGCCATCCCCCACTCAGAAGTATTCTGATTCTACTTGCCATGCACATCCTCAATATGAAAGAGAACTACAAAAGAATGGAGTGTAGACCAGCTCAGTTCTCACAAGAATATGTGAGAAGTATGAATCACCGCCCAAAAGCTCCCAGTGGTGTACTTCTTCTGCTAAGCTGAAGCCTAGAATAGGCTTCTTGCTTTCATAAGCCACTACGTGTTCATATTGGTGCTAATACGCTTTTGGCTTTCACTCCCTCAAACTACTTGAAGAACTTCTACTTCATGTGGGAGAGCCTCACTGTGATTCTGCACTCTCCTTGGCAGCCAACAAGCTCACTAGAACAATGAAGGTTCTTCGTTGTGGAGATCTACCTTGCCCCATTGACCCACCAAGGTGAAGATCGAGTTTTCCCGGTACCATTGTGGACCATTATGCTCAAGCAATTATATATCTGATTTGGGAGATGGCTCCCTGGCAATCTCAGATCGAAACAAGCCATGTGGTTCGAATTGACACATCTAAGACCAAAACAAGACCTGTGGTTTGAGTTTGCGCTTAGGATTCATCTCCTATGTCACCCATTGGAGACGGATCCTGAGGGCTATAACCACCAATTGGAACTGAGATGAGGCTGAAAATGGAAGGGTAGCAAGCTGGAAGCCAAAACACAGCAGTCTTTAGGACTGGAACCAGTAAACGCAGCGATGTAACCACTTAAAGATGATGGCAACTGATCACAGAGATTGTAGGAAGCTGGATGATAGTAGAGAAAGGTGAAGACGATGCTAACTAGGCCTGCATTGCAGTGAATGAAAACAGCAGGATGCACTAGATGTGGCTGGACAGCAAGGCAGCCTACTCCAACTGTAAATGCAACTGTCAAGAGGGTCAAAAACTGGTCCCTAGCAGCTGAAGTCCACAGGTGGCAGCAGCGGACAAGGCACCAAGGGCTATTGATGACATGGCAATAGTCATGATGGACTGTACAGCCGGTAGAGGAAGAGCTGATGGCTGAAACCTGCAAGACCAAGGAATATGGTTGAGTGGTAAGCAGCCTGTCTATTTATAGGTAAGTGAATCAGCCCAAATCAAGGTTTGGCTTATGGGACACGGACACTCCAAGACCATGCACTGTTTAATCCGCCATAAACTCAATTTCCTAAACTACTTAATAAAGAGAGGTCAAAGGTGGCACAAGCACAATTGCATACTTTGCAAAGAATTCATTCACCAAGCCATCCTAGCCAAGGCTTTTGTACTTGGACAGAGTAGTGGACAGCCTTCTATTAATAGATAAGTGAATCCTCCCAAATCAAGATTTGGCTTATGGGCCGCAAACACTCCAAGACCGTGCACTATTTAATCAAGCATAAACCCAATTTCCTAAACTACACAATAAAGAGACGTCAAAGGTGGCACAAGCACATTTGCATACGTTGCAAAGAATTCATTCATCAAGCCATCCTAGCCAAGGTTTTCATTCGGTAGGCATTTCCTTTCCAATTGTGATGCAACTGCTTGGTTTATTTGGACCAAAATGTGACAACTTAGTCATTAATTGGCTATCCAACTTGTTTATTTTAAGGCCCTAGCAAATAGCCAACTTTGTCATGATGTTGGGCTATTTTTAGCCAAGGCTCCCTCCTCGTTAGACCATAGTAACAGGGAATGGCCATCCTGAGCCCCGAAACGCAAAAACACCGTTCCAAACGAATGTGCCGAAATGGGACATCGAAATGGGATGGGGATGCCCCCTGTCCTATCCCCAACAATCATCCCCCTGTCCCAACCATCCCCTTGTTTTTTTGGGGGGGCTTTTTTTGGAGTGGGTATCTTTTGGAGGGTGGTTTTTTGGTGGGATTTTTTGTGGGACTTCTTCCAAGGACTTCCCCTTTTGTAACACATAACACATATAAAATCAGCATATTTTGTATGAAGTCGAATCAAATCAGCCCACATTACACATGCAATTTTTCTACACTGGAAAATACATATATGCATGCATTCACATGTATATGTTCTTTGGTAGTACACATTCACCCACACACATAGTAAGATGGGACCAGTTTTGGAAACAACGATGGAAATGGGGGCAAGGACAAGAATAATGAATTGCCATCCCCTATTACCATGAGAGGGGGCAAGAATGGAAATGGGAACAAGGACAAGAATAATGAATTGCTATCTGTGCTACCATGAGAGGGGGCTCTAACATGGGGATGGGATTGGGACAACATTGGGATGGGAATGGGGATGAGGACAAGAATAATGAATTGCCATCCTCTGTTACCATGAGAGGGGGCTCTAACATGGGGATGGGAGTGGGACGGTCTTGGGATGGGATGGGAAGCTACAAAATGGGCACCCACACATCCACCCACCACATCACATGCATACATTTTTAAATGCTATTTATGTATGCCATCCCTTCCCCGATCCCACCCCCCCATCCCCATTTCCTACTTTTAGCCGTCCCCTGTCCCTGACCCAATCCCCCTTCTCGTCCCCCATTCCATGTTACTATGCATTAGACGCATCTTCAACATACTCTATTACTTGCAAGTCCTATTGGAGAGAGGGAATCGATGGCAATGCCCACACACCCTATGACTCAATGTTGTATTTGTACTATCTCATCTTGGTATATGGATTCCATTACTTGAGCATTCTTCTTTTGAGTTCTTTTTCAGTGTTTATCTTTTCTTTGTAATCTCTCTCTTCTCTTGAGTTGTGCAATCTATTGCAATAGATTCTTGTACTCCCATCGCAGAAACCACTCCTACCAATCTTCACTAATATCCACTTCCAAAGATACAACTATGGGGGGACTGAACCTCATTCTTGACCAAATCATAAAATATAGACTAAGCAATCACAACCATCTTAGAGGCATGCAATTGCTAGAGATGTCATTCCCTGGACAGTGCAATAGGCAGGCCACGTCAACAGCCTGCATTTGGCCAAGCTATGCAATCGGACAAATTTTTTGTTTGCCAGCTGCATTTAATGCAGCCGACCTGGTCGTTTTTGGCCTTTTCTTTTCTGCTATTTATTGCAGTCCTCCAACACATTTTGATTACTTGCATCTGACAGAGACAGCTTGCTGGTAACAGACAGCACGCGGGTTGACGGAGATTGAGGTCCTCAAGGCAGAGACATACGCAAATATTCTCTCTGCTCCTGTGTATATTTCTGCATTCCTATACAGCATTCTACACTGCAGATTTTCTATGTTTCTCTCTCTCTCTCTCTGTTCACTCTCTTAGTCTTGGTCCCACACTTCCGCATCACTGCACTCTAACATGGTATCAGAGCGATGAAGACAGACTGACTGACTGAGTCAAGAACCTACCTGAAGAGGAGACTTCTGCACAACACACAACTGCGTTCCCAACATTCAAGGGCTTGCAAGAGGGCTGCGCGTCGGATCAAGGATGAAGCGAGCGTGGCCGTGCGAGCAAGGAGTCCAATTGGTGAATTTGCTGCAGGTTGTTGCTATTTGAAGGGGAGGAAGGCTACGTTTTAGGCCTTCCATTGCAGATTTTACCTTTTCAGTGTCTCCGGCGACTGAAAAAGGATCAAGAAGCGGAGGAAAAAGCCCTAGCAGGCTGAGTCTTCACAATCAAACTGCTTTTGCGTTTGCGCAAGCATTGCAAGTGAAAATGTCTACCGAGACCAACTTGGAGTTCCAGGTGATCATGGACCAAAAGGTGCCTGTCCTACCGGCTCTTCCATTAGATCAAAAGCTTGATGGTGACAATTACCGCATCTCGCGTGTGATGATGTTGGCCATCCTGGAGTCTTATGATTTGGTGGAGCCTGTGATGGAGGAGATCAAACAGCCCTCAATGAGAGATGAGTCCAAACTCTCTTCAAATGCTCGTACGGAGTTGACCAAGGCCTAGTCTCACTGGGAGAAACTGAATGCCAAGATTCGTTCTTTTCTTTGTCTGTCTTGTACTACAGCCGTGATTGCTCACATTGAGCACTTGACGGTGGCTTGAGAGATATGGCTGGAGCTTGACTAAATGTACAACCGGATGACCTTGATGAAGAGGGTTTCTTTGGAGGTGCAAATGCGGACCTTGTGCGTGAATAAGTCTTCTTCGCTTCAGAAACACATCAACAAGCTTCGACAGCTTCAGATGCAGGTTCAAAATGCGGGGAAGCCCATTTCCTCCGAAGACATGGCGATCACTTTATTATCCCAATTGCCACCACAATTCAGTACTTTTTATTCCGCTCTTATTGCATTAGGGCGAGAGTCGACTCTTCAATGAAAAGAGTTGGTTCCTATGATCTTGGACCAAGAGAAATAGTTGAAGGGACAAAATGCTTCCAAATCGAAGGCATTGGTTAGTCAAGCTTCTCAAAAAATGGGAAACGACCAAAAGAAAAAGAGGGAGGATAACAAATCCAAGAAGGACAAGGAGAAGGAATGGACCTGTCATATTTGTAGTAAGACCGGTCATTGGAAAAAGGATTGCCTCGACAAGGACAAGAAGGACACCAAGGACGTGAAGGATTCTCGAGCGGTGGCTACACCCTCATCAACTGCTTTTCTACACTTAGTGGTCATTGAGGACCCTACATCGAAGACTTCTGATACTCAAGAGTGGTGTGTGAAAAGTGGTGTCTCCTGACATTACTCCTCCCCTTGGTGTTGCCCATTTGCGACCTTCACGTGGATAGATTCTCATTGGAGACAGCTCTTCTGTGTCTATTGATGCACGAGGTGAGATATAGCTGATTCCAAATGGATGTGGTGATACCCACACTTCCGAGGTGTTGCATGTGCCAAGTTTAGGGTATCATTTACTTTCAATCCATAAGATTTGTTCTCTTGGCCTCTTGGTGGAGTTTGACAGTGATGATGTTCGAGTTTTTTTATCGTGGATCAAGGAAAGTTCTCTCTTCAAGGCATGAGGAGAACGGCATTTACAAATTGAAGTCTTCTCTGGCTCTTACCTCTCTTTTTCTTACCTCTCACACACATTCCAAGCTATGGCATGCTCGGTTTGGCCACATGAACTATGAATACCTTCGAAAGGCGTCGCAAGGATCGTTTGTTCAAGGTTTGCCGGACATAGTAGTGAGCCAACAACCATGTGTCTCTTGCATTCGTGGGAAACTGCATCGGGATGGGATTCCCAATAAAGCTTCAAGACGGTCTACTTCACCTATGAAGCTTGTATCTACGAATCTTTGTGGCCCGATGAGGACCGAGTCCCTAAAGGGGAACTTGTACTTCATATTGATCGTAGATGATTACAGTAAGATGACACGGGCCTATTTCTTGACGTTGAAGTCGAAGGCTTTCTCCCACTTTAAGGATTGGCTTCTCTTTAAGGAGAACCAATCTGGCTGAAGACTGAACAAGAGTTCGCTAATACCAACACTCCACAAGAGAATGGCATTTTGGAGCGGAAGAACCGAAGTGTGATCGAGATGGCGCACACCATGATGGAGCACCAACAAACACCTCAGTTTCTGTGGGTTGAGGCAATGGCTACGACAATTCACATCCTCAATCGATCTCCCACTTCGGCCGTTGACAAGATGACACCTTATGAGGCTTACTTTGGGACTAAACCTGATGTCTCTTATTTCAGGATCTTTGGGTATGACACCTATGTGCACATCCCGAAGACGCAACAGCGTTATAAGTTTGAGGCGGCTTCTCGATGACAAGTTTTTGTTGGCTACAACTCCCAATCCCAAGGTTATCAGTTGTTTGATCCCATCAAGTGAGATGTCTACACGAGCCAAGATGTGCGGTTCATGGAAGTTTCGGCCACAAAGGAGGATAAGGAGCATCCCGTCCTTGGAGATCCAAGGGAGAGTTCGGCTCCCGAGATTGTTCCTTTGGAGCCAAAGCCTCTTGATGGAGATTCTTCTCCTAATTCAAAGTCTTTCCTTCCATCGGCCATCCCAATGGAGCTTCCACCGATGGATGTACCCGATTCTTCAACAGATGAAAAGCGACGAGGAGAGATCCGGCCTCCTCGTTGGGCCCATGACACGCTCTGAGATTCAAGGATCGAGGGGGTTCCTAAGGAGTGGGAACCGCAGGATGGCCCACGGAGGTCACGAAGAAACTAAGCACATTCGACAAAGCTCATTTGCTCTAACTATTGTTTGATGACCCGTGTTATGCAAGATCGAGAGCCCACTTCCGTAAAAGAGACTTTGCAATTTGACCATTAGCGAAAAGCTATGGAGCTGAGTTGGAGGCTATTGACAAGAATGGCACTTGGTACCTTGTACCTCGTTCCTCTCACAAGAAGGTGATTGGCTTCAAGTGGGTCTTTAAGACCAAGTACCTTAGCGATGGTGCTTTGAACAAGCACAAGGCTCACCTTGTTGCTAAAGGTTTTACTCAGCGCCCAAGCATTGACTTCCATGATACTTTTGCCCCCACTACTCGCATGGCAACTATTCGAGTTATTCTTGCTTTGGCTGACCATAGAAAATGGCATGTCTATTAGTTGGATGTAAAGTCGGCCTTTCTCAATGGTGACTTGAAGGAGGAGATCTATATAGAGCAACCTCCAGGCTTTGAATCCTTGGATGGAAAAGTATACAAGTTGAAGAAGGCCTTGTATGGCCTAAAGCAAGCTCTGCGTGCATGGAACGACAAGATTAACTCGTTTCTCAATCAAAGTTAGGATATCAATGCTCCAAGGTCGATCCGCAGCTTTATGTGCACACTTCCGAGACTAGTCGTGTGTTGTTTGTGTTGTATGTTGATGATTTGATTCTTACAAGTGACTATGCACAGAAGGTCCAAGAGACAAAGACAACTTTACATCAAACGTTCAAGATGACAAACTTGGGGCTTCTTTATTTCTTCTTGGGTCACGAGATTTATCAGTCTTAGAGGGGGGTTTTCATCTCTCAACAAAGCTACATTCAAAAGCTCTTGGTAACTTTTCTATGCTTTCCGCTACCGTCAATTGATTGGCTCCTAGATTTGGCTACTCTACACTCATGTTGATCTTTGTTTTGTTGTAGATCTTTTGGCTAAGTTCAAGAGTAAACCCAAACAAATGCATTGGCAAGCTGCCCCGAGGATTTTTCAATATTTGAGGAGAACCTCTGACTTAGGGATTTCTTACCCCACAAGTACAGATGCTTCAATTCTTGTTCTTGGAAGTTGGAGTGACTCCGATTGGGCTGGCGATATGAACCACCGATAGTCTACTACAGCTATTGTTTTACCTTGGATTCAGGTGTTATCTCATGGAGTAGCAAGAAGCAACCCACGATAGCCCTTTCTTCTACTGAGGCGGAGAAGAGGACCGCATTGTCCGCCACATGTGAGGTTGTGTGTCTTCAAAGATTGTTGGAGGAGCTTGGCTGCCCCCAAACTCATCCTACTCTTCTATGGTGCGACAATGAGAGTTGCATCGCCTTGGTACAGAATCCTATATTCCATGCCCGGACAAAGCACATTGAGATCTAGTACCACTTCATTCAAGAAAAGCTTCTAGATGGGACCCTTGATGTGGAGTACTACAAGACGGAGGATAATCTTGCAGATTTGTTCACAAAGGCGCTTCCCCCAACTCTTCTTCAGAGACATACCAAATCCCTCAGTCTTTTGACCTCTCCAAGCTCTAAGAGGGGATGTTAGAGATATCATTCCCTTAACAGTGCAGTAGGCAAGCCACGTCAACAACCACGTCATTGCCACGTCAACAGGTCACATCATCACCACATCAGCAACCTGCAATCAGCCAAGCTGTGCAGTCGGACAGATTTTCCGTCAATCGGCTGTTCTACATTCCTATACAACATTCTGCACTACAGATTTTCTGTGTTTCACTCTCTCTCTCTCTCTCTCTCTCTCTCTCTCTCTCTCTCTCTCTCTCTCTCTCTCTCTCTCTCTCTCTCTCTCTCTCTCTCTCTGTTCACTCTCTCAATCTTGGTCCCACGCTTCCGCATCGCTGCACTCTGACAGCAATTGGAGTCCAAGTAAGTCCATAAAGTAATCCCTACACATCTGCACACTCTTTTGTGGATCTATAATCATCTAATCAAAGGAGTTTTGCAACACCACAACATTTTCCTTGGCAAAAGCACGTAGGCTACAATAGAACTTGTGTGATAGACTTACAACCAAAAATGTTTAACACAAGTTCTCAAGTGAAAAGATGCAAAAAGCAAGACATCATCATTTGGAGTATTAATCAAAAGAGAATTGTTCACACCACCTCTCTAAGTAGTACCAAATCAACCGAAGCCATGGAAGTAATCTACTATAATAGCAATCCTAGCACACAACCTACACGACCACAGATGCCCAATGCCAAGTCCAAAACAAAAGCATTGTGAGCTCACCAAATGTGCCAAAGACAAGTCCATCACATAAAATAAAAGGGGCTATAACATGAAGTGGAGGGCATCTTGCCCAAAACCCAAGTATGGGTGGTCATCCATCGACATGTCACTGAGATCATACTCAATAAACGAAGTCCCAGATCTCTCAAAACCAAGCAATAGATTAAAAGAAGAGCAACGGTTTCATCACCTATAGTACAAAATATACATCTATCACGAGATCTTGCAACCACATAGCACATACCTTGTGAAAAGATCCCCAATAAGAAGTCTCCATATGAAAACCTCTCTCTCTCTCTCTCTCTCTCTCTCTCTCTCTCTCTCTCTCTCTCTCTCTCTCTCTCTCTCAACAGTCCCTTACCACCTAAGCAAAAGGGACCCTCAAATGGCTAGGACACACAATAATAGCAACCTTATAGTCCCATCTACATGCAAAGGTGTCGCCCAAACCAAGCTTTTCCAAGGTGTTGGCCTCGCCACCATCAAAAAAAGGGAGGCATTTCCCATGGGAGCAATACCTACTATGAATACCGCAATAAGAAAAAAAAAATCTTCAAGGAGCTAAAGGAAACAAGGAAGAAAGTTCAAGAATTAGAAGAGCACATCAACCAAATGAAGAAATGCAAAGACTAGACCATCCATCAAGTCAACAACTTGAAAGATGAAGAGACCAAGAAAATTGCTTTCGTTCCGAAACACGAAATCATACAAAGAAAGGTGTGTAGAGCCACCCCTTTCATTATCATTGGGAATGCTTCAATCATGATCAAAGAAAACATCTAGTTCTAAGATACATAACCATATAAGAAAAAATAAAAGTAATGAAGCAAACTAGATCCTTGTAAGGATCTGAGATATGGATGATAGATGACCTTACATCCACCTAGCTCAAGAACAAGAGGCAAGATTTGGCTGAAGAACATGAAACCCAAAGACAAGGAAAATGGCCCATGGATGATCTAAAGATCAGTAGAGCTGTCATTGCAAAGTTCTAAACACCCAAGACAAAAGAAAGTGACCATACGAAAAGGTTTAGGTGGACCTTTTGGCATATTATAATCCTATCTTATAATGATAAGGTGGCCTAAGAGCTTACTTTTATTTTTCTTTTTTTTTCTTTTAATTTTCAATTGATTATGCCTTTTTACCATCTAAAGTGAAATGTACAAACAATTTGATATACCTAATTTTGTCTTTTGGGTCAGTTTTGGCCTCCATAAGACATTAATCTCTCTCTTTCTCATAGGGGGATGTGTGTGTATGTGTGTACACGCACATGCGCACATACAACCATTCCCAATTTTGCTTCTATCATTCAATTTTGCAACAATTTTGGTGAACTTTAACCATGGAGCTTGGTGCAACATGATTGTGAGTCGAGGCAAGAACTAGATCAACTACTTGTGCACAAGCAATCACCTTGGCAACCCTAAAGCTCCATTTCCAACATGTTCTACAATTGTTTTACTCTACTAAACCGAATTATCTCAATAGGGCTGAGCATTGAAACGCTTTCTAAGCACTTCTATCATAAAGAATGTGATTTTAGGGCAATTTTGTTGCAAGAAACCACCCTATTTGTGGGACAAACAATGAGGCAATTCACAAGGACAAAGTTGGATGCCCATAGATGCCATTGCTCCATGAAAAACTATCAAAGTGCAACAATGTGGAAGTATATAACCAAACTTGGAAAAGGGCGCCGAGGGGGTCCACCGAGAAAGAGTAGAATGTTGAAGACTATAGAGAATGAATGATAAATACAAAAGGCAAAATACGTACAAGTTGTGAATGTATGATCAATCGGATCTCTCTAAACCTACACTAACAAAAGATGAAAATAATCGTCACCAAGTAGTGGTGATGCACAAGATTGCATAGAATGAATACAAAGGGCAAAATATGTAAAATAGGTTGTGAATGTATAAACAATCAGATCTCTCTCAACTTGCACTAACAAAAGATGAAAGTGATCGATGTTCAACGAGGCAAAATATGTACTATAGGTTGTGAATGCATAAACAACATCTCACTCTACCTGCACTAAAAAAGGATGAAAATTAATGACACCTAGGGAACAAGGGGAAGGGGGGTGGTTGGGTTGTGGGGCTACTAAAATTGGAGCAAAACATGCATAAAGTGATGCAAGTCAACTAGTCAAAACTGTCAAACTGTTGCTGCACATGGTTTGATTGCTCTTGCTAACAACTTGCTGCAGTAAATGTGCCGCCAATCTATCCAACTGCCACGTAGCACTACTGCCCATCTTGTTCGGCTTGCCCAAATCACTGATATGCTACCTATCTAACCTGCCAAAAGTGCCAGACATGCTCCTATACATGGGGATGATGCTTGACCTACCTAAATCTACCTTGACCAGGCCTATGCCTATCCTAGGGTGACCAAATCTCTAGCACAAACCTACGATGGATCCAGAGTTGATTTGAGTCCAACTATGATGGATCTAGGGGAATGCACAACGAAAGAGGAAGATGAACACACAAAGAAAAAAAGGAGAAGAGAGAAGACAATAAGAATGAAATAGAAATCTTCACTGAATCTAAAAAGAATGATGAATGCAATGATGGACTGATCAATCCCTACACGTAGCCCAAAGCGTCAATGAGGGCACCGCATCAAGCTATAAAATGATAACACCACTAGAGACACTAAAAAAGACAAAGACCAAGTATTCAACCAACAACCCTTGCCAAAGAGAAAAAATCATATCAAACTCAAAGCGTGCACCTATGAAAGCAAAAGAAGAATAATCTGCCCCAAAATATGGATGGCTATAAGTAGCCCAACTCCTCCAAACCTGGCCCACTATTGAAAAATAGCCTAAATCAAGCAATCGACCAGCCAAAAATGGCTGATCAACATCAATTGACAATAAAAATATTGGCATGGCAAGAGAAAAAGACAGACGAGGGTGGTTAGGGCAAATTGCTATCTGGGAAGGCTTATCACAACCTACAAGAGCTGCACAAGCTAATAGTTGCTTGGCAAACCAAGAAATGCATATCTAAACTAACTGAGAAAATAAATGCATGCTCTTAATGAGCTACCTCCTCTATCAAAAGGCATGATAGACACATCAAAGCTCCTAATGCCCCTATATGACTCAAATTGAGGCTCACAAAGAGATGACAATGCATGACAAACATGACTACAAATAGAATCACAAGGCAAAGGTGAATGAGCATAGGAGAGCAATTCTATCATTAAAAATTGTTATAATTTTAACAAATTATATTCAAATTTGAAGAATCCTCATGTAATCTAAAGAGATGCAGGGGGTTACAAGCTTGGGGCCATTAAGAATCACCATCTTGGGCATGGGCATTCTAGCTTCCACTATGATTATTTTAAAGTTCTAAAATGCATTGTTTAGCTATGATTATCTCATACACAATTCCCAAAGGTAGTCAAAGTTGGCTAATAGCTTTTGCACATGGTTTGATTGCTCTAATTTACCAACCTGCTAGAATAAAAGCACCACCAACTTGTCCAACTTCCACATGGCACTATTGCCCATCTTGCTTATCCTATCCAGCTTGCCTAAATTGTACATTTGCTACCTATCTAACCTCAACTGCCAGACATGCTCCTATACATGGCAATGATGCCTAACCTACCTAAATCTTCCCTAGCCAAGCCTATGTCCACTGTCTTGGAGGTGAACCAATCTCTCTAGCACAAACCTACAATGGATCCAGAGTTGATTTGAATCCAACTATGATGGATCATGGTGCAAAGGTAAATGAGCATACAAGAGCAATTCTATCATTAAAAATTAGTTTAATTTTAAGAAATTGTATTCAATTTGGGGAATCCTCATGTAATCTAGAGAGACACAAGGGGAGCCAAGCTTGGGACCACACTCCCACTGAATATTTTCAAATTGCTAAAAATGCATTGTTTTGAGTAATGTGGCAAGCATACACTTGTATACCAAGGATCAAGAAATTAACCAATAAAATAGCCACGTAAAGGCTGAAAGGTGATCTCTCTCTCTCTCTCTCTCTCTCTCTCTCTCTCTCTCTCTCTCTCTCTCTCTCTCTCTCTCTCTCTCTCTCTCTCTCTCATGAAGATAATTGAATTAAGTAGTAAACAACATGCTATTACATCAAACCATCAGGTCAGCATACTCAATCTCTCTCACATTGTCACTATAGAAATTTACAAGATGTGAGCAAGCTCTCAAAACAACCTATTACATAACCAATTCTAATAAATCAAATAGAAAGAACAGTTGGAGTAGAGCAAACAATCGCCATCTAGGGAGCAACAATGTTCGAAAGGACCAAGTCTACTGACATCATATAAGTGATTTGCCATAAGACCAATCCACGCACACAGGCCACATGCCCATGGATGCCCGATGCTGAATCAAAAATAAAGGCATTGCAAGTACACCATATGTGCCACAAGGCTATCCATCTAAGAAAATGGAATAGGCAAGAACAATCTGAAGACAAAAAGGGCATAGAGGACATATTTCCCATAATCCACGAATGAACTAGTATGCGGTGTTGGGTCACCGAGAACCACACACGGGAAATGAAATTCTAGATTTGTCTCGCAACAGGGCAAGAGACAAAGAGATAAAGCAATGTCTCGTCACATGTAGTACAAAAAAACACAGCGGCTTGCAGAGATCTTTCGGGCACAGAGCACTTCTCCTATTGGAAGACCCCCAATGAGCAACCTCCACATGAACACTTTACCCTCATATGGAACCTTGGATTTTCAAAGCTGGATAAATCTATCCCACCACTTCTTTTTGCTATCCTTGAGATGCCACAACTTATTAACCTTCCCCGTGACCCATCTTTTAGCTTCCACCATCTGATGATATATCTAATTCCCTGACCTTTTTTGAAAGTCATCAAGAAGCACAAACTTCCAGTCATGACATGGATGCAATGGTTGTAACATAAGTAAAGGAGAGAATCTCTAAAGACAATCTTGTATTGACGACCAAATGTCCCTATATCCACGAGGCACCCTAAAGTACTGACGAATACGCCTAAAAGAATAAAGGCGGGGCTGCCCAAGAATAACCCCATCACAGATTGTCTTCAACCCTAACCTAGCCATCCGATTAAACTTATCTCACTGCAAATCTTTGTGTGGCCAATCCAACAACCTTGAGGAAGCCAATATTTCTCCTTACAGCGAATTTTCCTCCTTATGAATATCCGAAGAACGCCAAACAACAAAACGAAGCATCTCCTGCCAGCAAGCAATTAAATGAAAAAGGAATAAGGACCTTTATGGGCCTTGTAGAATTAAGCGCATGCCACCAGGAAGCATAAATAATCATGCTTTCATGAGAGATGCCAACCTTTTCTATGAAGAATTTGGCAATATCTAGCCAAGGATGATACTCAATACATAGACTCTGCAAAAGGGACAGCCTCAAAGCGGCCATATGCAAATTAACATCCAACAAAGCTGCACCCCCCATCCTTTTCGGAGTGGTCACATGCTGCCAGGAGATCCATACCTGCCCCAAACGATTGCCTTTCTTTTTTCACAACATAAATATGATAGGTTGGACCAATTCCAAAAGGGACTTCTTAGTCCAAGGCAGCAATGGCAGAAAGAACGAAATCATGCTAATCATGATGCATTGAGCCACTATTAGCCTAACATGAAGAGGCCAACTCTGAGATTTCCAGTACATGAACCTGTCATGGATTCGAGATGCCATCCAATCCAACAAAGCACGGGGAGCAACCTCCACACCAATAGGATATCCCAAGTATCTAGTTATATTCCCCTTCACGATCACAATTCCATTCCATCCCAAGGCTTGCAAATCATTCTCCGTACAAGAGAGAAGGGTGGATTTCTAAGTATTAATATGAAGACCCGATGCCAAAGCAAAAAGGTTCCAGACCACCATTGCCCGATTCACATTGATAGGATCCACCTTAAGGAACATAAAAGAATCATCTGCCAAAGTTTAACCCACCAGTTGATCACCACCAAGAAGAGATAAGCCAACTATCTCACCTTGAGCTGTCAACTTATCCAATAATGAGAGCATCAGGTGAGTTACCAAAGCAAACAGCAAGGGGCTAAGTAGACAGCCTTGTTTAAGAGACCGAGATAAGGCGATTTCCACCATAATCCCTCCATTAAGAGCAATATGGGCCACAGCACCCTGACTGATGGTATCAACTAGAGAAATCATACGGGGGTCAAAACCCATTGCAAACATTAATTGCCGCAAAAATGACCAACTAACATGATCAAATGCCTTCTCAATATCCAACTAAAGCATAACAACATGCTAGCTAGAAGCTTTGGCATAATCGATTCCCAACTAGACATTCAAAATGTTGTGCATTATATTCTGACCTTTAATGAAACCATCTTGACGTGGATGAATGAGGTGTGGAAATACTTTTTGCAATCTGTTGGCAATGATCTTGAAAAAGATTTTATACAACGATCCCATAACTAAAATGGGTCTCCATTGTTTCAAAGAGGACGGAGAGGGAACTTTGGGCAACAACCTAATGACTGCAATCTTCCAATCTGAAGGCATCATACCCGAGTTCCACACTTGCTAACACAATTGAGTTAATGGGTTCTTAAGCAGTTGCACATTGGCTGAAAACAGCTCATTAGGAAGCCCATCCCAACTTGGACTTTTCCTTTGAGGCAAGTGAGACAACACTTCTTCCACTTCCTCTTCAAAAATATCGGCCTCCATTAGATTCACCCATTCTAGTTTGACCTAATTACTAACCAAGGCACAAATGTATGTTCGAGCAAAGAGAACGGCATATGTAAGGATCTCTTGCAAACCAAACAAGGCCCTATAAAAGTCAACAGTCATCCAAATAATGGAGACAAGATCAATCACCATATCACCTTGCCCGTCCTTTAAGCGCACGATATTTTCCCATGCATATTTTTGATACGGATGAGAAAAAAATTGATGAGTTTGACTATTGTTATCATGTAAAGCTTCGACTCTGGCTAACAGTTTGTATTTTGCATACTCCTCTTCCTGAAGAGATTGAACCCTACCTTTCAGCCATTCAATGCAAGTGAGCAAGTCATCATCAGAATCCCTAGTCTAACACAAAGCCAAAGAATGGACTAATAAAGCTTGAGCATCTTTCAATTCAGCTCAAACAAGGAAGCATGCTGAATACCATATTATCGGGATAAGGCTTGCTTATTATTCCTTAAAACCGCCCATGCTTACATTCCTGTAGATAGAACCTTTAAGCTAAAAGAAGCTATCAAGTGCTGAACATCCACCAAAGACTGATTTTGCTGCAAAAAAGATTGATTAAACCAAAGAGGCAAATGGACAAGGAGAGCCTTGAATGCATGAACAGGTCTGTGGCTCATTTCTAGGACCAAAGAGTAATGATCTGATAGAACATGTTGTCTTTCCACCCACATATCAATGATTGCAAGAAGAAAGGAGTCACTTTGGCATATGTAGATTCTATCCAGTCTGGCCCAAGTATTTGGATGCTGAAAAGAGCAATAAGTATGTCTGGCTTGTGATGGATTCATCCAAGACCACATGTCCTATTTCAAAGATGCCGCTACAAGAGCATCCCAAGCTTGCCACTCAAGACCATCCATAACTAAATGCGGAGAGGTCGCCTGATGTGCAAAAACACATGCATTAAAGTCACCCATAACAAAGCCTTGACGAGCCAAGGCAAGGCAGTGCGCGTCATCCCAAAGCTAATGACGATCCCTTGCATTAGAAGAAGCATACACGCCTACAATCCATAGAATCTCCCTCTCATAACATATTTCCAAGATCAGAAATTAGCTACGAGTATCTTGAGAAACCAATACTAGTTGTAGAAAGGATTTGACAACCAACATAACTTCCAATTTGTATGGAGCACGACCACTAAAGAAGACCACATAATCCTTATATACATAAGAAAATCCAACCAAAGAAAGTTATTTGTGCTCCACAACATTAAAAACATCCCAATTTCCGACAAGCACAACTTTCCACAATCGATACTCCTTGCTGCCCAAAGAAACACCTTTTACATTCCACAAAGCAAGTTTCATGATCAATCAAAAAATAAGAAAAACTACTAAACCATCGCTTTCCCTCTCCCTTTTACATCTATAGCCTTTGGTAGCCTGAAATCTCTCCATTTCAATACGTATAACATCTACAAGATTTGCTCTCTGCAGACTCACAATCGAAGCTCGGGAAGAAAATTGCAATTGCTGGGAGCATAAAACGTCCCAAGGAGACATAAGCCTTCCACGAGCATCGAATTGCAAGGATGAATCATAAGTCCTTCTATCTTCCAGGTACGCAAAGATTGAGGTTTCATATAAAAACCCCTACCGCTATGTTGGAAGGTCTGAGTGATTGGGGGCGGTGAAGGATGGGCAAGATTCAATCGAGAATCTTGTCTAGCATTACGACAAACCACAATGACCCAAGAATCCTCTCGAGGAGACAAATTCCACCCTACCACAGTCAAAGGACGCTCCCCACCCTTGTGAGGATCATTCTTTTTGCCTTCCTCATGACCTTGAGGGAAAAGATGCTCTAGATCAAGTATTGTTTACTGAAACATGTGCTGAGGGAGGTGGTCTTGCATTTTCATATCTTGATCCATAGGACCCTGCACTACCTCCGTATTTTTGTCACATTCCGAAACGAAATGGCCCAACTAACTGCATCTGAAACACTGTTCTCCCTCTCTCTCTCTCTCTCTCTCTCTCTCTCTCTCTCTCTCTCTCTCTCTCTCTCTCTCTCTCTCTCTCTCTCTCTCTCTTTCTCTCTCTCAAACAATAAGTCCCTATTACCACATTTGGCCCATTCAATAATATTAAGAAAAAGTACTTAAATTATCAATGATTATCCTTTTAGTTTTGAGCACCATACAAGCTAGTGGAGTGAAACTTGATGTGTGAAGTAGCTTGGCACATTCTTCCTTATTAAAATCATCCTTCAATTGATAGCCCTCGCAATGAGGTATCGTGGTGAAGAGAAAGTGAACCTTTTCATGCATGGTGCTGATGTGGCAAGCAAAGATCCTCCCATCCTGGTTGAACGAAGGTAAACCCCTAAAACTACCAGGGGAAAAGGTTCATTAACAAATCTTACCATTGTAAGACTAGTGCTTCAAGACACATGGCTAATTTCTCTTCTCTTTGAAGGATATTTTTCAAGTTCCAGCTTTCCTTGGTGAAAAGTTTCTTTGCTATTGAGGTGCCTGTTGATTGTATTAGAGATACTGCCAACTTTATCTAACTTTGAGGTGTCTGTTAATTATCTTTGAGATACTGCCAGCTTTATCTAGCAGTAATTCCTCCATTCAAGGTTCCCTTTTTTGGAAAGACCACTTACATTGCAACACATCCCTCTCTCTTTATAATGACAACAATTACAACATGAATACATGTATCGAATATACTTTGACAACAAGAAATAAGATCTTCCCAATGCAGTCCAGTTGAAAATGTTCTGTGCAACCATTATGGCCTCCTGTATTCTTGGATAGAACTGAAAAGTCTTCAAACTAGGCAACATCGCAACTACAGCATGATCTCAGAAGAGTACACTATGACTGAAGATGGGAAGATCTCCAGGTAGCCCATGAATAGCAGCTCTAGGCAGAGCAAATAGAATGCATGCTGATGTGATTTTTTGAAATCTACCCGGTCATGGTATAGTTCTCTTTCTTTTCCCTTCTCAATGTTTGCTCAATCTTATGGATGGAGCCAGATTGTTACGTTGCAACCTGGATTAAGACATGATTGATTGCTATCCGGAGGCAAAAAGACAGGTTAGCTGCACAGCTTGAAGGCTAGCTTAAAAGAGAAAATGCTCACCAAGAGCCAAACATCTGTAAAGAAATTCAGAAACAAAAATAACAGAGCAGGATTGATTTCTAAACGAAATAACTGCTATTAACCTAACGGATGCTCAAAACGTGGGTTAGATTCGCAAGTTTTGCCATGGGGTCTTGCCTACGAGAGAGAGAGAGAGAGAGAGAGAGAGAGAGAGAGAGAGAGAGAGAGAGAGAGAGAGAGAGAGAGAGAGAGAGAGAGAGAGAGAGAGAGAGAGAGAGAGATCACCTTCAACTGCTGAGTGATATATACCAAGCCCAAACCAGTAGAGATATCCATTGATGGGAGTCAGGTCGTATACATTGAGATAAAGAGGAACGCCGTTACTGTGTTTCTTGCCTTTCCGTGCGAGTTTTTTCCACATTCTCAGGTTCTCTCCTCTCCTCTCTCCTTCTAAACTATTATGACAAAACAAGACCCCCCAAGACCAAATATGCTCCTGCCTCCCTCCTTTCTTCTCGTAGCTGCTGTAGAATAGAGAATCCCTTAAATGCAAGTTTGTTCTTCTCCTCAGGAAAGAGCAAAAAGGCACCTGCCAGAAGATATGTCTTCTCGCTTGTCTCAGAAGCCCTGCTGAGGAGCTTTCATGGGGGCTGCTAGATGGGCTTCTGCTGGAAGCCCGCGCACAGGGGACGCCCCATAACTGGAAAGGAGGAAGAGGAAAGGCGAGCGACGGAGGTGCTCATCTTTTAGTGCCATCTGCTCACCATGTTCTCTTCTTACTGTTCACAGGAGGGAGGGTCACTGTGTGTGTGTGTGTGTGTGTGTGAGTGTGTGTGTGTGCGTGCGTGCGCGCTTCGCTCTCTCTCTCTCCCACTTTTGGCTTGCTACAAAGGTGAGGGACAGTGTAGTGGACAGGAGGGGACCATTCTCTCTACCGCGAGATGGCGATATTCAAAAAAAGAGAGGGAGAGACCCATGAGTCATGACCACCAAGGCTACCGCCCCATAGGAGCATTTTGGGTGAGGCCAATATAGGCCACCATAGAGAAGAGTTGTAACTTGGCAACTAGTAAGACTTCTGCAATCAATGGTTTTGTGAGTTTTTATTTTGAGCGCAGTCGTAAATATTTCATCTGTGTTCACTTTTCAATCTTATTCTCGAAGACAAGCATCGCCTCACATAAAATTACTTATTTTAGGATGTTTATCAGTCACAATGCACTTACTATCAAACGAAATGAAGATTTTGGAGCACGTTTCTTAATGGAGACTAGTGTTATTCTCTTAATAAACAATACCTCGAAAAACAAAAAAACTGCCAAGCAAAAAAGTTGTTCAATGCCTAGAAGATAATAGCTTTGATATTATGATATAATTTTTTATATTACTATTACATAGAGCCTCAGAGAGGAGTACAAGAATAAATACAAACATAACTACCAAAATCTCTTTCCTAATAAGAGTCCATCTATCTGTGGGACCAAGCATGTTTAGATCCTACCAAACGAAGTATCATTTCTCAATTTCGAGGGTAACTCTATGCCATAATTTGATAGAGTCTACAAGGTATTCCACAAGTATTTAAAGAAATCTTAGAGCTTTCTTGAAATCATCCTATAGTAGGCTTTCTACCGTACTACTTTATTAATATTACCACATTATAAAAAGAATAAGTACAAACATAGAACCATGTTACTTAAGTATAGAAAGCTTTGTCCGTATTTATATTTATTTTATTAATATGACTACATTGTAAAAAGAATAAGTACAAACATAGAACCGTGTTCCTTAATAGCATCATAGAGAGCTGGTACAAATCTCTTCGACTTGTCATAATTATAAAGGAAAGTGTCATTCCCCCATATGAAAGAGATATATCAAAGTTAGTCAAAAGAAATGTTAAACACAGCAAAGCACTCTTGAAACTCCTAAATGCGCAGAAACACTCTTTGACTTGAATTGCAAGTCATCGTAATGAAAAGGCAAGCAAAGTTCATGGAGTAAATCTTAGCATATAGTCATTATGTATAGTGTCAAACCATCCCCTAGTCAAGAGCTTAATCGAGGTTGACCTTTTACTATATAAAATACAACTCTAGGAGTAACAAAACTATAATGTACCTTGGATTCATACCATAAATATCAACATAATGCTAACTAATGTTCCATGTGTGCTTTGTGTGTAAGGAATGCTAGACCGCTTCACTACCATGAAGCGGCAAGTGTAGTTACTGTGCTACCGCATGGCAACTTTGCTTGACAATCCATTTCTCCTCTTTCTTTCTTCTTTTTTTCCTCTTTGTTTCTAATTTTGTTCTTCTCTCTCTCTCTCTCTCTCTCTCTCTCTCTCTCTCTCTCTCTCTCTCTCTCTCTCTCTCTCTCTCTCTCTCTCTCTCTCATTTTCTTCTTCTTCTCTCTCTCTATCTTTATTTTTTTCTCTCACTCTCTCCTTTTCTTCTCTCTCTGCTTTTCTTCTCTCTATAATATCTCTCTATGTTCATATTCTCTCTCTTCATCCTCTTCTCTCTCTCTCTCTCTCTCTCTCTCTCTTTTCCTTATCTCTCTCTCTTTTAAATTTTTTATTCTCTCTCTTTTAAATTTTATATTTCCTCTCTATAATTCTCACTCTGTATTGCCTCTCTTTCTCATTTTCTTCTCTCCCCGCTTTTCTTCTCTCTTTCTCTCTTCTTCTCCCCCCCTCTCCTCTATTCCTTCTCTCTCCCTCTTCTCTTTCTTCTTTTTTTCTTCTTCTCTCTCTCTTCATTCTCTCTTTAAATTTGTTTATTTTCTTTCTCTTTCTCTTTTAAATTTTATATTTCCTCACTATAATTCTCTCTCTATGTGTTTATATTCTCTCTCTCTCTCTCTCTCTCTCTCTCTCTCTCTCTCTCTCTCTAAGTATGTAAAAAACTATATCAAATACTTTTTTAATTAAAATATTTTTAAAATATTCAATTAAAGGGAAAAAATTTAAAGGCCTTTTAAAAATACTTAATTAAAAGAGGAGAAAAATGAGAAAAAAGAGAGATAAGTTTAAATTAAAAAGTTTAATCTAACTAAAAGAGGGGGGAGAGAGAGAGAGAGAGAGAGAGAGAGAGAGAGAGAGAGAGAGAGAGAGAGCCTACATGTGAGAGAGAGGGGAGGTTTAATTAAAAATGGGAGGGGAAAGAGAGAGGGAGTGATTAAACATGAGAGAGAAGGGTTTTAATTAAAAATGGGATGTTTGCGAAGGGGGTAGGTTTGGGAAGCCCTAAGGTTCGACCGAACCTACAACCAAAATAATATAGTAGTAAAATGTGAGAAGCAAAGTATAATGGCCCAAACCAAGCAAAGTATAATTTGGGTTTTGCATATTTACCTATAAATACAATCCATAACTTTAATGGCTTTAATACTTTGTGTAATTAATTAATTTCATCTATAATAGTGCATCACATAGTAAGTTTCCAACATGACTTCCACAAAAGTGACAAATTAAAAGACCTCCATGATTTTCAACATGTGCTAAACATTTTCTCATTGAGGTGATTGGAATGAAAATTGAAAGGAGAACGTATCACTTGTAGAAGAATATGAGGTAGCTAACCATAGGCAATCGTGTCATCCACATGGAAATATCTAATGTGCATCTTGACATCATATGAGAAGTCAATGTGCACTTGCAAAAAAATTAGTTCTAAAACCATAAATAACGAGAGCATGCTATCCTCAAGCTTCTTCAAACCATAGACCATAGCTTCTCTTAACCTTGTTGAATTAAGGAAGCCTCCCTCTTTGTGTTTAAAAGGAATTGAGAGAGAGAGAGAGAGAGAGAGAGAGAGCAAAGACTCTTCCTTTTTATGTGCACTCAAGTAACCAACCATAAAGAGCATGTCATTCCCTTATCTTCCTAACCTCTAAGTGTTTGCAACGAAACCTCATGGAGCTAAGAACTGACCACACAAACAATGAGAATCTAGTAGGTCCAAGATAACAACATTCACAAACACAAGTTGCTTGTCGTTGCATACCTCATGAAGTCCCCCAACAGCATCCGATGATAAGCATTCACCTCTAATGTTGACAAACTTGTTTATATTAGTATAAAGTATAATCTAATCTAAGTTGAATTAGCATAGCAATTTTCTAGATAGATCTAAGTTCAAGTGGGCAAGTTGAAAGCCATCTACAACTCGTTGAAGTGTCCCGTGAGGAATTTCATGCTAGCACTTTAGAAGAAATAGAGCACATCACCTCTTCCCATGCATTGAAGAAGATATCTACTGTAACTAATTGTATCACATTGACACAGCATTTTAAGATGATGTGATGTCATGCGCTCAATATCTTCCCAATTTTGCTCAACTTTCCCTCGATCCATATAGAGCTCCCATACGTGCACACTCTCACACATCACTTCTTAGCATACCCATTTTAAGCCCTTTCCATATTGACTAATCAAAGGTGCTAGTGTGGAAGCATTTGCCGATTCGGTGACAATGCTAGTGACAAGGGCAAGGATGATTAGGGTACCATGGAGGGAGATTAACAAGTGGTGATAAGCCATAGGAGTAGAGGATGGCCTCTTAATGTACCCTTATCATCTTATAACCTGGCATGTTTAAACACATTTAACTAACAAAGAGTTCATTGAGTTGTGATTTCATTATCTTAGTTTGTCTTGCTCTCACTTATCATGTTGAAGGTTTAACTAATGAAGAGTTTATTAAGTTGCGCTTTCAAAGCCTACAAGATAATAACTTTGATATCATGATATAATTTTGATATTACTATTACATATAGGAGTACGAGAATAAATACAAACATAGCTACCAAAACCTATTTCCTAATAAGAATCCATCTATCAGTGGGACCAAGCACGTTTAGATCCTACCAAACGAACTATCATTTCTCAATTTCGAGGGTAATTGTATGCCATGATTTGATAGAGTCTACAAGGTATTCCACAAGTCGTTAAAGAAAGCTTAGAGCTTTCTTGAAATCATCCCATAGTAGGCTTTCTACTACTGCTTTCTTAATATAACCAGATTATAAAAAGAATAAGTACAAACATAGAACCACGTTACTTAAGTATAGCAAGCTTTGTACGTATTTACATTTATTTTATTAATATGACTACATTATAAAAAGATATAAGTACAAACATAGAATAAAAAGAATAAGTACATATATAGAACCATGTTCCTTAATAGCCTCATAGAGAGATGGTACAAATCTCTTCAACTTGTCATAATTATAAAGGAAAGTGTCCCATATGAAAGAGATATATGCCATTCTCTTTTATTCTATACTAGAAGGAAATATAACTTTGGATGACTTGAAAAATCAAAGTTTATAAAAGAGAATTCAATCTTGAGATAGGAGTGGGTTGTGAATATGTTATTCTTCCTTCTCCAATCACTAGCTTGTAAATATAAGAATGGACCAACGTGCCATTCAACGAGCACATCACAAACATCAAAGTTAGTCAAAAGAAATGTTAAACACATCAAAGCACTCTTGAAACTCCTAAATGCTCAGAAACACTATTTGACTTGAATTGCAAGTTATCACAATGTAAAGCCAAGCAAAGTTCATGGAGTGAATATTGGTGTAGTCATTAGGTGTAGTGTCAAACCATCCTCTAGTCACGAGTTTAATCGAGGTCGACCTTTTACTGTATAAAATACTAACTTTAGTAGTAACAAAACTAGAATGTACCTTGGATTCATAGCATAAATATCAACATAATGCTAACTAGTGTTCCATGCGTGCTTTGTTTGTATGGCATGCTAAGCAACTTCACTGCCACAAAGCGGCAAGTGAAGTTACTACGCTACTGCACGACAACTTCGCTTGACAATCCATTTCTCCTCTTTCTCTCTCCTTTTTTCCCTCTCTATTTTTAATTTTTCTATTCTCTCTCTCTCTCTCTCTCTCTCTCTCTCTCTCTCTCTCTCTCTCTCTCCCCCAATTCATTGTGTCTAAATTTTTTTCTCTTTATTCCTCTCTTTGCCTTTTATTTTAGTTTATTTTCTTTTATCTCATTATTCCCTCTCTCTCTCTCTTTCCTTTTTCCTTTTCTTCTTCTTCTTCTCTTTCTCTCTATAATTCTCTCTCTCTCTCTTTCTCTCCCCTCATCTCTTTTCCTTTTTTCTCCTTTTTATTCTCTCTCTTTTAAATTTTAAATTTTCTCTTTCTATAATTCTCTCTCTTCTTCTCCCCCCTCTCTCCTCTCTTTTCCTTCCCTCTCCCTCTTCTCTTTTTTCTTATTTTCTTCTTCTTCTTCTCTCACTTTCTCTCTCCTTCTCCCCCTTCTCTCCTCTCTTTTCCTTCTCTCCCTCTTCTCTTTTTTCTTTTTCTTCTTATTCTCTCTCTCTCTCTCTCTTCATTCTCTCTTTAAATTTGTTTCCTCTCTCTCTCTCTCAGATTTTATATTTCCTCTCACTATAATTCTCTCTGTGTGTGTTCATATTCTCTCTCTCTCTCTCTCTCTCTCTCTCTCTCTCTCTCTCTCTCTCTCTCTCTCTTTCAAATTTTATATTTCCTCTCACTATAATTCTCTCTGTGTGTGTTCATATTCTCTCTCTCTCTCTTTCTCTCTCTCTCTCTCTCTCTCTCTTCTTTAGCCTTCCTTTCCTTCTCTCTCCTCTTTTTTCTTTTTTAATTCTCTCTCTCTTTTAATTTTATATTTCATCTCTCTATAATTCTCTCTCTCCTCTTTTTTAAAATTCTCTCTCTTTTAAATTTTATATTTCCTCTATCTCTCTCTCTCTCACACAAAGTATGTTAAAAACTATATCAAAAACTTTTTAAATAAACAACTTTCAAAAAGATTTAATTAAAAGGGGAAATTTTTACAGGACTTTTAAAAATACTTAATTAAAAGAGGAGAAAAAATAGAGAGAAGTTTAAATTAAAAAGTTTGATCTAATGAGAGAGAGAGAGAGAGAGAGAGAGAGAGAGAGAGAAAAAAAAAACTTTTGGTTTAAAAAGGGAGAGAAAGAGACATTCGTGAAAGTTTGATTTGATTGATTGAGAGAGAGAGAGAGAGAGAGAGAGAGAGAGAGAGAGAGAGAGGAGGTTTAATTAAAAATGGGAGGGGAAAGAGAGAGGGAGTGATTGAACATGAGAGAGAAGGGTTTTAATTAAAAAGGGGATGTTTGAGAAGGGGGTAGGCTTGGGAAGCCCTCTGGAGGTTTGACCGAACCTACAACCAAAATAATATAGTAGTAAGATGTGAGAAGCAAAGTATAGTGGCCCAAACCAAGCAAAGTATAATTGGGGTTTTGCATATTTACCTATAAATATAATCCATAACTTTAATGGCTTTGATACTTTGTGTAATTAATTAATTTCATATATGATAGTGCATCACATAGTAAGTTTCCAACATGACTTCCACAAAAGTGACAAACTAATAGACCTCCATGATTTTCAACATGTGCTAAACATTTTCTCATTGAGGTGATTGGAATGAAAATTGAAAGGAGAACGTATCACTTGTAGAAGAATATGAGGTAGCTAACCACCATAGGCAATCGTGTCATCCACATGGAAATATCTAATGTGCATCTTGACATCATATGAGAAGTCAATGTGCACTTGCAAAAAAATTAGTTCTAAAACCATAAATAAAGAGAGCATGCTATCCTCAAGCTTCTTCAAACCATAGACCATAACTTCTCTTAACCTTGTTGAATTAAGGAAGCCTCCCTCTTTGTTTTTAAAAGGAATTGTGTGTGTGTGTGTGTGCGCGCGCGCACGCGAGAGAGAGAGAGAGAGAGAGAGAGAGAGAGAGAGAGAGAGAGAGAGAGAGAGAGAGAGAGAGCAATGACCCTTCCTTTTTATGTGCACTCGAGTAACCATAAAGAGCATGTCATTCCCTTATCTTCCAAACTCGTAAGTGTTTGCAACAAAAGCTCATGGAGCTAAGAACAAACCACAGAAACAGGGACAATCTAGTAGGTCCAAGATAAGAACATTTAGACCTCACAAAATTTACCCGAACATGAATTCACACAAACATGAGTTGCTTGTTGCATACCTCATGAAGTCCCCCAATAGCATCCAATGATAAGCATTCACCTCTAATGTTGACAAACTAGTTTATATTAGTATAAAGTATAATCTAATGTGAGTTGAATTAGCATAGCAATTTTCTAGATAAATCTAAGTTCAAGTGGGCAAGTTGAGAGCCATCTACAACTCATTGAAGTGTCTTGTGAGGAATTTCATGCTAGCACTTTAGAAGAAATAGAGCATGTCACCTCTTCCTATGCATTGAAGAAGCTATCTGTTGTAACTAATTGTATCACACTAACACATCATTTCAAGGTGATGTGATGTCATGCACTCAATCTCTTCCCAATTTTGCTGAACTTTCCCTCGATCCATATAGAGCTCCCATACATGCACACTCTCACACGTCACTTCTTAGCATGCCCATTTTAAGCCATTTCCATATTGACTAATCAAAGGTGCTAGTGTGAAAGCATTTGCCGATCTGATGACAATGCTAGTGACGAGGGCAAGGATGATTAGGGTACCATGGAGGGAGATTAACAAGTGGTGATAACTCATAGGAGTAGAGGATGGCCTCTTAATGTACCCTTATCATCTTGTAACCCGGCATGCTTAAACACATTTAACTAACAAAGAGTTCATTGAGTTGTGCTTTCATTATCTTAGCTTGTCTTACTCTCGCTTATCATGTTGAAGGTTTAACTAATGAAGAGTTTATTGAGTTTTGCTTTCATTATTTTACTTTGTCTTACTCTCGCTTATCATTGTAAAGGCTTGTCACATAAATCTTAACTACAACTCACTTCTTTCCCAATGTTGAGGGTTAAAAGTTTCCAATGCCTAGACACTTGCATTTACTTGTATATGGACCCACACACTTTGTACACAACAGGTGGCAAACACCCATCACTATCACTTTATTCTTTTAGTGATGATAGAATAAGGAAATGCAAGTCACACATTGTGATTGTTAGAGCTCCTACACACCGGTCTCTCTTTTGTTACTTGAACCTCAATAGTTCTTGCTCTCTTCTTGCTTCTAGAAGCTTACGCTTTCACCTTCTGCTCATCTTTGAACTAGTATGTGAGTGGGTATTTGAGGAGTTTCACCAACATTGTATTCAACCTGGGAAGAGAGCTTGATTCACAGCTTTCATAGCAATCCCATTTTAGTCAATTTGAGGCATGCATTGGCTTCTCTACCCTCGATACTTGTTTTCAAGTCAATCAAGGATGTCCCCACGGCTTAACTGAGCTTTGTTGAGTGCTTATTGAGCTGAGAAGCATGCATTCTATCCACTTTGAGTAGATATAGAGCATGCTACTAAAGTCATGGACAACTATGGTAGCTTGATAGCAATTTCATTTTCTGCCATAACGTTTGCATAAGATATCGGATTGAGGTGTTCTATAACTAGAAACGAAGAATGTGATGATAGCAAGCTCATAGGTTACAGAGCTTTATGTTTTGCATGCCAACATGTTCTATAGCTAGAAACAAAGAACGCGATGATAGCAAGCTCACATGTTACTGAGCTTTGTGTTTTACATGTTGACATGTTCTATAGCTAGAAACAAAGAACGTGGCAATAGCAAGCTCAGAGATCACAGAGCTTTATGTTTTACATGTCGACATGTTCTATAGCTAGAAATGAGAAACGCGATGATAGCAAGTTCACAGGTTACAGAGCTTTATGTTTTACATGCCAACATGTTATTCAAGTCTTCCATTCTTATGTTGATTCTTAGCATTGATGATTATGCTCGGATATGTTTAAGGTGATCTTTGAAGCTTGGATTTGA
This sequence comes from Lygodium microphyllum, assembly GCF_053477565.2. NCBI lineage: Eukaryota > Viridiplantae > Streptophyta > Polypodiopsida > Schizaeales > Lygodiaceae > Lygodium > Lygodium microphyllum. The sequence continues at coordinate 111,567,699 of NC_141135.1, forward strand.
GCTTTGGTGAGTTATTTGGGCGTGAGCCATTTGCTTCAGTGATTCTTTACTTTTACAGATTAAAGACATATTAGATATATATGCTCTTGGATATATCATTGATGTGCTTGGGCTTCATGGATATTATGTGCTTAATGTATCGAATCTTGTTGTGCCCTTGAACATTCCTAATTTGCTTCCAATGGAAGACATTTATATTTGCTTTACAAAGCTTGATTCTTTAAAGACAATGGGAGTCTCTTGCTTATGTGAATGCTTGTTGATATAGGCATACACTGTTCTTGCAAATATTGACTCTTGTGGATTGATTTGCTTTTGAGCATTTGAATACCCGATACTTATCATTGTTAGTGGTGGATGCTTGACACCCATTGGCTATATGCATCTATGTATCAAACACTCTGTATGCTTTGACAATTGTTGATACTTGGATGCTACACTACTAGTTGCATTCTATATAGCCCAAATTGCTACTCACATATTCCTAGTAGTGGAAGCTTACTCAATTGGTCATTTGCTTACTATTTTATGGTCATTTACTACAGTTTTATGGACAGTAATGCTGAATATTCTTTACGGGCAATTTCTTTGGGTACAAACTCATTGTTTGAACACTTTCCTATATGTTATTTGTGGATAGCCATATACCCTTTTGTTTTTCCACCTCTTGCTTGCCCTTTTGGCTCAATTTTAGGGCTATTTTGCTATAATTACAATAGTCCATACTCTTGTAATTTGCAACCATTTGCAATCATTATGGCGAGTATTTCTCATGCATCAATTGAAAATGTTATTTTCAATATTGAAAAGTTTGATGGTAATAACTTTTAGTATTGAAAGACGCAAATAGGGTTGTTCTTGGTGTAGAATAAGTAAGTTAGGCCATTTAAAACAAATGGCATAAAGCCAAAAGTTGGGATAGAGATGATTGGGATGAGCTAGATGAGTTATGCAAGTCCACTATCATATTGTCTTGGTCTAAGCTAGTGTATTTCAATATTATCTTTACTAAGGGTGGTGCATATGATTTATGGAAGAAGATACTTGATATTTATGGTAAGTAGAGTATTGTATCTCAATTGTATTAGTTACCCTATGTTTACACATTTGAATGAGTTCCACTCTATTTTCAGCCAGCTTGTCTCACAGGATATCAAGCTTGAGAATAATATTAAGTCTTTGTTCTTGCTTGTCACATAGCCTGAATCATGGGATACATTTTGCACTACTATGAGTGCTAATCACCCTGAGAGTGGATTTAAATGCAGTGATATAGAGTGCTCTATTGAGACAAAAGAGGTAAACAATAAGAATATTAATGTAGCCTACACTTCTCATGCACTAACTATTAGAGGCAAAAATGGTGGAAATCGTAATAATACATGTGATAGAGACTCACAACCCAACAAGGGCAAGTCTCAATCTTCGTGGGCAATCCCATAGTAAGTATCGTGATCATAAATAAGTACTCTTGGACATATCATTATTGTGGGCTCTAGGGTCACATTAGGTGCAATTCCATAAATTGCACAATGAGAAAGGCAAGGGAGAAGCACATGAAAATGCTAAGTCCACTAAGATTGTATCTAAGTCTACTGTGAAGATAGAGGAAATAAATACATTGGCGTACAATTCAGCTTACTACATCCTTGTATCTTCATCTCTTGATGCTACTTAGTTGACTATCCACTTACTCTTAATATTGACTTCTTGATTCAGGGGCTTCATTCCATATTACCCTACATTGCCATTGGTTTCATAGATACTATACTATGATCGTAATTGTTCCCCACATCGCCATCAGTTTCATAGCTACTATACTGTGATCGTAATTGTTAGACCAAGAGATGATACTACATTGGATATCATCGGCATAGGTGATGCATTTTGGTACTGGTGCTTCTTTTGTGCTTCATGATGTACATCATGTCCCATCTTTGATGAAAAGCCTTATTTTAGCTAAATAGTTGGATGATAGACAGATACCACGTATCCTTTGGTTATTCTCCATGGAAGATCTCTTGTGTTAGTATGGTTTTTGCTAGAGGTATCAAGGTTGGCAACCTCTACCCTTTGCTTGTTTATGGATATATTAACCATGTATTGGTTGTAATTGATCGTTCGTATGTATCTTTATTCCAACATTGCCTTGGGCACATATCTTTGAAATGGATAAAAGTACTAACCCATTTTCAATATCTCTTGCCCTTGGATTATTCTTGTGTTTTGATTCATGTGATTATTGTCTTTATGGCATGCAAACTCATAATTCACATAAGAAGTCTAGTTCTATGCCTATCGGTGAGCCTTTGGCTCTTGTGCATTTAGTTTTTTATGGCCATGTGCCCTATTAGTCCTTGGGTGGCACAAAGTATTTAGATGTTTATGGCCATGTGCCCTATCAGTTCTTGGGTGGCATGAAGTATTTTGTTACATTCTTAGATTATTTTTTACACAAGGTTTGGGCATATCGCATAAGGAAAAAATATGATGTTATATCAGTCCTTGGGTGGCATGAAGTATTTTGTTACATTCATAGCATCTACATAAGGTTTTGACATATTTTGTTTAAAAGAAATCTTATGGTTTGCCTACATTTCAATGCTTTCTCGCCATGGTTGAGAACCAGTATGGGTATAGGCTAAAATGCTTATGGTTTGACAATGGGGATGAGTACGTCTCTAAGGCTTTTGAGCAACTATGTGATGAGAGGGGTATTAAGTAATTGACCACCCATATAACCCATTCCAAAACGATATTGTAGAGCATATGAACAAGACTATTCAAGAAGAGGGGTATTAAGTATCAATTGACCACGCATATAACCCATCCTAAAATGGTATTGCAAAGTGTATGAACAAGACTATTTAGGAAAATTTCGTAGTATGCTTAGTTAGGCATGCTTGTCGCAACACTTTTGAACTGAGGTAGGTACTACTATCATGCATCTCATTAATAGATCCCCATGCATTGCTCGTGGTAGTAGAGTTGTAAAGAAGATAAGGTCTAGTAAATCTCTTTCATATGCACAATTGTGAGTCTTTGGATGTGAGGCTTTCTGCAAATTTCCCAAAGACAAGTGTAATAAGTTGGATTCGAAATTTGTCGAATGCACCTTTTTGGGATATAGGGATATGGGTGAGATGGTCTTTTGTCTTTCGGATTTGCATGCTCATAAGGTTATCTACAGCCATGATGTTATCTTTCATGAGGATAAGATGCATATAACACCAAAGTAGATGATTGAGGTACATAGGGTGATCTTTTAGGAGGAGCCTCTTGTTACCATGTAAATAGCTTACTATAGTTTATAATGTAGTGGTTTGTTGTGCAAGATCATGATGTTGGACACAGAGAACTGGCCATATAGGTCCCCTAGCCAGTTTTGAGATGTTCTACTAGAGCTTCATGTTCTCTTGATCATTATGAGCCCTCTATGGATTACGTAATTGGTGATAGATTTTGTTGAGTCAATTACCTATGAGAAGGCTATGTCTAGCCATTCTTGGTGAAAGGTAGAGCCCAAGTGGGAGCACATAAGCAGAAGCAAGAGCAAAGAAAAAGCTATGGTAGATAAAGCAAGAGAGTAAGAGAGAGAGACATTGGAGGCCCAAGAGAGACACCAAGGAAAAGGGATTTCTACTGCAATAAAATCTATCTTGTAACATCAACAAGCTTTTGTTTCACTCTTTAGAGAACCACAACAAGGAAAATAACAAATCTTCACGCATCATCATAGTAGATATCTCCCACGCTTTTATCTTTAACAAAATTCATCATTCTCTTCATATTCTTCATATTTTTCATTGATAGCCAAAGAGAACACAAAAGAAATGCCACTTTGAATGGAAAAATATCACATATGATTCGTCTTCATTGTCTTCATAGTTTTCTCTCACAGTCTCTCATAGATAGATACATTGTCTTTCCTAAAATTGGCTCTCTCTCTCTCTCTCTCTCTCTCTCTCTCTCTCTCTCTCTCTCTCTCTCTCTCTCTCTCTCTCTCTCTCAATCAATTAATCAATAGTACATCATCTCCTCACTACAATACTCAATAATTACTCATAATAATCATTCTTAGGTCGTGGATGCCCCTTCCAAGAGGTGTGTCTAATATGAAAGGTCACTAGAGCCACTACTGTGACTCTTCATAGCTCACTACTATCACTTCACTACAGTCTTCTCTTGAGTCTTTAGCAACTACTTCTTCCACTTCCTTGAGCTCTTTTGAACTTACATTCACCTTTTTCCAAGGCTATAAAACTTTTCCAAAGTCACACATACATTCCACAGAACACTTACAGAAGCATATAGAACAAAACAAAACAGGAATAGAGTAGGAACAAAGGCTCTACAGAAGCTCAACAGAGGGTTACAGAAGGTCAACAGAAAATGTCAGAACCTCATACTTATAATAAAACCATTTCAAACCATCAAAAACCATTCAATGATATTTTAAAAGACCTCATCCTTCATCAATCATCAATCCATGCTTCATATAGAAGAAAATCAAAACAAAACAGAAGCTAAATAGAAGGTATCTAAACCAATTAGAACCTCAATAGAACCTATCAGAATATCACAGAACCTCGTATTTCTATTGAGAATCATCATGAGCTTCCAAAACATAATCAATATCATCCAAAATACTCTCAAACACTTCCAAAACAACTAATCATAACTCAAAATCCATAAAAAATCAACCATTCAAGCCTTAAAAACAACAAAAATCAACCAAAAAATCCAATCATTTCAACATTCAACATATCCCCACACTTAATAAGGAAGTGTCCTTGCGACCTAAGAGAGAGGTAATATAAGTTCATTAAGAGCTCAACTCGATCTTCTTTAGTATCTTCAATAATCCACCCAACCACAACCCCAACTTATCACCTGTACCTAAGAAAGAATACAACTAAAGGAAAACACCTTTATCCATTAACAGATCTTATAAACAATAGAAAGTCATGATAATTTTGTAAAGGATATAAGAGGTTCAACTTTGCATCGTATGCTTTTCATCCACCATCACCATCAGTTCAATAGTCGAAAAGAGAGCTCTCGAACAAATCCAATATTCAACCACCATGAACTCATCACATAAAAATTAGCATAGCACAAACACAAAACAACCATTTGAATGGCACCTCCAAAAGAGAGATATATCATTAAGAAGCATAGAAGACACATCCAAGGGTAATAGGAAAGATGATCCCTCTTAAAAGCTTGATGATTATGAAAACAATCCATGGATAAGGATTCATCTACAAAAGATTTTGGAGGATTCTGAAAGAATTGAAGGCAGCACATTCTTTCTAGCAAAATAAGGTATCTGCTAGGCAGACAAAGGGCATGAAAGTATAGGACATCCAGTTGGTGGGAATCAATGTTCACATTGACATTCATACATAACTTTGAAATGACCTTTTGATCATTATGGGAATGCCTATGCATATATGCTAGGTACCAAGCAAAGTGGGTTGTCAATTTTATTGAAGGATCTGGAGATTATGAATATTGTTAGGCAAAATGGAGATAATTTTGGTACGTTTGACTAGTAGTTGTCCAATCCTCTGGAATTAATGGCCAATTAATTTGTGTCCCCATAAGAGAATCAGTTGAGCTTCATCCTCATCTTCTTGGAATCTGCTGATCAAATCCTTCATACCTACTAACCAACTGAGGGGGTTCAGAAATAGAAGTGGTAGGAGATGGAAGAGGAATGGGTGAAAGAGGATGAAGAGATGGGTAGACAAAATCATAAAAGGAGGAATAAGCTAAAGAAGGATCAATTGAGAATTTAGGCGAATTAGTTAAGAAAGGTGTTAATTGATAAGCAAGAAAAGTCAAAGGAATATAGATAGATGGGGAAGGACAAGGCTGAGAAGGGGAAAATACTTGATCTTCAATGAAAGAACAATAGGTAAAGATTGGAATTCAAGGTGCACCCCGAGGTTGGAAAAGGAGAGGTAAGATGGCTGCTGAGTTGGATTGATAAAGGGAAAAGTAAGCATCATATCGATGGGCCATTTGTTGATAATAAAATAAGCAAGGAATGGAGGGACCTAAAGCAGATTGTCGATGGTAGGCATCAAAGAAGGATGAATCAAATGGATAGTTCTTGGAAAGATAAGCTAAAAGATCCACCATCAATTGATTAGTGTTTTGCACATGAGCAGAGGCTTTATTCTATTGTTGGTTTAGAACTACATAATCAATCATTGTATGCCATAAAGTATCAAGGCAAGTAGCCACTTTAGAAGAATAGCACTGGAACATTTCATCTGTCCTCAACTCCAAATGTTTGATGTACAAGGCAGCTTGCAATACTATATCCCCTACATACTAAGCCAAATATTCATCATCTGGAATCAACAGATCACCTCGTAATACATATAAGACAACATCATTGTATTTGAAGTCACAGAATCTTCAAAGACCATATGTACTACTTCTATCAACAAATCAGAAGACCGGGCTCCACTCTAACCATTCTCTAGAAGAGGTAGATCCATTGTTGAGAGCTTAATATAGAAGGCCAACTTCTGCAACTGACAGTGGACAAAAAAGGAATGGTCGGGAGGAATATACTCCTGAAATTGCTCAAATAAAGACCATAATAAGTCTATCCTGGACTGCAGTCTTTCCACTTTAGCTTGGAACAATGGACATAACGTGGCTTGTCGTTGGAGAAGTGCCAAGTCTACAGGGGTCAAAGAAGAAACTGGTTGCCCAAGACTCAATGTAGAATAGCGTGACTAGACTAGTTGCTCATTAAGTTGCTAAATTTGAATTTTGCTGTGTTCTAAGGTGGTATTTGCTATCTTAAGCTCCTTTTTCTAGGCGGCTAGCAAAGCCTGAAGCTCTTGAGATTCCTTCAATAATCTATCTCGTTCCTCAGTCACATTAACCACGTGGGTGATAGTGTCAGCCAATTGAGGGTGCAAACTAGAAATGTCCATTTTCTGAGCGTCAATGATCTTAGTCTGTTGCTCCATTTGGGTACAAAGATCACAAAAACGTTCATGAGCAGAAGCTAGCTCTGCATTTGCTTTTGTCAGCTCTTCTTTGGTTTGTTGAACTTCTCATAGCAAGAGGAATAGAATTGCTGGATACATGCAGTCACTAAGCTCGTTTAACATCTTGACATAGGAAGGGAATTGTATCTCCAGCTACCAAGTGTTGTACTAAAGGAATGTAAATCTCTAGAGTACCCTCACGACGTGCTCTGAAAAGGTTCGACGTTGTGAGGAAAGCTGGTAGGTGACTATTAGATTGATCAGGAATGGAGACGTGAGGAGGAGCTGGGGCTGATTCAGCCACTCGTTTTAAGCATTTCCTCTGAATTACCACAAGAGCGATATGATCAAGATCCTCAATGATGACATTAGATTGTTCAATAGGGGGAGGAGCTTTTGGTAGATCAACTATCAAGGTAGGAACTTCCTTCGAAGGGGCAGCATATGCCAAAAAGACAGAAAGGTAGGAACCAAATGTAACATTAGTCACATTACCCCTTGTGGCTCTAACAAAGTGTTGATCCATTTTTGACAGAAGGTAGAAACTCTAATCAATCATTATGCCTTTCAACACCATTCTAGAAGTTGTAAACAATTCCTTTGAAAGGTAATTAGAGGGTGTCTTGGCATGCATAAACCTGTCCTGAAGGAACTGGCATAGCTGCTTCCACATAGGATTGGAGATCATGGAGACACTGGTGCCAGAAGTAGTAAGAATCTTCTTGGGATCCAACACATCCTGTGTCTGCTTTTGCAACAATTTAAGGATATCCTCATTCAAAAACAATTGTCAAGCAGTAGGGAAAGAGTCTCCCCGATAGGGTAAAGACAGAGTCTTGCCTAAACTTTAGGCGTCAATTGGACAACTGTTCCTCTAACAAGACCAGACCTCTTACTGTAAGAGGCTAGAAACTGCTCATAAGTGTCAGTATTCTTTGGGATGAGTGGTAATGAGAGTGTAATGAACTTGGCTAAGCTCGCTTTGCCAATAAGTTCAGACTCCAATAATAAAGAATAATCGTGAGATACCAATGGGACGTACTGAACTAGGGGAGTAACATGAGGTGCCATTCAGATAGATTACACATAAACTACACACACAGACAATCACAATGAATGACTGCAAAACAACAGAATAACTAGAAATAAGAGATCGACCATAAGAAATATACACAAACATGACTGACCGACTGACCACCCCAAGCAATCCACAACCTAGAAAAATTTCGGCATGATCTCTATACATATGCAACTAAAAGCTTTATGCATTGCAAGACAAACAAACACCCTGAATCCCTGTATCAAGCAAAAAAGAAAACTACAGACTGTACCCGTAATCGTATCATAGAAACCAAACCATAATACAACAATAACCCACTCATAACATGACCATAACTTCAGTAAGCAATTACAACTCGAAAGACGGCACGTGCCCATCCCACGAATCGCATTTATTGAAAAGGAGAATAAGTGTAGTGAGGGGAAGTAGTTTTAATGAATGGTTTATTTTAATAAATTATTTTAAAATGTGTAAAAAATTATTAAGTGTTAAATCTTAATAAGAAAATAGAGGTTCCTTCTTAAAATATTAATTACAAATTATTAGGATGAAACAGTGCTTTAAATGAAACCCAAACTCTGATACACAAACTGAGGTCTCTAAATGTAAATTCATTGATTAACAATTAAGTGCATGTTTAGCACTTTGTGTAGTGCGCGCACTTGTGATGGCATGCTCATTTTAAAATAAACTTAGATGTGTTTGTAGTGCATGAAGCGCGTGCTAGGTGAATAACTGTTTCATTTTAATTTATTTAAAAAATGTGTATTTGACGCGAGCGCGCATAGAAAAGTGGTTGATTAAAGTTCATTTTAACAATTAATCGTGGTTATGGGGTGACCATAAATAAATAAAACAAGAAATATAAAAAATAAATACATGGCAGGGTGTGTATGTAAGAAACAGAGGGCACACGGAGTAGTCCCAAGATGCAACGAGTCCAACAAAAAAGTAAAAGCCACTAACTGGAAAAAAAATGGAACACCTTTAAAAAACAAAGAAATATAATGATATTATTATTATTATTATTATTGTGTTTTGTTGTTGTTGTTTTTTTGGCTATTATGGTTTTTGAAAAACAAATTTAATAACGAGCTTTCTACAATCAACCCTAAGTGAGAATTGAACCATTAGGTTTCAACAATGTGGTTATATTTTTCAACAATTTTTAGCTTATTTTTGGAATGTAAAATGATTTTAGGTAAAAATTTTAGCATTTTGGTCTTAAAATAATATTTGGTCCATTGGGTACAGTATTTTCAGCGTATGGAACATGCCAAAAATATTCAAATGAGTTGGTGGAAATTTTTGGAATTATTTTTTATTTTTATTATTTTTTAAATAAAATTTATTTAATTTTTAATAAATTTAAAAATGATTCTGAATATGTTTATTTTTTTGTAATTATGACCAATAAAATAATCCTTTTTTTTCAATTTGTTAAAAAAAATCAACAAATTTTTAGGTTTTTATTGGATTTATATGAAATTTTAAAGTATTTTGAGGCATTTTTAGGTGTTTTCTCGAGTTTTTGGAAAATAAAAGAGATACCAGGGGTGCGTGTGAATGGACAGGCACACACTGTCCCATGGACAAGACGGAAAGCGCGTCCCCACACATGACCACTCGCAGGTAGCGCAGGATGATGCAAACACCCACAATCACGAGATCACAAGAAAGTGCAGCAAAGGAGGTGCCCTGCATGTGAATAGGGGCCAAACAGAGGGCTGAGGCGAGGATGGAAGCCATCGGAGGGAATGGGGGACCTGCGGGAGGTGAAGGTGTGTTTGCTGCGGGTTTAGGATAGTGGGAAAACGGGCTATGGGAGAGAGGGGGGGGTTCCGCAAATGGGGGGTAGGGGGTGTGAAGGGGGGCTTAGTGGGAAGGGTAGGGGATGGGGGGGGGGTTTGTTTTGGTTGGGTGGGGGGCAACCATGTGGGGGTGGCGGGGGAGGTGTGGAGGAGATAAAGAAGAGGAGGAGGAGGTGGCGAGCGCAGTCGCGACGGCGGTGGCGGAGACAAACAACAGGCGGGCATGTTCGCGACAGTGGTGAGGGTAGGGCAGTGAGGAGGGAGGGGAGGAAGGGAAGGTAGAAAGGGTGGAAAGGGAGAAGTAACGAGAGGAGGGTGGGGAAGGAGAAGAAGGGAAGGAAGTGGGGAAGAAGGAAGGAGGAGGAGGAGATGGTGAAGGAGGAGAAGATGCAGGCGAGGGAGAGAGAGAGAGAGAGAGGGAGGGGTTGGGGAGAGAGAAGAAATGGTACTTTGATAGTGGTGCCACAAAGCATATTCTTTCTATATGTAGTTTGTTCACTTCTCTTGAGCATGCTGTCCCTAAGGGTAATACTATAAGATGTGCCAATAACTTCTCTTATCATATCAAAGGAGTTTGATAAATTGTGTTAACTATTATTAATGGTAGTACTTTCATACTTATAGATGTCTTATATGTAAAAATTACACGGCGCAGCAAACAAAATCTGAGAATGAGAAAGAGATAGAGAGTACACAACAGATAAGAGGAGAATTAGAATTTTTTTAAAGCTCCAAACAACTAATATAGAGATGGCTCTATCCACCTGTGCACTTCCACAGCGAAGCTTAGATGGTGATCTAGACAAAATATAGGTGAAGAGCTTAAGGCTAGCTAGAACAACTCTGACTCGGTGAAAGATAGATGATCGATGGCTGTGAAGGGTTTAGCTTTTATAGCCCGTGAAGGCGGTTAGGTCAGCATGATTGACCTACCATATGAGCCTTCACTACATGTACTTCTACAGTCCTCGGACCCCAAAATAGGGGCCCCTTTTAACTCCCTTACCCCGCAACTCGATGCAATGTGCCTCGAGTTGCTACTAGCTTAACTACTCAGTCCGACCCAAAGATTAGATCCACAATGGTTACCTTTTTGCCATCTGGTCACATAGACCTCATCTGATATACAAGTCAGGACTCAACCAATGTCTGGGCTGACATTTGGCTTCTCCTCATAATGGGGGCCTTACAACTTTGAGTACCATGGATCATTGGTGGAATCTTATGAGGGTAGGGCATTGAGAATATCTAACACCCCCCCTCAATGTCCACCCATGGGTGAACTATCTCCTCGGCCCAATGCTGAGTCTCTGAAGATGAACTTGAAGCAGATCCTTCGTAAGTGCTTTGGTGAAGATATCCACTCCATTCTCCTCTGTTGGACAATAGAACAATTCCACTATCCCATCCTCCATCAAATCACGCACATAGTGATACTGGATCTCTATATGTTTGGTGCGTGCATGAAACACTAGATTTTTGGCAATGGCAATGCAACTTTGATTGTCACATCTCAGCACAGTTGGCTCTTCATACTGCACTCCCATATGCCATAGGATCCTTCTCAACTATACTACTTCACATGCAACACAACAAGCTACCTTGTACTCTGCTTCGGTAGAAGACAATGCCACTGTTGGTTGCTTCTTACTAATCCAAGAGAAATTTCATGAACCCAAAGAGAAACAATAACCAGAAACTAACTCCTTGGAATCACTGTCTCCTGCCCAATCTGAGTCACAATTCCCCACAAGAGAAGTTCTGGAACTGTATGTGATACCATAGTCAAGAGTTTCCTTCAAGTATCTAAGCACCCACATCCCAACCTTCCAATGACTCTCATGAGGTTTGTTTGAGAACCTGCTCAAAACACCAACAACAAAACTGATATCTGGTCTAGTATTACACAAGTAGATCAGACTACCAACCATCCTCCTGTACCTCCCAATGTTTGCTAATGTTGATGTATCCTCAACGGATAACTTTGCATTCACCTCCATAGGTGTAGCTATCTCCTTGCACTCGGTCATGCCAAATGCCTTCAAGATCTCCCATGCATACTTCTTCTGAGAGATGAAGATCTAACTTGGCTCTTGCCAGACTTCAATTCCCAAACAATAGTGCAGCAAGCCCAAGTCTGTCATTTCAAACTCAGAACTCAAAGCCTTTCGAGTTTAGTTGATCATATCTTCATAGTCACCTGTAATAAGAAGGTCGTCCACATATAGGACAATCACTACAGACTTTTCACCATCCTTGTAAACATACAAGTTAGCATCTGAGGCACATATTTTGAAGTTTAAGCTTAAAAAGAACTTATCTATTCGCTGGTACCATGCTCTGGGGGCTTGTTTCAGTCCATACAATGCCTTCTTTAGCTTACACACTTTGTTCTTAGAATGGGGGGCCTCAAACCCTGGTGACTGAGCCACGTACACCTCCTCCTTGAGGTCACCATTTAAGAATGCTGACTTAACATCCATTTGGTAAACTGGCCACTGCTTGTGGGCGGTCATTGCAAGTACTGTGTGAATAGTGGTCATTTTGGCAGTTGGGGCAAATGACTCTTGAAAATCAAACCCTTCAACCTGTGAAAATCCTTGTGCAACTAGTCTAGCTTTGTACTTTTCTAAGTTACCATCAGCCTTGTACTTTACCTTCCAGAGCCACTTGGTGCCAATAACCTTCCACTTTGCTGGCCGATCCACTAGCTCCCAAGTGTCATTCTTCATTATGCTGTCATACTCGGCTTGCATAGCTGCCTTCCATGCTGGATCTGCAAGTGCTTCTTGTAAGTTAGTTGGCTCATTTACTTCTCTCATAATCGTAGCCATCAAGGCCATATTGACTATGTGAGTAGAAGCCCTCCTTTGCTCCTCTATTCTCAGAGACCTCCTTGGTTCGTCTGCCTTCTCCTCAATAGATGTGGGCATAGGATTATTGTGGTCATAGAGCTACTTCACCCAACGCGGCAATGGCTTTTCCGATGGGGCGATGTCAGGTTGGTGAACTTTTTTCTCATCATATGAAGATGATGTTTCCTCCTTCTTAAGGATAGGGACAGCTCTCGAGACATGTTCATAGTGGACTACTTCACTTGGTGATAAAGTGGAAGGACTTGCCTTCTCCTTCTCCACTGTATGTAGCTGCTCCTTAAACACCACGTCATGGCTTGCGATGATCTTCCTTGCCTCTTGGTCATATAATTTGTAAGCCTTCTGCTCATCACTAGAACCCAAGAAGATACTTTTCTATTTTTTGGTTGTAACTTGTTTCTCTTCTCATCTGGAATATGTGCATAACATTCACATCCAAAAATTATGAAGTGTGAGACAGATGGTTTCTTACCACTGTAAGCCTCATGAGGTGTTTTTCCCTTGAGAGCCTTTGTGTAGCTCCGATTTAAAATGTAGATTGCAGTATTAACAACTTCAGCCCAAAAATGGTTAGGCAATCCCTTACCCTTTAGCATGCATCTTGCCATCTCCACAATGGTGCGATTCCTGTGTTCCACAACACCGTTCTGCTAAGGTGTGTGAGGCATCATCAATTGACGCTTGATCCCTTTGATCTTGCAAAAGTCTTCAAATTCCTTTGAGTTCAACTCACCACTACCATCTGTTCTAAATTTCTTCACACTTTTCCCTGTTTCATTCTCAACAAGTGTTAGCCATTCTTTAAACTTATCAAAAGCTTGAGCCTTATCACGAAGGAAGTACACCCACATCTTTCTATTTTAGTCGTCGATAATCAACATAAACCTTTGCCAACAACTTTGCCATCATTGTCAAGAATTTCTGCACTTGTCTTCTTGAACCTCACTTCATGACCAAAATCAGTTATGGCAGACTGATAACATATTTCTCCTAATTTCGGGAACATACAACACATTTGAAAGCTTTTTGACATCACCATTTGCAGCAACAAATGAAATAGTACTTGCACCCGCAGCAGGACATTTTGCATCATTTCCAACCATCACAGTGATGGATTCTTGTAGAGGCTGCATAGAACTGTATAGACCTTTCTTGTTGGTCATGTGACTGGAGGCCCCACTATCCAACACCCATGGGTCAATGGTAGATTCTTCTTGTGTCGAGGAGCACACCTCCTCAATGGTTGCCATGAATAACTCCAACTCTGCTTCAGCCGTATTGGCTGTCTGTTTCCCTTTACTTTTAAGGGTACCATTCTTTTCATCTGCCTTCTTGACACGACAATCTGCGATTGCATGTCCTTTCTTCTTGTAGTAGAAGCACTCTCCTTGAAACTTCTTCTTACCGCCCTTCTTCTTTTTGTCACCATCATTTTTGGTGGAGGAACCATCTTTGCCTTTTGCATTGGCGGAGAATGCAACATCTCCATTGTTACTTCCTTCTCGGGCTTTCAGCCTCAACTCCTCCTCCAGCAATAATGCACAAAACTCCTCAAAACTCAAAGCTTGAGGTCTCACCTGAGTATTAAGGGCAGTTACTAGTCCATCAAACTTTTGTGGACAAATCCGAAGACACCTTTGAGCTAGCTCCTTGCTAGTCTTTTGTATCCTAGCACCAGCCATCTGGTCGCGCAGATTCTCAATCCAAGTGATGAATGCTTTAGCTGTCTCTCCTTCAACAAACTTCTCCGCTGCTAGATGATTCTCCAAGTTTTGAATCCTTGTTTGGTTTCACGTTTCATACTAACTCCTTAATACATTCCAAGCCTCTGATGCTTTGGTTGTATGCTGAATCAAAGTCAGAACACTGTCAGAACAACTTGTAACTAAGGCACACAATGCATCTGCATTCCTTCGTTTCCAAGCTCGTAGAAGATTTGCATTTGGAGGAATCATCACACTAGGATTTGATGGGTTGGGGGTAGGCCGTGGTTCTATGTCAGCCCCCGGCACAATCTCCAAAAGCTCAAAAGAATCAAGGATAGTTGTAATTTTGAACTTCCACAAGGTATAGTTTGTACCATCTTACTTTCCTTCGCTGAAGGTTGGTGGACGAATCCTCAGTGTTTGAATAGTTGGTACAATAGCACCACCTCCTGCACCGCTTCCTGATGTGCCAAAACCGCTTCCGGAAGACGACATTGTTCCTCTTTGTTGTTGAAGCCTTTGCCTCTTGCACACTCTTCGATCCCTAGAGCCCCCTGGGCTCTGATACCGTGTAAAAATTACACAGCGCAATGAACAGAATCTGAAAAAGAGATAGAGATAGAGAGTACACAACAGATAAGAGGAGAATTAGAAAATTTCTTTAGCTCCAAACAACTAATACAGAGATGGCTCTGTCCACCCATGCTCTTCCACAGTGAAGCTTAGATGGCGATCTAGACATAGGTGAAGAGTTTAAGGCTAGCTAGAACAACTTTGACTAGGTGAAAGATAGATGATTGATGGCTATGAAGGGTTTAGCTTTTATAGCCCATGAAGGTGGTTAGGTCGACATGGCTGACCTACCATATGAGCCTCCACTAGTCGGCCGGGGAATAGGGGTCCCTTTTAACTCCCTTACCCTGCAACTCGATGCAATGTGCCTCAAGTTGATACCAGCTTAAGTACTCAGTCCAACCCAAAGATTAGACCCACAATGGTTACCTTTTTTCCATCTGGTCACATAGACCTCATCTGATATACAAGTCAAGACTCAACCAATGTTCGAGCTCACATTTGGCTTCTCCTCATAATGGGGGCCTTACAACTTTAAGCACCATGGATCATTAGTGGAACCTTATGAGGGTGGGGCATTGAGCATATCTAACATTATATGTACCAAAGATTGCAAAAAATTTGTTATAAGTTTCTACACTTGTCAAGATTGGCTTGATTGTGTAGTTTGTTGATGATAGATGTATATTTTATAATCTCTCTTGTGATGGTACAATTATTACGTCTAGTTTGCTATGCCATGGGCTATATAAGCTCAATAACTATGGAAAATGTGTCAAAGATGTGGCATGTGCAATTGCAAATTCGTTGGCAATTTTAAATGCAAAAATTTAGCATGCACATTTTGGTCATCTAAATTTTGCTAGTTTACTACACTTGCAGGAACCTAATATGGTGTCTTCATTCTCTACTCTTGAGGCACTTGAAAAACACATTTGTGGATTGGTAAAATGAAACATGTTTCATTTCTAAAGGATGGTTAAGTGAGGAGTATTTGTAAACTATAGCTTGTACACAATGATGTTTGTGTCCCATGCAAATACCCTCTTTTGGCAACTACTTGTACCTCATAACTTTCATTGATGACTACTTCAGGGATGCATGGGTATATGATTTAAAGCACGTCTAAAGTGTTTTCATGCTTTGAGAATTTTGTTAGTATTGTTAAAAATTTTTCAAGATGTAAAGTATGCACTCTTTATTCTGATTGCCAAGGGGGAGGAGAGTCACATGTCAAAGAAATTTAATATATATATGGTTGAACATGGAATGAAACACAAATGTATAGTACCATACAAAGCATGATAAAATGGTGTATCTGTGAGAAAAAGTAGATCACTCATGGAGATGGCATGATGTATGACTAAAAGTCAAGCTTTGCCACGTAGTTTCTCACTTGAAGCTATTCAATGTACAACTTATATTCTTTACATGTGTCCCACTAAAGCTTTGAAATTTATCAATCCATATAAGGCTTGGCATGGCAAAAAGCCATCTAAGGTTCACTTGGATGTTTTTTATTTCTTAGTCTATGTTTTGGTACTAGTGCAACAACACAAGAAGATGGATAACAAGGCTATAAAATATATTTTTGTTAGGTATAGTAATGAAAGTTATAAGTTATACCATTTAAAAAGTAAGTGTATCTTGGTTAGCCATGATGTTATCTTTGTGGAAGATATTGTTTAGCCTTCACTCTAATGCACAAAAGAGATAGATGTATGTCCATAGGATAGCTATGACACTTTGTTGCCTCTTTTTAGTAAGGTGTAGTCACCTGCAATGCCAAATGAGGTAGTTTTTTAGCTTACATAGGTTTTTATGATAACGTAGGTTAGCCTATTTTTGATGTAGATGTGAATGATGCACTTATTGATGATAATATAGAGATTGAGTAGTCTAGGGCTATGCCAAAATGGTAGGTGCAAATGTCGCATGACGATAAGTTGGATGCACTGTTGGCTAGTTGTACTCATTGGGCTCTCATAATACACGTTATGCATCAAATAGTTATGCATTGGCTATTTCTAGTTCATGTGATGAGGATGAGTCTATGTGTTTTGAAGAAGCACAAAGTTAAAAAAATTGGATGGCTACTACTATGCAATCTGAGCATGATATTATTGTAAAAAATGGTACTTGCTTCTTATGTGATTTGCCTCTTGGCAAGAAGGCCATTGGTACGAATGGGTTTACAAGTTAAAGCACAAGCCAAATGGTACTATTGATTGGTACAAAGCTAGACTTGTGGAAAAGGGTTATCTTGGATAGAAGGGCATTAATTTTAATGAGACGTTTACTTCCACTTGCCATATGATAACTATTCATAGCATTTGTATATTAGCAGCTTATAATGTAGAATGATATCAGTTGGACATCAAAGTTGCATTTCTGAATGGTGGTCGACATGAGGAAGTGCATGTTTTTCAACCTTATGGTTTTGTGTAGAAAGGGCAAGAAAACAAAGTGTGCAGATTGAAAATAGCTTTGTACGATCAAAAGCAAACACCTCGGGCTAAATATGAGAAGACACATGCATACTTGACTACATGTGGTTTTTAGAATAGTCCCATTAAGAGTACATTAAAGGGAAACATGATGGTGATGTGCCTTTGATCTTTGTGGTTATCTTGATGATATGCTTGCCTCACTTGTCCTAATGAGACATATTGCTAATTTTAACGTTGAGTTGAACTCAGCTTTTTGACATGTCAAATTTGAGCATCTCATTAATTGGGCATTCTATTTGAATTCAGCTTTTAACATGTCAAATTTGGGCCTACTGTATCATTATTTTGGGATTTAGTCTAAGCAATGTGATGGAAATATTACTTCTTGTCAAACAAAGATTGTTGAGATATTATTGTAGAGATTTGGTCTTAAAGACTACAATCCTATTGCTATTCTTGTAAAAATAGGTTTGAAGTTGAGTCTTCATGATGCCAGATATTGTTTTGATACCACCACCACCACCACCACCACATCTTGCTCACCCCCTCGTCACGTCAGTACCACAACTAACATCACCACCAACACTTGGTCTCTTTCTCCCCCTTTTTAACTACCTTAAGTAAGTATCCTTCACACACACACACACACACACACACACACACACACACACACACACACACACACACACACACACACACACACACACACACACACACACACACACACACACACACACACACACACACACACACACACACACACACACACACACACAGGGTCCACCCTTCTCTCTCTCTAAGAACACACTTTTAGTTCTTTCTTCTTAACTTCCTCACATCACTAAATTAAGCTTGTATACTTATTTTTTATAAGTTTATCATAATGCTATTGGCTTAATTGTGCACACAAAAGTGATATCACACTCACATATACACACACAATCCCCTCTCTCAATTCTTTGCACATATTTTATAATTACATTCTAATGTATTAGCACTTCAATGATGCACATATGAGCGAAATCAGGTGCACTTACACAGTCCTCTCTTTGTTCCTCATACAACTAGACTTACATATGGATTGAAGTTATGTATCCATTTGCGATAGAACTAAGCCCTCCCTCCCTCCCTCCCTCCCTCCCTCTCTCCCTCCCTCTCTCTCTCTCTCTCTCTCTCTCTCTCTCTCTCATGTTGGGGACCCCTGATATGCATCTCCATCTCCTCCTCCTCGTCAATAACACCCCCTCTCTCTCACCCCTAATTGTCTCTCTCTCTCTCTCACACACACACACACACCATTTGTATCTCTCTTAACTTATTTACATCACTAAACTAAGCTATTTGCTTATTTTTGATAATATTATCACAATGTTAGTGGTCCAATTTTACATATACAAGTGATATCACATTCACTTATACATTCATATCCCCCCTCTCAATTCTTTGCATGTGTTTTATACTTATATCATGATGTATTAGTACTTCAATTGTGCCCATATGAGAGAAACACATTTCTCTCCCTTTTTCTCTTGCTCTCTCTTATCCTCATGTGATTAGGCTTACTTATGGATCTTTCTACAAATATTAATAGCCTTGGATCTTTATCAAGATGCACATATATATATGAGTACACACACACGTGTGTGTGTGTGTGTGTGTGTGTGCACTTAAACAAATTCTAGCAACTCTTTCCTATAATACCACAATATTACATTTTGGCCTCTCCTACATCAATAGATCTGGACCTTTATAAAACACACACACACACACACACACACACACACACTCTCTCTCTCTCTCTCTCTCTCTCTCTCTCTCTCTCTCTCTCTCTCTCTCTCTCTCTCTAAAGTTGTAATTAAAATTCTCTATTCATTTTTTTTTGTTATCTGAATAAAATTAGACTAAAAAGTCATATTTAGACTATTACTTTAACAATAGAAAGCTTATCTATCTTTGCTAAGGTCTTTATTTTCTCAAATATACAATGTAAGAAAATAGACATCATATGATATGTCAATTTTTAGTTTTCTATGTTTAAAAAAAATAACTTTCCCAAACGAGAATGGTTGATTTTTGTTCGTAAGGTCTAAACATTTTAATATAATTAATTCACAAAGTTTTAGTATACTATGTCGCCTATTTAAAAAAACATAATACATATACACATTATGCGATTCTCTTTAAAGCTAGCACTTATTTTTTCTCTTCTCTCTCATCAAACATTATATTTAAGCTATTCTCTCTTCTCTCTCATATGTGTGTGTGTGCATAACACACACACACACACACACACACACACACACACACACACACACACACACACACACACACACACACACACACACACACACACACACACACACACACATCTTTGTGTGTGTGCATGCATGCTAAATCCCTAATGCTTCTCAAAGTCAAAATATTTGAGAATATTTTTTAAATGCTTATTGTTAGAATAAATTTAATACTCCCAATGAGAGAGAGAGAGAGAGAGAGAGAGAGAGAGAGAGAGAGAGAGAGAGAGAGAGAGAGAGAGAGAGAGAGAGAGAGAGAGTAATTTATTATCGTCCATGGAAGGCCAAATTATGACCCATGGACCTCTTACGAGCGTATCAAGCAAGACATCAAAGCAAGGGAGAAAATGGCAAACTTGCTTATTACAATATGCATATCTATCCTTCATGTTGGGAATCCTACATGTAGGCAGAGGCACACACATAGCCATATATAGCCAGCCTGCTCTCATTGGTATTTAGACAAAGTATTGCACGACTTCAAACTCGATCACATACTTTATTGATCAAGACAAGTGCATGAAGTGGACATGCAAGAGAGACGAGGTTATGTAAGCTGTGTGGACTACAGAGTGTAGCCTCAGAGGAGCACATGATTATGACATGCCCAACATATGCACACATACGGGCTAACTTTGATATCCCTTTACAGGGGCCACTTCACTAGTTTTTGACCACTGCTCCTATATTGAAGTTAGGGGTTCTTATCACCTGCATGTTATGCTTTCGGGAGAACCATGCTACATAGGTCGTTCTTTCACCGTAACTACCCCCCCTTTCCTACCATGGGGAAGGAGAATCATTGTATATCTAGAAAGGATTGAAATGTGTCCATGCATATATCTTCGGATGCCATATCTAGATATCTATCCACTTCCCACCCTTTAAACCATTTTCACATATCCAGCACCCATCCTGTTGAAAGCACTTTACGTTTTCACATTTTTTGTGGGAGTGTACTAGCATCCCATGCCCGTTTGGGGAGCCTACTGTCATCCATTTGACATACTCGGGTGGCATATCTTAGTACTCGGATCATAGCATGTACCTCAGTTGGCTGACGGCCAGTTTCCAAAAGCATAAGTACATATGGTGTGGTGCTTTTGATGCCCAAATGTCTACGAATAAAAGCTTTTTGCAGCTTCTCAATGTCGTTCCATGTAGATGAGGAGATGTTTCCCCTCCTCCCCTCCCACACTTCCACTCCATATAATATCGTCTGTAGAACATATGCACCAAAAATCATACATCGTATTTTCTAGCATTTAGTATCTATATGGTTGTAGTCATTTTCAAAGTGATAATACTTGCTCTTCCTTGCCGCTAATCGCCACTCCACACATGTATGCCACATGTGGTCTGCAGATATCTCAATCCCCAAGTATTTGAAAGTAGGTACTACCTCTATAGACTGTCCCGCATAATGTACTTTTGGTGGGGTCTTTGATTGCTTGGTGTGCACAGCCATTAGCTTTGTTTTTGATACATTCACCCAAAACCATTCAAGAATCCCCATGAATTGTTGCATACATTCCCCAGTATATGTAAAGAAGACCACATCATTTGCATAAAGCAAGAGCAAAGTTGGCAAACATACCAATATGCGGGCTTTTGGCTTTCTCTTCATTCATAGCCGTGAGAAGTATTTCCTCTCGCTTATCAATGCATAAACCAAATAATGTAGGGGAGAGCAGGCAACCGTGTTTCACTCCCATAGTACTCTCAAATACTTGTGGTGAAAGCCTGTTGTGACCTCTGAGGCGGCACACCACTCATTGATATATCCTATAAATTCCCATGCATAGATCATTTGGGACCCCTAATTTCTTGCATTCGTTGCCATAAGCCAACTCTTGGTACAGTGTCAAAAGCCTTCTTAAAATCCACAAAATAACAATACAAGGTTGCTCCCTCAAGCTGACTCTCATCCATAAGCACATGTAAAGTAACCATATGGTGTATGGTGTTATGACCAAGGCGAAAACCTGCTTGTTCATAAGCTCATTTCTTATTACTTTCTGCCCATTTACTCAATTGCATTTCCAAGATAGTACTGAATAGCTGAACTGACCATAATCGTGCTGTAGTTTGTGAGCAAATTGTGATCTCCTCCCTTATACAATGATTGTATCCAATTCTCTTGCCATTCTTGGGGAAAACCATATGCAAAAGCATGATGTATCACATGCAACATAAACATTCTTGTCTCCTTTGTTGTTCATTTCAACATGATGGCGATGATGATGAAGTTGGCAGAGGCTTTGATGGTAGTGTTCATTTGGCTATGGTGGCAGGTATGGAGGTGGTGTAGGCTAGTGCAAGTGGAGTTGGTGATTATAAGGCCAACGGAGAGCTAGATGCAACGATAATGTAGGCTAGCGCGAGTGGAGTTGCAATGATGATGATCACTTTGGAAGCTTGGGCTTCCAAAAGGAGCTTCACAAAACTAATGCTTTTCTTCTTCTTTTAATTTTTTCAAAAACTTAAAATATAAATTAACACTAACAACAAACCTTAAGAAAACAACCACTAACCTTTCAAAGTGCAAACTAACTATTCTAACTCTTAACTTACTAATGTAAAAAAAAAAATCTATCCACACACTAACACCAAAAGCATTAATTTAAAACACTAACTCAAAGGTACTAATTTTATACCAACTAACACTCCAACACGTTTAAAGAAAAAAGAAAGAAAGAAAACTATGCGTTATGAATAATATCCTCAATGAAACTGCACTGAGGATCACATCCCCATATTTCAAGCTAAACCCACACTGAAGGCATTACCAAATGGAACAAATCCTAATTGCACTCAAGTGTGTGGCTCACCTTAACCAATAAATCATTTTGGAGTTGGAAGATGTAGTGGGAGCTCACGCTCAACCGCCAAGACCCATGGACCGCTTATTGCTTCAAGCGAGCTCTAATGGCTATCTCTCACTTAGCCGACGCGCCGTCGATCCTATGAGTGTAGTGAGCTTACCTTGATGCCGATACAAGTTGCCTCCTCTCTCACACACCCCGGTAGCTCCACGATCCTAGATGCGAGCTCAAGCATCCTCAAGCCTCCTCCATCTCCAAGCTCCATCCTCCATAGCCGTGCGTGCGAGAAAAGAGAAGAGAAGAGAATAAGAGAAGAGGAGATGGTGAAGAGCTTCACCCTTTTGATCCCTCACTCTCACACACTCACTCCCTCACACTCTCACGCTCCCTCTCTCAAGAGCACACACAAGCAAGAAGATGAGGAGAAGAGAAGAAGAAGAGAGCTCTTGTTAGCCACACACCAAAGAATGAGCTTCCATTCACTTTTTGAACTTTATATATACAAACCCTAAAAACCCCATGGGCGCCCATCCCTTTTTTACATGACCGACCATTGTGGCAAGGTCCTTTTTCCATTTCCCTCTCTTAGCCTTATGCCTCTAGCCTACACCCATCTAATATTTTACAATTGGCACAGGAGGGAGCCTGGCACTCTTTTACAAGAGTTTTCCAAGTTTTTTGAGGCACTTTTCATTTAAAATTGTGCTTTTTTCCCCATCTTAGCTTTGGAGGTCGCTTGTGTGTCTTTGCTCTTTTTCCATGTTTTTTTTCTGCTTTTTCCTTCTTTTTTCCGCCATCTCGACTTGGGGTTAACATTACCCCCTCCTAGACGAGTGCCAGTCCCATGGCACTTCTATGTTGTTGTAGGTTGATAGGCAATTGGCCAAGTGTTGTAAAGGTGAGGGCCACTTGGAGACTCAGGTGCTTGTGAAAGCTGTGAAATGATTTTTGTTAGAGAAGCCAAATGGATATTGCATGGTTGACGGGGGCCTCTGAAGTTGGTAGTTTGTTGCTTTTTGTGATGCCTGAAAGGAGAAGGTGCGGTGCTGTTCCTAAGGGGAGTGCCTACCTCATTGTGTTAGTGCATTGCGCTCGTGCTAGTGGAATGGGGAGGTGGGTCTAACCACATGCAAGCCTGGGTGATGTCCCACACTTGAGGATCCCATTTGTGCCAAGGGAGGTGCGGTGCAAGTGGCTTAGGGTGACAGGTCTAACCATAGGCGAGTGTTACCTCCCTAGGTATGTCCTGCCCTTGATGTGCCCTAAGCGTGAAGTGGGGGAGCAAAAGGGCTAGGGGGTTAGGAGTGGAGCCGGCCGACCGAAGTCACCGGGCACGGCTAACTTGAGAACCCCTAAGTGCAGTGATCGTGCTTTATGTGGTGGTAAGTGCTTCTGCAAGTGGGCTATGTTGTCCAGTCAGTGGAGAGTGTTTTTCATGCTTTTCCTTTCATGCCGTTCTTTTCTTCGCTTTTACTTTACTTTACTTTTCTTTTCTCTTTTTTTTTTTTGAAGTTACAGTAGTGGAATGACAGCCAGGGCTTAATTCTCTTCATCTGAATGAGGAGGGAAAGGGGGTCAGATGGATTTGCTCAAAAATTGGTAGCTTTATATGTATCCTTTCAGATTCATGTGGACGTGGAGAGAGGTGGTGGAGAGGAAAGGGTGATTGCATCTAGTAAACTGGCTGTCATTCATGTCTTCTAGGAGGGCTAGGCAAAAAGAGGGGAGGAGATTAGCCCTCATCATTAGATGTGAGCCATGGCATAGCTGTCAATGGCGTTAGGGTCGAAGAAGAGGGGAGGCAGGAAGCGCTCTTGTGGAGTCAGGTCCTGCTTAAGTAATAGCTTAAGTAATCTAAGGTAGTTACAAAAGCTGGATCGAGGCATGAAGAGAAATCTGCGAGGAAGCACGTCATAGAGTCATCTAGGCTTTTTGAGTTAAAGAGGAGGGCATGTTCGGAGGATACTACATTGGAGTTATAGATAATGGGAAAGTCGTAACGCCCGTGGAGGGTGGCATCAAAATCCACACCTACCCTTCAAGGGTATGCCATGTATGTGGGGTTGTTCCTCTCGAAGGGCAGCATGTTACAAAACGCCATCCAGGCGAGCATACTAATGTCGCATACTCGCCTCCTCCATAAGGGTTGGCTTTTATAGCCCTGTATTGTATGTGAAACTTCAAAAACTTTGTTTTGCCAGTAGTCGGCCTCTTCAGTTCCCCAAGAGGTGGGGGTCTTCTCTCTCTCTTCTAGCCACTTTTGCCCTAGTCGGCCACCAATCGCGATCACGTCCTCCGTCACCTTAAGCAGCAAGACCCTCCTCAAGCTGTTGGGTAGGAGAAAGCTAAAGGTGAATGGATCCTTTTCTTTTTCTTGTCTCTCCCAAACCACTAGCTCTGCGTGGAATCCAGCTGGGATGTCATCAGGGCAAGGTGGGAGGGGTGCGGACGGCTGCACAGCTGGCTTGGCCCTTAACTACTTCCTGGCTTCTTTGACTAACTTTTTGCGTCTCTCTTTAAGTGCGGCTTGTCTCTCTGCAGATGGGTCCTCCTATTGTTGCTCTTGAGACTGTGGCGAGGGGGGTTGTGGGATCACATCCTCTCTGAATCTGCCCATGTCGAATTCGAGTTCTGCTTCCTCCCGTGCCGGTCTTCTTGTTGTGCTCCCTCTTCAAATCCTATGGCATCTATTTCTTGGGGGGTTAGGCTGACCAGCAGTAGGTATTTCCTTTGCTCTTCCAGTCTTATTCTAACCTCTGCAGGTTGGGGTGGCATCTACAGTCCTGCATGCAGGGCTCTGCGTGCAATGTTAAGCTTCTTTTGTGCCACCTCCAACGATTCTCCCTCCTCAGGGTGGGTGGTGTCCATGATTGTGTTGAGGAAGGACTTTTGTTGGGCACCAAAGGCCACCTGGGCAGCTTCTGCCTTGTTCTTTGCGATGATCTTCTCTTTTTCCACCAGAGCAAGGTGTTGTGCCAGTGTCTTCACCCTTCTTCCATTCTGCATGGCCCACTCCTCTGCTCTCTTGTTCATCTCTTCTAGGCTCTCTCCTTGCCTTAGAGCCAGGGTCATGAGCCTTTGTTCTTAGTCTTCCCATTCTCTGACCAGTTTCTCTTGTTATTCTTTTTTGGAGTTCAGTTGATCGGTCAGGGACTCGATCTCGTTCTACTGCGCTCCATGTTCTGTTTTCTTTCCTCGTCCCTAGCATTGAGCTCAGCCATAAGTGCTTCGACTTTGGCAGTTTTTGCAATGAGCTCCTCATACTGCATGATCAGGAGCTTGTGTTCTCTCTGCATTTTCACAAGTTCCTGTGTTTCATTGTCTAGTAGCTACCTCTAGTGCTCTTCCCTATCGTCCTTAGCCTTCACTTCTTGCTTGAGATCAGAGTTCTCCCTTTGCTGCATGGCTATCATTCTAGTTTTATTGAGTTGGAAGGCAGCTACTGACTCCTTTTCAGACACCAACTCAACCAATACAGCTATCTTTCGTTCCTCCTTAGCTTTCTCCAATTGGGAGAGTAGCTCGGCGACGTACTCGTCGTAGTTAGCTGATGGCATCATCGTTGTGTGGATTGGTGATGTCGATGCTTCCGCCTTCTGCCGTTTAGAGTCTTGCCTTGATTTTGCATTAGTAATTGGCCTCTTTTGCCCTGTGGCCGTAGTTTCGGTGCTTCGTCCCTGGGCCATTTCTTTGTTGATGAAGTATTGCATCCATGCCATGAAATTCGAAACATCGGCACTGGTCGGGATGCTGGGGGTGATGGTGGTTGGTTCGGTGGGAGGCACCATGAGGGGAGGAATCGGGTGAATTGGGGCTTTGCCCTTGCCCTTGCCCTTAATGACAGCGGGCAGCATGATTTTCGGTGCCTGTGTGCTAGAACTAGGCCCTTCTTCTCTTTGCGGGCTCAGATTCCCCAATTCATCTCCCCTGCTTTGTTGTTCGATAGACCGGCGTGTAGCCTCAGCCAAGTCTTCTTCCTCCTTTCTTCTTAGTTCCTCTTCTTTCTCAGCGGCTTTTCTTTGCCTTTCCGCTTCTGTTTTTCGACGTTCTTCCTCCTTTTTGTCTTTTTCTTCCTTTTCCTTCTTTTTTCTCTCCTCAACCTCCTGTTTTGACGCCTTCTTTGCCTTCTGTAATTCCTCCTTTTCCTTTTCTTCTTCCTATTTCTTCTTCTTCTCCCTCTCCTTGGCCTCCTTAATGGATTCTTTTTTGGCCCTTTCCAAGTCCTCCTTCTCCTTCTTGGGGCCTTTGTCATCCTTTTTCTTCCTTTGGGCTGTTTTCTTCTTGGGTTTCTTGGTCGTCTTCTTGCTTTTCTGCTCTTCCCCTTCTTCCTTGGTCTCGGTTTTGTCGGTGGACCCTTCTTTGTCCCGGTGAGGGGGCGACCTATCTGGTGTTTCTCCTTCTTCTTCTTTTTCATTCTATGTCTCCTTTATTGCCTCCTGGATGAGCGCAGTCAAAATGCTTCCGTAGCCGATAAATGAGGCCTTGGACGAGGTCTTCTTCCTTTCTGTGGCCTTGGAAGCTGGAGACTCTCCACCTGCTGGCGTACTTTCCAAAGCCAGTGCTTTAGCCGCCTGGTCGATGGTTTTGTCGAATACCCATTCTAGTCGACTTCATCTAAGGTGTGGGCTGCTACATTCTCCAGTATAAGCATGCTGATTCGATGCATTAAGGCATTGTAGCGCTAGCTGGAGAAGAGCATGTGCACTAGCTTTGCCTGTAGCCTGGCTTTAGCATCAGGGATGTCATGGATGCTAATACCATCATTGGTTAGCACCTCCTCTCTTTTCATTTTCAGCATAGTGTAGACATCCATTTTCTATTTTTTCTCTATCTTTGGTTCCAATCCCAACGCCTTCTCCACCAAGGCTGGGTTCAAGTGCACCTGTACCTGTTTAGGATTTTCTCCCCTTCCCACCATCACGGTGCCACACTCCTAGTTGGGGTCGTATGTCATGAGAAACTCCACACACTTCGTGTGGTCATGCTCTTGCGCAAAATTCTCCAGGTACTTGGTGAGGTTGCACTACTCGACGACTCTCTTGGCTGCTTCCTCCTTCAACACTACTTTTTCAATGTTCCGGATGGTCCGAAACTTTAGTTGATTGTAGGCGCAGTTTTCTAGGGATATGCCATACTGCGCTCTTTCCTCCTCCGTGAATAGGAGTCGGTGGGCACGGTCTTGTTGCGACATTTTATGTTCCTGTCATAAACCGTAATTTTCATTAGTGCTTTCCACATAGTAATTTGCTGATTGCTGAAAAAGAAAAACTCTATGCTTTTTGAATGAATTCATTAAGAACCAATGTAGATTTTCCTTTTCAAGCTTTGACTTTTTGCCCTTTACTTCAAAGTTTCCATGTCCTGTTTCCTACCCCATCCGTTTTTCATAGTATATGTTTATGTGTTTCACTAATTTTGATTGATTGGCCTGATTTGATTCATCTTACCCCCTCCCCTTCCATCTTGAGAAGAATCCTTCTTAGGATTTAGGGTCAGAAGGGCAAGGGCATTCGACATGGTGGTGTAGGAGTTACTTGTGAAAGAGCCAATCATAGAACTGGGGGTTGTATTCTAAGTGAGCTTCGCGGTCCAAATCAAAGGGTCGAATCCCCACTTGCGTGATGTATGTGAGAACATCTGTTAGGAAGTCACCAGAGTTG
The DNA here is from genome assembly GCF_053477565.2 of Lygodium microphyllum. NCBI lineage: Eukaryota > Viridiplantae > Streptophyta > Polypodiopsida > Schizaeales > Lygodiaceae > Lygodium > Lygodium microphyllum. The sequence continues at coordinate 111,595,973 of NC_141135.1, forward strand.
ACACGGCTAGCAATGTGTAACTCTTCCTCAGTCAACAAGCGATCGAGGTAGGGGCATCCTTTGATGTGTTCTTCCATGGGTTGGCCCTTAACACTCTATATGAGGTTGGCGCGACATATGTGGGGTCGTATTCCGCTGTTCTGATAGCACGGCGTTGCTCAGTGTTGGTCATTATGCGGCACCCTTCAACTTCCCATTGCAGCCTAAGAGTGTACCAATGCCTCAAGAACGGGGAGTTAGTATCAGCGAGTTTTATAACACTATGATTTCTTGATTAGTGATAGTAGAAGTGGTTCGCTGATTGTATGACGTGATGAGGCGCTGTTTGATGGCTTGCTCCTTGGAGATCTCGCTGTTGAGCAATTTAGCACAGCGGAGCGAGAAGCTTTTGCGAATGCGAATTCAAAGGTCTCCCAGGAGCATGGAATCATTTTAACTTCAATTGCAAAGGGTTCCTCCAATAGTCCTAAGTCCAAGTGGTCGTAGCTTAGTGCTACGACATGAAGATGGTGTCTAGTCATTTAATGCATTCCACCACGTCATCCCCGGTGTCCTCAGCGAGGTCATCGGCCAGCGCTAAAAAGGATTTGCGTTTCATAGGAGGGCGTAAGGTCGATGGGTGGTCGAGGTTTGCTAGAACTAGAGCCTGTGACAACAAAGAGTTGCAGTTGGGAGTGTTCTTGAGTCTGCGATTGGGCTGCTTGGACTATGGGTGGATTAGGAGCAGCCACGATGGACAGACTGCTACATTCAGGTTGGATTTGGGGAGTCGGATTGACTTGGTCGGGTGATGACTCTTGTGACGGAGTCTGTTGTTTGGGCCGATAGGCTTGTGTGACTCTCTTGCGTTTAAGCATGGATGAGTCGGATGGCTGCGGTTTTGGGGAGCACTGCGGCTTATGGTTTGGAGGGTTTATGGGACTTGGGTTGATCAAGTGCGGCGTATGAGTAGTGCCTTTGGCTGTGTAGGCCTTAGGGATCCATGGCCAGGTGTTGCCCACGTAGTAGCCTTGCGCATGCAAGAGGGCTTTAGCGACCCATCTTTGCTTGATCATGCGGCGCTTTCTATGACTGCGTCTTGGCCTCCTAGGTTTAGAGTTTTTTGTTTTATGAGGATAGGAGCATCGACTCCTAGGCGGTGGTTGCGGTTGCTTAGGCTGCCATTGAAATCTAGGCTGTTGGGCATTAGGTTTTGCTGTTGTGGGCTGTGATTCATGAAATCTGGGAGGTGGCGGCCGCGTACTACCCCCTCCTCAAACTTGGTTATAGATATTTCTACCAATGGCATTGCGAATAGTGATGAGGTCACACAGCCCTTGCTGAAAGCTGTGACAATGCGAACATTGCCTATTGCGAGGTGGATGCGCTGGGACTCATAATCAACATTGCAGCGAGTCTTCTTTTTGAAAGTTTGCCCTAGCAGCAACTCCATGCCTGCGTTTTTAGTATTTGGCAACACGTAAAAAATCATTGGGACAGTCTCAGACTCGATAGAAATGACGGTTTTGCTGTTGTCAAGAAGTGCTTAGGAATGGGCCCCATATGGGCTTAATTTCGCATTAGTGGGTTGAAGTGGTGGTCTGCCAAGTTGAGTCCAATGATCATGAGTTAAAACATTGAAGTCTGCTCCCTTGTCGATCAAAGCGTTGAAAGCGCATGTTTGTTTTGCAGTGACCGTGATATGGAGGTATGCGGGCTCTACGGCTTCCTCATCCTCATCATCAATCTCAGTGATTGTGGCCACTCGTATCTTGACATGCGGTTCTAACATCGGGTGCTCGTGCAAAGGATGGGTGGGAGGGTAGTACTTCTTGACACGACTCCCATTAAAGAAGCCTATGCCCTCACCATCTAAGGTCTCGAGCTCGACGTTGCCTGTGCAGCTGATCGCACGAACTTTGAAAGGTCCAAGACCTCTAAATTTCATTTTCTGCTTATGCCCCTTAATTGAGTAGAGGAGCACTAAGTCGTGCTGCTTGACATTCTTGTCAAACCAACTCTTGCGTCGGGCCTTCTCACATATAAGCGCATGGGTGGCTAGAAGGCTAGTCTCTAAGAGGCGTTCGAGTTCGACCATGCGTTGTGTCCATGCCTCCTTCCCTTCCCATCATTCTTGAAGTGCTATTCTTAGGCTAGGAACGAAGAATTCTAATGGTAGAACTGCTTCAGTTCCATAGGTCAGCCTGAAGGGGGTTTGACCGACAGCCATTTTATAAGCTATGCAATAAGCCCACAAAGCTGCCATCCGCTTGTTGTCCCGATCGGTGCATGAGGCTGAGATCACCTTGATCAGGACATTGACAAGAATCTTATTCATGGATTCTGCCTGACCGTTTGCCTGAGGATAGTATGGCGAGGATTTGCGATGGATGATGAGAAAGGTGGACAGGAGATGCGCTATCACTTCGTTGATGAAGTGCGTGCCTTGGTCTCACTGACCAGTTCGATGGGGTAGCCGAATCACGAGATCACTTGCTCCCATAAGAACTTGGTAGTCATCCTAGCGTCGTTTTTTTGTGTCGCTCTTGCCTCTGCCCATTTCGTGAGGTAGCCATGGCCACAATGATGTACTTGGCCTGTGAATATAGTGCCGCAGGACTGATGGGTCCTATGAAGTCAATTCTCCATTTTTCGAAGGGTTGTCATGCAATAATTGGGGTCAACTCCATCTGATCCTTGGGAATTGGGACTTTTGTCCGTTGGCACTCGTCACAATGCTTGACGAATCGCGCTGCATCGCGGAAAAGCGTGGGCCACCACAGTTGAGATTACAACACCTTTCATGCTGTCATATCTCCGCTAAAGTGCCCTCCAGCAATGCCGTTGTGTGCCTCTGAGAGCATATCGTGCATCTCATGTTCGCATACGCATCTGCGTAGCAATCCGTCTTGCCCCAGCCTATAGAGCTGGCCTACGATCAGCTGATAGGGTGGATCTTAAGGATTAATCGCCTAAGTCGGGCTTTTTCTATCGGTCGATCAGGCAGTTCGTGTTCAAGCACTTGGACTATGTCATCCGCCCAATATGGTGTTAGATCAGCCTTGAATAAATCTCTCTCACCGGACAGGTTAAATAGATGGGCATCGGGTAGTTCGTCAACAATACCTTGTCCAACGGTTTCTCCCGTGGGAATGCATGATATATGGTCAGCCATGTAGTGCTGTTTTCCTATTCTTACAACCACGGAGAAGTCGAATTCCAAGAGCAGAAGGAGCCACTGAGCTATGCGTCCTGTAGCGCAAGGTTTGTTTACTAGATAGAGCAATGCTTAATAGTCCACAAAAAAGGTAAAAGGTGTGGCCAGTAGATAGTGTCGGAATTTCTTCACAACAAACACCATGGCTAATCCTTCTCTTTCTATCGTCGAGTAGTTCATTTCCATCTCAGTGAGTTGTCTGCTAGCAAAGCTCATTGGATAGTCTAAGTTGTGTTCGCCAAGTTGGCACAATACTGCCCCCACGGCAAACTTAGAAGCATCGATATACATGTGGAAAGTAATGGTCCAATCTGGGGCTCGTAGAATTGGTGCTGTGGTTAGAGCCTTTTTCAACTCTTCATATGCTTGTTGGCATGCCTCGGTCCGATCAGCAGCTTGTACAAAGGTCTGGCGATCAATGTATAGTTCAGTACAAACCACCGATAGTACCCCGTATGGCCTAGGAAGCATTGAACTCCCTTGTAGTTGATTGGGGATGGAAGGTCAACAATAACCCTGACTTTCGAGAAGTCAGTGGCAATGCCATTCTTCGACACCACGTGCCCTAAGATGCATGCATGCTTTACCCAAAACTGGCACTTTAAGGGGTTCAAGGAGAGGCGATATAAGCAACACCGCTCAAAGACTACGTGGAGTTTGTCTAAGTATTCGATCCAGGTTGAGTGGACACAGAGGTCATCGACAAAGACTTCCAACTCCTTGCGAAGCATGTCTTTAAAGATGGTGCACATCAGGTGTTGGAAGGTGGCAGGGGCATTAGTCAACCCGAAGGGCATGACTATGTAAGCAAAGACGCTCCACTCAATGGCGAAGGCAGTCTTGTGCTTGTCCGCAGGATGCACTTGCACCTGGTTGTACCCTGAGAAGCCATCCAGAAAACTGTAGGCTTCCTTGCCTGCCGCTCTCTCAAGTATGTGCTTGGTGTATGGCAATGGATAGTTGTCCCTCTTAGTAGCAGCATTTACCTTCTTGTAATTGACGCACACTCGGATTTTTCCATTCTTCTTCATCATGATGAATATGGGCGATACCCAGTCTGCGTGTTCAATTTTATAAATGAATTCCGCTCTCATCAGCTTATCAATCTCCTCTTTGACAGCATGAGCGTGTTTTGGATTCATAGGGTATGGTCGCTGCTTGATCGGTGTTGCATCGGGTATATTGTGAGTCACGACACTCGGATCTACCCCATTAAGCTCTTCTAAGGACCAGGCGAGCATGTCTATGTACTCTAGCAAGAGAGCGACAAGACTCGTTTCTTCTTCCTCAGTCAAGTCATTGGCAATGAAGACTGGTCGGGGTGTTTCCCCTTCCCAGGCTAGGTTCACCTCCTTGACCTTGGCTGGTCCCTCGATCGGTTCTCTCGTTTTCCCTTGACGCTTGGCACCTAACATAACTACTACCCTATCCCCTTTTTTGAATTTCGTAAATCATTTAGGGAGCTCCTATGGTTTTCGCTGTTCTTCCGTTCGTGTATCCCTGGGTTGTTTTGCCTTTTTTTGCCTTAATCGTCTGCGACTCAAGTGGACGGGTAAGTCCCCCTTGGTGCGTCTGGCCGTGGTGGACAGCCTAGGGATTTTTGGATCACTATCCGAACTAACCTCCGACTCAGAGTCGAACTCCCTGTCCTCGCTAGAAGAGGTGGTCTCCCCTAGTGGGCGCTGTTCGGACGACGACTATGTCCTAAGCACTGATGTCGTTCCTGGCTGGGCTAGGCCTACTTGCTCAAGGTCTATGGCTCCTACATGTTCCAACCAGGCACGATCACATTCCATGAGCATGACTCCTCACTCTATCCTGAAGATACTTTTTTTCTGCGACTTGGAGTCTGCTTGTATTTGCTCTATTTCTTGTCCTTCAGTGTCATATTCCACAGTATCTACCTCACCCTCACTTTCGTCACTGAAGGATTAGCAGTCTTCGTATTCGTCGTTACAATCCTCTTCGTCAGACTGCTCGTCGTCTCCTAGGGCTTGGTATATCTCTTATCATTGGTCAGGAACTAGGGCCTAGTTATACATGAGGTTTAAGTCATGCACTCTGGTCCATTACCACTTGGATTCATCTAAGAGATCCTGGAGTGGTTTGAAGTTTGCAGTTGGATTGCCAGCTAGCTTGTCCGTTAAGTATTCCAGTATCTCCTGGAGTTCCCTTTTGTTGGTTGGGACTTGGAAGTTGACAGGCTTAGGTTTCCCACGAAGGGTTCCTGCCATCATGTAGACTGGTATAGAGGGTGTGTCGTTAGACTTGCCGATTGTTTTGATAGCTTGCTCATATGCCTCATGATCTGAGAACGGCAGGTCGATTGTAGCAAGGACATGCATCCAATCCCGCTCGTCCTCTGGGCATGGGACATACTTGGTTAAGGGCCCATAGGACTTCTTGACCTGGGTGTTACCCTTGAGCATGTTGAGATATCGAGCTCCACTCGTGATATGCCAGGGTGACCGTTGTGCATTTATATCACCGACTTGTTAGCTGCAGATGCGATTGGTACACTGCCCATGAATAATAGCTAGATGACAGCTATCCTTATCTACTCTAGTTCGTGGCTCAGTTAGTATGCCACCTTAGTTAGTTGAGTTTGGTTTGAGACCCACATATAGGGTTCTTCTATTTCTTTTGTACTTGAGTTCTTTTGGCTTACACAGCTAAGAAGAGGAAAACTGTTTTCAGCCTCCACATGTGTATGTATTCTCCCATTGTGCAAGCAAGAAAGCTACAAGTGAGACTCCTTCCTTCTCTCCCACAATCTTGACATGGTATCAGAGCCTGGTTCATGGTAAGAAGCTCAAGAAAGCAAACCAAGTTCGTGGCGTTCTGGTAAGAGCACCAGTGTTGCTTTCATTTTTCGAGGTTGGGAGCAAGTCTCTGTAGGTAGCACAACCGAAAAGTGCAAGAGTGCATTGTCTCAGATTGAGATGCCCTTCGCGGTGAAGCAAGAGGGCAATATATACTGCGGGATAAGGCTTTAGGCCTTGGTTACCCTGTTTTTTTGATTTGAGGCCATTTTGGGGCCTGTTTTGGAGGCGGAAGTTTTTCGCACGCACTCAGGAAAAGGCCCTATTTTTTGCTGTGCGACCATTGTTCTACAGGTCGGTGAAAAGTTACTGTAGAAATTGCATCGTATGCCTATGCGTAGAGACATTGGGAGTTACAGAATCATCCTTGTTGCCTGTTGATGCAAAATCGTCACTAGGAAGTGACTGTGTGGTCAAATACCACTTTTGTCAGTTTCGCAGATTTGCCCTTGTGAGGCTGAAGCTGTGTTTTTTGCAGTGACATAATTCTTTGTAGTGTTCTGTAATGGCATCTGATTCTCTTTCACAGATTGTCACTGAAAAGCTTGACAAGAACAACTTCCAAGCATGGAAGTTTAGAATGACGAATTTCCTTATGGGAAAAGGATATTGGGAATTCGTTGCAGGAAACGAAGAAGAATCAATTCTTCCTGATGTTCCCAATCAACAACAAATGTAGGCATTTAAAGGATGGCATGAGAGAGCCAAAAAAGTTATGTACTGGCTGTCTATCACTATTTCAGACTCTATGATTGTGCATATTTAAGATGCAAGTACACCAAAGGAGGCATGGGATACTTTGTCAAAAATGTATAGCACAAATATGCAAGCTAGGAAAATGCAGCTCAAGCAAGAGTTGCACAATGTGCAAAGAGAAAGTATGAGCATCAATGACTACCACATGAAGGTGAAGAAGATTGTAGATGCACTTACTTCCATTGGGTCGCCAGTGGAAGATGATGATTTAGTTTCTGTGACCTTGAATGGTCTAGGAAAGGATTATGCACAGTTCCGAACCTCCATTTCCGTCCGTGAAAGATTTCCTGATTTTGAGGAGTTGATTGCTCTTCTAATTTCTGAGGAGTAGAGAAATGGTGGTGCATCTTCTCTGAGGAGGAACTTCAAAAGAAGCTGTCTTCTACTCAAATCCTAGAAGAGGTAGAGGCAGAGGTAGAGGATTTTCTCTTCTAATTTCTGAGGAGTAGAGAAATGATTGCTCTTCTACTCAAGAAAACCAGTCCTATGGAGGACATGTAGCAAACTCAAGAAAACCAGTCCTATGGAGGAGGACATGGTAACTCTAGAGGCAGGGGGAGCCAAAGAGGTCGTGGTGGATGGCAAAGAGGCCAAAATGCAAACAGCAATGTTGAATGCTACTATTGTGGTAAAATGGGTCATATGGCTAAAGACTGCTATAAAAAGCAAAATGACATCATGAATGGAAAATTGCAACAAGGGAATTATACATCTTCTAGTAGACAGGGTGATGACAGAAATGAGCATTTGTTTATGGTACAGCACATGACCAATTCTGTGACAAGTGCAGAAGAAAGCAACAATGTGTGGTATGTTGACTCAGGTGCATCAAACCACATGACAGGTCATGCAGAATGGATGCAGGATGCAAGGAAAATGGAAAAACCTGGATTTGTGGAGACTGGTGATGATACTACACATCCTATTATGCAAATTGGAAAAATTCATTTGTCTATGTAGGATGGAAAAAAGAAATACATGTCGAATGTATTTCATGTCCCGAATATCACCAAGGACCTGGTTTCTGTTGGTCAAATGGTTGAGCAGGGCTTGCAGGTCAGATTTAATTCTCATGGATGCTTTGTTGAGGATATGAAAAATAAAGGTCGCTTGATAGCAAAAGGAAAGAAGAAAGGCAAAATGTTTACGTTGGATACAGACATGCCTGAATTGAGTGCATCAATGTTTGCACATGGGACTAATGTAGTTGCAGATATTGATATCTGGCATAAACGCATTGGTCATGTTAATGTACAGCGACTTAAATCAATGCAAGTCCAAAATATTGTTGCAGAATTGTCTAAATTCAAGGTTGCAGAAATGCATAAGGTATGTGAAGCCTGTCAATTTGGAAAACATGCAAGGAAACCATTTCCTAGACATGTTCAAGAGAGTAAAAAGCCATTGGAATTAATCTACTATGATGTGTGGACTACTAAAACTGCATCTATTGGAGGTTATCATTATTTTGTCACTTTTATTGATGACTATAGCAGAAAAATTTGGGTGTATTTTATGAAAAAAAAAAGTGAAGTGTTTGGGCATTTCAAAACTCTTAAAGCTATGGTTGAAAAAGAAACAAGCCTGCAAATAAAATGCCTAAGGTCAGATGGAGAGGGAGAGTACCTCTCAAATGAGTTTGTAAGGTTTCTGCAGGAGCATGGCATAAAGCAAAAATATTCATGCAGTCATACCCCACAACAAAATGGAATTGTAGAAAGGAAAAATAGGCATATCGGAGAGGTATCTCGTGCCATGCTCAACGAAAAAGACTTGCCAGATTTTTACTGGGCTGAAGCAGTCGCTATAGCAGTTTACATAATAAATAGGACTCCCACTACAGCAATACATGGGATGACTCCAGAGGAGAGGTATACTGGTAGGAAACCAGATAATTCTCATTTGAAAATTTTTGGTTGCATTGCCTATGTTCATGCGCCAGATGAGTTGAGATCCAAGTTGGATCCAAAAGCTGAGAAGTGCATCTTTATTGGTTACTCTCTACAGAGCAGAAAGGGTATAGATGCTATAACCCTTCTACTCGTAAGTTTACAGTGAGCAGAGATGTTGTTTTTGATGAGATGAGTAGCTGGTATAAACCAGTAAATGTGATTGATGATGTAGATGCACAAAATGGTAATGCTGCACAGAATCCACAACAACAGTCACAAAATATTAGTGGACCTGGAGTGTCCTCTAGCAGTGGTTCACATTCTTCACCATGGACAGGCAAATTGAGATCAGGAGAATCTTCTCAAAACAATGTAGATAGTGGTATGCAGATTTCACGAAAAGAAAAAAAGAAGGTAGATCAGCCCATGTTTGATGTGAATGCAGGTCACTCTTATGTGGATGGTGAATCCAGTGGCTCAGAACAGAGCATTGATGATGAGTTGGGTATTCCTTCTATTGTTACACCTGGAGTAAGGAAGACCAGGGATGTTTTCAGAGCACCTAGGAGTGAACCTACTTTGCGCAGGTCTACCAGAGCTAGGTATCCTGTGGATAGGCTGAAATATGATGGATTTACAGCCATTCACTATGCCTATATGGTCAAAGTGATACAGGAACCAGAACCCACTTCTTTTGAGTAAGCCATGGGAAAAGAAAAATGGGAGAAAGCCATGGATGAAGAAATGGATGCCTTGGAAGCAAATGCTACATGGAAATTGGTACCTTTGAAGGAAACTGCATTTGGATGCGGCTAGGCACATACTCAGGTATGTGAAGTCCACATTGCAGTATGGACTATTTTATGAGATTGGGGTTCAGATACAGTTGCATGGATACACTGATGCTGATTGGGCTGGTAGTATTTCTGATAGCAGTGGATATGTGTTCTCTTTTGGGAGTGCTGCAGTCACTTGGAGTAGCAAGAAACAGCTTACAGTTGCCTTATCGAGCACAGAGGCTGAGTACAGGGGTGCAGCAATGGCTGCATGTGAGGTAGCTTGGTTGCATAAGCTACTTTATGATATGCATCAGTCTACAGATGGGCTAGTTGTCATTTATTGTGACAATATGAGCAGTATACACTTGGCAAATAACCCATTATATCATGCTAGAACAAAGCACATTGAGGTGCATTATCACTATGTGCGGGAGAGGGTTTTACTAGGTCTTATTGATCTAGTTTATGTCAGTATAGAGGATCAGGTAGCTGACATATTCACGAAGGCATTGGGCGCAGAGAAGCTGCACAAGTTCAGAGACTTGCTTGGTGTGCAGGAATTGGGGTTGAGCTCGAGGGGGAGTATTGAGATATAGAGCTCCACTCGTGATATGCCAGGGTGACCGTTGTGCATTTATGTCACCGACTTGTTAGCTGCAGATGCGGTTGGTACACCGCCCATGAATAATAGCTAGATGACAGCTATCCTTATCTACTCTAGTTCGTGGCTCAGTTAGTATGCCACCTTAGTTAGTTGAGTTTGGTTTGAGACCCACATATAGGGTTCTTCTAATTCTTTTGTACTTGAGTTCTTTTGGCTTACGCAACTAAGAAAAGGAAAACTGTTTTCAGTCTCCACATGTGTGTGTATTCCCCCATTGTGCAAGCAAGAAAGCTACAAGTGAGACTCCTTCCTTCTCTCCCACAATCTTGACAGAGCATAGCAGAGATGGCATCTAAGTCGATTAGTAAGGTCTTCCAAGTGTCCATCTCTATTCTCACGGCATCTGTTCTATTGCCAAGGAAGATCAAGCCGTTACCCCAATCTTCGATGACTCTAGCATTGCACTGGCCTAATATGATATCGTAGTCTACTCCCTTCATGACTATAAAGTCCACAGAGAATTGGACACCTGCGATCTTCACTAGCCAATTCTTAAGCATCCTGAATGGCTTGACTCTCATACCATTTGCTAATGTGACATTAAACCTAGTAGTTTCGATAGGCGGGTTTCCCCAAGTCTGAAGCACCACGTGGCTAAGCATACTAACCCCAGCTCCCTTGTCCACGATTCCCTTTCTCGTTGTATCGCCTAGGGCTAGAATCGGTAAGACTGCATGCATCTCAGAACCTTCCCAGAAGACATTGACGTGTAAGGATTTAGGCATAGAGTGCAGCATCAAACTTGGTATTTGCATCTCTGCATCATGGTCATGAAGGTCTGCCGTGACCTGCTCTCATGACCCTTCAACCCACTGCTTAAGATCTTGCCATAGGGTGGGATGCTGCCTAAGCAGATCTCCCAGGCTAAGTGTTATAGGGGTAGTCACCAACGTGGTTAGGAGATCGTTGGGTGCTCATCTTTCTCCTAACCTTGATTGTCTTGGCCAATGGCCATGACTAGTGTGCGGCCCTGTAGCATCAAGACTTGGCCTTAGCGGCATTGCTTGTGGTATAGTTGCTTCTCCCGACTTTGGTTGAGGAGGTGAGATTGGCATGCTTATGCTGGAGAGATCATCGATTTCATCCTCTATGATGGGCTCATCGTCTTTTAGATGCTCTTGAGCCTCCTTCACCCATTCCTTCACTTTTTCTATGGCCTCTAACTGTCGCTTTGGATGCGGGTATTCCCCTACCTTAGCACTTCCCTTTTCGGCCGTCTTAGGGGCTGAAGTCTCTGCCTCTGCGTCAGAGACCTTCTTTCCAGTAGGCAGAGTTGTAGCACTCTCCGTTTTTAGTGCGATTTTAGCTTCCGACCTCTTCTTCTTCCGCCTGCGACTTTTCTTCCCTATCGAAGCTGCGTCAAGGTTGCTAGGTCCTGGCAGTGATATGCCGGCCTGCTTTGTCTGGGCACGGGTCATGACCCGCAATGGGATAGGTATAGCCTCCCCATCGAGGTTCTCGACGCCAACCAGCCCCAATGGGATAGATGGTACGTTGGCTGAGCTAAAAGACGGCTTTCGCTTTGGGCAATCGACGAAGAGATGAGTGATTCCGCACTCAGCACACCTTTGGTTAGCCTTGTCTTTGTTTTGCTGCTCCCTTTTAGGATAGCGTGATGAGACATGACCTGGGTGACCACAAGTCCAACAAGTGATTGGATCCTGTGTCTGCCCTCCTAGGTCTCTACCTCATCCTCTTCCTAACGCCATCACCGGCACGAGGCGATAATCCATGAGGATAGCATTGCCCTCATCGTCATGCGAGACGTAAGGGCATATGTAAGTTTCTTCCTCATTTGGTTCTTCCACGTAGTGGACTGGATCATCGCTCGGTGGATGGGTCACGTAAGGACCAGGTGGTCTGGGTATGCCAGTAGGGTTTATGTTCGTCCTAGGAATAGCTGGCTTAATGTCGTTAGGCGCAGGAAGGGCCAATGGGGCTCCCCTTTCGAAGAATGGCTGTGGCCTGTTCGCTAGGTAAGGCTGGCCGTAGGGTTGCGAGTACGGAAGTCTTCTTGGTAATCTACAATATGCGACGTCATGACCGAATCTACCGCAGTTAGCACAAGGTCTTGACCTAGGGTCTTGACACTCGGCTAGCAAGTGGTTTCCGCCACAGTACACGCATTGGACGTGTGGGCGCGTTGGTCGTCTCAACATGTCTTGCAACTTGGCTAACTCCATCTTTACATCAGCCAACGTCTCGGTGGCCTTCCCCTTATCTTGGGATGATGGGACTGATCGCTCACTAGAGGCTGACGCTCTCTCTGAGCTTCGCGAGTTGGTCTCTTCTAGGTTCGAGCTCCTAGAGCTCCGCTCTTTCAGCTGATCATTGACTCTGATGGCTTCCTCAAACACTCTAGCTAGCGCATCTCGCTGCAAGCTCGAATTGCCTGCCAAAGCCTTATATAACTCCTTGTCTCGAATTCTGTTGATAAATACAGTCGAAATTGCTCTTTCAGTTGGTCGCTCGCCCATAGGGATTCTCTTGAAGAAACTCCTCACGTGGATTACGTAGTCGCGAATGTCCTCCTTCTCTTTCTGCTTGACGTTCATCAAGCGTACTAGCAGATTATGAGAGTATCCATGCTTGGCAAATCTCTTAATGAAGAGATCCTTGAGGCCACTGAAGTTGGCTCATTCTGCGGTATCTAGGCTTGTATACCAAGTCCTTCCCTTGTCACCTAAGCAGAGCCCGAACGCTTGAGAGCGTTGAGTGGCTTCATTCCAATGAAGTATCAAGATGATACCATTCCAAGCATCATACAAGCATGAGTGTAAAGGTAAAAGGCTCTAAAATGATGCTAGATGACATGCATGAGAAGCTCAAGGCAATAATAAGTTATAAGGGTAGCCTAGGATATGTAGAAGGCCTACATAGACCTAAAGAGGACCGATCAAATGTTTAAAGAAGGGATATGTTCTTCCTAAGGGTTCAACCTAAGAAGAGTTCCTTATCTCTTGGAAAATTCAAACAACTCAATCCTAGGTATTGTGGGCCATACAAAACCATAAAATGCCTTAGAACATATGCATACAAGCTAGCCTCACCTCCTCATCTAAAGATCCACAATATATTCTATAAAAGCCTACTGAAATCTTATGTTCTAAACCTCAAGTATATCCTATGAGCAAGTTATAATACCAATCCAAGGGATTCTTGAGATCCAATCTAAGACAATTCTAGAAATTAGGGAAAAACCTTTGAGAAATCATAGCTTGCAAGAATACCTAACCTAATGGAAGGATTTCTTGAAAGAAGATGCAATTTTGGATTGAGGAATCCATCCTCAAAAGAGATCACCCTATGTTTCTCTTGAGATGAGGATATCTCAATTTCTCTAAGGGAAAGAGAATGTAATATACCCAATTTTCTCAGTCGAGTATATATAATTTGACCCTATTTTCACTCTTAGTCACTTATCCTAAGTTCATATGTCTATTTTACTCATACACTCTCACAATAACTCAAATTATGTTAAACGTTATTCGACTAACTGAAATAAAATTTCACAATTTAATTATGCTTTTTTGAATTAAATTGGATTCTTTTAAAAATTTTGATAGTTATTTTACTTTTTAACTTTTGATTATTTGTTATCAAATTTTTATCATTATCTTTTTATTTTTTCAAATTATGTTTAATTTTCTAAATTTATTTTTAATTATTGAGAATCATTCTTACTCTTTAAATAAGTTAACAAAATTTTGAACGCCTAGAGATATGTGGTGGTTTGTACAATGATGAGGAGGCTACTTTTGAGAGAGTGAGTGAGTGAAAGTCAATATAAACAAAACTACAAGAAGTGAGGAGATTGTGCAAGAGGGAAATAGTAGTGGTTCGGTCATACTTAGCACCCTACTTCAAATCCTTTATTTTCTATCGCCTTGTCCCATCCACTATAGCCACACGTAAGTGTATCGATGTGGCAGGACCATCGACTAACTAAGATGTTGAGAATATGGCCCAGTATACTATCTTATTTTTGTAGATAATTGGTGTTATTTGATTTTTATTCGTAGTGATTCTTTTAAATTAAAAACTAAACATTTCTTATCTTTTTTAGAATTCTTAATATTGACAACTTCTTAATTTAGAAATATGATTGAAATTGGGTCAACTTTTTAAAGAAATTAATAGCTTAAAATTAAAAATAACTTAATTTATAATAATCAAAAGAGACTTTAAAAATAAAATAAAATAAACTCAAATTTGGATTAGTACTCATAAAAGTACTTGTGTTTACGAAAGTAGATAAATTACTTAGAAAAACTAATGAAAGTAAGAAAAAATTTATATTTTACACTATAAATTATTAGATAAATTATTTTATATTTATTTTAAAATAATAGAAATTTTGGGTATATTTTTAAAGTTAAGTCATTAAAAAGTCAAAAAAAAATAAATATTTTATTATCATAGCCTAGAAATTATGTCAAGAAAATTGATATTTTTTTGTAAATGGTGTATTAGCTTTGATATTAGTGAAAATTGTCAAAGTTATTCCTTTTATAATTTTTAAAAAAGAGAGTTTATAAGATATTTTATTATTCTACTATAAGTGCATTCACGTGTAGGGTATGTTAAAGCACATTCACATACACAATATGAAGCTCAATTTTATGAGTTGAATTCTTGACGACTGAGTGAAATCATAGAAAATTTTCCATTAGAAGGTTTCAAATTTATTGAAAATATTATGGAAGTTTAGTTTAATCCTTGTTTGGAAAGGAATGATTTTTGAAATTTTAGAATTTCATTGTGATTGCATTAAACTATGGAAAAATATCCTAATGGACCAAATCAGTACAATATGGTGAGAGCGAGAGCTAGTAACCACTACCGTCGCACAATACCAAAACCAAGGATTGGAGCAAATGAATGCATTGAATAATGGTGGGCCAATTCCAACCATTTGTGTGAAATTGAAAAGTGCAGGAAAATTTAGTCTCTATCTTGATGCCCTCATTGATACTGGCCCTAGTCTCACACTTGCCCCTTTTGAATTGTTCTCTCCAGATTGTATGCAAGCCAATAGTCCTATTGTTGTTGAACTTTCAAAAAACAAAAGAATTACTTGGACACTCAAGAATATTTTTATCTAGGACAAATCAAAATGCCCATAGAAATTCAACTCATGAAGCAAATGCGGTATGATACATTTGTGCTTCCAATAGTTGCATAGGATTGAAGTGTGATACCATCCCCAAAGATGCCTTAGATGCTCTTCACCAAGAGTTGTATATAGACTACCTAAGGAAGACTGACCATCACTTAGGTATGTATGGTCTCCCCCGTATGGGAAGGTTCTCCCTTATGGTGGGTGAGAACCAATGGGACTCTTGTCTTAGATTGTAATCTTAATCCCGGTTCTAAGATAGGGAAGGAAACTTATATGAGCCCAATGTGGTTTAGTGTTGGAAGGCCCGAGATGAACAAGGCAAGGATGGTAGCTTGGTTTATTCCTCGGAGCAGTTTATAAATATGATAATAATATGAACTGTTTGTTTTTCCAAAATGGATTGCTTTAGTGTTTGTATTTAAAGACACGCAAAAGAACCCATACAAGATTATTTAAAGAATTAGTTGTTATATGTTCTCATAGTATGAGTAGTATGCTTGCTTTAAAAATATGCCACAAGAAGCGGATGGACAAAGTTCCTGATGAAACTATCTTACGGTTGGGTGGACTTGATTAGTTGGGTAGTTTTCAGAAATGTAACTATTCCTAGGGCCAAGTCTTAGAACTAGCTAAGCATTGTTTTAGGGGGCCAATTTGAGACTATGCCTTACGGGTAGAGGGGTTGATGCTTAGTCCCCATACTTTCTCTCTCATTGAACCAAGTGCCATGCTTGCTCACCTTAAGTCTCTGATAGATTTGTGAAATTGTGAACGCCATAGCTTGATACTAGATTGTTGATAGTGACTATAGTTATGTCATTAGAAACCCATAGGTTGATCTTTGTGGGGTGAGGTCGAATGCTTCGCTTGCAAGGTAGACCAAAGCATCTGACTTGTAAGGTAGACCTAGGGATCACCTAGTTACCTAAATCTATGTGCTCATAATTAGCATGGAGATGGCCTAGGATCGAGCCCCTAGATGACTACCAAACTCCCCTCCCTTCGATTCAGGGTCAGGTATATTTCATGTACGAGTGCTTGAAGTGCGTAAGGCATATATGTAGTGAGATGAAGGATTACATAGAGCTATGAATATTTTGACTACTATTTTCTAGACTTTATTAGCTTTCAATGAAAGGAGATGAGGAGTATCTTCCAAGATTATGTAAGTAATAAAGAGCAATGTAAAGGTGATTTCTTGCTTTACCCCATTTTAAGTCTACCCCATTTCCCATAGTAAAGAATAGAGTTTTATTGTCCTAGTTTCTACCAAGCTAGGATCCATATGGAAATGATGCACATTGCAAACATACTAACTAAATGTGCACATAAGAGTGTGGTAAATGTTCCTATGCTGAATCATTACTTGTGTGTCTACAAATAAGGGGGAAAACTTATAATGTATGGATATATGTGTGTAACATGCTGTCCAGCAACCCCCTTGCTGCTACTCCAGCTCATCAACACTACGTGAGGGATACTCTCTCTCTCCTTGCAATTTCCAACTCACTATCAACAACTCAAGAACTACTTAAGCAGCAAGAAACTCCTATCCTTCCATTCTCACATGCCCAATATCCTACAACCAAGTTAGTCCCTCTCAATACTTCCTCTTCTTAGAAATCAACTCCAGAATTATCCACTGAAGGTCACACTGATCCAGCATCCTCCAAATTTTGAAGGTCTACTTGCATAGTTGCAATGTCCTCCATTTCAAGTAATTCTTCCCCTAATGCTCTCATGTAACCACTCTTAGACCGCCATCTCCAACTTCCCCTTCAATGCCCATTACTCTCTTTAGCTCTTTCGACTCCGACACTGATGAAATTCACTCCCAACCAATTCCTTTCTACAAAAGCTTACATAACTTTCATCTCCAAGCCAACATTGCCCTTGGACAAGCTCGAGGGTTGCCTCCAACCACTATTCCCAAGTCACCAAACTACCCTTCTGTCAATCAAGCACTTCGGAGTCATGAAGCCTCTCAATGGCAAGCTGCAATGCTCGAAGAATACAAGGCTCTTCTTCATAAAAACACTTGGAGATTGGTTCCACTTCCTCCTAGAGAATCTGCAATCAGCTGGAAATGGGTACTTCGCAAAAAACTCAAACTAGATGGCACTATTGACAAGTTTAAAGCCTGACTTGTAGCTCGTGATTTCAAAGAAATTGAAGGCCTCCATTACGGTAGTACATTCTCTCCCGTACTGTCTTTAACCTCCTTACGGGTATTACTTTCCATGGCTGCTCATTTCAACTTAATTCTTCATCATGTTGATGTCAAAATTGCCTTCTTAGATGGTCACTTAGAAGAGAAAATCTATATGTCTCAACCCCCAAATTTTGTTGATCCAAAATTTCCTACTCGTGTATGTTTATTGTATAAAGCTCTTTATGGCCTGAAACAGGCACCAAGGCAATGGTACACTCGCATTCATTCTCACTTAATACACCATGGCTTTAGGCGGCTAGACATTGATCATAACATTTATATTCTTCTTCAGGGCAACGTCGTCATTATCCTAGGCCTCTATGTTGATGACATTCCCATTCTTACCAACTCTCATCATGCCATGTCCAAAGCTAAATCTATTACATCTTCACAGTTTTCTATAATAGATTATGGTCCTATGCATTACTATATTGGCATTGAAATTGAATAGTCACCCACATATATCAAAATGCATCAACATACCTACATTATGTCTATTCTCTCATGTTACTCCATGCTCCACTATAATGCCATGGTCACTCCACTTGCCTAGAATCTCCAACTGAATCCATCCTCATCTCATTCTCTTTCAACTAAGCAGGCTTGTGAAATGGAGACTATCCCTTATATGGAAGCACTTGGATATCTTCGGTATCTAATTACTTGTACACATCTAGATTTGTCTTATGCAGGACATATTCTTTCCAAAGCCATGCATCAATCCACTTATGAACATTGGAAGCAGCTCAAACAAGTCTTACGATACCTCAAGGAAACATCTAATGCGGGGATATGTCTTACAAAAGACAGCAATGATTTTCTTTTAAGAGCATATTCAGATGTAGATTGGGGTGGTGATCTTCATACTCGAAGATCTCTCATTGGTTTTATCATTACACTAGCAGGAGGTCCCATCTCATGGAACACCAAACAACAACACTCCATAGCACTTTCTACTACGAAAGCCGAATATGTGGCATGCAGCATGGCTACCCAAGAAGTTATTTACCTTAAGAAACTCTTGGAAGATATTAGCTTGGATATCAGCCTCAGCAAATTCCCATCTTCACGGACAACAAAGCATCAATCTCTGTCATTCAATGCCCTAAATTAATTCCGAAAATCCGCCATATTGATATGAGATAACATTTTGTACATGAATTAGTTGAAAATTCCCATGTCATCCTTCAATATGTACCATCATGTGATAATGTTGCTGATTTCCTCACCAAATCAGTTTCCCACTTGAAGCATAAAATTGCCATGCAAATCCTTTGCATGCTCTAATGGGGAGGGAAAAATATTCTAGTTGAATTGTTGAATTGAATGTAATTTTTTATTTCTCTATAGATTTCCTATGGAATCCTTTTGACAAGGGATGTAAGGATAAAAGTTTGGTTAAAATAAGGATAAGCAAATATGTGGACAAAAGGATCCCATACATATCCACTTTGTAAATATCTAAGATATTTAGATAAGAAGCTCACCTACCTCATTTAATGTACCATGTATATATACAACTACTGGCAATGAAATGATCAATTGCAGTTCACTCCATTTTCTACATTGTCTCTATCTCTTTCTCTTATTGTGCACAATGTCCTTTTATC
Organism: Lygodium microphyllum; assembly: GCF_053477565.2. Classification (NCBI taxonomy): domain Eukaryota; kingdom Viridiplantae; phylum Streptophyta; class Polypodiopsida; order Schizaeales; family Lygodiaceae; genus Lygodium; species Lygodium microphyllum. Next base: position 111,615,026 of record NC_141135.1, read on the forward strand.
TACAAATTCCTAGTTTTCACAACATCTAGTTGCTCTCTTCTTTTTCTTTTGCTTTTTTTCTCTTATGCTCCCTTCATTTCTCTACCTATTATTTTGTAGACTTTTTGTCATTCTCATGCAATCTCATATCTCTCTCTCATGTGTGATATCCTTGATTTTAGGACCCATATCTACCTTTTTCCTCCTATACGGTGGCACATTTATAGTATTGTATGTCTTTACATCAGTAATAGGAATTGGCTCTAGAATATTGGAAAATCTATATCTTAAACTTCTTAGGATGATCATGTTCTTATCCGTGAGTTTCAATTTGTGTGCACATGCAACAAAGATGTATACATCCTAGAAAAACTCAATTAAGAAGTCCTATGTAGCCTTTTGGATGTGGTTGAGGGCACTCTTGTCCACCTAAAACTATTGATACTATGTTAATCACAAATCTCTCTTTGGAATTGCATTGTTGAGAGCCTTCATTGTCTTTCTAATCTCTATTAGACATCTCACACTCTATGAGAATGTTCTTTTGGGTTTTGCCAGTGGCTCAAATAGGTAGGAGGCCTTTTGAATCTTTTAAGCAATATACTTGGGATCAACTTTTTGCTTTCTTACAATGGCTTTTGTTCTAAGCATAGCTATATTCACCAATTGCAACAATTTAAAAAATCTAGTAATATATTATAAAATTCAAAATGTTTAGAATTGATGTATATAACACACTCTATTGTTTATCAACTTGAATGGAAGGAAAATCCAAAATTCACCCACGAAACGCAAAGTTCTTCAAAATGACTTATGAAATGCAAAAAGCATGCTAGGAAGGAGACCCAAAAGGTTTATATCGTGTTTCATATGAAAGTTTTGGCAAACCTACATATGTGACATATGAAAAGCGAAAATGGTGTCCATAAGGGAAGAGACAAACCTCATTTCATGTTTCATACGACACTAGCATAATAAATTAAAAAATTAAAAATATTGATGGGAGAAAACATGTTAGTCTACTGAAATGCAATTTATTTGACTTGGGGAGATGAAAGGACAAGAAATAATCACAAAGTTTAGGGTTCTTTGGCCCATACCTTGTGTTTGCTAAATTTGATGCTTTGGAGGAGCGAGCAGAATACTTTGTGTGGGTGGAGTTATTCTTGCTAGAATGGAGAAGTTCTTTTGCTTCAAATGAGCCTTAGAAGTAATAAAATGGATTTTGACTTGGAAACTTGAAATGAAATCTTGAAGTTTATCTCAAGTTTAAGAAAAATTACATCAAGATGATTTATTAAAGTGCTATTTAATTGCATGTGTGGTCATGTAACCCCTTCCTTATGCCTCGAAAACAGCCCCACATGTGAGGAGATGTCTTTTAAAAAGGAAAAAAAAGGGAGATTTCTTTTTGGATCAATAAACAACCTTTTCTACAAAAGTTCTAATAATTACGACTCTATTATTGAATGTTTTTTTTAATATATTTAAAGCAAGATCTCACATAAAGTTACTAATTTCTTGCCCAATCCTCTTGTATCTCCACCAAGCTTTAACAAAGCCCTCCCATTTCACGATGTATCTTCTATAGCTCTGTGCATCATTGCAACAAAGCACAACATCTAGTCCTATAGGTAATAAACCATTTTCAACTCTACTTTCTTCTTTATGTCTTGTGAAATGCGAGTTTTGCATTAAGGAATTGTCTTTCAATCCCTTGACTTCACGTTCATCTGTGACAAGGGACATAGTACACAACTTTAATGTTTCTATCTTATGAAACACGAGTCTAGGTTTTCATGTTTCTCCTCCTTGTGCTCTATCTTACGTTTCACTCAACAAACCATCTTCAACTCTTTTTTTTTTGCTTGATGTCTTGTGAAACACAATCCATCATTAAGTTGGAATGTTTTCACCATGTAATTTTTGCATTTCATAAGACTAGGTGGTATTCTTCTTTCTCAATTCGATTTTTTCATTTGCAATTGCAAGTTGTTGTAGAGTTAAAATGTCAAAAAGGAATCTTTCTCTAGAAGGAATGGAACACAAAGAATTTGAGCACACAATTGATGATAAACTATTTGATTTTCTTCTCAAGACAAGAAACTCATCCAAGTTTATCCACATTAGGGATATGCTAACTATTCCTTTTGATTTGAAAGAGCTCTTGGGAGATCTTAAAGATAAACTTCAAGTGTACATGGAATATTATGCTAGACATGCAAAGAGTCTTACAAACTGATAATTATCTTCATTTTAATGATGTGATTCAAGCAATCAATGCTCCTAAGACAACTTTGCTTACTAGGTGGAATCTTATTGATAAAAAGGAACTTAGAAAGCATGAAACAAACTACCCTTATCATAGGGATCAAGTAAGGTGTCTTTTGATCTAAAAAGATATATGATCATTGGCCAAAAGAATATCTAAAGCAGGCTTGAAGTGTGGGTCTTTGATGTGCTTAAAGGCCCCTTTGTTCTAGCTACTTTAGCTCAGCTATGTAACTGGAGACATGCAAGGATATCTAGAGTTGGCTCCTTTTGACACATAGTATATGCACTTGAGTATCTTCAAGTTACCAACTATATGCCATTTGACCTTACAATTTTCAAATCCCTCAATAAATAGCTCTTCTCCTCCTTGTTGGCTCTTAGTCACATTAGGTATTGAAGTCTGATGAATAGCCCAATGTAGTATATAAAAATATCATCAAGCCTAGCCGCCAAATATCGTGTTGAGTTAAAACACTAAATAGCATATAATCATTGTAATGACGATGAAAGTGCTCTATTCATCAAGATAATGGAGATCCTCTCTAATTTTGTACACTTCAAAATCTCACTTTCATCAAGTTTAATCACAAATCTAGCTCCTCCTCGTACCTCTTTTAAAAACAAAGCATAGAATGATCATCAAACATTGCAAGATATACAAGTCAAGAAAAATGTTATTAAATTCATTGAAAAGAATCTCATTCTTCTTGAAGTTGGCCTTGATATGAAAAGGCTCATCTAAAACTTCCATCACTTTACCATTAATTCTTTATTTCGATAGTCTTCACCACAAATGGCGGTGGAAATAAACAATTGTGCAGCCAACTTTGTTTCATAGTTGATTGCATTAGTTGAAAAAATTGCATATATCCATCTCGAATAATATTGATACTATCCTAAGACATCTGCACTAGCTCAAAATCCAAAGATTGATGCTTAATGAAAGAATCCAAGCATTGTCTCTTTACTTTTTTGAACATCTTTTTCTCAAGAGTATCCTTCGAGATTATTGAGGGCAAACAGTGATAATAAAACTAAGATGCCTTTGAAGCATCTCTCTCACTTGCATTCGGTTGAAGAAGAGACCTAAAAAAGATCAATATCACAAATCAAATACAATTATGAACAAAGTTATATTCAATATTTCTTGAGTAAAAAGATGTACCTTGCTGCTTGTATTCTCTTATTGTAGCCACCTCCTCCCCGTTTGAGATTCTTAATATTCTTGAAAGTTCTTTGTCGACTTCAAAGGCCTAAAATTGTTTATTGGTGTTGTTATACTTTAAAACATTTCTCCAATGAACATTTCTTCTGTTGACAGTTTTTGTAGTTCTTGCACAACAACTCATCTCTATGTTTTGTTAATAAGTGATTCTCCTATCTAAGAACATTCCTCTCTACAATAAGATTGAGTGTATAGCCTAAAAATCAATTATAATCATCACCCCAAAAAATCTCATCAATAAAGAGTTGTTATAATAAGGAGAAATACTATTTTTTATAGGATCTTTAGGTAAAACCTTCCATCTAACCAAATATCAAGATTTTTCTTTTGTCAAATCTAAACACATATTTCATGGACTCTGAAACAATATTTCGTTTTGTTCTTTTCCTAGTCGGTTCATTCACATTCTAGCTCAATGTGATGATAATAGAGAGCTCTTTCACAAGTGCTACAGAGATCATTGGATGATTGATCCATAGCTAAATATGTAATCTATAGCTCTGAGTAGGAAAACTGTGTGAATTCGAAAAAGAATAAGAATGAGTAAGAAGAAGAAGAAATAAATAAGAGAAGAAGGATGGAGAAAGGTAATCAAATGTCAAAAAAATCAACTTAAATATTCACTTTCACTTTTTCAAGAGAATTTCAAGAGAAGGTAGGATCTTCATTAACTCAACCATTGTCACCTTCATGGTGGCCTAGATTTTTAGGTTTGATACAAGCCACGAGAATATTATGATAATGGCTTCTTAACAATTTTTCTCTCTCCAGTCTCTTACAAGGTATTTTTGAGACCTCAAATCTCCCCTAATGAGACTACTTAAAAGAGCTTTTATAAGAAGTGAGAATTCTCTTCTTCTCCTCCTCCATCCTTCATATTTAATCCTATCTCTCTCATCACCATGGACTTACTAGCTTCTATTATCATTCTAAGCACATTCCCCATGTTACAAACTTTAATTCTCATAATTTTTATTAGAGTTTAGGAAGAAATTCACCATAGCTAAGGAAACCTTTTTTCCTCCATCCCCAAGGGTCCCAACTGTCAATTACTACATTAGAGAAAATTTGAACCCAAAATGAACCTCCTATTAAGTCCACTTGGACCATGTTTTGGGGAGGGTTGATCCACTTACAAATAAGGCAATCCCATGTTTGAATGAGACAAAAAATATTCACTTTAAAAAGAGAGAGTTTCTTCTAAATGATATTCCACTATTTAAATAGTTTTCCAAATTACATCTTCCAATAAAACCTTTATTCTTGGCAAAGCTATAGCCAATTAGAGCCTATTTTCCTCATCAACATTATATTTTTCCTACCAATGGCATCATCCTCAAGGACATCACATTCAAGGGATTATAATATAGAGCTTGCCTTGAGCAACATCAGAGATACTGATGAAAACTCTATAAAGGAGGTCTTCAAGGTTGGTTATTGAGTGTAAATATAGAGCTTACCTTGAGCAACATAAGAGATACTAATGAATACTATGTAAAAGAGGACTTCAAGGTTGGTTATTGAGTGTAAATGCAACCCATTGCTTTTGGACTACACAACTTTTGAGATAGAGGTGTCATGAAGAAGCACTAGAATGGAAGAGTGTCTTGTTCCATGCTAGAAGAAGACTCCTCACTATTTAACATGTCTACACAGTGGATAAGATTGCCATTGACCGTGGGAAAGTGATTAAGAAGTTTCTTTAAAATTGGGTGTGCATGCACCCTTTGCCTTTATATTGCACAAGGTATGAGATTAAGGAAAAGAATGCTTTATTTCAAGCCAAAAGAGGACTTACTACTATTCAACATGTCTCTACATGGATAATATCAGTGGATTTGGGGGAGGGATCAAAAAGTTCCTTGAAATTTATACATATTGACTCACAATGGATAGCATGATCATTGACCTTAGAAAAAGACTTGACAAGTCCCTATAAAATTGAGTATACGTGCAATTGTTGCCTTTCCAACCACACAAGATTTGAGATGAAGGTATCTTGAAGGTGCTAGAAGGAAAGAACACTTTATTTCAAGCCTAACGAAGACTTGTTGCAATTCAACATGTCTATACAATTGATGATATTACCATTGAATCTAAGAAAGGGATCGAGTTCCTTGAAAATTATAGGGCTTTATAATTTTGTAATCAAATTTATCATAAATTATTTTGGTATACATTTTTATTGAAAGTATTTTTTCTTTGAAAGCAGTGGAAGTAGAATCCTTTATCATGCCTAATGGAGCATTTTATATCATACATGCAAGCACTTTGACCTTGAAATAATCCAAACAAGTATACAAAAATGACTAGTGCAAATGGAAGCTTGTTCTACTCTTCAAATTACAAGGTACCATCCAATGAACATGTGGGTTTTGACAAACATTATGTTTGGGTACTTTCAAGTGGCATTTGCCAAACCCATGGACTAAACATACATTATGAATAAATCTAGTGTTATAGGGAGCATGGATCTATTGGGCTTGGTTGGCTCATAAAGATAGACATAAATTGTTTTTTCTTCATATGAGTTTACTTTTAAGTGTTTACTCATTCCTTGAGAAACATTTTGAAGTACTTGAAATTAATAGACAATGTTATGATTTTTTGTGCAAAGGAAGGTAATGCCTAAACTCAATCTAATGCATCGAGAAGTCAACCCAATGTGTGCAAAGGATCCACCATAATGATTTTGTCCTATACTAAATAACATTGGCATACTACCTCATGGTTTATACAAACCATACTAAGTTATACCTACTATACAAATAGCATAATTATAGTACTAGCCTATTAATTTTGCACACTTGCAAATAAATAGACACTATCCTGATTTTTTGTGCAGAGGAAGGTAATGCCTAAACTCAATCTAATGAGTTGAGAAGTCAACCCAATGTGTGCAAAGGATCCACCATCATGATTGCCCTATACTAAATAACACTGGCATACTACATCATGGTTTATATAGACCATACTCAGTTATACCTATACAAATAACTTTTATCATACACCATGTGAAGAAGAGAATGAAAGAAATAAAGAAAATAGTTTGTCCTCCATTTGTTTCTTCTTGAGCTTACTCTTCTCCATCTTCTTCTGGCATTTCTCTACTTCACTATTGTGGTATTGGACCTTGAGTTAGAAGCAAGGAACAGGTAATGAGTTCAAGGATGTAACAACCATCAAGCAAGGAAGAAGTCAAGCACAGAAAGTAGTAATACTCATGCGAGGTTTTGTTCTGTACCCATTGTTATACAAACACCATAGGAGGAGACAGAAAGGACAGCTAAAGCCACTGCATTGAATTGTATCATTCAAGATGGGGGAAGTGGGGGACAAGAGCTTGCATCTAATGCTCAAGTTTGTGACATACGAGCATTCATATGCAAGCGCATCAACCAAGAGCTTGCATCTACAGATCCAGTTGCATCTAATACTGCAAAATAGAGGGAGTTACCATCAAATTGCTAGGTTGGACAGGACTGGTCATCGGAGCTGAAGAGAGTGTAGCCATGATGTTTCTCATGTCAAAATCCATAGGCTGTAGTCATGTCTTTGAAGTTACACAAAGCATAAGACAAATAACAAGATAAAAGTGATGATGTTAAGAATCTCTAAGTGAGCTTAAATATTTCATGCAACCACCAAGTACAATAAAATGATGATGTAAAAAATCTCTTAGTCAGCCTAAATATTTCATAAGGCTTCAAAGTACAATGATTATCAGTCCTCTCATCAAAAACTTGCTCAATAGAACTAATTATCATGCAAACATTGTAGTTGAAATGAAGTTATCATAGTAAACAGTATTAGTTATATTGAGGCTAAAGTTAGTTTCGATTGCTGTGTTAGAAGAGTTATGATACAAATGTGATGGAAAATAATTTACGTACTCATCACAAGTTGTATCCTTTACATCAGATATATGTCTCAAGTGCAAGTCTAATCTTGGCAAATAGTTTTCATTCATCGAACATGCGCTCAGGCATTTTATCATTTCTGATATGTTTTCATTTTGGTTGGACCCTACAATCAATTCATGCCTCTTTTTGTTCACCTCAATTGCTGCATTACCAGGCACTTTCTTCACCCTAGCAGATTTCCTGACTTCCTCCACTTTTTTTGCCTCACTCAACCTATCAGCACTTGCATATAGGTCTGCCAGAAGTAGATATGCAGAACCATCTTCTTGATTCATCTCCACCAGCTGCTGAAAGCATGTTTGTCCTAAATCTACTTTCCCGTGAAGTCTACAAGCACTGAGCAGGGACCTCGAAATAATACTAGATGGAACAAATTGCATTGCTGCAATAAATCGTTCTACCTCATAAAAATATCCTGATCTAGCCAAGAGATCAACCATACAGGAGTAGTGATTCAATGTCGGTTCAATTCTATATTCTTCTATCATCATCTTGAAATACTTGAAGCCATTTAGGACTAAGCTAGAATGACTGCAAATGGCAAGTACACAAGCAAATGTGGTAGCATCTGGTTTCACCCCTTTCTCTTGCATGTCCTCAAAACATTGTATAGCCATGTTTTCATCATCATTCTCGCCATACGCCTTTATCATTGCAGTCCATGAGACAATATCTTTTACAGAAAGCCTGTCAAACACTTCACGGCCTTCACAGACAGAGCCACATTTACCGTACATGTGTATCAACAGGTTGCAAACAAACGTATCTCTTTCTAATCCCAACTTCCTGATCTCAGCATGTAACTTGCGCCCTGTCTCCAAGGCTCCTCTATTGCAACAAGCTTTCAAGCAGGGAATAAACATGAAAGCATCTGCAGAAATGTCCTCCACGTGCACTTGTTCAAATAATCTCAACACCTCCTCATCATGTCCATACTCAGCATATCCTCCAATTAAGACATCCCAGGACACTGCATCTCGAACTCGCAGTCCATCAAACACACTGTGTGCCTCTGCACAAGGGCCACATTTTCTGTAGACATCAATGAGTGTATTCCCCATGTTTAGTTCTATCTCCAGTCCTCGTTTTGTTACTTCAGAGTGCATCTCTCGAATTGTTTGTAGAGCCCTTAGAGAACCACAAGCCTTCAGACCACACAAAAAGGTGGTAGAATCAGGGATAATACCCTCCAATTGCATTTGCTTAAAACATCTTATTGCTTCCATAGCAAATTCCTGATTAGCATATCCTGCAATTAATGCATTCCACAAGACATTATTTCTGACTGTCAGCCTGTCAAACACCCGCTGCGCATCTGGAAGTGAGTTGCATTTAAAGTACATGTCAACAAGTGTGCAACCTATGTGCAGGTCTCTTTCCAGTCCCCGCTTGATTATGTCATTGTGCATTGTGTGACCTGTTTCTAATGCTTCAACAGAGCCACAAGCTTTCAAGCTGCAAATGAAAAATACCAAATCAGGATCAATGTCACCACTTTGGAATTCTTGAAAACAGTGAGTTAACTCCTCCCCAAGCACACATTCACCATAACCAGAAATTAATGTAGTCCACGAGACTCTTTCTTGAAAAGGAAGCCTATCAAACACACAACGTGCTTCTGTAAGTAAGCTGCATTTTCTATACATGTCTACTACTGTGGTGCCTAGCAAAAGCTCTCTTTCGAAGCCCCTTTTGATTATTTTGGAATGTACTCCATAACCAGTTTGTACAGCTCCGATGGTACCACAAGATTTCAAGCTGTAGACACAAGTAATGGCATTTGCAGATACACCTTCCAACTCCATTTTTAAAATACAGTTCAGCACTTCTGCATCGTACCCATAACTAGCATATCCTGCTATAAGTACAGCCCATGAGACTGCATCCCGAACTGGCATCCCATCAAACAGTCGACATGCTTCTGCGAGGAAGCCCAATTTTGAGTACATATACACAAGCGTGTTGCCTAAATGTTGCTCTCTGTCAAAGCCATACTTAACTACCTGAGTATGCATATAGTGACCTATTGTCAAAGTTCCTGTGGAGCCACAAGCTTTCAAGCTGCAAATAAATGTGACTGGATCAGGAGAGAAACCATCATGATGCATTTCTTGCAAACACTTCCAAGCTGTTTCACCAAGTCCCTGTTCAGCAAATCCAGCAATCAATGCACCCCATGTGACTGAACTCCGAACAGGCAGTGCCTCAAACACTTGACATCCTTCTGCAAGCAATGCACATTTGCAGTAGAAATCGACCAGTGTGCTACCCACGTATACCTCCCCCTCAAACCCCCTCTTGATTATTTCAGTGTGCAGCCTTTGGGCTAATTCTGAATCTCCTTTCGTGGCACAAGCTTTCAAGCTGCAGATATATGTCACAGAATCTGGAGATATACCCTCCAGCTGCATTTGTTTAAGACAGTTTTGGGTTTCCTCCACAAGCTGAAGTTCAGCATATCCAGCAATCAGCACATTCCAAGAGACTGTGTTCCGAACAGGGAGCTTGTCAAATACTTGACATGCTTCTGAAAGAGAAGTGCATTTTGCATACATATCCACAAGCGTTGTGCCAACATAAAGCTCACTTTCCAATCCCCGCTTTACAATTTCATCATGGACTTCTTGGCCTCTTTCTAAAGCTTCCCCTGCGCAGCATGCCCTCAAACTGGAAAGACATGTGACAGAATCAGGGACCACACCCTCCAGCTGCATTCCATGGAAACACTTTCCCACCTGCTCATTAAGTCCATCTTCCACATATCCTGCAATTAATGCATTCCACGAGACTACATTCCTTTCTGGCAACATGTCTAACGTGCATTCTGCTTCTGCAAGTAAACCACATTTGCTGTACATATCCACGAGTGTGCAGCCTACATAAAGCTCCTTTTCAGATCCCATTTTGGTGAGTCCGGCATGCATTTCCCTGCCCCTATCTGCATCTTTGAGCTTTGCACAAGCGGTGAGCAGGGCCAGGTAAGTGAACCTGGAAGGAGGCACATGGGCAGAATGCAGCATCTTGTGGTAGAGCTGGAAGGCATGGTAGGGATTGCCACAAGCAATGTAGCCAGAGATGAGAGCTGTCCAAGAGTGCTCGTTGCAGTGGGGGAGAGCATCAAACACATGCTGGGCAAGCAGCAGGTGGCCGCAATCCACCAGCAAGGGGACGAGGCAGTTGCCGAAGACAGGATGAGATTCTAGGCGATGTTGGCACAGGTAGGCATGCAAGTGCCTGGCTTGGTCAGCGTTCTTCTCCTGCCTGCACCTGTGAAGGATCCTAATGAGATTCCCTTCCACCACGGCGGTGCACTGTACTGGCATCCCTCTGCAGGGAAGCCTCTCATGGGGATTCACATGATGAAACCATACAGGTAAGCGTGCCAGGGAATCTTCTGCTCCCTGCACCTGTGAAGGATCCTGATCAGCTTCTCTTAAGCTGAAAACATTCCTCTCATGGGGATTTACATGTTGAAACCACCATACCGGTAGGCGTGCAGGGGCATGCAAGGCATTCTTCTGCCACCTACACCTGTGAAGGATCCTGAACAGGTTCTCTTAAGCTGCACCCGCATTCCTCTCGTGCTGATTTACATGTTCACATCACCATACAGGTAGGCGTGCTGGGGCGTGAAAGGCATTCTTCTGCCGCCTGCACCTGTGAAGGATCCTGATCAGATTCCCTTAATCTGTACCTGCATTCCTCTCATGGGAATTCACATGTTGAAATCACGATACAGGAGGGGGCATGCGACGCATGGTTCTGCTGCCTGCACCTGTGAGGGCTCCTGATCAGATTCTTTTAAGCTTCACCTGCATAGTCCCTTGCAGGGAAACCCCTCGAGTAGTTTCAGACGTTGGAATCACCATGGCGGCTGGGCCTGTAAAGCGCATGGCCTCGCCAGCGTTCTCACCTCTGCCTGGGCCCTGCAGCTGTGATGAATGACTCCTATCAGATGCTACTAGCGGATACAAACACTGTTCAACACTGTTCACACAAACTTGTGATTCGTGAAAGGATTTTTAAGCCAAATTGCATATATTTTTTCGTTTTATAACTAAACCTTTTGAAAAAAATTTACTTTGAAAAACTCAAGTTTTAAATTACTTGTGTATTGCATGCCTTTTAGGGGAAATAGAGAAAGAAGGCCTCAGCAAATTGGCATTTCTTTTAAATTGGTCTATACCTTATTGATGTATGTAAGCAATTTTTGTTAACACACTTTTTATTTGCATTCTTTTTTTCCCCTTCTTTACCTTTCCTCTATGGAAAGGCTGTAAAGTGCTAAATTAAAGGAGTAGTAAAATATTTACAACAATTGAATTACCCAAAAGGAGGCTTTCAGGAATAGCCAATGGGTGTAGTTTAATGCTACTCGAAAAACACTGTGGCAAAAGAGGCAAGTTACATAATAGGTTGGGAGCATCTTCGTTTTTACAGAAACTTTAGGGGCCCTTCAGTGGCATTGTGCCACATCCTTTATGGCTTCCAAGATGAAGGCAAAATCATCACAATCCATTGTTGATGTAGTCAATGAAGCTTAAATCCTTTATGGTTTCCAAGATGAAGGCAAAATCATCATGATTCATTGTTGATGTAGTCAATGAAGCTTGAGCTTCTTGCATTTGTTGATCGTGGATGGCTTTTTCCTTTTTGGCACTCACATCTTGTTTTTTGGTGGACCAGATCACTATCCTCTTCTTAGAGTGAGCAATTGACCACATAAACTCAAATTCCAGTCCATGAATAGAGAAATCAAAATTGCCTTTGAAGATTGCATCATTTCTTTGTGACCATATGGCCCAAAGGAAGTAGGTCCTGACAAAAGTCTAAATTTGTGTAGGGAGACCATCGGCCTCCCCTACTATCTCTTTCCAATTTAGCTCCGAGGGGCGGAAGGGTTTATTTAGTAATCCATTGTAAGAATTTGAGCACTTCCTTATTGTACTTGCAATTCATAGACAAATGGGTTAGAGCTTCTATTTCAATTTTGCAAGAAGGGCATTTACCATCACCTATTTTAAGCCATGTTGATATTTCTCCTATCCATAGTCCCTTATGGAGGATGAGCTAAATCAATGTGGATTTTTTTGTAGGGATTCTTTTGGATCAAATATGAGCAAATCCTTTTTAATGGAAATCTTTCTCCTTGCTCTTCAGCTTTTGGGAGCATGTGCCATTTAGACTACATTGTCTTGTATCTATGTGAGTTGTGTATATATTTTATGGTGTATATATGGTGTTTTATCCCTCTTGCGTGGAGTTAAAGATGAAGATGAAGCTGATTTTGAAGATGACTAATGGTGGTTCATGAATTTACATGTGGGATGGATGCTTATGGCGGAAGAAAACAAACCTCTTATATCCTTTTCAAAGTTTGTTATGCTTTTATCTTTCTAAGTTGTTATAATGGATAAAGGTGCTTTTATCCTTGACAGAGAGAGAGAGAGAGGGACTACCCCGAGAGGCTGCGAGGAGGAAGTTAACTCAATTCCCCTGTCTCGGGCTTCAACTAAGCCATCTTCTCTTACGCTCTCTCATCTCAAATCTATTCCGCCTTCCCTATCTCTCGAACCACTCATGGACGATGGCTCCAAAGTGACAAAGTGGAAAGACCATGGGAACCACCGCAACCGGTCAAGCAACGGATATTGCCAGAGACACGCGAGTGCTCGAGGTTGCCGAAGTTGCCACTACCAACGAAACATCGGGTGTGGCTAATGCAAGTGCGAGTAAAGACAAAATTCCTAATGTCGTCATGTTGCCAAACTAGGTTATTCATTACTAGATTATTATTTCGCTACATAAAATAATTACATAAAATATTAGCTTCCATATTTTTCACTTATACGAATTGATAACTCCATCTAGAAAGCATACTAGTATAAGCATAAATGATTATTCGTTATGAATTGCAGCTAGATTAATTGAGATTCTAAATCGTAGAATCATGTTAGAAATAATTGATGAAGGTTATTGTACATATGTCTTTATGCGCATTCAATATAGTTATGGTCAAATGCGACAAGGTTAAGTGTTGAATAATGCTTGTTATGAAAATTGAATGTCTATTTAAGAGTCCTATAAGTCATCTCGTTGAGTTATTGGCACAATATATTTCTTTAAAGAATTTCACTTATGTTGGGTAAGATAGCCCAAACGAGAAATTCATGCCTTGCTTAACATATTATAAGAGATGTACTCAACACTTCTTTATGGGGAGGAGAATCCTCATTAGAATGTAAGGTTAGCTTAGGATAAGGTCTACCTTGGCTATGTGAAGCTGTGAGCTGCACAATGGTGTGATTGTCATTGCATCATTTGATATATGTTTGAAAGGACTGTTTATGTTTGTTAGAATCTAGATCTCTAATTGAAATTATTGACAAATAGAATAACAGAAAGGATCGTGCTAGGCTACCCCCAAGCTAGCGACGAGACCCTACTCCAAGGGGGTCATGGTTATCGCTTTAAGAGGCTTAGACTAGCTTTGATAGCAAAAGGTCTGTCAGTAGGGATAGTCTCGACAGTAGGAAATGTGGGTGCCAGGGGGGGCTCTGGTTATAAATCCTGTATTGTTCCTAGAATCTGACAAGTCCCTTCATGACCCAGGATGGGATCCTGGAACCCTAAATACTAGTTATAAGGGTGGAATCTTGGTGGGCAGAATACCCTCGTGGAATTCTATGTATCTTCCACAGGGTCGGAAAGATGGAAACTATAATAAGCTTCCAATATAATAAAGAAGTTTGCTTTATTCAATGGCTGTTTGAATTGTATGCGTGTCTGTGAGATAAATTACGTGAAGGAACATGTGATTTAACGGACTAATTAAGGAAGCTGATTATATATGTTCCAATAAATGTGTTGTAGGTAATTAAAAAACTAAAGATGATCCCATCATCAAAGGAATAACCCCTGACGGGCCCTTCCAATGGTAGGGTGGTCCCAATTAGCTGGGAGTTATTCTAAATCAACAATAGAAATAGAAAGATGATAAGTCGACCGAATAGTCGTTAGGTAGAACCGACTTGCATTGTTTTCGGGGGCTGGAATGGGATTTTGCCTTATGGGCTCCTAGGGTTGACGTATTGCACTCCCCTCCGTCTCCCATTCTCTTTGAACCAAGTGCAATGGCAAGTCCACTTCAAATTGAGTAATCTCGTAAAAGTGGAAACTCGAAATCATTGATGTTGGCTGGCTACTAAGAGATCCATCTAATTTTAGGAACTTGAAAATTCAGGTCGATCCTAGTGGATTCAGCTGGAACTCTCTCATTGCGAAGTAGACTCAGTAGGGCCTAAGTGACAAACCCCGTGATGTTCCAAGGGAGTAACGGGCGGCATCATTTTTGGAAAAACCTACTGATGGACTACTAAAAGGTGTGCCGTGATTGAGATTGACGAACTCCTCACAATCGGTATGAGAACACACGTTAGTATAGAATATGACGTAAGCTTTAAAAAAATATTTTTTTTAAACATAGCCTAGGATACGTTTTCTTCTCTTTATTAATCTATGTTTTTGAATTATGGCAGAGTAATGAATCTTGATCTTCCAAGTAATATTTATGTCAGCTATGCATTCATCCAATTTTTTATGGAGAATTCAGATGATGCTGGTACTAGATCAGTTGTACAACCCCTCACCTCTATATCATGAAAGACAGTGGATGATGTATCAGAGTTACTTCATAATGAATGTATCAGAGTTTCATGCTTAGATTGTAGTAGGGAATCCTTTTCTAAAAGAAAATAAGATGAGCATGTGAGCTATCTGAATAATGTATTTCTTTCCATCCGATTACTTTGTACATCCGTTGTAATAAAGATTGATTGATACTTTATCAATCAGAGAAATAATGCAACCTTATTTTCCCTTTAAACCTCTGAAATTGCAGTTTAACTTTAGCAATGGGAAGAGAGTTTTATTTGAAAATTATTTTAATAAACTAAGTGAGAAATAATTTGAGTATTGATATTGACACTATATACATTTCGTAAAATTTAAGTTGGAGATTGTTGAAAATTTCCCAGAATCTCACACCCACAATAATTCCCAACGAAGCTCAAGAGAAAAGGAATCTTTTGAAGCAAGTCAAACCTCTAGAATTTGACGGGAAAGGCAAGAATGTGGAAGCTGATGCAAAGATTTGGATTGAATCCATGGAAGATTATTTTATTGTTGCTACTAGAACGATCCCAGCCAACCAAGCCATGATAGCTAAGCTAAAATTAATTAGCGAAGCTCAACTTTGGTGGAAGTAGTCGTGCCAAGATCAAGGTGTCCCTAAAAATACCATTACTTGGGATTTGCTGAAAGAAGCTGTAAGAGAAAGATATTTGCCTCCAGCTTATCACACCCACAAGATGAATGAGTTCTTTAATTTGAAGCAAATGGGACTGACCTTGGAAGCATATTACTCCAAGTTTGTTTCTCTTCTTAAATATGCAACCCCCCATGGATACTATTCAACAAGTGTCCAAGTTCTGCAATGGGCTAAATTATCCTCTGAACACTTGTTTGGAATCAATGCGCCCAATAGACCTCCAGGATGCTTTGATTCGAGCTACTCCTATTGTGTGGGAAGTACAAACAAAGCCTAACAATAATAAGTTCTGGAGCTTCAATAACCAGAAGAAAGGAGGATTAAAAGGTCAAGCAAAAAGAGTCCAAGGCCAATTTTACCAAGGTCAAAAGAAAAAGGCAAAATCCAATGCAGTTGGAAATTTTGTTCCTATCCAAGGAAACACGAATGATCTTAAGTTAGGAGAGACTTGTCCAAAGCTTGGTGGAAACCATCGCCAAGGCCAATGAAGAGCACCCTGCCATGGCACCATGAGAACCACGAACCGGCCAAGAGAGGTTGCAAGCACACTTGCTGGCCATGAAAACCTGCAAGAAACCTTCTTGTTCTCACCATGAAACCATGCTCTCAAAACACACAAGAGAGAGGCACACAAGAAATTGATAGATTCAAACCATCCTCACCCTCTTCCTCTTTCTCACTCTCCATTAGATTTTGCAATGAAGCACAAGAGAGGAAAGCAAAAACAAGAAAGATGAGAGTTGTGCACATTTTGATGCCTTTATTTGCACATATTTCTTAGTCATCATTCCTCCCACGCTTAAGGGTGAAGCATCCCCGCAAACAAATTTGAAGAAGAACCACGATCAGCTCTTGAACAAATCTTCATCTTCATCATCGGTCTTCAATCTTTGTTTTCCTAATTGCCTTTTGTTTTCCTTGAAGGGGAAAGAAATGGCACACACATCACATAGAGAGAAATTGCACAACTAGGTCGTATAGCCTAGGTTACAAGCACACCAAATAAAACCACAAATAAAACCCGAAAGATAGGGCTCTTCAACAAATTGAACACAAGAACATCATCACACTTAATAGGGGAAAGAAAACCGCACTATGAAGCACATAAATAAGACCCAAGAAAAATATAAACTTTAAGCACACCCTTATGAAGGATAGTAAATTGGAGTTCTCCCACCCGATAGTTTTGAAAATGGAAAAGAGGTAGGTTTTATTAAGAAGAAAAATTAAATGGAAATTTAAAAAAACAACGATTTCTACTTGTTAGGGGCTTGTGCTTCTTGGTCCCTCACTCTCCCTCACACACACAGACACACACACACACACACACACACACACACACACACTCTCTCTCTCTCTCTCTCTCTCTCTCTCTCTCTCTCTCTCTCTCTCTCTCTCTCTCTCTCTCTCTCTCTCTCTCTCTCTCTCTCTCTCTCTCTCTCTCTCTCTCTCTCTCTCTCTTTGGCTATGGTGAAAGCTAAAAGGGAGAAGATGGAAATGAGAGCTTAAAATTTTGCACAAACAAGAATGAGAGATTGTATTTGCTTTACATATAACACGTAACATAAAGGGCTTCTTGGACAACTAGCCTCAACATTTGATCTCTATCAAGTCTAGTAATCCTCTCTTATATATGCTTGTGGCTTTAAGATTTGTGGCATTGACTTTTGCATGACAAATATACTTGCTTGTGAATCTACATGACTTGCAAGTATTCTGTGCATACATGAATAGAACCAAAATACATATACATGACTCTAAGAGATATAGTGATTTACATGGGAGTGAGCCTTGTTCTTATTTTTTACAAAAACTATATCATTGTAGAATATGATGACATTTAGTTGACAAATAGGAGACGTCTTGCCTATGGATTCCCATTGTCTTAAGATTTTCCCTAACATTTCCAAAATATTTCCACCATGGTTAACTTTGAACAACCCTTTGACTTTGAATTATGCATCCTTTTTGTAGCCTTCCTTGTTTGGGGTTAATATTACCCCCTGTTTAGATGAGTACTAATCTCCTAGGTGCATCAATTTGATATGGCAAGTTGCAGCAAGAACCAAAGGCAGTAGCATTTGGGATGCAAATGAAAAAGATGTGACAATGTAAGATAGAGCTTCTCAAGGATGTGGGGTTGATGTTGATGGATGGCTTGCAACTTTGAGGTGTACCTATAAAAGAAAACATTGCTCTCTCCCTAGGGCTCCTTAGGTATGTACCACAATGAACAACCCATTGAAGAAAGGGTTTGTGTGGTGCAAATAAATTTAGGTTGATAGGTTTGTCAAAAGCAATGGTGTCATGACCCTTGAGGTATTCTGAACTATGATGTGGGGAAATGGGCTAGGGGGTCAAAGATGGAGTCAATCAACCAAGAATACTAGGTGCCTCTAACTTGAGAACCCATGCGTGCAATGATTGTGCATGTACCTAACTACATTGGAGTATTTTCTCTCCTTTGATACCTCTTCTTTTATTTGTTTCCACTTTCATTTTAATAATTATATACCTTATGGAGTGGTCACAATGTTTAAGAGAAGAAAGCCTCATTCAACAAAGCACTCTTTTAAGTATGAATTTGCATTTGAAGGTGAGATCATGGAGAAAGGGATGAGACCAATAACTACAAATTGCATCTGAAGGAGAGAGAGAGTGGAGAAAGGGATGAGAGCAATAGGTGAATTGGTTCTTAGCCATGGCCTCCAATAACTCTAAGTAGTATGCTAGTAAAAATCCAGCTTGCAGTATGATTCTGGACAATGCTTCAATCAAATCCAATATTCATATCGAAGAATAGAGTTCGAAGTTGATCCTTGTACATGATCAAATCTTGTTTAAGAAAGAGAATGAGAAACCTAAGGTAGTTGCACATGACCAAGAATCCAAGATGTAGACAAACAATGAATGTCTTGACCAAATTTCCAAAGGATGACACTTAAAGGCCCTAGGTTGGAATAGGTAGGTAGTCTTTGGGTCCTTGGTGTTGATATTAGCTATTTTCTAAAAGTTGTATCTTTTGTGCTTTACAAGACCATTTAAACATCATGTTTTCTATCATAAGAGCAGCATGCCAAATCTACTCTCTCAGTCCTATAGAAGAAAAATCAAGCATGGTCTTTAGTATTGTCAACTAGATTTTTGAAGACTCTTGAATTCTTGAAGACCTTTAAGACACCGGAAGATTAAAGGGACCCTGGAAGATTTTGGGAATTGTAATAATTTATTTTGGCTTTGTGACACTACCCTGAGAGTTGGGTTCCCTACCATGCAAGTTGTAACACATGAATGTGGATTATGAATATAGTTTAATGTGTGCAAGAATGAGAAGGATGGGCAGGGAGCCCAAGGGAAAAGGAAAAACCCTAACCCTAATGAAAATGAATATGGTTTAATGTGTGCAAGAATGAGAAGGATGGGCAGGGAGCCCAAGGGAAAAGGAAAAACCCTAACCCTAAAAATTTGTATAAAAGAGATGAAAATGAATAGAATAGGTTATTATTGTGTGTGCCAACTTCTTGTTCTACCTTCTTGCCTTTTGTGAGCTAAGGTGTGGAGAGGGAGTGAGGGAGAGCGAGGGACCAAGAGTGAAGCCTCCTTCCCTTCCCATGGATGCTCTCTCATGTCTAGTCTCATGCACTCATCTTGCATGTGAAGGGTTGTAGAGGGTGAGGAAGGAAGTGGGGGCTTACTTGAATCATAGAGTCAACTAGTAATACCTTCATGCTTGAGGGAAGGCCTAGGGGGCTCACTACAAAGGTAGGATTGCTTGTCACATGCCGGAGGCTAGGTGAGAGTTAGCCCAACGTATCACGTGTTCAATCTCTTGAAATAATAAGAGGGTACCCAAGGTTCCCATCATTGGGTGTGGAAGCCCAACATTGGTTCTATTGTTGTCGAGACCAAGGGCACATTGAGCTCGTGGTGGTCACTCACGTGTTCCACAAAGCAGAATAGGAGGAGCAAATTCTTCTGTTAACCCCAAGTCGAGATGGCAGAAAAAGGAAGGAAAAAGCAGAAAAAAACATGGAAAAAGAGCAAAGACACGCAGGTGACCTCCAAAGTTAAGCCGGGGCAAAAAGCGCAATTTTAAATGAAAGGCGCCTCAAAAAACTTGGAAAACTCTTGTAAAAGAGCGCCAGGCTCCCTCCTGTGCCAATTTTAAAATATTAGACGGGTGTAGGCTAGAGGCATAAGGCTAAGAGAGGGAAATGGAAAAAGGACCTTGCCACAATGGTCGGTCATGTAAAAAAGGGATGGGCGCCCATGGGGTTTTTAGGGTTTGTATATATAAAGTTCAAAAAGTGAATGGAAGCTCATTCTTTGGTGTGTGGCTAACAAGAGCTCTCTTCTTCTTCTCTTCTCCTCATCTTCTTGCTTGTGTGTGCTCTTGAGAAAGGGAGCGTGAGAGTGTGAGGGAGTGAGTGTGTGAGAGTGAGGGATCAAGAGGGTGAAGCTCTTCACCATCTCCTTTTCTCTTCTTCTCTTCTCTTCTCTTTTCCTGCGCGCGCACGGCTATGGAGGATGGAGCTTGGAGATGGAGGAGGCTTGAGGATGCTTGAGCTCGCATCTAGGATTGTGGAGCTATTGGGGTGTGCGAGAGAGGAGGCAAATCGTATTGGCATCAAGGTAAGCTCACTACACTCATAGGATCGACGGCGCGTCGACTAGGTGAGAGATAGCCATTAGAGCTCACTTGAAACGCTTGAAGCAATAAGCGGTCCGTGGGTCTTGGCGGTTGAGCGTGAGCTCCCACTACATTTTGGTTCCATTTGCTGGGACAATGGATTCAAGCTTGAGCACTTGCGCGCCTCATATCGAGCATCGAAGTAAGGGATTCATCCCTGAAACGGAGCTTGAGATAGGTAGGAAGTTTGGGTGTTTTTTATCTTCAAAACAAGTAAGTATTTTGGAATATTTTGTTTGTTTGATGATTGGGAAACATGGAGAAATTATTTTAGTTTTTTGCTTTCGATTCTTGTTGCATTTGGCGTAGGTTAGGATTAGGAAATCACATCGGAGAAGGGTAGGGTTTACTATTGCAAAACATGGCAAAAATCGTGCAAAAAATGGTAAAAAGCTCGCTTGTGATGCCTAAGATCGGCAAGTGAGTGATTGGGGGCATCAACACCATACTCGGGAAGGGGTATAAGAGCCAAGAGGCCAAGGGAGAGCTCATTTGTGACCATTTCAGTGAGAGAGAGAGAGGAGAGAGAGAGAGAGAGAGAGAGAGAGAGAGAGCCATCGCATGATTCAATCCGATCTCACCATCGACGAGCCTACCGCTCTATTCAGGTATATGAATCCCTTCCCCTATCCCCCTAGATAGGATCTGGAGGTTTATGCTTGCTATGATTGATTAAATCGCAAGAATTGAGCAAAATCGACCTCTCGCAGTCGTCATCACACCGCGTTCGGCCCGTCCGAGCGGTCGCTTCTGGGCCGAGTCCCAGAATCGGCCCTCGGCCCTCTTTTGTTCGGCCCACTTGGCCTGAAACCTTAATCAGCCCTCAACGGCCCGTCCGACTCGACCATTTGGACCATCGACTAATTCAGCCCTCGGCCCAAGTGCCTCGGCCCGTTCGAGTCACCTCGTCCGAATTGACCATTCGGCCGTCCGAGCCAACCTGTCCGAGCGACTTTGTCCAAGTCTGCGCCTCAGCCGGTCCAAGTGACCCACTCGGACCCTGCAATTCGGACCAACTGGACCGAGTGTAAATTTTTATCAAATTCTCAGAAATTTGACTTGACCTGGCTAAAGCTCAGCAACCAAACTGTCGAAAGTCCTTCTGATGCTCAGAACTTGATTCTGGCACATGGAATAGACGAAATCGTAGGGAGCAGCCGCTTAGCAGCTTGAAGTAGGCAGCAGCGAGACCCAGAGACCTAGACGCAAAGCGCTGAGCAGTTAAAACTTGATTGGCCAAAAACAAACGAGGCAACATATTAGAAAAACCCTGAACCCTATCAAGGCGGCCAGAAAATTGGCCAACAAGCCTATCAAGCCCGAAACAAAGCGAGAGTGCGTAAGACGCTTCGAGATTGTTTGCTGCACTCACCTTGAATTTCCGTACTTGAATGCACTTAAGGAAATTAAAAGCTTGATTGAGCACAAGTGCACGAGAAGTGACACGCACACTGAGTGACCATAAATTGAGGACTGTATTCAATAACTGAAGGAACTCACTCAGATAAACCACTCAAGGAACCCACCAGTAGTAGGAGAGGACCCAAGACGTAGACAAACCATCAACGCGAGAAGTAGGACCAAGCAGGTAGCGTCAATGACGTGGATTTGACAAATCTACTCAACCTGATCGACAGCATGGTGGAGCACGACAACACGACTATGGCAGAAGGAGGCTCAGACCATAGGTCTAATGAGGAACTCGACTTGAACGTCTTCCCGGAGGCTATTTAGCAGTTGGTCAACAGCTACAATGCACACGCCCGGTACGAGCATTGTGGCAGGATGGCAGACACTATCATCGCAGACCTGGAGGAAGAGAGAAAACTAGCCCACAAGGCTTTGCAAAGCATAGTCGAATATAATAGGGACTAGCAGGCTAGGAGCCAAAGGCAAAGCACGAAGTTGCGTGAGGTACAGCGAGTGCTGAACTTAGCAGGTAGAAACCGAACGGATCACGAGAGAGCCCTAGAAGGAGACTTGACGTTGAGCGAGCTTCTCATGAAGCGACTGCTAGATAACATGGCAGCAGAGCAAAGTGCCGCGGCACTAGCGACATCGCTGCTCGCAGGATTAGGAGCGAACCAAGGCTCAAAGAGCCAGTCTAAAATCCCTATTGTTGCCAAGCAACTCGACAAATAATAGGTCAAGTTGCCCTTACATCCATATTTTTAATTAGAGTCAACATGCTCTGTGGTCCCTACTCCAATAGCTTGAACGGCGATGAACCCAAAACACTCTTGGGTATATCATTTTCAAAATATGATACATCTCGAAGTTGACACAAGAAAATTTGAATGTCATACGCACATAAAGAATGACTATTTACATTCGATGGTCGCAACTATTTCGGAATGGTAAATAGACTTAGTTTACGCTTGACTTGCAAGAGGAGTAAACACAAGTTCCTACTATCTTGAGGGAAGGAAACCCTAGAGTGAACTTAGAATCTCGATGGAATTCTAAGATGGGAAAATGGTTACCAATGGATCAATTAAAATCCTAGACCGGGATCTTAAGATGAGAACCAAAGGTTAGTAACTTAGGGAAGCTGTCATCCGAAACTATAACAAAATTGCTCACCCCTATAGAGAGGTTGGAAAGAGGGTATTCTCTATCCCTCAGAAGATAATGGAAATTGATGCCAAGGTAGGAAAGACCAAGAAGGGCAACGCCAGCGTCAAAGATGAGGACTCCACCTTAGCAGATGTCCTGAGCACTCGCCTTCATTGTTGTTTGTGCTTGTAAATCTAGATTCAATGTTTGTGAAAGGAATGTATGACCCCAGCTCACAATAGAAATTTGAATAATGAATCATGTTGAATTCAAGAAGGGCGTGCCAAGCTACCCCCAACTGGCCACCAACCCTAGCCAAGGGGGTTCCAAATAACCGTGACGGGAACCTGGGCCAAACTCACCACGAGAGGTCTCTCAATGGGTCAGTTTGAATGTAGGAGGATGCTCGGATGCTAGGGGGCTCTTGCTGTAAATTCCCTACCTTCGAGTTCTACTCAAACGATCTACGTGACTTGAGATGGATTCTTGAGGCCCTGTTACTAGTGCAAGGGCAGAAACTTGGAGGAAATAAGACACATCCTCATGGATTGTGAAATCTGTCCTTTTTGGACAAGACTTGTATTTCAATTAAGATGCTAATATAAAGTTTACTTCCAAGGAACTTGTCTGAACTGTTTTCAGGTCAAATGCCATAAGTTACGCAAATGAACCATGTTCCCTAAAAGGCTTAATTAAGGAAGCTGATTTTAAATATCACACATAAATGTGATAGGACCTAATTAGATTACTAAAGAATGCCCTTTGAGGGAAGCGGGTGGGCGGAACCCCTAACGGGTCCGTCCTACGGAAGGGTGGTCCCAAAGAGCTAGGAGGCTTCTCACAAGGTTCTATAGTCATACGACCTTTAGGTAATATTGGGTTGAAACCCAATTCATGCCGTTTTAGGGGACTAGAATGGGACTATGCCCTATGGGCTGATAGGTTGAGTGATGCATCCCTCTCGTTTCCCATTCTCTTTAAAGCAAGTGCGGCATGGATTTGCTTCGGCTTGGGTATCTCTGCATAAAGTAGGATGTTATACGACGCTAGAATATTGTTAGGAGACCTTGGCCACTAGGAACCCCAATTTTAGGTTGATCTTAGTGGGTTCATCCGCGAATGTTCCGTTGCGAGGTGGACTCAGGAAACCCTAGGTGACAAACCTCGGAACATTCCATGGGAGTGCTGGGCAGCGACGCTTAGATTCATTCTCGATGGACTCCTAAAAACATGCCTGAATAGCCATTAGGCGAGCACGTTACAGTTGGTATTAGAGCAAACCAATGAATAAAACAATCCGGATAGGATTAAACTAGGGAGAGTGAAGCGATGTTTTCACTAGGAAATAATTCTGTTTTTCTTTTCACTCACTTGTGGATTGTTGCCGCTTCCAGACTTACGAGGCATGGAGCAGATTCCTCGTATTTCACATCATATTCAAGACAACTATGACCTCTTCAAGTTATCACCGACGATTTGACATGATGGGGATCTTGGATCAACTCTACATTCGTTCACCGAAAAGGCGTTGGACTTGGAGTGCAAGATACTACTATATAGATGCCAACCGACTTGCCTATCTTTAGAACTATCTAAAGAGGGTAAAATGGTTGGAGGACTTGAAGGTCATCAAGTTATTCATCTTCCATGAGGACCATGTAAATTTGATCCTGCATATTGGATGCCAGCAAGTAGAACAAAATTGCTATATCTATGACGAGGTCGTCAAAGTCTTGCCAGCTGACAGACTTAAAGTAATGGGGCAAAACGAACGTCATGACTGTCAAAAATGGGGACTTCCCAAACTTCCCATGACATACCACTTCCTGAGAATCCATTCTCCCAATCCATATTACTATTCTGTCTTTGTAGTTGAATCCAATAGGGAATTATTAACTTGGCGTTGATGTATCTATTGGAAAGAAAATTAACCTAACCAATTTCTATCTATTCCCGAATAATTGTACTTGAAGCTTATGTTTCTTTATGGATAAATAAGAATTTTGTGTTTATTTGATTTGTCGCATAGTAGTAATGAAAAATAATTTGTGCATTGATTCAGGATGTGTAGTGATATGTAAATGTTATCTTAACATGAAGGTTTTAATCCAAAATTGGATACAACCCCAAGTGCAGAACCAGAGTCTTGTGTCCACACTAAGCCCCGCACTAGGCCCAACATAGGCACAAGAGAAGAAGTTTCTTCTCAAACAGATTAAACCACCAGAATTCGATGGAAAAGGGAAGGCTATTGAAGCTGATGCCAAAGTATGGATTGAATCCATGGAAGATTACTTCAATGCAGTAGGAACAGCACCTGTGAACAAGGCCATGATTACCAAGCTCAAACTTACTGGAGAAGCTAGGCTCTAGTGGAAGCAATAGTGTAAAGACCAAGAAGTCTCTAAAAGCACAATAACTTGGGATAAACTAAAGAAAGTAGTGCATGGAAGATACATGCCACCTGTATACAGGACTCAGAAGATGAATGAGTTCTTCAAGTTGAAACAGTTGGGCTTGTCTCTGGAGGCGTACTACTCGAGATTTGTCTCCTTGTTGAAATACACTCTGATAAAGAGTATCCCCCAACAAGTCTCTAAGTTCTATGATGGGCTGAAAAGCCAACTCAGTTGGAATCAACGCATCCTTCGGATTTGCAAGATGCATTGATAAGAGCATGACCTATTTCCCAAGAAGTCCAATCAAAGCCCAAGAAATAATAGACCCTGGTCTCACAAAGTCCATAATCCAGGAATGTTGAAAGCTCAATTCAAAAGGGCACAAGGACAGAGTCAAGATCAACGAAAGAAGCCAAGGGAAAATGCAATCAGTGACTTTGTCCCTACTCAACGAAGTGATCAAAGCATGTAATGTTTTCACTGTAATGAACCTAGAAACTTCAAAAGGGAATGTCCCAAACTTGGCAGAGATCGTCGCCAAGGAAAATTCTGTGGCCAAGTCAGAGCTACCTGTGGCCACAAAGGTGCAGTAATGGGAAGGGCAAAAACTTCCAATATTTCTTCTAAGGAAATAAATGAAGAAGAAGACCCATCCATGGAAGCTGAGATTGAGAGGGCATCTGTTCATGCCATTCTCCACAAAAAGGGGCCAAACTGTCGATTCGCGGTGATCTAAACACCATCAAATTACCAAGGTAAGAAATTCAAAACCCTGATTTATTGTGGCAACACTCATTCCTTCATTTCACCAGCTTGTGCAAGAAGGTCAGGAGGAATAACCACTATAACTGCACCTACTTTGCTTGTTGAATTAGCAAACGGGCGAGAAATCACTTCCACTAGACAAACTACTAAGGTGGAATTCTTACTCGAAAATGAGCCCATGTCTGTTAAGTTCAGGGTAATGAATTTACGAGTCCATGAGTGCCTATTCGGGATGGATTGTCTAATCCTTGTCTAATCCCCAATGACACTCACATCCATTGTGGGAAATGACAATTCTCCTTTCAAAATCCTAAGGATGAGCTAGTTACTACATAAGGAGAAGTAGGTAAACCAAAGATCCAGCTAGCTAAAGCAATGCGAATAATCCAAGGAATAAGGAAAGGTTACCCATCTACCTGATCAAGTTAAATAAGCGGGAACAGGTAGAGGACTCCATTAAGGAACCATCATGGTTAAAAGAGTATACAGATGTGTCCCCAAAAGAGCTGACTGAATTACCACCACCTAAGGAAGTGGATCATGAAATTAAGTTAACACCAGGAGCTGCACCAGTTGCAAAAAGGCCCTACAAGATGTCCATTCCAGAAGCTATGGAGTTAAAGGAATAACTCAAATAGCTATTGGACCAAGGGTACATATTCCCCAATAGTTCTCCTTAGGGAGCTCCAGTCTTGTTCCAAAAGAAGAAGGTGAAAGGGAGAGAAGGATCGAAGCTTGGACTCGAGAGCTATGGTGGGAGAGCAAGAGCAAGAAAGAGAGAGACAAGAAATGGGAACTCCAACAGTCACAATGTGTGACCGGGCCTTCCTTTATTCAAACTGTCACTAAAAGAATAAAGAATAAAGTGACGGTGACGGGCGCCCACCACATGCAGTATGCAGTGGCGGTGACTGTCAGTGTAGTAATATACGGGTGGCTAAGCAGAGGCACCCTTACCCCCAACAACCTCCCACTTAAAGGCGAATCTGCCCTAGTGAGAAGTGAAAAGAAAATAAAAAAGATAGTACACATGTATAGCAGGATGAGGAAAGACGTCATCTCATCCCACGCCCATCAACCTCCTAAGGAAGGCAAAGCGCTCTGTAGAGAGGCTTTTCGTGAGCAGATCTGCAGGATTCTGGTCAGTTGAGATCTTGACAAGATCAATAGACTTGTCCTCAACGACCCCACATATAAAGTGATATCTCACCTCAATGTGTTTTGTCTTTGCATGGAAGACCGGATTCTTGGCGAACTGAATAGCACTCATAGAATCCGAATGCAGTGTAGGGATAACATCAATACCAAGGTCAGCAACTAAACGACCCAACCAAATGGCCTCCTTGCAAGCCTCAGTGGCTGCAACATACTCGGCCTCTGTAGTAGAAAGGGTCGTGCATTTCTACACCCTGGACATCCAAGAAACAACATCTCCAGCATAGGTGAATACATAGCCAGAAGTGGAATTCCTTGTTGAGATGACAAGCTCAACACATGCGGACATTAATGATGGACCGCCTGGTTAAATGGGTCCACATGTCTACACTTAGCACGTCGGTGGTCATTATGACTCTCACATGGCCACTGACTCATTACTTATTATATTCAAGTTGTTACACCTATTTACAGCTGGCATAGTTATAGCGTCAGTCGACTAGTGTAGTCGGTTATGCATTGTTTGACTTAGTAGGCCACTTTTCTTTATGTTGTATCTTATCTATACTTTGTGTACATTGTAAAGTGTGTGGAAGAAGAAGAAGAAACCAGCAAGAAAACGTTTTTAGCCTCCATCTCTCTTCTTGTCTCTTGAGTGAGCTTCTCCTTGTGCATTCTGTGTGTGTTTGACGCATCATCTTGAGCAAGTCCCCCCACCACGCAATTCTTGACATGGTATCAGAGCCGCACCACTGAGAGAGGCTGATTTCGAAGGCTGAAGTGAAGGAGAAGAAGCAAGGTTCGAGCAAGCAAGCCACGGGTAAGAAGCTCTTCCATTCTTCCACTCTTTCTCTTGGACAGTGCCTGTGGAGGCACCAGAAGCAGGGCAGAGCAAAAATATTAGATTGCAGTGAGATTTTTGCCCCATTTTAGAGCCGCAAGATTGCGGACAGTAGTTCGAGATACCCTGTAATTTTAGCTGTCTCTGTCGTATACATGTGCACAGGTTACAGATTTCAGATCTGTAAGTTCAAAGGTGTTTACCAGCGAATAAACACAAGGTTTATCTGCAAACTGGTTGCAGATTGCATGTATTATTGAGCAGAGAGTGAAAAAGGCTGTCTGATGTATTGTTGTGCACTACAGGTCGAGGGTTGCAGAAGATTTGCTTGCTGTTTGGTATTAGTTTTGTGATAATGGCAGAGAACAGTGGAAACCCCATCATTGAGAAGCTCGACAAGAACAACTACCCTTCATGGAAGTTCCGTGTCACGAACTTCCTTATTGGAAAAGGGCTCTACGAGTTTGTGTTAGGTGAAGAAAAGGAACCAGAGGTGAGTGATCCTCCAATTGCAGAAGAGACAAAGGCACGGAAGGAATGGAATGCAAAAGACAAAAAGGTCATGTATTGGCTGTCTGCAATAATTGACAATAATATGTTGGGACATATCAGAAATGCAGAGAATTCATATGCAGCTTGGACCATACTTGAAAGTATGTTTTCTATAAATACAAAGGCATGAAAGATTCAACTCAAGCAAGAGTTGAATACATTAAAGAAAGGGAAGATGTCTGTCAATGGGTATGCACTGAAGGTAAGGAGCATTGTAGATGCCTTGGTAGCAATTGATGCAATGCTCGATGATGATGATTTAGTGTCATCTACCTTAGGTGGACTTAACAATGAAAAGGCTTGGAAGTCCTTTGTAACTTTCGTATATGTCAGAAAGCCATTTCTAGATTTCGATGAGTTGGTCTCCTTTATGATCTCACTGAAGAGATCAACATGCAGAGTGAGACATCTGAAAGAAGTGGTAAACAGGTCCAAGCTTTCTACTCCACTTTAGGAAGGGGACGTGGCAGGTTCTCTTCAAGAGGCCGTGGTACAGGACGTGGTAGTGACAACTAGCAAAACAGATTGAATCAGCAATTTCGCGATGTGCAGGTTTCAGGAGGTCGTGGTAACTTTAGAGGTAGGGGGAGCTTTAGAGGAAGAGGTGGATGGCAGAACAGAGGTTCTAACAACTCTGGTATTGTGTGTCACTATTGTGGCAAAACAGGTCATATTGCACCCAATGTTATGCTAAGAAAGATGATATTCGCAGTGGTAAGTTGTAGCAAGGAAACTATGCATCGTCTTCACAACAAAATGAAGACAAAAATGAACATCTGTTTGTTATGCAGCATATGCTGAATGCTGTTACAGGAAAGGGAACACATGATGATGTTTGGTATATTGATTCAGGTGCATCCAATCATATGACCAGCCATGCAGAATGGTTTGGAGAGATTAAAGATTTGCAAAATGCAGGTTATGTGCAGACGGGTGATGATTCATGGCATCCAATTTCACACATTGGAAAAGTTCCCTTGTCCTTGCATGATGGTAAGACAAAGAGTCTTTCAGATGTATTACATGTGCCATCTATTACAAAGAACTTGGTGTCAATCGGTCAGATGGTAGAGCAAGGGCTGCAAGTCAGATTTAATGCAAAGGGCTGCTTTGTAGAAGACTTCAATGACAAGTGCAGGTTAGTTGCAAAGGGAAGTAGAGTTGGACGTATGTTTACTCTGGATGCTGGAATTCCTACTATGAATGCTACTATGTATGCTAAAGGAAAAGGTGTTGTTGCAGATATTGAAATTTGGTACAAACGCATTGGATATGTAAATGTACAAAGGCTAAAATTAATACAGTCCAAAGGGTTGGTTACAGGTTTGCCTACATTTAGAGTTGCAGAATTTCATAAGGTATGCGAAGCATATCAGTTTGGTAAGCAGGCAAGACAACCCTTTTCACATGACAGAGATGTAAGTAGAAATATCCTTGATGTTGTACATACAGACATTTGGGGGCCTACACAAAATGTATCTCTTGGAGGCAGTTCATACTTTGTCACATTCATTGATGATTGTTCTAGAAAGCTGTGGGTATATTTTATAAAGGAAAAGAGTGAAGCGTTTGAGCACTTTAGAACTTTCAAGGTTGCAGTTGAAAGAGAAACAGGCTTGAAAGTAAAGTGCTTGAGGTCAGATGGAGGGGGAGAGTATCTCTCGAATGAGTTCAGTGATTTTCTGAGGTCTCATGGGATAAAGAGATAGTTCACATGCAGGTATAACCCACAGCAAAATGGTGTTGCAGAAAGAAAAAACAAGTATATTGTAGAAGTTGCACAGGCATTAATGGCTGAAAAGAATATGCCCAAACAGTTTTGGTCTGAGGCTGTCCATACTGCTGTCTACATTATGAATAGAACTCCCACAGCTGCAGTTCATGGGATGACTCCTAAAGAATGCTTTACTGGCAAGAAGCCTGATGTATCACACTTGAAGGTATTTGGCTGTGTTGCATATGTTCATGTGCCAGATGAGCTACGAAAGAAGCTTGATCCAAAGGCAAGAAAATGTGTCTTTATTGGATACTCTTTAGAGCAAAAAGGGTATCACTATTATAACCCTGTCACATGTAAGTTCAGAGTGAGCAGGGATGTCATCTTTGATGAAATGAGCAGTTGATATGCATCTAGTGGTGATGCATTGGATGATGATGATGATCATGACACTCATGTGCAAGCTGAAAAGCAAGAATCACAGACTCTTAGTAGACCAAAGACATCATCTGGTAGTCCTTGGTCTGGGAGACTAAGGAGTAGCTCTACATCTTCAGGTGCATCTAGTAGCACTACATGTAAAGACAAAGAAAATAATAAAGTGTCAGATGGCATTGATGCAGTTCTTGATGGAGACTCTAGTGGCTCAGAGAGCTTGGATAATGAGCTTGCATTCCTTCTATTAGGACACTAGGTGTACATAGAGCTCATAGTAATGTAAAGGCTCCATTGAGTGATCCGGTGGTACACAGATCTAGCAGGGTTAGATACCCTGTTAAAAGATTTGGTTTTGAAGGTTACACAGCTCACCATTATGCTTATATGGTGAAACTAGTTGAGGATGTTGAGCCCACTTGTTTTGAGGATGCTGTTGGTCATACTCATTGGGATGCAGCAATGGATGAGGAGATGGCTGCATTAGAGGCCAATAAGACTTGGGATCTAGTATCATTGTCGAAGGGCAAGAAAGCTATTGGATGTAAGTGGGTTTATAAGATTAAGCACAATGTAGATGGTTCTATTAGTAGGTACAAAGCTAGGCTAGTTGCAAAAGGCTATGCCCAAACATATGGCATAGATTATGATGAA
Organism: Lygodium microphyllum; assembly: GCF_053477565.2. Lineage (NCBI taxonomy): Eukaryota > Viridiplantae > Streptophyta > Polypodiopsida > Schizaeales > Lygodiaceae > Lygodium > Lygodium microphyllum. The sequence continues at coordinate 111,646,520 of NC_141135.1, forward strand.
ACCTTCAGTCTAGTTGCTAGGATGGCAACTGTCAGATGTGTGATTGCTTTGGCAACAACCAAAGGTTGGAGATTGTAGCAAATGGATGTGAAGAATGCCTTCTTGCATGGTAATTTGCATGAAGAAGTGTATATAGATCAGCCAGCAGGTTATGAAGATTTAGAGCATCCCACGTATGTGTGCAGGTTGAAGAAGGCGCTCTATGGGCTCAAGCAAGCACCTAGAGCATGGTCTGACAAGATCAGAGAGTATCTTGTCAATATTGGCTTTTATGTTTTTGATGCTGATCACTCACTTTATGTGAGAAAGGGAGATGCAGGTTTGGTCATCATAGTTATCTATGTGGATGACTTGATTATTACAGGTGATAGTGATAGTGGGATTGCTGAAGTCAAGGACTTTTTGAAGAAGAAGTTTGAGATGAAGGATTTAGGTGAGCTAAGGTACTTCCTTGGCATTGGGGTGATTAGATGTGATGATGGTATATGGCTGTCCCAAAGACAGTATGGCTTGGATATGTTGTCCAAGTATGGTATGACAGCATGCAAACCACTTTCAGTCTCGTTGGAGCAGAATGTAAAGTTGAGTGCTGATGTTGGGGATGAGATAGAAGACCCTACTATGTTCAGGAGGATAGTGGGGAGTTTGATCTACATGACCATTACAAGGCCAGACTTGAGCTACGTTGTTGGTCTTGTGAGTCAGTTTATGCAAGTACTGAAAGCCACATTTGGATGCAGTCAGACGCATATTAAGATATGTGAAGTCCACATTACATTATGGACTTTTCTATGAGGCAGATACAGATGTACAGGTGTTTGGATATACAGATGCAGATTGGGCTGGTAGTATGTCTGATAGAAGATCTACCAGTAGATACAGTTACTTGGAGCAGCAAAAAGCAATCTACAGTTTGTTTGTCGAGTACAGAGGCTGAGTATAGAGGTGATGTTGTTGCAGCATGTGAGGTAGTATGGCTGCAAAAGTTATTGACCGATTTAGATGTGCAAGTCAAAGGTCTAGTTATCATTTATTGTGACAACATGAGCAGTATACAGTTGGCTAGGAACCCTGTGTTCCATGCCAGGATATTGAGGTACACTACCACTTTGTGAGAGAGAAGGTACTATAGCAGGTGAGATTGACTTGGTGTATGTCAGCACATAGGATCAGATAGCTAGCATCTTCACGAAGGCATTGGGTATAGAGAAGCTTCAAAAGTTTCAAAGCTTACTTGGAGTTGCAAAGATGCAGTTGAGCTTTAGGGGGAGTGTTGAGATGACAAGCTCAACACATGCGGACATTAATGATGGGCCACCTAGTTAGATGGATCCACACGTCTACACTTAGCACGTCGGTGGTCATTATGACTCTCACATAGCCACTGACTCATTACTTATTATATTCGGGTTGTTACACCTATTTACAATTGGCATAGTTATAGCGCCAGTCGACTAGTGTAGTCGGTTATGCATTGTTTGACTTAGTAGGCCACTTTCCTTTATGTTGTATCTTATCTATACTTTGTGTACATTGTAAAGAGTGTGGAAGAAGAAGAAGAAACCAGCAAGAAAATGTTTTGGCCTCCATCTCTCTTCTTGTCTCTTGAGTGAGCTTCTCCTTGTGCATTCTGTGTGTGTTCGGTGCATCATCTTGAGAAAGTCCCCCCACCACGCGATTCTTGACATTCCTACTATCTACATGTCCTCCATAATCAGAGTCAGTGTACCCCATGACTCCTATATCCTGGCTGCTATAGCATATGCACATATCTGTAGTGCCCTTCATGTACCTCATGATACCCTTCACGGCATCCCAATGCTTCTTGCCAGGTGTAGCCATATAGCGTACCACAACACCAACTGCAAATGCAATATCTGGACGAGTGGCTATCATGGCATACATAAGACTACCCACTGCGGATGCATAGGGAATCTTGGCCATCTCGGCCCTGTGCTCATCTGTCTGTGGACAATCAGCCTGTGATACCTTCACATAAGAAGGCAATGGACAGCCAATAGGCTTTATGTCCTGCATGCGGAAGCGCTCAAGGACTTTATGAATGTACTCCCTCTGTGACAAGTAGAGGAGTCCCTGATGCCTGTCGCGTCTAATGCGCATACCAAGTATGTGAGAGGCATGTCCCAGATCTTTCATCTCAAAGCTCTTCTTGAGCTGAGCCTTAAGAGCATCTAGCCCATCATGAGCTTTCCCTGCTATCAGCATATCATCCACATAGAGTACCAAAATCAATAAAGAACCATCACGGGCTTTCTTCCTATAAAGACACGGATCCATAGTACTCGGTTTGTAGCCATGTGACTACATAAAGGCATCAAACTTATAATACCACTCCCCAGGTGCATGTTTCAAGCCATAAAGACTTTTTTTCAATTTGCACACTAGGTGCTGCCTGCCAAGTTCTACAAAGCCCTTAAGCTGCTCCATATAAATCTCATCATGTAAGTCCCCATGCAAGAAAGCCGTCTTGACATCTATCTGGTATAAATCCAAGTCAAGCTAAGCAACCAAAGCCAAGACTAAGCACAGGGTGGTCATCTTAACCACAGGAGAAAAGACCTCCTCAAGGTCCACATCATGCTCCTGCTTAAAACCCTTTGCTACCAATCTAGCCTTGTATGCCGGCTTGGGGTGTCCAGGGGTACTTTTTAGCTTGTACACCCACTTGCATGGCAAAGCCTGCTTGCTCGTAGGTAAGGAAACCAAATCCCAGGTGTCATTCTTAGGCAGGGAGTCTATCTCAGACTGCATAGCCCTCTCCCAGGAGTGACTGTCACCCCTACGCATAGCCTCATCATAGGTAAAAGGCTCTCCTGCATCTATAACCAAGACATATTGCATCGAGGGCTGAAATCTATCAGGTGGATGTCTGTCTCTAGTAGACCATCTCAGGCTCTGTTGCCTACCCAACTGCCTATCCAACACCCTGACCATGAGCATCTACTGTAGCTGTAGGCTGTCCAACTGGTTGTGCGGGAGCTCTTGGCTCCTCCTGAAATATGACCCTATGGATCTCAACAACTCTCTCAGGCTGCCTATGCATTTTGTCTTCATGAAAACCACATCATGACTGCGGATGACTTTCCACGCTTGCGGATCCCAGAGACGATAACCCATCTCGCCTGCATCCCCATAACCAAGGAAAATGCATTTGACACTCTTGGGATCCAACTTACTTCTCTTGTCCCTGGGCACATGGAAAAATGCCTCACATCCAAAGACACGGAGATGCGCATAAGAGGGAGGTTTTCCAGTCCATACCTCCTCTACAACCTAGAAATCCAAACCGCTAGAGGGTGATCTGTTTATGACATGCACAGCTGTACTAACTGCCTCAGCCCAAAAGCTCTGTGGTAGGCCTGCATGGCTAAGCATACTGCGTACACGCTCCTGGATGGTTCTATTCATCCGCTCAGCCAAACCATTCTGGGGGGGTGTAGGGGGCAATCAACTAACGCTTAATACCCCTTTCATCACATAACTGCTCAAAAGACATACTCACCCCCATTATCTGTCCTTAGGCATTTTAGCCTATACCCAGACTGGTTCTCAACCAATGCAAGCCATCTCTAAAACACATCCAAGACATCGGATTTCAACTTAATGGGATAAGCCCAAACTTTCCATGAAAAATCATCTATGAACATAACAAAATACTTTGCACCACCCATAGACTGAAAAGGCATGGGCCCATAGACATCTGAATGTACCAATGCCAAGGGCTCACTCATGCGTGGCCTACCAGACTTCTTATGCGAAGACCTAGTCTGCCTGCCATAAAGACAATGCTCACATGAATCAAAACATGCATAATCAAGGGGCGATAAGTACTGCAAACCAGAAAGCATTTTCATTCCCTTCAAAGACATATGGCCCAAACGGGCATGCCAAAGAGATACATGTGGAATTGAACCCACAGAAAAAACATGATCAAGGGAAGAAGCTGATACAATCAAGGAGTAGAGACTGCCAGCCTTGGAACCTCTCACAATCACAAGTCTACCACGAGTGATCTTCCATGCAGAGTCTCCAAAACATACATAATATCCTGCGTCATCAAGCTGTCCAGCTGACATGAGACTGCGTGTCAAAGCAGGTACATGACGTACATCCTGTATAACAAATTGCTGCCAGAAGGAAACTGCAGCCTAACATCACCAATGCCCACAATATCAAGAGAACTGTCATCACCCAAGCGCACAGAACCCGAAACAGTATGGTATGATGAAACCACTCTCGGCAAGGTGTCACATGAAAGGACGCACCTGAGTCCAAGAGCCAACACTGTGCATACATAGAGTGTATCTTTGTCATCTGCGAAGCACTAGAAGAAGCTGCTAGGATATAATCATCATCATCAACATTCTCAGGCTGCATAACATTGATCTCTTCAATTTTAACACTGGACTTTGCAGGTACTATGCTGCGATCAAAAAACTTATCCTGCATTTTTTCTTTTCCCTTATCTTTGCACCTTTCATTGCACAGTTCATGGCATTGCGGCCTAATATGGCCCTTTTTCCCACAATGGTGACAAGTAACATCTGCATTCCTGCCACGGGATTTACTACGTGACTTCCCACAAGACTTGGATCGAGATTTCTGAGAATTCCGTCCACGGCCACTGCCACTGCCATGCTTTCCATATCCATCATTCATGCCTCTAACTGTCATAGCATGAGACACACGAGATGCATCCAAATTCTTACGGTTAACCTCTTCTTGCAGAAGAGCACTCTCAACATCAAATAATTTCGAGGTAGCAGTAGAGGTACATAATGCAGTGCGGAATACATCCCATGACTCATTAAGAGTACCAAGCAAGAAAAGAGGAGTGACATCCTCTGCAAAAGTGATATTCTGCGAAGTCAAGTTCTTGAGTATAGCATGGAACTGGCTCAAGTGAGCAGACATAGTCACATTCTCCTTCATGCGCAGATCCATAAGCTGCTTCAGCCAATACATCTGACTTGCTGGACTTTTCTTGTTATAGAGATTTTTGATCTTTTCCCACAACTGCCATGCACTCTGTTCTTCCTCAAAGACATTATGCTGAACCTATTCTATGAGAGACAATACAATAGTGGACTTGCATAACTCATCAAGCTCAAGCCATTCCTCATCTGGCATAGTTGCAAGCGGATGCTCGCTTAACCTCAAAGGTTTGATCTGCAATTTTTGCACCAACACCTGCCAAATCTAGCTCTTCCAATAAGAGTAATTCATACCATCAAGCTTAGTGATGTTGAAAATAGCATGATCAATGGACGAACTCGCCATAATGCAAGCTGAAAGACTGTAGATAGTTCAAAACTACTTGCTGTTTACTGCAAAAAATCACCAAAATCGAGGAAAAATGGCAAAGAAGGTGGAACCAAAGCTGCTGCCCACCAAGTACTAGTGAAAGTACATCATTTCAGAGTGTTTCAGTATGAAAAATCCATGTCAGTCCATACATATATGCTTGCTGTAATAAATTTCAGATTTCAGTAAAAGAGAGCTAACAGTGCCATTGCCAAGACCAAAGCCGATATCATGCGGGCATAACATAAGCATATGACGGTCGATAAGCATGAATCCAACACCCAAGTATGTCATACAAACATCTGCCAGTGAGTAGGCACACCCCCCAGGCAATGGGGCAAAGTGTTCCTGCCACTACCAAAACTTGACACAAGTAGGTGTCAGTTCACAAAGATACGGATCTAAAACTGAGACTTAGCTCATAAGCATATAGTGAACCAAGACATATGATGTATCATCCCAAAAGGTAAGAAGTCCCAAAGTCTCAAGTGTCTATAACTGCTCAATAGCATGTAACAGCTCAATGCATAAAAGTACCACCTGCTTAATGTCTGATAAGCATTCAAGAATGCTCCCACTAGCACAAAAGCCGTGTGTACGAGCTCAAGAGCTCAAGCCAAGGCAAGACACAGTGCCAATGACATAAGTCCAAGACAATACATCAATAGTACATCTCGAACATGTAGGCGGTAGAGCATCCGTATGTAGCATCCATAAGCATGTAAGACATCAAGTACATCCCAAGATACAACTCTGGCAAGCCAATAAATAGCTCAAGTAAGCTAGGGAATCCAAGGTCAAGCCAAGACCGAGCTCCAGTAGCAATAGGCTCCAAACAATGTAATTAGCATGTAGTAATGGCATAGGCTAAGCATGTCAAGACCAGTCAGACATAAGCAACATACATGCCATAAGTACATCCAAGACGAAGCATCCAAATGCTTTGCAAAGCGATCTCAAGCTCAACCAATGATCCTGAATCAAAACCAAGCTCTATGTCGAGCCCCAAGTGTTAATGCATCACCATATATGTTCGAAACATAGCCCGAAAAGCATAGGCATAAGTATACATGAGTAAAATGACTTTAGCCCAACTGTGTACAACAGTGATTTATTGTTCAAAACTGAGAATTTTAGCACAAAATCAACTCCAAATGGTTGCCAAACAATAGGCATACATTCCCCTAACATCCGGGCATCAAACGGGACCAAATGACAATGCCAAACAAGCTGTAGCATCAAATGTCATTGTAACACTGTCATAAACTGCATGTGGACTATTATGACAGTCCCAAAACAGTGTTAAATCGGTCCAAATGCTATGCCAACACATCAACCATCAAAACCAAGCATCAAAGCATGTTCATATACCCGAAATGGAGCCTTTCAAAGTGCCAATGGAGGGGGAGAGCTGCTGTTGTGACTGTCAATGATGAAGACACATATGGGAGGGCTGCATGATTCTGCCATTTGTAAATGCTGGTCCAGGGCCTGCAAAAAAACGGTGGCCAAGCTTCGAAGGGGTCCGGTTAAAGCCAAGGAAGGCCTCAAACAAGCTCCACAAGTCTTGTTCAAAGGCAAGTGAGATATGAAGCAAGGGAGCTTCAATGGTGGCTGCCCCAATCTTGTTTACAGCCTGTGAGACTTGAGAACTGAAGTAAACCCCAAAGAAAATGATCAAATACCTTTGCTTGAATGCCTTGAGGGTGCCTCAATAGGCCGGGAAGAAGCTCGGGAAGCCGGCGAGGAGTAACGGAAGCTCGAAGGAGTCGGATATGGTTGCCGGGAAGGAGACCCAATGCGAGTAGGGAGTCGATGGGAAGCTGAGAATGCCATGAACCAAGCTCAAGAGTTGAGAAGCCGAGCTCTGATACCAGTTGAAAGGGAGAGAAGGATCAAATCTTGGACTCGAGAGCTATGGCAGGAGAGCAAGAGCAAGAAAGAGAGAGACAAGAAATGGGAACTCCAACAGTTACAATGTGTGACTGGGCCTTCCTTTATTCAAACTGTCACTAAAAGAATAAAAAATAAAGTGACGGTGGCGGGCGCCCACCACCTGTAGTGTGCAGTGGCGATGACTGTCAGTGTAGTAATACATGGGCGGCTAGGAAGAGGCGCCTTTACCCCCAACAGAAGGATGGTACACTTCACCTATAGAGGCCTGAACCAAGTAACCATCAAGAATAAATATCCTAGCCCAAGGATAGATGAGTTACTTAATCGATTGCAAGGAGCAAAATTTTTCTCCAAGATCGATTTGAGGTCAGGATACTACCAGATCCGCATCAAAGAAGAAGATATTCCTAAGACAGCATTCAACACAAGATATGGTCATTTCGAATTCACAGTAATGTCTTTTGGATTGACTAATGCCCCTGCCACCTTTAACAGGCTAATGCATGACATTTTTAGACCATATCTTGACTATTTTGTGCTTATCTTCTTTGATGATACCTTGGTTTATTCCAAGGAAGAGGAGGATCATGAATCCCAAGTTCGCATCATCCTTGAGACCATGAGAACTCATAAGCTCTATGCTATGAAGAAAAAGTGTGCCTTCCTCAAGAGGCAGATTGAATACCTTGGATTTATTGTGTCAAATGAAGGAATCTCTGTAGATCCTAATAAGGTCAAGGATGTCCAGGAGTGGCCCCCACCAACTTTGTCAAAGAAGTGCGTAGCTTTCTTAGATTAATAGGTTGGTATAGGATCTTCATTTAGAACTATGCCTTAATCACAGCACCCCTCACAAACTTGTTGAAAAAGCAGGTTGGCATAGTGTGGACACCCCCATTAAACAATCAAGTTTTGATCAACTCAATCATAGCTTAGTGACAACACCGATTCTGAAACTCCCTGACTTGAGCAAGGAATTTAAAGTTGTCATGAATGCTAGTTCACTTGCACTAGGGTGTGTACTATTGCAAGAAGGTCATCCTATAGCATATTCTTCGAGGAAGCTAAAAACCCATGAAAAGAATTATACTACCCATGACCTAGAACTACTAGCAGTTATTTATGCTCTCAAGCTTTGGCGACACTATTTGCTTGGCAACAAATTCTCTTTGATCACGGACCATAAGAGCCTTAAATGGATCTTCACCCAGACCAACCTCAATATGATGCAATGTCGTTGGATTGAGGTTTTGCAAGAATATGACTTTGAGATTAGGTATCGCCTTGGCAAAGAGAATGTATTCATTGATGCCTTAAGTCGCAAAGCGTTCCTCAACTCTCTTATTATGGAGGAACCCTCGATGGCAGAATCATTGGCAACTATGGTGTCAATGCCTAGCAACCCTATCCTTGAATTAGAAAAGGAGGAAGCTAGCCATGACCCAAAATATCTAAAGATGATGAAGGAGATTTTGGAAAAGGACCAAGACCCTAAACTCAAAGCCAAGAATCAAGAATTTTTAATCAGTGAGAGACTTGTCTACTTTAGGACAAGATTGTGCATACCCTCAAGCAGGAAACTCAAATGGAGAATACTTTGGGAATCACATGATTCCCCCTTTTCAGGCCATCCCGGATATGTCAAGACCCTCAGCATGGTCAGGAAGAGCTACCATTGGGAAAGGCTTAAGGGAGACCTGCTCAGATATGTCACTGAATGTTTTTCTTGCCAGTGCATTAAGGCAGAACATGTCAAAATGCCTGGGAAGCTGCAACCTCTTGACATTCCCCAAATGAAGTGGGAATTTATCAGCGTGGACTTTGTTGTTGGATTACCTTCAGTCCAAGGAGGATACAACTCAATTATGGTTATAGTAGACATGCTCACCAAGGTTGCACACCTCATTCCAGTCAAGAAAAACTATAAAGCTTCAGACATTGCTAGATTGTTCATCAAGGAGATATTCAGACTCCATGGGTTGCCTAGAAGAATCGTTAGCAACCGCGATTCCCTCTTTACATCTACTAGGAACCTTGATTTTGGGTCGATCCTAGTGGGTTCGGCCGCGAACGTTCTATTGCGTGGTGGACTTGGGAAACCCTAGGCAACAAACCTCGGAACATTCCATGGGAGTGCCAGGCAGCAATGCTTAGATTCATTTCTCGATGGACTACTAAAAATGTGCATGAATAGTTGTTAAGTGGGCACGTTACATCTATGTACATCATCCACCCGATCGCAACCTTTTTTGAAAATAGATGCAAAGAGTGTTTCATCCATACCCTTGAAAATGTATATAGAAGGACAATGATGTGATTAGCAGTCTTGAAAATATGCATGAAAACATGAATTGACATAAATTTGCACAATCCAAGAAAGGCACATAGATCTTGAAGCTTTGGAAAACTTCATGGAGCTGTGAATATCATTTAACATCTTTGATGCTAGTAGCCACATGGACCATCAATCAAGGATCATCCATTCAATCAAGTCAAATGGCAAGCAAGGAAGAATTTCAAGAGCACCATATGGATTCAAAGATGAGACACCAAATATGTATACTCATAAAAGAAATTTTTTGTTGAGAAGGATTTTCTCTCTAGCACAATATGAGCCTTTAAATGTGATTTTGTGTGTGTGTGTGTGTGTGTGTGTGTGTGTGCACGCGCGCATGCGTTGACCTTGGCCTTATCTTCATTGAATTGATTCTAGTATTGATCTCTCTCTCCCCCCATGTTTTGTCCTACCTCTGCCTTCTCTTCATTGATTTAATCTCCAACATTATTTCCTTTTATTTGACTATGTGCACAAAGAGAGAGATAGAGACAGAGATAGAAACAAAGAGACAGAGCAAGAAGGAGGGCACTACTCAAAGAAGAGAGAAGGGGGGAGGGGGGGGAAGAGGGGCATGCTGCCAAGGGTGCCGCATAGCACCCATTAGAAGATTTTAGGGGAGGGGAAAAAATGCAACATGTGGCTCCTCCCCCAAATGCTTTCAATAATAATAGAAGAAGATATATTGGAGCTTGAGTCCACAAGAAAGTATGTTAATCCATATCCAAGCATATAGCATCATACATTATAACTCATTAAATTGATTGAGTTATCATATACTACAAAATCATTTCAAATATAATTGCACTCTTCTAATACTTCTTTATGCATGTTAATCAATGCTTATTGTGGCAATCTTTGTGAGTTATATGTAGATATATGAGCAGGGGGCATGGGGTGGGGGATATCTAAGCTAGAGTAATGCCAAGGTTCAACATAAGCCTCAAAATAAAAATCTAATCACAATCATATGTATGTCATTATTAACTTTCAAGCCAAACATTGGCTTAAACGAAACCCGGACTGCGATTCCCAGACTCGAGTCTCTAAATGCAAATTCATTAATTAGAAATTAATGGTGATGTGGAGCGCTTTTTTGCCAGCGCGTGCTTTTTTTGGGACGGCTGGTTCATTTTCATTAAAATTTAAGGTGTCTCTGAAGCGCACGTAGCGCGTGCAAAGTGAACGATTGGTTGATTTTAAATTATTAGAAACATTGTGCGTTTAGCGCGAGTGCACGTGAAAAAGTGGGTGAATATAGTTCCTTTTAACAATTAACTGTAGTTAAGGAATGATCAAAATGAATAAAGCTAAAAATAAATAAATACCTGGTAGGGGTGTGTATGCAAGAGACTGGAGGCGCACTGAGTAGTCCCAAATGCAAGGAATGCAATCAAAAAAACAAACACCACTGACTGGAAAAAATAAAGCACCTTAGTGTGTTTGTTTTATTTTTATTTATTTATTTATTTATTAAATTTTTTAATTATATTTTAGGTGTGTTTGTATTTTATATGTTATGTGTGTTGTTTTCTTGTCATTTTCTTTTTTTTTAATGATTAAAATAAAAAATAAGATACATAAATATATGGTGAAGTGTAAGGGTGAAATTTCAGCAATCCAACAAGTGTCAACAATGTGTTTGAATGTATCCATGATTTTTCAGCTGATTTTTTGAATTTAAAATGAATTTTCATGAGGTGAAGTATTAAAATTTAGGATTTTGGCTTCAAATAATACTTTCGTCATTTATGGAAGCATTTTCGATTGAGAAATTATTGGTAAAAGGGGCAATGGGATTTGTGAAATTTTTTGATTTTTTTTTTAATGTTTATCAAAATTTAATGAATTTTACTCATTTTATATGTTTTTTTAAAAAAATTAAAATTTTGAATTTTTAGTATTTTATTTTTTAGAATTCCCACTTTAGAAAATATTGCAAAGAATTTTAGTAATGTTGAAATTTTTTTAGGAATTTTTATGTAATTTTTTTGGATTTTAAATGAATTTGAATGAATTTTTTGGTGTTTTATGTTTGTTTTAGTGTGTTTTTATATGTTTTTCGGGTTTGGAAATTAAAAGGCAGTACATGAGCTGTGTGTGAACAGCTGAAAATGACTGCGTGTGAACGGCCGACTGCCACACACCACCGCACGGACAAGTCGAAGGCGCGTCCTCGCGCGTAAACGCCTACTAGCCACACCCATACACACACGCACACCAAGAGGTCCGCACGGCGTGGGAACAGGGGAGGGAGAAGGGAGCGTGGCTGCGGGTGAAGAGGGGGGTGGGTGGGAAGAGGGGCTAGGAGGGGGAGAAGTGAGAAGGGGTGGGAAAGGGGGCTTGGGTAGGGGAAACTGGGGGTTAGTTAGGGTAATTGTGGGTTAGGGGGTGGGTTAGGGGTTAGGGTAACCACAGTTAAGGGAGGTGGGTTAGGGGTAGGGAAACTGTGGGTTAGGGGGGGGCCAAATTAGGTTGGGGGGGGGGGGGGGACTAAAATTGGAGTGGGGTGGGGTGAAATTGGAGGGGGGGTAATTTGATGGGGGGTGGGGTAAAAGTAGTGGGGGGTCAAACGAGGGGTGGCCGAGCGGGTAGGGTGGGGTGCCCGAGGAGAGGGACAGGCGGGGTGCCCAAAGGAGGATGGGGAGGCCAACGAAGAGGATGCGGGGTGGGGGAAGGATGGTCGAGAAGGACGCAGGGGAGATCAATGAAGAGGACGCGGGAAGATCAACCGCAGAGCGACCGAGCGCGCGAGGAGAAGGTAAGACAGTTTTTTTGTGTTTTTTAAAATTTTTTTGTTTAATTTCATTTGTTGTTTTTTCTCTTTCTTTGGGAGGTCTTTTTTTTCATTTGTTTTTTTTTAATGTTTGTTTTTTTTGTTTTTAATTTTTGGTATTTTTTTTATTCTTGTTTTTGTGTAATTTCATGTTTATTTTGCTATTTTTGTGGGTTTTTTTTTGTTTTGTTTTTTTTTATAGGGGTGTTTGTTTTTGTTTTTTTTTTAAATTTGGTTTGTTGTTTTGGTTTTTTTTTTAAAAGATAAATTGGTTATGGGTGTGAAAAAGGAGTGCAACCCCGTCCCGCACGCATGCGCGGGGCAAGAGTAAAAAAATTTGCATCGGCGAGATCAAACGGGGCAGGCATGGCGACGCGCGAGGCATCAAGGTCACGAGGGCGTCTCGAGGCGCGTAAAACCAAAAACAGGCGCGTTCACGCGCGATACGAGAAACGCAACCACACGACAAAAACAAAGGAAAGAGATTCACGGGGCTGGTGCATCAAAACTCAGTTTGGGAAAAATTAGGAGGTATTCACATGGAAAAAATACGAAAAATACACCCGAAAACACTCGAAAAAATTAATCACTAAAAATCCAGCAGTTGGAAGAGGGGGGAGAAAAAAGAAAAAAGTGGGGGAGAGGCTGGCAGGACACGGCTGTCAAGTTAAACTGGAATTCCGGTGAAAATAGGGCATGTTCACATGGAAAAATGTAAAAAATAGGCTCGAAAACCCGCGAAAATTAATAACAGACCAATCGTGCATCGAAATGACACGGAGTAAAAAGGAAAAATGTTAGGGAGAACGGGAAGGACAAGGCTGGCACATCAGATTAGTGTTCCAAGGCAATAAATATGCATTCACATGGGAAAATCATCTAATTTACGGGAATTGCTTCAAAAATTAATAACTCAAGAACCGTCTGTCAGAACAAGGGGTGGGAAAAAGGAAAAATGGGCAGTTCAAAGGGACGAATATGGCTCTAAGGTGGGATGTGATTCTTAGTAAACGTAAGGTGCATTTGCATGGAAAAATCACAAAACAAAGAATAAAGACAAACGATCAAGGAACAACTCCGAGGACAGAGTGAAATAGAACAGAAGAGTGGGGAAGGGACGCCATCAGGGTAAAATGAAGTCATGGCATAGATGTATGATCATAGCAGGACGTATGCATGGGGATATGCAACATAGATGCGCAGGGATGTGTCCCCACACTTAAAACCTTAACAGGAAGGGCAAACCGAACATCAAGGACCTAGTACCACACATTAAACCAACCACGAATGTCCCCACACTTAAGACATGACCGTCACTGAGAAACAGAAGGTGTAGGGTTAGAAAAACTTGGCCCATATTGCCGAGGAGGAATGTCGACTATCGAGGTTGCGTCTTGTATCGCTGTCGGCTACAGGAGGTACCCAGATGTCTTCACAGCTCACGTCCTTCGTCCTTTGTGGCAGGGACCACACGGCAGCACCCAGGGAGGTAGCTTGTTGAAGGAATCGCAGGAAATTCGTCAATGACGAGGGATACTGCACTCAACTCACTAGCACTCAAATGAAATGAAAGAGTAGTCACTCGGCCCATTACTAACATCACTAGAGGAAATAATGATGAAAACCTAGAGCTCACACCCGGTTTAGAAATCAACAAGAGAATGATACAGAGAGAGTATGCCGAGGTGCATAATTGATGGTGCATTAGTGCGTCCAACCCCGTCTAGCATAGGTGCAAGCAGGAAGGCCAGGGAGCCTTGTAGTGCAGTGTACCGAACAGAGTGACATGTCCTATGCTGATGGCAAAGACCCATCCCATGGGTGCATAGGGAACAGAAACATACGTGACTCCAATGGTCGTAACATCCCTCAATCCTCACCTCTCGATAATTGATTGAAGAAATACCAGTCACACTCAGCCCACCCTCTGTCTTACGCTCTGTTAAAAGATACAGAGGGCAGCCATTCCTGAAACCCATTGATGTAATCCTCGCTGTCACTTGTGCAGAGGTTGTATGCCTTGTGTGCTTTTGATGGTGCAACTGTGCATCTCGCCCTGTGCCGACATACAATGCAAGAAGGAAGGCCAGGGAGCCTTATGGTGCAGTGCATAGGAACAGATCGTCGTTGTGCATTAAGAGGCCTATCCCCCGTGCGTGCAACACTCCGTTCACACATCTCACCTCTCATTTGATTTGAAGGGAAAGACTAGTCACTCACCCCACCCTCTGTCTCACTCTCTAATAGATACAGAGGGCAACCCATATTCACATTCCCATCCTGTTAGGATGAAATCTCACATCACTCAAAGGGTTGGTGATGAAGATCATGTCGACTGTTGTTATCATCAGGATATTGAAGACGAGACGTACCCAAGGAGGCAGCCAACAAATCTCTACTTCAATGATTTGTAAGAAAAGTCGTTTGTTAAGAAGGAAATGTTGAGATATCGAGCTCCACTCGTGATACGCCAGGGTGACCGTTGAGTACTTATGTCACCGACTTGTCAGTTGCAGACGCGGTTGGTACACCGCCGATGAATAATAGCTACATGATAGCTATCCTTATCTACTCTAGTTCGTGGCTCAGTTAGTATGCCACCTTAGTTAGTTGAGTTTGGTTTTGAGACCCATATAGGGTTCTTCTATTTCTTTGTAAGAGAGTTCTTTTTGGCTTACACAACTAAGAAGAGAAAAACTGTTTTCAGCCTCCACCTCTGTGTGTATTCCCCCATTGTGCAAGCAAGAAAGCTTCAAGTGAGACTCCTTCCTTCTCTCCCACAATCTTGACATGGTATCAGAGCCTTGTTCGTGGTAAGGAGCTCAAGAAAGCAAGCCAAGCTCGCGGTGTTCTGGTAAGAGGAGCAGTGTTGCTTTCATTTTCTGTTTTGGGAGCAGATCTCTGCAGGTAGCACAGCCGGAAAGTGCAGGAGTGCATTGTCTTAGGTTGAGACGCCCTTCGCGGTGAAGCAAGAGGGCAGTATATGCTGCGGGTGAGGCCTTTAGCCCTCGGCGACCTTATTTTTTTGATTTGAGACCATTTCAGGGCCTGTTTTGGAGGCGAAAGTTTTCTGCACGCACTCGGGAAAAGGCCCAGTTTTATGCTGTGCAGCCACTGTTCTACAGGTCGGTGAATAGTTACTGTAAAAATTGCATTGTATGCTTGTGCGCAGAGACATTGGGAGTTACAGAATCATCCCTGTTGCCTGTTGATGCAAGATCGTCACTAGGAAGTGACTGTGTAGTCAAATACCACTTTTGCCAGTTTTGCAGATTTTTCCTTGTGAGGGTAAAGCTGTGGTTTTTGCAGTGACAGAATTTTTTGCAGTCTTGTATAATGGCATCTGATTCTCTTTCACAGATTGTCACTGAAAAGCTTGACAAGAACAACTTCCAAGCATGGAAGTTTAGAATGATGAATTTCCTTATGGGAAAAGGATATTGGGAATTTGTTGCAGGAAATGAAGAAGAACCAGTTCTTCCTGATGTTCCCAATCAACAGCAAATGCAGGCATTTAAAGCATGGCATGAGAGAGCCAGGAAAGTTATGTATTGGCTGTCTATCAGCATTTCAGACTCTATGATTGTGCATATTCAGGATGCAAGTACGCCAAAGGAGGCATGGGATACTTTGTCAAAAATGTATAGCACAAATACGCAAGCCAGGAAAATGCAGCTCAAGCAAGAGTTGCACAATGTGCAAAGAGAAAATATGAGCATCAACGACTACCATATGAAGGTGAAGAAGATTGCAGATGCACTTGCTTCCATTGGGTCACCAGTGGAAGATGATGATTTAGTTTCTGTGACCTTGAATGGTCTAGGAAAGGATTATGCGCAGTTTCGGACATCCATTTCCGTCCGTGAAAGATTTCCTGATTTTGAGGAGTTGATTGCTCTTCTAATTTCTGAGGAGTAGAGAAATGGTGGTGCATCTTCTTCAGGAGGAACTTCAAAAGAAGCTGTCTTCTACTCAAATGCTGGAAGAGGTAGAGGCAGAGGTAGAGGAGGCCGATTTGGAGGCCGTGGTAGAAATCAGAATATGCAGCAAACTCAAGAAAACCAGTCCTATGGAGGAGGACGTGGTAACTCTAGAGGCAGGGGGAGCCAAAGAGGTCGTGGTGGATGGCAAAGAGGTCAAAATGCAAACAGTAATGTTGAATGCTACTACTGTGGTAAAATGGGTCATATGGCTAAAGACTGCTATAAAAAGCAGAATGACATCATGAATGGAAAACTGCAACAAGGGAATTATGCATCTTCTAGCAGACAGGGTGATGACAGAAATGAGCATTTGTTCATGGTGCAGCACATGAACAATTCTGTGACAAGTGCAGAAGAAAGCAATGATGTATGGTATGTTGACTCAGGTGCATCAAACCACATGATAGGTCATGCAAAATGGATGGAGGATGCAAGGAAAATGGAAAAACCAGGATTTGTGGAGACTGGTGATGATACTGCACATCCTATTGTGCAGATTGGAAAAATTCCCTTGTCTATGCAGGATGGGAAAAAGAAATACCTGTCCAATGTATTTCATGTCCCGAATATCACCAAGAATCTGGTTTCTGTCGATCAAATGGTTGAGCAGGGCTTGCAGGTCAGATTTAATCCTCATGGATGCTTTGTTGAGGATATGAAAAATAAAGGTCGCTTGATAGCAAAAGGAAAGAAGAATGGCAGAATGTTTACGTTGGATGCAGACATGTCTGAATTGAGTGCAGCAATGTTTGCACATGGGACCGGTGTAGTTGCAGATATTGATATCTGGCATAAACGCATTGGTCATGTTAATGTACAGCGACTTAAATCAATGCAGGCCCAAAATATTGTTGCAGGATTGCCAAAATTCAAGGTTGCAGAAATGCATAAGGTATGTGAAGCCTGTCAGTTTGGAAAACAGGCAAGGAAACCATTTCCTAGACATGTTCAAGAGAGTGAGAAGCCATTGGAATTAATCCACTCTGATGTGTGGACTACTAAAGCTGCATCTCTTGGAGGCTGTCATTATTTTGTCACTTTTATTGATGACTATAGCAGAAAAGTTTGGGTGTATTTTATGAAAAAGAAAAGTGAAGTTTTTGGGCATTTCAAAACCCTTAAAGCTATGGCTGAAAAAGAAACAGGTCTGCAAATAAAATGCCTGAGATCAGATGGAGGGGGAGAGTACCTCTCAAATGAGTTTGCAAAGTTCTTGCAGGAGCATGGCATAAAGCAGCAATATTCATGCAGTTATACCCCACAACAAAATGGAATTGCAGAAAGGAAAAACAGACTTATTGGAGAGGTATCTCGTGCCATGCTCAATGAAAAAGACTTGTCAGATTTTTATTGGGCTGAAGCAGTTGCTACAGAAGTCTACATAATGAACAGGACTCCCACTGCAGCAATACATGGAATGACTCCAAAGGAGAGGTATACTGGTAGGAAACCAGATATTTCTCATTTGAAAATTTTTGGTTGCATTGCCTATGTACATGTGCCAGATGAGCTGAGATCCAAGTTGGATCCAAAAGCTGAGAAGTGCATCTTTATTGGTTACTCTCTGCAGCAAAAAGGGTATAGATGCTATAACCCTTCTACTCGTAAGTTTACAGTGAGCAGAGATGTTGTCTTTGATGAGATGAGTAGCTGGTATAAACCAGTAAATGTGATTGATGATGTAGATGCACAAAATGGTAATGCTGCACAGAATTCACAGCAGCAGTCACAAAATATTAGTGGACCTGGAGCGTCCTCTAGCAGTGGTTCACATTCTTCGCCATGGACAGGCAGATTGAGATCAGGAGAATCTTCTCAAAGTAATGCAGATAGTGGTATGCAGGTATCACGAAAAGGAAAAGAGAAGGTTGATCAGCCCATGTTTGATGTGAATGCAGGTCACTCTTATGTGGATGGTGAATCCAGTGGCTCAGAACAGAGCATTGATGATGAGTTGGGTATTCCTTCTATTGTTACACCTGGAGTAAGGAAGACCAGGGATGTTTTGAGAGCACCTGGGAGTGAACCCACTTTGCGCAGGTCTACCAGAGTTAGGTATCCTGTGGATAGGCTGAAATATGATGGATTTACAGCCATTCACTATGCATATATGGTCAAGGTGATACAGGAACCAGAACCCACTTCTTTTGAGCAAGCCATGGGAAAAGAAAAATGGGAGAAAGCCATGGATGAAGAAATGGATGCCTTGGAAGCAAACGCTACATGGGAATTGGTACCTTTGCCTAAAGGTAAAAATGCAATTGGCTGTAAGTGGGTTTATAAGGTGAAGCACAATGCAGATGGTTCTGTGAACAGATACAAGGCAAGATTAGTAGTCAAGGGGTATGCACAAACATATGGCATTGACTATGAAGGAACATTCAGTCCGGTTGCAAGGATGGCAACCGTAAGAGCAGTCATTGCTATGGCTGCATCAAAGGGATGGTCTTTACATCAGATGGATGTAAAGAATGCCTTCTTGCATGGTGATTTGCAAGAAGAGGTCTATATGGAGCAGCCACCAGGTTATGTGCATGCTGTTCATTCTGAGTTTGTTTGCAGGTTGAAGAAAGCTTTGTATGGCTTGAAGCAAGCACCTAGAGCATGGTCTGACAAGATAGGACAGTATCTTGTCACTATTGGTTTTCAGATTTCCAAGGCAGATTTCTCACTTTATGTGAGAAAAACAGAGAACGGTATTATGCTACTTGTCATTTATGTTGATGATTTGATTATGACAGGTGACAGTGATGAAGATATCCTTCATGTGAAAATGCTATTGAAGCAAAAGTTTGAGATGAAGGATTTGGGAGAGCTGTGTTATTTCTTGGGCATTGAGGTGATTAGATCACCAAGTGGGATTCAGCTCTTGCAGAGGCAGTATGGATTGGACATGCTGTCCAAATATGGGATGACAGGCTGTAAGCCTATTTCAGTTCCTTTGGAGCAGAATGTGAAGCTGAGCACAGATGCAGGTGAGCTTCTAGAAGACCCTACTATGTACAGACGCATAGTAGGAAGTTTGATTTATATGACTATTACTAGGCCAGATTTGAGCTATGCTGTTGGATTGGTAAGTCAGTTTATGCAGGCTCCAAGGAAACCACATTTGGATGTGGCTAGACGCATACTCAGGTATGTGAAGTCCACATTGCAGTATGGACTATTTTATGAAACTGGGGTTCAGATACAGTTGCATGGATACACTGATGCTGATTGGGCTGGTAGTATTTCTGATAGACGATCTACCAGTGGATATGTGTTCTCTTTTGGGAGTGCTGCAGTCACTTGGAGTAGCAAGAAACAGCCTACAGTTGCCTTGTCGAGCACAGAGGCTGAGTACAGGGGTGCAGCAATGGCTGCATGTGAGGTAGCTTGGTTGCATAAGCTACTTTATGATATGCATCAGTCTACAGATGGGCCAGTTGTCATTTATTGTGACAACATGAGTAGTATACACTTGGCAAATAACCCAGTCTATCATGCTAGAACAAAGCACATTGAGGTGCATTATCACTATGTGCGGGAGAGGGTTTTACTAGGTCTTATTGATCTAGTTTATGTCAGCACAGAGGATCAAGTAGCTGACATATTTACGAAGGCATTGGGCGCAGAGAAGCTGCGCAAGTTCAGAGACCTGCTTGGTGTGCAGGAATTGGGATTGAGCTCGAGGGGGAGTGTTGAGATATCGAGCTCCACTCGTGATACGCCAAGGTGACCGTTGAGTACTTATGTCACCAACTTGTCAGTTGCAGACGCGGTTGGTACACCGCCGATGAATAATAGCTACATGATAGCTATCCTTATCTACTCTAGTTCGTGGCTCAGTTAGTATGCCACCTTAGTTAGTTGAGTTTGGTTTTCAGACCCATATAGGGTTCTTCTATTTCTTTGTAAGAGAGTTCTTTTTGGCTTACACAACTAAGAAGAGAAAAACTGTTTTCAGCCTCCACCTCTGTGTGTATTCCCCCATTGTGCAAGCAAGAAAGCTTCAAGTGAGACTCCTTCCTTCTCTCCCACAATCTTGACAGGAAAGAGGGATTGATATTGCTGAGACAGCGCACCAAGGGAGGTGGCTTCAAATTACTTGCTGAAAAGGTACTACTGATGAGTCAACTATCCTAAACTACGGAGTATTGCCACCTTTTCCACAATCAGCTTCTCGCCCAAGGGTGTTTCCACCTTTTCTTGGAACGAGGCCTATTATGACAGGGAATTTCTTCATTTTTTTTCCATAACAGTTTTGTTTGTTTTTTTTTTCTTTTTCTTTTTTTCGTGAAAAAAGAGAATGGTAGAAATACCATGTGTCAGTACGAACCTTGCCACTATTGTTGGATTAGACGAAAAGAGAACAAGGTCGAGTGGAGAGGTATCTGTCAGGGGTTAGCAGAACGAGACCGCCTCATGAGGAGAATCATAAGGGCTATCAGAAGCACGACGAGAAGGATAGTGCAATGCCCAAAAGGGGAAGGGTAGGTCGACTGTGATTGTCAAGATCCCCAGGGAGGGAAGTACTTGTTCAGACGATAGCCATTGATCAGGAAAGGATCATCAGAGGCATCAACGGTCTGTACCTGAACAGAGCCATTAGGATTGACAGCAAGTACCTTATACGGGCCCATCCACCATCATTGAAGCTTGCCACGAAACTTGCCAAATATCGAATCATATGCCAGGAAAAGATCACCTTCTTTGAACTCTTTCTACTTGATGAAACTGTCATGATAGGCCTTGCATCACACTTGAGTAGCTTCCATGCACTGTAGGGCCATCCGCCATATCTCATCCAAGCATTCCAAGTGTAGGAGACGGCGTTGCAGTGACCCATCATCTCCCAAGCATTCTTTAACTGCCACTAGCAAAGAGGGCAATTCAAGTTCGACAGGGAAGACGGCTTCTGTACCATACACTAGCTGGAAAGGGGTCTGTCCTGTAGCTACCTTATGGGAGGTTCTGTATGTCCAGAGAGCCTCTGTAAATCGATCATCCCAGTCGCAACGATGTGCGGCAATCTTTCTTGTCAGAATCGAGCAGAGGATGCGATTGGTGACTTCAACTTGGCCGTTGGCTCTGGGGTAATAGGGAGTGGACTTATGATGGCGGATCTTATACAATTCCATCAACTCCTCCATGATTTTGTTAAGGAAATTAGTACCTCTGTCACTTACCAGCTCGAGGGGACTGCCAAACCGGGTGATAATATTTTCCTACATGAACAGGGCTAAGCTATTACTATCGTCCCGCTTCAACGCTTTAGTTTCACACCACTTTGTGACATAATATGTACATACTAAGATGTATCTGTTCTGCTTGTCTGGTAGGTGGATCAATGGGACCCACAAAATCAATTCCCCACTTCTCAAATGGCTTCAGGGGAAGAATGGATTGCAGTGGCATGGCACTTGTTTTAGTGGGTTTCCCCATTCGCTAACAAGCATCACATCTCTTGCAGTAGTCATATGCATCCTTGTGGAGGGTCGGCCACCAGTATTCTGCTAACAGAGCCTTCCTGGCTATCGCTTCTCCTGCGAAGTGTCCACCACATGGTTCGTCATAGCATGCTTTCAATATTATGCCAATTTTATCCCCTGCAACACATCTTCGCACTACTTCATCTTTGCCTTTCTTGTACAATGCACCACCTAGCAAAGTGTAGGGGGATGATTCTAACAGAAGCTTCTTCTTCTCACGGCTTGAGATGCCAGGAGGATACTGTTGAGTTGCCAGGAGGTTGGCTATGTCTGTATACCAGGGAGTAACTATTTCAACTATAAACAAGGAAGCATCAGGAAGGTCTGGATCATCCTGTTCCTCTTCTGCAGTTTGACGGATCCGTGATAGATGATCGGTAGCACATGGGAACGGCCAGGCTTAGTGACCACTTCAAAATCGAGCTCCTAGAATAGGAGCAACCATCTCATCAGTCGTCCTTTAACATCTATTGTGTTCATTAGGAAGGACAGGGCTTCATGATCCACATAGAACTTGAAATACGTTGACAGTAGATAGTGTCGAAACTTCTCCAGTGTAAACACCATTGCCAAACATTCAAGCTCTGTCACTGTATAGTTCTGTTCCCTACCAGTGACCTTTCAACTTGCATAATAAATGGGTTGATCTAATTTAGAGGGGTCCTTTTGATATAGGACAGCACCTAGCCCTTCAACTGATGCATCTGTGTGCACATGGAACTCCGTCATCCAATCAGGAGGTTGTAAAATAGGTGCTTGGATAAGGCATTGTTTTAGGGTATTAAAGGCTTCTTCACAATCATCAATCCAAAGAAAATCCTCATCTTTTCTTAGGAGCTTATGCAGAGGGGCTGCCTTGGTTGCAAAATATGCAATAAATCTTCTATAGTAGCCCACATGGCCAAGAAATCTTCTCAATTGCTTGAGGTTTGTTGGTGCTATCAAGGTGACAATTTTTTCAATCTTTGCCAGGTCTGTTACAATCCCTTTGCCGAGACAATATGGCCCAAAAGAACTCCTAATGAGATGCCAAAGACAAATTTGTCGGGGTTGAGAGAAATCCCATACTCTCGGCATCTGTCAAAACATTGCTCTAGGTGTCCCCAATGCTCACGGATCAAACTATAGACACAAAAGACATAAAGATACACCTCAATGAAATCATGCAAATGATTCTAGAAGGCAGCCATCATTACTCATTGGAAGGTGGCAGGAGCATTACAGAGCCCAAATGGCATCACTCTATAGGCATAGCTCCCCCATTCTGTGGTGAAGGTTGTTTTGGATTGGTCCTCTTCTGCAATTTGGACTTGGTTATATCCGTTGAATCCATCCAAGAGGAAATACAGCTCATGGCCTACCACTATGTCCAACAGTTGGTCAGTAAAAGGGATAGGGAAATGATCCTTCTTCGTCTTCAAATTGAGCTTCCGAAAGTCCACACATATTCGAAGTTTTCCGTTCTTTTTGGGTACTGCCACAATGGGCGAAACCCATTCACTGTTAGCCACGAGATAAATGAACTCAGCTTCAAGAAGTTTCAATAATTCGGCCTTCACTAGAGCATAATAATTAGGATTTATACGTCTTTGTCTTTGCCTTACAAGTTTGGCATCAGGCTCTAGGTCAATGTGATGCTGACATATCGTGGGATCAATTCCCTTTAGATCTTTGTACGACCAAGCAAACACATCTAAGTTATCCTTTAATAAGTCTCGCAGGACCACTAGTTCTCCTTCTGGAAGATTGAGACCCACTTTCAGGTGACGTTCAGTACCGTCAGTATCCAAGAACGTTACTTGTCTTTCACCTTCCACTTCGCGGATAAATGTCCCATGGATTGCTTCTGGATAGAGGTCTGACTCTTTCAAGAGAGTAGTATCCTCGTCTGATGTTCCACTAGAACCAGTGTCCTCCTTCTAAACAGATGACTCATTTGTCTGTTGAGGTTGCTGGAAGGGTATCAGAGCTTTGTTTGCTTCTCTGTGAGTGGTAATTTCCTCTGGACTTAGGTATTCATCTTCAAAGGATGCGTCCAAGAATGTCACATAGCACGGACCTTCTAGAGGCTGTGGCTCTGAGGGCTTTGGCTTCTGTTGTGACAAGGGGCATCATCATCATCTTTTCTCTGGATTGAACAATCAGGGCGACAGGAGCCACTAGTGAACTTAATTTTTATGCTTTTAATCCATTGCTTATACAGATTCTGCATACTTTGTGGTCCATTGGCTAACCCAAATGGAACCATGGTCATTCCATCCAGCACCCTGAGATCTTCAGCCTCTGAGGTCTCTGTAGGGACATCAACAAGATCATCCACTATCAGAGGAAATTCTTCATCTGCACTTTCATACCCTGCTTCATTTTCTTCCTCATCATTCTCATCCTCTTCCTCTAGAGGCTCTGTCTTTGCTTCTGTAGAGGCTCTATAGGAGAAGAACAGATGTTCTACCTCTGCATCTGCTTCTGCTTCTGTCTCTGTTTCTGCTCTGTCTCTGTTCTGCATCTGCTATGTCTCTGTATCTGTGACTATCTCTGTATCTGTGACTGTCTCTGTATCTATGACTGTCTTTGTTACTGCTTCTGTGATTGTTTCTAGCTCTGTCTCTGCTCTGTATCTTTCTGTCTATGTTCTGTCTCTGCGACTATCATATAACAGGGAGAACAGTACATCCATGCTTCTATTTCACTGTCAGAGGTAATTTTAGAAGTTAATTCTAGTTGAGGCAAGAGGTATTCTCCCATGGACAAAGACTTTGCTTCCTTTGGTAGTTAGCTTACAGTACCCACTGTTAGGGACTGTGCCTTTATTTTTTTGGGAAAGATCTGTTTAATAGCCTCTTCATCTCCTGATGTACCATCTATTATCTCGTTAGAGGAGTCAGTTATGACTTCAATGGATGTGGATCCATTGCCTTTTTGCAATTCATACAACTTCAACACCACTTTGTTGGGTCCTCCGCCTAGGGTTAGGGTTCCTTTGAACCAGTCAGTCTTGGCTCTTGCTTCAAAAAGCCAAGGTCTTCCCAACAACAGAGGGTATGAGGTCCCATAAGAATTTGGTTTGACCACCAAATGTCAGCCAATAATCTTTTCCTGCAAGGGTTGTTTTTACGTATGGGAGGATGCCCAACGGTTTGATTCTGCTTTTTTCTGCCAATCTGATAAGCCACTGTGTAGGTTGAATTCCTTGCAATCCTAAGTCCTTTATTGTTACATCCGTCATTATGTTTACTGATGAGCCTCCATCAATCAATGCATCTGAAATAAAGCATCCTTCTATCCATACACTAATCTCTGAGGTTCCAAGATCTAGGAAGGCGTTAGCCACATCGACTTCCTTTACAGGCTCCGGGGCCTTATTAGTCTTGGTCGCTGTTGAATCTTCTTGTCAAGATGCTTTTGAATTTCTTTCGGTAGCTGGGAGACAACATCAGTAACTGTTGGAATGTTAAGTTTGGTTTAAAGGTGTCTAGGTCTTTGACCATGTCATATTCTTTGATAGGATCCACAGGCTTCTCCAGCCTGCTGGGGAATGGGGCTACACCTATTTTTATCTTTCCTTTTTCTTTTAATAATTACAGCATCGGCACTTCCTCTGTTTCTAGAGGTGCTTCTGTATCATCTATCCCCTGGACCTCTAATCCTGTCTCTGGGACTGTCTCTGTGATGCTCTGTGGCACTACAGTGCTCTGTACTGCACTGTTTTATTCTGTACTGCTCCGTCTCTCTATTGGTAGGTTGAACTTCACAGTCTTGAAAGAAGAGTTATTTTTGTTCTAAACAACTGGTTCCTTCTTCTTTGTGCGCGTGACAGCGGCAACTTCCAACTCTACCAAATTGGAGGCAGGCTCTTGTACCTTCTGTTGGCTATCAATGCTATTGACCTTTACAGGGGCTGGACTTGGACAGTCCTTTGTAGTGTGGCCTTCTCCTTTGCATCGGTTGCATAAGGGCTTGTAATCCACAGATCATCTAGGGTTTGGATAATTCGGGGAGATATGACCCTTTTCTCCACACCTATAACATTCCACCTCTGATCTTTGACCACCGCCAAACTATCATCCTCTGTAACTTTGAGAGGGAAACCTCCTTGGACCAAAATTAGGACCAAATTTCCTAGGCTTTGGTCCAATATCATGTGTTGTCATTTTGGATTCTAGCAAGTTGAATCTTGCATTTTCATCCTTCTGCCTTCGTTCGTGCATCTCTTTCAGAGAGCAAATATCCTCTGTATGGTTCTTCCGCAAACAGTAGGAACAAAAGGCTCCAGGAATGGTTGGTTTTCAGGTACATTCAGTGGCTAAATGTCCCGCTTGATGACACTTTTCGCACCATGTATTAGAGCACATCATATCTCTTCCATCTCTCATAGGGATGGATATATTGGCAGTATTCACCTTCAGCGTCTGTAGCTGCTCTGTAATCACATCCATAAGCTCTTTCTTGATACTTGCAACTGAGTTGGATAAATAGTCCTTCAGATTTTCACCTCCTGAAGTACTTGTAGTAGGGTTTTGGGAAGCTTCTGTAATTACTGCATACACTGGTTGGGTTGATCCAAAGGGTCCTCTGTTCTGGTTCTGATTCAAAGCTCATGTTGAGACTTGGGGTTGTTGATTCCAGTTGGTAGGATTCCACTATTGTTGAGTCACCATTAGAGGAACTGTTTGAGGCCATTGTTGTTGTGGTTGAACCATCATTTGAGACACTATCGTCTGTGGTGACCACAGTGGATTAGGTGCATTATACTGCGGCACTGTTTGTATCTAGGGATAGGGATAGGGAACTATCCCTGGGATTGTATTTGGTGGGTATACCATTCATGTCATGGTAGGAGGTAAGACTCCTCTTCCTGGAGTCATTGACAGCCTTGCTTCAACTTCGTCATACAATCTTGCATCTTTTACTGCAGCTTGCAGATTGACTGGTCTCCTCAATTCCACGAGCTTGCGAACTTCTGGTCGTAGGCCTCTAAGAAACACTCCTTTCTGGATACCTTCATCCAAATGATGGTTAGTCCATCTCTTTAGGATGGATTCCATTCGCGAGACATAAGCTTCTGCTCTTTCTCCAGAGGACTGGCTTAGGTTCATGAACTCCTCTCACATCCGCTCTTCAAAACCTTCACGCCTGAATTTAGTGAGGAAGGCCAACGTCCCATGTGCCAAAAGTTCCTACTACTTGTCTCTTATACCACTGAAACGCCGCACCCTTGAAAGTGGTGGGGAATATTACTAATCAATGCTCATGGGTTCTGGCATTGTTAGCCACACATGCTACCATAAACTTTGCTATATGAAGATCAAGGTCTTCATTGTACTCTCCCTTAAAAACTGGCAATGGGACTACATTTGTTGATTTGTCATCAATATTTCCAGGATGAATCTGACTAGGAAGGGGACCTTGAGTCATTATAATAATGCCAACTTCTAAGGATTTCAATAGTGTATGTTGTGAAAAACACTCTGTCTACCAACTTCCAATGGGTTGCTAATTGGACAAACTGAAGATTGTCAGTTCACCAAGCATCCCACTTATCCTGCTGTTGAGCATTCATGAACAAATTCCAACTCTTTTCCTTCTTGTTTTCGTGAACCTCCACAGACCACGACTCCTGAAGCTTCTTTACAATCTCCTACTTGATGATGTCTGGAAACTTCTCAATGAATACCAAATCTTCCATGGATAGTCATTCTCTTCGCTTCTGCTCTTCATTTCGTTCCCAAACAATTTGCCACCAAGATGCACGTCTCTGTTTTTTCAACAGGAAGAGGAAACAGTCCACCGCATAGAGCATGCATCATGATGGTAATATGTTTTCGCCATTGTGGGATGAACTTCTTGTGAAAAGTGGCTTTGATAATGAAAATCTCCAACTCTTCAGTGGAAGAAGGAAATTTGCAAACATCCATTGAATTCTCCTCTTCTTGGCAATGCCATTTCCTTCATTTTCAGTCTCTACTGGTGCTTGTTGATGGCAAGTTTCCCCAACTGCGCACCAAAAACATGGAGCCCCAAGAGAGACACCAAGGAAAAGGGGATTCTACTGCAAGAAAATCTATCTTGTAACATCAACAAGATTTTATTTCATTCTTCTGATGACCAAAACAAAGAAAACAGCAATTCTTTACGCAACATCATAGTAGATATCTCCCACGGATTTGATAGAATCAACCATAATCTTCAACATCTTCATAGAATCCATCAATAGAACAATGAACATAAAAAATACACCATCTTTTGAATGGAAATTCATCACATAGTATTCATCTTCAATGTCTTCATAGTTCTCTCTCTCAATCTCTTATATACAGATACACTATTTTGATAGAATTGGCTATCTCTAGCTCTCTCTCTCTCTCTCTCAATAGTATATCATCTCCTCACTACAATACTCTCATAATGACTCTCAATAATCCTTCTTACGTCATGGATGCACCTCCCAAGAGGTATGTCTAATGTGAAGAGGCACCAGAGCCACTACAGTGTCTCTTCATAGCTCACTACTGTCACTGTCACTCCAGTCTTCTCTTCAGTCTTCAGCAAATGCTTCTTCCATTTGTTTTAGCTCTTTTGAACTTAGATTCATCCTTTCCAAAAGTTAGAAAACTTTCCCAAAGTCACACATACATTCTATAGAACACTTACAGAAGATCTACAGAACAGTATAGTACAGGACCAGAGCAGATACATAACAGTTATAGAGCAGAGACAGAGGCTCTAAAGAAGGTTTATAGAGGGTTACAGAAGGTCATCAGAGAATAGTAGATCCTCATAATTCATACTAAAACCATTCCAAACTATCAAAAATTATTCAATAAGCTTTCAAAAGATTTCAATCTTCATCAATCATCAATCCATGCTTCATACAAAAGAAATTCAGAACAAAACAGAAGCTATACAAAAGGTATACAAAACCAATCAGAACCTCAACAGAACCTATCAAAACATCACAGAGCTTCGTATTTCTACTAAGAATCATCATGAACTTCCAAAACATAATCAATATAATCCAAAACACTCTCAAACACTTCCATAACAACCATACATCACTCTAAATCTATCAAAAATCAATCGTTCAGACCTCAAAAACAACAAAAATCACTCAAAAATTCAATCTTTTTCCACTCTCAACAAAGGCAAAAAATTTTATGGTATGGTCTTCTTTTTTCTGATAAGTTTCTATTTTTATCCAATGGTCCTAGAAAGTTTTAGTTTCCTTAAAATGGTTAAGAACACATGCTTGATTGTTTCATATTCCATAAGAACACGACGATTTCTTAATCTGAGAATTTTCTCATAATCGTCAAACCAAGTATGAACTTCATCCAACAATTGAAATTTCAGATTTTGGAGTTTTAGGGTTAAGTCACTTATTCTTAGGATAGTACATCCAAGCCCCAATTTGTCAAGGAATCGCTAAAGATCCTCTTCCTTCTTTCCATAAAATTCAAGAAATAAACTAGCCATATGAAAATAGTCTCAAATTCAATACACAAAATCACACACAAAGTCAATTTTTTCAACATCCCTCAGTGGGGGCACCAAAAAAGAGAAGTTACGCAAGTAGTGATTGAGATCAATCCTCTCTCACAATGCGATAATGAGACATTAAGGAGTGTTGGTTAGAATAATTGACTTTGTTGATGAACAACACAAACACGAAAAATTTCAAAGTTTCGTGAATACCACACTAGCCACACACAAAACCAAATGACACACAATGCCTCTTATAACCTCAAATGTGTTTAGAATCAAGCTCAAAGTAGAGCATCTATGACATTCAAACATGAAAATCTTGAGTTCAAAATAAAGAAAATCTTCATACCCTTTTAACATTAAGTGTCAACTTGGCAACATCCAAAAAACTTCTACAAGACTCGACGAAGTCCTTCACAAAAAACCACACTCATGAATGGG
Source organism: Lygodium microphyllum (assembly GCF_053477565.2). Lineage (NCBI taxonomy): Eukaryota > Viridiplantae > Streptophyta > Polypodiopsida > Schizaeales > Lygodiaceae > Lygodium > Lygodium microphyllum. Next base: position 111,676,229 of record NC_141135.1, read on the forward strand.
ACCCTTCTCTCACTTCTCCACAAATTGCACACAAAAGAGGAAGGTCCTTTGCTCTTCTCTTCCTCAACCTTATATAGCTTTCTCATATCACACGTTTGTGTTTTTTATTTTCAAAAAGTATAGAGGCTTTTTAACGCTTATTGCTTAAAGGCAAATTGGAAAGTCTTATAGGTTTTAAAGATCTTAGTAAGATTTATATTTTTTTCAACTTTAAGGCTTGAAATATTTTAGCTTTACAATGCCACCCTACCTATCATCAACGACGAAGCGTTGTTTTGGTCTAGGATCTAGAATCTACTGCCGTTGTCTTTGCCTTCCATCGAATTTTTGTGTTTCAAAACAATGCCACCCTTCGCTTCACTGTCTTTGGAAGTATATCACCAATAATTTGATGACGATCCGCATATCCACATAATAATCTAAATCTGATTACAAGTAGTATCTATCAACATCTCAAAGATCTTCTTGCCATAACTTCTGGTGTTCAGCAATAAGTCTTGTCATTAATATAGATGTCATAGATCAAAGAACTAAGAAAGAAAAAATCCTTGGACTGCTCTTGTATTTACAGTGTAGTCTCAGGAGCATGACTTTTGCAATTGCAATAAACACATCATTCTCTGTTATGCCAAGGAGAAGTCCGTATTATATGAAACATGATGGACCATCATCATTGTCTACTGTCAATGACACATAAACAAAACTCTCCAATATCTATGCTAACTAGCTTTCAGGTTTTGAATAGGATTGTTGAGATGACCATTCAGGGTGGCATTGTCCTGTGACTATAATACTCATATAATTTCTCTCTTGACCTATCCCATGAACATACCTTCTTTTTTCATTTGTTCTGCTCCTTTATGCCTTCCATGTCATCTTTATCAAGTCCAACAAATGCACCAATAGTTTCGTCTTATCTAAGTTCATACAAAAAGTGCCTCAATGAACACTTACCCCTCTGATCTTCAAAGCTCAATAGCTATCGTACAAGCCACTAACTCTTGATGACACAAAGTGACTGATGACTTAGCATATGATGACAACTTCCAAATGATATATACAGTCTCCTTTATTAACCTTCATGCCTCTCGAAAAGAAATCCACCTCTTTGATGATATGCTTGTGTCCTAACTGAAGATATGCTTGTGTCCTAACTGAAGATATGCTTGAAATTGAACTCCGTGCTCAATCTTTCATGATTTGGCAAATATGCAATGTCGGATTCATGATATACAATTGAAACAAGCTATGCTTCACACAAAAATATGGATGCATTGAAGAAATTTTGCCTAGCCTATCTACATGTGCTCGTGCATTATGCAAAAAGAAAACACATTTTCTTCATTAGAATTGATCCTTAATCTCACCCCTCAATACTCAGCAAACAAATCATCGTACTTCGCTCCTTCCACCCAAAATCTTACTATTGCTTAAAAAAACAATGGTCCTCAAGATGTAGACCAAGAGAACAACCCATCTTACAATTGGTGGCATCCTTCACGACCCTCAAACTCATCTAACCACCTTCCCACTCAACGAGAAGTTCCTAACTTGGTGATGAATATCCCAACTCTCATGTGTGTAAGAAGAAGTGCATGCTCAATGACTAGTGCTCCCTCGAGTGCATGTGCAACTAAGATTTACTACATGTAGCTGCAGCAGGCCTCACGCCGTGCTAGTGCTCAACAATGGTGCAAAACGTGCATCAACCCAAACCATGACATGGATGTATTTGATAAAATCGGGAGACGGCCCTGAGTATAGTGTATCCGACAAGTGCAATGTGAAGTGCTCGTGAACCCATAACCTTGTGATGTGCAAAAGTCTTAGCAAGAAAACATACCTATTCCACGATGTTCAGCAGCCATCAACAAACTCTAGCCCAAACCTAATTAAAAAAAATACCAAATTTGACCAAGGCTATCAAGTTTCCATACTCAAAAAATCAAACATAATGACACAAACAAATCCTAAGCTGGACAAACACAAAAAATCCAACTACAAAACGACAACACAAACTGTCACGCAAACATCTAAGCTATCAAACCTAACTACAGTTTCTCTAAGGGTTTTCAATTTTCAAAAAAATGCTTGACATATTTAGCCCTCCCCCTAGTCTGCAAACATTCATGTGCAATAGTTGTTTTCATAAAACGATGCAACATTTATAAGCCAATCAAATTTTGAATCCAACACTCCATTCCTAATTTCTTCAAACTCAAAAATCAAAAAAATCAATGGCACATTATCTCAAACAACTCCTCAATGAACACACAAAAGTCATCCATAAATTTCTCTTTAAAATCCTAAAATTTTTCAAATCCAAAGCATCCCAAAGTATCAATACAAAACATCTCATCATCCACAACAATCCACATACCCCTCCCATCCTCCCAAGAGGAAACCATGAAAACTCACAGGTTTTGAAATGAGGTTATAAGCCTTTCTACATTGCCAAATTCCATTCCAAAAAATACTAAACAAAGATCTTCCAACACCACAAAACATCCAAACACACCATTTATCCACATTAGACTAAAACTCATCAAAACAAGAAACCTCTCCAAGACACCCATCTAAGCTGCTCGTCTCCTTAGCAAAACAAGACTCCAATTCTTCAACTCCATATACAAAATAGACAACCTTTTCTATAGTATTCTCACAAATAGTCTCCAGAGACTTTTCGCAAAAAAAAAAACCTTAGGCAACTCTTTAGAGTTAAAATCCTCATCCAGACACCCTATTGTCCAATTCACTTCAACTTCAACCTCACAATTTTTTTCACACTCTCTACCTTGAGTGCTACATCTCTCTTTCCTCAATTTCTCAATCCTTCTCATATCCTTACTTAAATTTTCTCTCACATCCTCATCAACATCACTCTCAAGGACCTCAAAACCTCAAAATCATCACAAACTCTAGGAGAACTCAAAGAAACCACAAAACTATCAAATGAGGTTTTCTCTTCGTCATTGTTACCTAAATCAACTAAACAATCATCCACACAACTATCAAGAAGCATGAGGTTAGGTCTGCTCAAGACAACATCAGCAACATCACAAACAAAAGCCTCTTCAGGGCTACTCAATCCATCACCAACCAACTCACAAGACTCATCAGAGTCAACAACAACAACACCATCACAACCACAACATGAGTCAAAACCCATAACCTCAAAACTCTCTTGATCAACAAACTCACTACCAAACTCGCTACAAATCTCAACAACCTCTCTAGGCAACAAATCTAAACCCTCATCTGCATCAATCAATTTTACATATTCTAAGCCCTCCCCCTCATGGTCTTCTAACAGACTCAAGAAGTCCTCCTTAATTCTCTCTTTCTCTCCTTCAAGATTAACTAACTCGATTGCAATAGATGACACTTTCTGATTAGAATCACTTTGTGAACTCTCATCCTCACTATCATCTTCCTCATCAGAGTCATCACTCTCTTCGTCATCTTCATCTTCCTCTTCATTGTCATCCTCATTCACCAATTCCTTTTTCGAAGACATGTCAAATTTTTTTGCTACTCCCCTTGGGTCATAAATTGTTATCATTCCTTTTCCCCAATCTTGTATTGCTCTTGCTTTCCTAAACTAAGGTCTACCCACACAAAGCGGAAAAGCTCCCAACCCTACTGGGTTAACATGACAATCAATTTTCATAGACATGCCATAAACTTTCACTTCCAAATTCTGAATGATACCTAAGCACCTCACTTTAGCATGATTAGCAAACCTGATTCGAAACTTCGACCCTTCAACAATTTCAACTCCAAACTACTCAACACAAGCCTGAGTAATCACACTAATCTGTGCTCCTCCATCAATATATGCTTCTCCTATGTTTTGATTCTTATGCCAAGCATCCACAATAGGACAAATATCATGCAATTCTTCAATAGTCAAAACTCTCTTTGTTCCTTTCTTTTTTTCCTTATACTTCGAATTCACTAATTTTTTCCATTGTCCTCTCATCTTAGGGCATAACTCCATCAAGTAGGAAAAAGATTTATAATCTTTCTTACCCATCATATCCCTTTTAAGGTCATAGTCACTCTCTCCCTCCCCCAAAGGAATATCAACAACATGATAGTCTTTTCTAGGTGCTCTCGATTTATTTTCTTCTCTCTTCTCTGGATTCTCTTCTCTTTTTATTTTTCTTTGTCTTTCCTCACCAGCTTTACTAGTCTCAAGTTTATCTCTCCTTCTTTTTATTGTACGCATTACATCAACAGTTTTCTTTTCCTCATCCTAATTTTCTAAAAGAATACAATTAATAGCACTTTTTCCTTTCTCCTCTTCAGTCAACCTAAGATCTTAGGATGTAGAATCATTTTTTGTTTCTATCCCAAAATCATTTTGTCTATTAGGTAAATTTCGAGGTAAATGATACATATCCCGTCTTGTTCTAGGCATATAAGGACAATTTGTGCTCACATGACCTAACTCTCCACAAGAAAAATAAGTCACCATTGGTCTTCAAAAATATCCTCTCGCATTTCCTCCTCTAATTTTTACATTTTTCTGATTGGTTTGTCCTATATGTCCTCCACTTCCTCTTCCCCAAGGTCTTCCTCTCAAAGCTCCTAATCTCATGTTTTGCATTTGTCTTAACAACTGATCTTCAATCTCTAGTGCTAATTGAACATTTTGTCTTGTTAAAATTTGATAATTTTGTCCATCCCCTTACCAATTCTGATCTCTATTTTCAACATTAGGTGTTCTAAATGACTCTCTTTTTAATTTGCTCGATTTTTCTCTCTTTTTCTATCGCAATCATTACAACTTCCTCAAAAGTGCTTGGTTCTTTTATTTCCAATTTTATTCTCACCTCTCCCTGCAATTTTTCAACAAAATTTATTATTTTCAACATTTTCGAGGCTCTCTCTCATGGGCCTAAAGATGCATTCCATCAATCCCAAAGTCTAGTCTACTCTAAGGCAAAAAATTCTATGGTCTAATCTTCTTCTTTTTTACAAGTTTTTATTTTTCTCCAAAGGTTACAATTTACTTAAAATAGTCAAGAATGCCTGCTTGGTTGCTTCATATTCCATTGGAATAGGAAATTTTCTTAACCTTAGAATTTTTTCATAATCATCAATTCAATTATGAACTTCATCCAACAATTGAAATTTCAGAATTTGGAGTTTCAAGATTGAGTCACTTATTTGCAATTCATCATGGAATCGCTAAAGATCCTCTCACTTTTGTCCTTAAAACTCAGGAAATGAACTAGCCATTGGAAAACAATCTCAAACAAGAATTCAATACACAAAATCACACATAAAGTCAATTTTTTCAGCACTCCTCAGCGGCGAGTGCACAAAAAAAAAGAGGTTATCCGAGTAGTGATCAAGATTAAGCCTCTCTCACAACCCGATAATGAGATATTAAGGAATGTCAATTAGAATAATTGACTTTGTTGATGAACAACGCAAACACAAAAAAATTTAACGTTTTACAAACACCACACTAGCCACACTCGAAACCAAACAACACACAATGCCTCTTATAACCTCAAACGCATTTAGAATCAAGCTCAAAGTAGAGCATCTACGACATTCAAACATGAAAATCTTGAGTTCGAAACAAACAATTTCTTCATACCCTTTTAATGTTTGATACATCAAGCATCAACTTGGCAACATCCAAAAAACTTCTACAAGACTCGACGAACTCCTTCACAAAAAACCATACTCATGCATGGGACCCTCCTCTCACTTCTCCACAAATTGCACACAAAAGGGGAAGGCCCTTTGCTCGTCTCTTCCTCAACCTTATATAGTTTTTTCGTATCACACATTTGTGTTTTTGCTTTTCAAAAAGCATAGAGGATTTTTAACACTTATTGCTTAAAGGCAAATTGGAAAGCTTTATAGGTTTTAAAGCATTTGGTAAGCTTTATGTTTTTTTCAACTTTAAGTCTTGAAAGCTTTTAGCTTTACAACACCACCCTGCTTGTCATCAATGGCGAAACATTGTTTTAGTCCGCAATCTAGAATCTGATGCCGTCATCTTTGCCTTCCAACGAATTTCTGCATTTCAAAATGCTGCCACCCTTCTCTTTGTTGTCTTTGGAAGTATGTCACCAGTAATTTGATGACGATCCGCCTGTCCACATAATAATCAGAATCTGATGATGAGCAGTATCTATTAACATCTCAAAGATCTTCTTGCCATAACTTGTGGTGTTCATCAATAAGTCTTGTCATTAATATAGATGTCATAGATCAGAGAACTAAGAAAGAAACAAATCATTGGACTACTCCTGTATTTGTAGTGTAGTCTCAGTAGCATGACGTTCGCAATTGCAATAAACACACCATCCCCTGTCATGCGCCAAGGAGGAGTCCGTGTTATATGAAACATGTTTGACCATCGTCATTATCTGTCATCAATGACACGCAGACAAAACTCTCCAATATCTATGTTAACTGGCTTTCAGGTTTCGAATAGGACTGCCGAGACGACCATTTAGGGTGGCATTGTCCCGTGACTATAATTCTCATATAATTTCTCTCGAGTAAAGTAATGAAGTAATTTGAGAGAGAGAGAGAGAGAGAGAGAGAGCAAGGAAGAATGAGAAGGAGATCGGTAAGGAGAGAAAATGAGAATGAGAGATGAGGGAGGGGGAGAGGGAGAGGGAGAGGGAGAGGGAGAGGGAGAGGGAGAGAAAGTGTGCGTAAGTGATGGAATGGAGAGAGAGAGATAGAGAGATAGATAACAACTGTCCCCGAGTAGACACAAAGGGAGGGAGGAAAAGAAGGACATAGAGATAGAGAGATAGAGAGAGATAGACAAAGTGAAGGTAGTGGTGGTGTGACAATGGTGGTGGTGGTGGTGGTGGAGATGGTCGTGAAGGTGATAACGGTTCTATTAGTGGTGGTGTTAGTAATAGAAGTGAAAGTGGAGGTGGATATATCTAGGGGTGGAATAAGAAAACTATGTGGTACAAGATTAGAGGGGTTGCTTAGAAAAGCTCACTCAAAAAGCTTGCTTGTTGCCCTTCCCCCCTTTCATGTAGCACATTAATAATGTGTGTGTGTGTGTGTGTGTGTGTGTGTGTGTGTGTGGCTTATGTTCTAAAAAGAGAAAACAACATTTGACATGGTGTCTTGAGGAAGCAAATGTTTGATATCCTTGCATTGCAAGAAGTCAAGCTAGGAGAAGAAGAAACAATGAACTTCTATGCCCTTGGTTATAAAAGGATGCTCTAGAGGGAGGGGAGGAATGATGATGCTCATAAAGGTTTACTTTCTCCCTATTCTCTATCAAGCAAATCAAGAGGGATCCATATTGACTCTGAAGTTGTGACTAGAGGAAAGAAGATAAGCTAATCTTGGTGCGTGCCTCTAATGTATCAACTAAAAGAGGGAAGCAATGGTCTTGGCTTGTGGGAAAATGGAGGATCAATTGACCCTATTACAAAATTACTACAGCATGACTATTGCTAATGGCAATAGATTTGGGTAGGGTGGCATGCTAGCAATAGAGAGAAACAGCTAAGAGAGACTACAAGCTTTATGTGGCCTAGCTTTTATCACAAAAAACTTTACAAAAGGGATGTGTTCAATTTGAAAGGCAAAGGCCCTTCTAGCAAACCAACTATTTAGTAGTACACACAAGGTCACATTACTGGGGCAATGGTCAACAATAATGATATCTAGTAGGACAAAAAATTTGTAGCTAGAAGCAAGCCATCACGCACCACCATTAGCATACACACAATCCAAGCATTGTGCTCTCTAATTCCACCATTTTGATGATTACACTAGGTGTACATTAGCCACCTTTTGTAAAGGCCAAAATGCATGGATTGCACCTTAAAGCTGAGGACTTTATGAGTACATGGATTGAATGTAACAAGATAGTGGTTACATTGGCCAAAATACATGGATTGGATATGATAAGAAATGGTTATAGAGGCTGAAAGTTATGATAGGGCCCTATAAGTGTGTGGATTAAATAGAGGCCAAAAATATGGCAAAGTTGATGCACGTAAAAGAAAAAATTCTATGGATCATGCTACTTGAGTTAGATTCTCTTCTTTCTACTCTTAATGTTTCTTCTAAGAACTTGTGAAAGCTCTTGTACAAAGTTAAATTATACCTTAAAAACTTGTGCAAGCTCTTGCATGAAGTTGAATCACACCTTAAAGCATAGGAATTCTATAACATTTAGAGTGCAAAACTATAACTAAAGGCTAGGTGGGAGGTTGATGGCAACGCACCATCGACTTCTACTTTGATGCCTTAAAGAAGAAAGGGAGAAGGGAACAAATTAGTTGTATTGAGAATTCAAATGACTTGCAATGAAGAAATAATGAAAGTTTTTCATGTGCACTAATTATTGGCAAAGGTTTTATGAAACCCCAATATTATGAGAGTAAGGTCCATGATCTTTTTGAGGATACTACTGAACTCTCCAAGGTAGAGGCTACCTGATTGGAGGCTTCCTTCTCCAAAGACAAAGTTACATGTGCACTCAAGAAGATGAAGGATAGGAAATCTCTCAAGATTGGCAAAATGCTAGCAAAGTACTATAAAACTATTTGGGAAATTTCTGGAAGGGATCTCACTAACTTTCTAACTTAGGGAGATCCCTCCAAATGTTAGTCAAGGCCTTATCAAGTTGATATGCAAGTTTGTAGCTTAAAATGGCGCAATGGAGGCCATTGATGATGCTTAATTTGTCCTACAAGATGATGGCTAAGGTCATAGCCCATGAGGATTACACATGTGCTTTCTTCAATTATCCATAAGTGTCATCTTCTAGTGGAAGATTCAAGATTGAATATTGAATCTTGTCACGACCATAGATTGGGCTTTAACCAATGATTAGAGAGTCATACTAGTTAATATGGACCTTAATAAGACTTATAAGATTTTGTTAGTTGGGATTTCATCTTGTTATATCTAGAAGTGCTAGTTGTAAGATGACTATGGCTATCTCACAAAACCCTTCACATGGCAAAGGTCCATTCCTCCTAAGTGTCCATTGGTATTGTTGCTTTTTACCATGATAATTGACTCATTGAAGAATATTGACTAACCCATTGTTGAAGAAGATGGTTAGGTTGGTGCAAAGGGGAACTGTAAAGCCCCTAATGATCCCTAGGTGGGACTACCTTGATTCACAACGAGGTCACAATTCTTTTCTATGATACATTTAGCATTTTGAAGGCCAAGAAGGACCAAGTGAATGTGCTCTTGGATGCTTTTCAATCCTTTTTTTGATATGTCTAGATTTCTCATCATCCACGATATAATTGAGATCCTATACTTGGGACATGAGGACCATCTAGAGTGGATTGTTGATTATGGATTCATATTAAAGGGTGAGGTTTTCATGTATCTAGGTTGTCCTTTGGGGCTAGTATTAGCCCATGTATAAAGGTTCCAATAATTCACATCCAAACTCAATGCTAAAGTTCAGAGGGAGAGAGCAACACATTCATAGGAAGACTAGTAACCAAGGGGAAGGTGGAATGGTCTCTGTTGGTCTAACATTTACTTTAGCAAATGTATTTAATGTCATTTGATCATTCATTCAAAGGAGGCATGGAAATTGCTATTTGCTAGAAAATGGTCAATTAGGCACAATGGTGTGGTAGATTTGACAAAGAGGGGACTCAAGCCTCTTGCGAACTTGGTGTGGCTATGTGCATATGAATTTGTGGATAACCACATGCCTATCCTTAATAGTCCTCACCAATCCAAGTTTCTCTTTAACAAACTAATAAAGAAGTGGGTTGACATGTTGGGTAGCTGACTCCCTTCAATGGTGGCTGACTTTGAATTAGATTGTACAAAGGTGGGATTTAAGTGACAACGAAGCAAAATGGATGGGGGAGGTCCTCTCACATAGGAGGGAGGATTGGCCCACCTCCTATATAGTGTAGGCGATGAACTCACTCAAGTGCTATAATATGGAGAAGGTAAAACTACTCACGGAGGTCACAAAGAGAGGGCATTTTTGTCATAAGGATGGAAGGCATATCTACAAAACTTATGAGTATTGGAGAACAAAATGCTCCAAAAAAAGCTAGGAACTTGGCGAGAGATTCAGCCAAGTATGACATCAAGAAGATTGAACCTTATCCTTTGGAAGACTATCATTAACAAGTTCTCCACACAAGGGAGAGACTAACAAAACCAAGGCAAATTTCTCCATTGTGTGTCTTATGCAATAGGAATGTGGAAATTGTGCAACACCTATTTTGAGACTACTTGGAAGTCAAGGGCCTTTTGTCAACCCTCATGAAGTGGGTTGAAGATGTCGATTTCCATGGGAAAATAGACATGAAGAGTGTACTTTTTACATACTAGTATGAAACTATAGCAAGCTTGTGGGATGTAGTAATCGTGATAACCATTAGATACATAGGTAAATATTGGAATGCTAAGTTGTTTGGAAAAACACCTGTGTTCTTCTTCTTCTTCTTCTTCTTCTTCTTCTTCTTCTTCTTCTCTCTCTCTCTCTCTCTCTCTCTCTCTCTCTCTCTCTCTCTCGTATTTTTTCTCCCTCACTCTTCTTTTTTCTCTCTCCTCTTTTTTACCTCTCTCTCTCCTCTTTTTTTCTTCCCTCTCTCTCTGTGTTTTTCTTTTCTTTTCTCCTCCTCTCTCTCTCTCTCTCTCTCTCTCTCTCTCTCTCTCTCTCGCCTCCTCTCTCTTTCATATTTTTTATCCCTCTCTCTCTCTTTCCTTTTTTTCTCTGTCCTCTTTTTTCTTTGCCTTTCTCTCCTCTCTTTTCCCTTTCTCTCCCCCATCTTTTTTCTTTTTTCTTTTCTCTTCTACTTTTTTCTTCTCTTTGCTCTCTCTCTCTCTCACATATTTTTTTCTCCCTCTTTTTTCTCTCTCTTCTTTTTTCTTTTCTTCTTCTTTCTCTCTCCCCTCTCCCTGCTTTTTTAATTTTCTCTCTCCTATTTTTTCTTTGCCTTTCTCCCCCCTCTTTCCCCTTTCTCTTTCCCTCCTTTCTTTCTTTCTTTTCTCTCTCCTACTTTTTCATCCATTGTGATCTCTCTCTCTCTCTCTCTCTCTCTCTCTCTCTCTCTCTCTCTCTCTCTCTCTCTCTCTCTCTTTTCTCCCACTCTCTATTCCCTCTTTTCCCTCCCTCTCTCCCCCCTCTCTTCTCTCTCTCTCTCTCTCTCTCTCTCTCTCTCTCTCTCTCTCTCAAATTTTATTTTTCCTCTCAATAATTCTCTCTCTTTGTTCCTCTCTCTCTCTCTCTCTCTCTCTCTCTCTCTCTCTCTCTCTCTCTCTCTCTCTCTCTCTCTCTCTCTCTCTCTCTCTTAAATTTTATTTTTCCTCTCTCAATAATTCTCTCTCTTTGTTCCTCTCTCTCTCTCTCTCTCTCTCTCTCTCTCTCTCTCTCTCTCTCTCTCTCTCTCTCTCTCTTAAATTTTATTTTTCCTCTCTCAATAATTCTCTCTCTTTGTTCCTCTCTCTCTCTCTCTCTCTCTCTCTCTCTCTCTCTCTCTCTCAAAGTATGTGAATAATTTTTAATTAAATAAGTTTTTAATATTTAATAAAAATAAAATTTAAAAATATTTAATTGAAAGAGGAGTGAAGAAAAAAATTAAATTAAAATTTTTAATCTAACTAAAAGAGGAGAGAGAGAGAAACATTTGATTTAAAAAGGGATAGAAAGAGACATTTGTGAAAACCTTGATTTAATTAAAAGGGGGAGAGGGAGAGAGAGAGAGAGAGAGAGAGAGAGAGAGAGAGAGAGAGAGATTTGATTTAAAAAGGGATAGAAAGAGACATTTGTGAAAACCTTGATTTAATTAAAAGGGGGAGAGGGGGGAGAGAGAGAGCCTACACCCAAGAGAGATGGGGGGGTTTAATTAAAAAAGTGAGGGAAAAGAGAGAGGGAGAGATTACAAGTGAGAGAGGGAGAGGGTGTTAATTAAAAAGGGGAGGTTTGGGAAGGGGGTAGGTCTGGGAAGGCCTCCGGAGGTTTGAGGCTTTCTAAACCTACAATGAAAATTATATAGTGATGTAGATTTTCTCTCTCCTATTTTCCCCCTCTCTCTCTCCTCTTTTTTCTTTTCTTTTTCTTCCTCTCTCTCTCCCCTTTTCTTCTCTCCCCTCTCCCTACTTTTTTTTCCCTTCTTCTTCTTCTCTCTCATTTCTTTTGCCTCCTCTCTCTCATATTTTTTTCTCCCTCTCTCTCTTCCCCCTTTTTTATTTGTCTTTCTCTCCCCTCTTTTTTCTCTTTTACTTTTTTCTTCTCTTTGCTCTCTCTCTCTCTCTCTTGTACTTGCCCAACCAAATCTCTTTCTCTCTCCAATTTTTTTCATTATTTTATATTCTCACCTCCTCTCTCTCTTTCCTCTTTCTCTCAATCTTTTTTCTCCTCTCTCTATTCTCTTTTTCCCCTCTCCTTTTTCCCCCTTGCTCTCCTCTTTTTTCTTTTTTTTCTTATCTCTCTCTCTCCCCTTTCCTTCCCTTCTTCTTCTTCTTCTTCTTCTTCTCTCTCTCTCTCTCTCTCTCTCTCTCTCTCTCTCTCTCTCCCCTTTTCTTCTTCTCTCTCACTCTCCCTCCTTTTTTATTTTCTTCTTCTTCTTCTTCTCTCTCTCTCTCTCTCATCTTTTTTCTTTGCTTTTTTCTCCCCTCTTTATTCTTTTTTTATTTTCTCTCTCCTCATTTTTTCTTCTCTTTGCTCTCTCTCTCTCTCCACTTTTTTCTCTTCTTACCCCTCTTTCTCTCAATCTTTTTTCTCCCGCTCTCTCCTAATTATTTCTTCTCTTTGCTCTCTCTCTCTCTCTCCACTTTTTTCTCTTCTTACCCCCTCTCTTTCTCTTAACTGTTTCTCTTAATCTTTTTTCTCCTGCTCTCTATTCCCTCTTTTCCCTCCCTCTCTCCCCCTGTTTTCTTCCCCCATCTCTCCTCACTTCTCTCTCTCTCTCTCTCTCTCTCTCTCTCTCTCTCTCTCTCTCTCTCTCTCTCTCTCTCTCTCTCTCTCTCTCTCTCTCTCTCTCTCCTTCTTTTTCTCTCTCCCTTCCCCTCTCTCTCTCAAAGTATGTGAAAGTTTTTAATTAATTTTTTAAACTATTTAATAAAAATAAAATATTTAATTAAAAAGGAAAATTTTAAATTAAAAATTTTACTCTAATTGCGAGAGAGAAACTTTTGATTTAAAAAGGAAAAGAAAGAGATGTTTATGAAAAGTTTGATTTAATTAAAAGAGAGAGAGAGAGAGAGAGGCGGATTTTAATTAAAAAGGGGAGGGAGAAGAGAGAGGGAGAGATTATGCTTGAGAGAGGGGGGGAGGTTTAATAAAAAAGAGGAGGTTTGGAAAGGGGGTAGGTTCAAGAAGCCCTTTGGAGATTATGAGCTTACTAAATCTACAACGAAAATAATATAGTAGTATAGATGTATGTATGCCTTTTGATTAACATATGTATCTAGATTTTTTTAAAGTAAAAATTAGAAAAAAAAACCTCAAGATGAAATGCTAGCAGGAACATAGTATGTTCTTGCTTACAAGCAAGTGAAAACATCAAGACCAAATGCTATGTTCTTGCTTGTAAAAGCCAAACTATTTGTCATTTTATGAGAATTCCATGGTCTCTTTGAACTTAAATCTCCTCACTTGAACCTAAGATGTTGCCCATTTGAGTTATTGTTTCCATTTATGATAGAACAATCTCTATCTCCTTGCTTACAAGTGAGCCAAAATAATCCTCTTTTTTAGGAAATTCCTTGCTCATTGCTCATCTCACCTCTAAGTCCCATTAATAAATCTTAGTAATGGCTATGACAAATTTGTTGAAAATCTCAACACCATTACATTACGAATTCATGAGTTCTACTTTTGTCTTTGAGGTTATGGGGCACATCAATGACCTCAATGATAGTAATCTTACTATAAAAAAACATGTATCAACTCTCTTCGCAATTAATGGCAATGCTAACTATGAATCCTACACCTATCATGTGATAATATATTAAATAATAATGCTTTGTGTGGACGAAACACTAGGCTGCTTCGCGACAGCTTCATTACCATGAAGTGGCAAGTGAAATTGTCGCGTGCGATTCACTCAATAATTCCATTTTTCTTCTTTATCTCTCCTCTTTGTTTCTAATATTTTTCTCCTCTCTCTTTCTCTCTCCCTCCCCCAGTTCCCTATGTCTAAGTTCTCTCTCTCTCTCTCTCTCTCTCTCTCTCTCTCTCTCTCTCTCTCTCTCTCTCTCTCTCTCTCTCTCTCTCTCTCTCCCTCTGCTTTCTATTTTAGTTAATTTTCTCTCCTCTCCTGGTTCTCTCTCTACTCTCTCTCTCTCTCTCTCTCTCTCTCTCTCTCTCTCTCTCTCTCTCTCTCTCTCTCTCTCTCTCTCTCTCCCTCTATCCTCTCTTCTCCTTCTCTCTCTCTCTCTCTTCTCTTTTTTCCTTTCTTCTTCTTCTTCTTCTCTCTTTCTTCATTCTCTCTTTACTTTCTTTTCTTTTCTCTCTCTCGCTCTCTTTTAAATTTTATATTTTCTCTCTTTATTATTCTCTCTATGTTTATATTTTCTTCTTCTTCTTCTCTCCCTCTCTCTCTCCCCTCTATTTTTCCTCTCTCTCTTTAAAATATTATATTTTCTCTCTCTATAATTCTCTCTCCATATTTTCCTCTCTCTCTCTCTCTTCTTCTTCTTTCTCTTCCTTTTTTCCCCTCAGTCTCTCTTAAAGTATGTAAATTTTATCTTTTCTCTATCTATAATTCTCTCTCTTTATGTTCATATTCTCTCTCGTCTTCCTCTCTCTCTCTCCCCTTTTCTTCTCCTCCCCTTTCTCCTCTTTTTTCTTTTTTTATTCTCTCTCTCTTTTAAACTTATATTCTCTCTCTCTCTCTCTTCCCTCTCTCTCTCCTTCTCTCGCCCTTCTCCCCTCTCTCAAAAAATGTTTATTTTATAAAAAAAATCTATTTCCTCTTTTTCCCATCTCTCTATTTCTCATTCTTCTTCTTCTTCTTCTTCTTCTTCTTCTTCTTCTCTCTCTCTCTCTCTCTCTCTCTCTCTCTCTCTCTCTCTCTCTCTCTCTCTCTCTCTCTCCCCTTTTCTTCTCTTCGCCTCTCTCCCTGCTTTTCTTCTCTCCCCTCTCTCTCCTTTCTTTTCCTTCTCTCTTTTTCTACTCTTTTTTCCTTTTTTTCCCTTCTCTCTCTCTCTTTAAACTTTATTCTTTTCTCTCTCTTTTTTAATTATCTTTTCTCTCTCTATAATTCCCTCTCTCTGTATTCAAATTCTTCTTCTAGTTCTTCTTTTCTCTCTCTCTATCTCTCTCTCTCTCTCTCTCTCTCATTTTCTTCTCTCTCCCTTTTCTTCTCCCCTCTCTCCTCTCTTATCCTTCACTCTCTCTCTCCTTAGTTTTTCATTTTTCTCTCTCTCTGTATAATTCTCTTTATGTTCCCCCTCTCTCTCCCTCTCTCTCTCCTCTTCTTTCCTCTCTGCTCTCTTTGTATCTTTCTCTTGGTTTTTTGTTCTCTCTCTCTCTCTCTCTCTCTCTCTCTCTCTCTCTCTCTCTCTCTCTCTCTCTCTCTCTCTCTCTCTCTCTCTCTCTCTCTCATATTTATTTTCCTCTCTCTTCCAAGTTTTCCTCTCATTCTCTTTTCTCTCTATATATTTTTCTTTCCTCTCTTCCCCTCTCTCTCCCCTATTTTCTCTCTCTAAAATTATATATATATATATATATAAGTTAAAAAGTATGTCAAAAAATGTTTTATTTAAAAAAGACTATTCTTTTTCCTCTTTTTCCCCGTCTCTCTCCCTCCTTTCCTTTTTCTTCTTCTTCTTCTCTCTCTCTCTCTCTCTCTCTCTCTCTCTCTCTCTCTCTCTCTCTCTCTCTCCTCATTTTTCTTTCCTCTATTTCTCTTTCAAGTTTTTTTCTCTCGCTCTCTTTTGTGTCTCTATAATTTTTCATTTCTCTCTATTTTTCATTTTCCTCTCTTCCCCTATCTCTCCCCCTATTTCCTCTCTCTCAAATTATATATTTCCTCTCTATCTCTCTCTCTAAGTATGTCAAAAAAGATTTAATCTAAAAAAGACTATTCTCTTTCCTCTTCCCCTCCCTCTCTCTTTTCCTCTTTCTTCTTCTTCTTCTTCTTCTTCTTCTTCTTCTTCTTCTTCTTTCTCTCTCTCTCTCTCTCCATGCATGGAAGGTGGTAAAGGGGTCTTTGATCTCCAATGTGTGGGGGGCGAAAACGCATTGATACTCCCTCTCTCTCCAATTCCCTATCGTTGACTCAGTAACCTACACGTGCAAATAGTTTCAGCTTTACACGGGGTGCAACATGCGGGGGAGCATGTGGGGGACGTAGCATGTGGAAGTGCCTGTCCTCTTCATCAACCTATCTGTGCGGGGGTTCTAGTTACATCCCTACAAGGGGAGAGAGAGAGAGAAAGAGAGAGAGAGAGAGGTGTGTAGCAAAGCGTGTAGGGGACCGTCAGCGAATTGTGACCTATGCGCAGAGAGAGAGAGAGAGAGAGAGAGAGAGAGAGAGAGAGAGAGAGAGAGAATTGTCTTCTTCATTAGTCGTCTTCTTCATCGGCCGGTCTATGCAGGTTGTGCCGGCACCCCTACAGGGGGGGAGAGAGAGAGAGAGAGAGGCATGTGATGGAGCATGTGGGGGATCGTTGGCGGCATGCGACCTATGCATGGAGAGAGAGAGAGAGAGAGAGAGAGAGAGAGAGAGAGAGAGAGAGAGAGAGAGAGAGAGAGAGAGAGAGAGAGAGAGAGAGAGAGAGAGAGAGAGGCATTTGAGGAGCATGTGGCGCAACATGTGTGGGGGGCATAGCATTTCATCAGCCTCCATCATCAACCTAGGACTTGCATGGGTTGTGGCTCTCTGTATATATATATATAGAGAGAGAGAGAGAGAGAGAGAGAGAGAGAGAGAGAGAGAGAGGTGAAAAGAAGAAAGAGAGAGGGGTGGGAAGAGGGAGAGAGAGGGGGGAAGAGAGGTGAAAGGAGAGAGAGAAAAATAGAGGGGTAAGAGAGAGAGAAGAAGAGAGAGAGGGAGAGAGAGGTGAGGAGAGAGAGAGAGGTGAGAAGAGAGAGAAGGAGAAGAAAGAGAGAGAGAGAGAGAGATTGATTATTTGTTAATCTCGTGATTTTTCAACCTCATGCATAGTCAAGAGAGAGGTGAGGAGAGGGAGAGGGAGAAAAAGAAAGAGAGAGATGAGAAGGGAGAAAGAGGGACAAAGGGAGGGAGGGAGAGGTGAGAGAAGAGGGAGAGAAAGAGAGAGGTGAGAGGGAGAAGATATGACCACAAACATTGTATACAAGGATGTACTTCGAAAGATGTAGTGATGTGAATTGCTTTCTTTGCAGAGGTGTAGTTATTGATGACCATGTAGAGACACTGTTTTGGTATATATGTGAATTACTCTTCATGCCATTATTTGGTTAGCATCTACTCTTTTGAAAGTGGATTATTTTTCATATTTCACTATTAATTTGACTTTTACATATACCTACCCTAGAGGGGCCCTATTACCTAGCTTCTGACTATTAAAAAGAGCTACAGTGCATGTCGCATGCAGTAATGAGTAATGATATCATAAGAAGGATGCTTGCAAGAGTTATTGAGCATTTACATGATGATGTTAATATTGACATTAAGCTCCTAGTTTTTATTAAAGTTGTACATTCTGGATACACACAATGTTTTGGAGAGCATATGTATACAAGAAGAGGTTTCAATGCTCTCATACTAATAAGATACTAATGTATTAGTTTAAGTATGAGTTCATGGATTTGGGTTCTTGTGGCACTGCATCAATGTTTGTCAGTACCTATTAAATGGTTCACAAATGTTCAACTAGGTGCTATTATTGTTGGAATGAAAATGGTCTCTGTTAGTTGTTCCACGTACTTATATTGTGATTTTGTTCCAATGTAGGTGCTAAAGAGAGAGGTACAACTATCGTATCCCCCATGCGATTACCAATAGAAACTATGAGATCATTCCCTGCTTCGCCTTCACATGTTTTGCTCGACAATGAAGATTTTGTTAATGATTCCTTGAAGAAGAGAAAGCTTTGTTTCTATTAGGCATCTTGGAGACATTGTCTTTTTTTGTTGGCATCAACCATTTACATGCGGTACTTGGAAACAGTCATGTGTATGTGTGGATAAAAAACAAAGCATCTTATACTTGGCCTTCATGGCTTGCTAATGGAAAGTAGGATGTCTTATACCTTCCCTTCATGGCATGATCGGTGGAAAGATGCCAAAGATATTGGCGTCTAGCTCTACTTTACCAGTGAATGTCTTGTTTGGAGATAAAAACGATTCCTCAAAAATGGACAGAGCTTTGTTTTGACTATGTCTCTTAGATAAAGTCTTTTTGTGGTGTTTGGTATTTGTTTCAATTATGATCCATTTTAGTATAACATTGTTGTTTCTAAATATTGTGCAAAGCAAGCATGTGATTCCTTACATTTGTGTAAAGAGGAAAGTTCGAAAGTATGGTGCATAGAAGAGATTGTTTCTATGTCTGGCATTTTGTATTACAAATTTTATAAATTACTTTTAGTTTTAAGTTTGATGTATGTGTGTGTGTGTGTGTGTGTGTGTGTGTGTGTGTGTGTGTGTGTGTGTGTGTGTGTGTGTGTGTGTGTGTGTGTGTGTGTGAGGAAGGGAGGGATAGAGAGGAAACCATTCTAAATATTACATGATGAAGCAAGCATATGTCTTCTTACGGTCGTGCATAGATGAGATTGTATATATATCTAGCATTCTTTATTTTATAATGAGAGAGAAAAAAGAGAAGATGAGAGAAAATAAAACAAAACAAAAGGTGGAGAAGGAGAGAGGGAGAAAGAGGATTTATAGAGATAATTGGGGGGGGGGGGGGGGGGGGGAAGGGGGGGGGGGGGGGGGGGGGGGGGGAGGGGGGGCAAGAGAGAGAGAAAAAGATAGTGAGGAAAATAAAACATACAAAAGAGAAGAAATGGATTATTGAGCGAAGTTGTTGTGCAGTAACTTCGCTTGCCATGAAGCGGCCTAGCAAAGTGTGTGTGAAACGATAGTCTCTAGTATGATGGGAAAATTAGATAAGGAATACGAACTCATGATAAAAATTGATTATAAGTGCAGCTATGTAACATTTTGTAAGTACAATTTTTTGTTATTTTTTCGAGTTAAAGAAGGAAAAATAAGCATACACCCAAAATTGAAGTAAAGCTTAAACGTTTGAATGCTTTTAGGCTTTTCAAGTTTGTAAACTACGAAAGCTTTAAAAAGCTTAAAGGAAATCTTTCGACTCTAGGAAGCTTTAAGCCTATATAAAGGGGGGAGAGTTAAGTGGTATGGGCCATTCTCTTCATTATGAAATTAGTCTCTTAGGGTGGTTACACATCAAGAGGCGGCCGCCCAAGTTATCAAGAACCGGCCAATAAGAAGGCCGAAAATTCGAAAATGGGTGCCCCTCTCTTACACACTGGGGGCACCCGACATCTCCCCTGAAAGGGGGTCTTCAATGCTCCCCCCGCCCCTTTCAGTGTTACGTAGGGCGGGGGAGCTCCCCCATCTGGTGTCGTCCGCAGGGGCTCCATGCATCCTGATTGGTAGGCGACGAGCACTCTCTGTCATTTCTGCTCCAGGTGAGTGGGCTCCAGGCAAGATGCTTCCCTCTATTGCCCGTTGCTATAGAGGGAGCCGTTGCTACACAGAGGATGCTTCCCTCTTCTGTTGCCCATTTCTCCACATCCTGCAAAGCATCTCTGGCCGCCAGGTAGGCGAGGGCTCTCTCTCTCTCTTTTCTGCTCCAAGTGAGTGGGCTCCAGGCAGGATGCTTCCCTATGTGCCCGTTGCTACACAGGGAGCCGTTCCTACACAGGATGCTTCCTTGTGTTGCCCGTTTCTCCACATGTATAAATGTCATGCCAGGGGTTGCCATGCATGTGTGTTCATCTCTCTGTGTTCTTCTGGATTCATCATCCCTCTCTTCGCACAAATCTATACACATCGAAGATGGGAAGGCATCTTTGATGATCATGCATCCATCCATGTCTCTCTCTGTTCCAGAAACCAATTGTATGTTTAATCATGGCCAATTGGTTGCAGGTGATTTGCAAGCTTCACAAGTGATTCACATGCTTCAACGGAGGTCTTTATCAAAGCTGTGAATCGTAGGCGGAGGTCTTTATCAGAGTTGTGAATCGTAGGCTTCACAGGTGGTCTTATCACAAGTATGCTCTCTCTCTCTCTCTCTCTCTCTCTCTCTCTCTCGTGTAGGAAATAAAATATACACAACATAAATTTGGATCTTGTAGTTGACTGAAAATTACCCCATGTTGCCACATGGTAGGCAGTCACTCAATCAGTGCAAATTGTGACGAATTGTATGGAGGACATTTGGCAATAGATCAGCAACGACTATGGCCTATTGTTCAATAATGGTGCTTGTGATGCATTTTTGAATATCAGTAAGAAACTTTCCAAAGTAGAACACTTGCTAATTGCTTGTTTTATTAGTAGAATTTTTGAATTCCTTCTAGTAAGAAATAATGGGCTGGAACATAATGACTGATGTGAGTTGAGACTGAGTGGTCAACTGGAGGTTGTGTTGAAGCAAGAGGTGGCACACTGAAAATGAGAGCTCCATCATGGGGCTTGATTGATTGGGGACAAAAGAGTGTTTAATGGGTTGCGCTTTACAGGTCCAACAAACAAGTCTGTTACATGGCAACTTTTACAAAAAGTTTGGCTCCTAGACTTACCAGCGGCGGGCAATTGACTTCCAAAGAACTTCAGTAGGCCTCTAAGTTAGATCACTGGCATATTGTTTCCATAGCGCAATATCAGCTTTCTCAGCAGCTCCCTGTGTAGTACTAGTTGGCAGGGGTTGTTAGGTAAATTTTGCATAGAGGCCCTGGAGAAGATCAAGTACCATCATTGAATATTTTGTTGGCTCACTTTGCTTTCCAAGTCTGAAATCTCAAGGGCTGACCGGAATTTGGCAATTGCAGAGGTGAATCTTCTATCCTCTGCTGTGAAAGGCATGTTGTGCTTCTTAACTGCTACATCAATGTTGATTAAATTGAGGGCTAACTGTGCATGATGGAAAGCAATCTCTTGCAAAAAACTTTTACATGTAGAGTTTGACCAATCTTTCAGCACCAACGTCTTTGGAACACCACAAAATCTTACAACTGATGTTCTACGAATTAATTTATTTAAATGTATTTGTAGAAATGTATTATTATAAATTTTGAGTATGCTAAACTCTTGCTAGGTGGTTTGGTTTCAATTTGACTTAGGTTTTATTGGAGGGTTTTTTGTCTGCTTAACAATGTTTCATCATTGCAGTGAAACCTTTCTTAGTTCTGCTATATATGTTTGGCATCTATTACAAGTTGACAATGGCTAAAACTTCTTGTCTATACATACATCCCATCATTTTGTTTGAATCAATGTATCTGTATAACATTTCCTTATCTTTATTATTCTTTAACCATATTGTTTTCTAATTGTAAGATAAACTGCAATGTAATTGGAGTTATCCTATAGTTGTCACCTTATTATCAATTATTGTTATGTAAATAATAATAATGGATCAATTATGTAAAGAACAATAAAACTGTTTGTCCATTCACGTATTATAAATGATGGATCAATTTTCATGCGTAAGGTGGAGCTCGATGGATTCTCAAGAGAGCACTCCCATGGAGGAGTTTCATCAGTTCGTGTCTCAAATGAGCCAAGATGCAATATGCAATAATGACTTCATGTACTTTTCGAGCCAGAGTGTGGGTGTTCCAAACCACATTCCAAGCCATAGTGCCGTTGGCAATATCCCTGTAAATATGTTTCCAAACCGCCCTCCTTTGATCAATCCCCGTCCTCCTCAATTCATACTGTTCCAACGACCAAGACAATTAGGTATAGAGAGACCCACAATAGTACACAATAATGTAATTCTTCGTCCAGTTGCACATAGTCCTCAACATGGCCCTTCAGCACTGCGACAACAAGAACCACAAGCAATAAGTTCTTGTGATGCCAACCAGGACACATGTGAAGAGGTTGACTTGGTTCAGGCTCAAGAACCAATGGTGCTATCTTCCGAGAATGCTAACAAACAACGTCCATGACGAACATCATCGGAGTCTGATGCTCCTAAACCTCCTAAACCAAAGAGGCCGCGGAATGGAAAGAATCAGAATGACGGTCCTGAGACACAAGATCATTCAATAGCCACAGAAAAACCGTTAGAGCAATGGAAGGATGCATGGACAGTACAACTCATTCACATCCGAGGATCCATGAGTGTGGAGTTCTCAAAGCCACCGAAGCAAGGAGTGGATATATGGTCCAAGGTGGCCACCCAGCTAGCATCTCTATTTCCAGAGTTCGACAAAGATGGTGAGGTATGCAGAAAACGTTGGGGACGTGTTTATGAGTCATATAGAAAGGATAAGGCCCACAATGCCATATCAGGCAATGATCGCAGGATCATTTGTCAGTGGTATGATCTTGTGGATGAATATATGTGGAATTGTGCCAATGTTGTTAGCGATGCACATGCCTTGTCTATTGGTGGTTTGTCTTCATCAGAAGACAACAATACATCAGTCTCCAATGATCAGGGTGACCACACCCAAGAAGACATTGGCTCCAATGAGCCTTCGAAGATCATGCATGATCAAACGACCAACCAAGGAGCACGCAATAAGAAGGGTAGAAACATTTGAAGAGTGCAAGCTCGTTATCATGGTTACACTTTCCTCCTCGGTATCTGGTCTGTTAGATGTAATCAAAAGTCTTAAAAAGGAATGATGATTTCAACTGTAGATGAATTTGGAACTTTTAAAAAAACAAGTTTTTTATTCTACCTTTACATCTCTCTTCAATTGTCTCATAAATTTTCATCAAATCTTTTGACAGGTGAATGGACGACGAAAGTCTTTTGATAATGTGTGTCATCGATGTTGTAGTCGTTAGCAATGTTTCAACTGTTGTTAAGTGATTTGGATGACGGGGACGATGATAGAATGCAATTGCATACTTTGATGGAGTGCATGGCTCGAGGTTACGTTGCACGTCGAGCCAGGATAGGTCAGCGAAGGCACGATCGATGGTCATGTTGGGCCTATCCAAGACCACAAACTTTTATGGAGCAGGGGCTTCTAGAGAGTT
The DNA here is from genome assembly GCF_053477565.2 of Lygodium microphyllum. Taxonomy (NCBI): domain Eukaryota; kingdom Viridiplantae; phylum Streptophyta; class Polypodiopsida; order Schizaeales; family Lygodiaceae; genus Lygodium; species Lygodium microphyllum. Next base: position 111,699,363 of record NC_141135.1, read on the forward strand.
ATACAAATGGAATGTTTAAAACCAGGTTACGAGTTAGCAGGAGTACATTTGAATATCTCATCGCGAAGTTAGCACCACAAATGCGACGCAAGAATACAAACTATAAAAGGGCGGTACCTGTGGAGAAGCGGGTCTATGTGGCTCTGCATCACTTGGCGAGCGGCTCAAGTTTGGGACTAATAGCTGATTTGTACGGAGTCTCAACTTCGTTTACACAGTTGGTTGTTTTGGACTTTTGCGATGCACTGGGTGCTTCTGGATTGCATGGTATGTATGTAAAGTGGCCAATGCCACAGCAAATGCAAAAATATGCTGGTGCATTTCAAGCCCTTCGAGGCATATCGTATGTTATTGGTGTAGTAGATGGTAGTCATATACCCATCATTGCCCCAAGGGAGAACCACGAAGATTATTTTAATAGGAAGGGCTTCCACTCTATTATTCTACAGATAAGCATGGCAGCCAATTATGTTGTTTGGGACTATGATGTTGGCTGGGCAGGTCCTATGCACGATTGGAATGTTTTTCAACATTCAGACCTAGGAAAACAATGCACAAACAAAGCTCTGGCACAATACTATCTACTAGGCGATTGTGCTTATCCTGCATGCTTTTGGATGCTTCCTCCTTTCAAGGGTAGTAAGGATGGGCTATCTCCAAAACGTTATTATTGGAATTACATACAATCAAGTACTCGTATGCCAGTTGAAAGGGCATTTGGCATCCTTAAAGCGTGATTTCGTATATTGTTAAAGAGATGTGGCATGCTTTTACAAAATGTCCCAAAGATGGTGGCAGCATGCATTGTTCTACATAATATATGCATTGTGCATGGAGATGGTTTTGATGATGCATGGATACATAAAGCAATAGTAGAGCTTGATAGAGAAAGTAATGCGGCTCATCAAGACATAGACTAGCAAAATAGTTTGAGGAATGGATTAGCAGAGGTTGCTATGCTAACTAACACAGGTACCACACAAGCAATATAAAGAGCTCAAGCAGCAGAGCCAACACAAGAGGCAATCTATCTTGGGGGGGCATCTCGAAGAGACAACATTGCTCGAGCCATGTATCGGGAGAGGGAGAGCGCAAATGTGAGAACAATCTTTGGTGATTCTAACTCTACGGAGGAGATGGACGATGAAGACAACGGTGAGTAAACTTCTATAGCATCCGCCGTGTAGGTGGAAAGGCCTAGTCTGCTATTATCAGGCCTTCCAGTGCAGCAACCTCCATGAATGCAAGGACAGCCTATAAATGCAGGCCTTGCTCAACCTCAAGCATGGTAGCCTTGCCTCAAACTCAAGCCCCTCCTCTAACACAATCAGCCCATATTGTTAAGCACAATCACATCCAAGTAAGTAATTTTCAGTCATCCTTGCATGATTTTTCTAAGTTTTCAGTCATCCTTGCATCTGCAGCGCAGGTGGAAAGGTGGAAAGAGGGGTGGTGTGCTAAAAAATTTTCCCTCTTTCCACCTTTCCGCAACAACATGGTGAAGGGGAAAAATAGATGTACACCATGTTGTTGAGGCATACACAATAGATGTACCTGGCAGCTTTTCAAAGAAGGAATAGCCATATAATCCGAGAAGGAATAGCCATGTTATGGTATGGTACATTAAAACTTTATGGTATGTCAGACTCAAATCTTTATGACATGTGTTAGACTCAAAACCTTTATGACATGCAGTGGATGGTGGATAAGAAGACTAAAAGACCAAATAAAACAAGCCAAACTTGGAGACCACAGAAAAGGGATGGTGGCCACATGAGAAAGAAGCAAAGGCATACTCTAAGCTAACTTGTGAGAGATGCTAGAGTATGTTAGGGGTGGCACACAGTTTTCTGGTTCATGGTTTGTAATTTGTGATATATCTGCTATAAGGACAGTCGATGCACATCTATTGTTGATAATCGCCAGGTAATGTAAATTTAGTGTTGTGTTGTCCCCAACTAGTACGCTTGATCTCATTTTTCTGGTACTCAAAGATAAATGATTTATTGTGTTTTGGTATCTGTCAACTATTGTGGCCTCACATCTAGTGTGTGCCTGGAAATCACAGAAATTGCAGCAACAGCAACTCTCTTTGCAACAACAGCAACTTTGTTTGCAACAAAATACTCCATCGCTACTTCAACATTAAGCAGTCCTTCAACAACAGCCACTGTCAGGTCTTCAATAGCAGGTGATTTTACCACAACAACAACATCAGCTTCGTTGGCAGCTTTGATGCCTCAAACTCAGGCCCCTCCTCTAACACAATCAGCCCATATTGTTAAGCGCAATCACATCCAAGTAAGTAATTTTTAGTCATCCTTGCATGATTTTTCTAAGTTTTCAATCGTCCTTGCATCTGCAGCGCAGGTGGAAAGGTGGAAAGAGGAGTGGTATGCTAAAATTTTTTCCCTCTTTCCACCTTTCCGCAGAGAGCTCGGTAGAGCCATGCCTCGACAACATGGTGAAGGGGTTCAACTCCCCTGCTCTCTTGGAAGTGAATGAGCTTCCAAAAACATGCATAGTAGTCACCATAGAAACAAATATATTGACGCAGAAAGCAATGAGGCAATAAGGTCATATTCTTGGAGTTCTTTGGTAGGAAAAACTGCATATTCATGCTTTTAGTTTTATTGGTGACTTTTTTTAAAGGTTTATTGGTCGGTTTAAAGTGTTTAATCAAGTATTCTAAAAATAATTATTATGAGAATGATGATCAACATCCGTAGTGTCCCTTCATTCACATGCGATTTCGGAAGTGTCTGGTGCGTAGGTGGTGGTCGGTGTGTAAACGATTGTGGACGGAAGATGGGCGGACACTTATTGATAATGAAAAGTGTCCACTGCCCAGTGTGTAAGTAGGTGGCGGACAAGTGACCGCCCAAGTCAACTTTTTCTGTGCCCACAAACTGGGCACAGATTGGGCAGGCAATGGCGGTGTGTAACCACCCTTATTTGAGGAGAGAGAAAGGTCATACACAAGTGTGTGGAGACACGTACGTCAGTTCCTCAATCATTGCGTTTGCAAGACAAAATGTTAGATTCAAATCATTGTCATTTGTTATTTTTAGGATTAGTTTAAATAATTTTTTCCTTCCTCTTTTTAGTTTATTAAGGTTAGATTCAAATCTTCATCATTAGTTCTTTTTAGAATTAGTTTAAACAATTTTATCTTTCATCTTTTTAGTTTATTATAATTAGTCAACATCATTAGTTAGTCTTCGTTCGTCCTTAGAATAGTTAGTTTTGTCAATATTATTTTACTATAATTAGTCAACATGATTAGTTTATTATAATTAGTCAACATGATTATTTATTTAGTTTTCGTCCTTCCTTAGAATAGTTAGTTTTGTCATATTTCAAACGACTAGTTTTAACGTTAAAATCATTAGTTCTGATGATTAGATTATATTATTATACTTAGTAAATATATTAGTTACTACTAAATTAAGTAATATTACTAGCATTAGTTAATTAGCTAGACTTATTAATAGTATTACTATTAGTTGATTGTCAATGTTAGATAGTTAGACTTATTAGTAGTACTAGTAGTATTAGTAGTTGCACTTATGTTAGTTAGACTTGTTAGTACTATTAGTACTACTTAATTAGTTAGACTTAGTCAAAGTAAGTGCCAAGGCCATAAGGAATCACAATTTGTCATTGCAATTGGTAACAACCTGTCCATGTTGAGTCCTAGCAAAGCAAACTCTTAGCGCTATCATTAATAGCTTGCATCCCATGATAGACTCGTCATAGCTACAACTTATTATCACTACACCAAAGCCATCACTAGGTTCACAGCACCACCGCCAAGCGGAGTTGGACAGATTCAATACTTGCGCATGCAAAGTCAAAGCTATGGGTTGATGACTTGGCAAGCTAAGGTGCAATGTGAGGCTTACAAAATACGAGTTGAAGCAAAGTAAGGCGAAGCTAGCAAATCGCTTGGGTGCTAGCGAGGTGCTGATGAACTGCTAGTTCAACTTATGTAATATTAGTAATAGTTAATTAGATACACTTACGTAGTATTAGTAGTATTTGTACTAGTTAATAGTTAATTAGTAGTTGCAGTATTAGAGTTCGACTTATCTAGTATTAGTAAAAGATAATTAGATAGACTTATGTAGTATTTGTACTAGTTAATAGTTAATTAATAGTTGTAGTATTAGTAATTAGACTTATTAATAATATTAATAGTTGTAATATAATTAGTTAATTAGTTACACTTTTGTAATATCAGTAGTATTTGCAAGGCGAAGCTAGTGAATCGCTTGGATGCTAGCAAGGTGCTGAGGGACTGCTAGTTCGACTTATGTAGTATTAGTAATAGTTAATTAGATAGACTTCTATAGTATTAGTAGTATTTATACTAGTTAATAGTTAATTAGTAGTTTCAATATTACTAATTAAACTTATTAGTAATATTAGTAGTACTTAATTAATTAAACTTATTAGTAATTTTAATAGTTCTACTGTAATTAGTAAATTAGATAAACTTTTGTAATATCAATAGTATTTTTAATAGTTAGTATGTAATTAATAGTTGCAGTATTAGTAGATATGCTTATGTTAGTTAATAGTTAAATAGTAGTGAAACGAAAATGAAAGAAAACGATCTTTTGAACATATGGCGAAAACGAAAGCGTAAAAAACTTTCGAATGTACTGAAAAAAATGAAAACATAAAATTTCAACAAATCAGATATTTTGAATGGACAAGGGAATGGCACATTCTCCCATAATTATTTAATTATGAAGAGATTTGTGTCAACTCTTTGACATGCTATATAGTATGTTTTCTCATTTCATTTAGTGTAAGTTTTTGAAGTATTGTTATTGTTAATGATCTATTGAACTTATGGTGAAAACATAACGAACTTTCAAACATACTTTTAAAAAACAAAAACGTAAAACTTTAATAAACTCGATATTTTGAATGGGTGGGGGAATGGCACCTTCTCCCATAATTATTTAAATACAAAGATGTGACAACTCTTCGACATGCTATATAGCATGTTTTCTCATTTCTTTTTTTTTTTAAGTTTTTAAAGTAATGTTATTGTTTATTGATTTTATTTATTTATTTTATTAGATTTACTATTAAAAAAATCATCATCTTTACACATCAAAAAAATAAACTATTCTTTTAAAAAAATTTACGAAGTATAGCATATTTTTCCATGAACAAGTGTACTGTAGTTTTATGATAAAAACATATTGTTTTCATTAGCATCAATGTATGCTATGAAGAAATAAAGTCACAAGGCATCCTTCGGGACTTCTAGAAAAAGGAAAATTATGGCTTCTAGAAAAACATCACTAAAATCGTTTGCTACAACTTAGTATAACATAGAAAAATTCGAATCATCTTGGGTGACAGAATGTGAAAGCATCATTGGAAGACTAACAATGTGTGCATCTTGTGGTATAGTCACAATGCAACATCATGCTGTCAACTTGCAAAAGAATGATCCATCTACAGAAGAAATACAAGTTACAATGTCTTTGTCAAGCACTATTCTCATCCTTATATGCCAACAATACGGAGTCAACATGATGATAACTAAATTTTGACCATGTGTCTTGTGAAAAAAGAGAGAAATAAATACGTGGTGTCATTCTTACCAAACTACACAAAATGAATTCGCATTGCAAAGTCATTACAACTTCAACTATTGAGCATCATTGATACACCCATCTCGGTCTGTAAAACGACAAGAGCGATTGCAAATGAAACCTTGGACCGTCGATCTATTCTTGATAACCCTCTAGTCTCTTGTAATGATGGATCGCTTTCGCAGCCATCTACTAGAATTGACTTAACTACATCTGATATTGCGGATTTGTTCGATTTCAACATGCTACATAATCCAATGATCCAGAAGTACATGGCTATAGCAAAACATTCATATCCAAGGACAGGGCTTTGCATCCTCAATAGGCAATCCATCGAAAGGATTATAGAGTTCCATTGTGAAAGCTCTCCACTCAACCCGATACTCCAAGCAGATCACAAGAATGAAAGATGCTACACTTTGCACAAAAATGCAGTCGAGCCAAGCCGACAACAAGCATTCCAAAGAGCTAATCAAAACGAGTTCACATGTATCATATTACGGCATAATAACCATCTCATTGAAAGAACATCAACTTTCAAGACGGACGGCTTGCTTGCAAGAACCTCACCTTGCCTAGATATCACCTTGGAAAATGTAGTGTTTTCGTTCTTATTCCCACTTGGCCATTGCGCCTATGATGGCAACATCTACCTTACCGAATACATCAAGATGCGGGCTTCAACCATGTTCTCTATATACACCTTAAACAAATCTTACATCTTGATTATATACCAACTAAAACAAGTTGTCTTGATCATGAACAACACAAGCATGACTTGCCTACAAAGGGTTATCGACAACTACAAGCTTGCAAACAAGTACATTTCCAATGAAGAGGTCATCAAGCACATCCTTTGATACATGTTCCCACCTCAATACCGGGATTCCTATCTTGGCACCGGTGTAACTTGAAGGACCTTATCACAATGGTTAACGCATAGGAAATGCCTCATTTCTTCTTCATGTTCATTGCAGACGAGGTCACCAGTACAAGGTGGGCCGAGATCAACAAGTTGGAATGCATTACAAAGGAGTTCAATCCTGAATTCTCATGGAAAGATCATCCTGTTGAGTGTGCCATCCTCTTCCACACTAAGTTCCATATTTTCTTCAACCAATACATCCTTGGGAGACCTGCTTGCATACGACGTGTCGTCCAGCACCATGTCATTAGGTATGAGATCCAACATAAGGGCTCCTTGCATGCACATGCAATCCTATGGTTAAATGAGGCAAACGTTGCAAATACGACCAATGAGATATGTGCGTACATTATATCCAACAATGAATAGTGTAGTTCGACAAGAAAACTATGAGCCCTTGTTATGGCAAAGAAAATTCATAGGTGCCGTCATGCCTGCTACATAAGCAAAAGTAATGGCCACAATAAATGCAAGTATGGATTTTCATATGCCTTACGCGACGATCCGAAACTAACAATAGACCCTAAAACTCAAAGATACATCTACTATTGTCCTGGAGATGAGCACCAAAATTATCACCCAACGTTATTGCTCGTATGGGGAGTACACATGAATATTCAACGAGTAACGAACTCTTCCATCTCTTTCTACCTGCTCAAGTACACAATGAAGATGGAGTCGATCAAGAAGATAAACATCTAAACATAAGATGGATTACACGTCTTGGACTCCAATAAGCAGAAATTAATTTCCGTCGTAATATTATGCAAGCTAATGTCACCCACCACTGAAGCGGCATTGAATTGCTTACAGATCACAATAGTCACAAGAAGCAAGTTCATCGAGTACATCGACAGCTCCCCTGCACAAATATGACAATGAAAGCTCACAAGGATAGGGAATATCATCATGCACCTTATAGACCTGTGCCCGACCATCAAGCTTAGAGCATTTAACATTCTACCACTACCACAAAAACTAAAACATCACCAAAACCACTATTACATCTGATCACAAATCCACTCTCGGCGACACTTATGGCAATATAGTGCAAGAGCATACAAGATTAGTATGTTTCACCAATTTTCACCTGGGCCACCAAATTGAAGGTTTATTCTCAACACATTACTGCAATGAAAAAACTTTAGGTCACAAAGCAAACTAATAAGCACCGAGAACACGGTACAATCATACTATATCGAGTGCCAACTTCATGGTCTCGTGACGAGGAAGACCTCGAAATGTTCATCACGAACTACATGCAAAGAAACTTACTCATCTCGGACCGAACCCACCAACTAATGAACATGATTATTCAAAAGATCCCTTTCATCAAAGACAACCCAATGACATTCACAGTACCTCTAGTAGCTTTTGAATGTACAAAAGTGCCATTGCATCAATACGGATCAAGATGTTACAAGTCATGAAATAGTTTTGAACAATTCCTGAAAGGACTCTAACAATTGAACAACAAGCTATCTACAACCACCTCATCGATGCAACATAAGGCCTACACATCGTCAGTGGCACCAGGCAATGGAAAAAGCTTCCTCATACGTTACTACAATTGCAACCTCATTGTTAGGAATAAGAGTGTACGGTTGACAGCAAGCACAGGAGCAACTGCAACTAGACTTTGCAGCCTATCCACCACGGTCCGCTACTAGTTCAAGATACTAATACATGCACAGTAATATCTAGTACAATTGCAAGAGATAGACGAACGCTACATTGCAATAAGAGAAGCTAATACACTCATCATCGATGAGATGTCCATGTTAACAAGGACAACGTTCAATATAATAGTGCATCAAATAGTGAGAGTCTACCAAGGCTCGCTGCTCAATCCATTCAGCAAGAAGCTCGTGATACTATTTGGCAATCTTGTATAGTTACCATCTATTTGCAACCGTCAAATTGAGTTATGAGAACAATGTCATATCATGTCCTTGTACTGGGCACATGGAAAGCAACACACTCTCCAAACCTCAGTTTAGCACGTACACAGCTTGTTCTTCTTACAGTTCCTACAAGTGATCAAACATCGTTATCCAACAAAGTGAGAGATACATGAATACTTATGTCAGTGCATGATCGACGAGAAGGATGTCCTAGATTTCATCAATAAAAAACAATAATCATATGCACACACAAGGAAGATGTTTGCAAATACAACAAGCAGATTCTACATAAATACTACACAACTAAACAAATCCAGACTGTCAATGTTCAAACAAATGCAAATAACGAGCCAACATTGCAGACCTGGCTACATGACAACAACTTCCACAAGATAGACGAGATAGCAGTTGGGGCGACTGCAATGATAACTCATAACATTGACCTCACCATAGGTGTAGCAAATGGTGTGACGTGTAAGATCAATCATATTGACACAACAAATGAAAAAATGATATCAGGAAGCTAGGTCACGATCCTTTCAATGAACCAAGAACTCACCCTGCAACGAAGCAATCACCAACACAAGGCACTTGATAGCAAGTGGTACCATAAAGCCACGTTCTCTTTGACCCTCACATATGCGATCACTGGTCACAAATCACAAGGAGCCACCATGAACCAAAAATCACTTCTACACATTAGAAGAGTTTATGCACCAGGACTAGTGTACTTAATACTCTCCCGCGTAATCAAAAGAAGAAATTTGTGTATTGTCGATCTTCCACATCCATCTACCTTCACTTCTACACCTTTCTTGATACCATGACTCAAGTGAAGAAATAACACAGCTCAATTAAAAAAAAAAAGATTAAACACAACACATTCTATCACACAACAATCTCATACGCTTCTTGTAGCAAGTAATTAATCAAACTTCTATACCTTCTTTCAAATATTTTTTATTAATAGACCAATGAAAGATGAGGAGTTGTAGGAGATCTACCCACATGTCTCCATTAGATTATTGTACACTTTAGACATTCAGTGCATTCTACCTTAGCATGCTTCAACATATCGATCTCTAGTAGGCAAAGTTGATGCTCTAGGCCAGCAAACATTCCATGCATTCGATGATAACTTCGAGGTTAACATAGAAGCAACAATTGATAGCATAAACAAAGCTAGGAATTTTGGACAAGCCACCATCCGTAAGAAAAATACAACCATGACAGGGCATAACAACCTATGTAGACACCCATCAATATGTAAAAAAGTATTATTTTTAAATGAGAAAAAACCTCATTTAACATACCAAAAAAAATATGAACTTTCAAAATCACGATCAATGACTCGAACTACATATGAGTACATGTTCTCCTTTCAACATCCTCCATGTATTTAAAGAACACAAAAACTTATCTACAAACGTACTGCGCTTCGAAACACTACCGATATCTAAACACCATGAGTAAAACTGCTACATAACACATTTAAAATAAAACTTTATACTCCTTTATTGAGCTGCACTTGTCAACCTAGTTAATTTAATATAATCTATTAGCGTTTTTGACGTTCAAGTCTAGGGCCCCGGCATAACCCTTGCATTGCATTGAATGCGAGATTCATTAACAAGCGTTTCCATTCTTTAGAGCATTACAAAACAAGCAGTGCAAGCTGCAGCTTCGTGCCTTCGAAGAAGGCCGCCATCGATTCTGATCATGCAGATCTCCGAGGTCTCCAGCGGCGATTCCGTGGCGAGCGACGTGAGCAACGACCAACTATGCCCCCCGCTCCAGCAGCTGGAGAAGCTGGTGGTGCAGGTCGAGCAGATGGCGCCTGTGATCAGCCCGGATGTCGTTGGACAGCTCCAGGCGCTCCTGCCTTCCATCCCGGCAAAGCTCAGAGAGGACCAGAAGATACGCCTCTGGAAGCTCAGCTACAACATCTGGAACACCTGCGTCCTTATCAATAACAACCTTCCCCCCGGCCAGAACGTCAACGAGGAGCACGCCAGGCTCCGCCATTTCGCCAGTGACCTCCTCATTGCAGCCGGCAGCGTCGGCGGCGTTCGCTCCAGCCTCCTCAAAACGGCAATGTTCTACCACCGAACGGGGACCATCTGGCACAAACTTTCTAACTACGGGATGGCCGCCGCCTGCTATGAGAAGGCTACCGAGCTTGGCAACCGTGCCAGAGACCATCACCAGGCCGGGAAGCCCTCGCAGGCCGAAACGGAGGAGGAGGAGTCGTTCTTGTTCGAACTTTACGTCTCTCGTGCCAAAACGGCATGGGAGCTCTCTCAGAAAGCTCTCGCTTGCAGCCTTTTAGGCAGAGCACGTGGTATGCTCCAGCCTTCCTCTCCCGCCGAGCAGTATGAAGAACTCGCCGAGCAGTTCTTCCATTACGGGAAACTGCTGCTTGCAAGGTCTGACAAGCCGTCGCATGCAGAGTCCGTCAGTTATCTGGAGCAAGCCTTTGAGATTTGCTCCGAAGGTGTATTGATCTCCAGCCAGAAGGGGAAACCCGGTTCGACAGGGCTCGGGTCGGAGGAAGATGGCCAGATTCTGACGAACCTGAAGGTCAAGGTCCTGAGATACCTTGCTGCTGGGCATCTCCATAATGAGAACTTCGAAAGCGTGCTGAAATGCGTGTCTCTTCTGAAGGCAGGGCCTGATCACGCGAGCACTTCCTTCCTTGCCTTGAAAGCTTACCTCGGCTTGAAACGCTTTGAGGAAGCCGAAGAGGAGGCTTGCATTCTTGTTTCGCAGAGGGGCACGCCTGTGGACGTTTGTGCTGCTGCCATCGATGTGTTGATCGAGAGCTCCGCTGCTTCGTTGTTGCCACAAGCAAGGTTGGATGCTGTGAAGAAGTTGTACTCGATCGCACATTCGAGATTCCCTTTTGACATCGACCTTACCTTGCGCGCCTTGGAGAAACTATTGACGCAGCCGCTTGATCAACACTGTAAGAAAAGGATAGAAGTTGCTCTTGGCATTGCACTTGACGAGAAGACAGTGGATTGCATCAAGCGCACTGCTAGTTCGTTCGACAGACTTTCTCAAGTCGCCTCTCACGCGGTCAGCAATGCACAGCAGTGCGCGTATTCACTTCTGTGGAACAGGTAAAGCAGAATCTTTTATAGAATATTGTTACTGTAAACCGTTCCACTGGTTTACGATTGGAAACATTGCATGTTCCAAACTGGCGGTTGCTCACTGCATTCATTCAAGAGACTGCACAACGTCGATCGAACGAATGAAACTTTCCAATCAAGCCTGGTTCATTACTGGATGCAGTGGCACAGAATTCTTCCAAGCCAAAGACTACAACACCAGCATCCAGCTGTTCGAAGCATCGCTGATGTACTTGTCTTCCACTGATACGAATTTCTCTTCGCGCCGATCAAAGAACCTCAGAATTCTCTGCATTTGTCACATTGCGCTAGGCCAGTACGACCGGGCATCCGACTACGCAGATGAAGCAGACAAGGTGCAAAATGTTAAGCATGTTCTAGGTTTATAGAGGTAGAGATAGAAGTCATTTAGCTTGCTATCTCAACCGACCAGCTGGTGTCTGAACTGGTCTGTCTTGCCTTGCAGCTGGAAGTAAGCGTTGCTGGAGCCTTTCTGAAGGTTGCTTATTTCTTCTTCCCTTGTGGAATCTAGGCTATGTCAATGATCACTTTAGGCTTGAAAATTGGAGATCCCTACCAGCACTAATTGTTGATTGTTTGCCAGTTCAAAATTTGTCTACAGACGAATGACGAAGAAGGAGCATCACAACAGGTAGAAAAGATGTTCAAATGTCCCGACTTTGAGACGGATTATTTGACACTTGCTTCTCATGAGGCCATCTCGTGCAAATGTATCAGCGTGGCCATTTCTGCACTGTCTCGGATGCTAGATCTGTGCCCTTCAGCAAAGTCTTCAGACACAAAAGAAGTTGTGATTATTCGTAATATCATTTTGCTGTCAACTCAAGACACAAACAGTAATCCAAGCAAGACACTCAAGTATTTCAAGCTTGCTCGTTCACGCCTGGCCAAGATTGGATCTGAGAACTTCTTTGGCGATGGGAGCACGGGAGACAAAGAAGCTCAGTGGTTTTCGGGCTCGGCCTGGAATGAAGGCTTGGCGGCAGCCAAATCACAAAAATGGATATTATGTGCCGAGTTCTTCCTTTGCGCTGCAGACTTCTACGAGTGCTTGCAAGAAACAACAGAAAATCTGAGATTGAGGAGGACTTCAATGCTGATTGCTGTGGGAGCAATGCTGTTATCCAACACAGAGGAGGATTTGCATCTAGTGCGAGAGGCCGCACAATATCTGGAGAAGTGTCACAAGGTTGTGTTTCGATCACCACTTTGAATCCTAATTTTCGAGGAACTGTTGTGACTGCTTAAATGGCAGCCGCGGCTAATTTTATCTCAATGCTGCCTCACACATGCTATTTTTGCATTTCTCCAGGTGCATGAAATTCTGCGGTCAAAAATGCTATCAACTAACGATCAAACCACGGACACCCATCTGAACCTGCTCATGTTCGAGGTGAAAGGTAGGCTCAAAGATCGCAAGGCTCAGCTGGACATCGTTTGCCATTGTAGCGCATTGCCTGGATTCGAGCCTAAATACTTCTACACGATGGGCCAAAGTGCATCGAGCGCTGGTGCAGCCGAGGTTGCCATGGCTGCATTCGAGGCGGGCTTGAACATGACTTTAGCATCTGCATCGCTGGACTATGGCCTGGTTGCTGCTACCATCAGGAAGCTCATAACACTTGCAGACTCCATCAGTCGAGACAGCCCCAAAGCAATGAGTCTGTATCAGCAGGCGAACCAGATCCTTCTAGGGCTCAGCTTGGAAGTCTATCCAAAAGAGGAGGTTCAGTGGCTGGTTTCTACTGCCTGGAATAGAGCAGCCCTGCATGCCAAATTTTCGAGGTATTCGGTCGCAGAGAAGTGGATGAACCTGGCTTTGGACCTGCTGAAGCATGCGCCTTTCATGGAGTCGCACAGGCCAGCGATGCTAGAGAGCCTGAGTACGGTTTTAAGAGGAAAAACTAATGAGGCTATACCCATGGATGAATGAAGTCCGTAGTAGCAGCACATGCATCACCGTAACTTCAAGAATAGAGTTGTGCACAGAAACACGTACGAAAGTTGACACAATTAATGGGTTTGAAACTGGTATTAAAGAGGAATTGTCACTGGAAAGTTCCCTTGTATTACCCCTTCAAAAACTATAGATTAATCATTATAAGTAATTAGATTAGAAATGCCGTTCTCAAACTACCAATCAAATTGAGAGCTGGTGGGGAAGGCCACCCAACAAACAGATAAGGACCTGTTCCCACCAAGCCCAGGCTTGCAATCAGGTTGGGAACTCATTGTCAAACTCACATGTTTCCATGGCTGTTTGCAACCAATTTGGGGTTTCCAACTACAGTGTGCAACGGGGAACCTGTTCCCACTAGGCCTGATTCGGAAACTGCTGGACAAATCAAGAAGATTGCATGGTTGGAGGTTCGGAATGAGGCTATGAACTGGAAACTTGGACGGGCAATGAGATCTCTATGCCAGCCATATAAAACCTTGGAATTGGTGATATTCAAGTTGATTTCTTCTTTTCTCTGAAAACTGGACTTTTAGAAATAATACCGATAGTTGTTAGTTGGTGAGATTAAATTCAAGGTTGGCATGTACAATACAGATCTGTTCACACCAAACCTAGGATGTTGAACAAGGGTTGGGTTCAGCACCCTAAGCCTAGTGTGAACATGTTCGTGAGAGGGCATGTCCCAAAGAGATTACCAATTAAATCGATATATTAAATGTCAATAAGTGTCATTTTTTGGGCCACTAAGCAAACTAACCAACTGGTAAATCAATGAATTGAATACTTTTTGGGTACTAAAGCAAGACTTGGTGGAAATGAGTTAGAGCATGTTGCACTAGGGTGAAGAGGGGAAAATAGTGAAAAGAATGGGTTAAAAGTCCTTTGGTTGCAGGGAAAAGGGCAAAATCACAAACTTGACTTTTGCATTGATCCTATTGCAGATTAAATGTGTTGCTCATTGTTCTGTTTGTTCATCACCTGCAATCATTATTTTAAAAAAAGTGAACTAAAAAATGGACCTTTTCTCTCTTCTCCTTAAAATAAGGAAACATGGAAACTAGTAAAATAATCATATTCTCTTCACTTTTATAATCTTGTTTTACCTTTTTTATATTATCACATAGGATTTGCTCCACATAAGAACATTTTGTGGAAGATGGTCACATTAGCAATAAGGTGATTGATGTACTCATTTAGGGTTAAGTTTTTTCACTAGTCCACATGCATTGATCCTCTTAGATGTGATGTAAACTCATCAATGTAAAGTATATCCCAAATTAATTTATCCAAATGAAAAGATGATTACTAATTGACATAAGAGTCATTGAAATATAGTGAAACTTGATCGAGGGTATACTAGGTTTAGAGGATACCAATGATAAAATTTTGCCAAAAAATATATGCTATATGGTCCTAGTTCGAAGTTTGGTATCTAGCATTACAAAGGATAGCGGTGTAGATGTTGCTCTAAGAAAAAAAAGAAAGCATCAAAAATCCGAGTATGGTATTTTGCCACAAACTGTTTTAAGAGAGCGAGAGAGATCGTGGATGTGGGAAGGAGAGGGAGATGAATAGGGAAAGAGAGAGAAGGAGAGCTTCTCACTACCATTGCCATACTCAAAGAAAAGGGACAAGTGCATGAGGAAGAAAGAAGGGACGTTGTGAATAGGAAATGAAGAATTCATCCTTAGGCCTTTGCGGTACGTACATTGTCTCTTCTTGCTTTGTTGTATTTTCTTCTTTTCTTTTGTTTGTTTTTCTTGAGGATGAGATGCATTAAGAGAGAAAGAGAGAAAATGATAGAGGGAGAAAAAGGAAAAAAAGGATGAGAGAGAGAGAGAGAGAGAGAGAGAGAGAGAGAAGATGAAAGATAATACACACATACACATAGAGAAAGGGAGGGAGGGAAGAGAATGAGTGAAAGAAACAAATAGAGGGGTAACAAAGAAAGAGGAAGAGAAAGAAAGAGAGGGGAGAGAAAAAGAAATGGAGAGTAAAGGGAGAGGTGGATAAAAGGATGAAGTAAATAGAGGAAGGAGAGTGAAAAAAAAGAAGAGACCTAGGAAGAGAAGGGAAGAAAAGGGACAAAAAGAAAGAAAAAGAGAGAGAGAGAAAACAACAAATAGAGAGCAAGAGAAAGAGAGAATGATTAGAGAGAACAAAATGATAGAAAAACAAAGGTAGACGGGAAAGAGAGACACGAAGAGGAGTGGGGAGAGAGTCTTTTAATGTTTTGTTTTATGAGTTTTTTATTTTCTATCTTTGATTTTGATTTCAACAAGATGTGTCGAGTGCGAGTGGAGAGGAAACAAGAGAAAGACAGAGAAAAGGAGGGAAAGGAAAAGAGAGAAGAAGTGAGAGTGGGGAGGGAAGACAGGAGAGAAAGAAACATTTATAGAAAGAGAGGGGGAGAGAGAAACAAAGAATGATGAAGGGAGGCAAATAAAAAAAGAAAAAGAGAAAGAATGTGAAAGGTGGAAAGTGAAATAATTAAGGAGGAAGTGAGGTAAATAAAAAAAGAGAAGAGAGAGGGAAAGAGGAATAGGAAGAGAAATAAAAATGGGTATAGATAAAGATAGAGAGACATGGAGAGAAAAGAAACGAATAAAGAGATATGGAGGGAGGCAAACAAATAAAGGAAAAGAGAGAGAGAGATAAATAGAGATTAAAATGAAAAAAGATCATAAATAAGGGGAACAAAAACATGTTTGTCATAACATAGACCAAATGGAAAACGAGAATGGTTGTAATATCCAAGATCGCGAGGCGTATCTTAAGCAGTGTATCCCGTGTCCTTGCTCTCAATAGAACGTGTATGACACTTCTTTTGTTGTATCCATTATACCTTACATTCATAAACTAATTAAATAACATTAGATGTGTTCGTAAAATTTATACAGGGATATGATGCCTCATCCCAAGAAAGAATGCACCTATTACAGAGCCAGTTAGAAGAGTTTGTGGGCGTGTGATGAATAGAGTGTTTGAGCCAATCTACTAATTGGAAAGCAAGACTCAATCTACACCCTTGATACCACAGGAGACAATCAGTCTTTCGGACCTTCCTCTAATCTTGGAGCCTGAGAATGGAGATAATGATCGATGTATTGATACCCATGGATTTCGAATCATCTAATTCATTGAGAGAGGAAGAGTCCATACCATTATATGATGGATGCCGAGTATCTTACCTGAAGACGTTGCTTGCACTTCTAAGGATGCAAGCAAAATATGGATGGAGCGAGACGAGTGTGATCGAGTTGTTCAGATACATTTTATGTATGCTCCGTTAATCTTTTTGACTCCATTTTAAAAAATACTTCTGCTTTTTCAAAGTGTTTTATGATTTTTTTTCAGGTTGCTAAAGTATCATATATTACCACCTAGAAATATAATGTCTAAGTCTCGTGATGATGCATGACTAGTATTACGAAAGCTTGGCATAGACTACAACAACATCCATACATGTCAACGATTGTGCGCTGTTTCGAGGAGACTATGAGACTATGGAGACATGTCCAAAGTGTCGTACTCACAGGTATCAACAGAACTTACAAAGGCAACTCAAGATTTTGTGGGAGGAGAGGGTCGCCATGGAAGATATGAGCAAGTGCGATGATTGACGTTCCGCTAATATACGAGCCATTCTCATGTGGACCATATATGACTTTTCGGGATTCATGGAGTGCTCAAGTAAGTAGGCTTTCGTTCTCGTTGGTGATATCTACTAACATAGCTCATTCAAGTTTGTGTTGACTAAATAGGAGTATTGGGACATATCTAGTTGTCTCAGGTTATCATGCATGTCCATTATGTGGGCCATAGTTAGACTCTTGAAGGTCACAAATCATGAAGAAGATGGTATATCAAGGATACATCGCTTTCTTGCTGGAGGGTCATGAATTGAGGGAAGGTTTTCTTGGATGACCTCTAGCACGAATGAATGCCCAAAGTTGGTATGAGTTGAAAATGGTCCACACAGAGTCACATCCAAACGGAATGCGATGGTTCTTGGTTTTCTACGAGTTGCTATATTGGACCCACTTACAAATTAACCATTTGTTAGATTCCATATATATTTTCAAGAATGTGGACAGTTTATTATGGGACCACATCATAGGAAAGAGAGACATTGTAGGGGCACAAATGGATTTGAAGGAGGTAGACAAGATGGAGGCGCTTTGGCCACAGTTGAGCACTAATGATCACTTACAACTACATTATACACCTTGGGTCCTGTCCACTAAAGAAGAGTGCATTGTGAAGTAAATTATCAGGTTTATCCGTACCATGGGTATGATGCATTCCCTCAAATCCGCTTTCTTTAAAGATGACCAACTATCAAGTCTATCCCCACCACGGGTATGATGCGTTCCCTCAAATCCGCTTTCTCTAAAGACGGCCAACTATTAGGGCTAAAATCTCATGATTGGCATAAGATATGTCAAGTTTGTACTGGCCTTGATTGTAAGCAATCTATGTATTTTGCTATTTAGGGTCTAGTCGGTGTTCGTAATGCTTCTTCATTTGTGGCAGTTTGTAATACCGATCACGATCACAGGATGCCTCACTCCAAAAATACATGAGTTGATTTATAGGTTGTCGAATTTAGTGCAATGGATCTCACAGAAGGAGATCAAGACATCCTTTGTTGAATCCGCAAGGCGGGGAGCTATGGAGATGATCTGTCTCTTTGAAAAGTACTTGCACACTAGCATACTCATGATACAAACGCACCCCCTGGTGCATCTTGTAGATGAAGTGGAGATTGCGCGACCCATCTATACGCAATGGATGTTCTTCTTGGAGCACTTCATGAAAACCCTGAAAGGCTTTGTGCAACGAGTTCGGCCAAAAGGTAGCATAGCTGAAGTTTGGCTGGTGTCAGAGGAGTTAGTGTATATAACAGGGCAGCCATGGCTCAGCCCATGAAGGTTTGGAACTAAGCTCTCTCTCTCTTCTATGCCTATTGAGGCCTCTGGGAAGCTTCTTTGGGAGCCATAGAAGCTCCCTAACCATCAAGCAGTGCCCAGCTCCCTCAGCAACATCAAAAATGTGATTTTAGCAGGGTGTCCCATTTTCTCAGCTTATTAAAAACGCGGCCTTTATCTCAAGCACCTCTTCAAGCCATTGGCACTACATAAAGGTCTCATTTGAGGCATAGGAGCATGATTCAACCATGGTATCTGAATCATGCCCGGATATTATGGGAAGCTATGCATATGATATGCCATTGATTTAATGTTGATTTTGGCCCTGTTTATGCTCAATTTGATAGTGAATTTACTATTATAATAGAGCAAGGTTGAAGCTATTTAACTCAGATTATGTTATGCCTATTGGTCTCGAGTGCTCTCCAGATGCTTGTTATGACTATTTGGATACAAATGGAGGTTGTCAAATGTCTTGGATAGTTTCAAAATGTATTTTGAGCCTCATTTAAGCTCTGTATTGATTGGCACTTACTTGACATTGGTCTACACTAGCATGCTTTGTGACAGAGGTTATATCTATGGTCTATGCATGACCCGTTGGTACACTTTGAAGCATATATCAGTGATGTATGCCAACAACATCGTTTGAGCTTCTTTGCCACTTGGAGTTTCAGTTGGGCTTGTACTTGGATACTTTGAAACCTCTTTTGGATGTTTATTGGCTTGTCAGGGATTGACTTGTGTTCGTACATGATGTACTTGGATGCTATCAGATGCTTGACCGCTTACATGCTCTTGGTGCTCTCATGATGTACAGTCTTGGCTATGAGATGTCTTATGCATTTACATGCTATCTCTAAGCTTGGTTGCTCATTTGCCCCATCAAATTTTGTGCTAGTGGGAGCTTTATGCTTATGATCTTGGATTTACCCAAAGCTTATGGGTTATACATTTGAGCTATTACTTGAGATTTGAGATTGGGATCTCTTACACATCCTTGACTATAATATTTGCTTGGTAGATGCTTCCATGTCTGCTCTTGGATGCTTATGAGCTGATTTGATTTGTCTTCATTGAACATACACCCAGGTCTTGCCAGTGGTGTGTACATCTAGCTTATTACTCAGGGGATGTATCGGTTGTACTAATGGACTGTCTTGACACATTTGGGTGTTTGGCTCATGTTCATTGGCTGTCATAGTCCCTCTATTATGCCCGCTTGATGCAGGATTGGACTTGTTAATCAGTGTTGTCATTGGATCTCTATTAGCTCATTGTTTGCTCTCATTTACTCACTGCTATCATTTATTATAGCAAGCTATTTTATGTGGACTGTGATGTATTTATTGAGCTTAATCATGTCCTTTTGATGTACTTTTTTTACTATTTGGTGGACATCAAGTCATTCTAGAAGTTCCTCTTATTTTCAACTTGTTTTGGCATGTTTACTACTTAACAAGTTGTTTTCTACATAGTTTGCTTCTGTTTGACTGATTATGACTGGTCATCTCAAAGATACGACTTTGTTTAACATTGCCAAGTTGGATGGCACCAACTATGGCTACTGCAAATCTCAAATATGGCAGGTTTTGGTACAGAAATTGCAAATTAAGCCACTAAGAAACAAAGGTACTAAACCTGAGAATATGGATGAAGACGATTGGGCTGATTTAGACGCACTATGCAAGTCCACTATCATTTCATCACTCTCTGAAAAGGTCCATAATAATGTTGTTGAAGATGAAGATCATAGTGCATAGAATCCATGGGAAAAGATTCAAGAACTTTATGCAAAGCAAAGCCCTGCTTCATAGATGCATTGGCTTAAACAATTGATGGATTTCCACATGAAGGACGGGACCCCATTGTCTGCTCACTTTAGCCAATTTCATTCTATAATGAAGAATCTGCTTTAATAGGGTATTGATTTTCAGGATAATCTGCATCCTTTGTTTCTGCTTGGCACTTTACCATAGTCTTGGGATATATTTCGCACAGTGACCTGTACCAACAAACTTGATGGACTAAAATTGCAAGATGTAAAGAGTGCTCTTTTAATTGAAGAAATTAATATGAAAAACAATTATGTCTCTCGCAGTTCACATGCTTTATCCGTTAAAGGTGGCAAAAGTGGCAAGAAAGATAATGATCGTCATGGGAAGGACTCTCAAAAGTCTCGGTCTAAGTTACGTGGACACAGCAAGTCATGTGGATGTAAATCTAATCTTACATGCCATTATTGTGGGAAAGCAAGTTACATATGGCCACAGTGCCATAAGATGAGTAATGACAAGCGCAAAGAAAAGGGGAAAGAAAAAGTGAAGGAGAAATCCAATGATCACAATATTATACCTGCAAAGTCCAGCATAAAGATTGAGGAGATAAATGTCATGCAGCCTGAGGAGTTCGATGGTGACTATATCTTAGCAATCTCTTCATATGATACCTCTCAGCTGACCAAGGCTCAGTCTATTCATGCATAGTGTTGGCTCTTCGATTCATGTGCATCTTTTCATGTGACCCCCTACCGTGAGTGGTTTCATATCTATCGTAGTGTCTCTGGTACTGTGCGCTTAGGTGATGATAAGTCTCTTGCTATTGTTGGCATTGGTGATGTCACTCTACAATTTCCCTCTGGTAGCACTTTTATTCTGCATAATGTACATCATATACCCCCACTCACTAAAAGCCTTATGTCTGCTAGGCAGCTTGATGATGCAGGTTATCATATATGCTTTGGTGATTCTATATGGAAGATAACTCGTGGCAGGCCTGTTCTTGCAAGAGGTACCAAGTCTGGCAGCCTCTAACCCTTGGTTATATCTAGTACTATTGACCATGTTTTGTCAATGGGTTCTATCCCACATGTATCTCCCTGGCATGCTCGTCCCGGGCATATGTCACTTAAGGAAATGAAAATGCTTAGTGCTTTGCAGTATCTTCTGCCTTTTGACTACTTGCATTTTGAGTCATGTGACCATTGTTTATATGGCTGGCAAACTAGGAATTCACATAAAATGTCTAGTATTCCACGCATGGGCAAGCCTTTGGCCCTTGTGCATTCAGATGTATGTGGACCCATGCCTTGTCAGTCATTAGGGGGTGTGAAGTACTTTGTCACATTTATTAACGATTATTCATGTAAGGTTTGGGCTTATCCCATAAAGCAAAAATCAGATGTCTTGGTTGTCTTTCAACATTGGCTTGCTTTAGTAGAGAATCAATCTGGGCATAGGCTGAAATGCCTAAGGACCAATAATCGGGGTGAGTATGTCTCGTGTGCCTTTGAGTAGTTTTGTGACGAGCGGGGTATTAAGCATCAGTTGACCCGCCCCTTACATCCCTCCCTAGAATGGTATGGTTGAGTGTATAAATAGGACTATCCAAGAGAGGGTCCACAATATGCTTAGCTAAGCAGGATTACCACAGCATTTTTGGGCTGAGGCAGTCTCTACTGCTGTGCATCTCATTAACAGGTCACCTTGCAACACTGTATTGAGTTCTAGGTTGCATGTTCAAGACATGAAGTCCCAAGAATAAGTTGGGTGTGTGTGGGAAGGTCCAAGCAGTTGTATGCCTCTTATGAAGACATTATCAAGCACTTTAAGAACTATTTTAGAAGGTAGTCCTAGTGACCCTATTCTACTAGCCTACTAGGCAGCTGGTTCTAGGAGTTTTTGTTAGTTGTGAAAGGCTTGCCAAATTAAAAATAAGAGAAGAAACAGTGCCTATATATGAAGACTATAGTATACAGAGGTGTGTAAAAAGAAGTTCTAATCCCTGAAAAAAAGAAAAAATAATAAAATGAATAAAAAATCAAATAGCAGATAATCATTGCCTTGCAAAGGCTTGGTAGGTTTCCGGGGACAAGTCGGATTGATGCCTTATCTTCTTGGGGGTAATATCTAGCCAAAATAAATAAATAAGAATGGTTGAAGCAAAAATAAAAGTGAGCGAAAGGAAAAGGATTTAATGTCGCATTGCGAGGGCTTGGTAGGTTCTTGGGTACCAAGTCAGGACACCTAAGGCCAACACCCTATTCTCTTTGGGTCACTATACTTAGCTCCCTCCTTTTTACATGCCTAAGTATCAAGTCCTAAAGTATTCAAAAGTCTTTGAAACTGAAAGACCAAGCTATAGGAGTCCTTGCCTAGTAGGACTTCCTGGTCCAGTTGTCCTAGGATAGGTAGGTAACCAAGAATGACTTGTTTGATAGTTCTCTTCAACCTATATGTGTGTTGGAGAGTAGTTGGTTAGCGACTAGCTTTGGATCTCTATCAAGTCAATCTAAGACCTCATCTATATATAGGCCAAATAAACTGGGTGGTGGGTAGCCATGTTTCACTTCAATTGTGCTACTAACTAAAATTAAGATACCCTTTGGGAGCGGTATTCTACCTTCTGTCACTATCTTAATATAAAACATAGATATGCCACTGTATCTCCTTGATGAAACTAAGTTTGGCACATGGCAACATATCAAATTCCTTTTGAAAATCTAAAAAATAATAATATATCATTTTTTGACATGCTTGACCTTCCTCACTAATAGCCCTCAATGTAAAAATACATCTAATGTGATTTATCTTGTCTAAAACCAGCATGACTTGTTGACCTCATGCCATACATCTTAGCCGAATAACTAAGGCTTGCTCCACAATGGATCCCAACTTTATACCTATAGTTGGCAATAATGAAACACTAAGGTGTTCCCATCGCAAGAGCTAGGCCACTTCAAAAGACAATGCTCAAAGCTAGGTGAAACAATTCAGAAGTATAGTTTTGTAGCTAGAATTGAGCAACTATGGCCAAGGGAAAAGTTATTAGAGTAACCTTCAAGGGGATGGAAGAAGGTGAAGATCCTACTTTGGAGGCAGACATGGAAAAAGCAATGATACATTTTGGCCTCAATAAGAAGGGTCCAAATTGCCAATTCTCAGTGATCCAAACCCCAGCACAAGAACCTACTAGGGTAAAGCCTTCAGGATTTTGATTGACTGTGGAAGCACCCACTCATTTATCTCACCAAAGTGTGCAAAAAGATTAGGAATAGATGCTACACCTATATCAAATTTATTGGTAGAATTAGCAAATGGAAAAGAGATAATTTATGCTCAACAAACTAGCAAAGTGGAATTTAATTGAGGAGGCAATCTTTCCAACATGCGGTTTAGAGTTGTGAACCTAGGAGCTCATGAGTGTTTGCTAGGGATGGACTAGTTGACCCTAATGATTCTTATATTCATTGTAGAAGAGGCCAAATCACCATCCAAAATCAAAAAGGAGAGCTCATAACCACTCAAGAGAAGCTGAAAAACCTAAGATCAACTTGTAAAAGCTTCTCGAATAATAAAGGGGCTAAGAAAAGGAGTTCTTGTCTACCTAATCAAACTTAATAAGATTGAGCAAGGAAAGGAAGTTGAAGAAGAGCCATCGTGGCTAAAGTAAAAGGTCGATGTATTCCCGAAAGAGCTAACCGAACTAGCACCACAGAGATAAGTTGATCATGAAATCAAGTTAGCACTAGGAGATGCTCGAGTAGCAAATAGACCTTATTGAATGTCTATTCCAAAAGTCATTGAGCTAAAAGAGCAACTCAAATAAATCGCCATGGGGAGCCCTAATGTTGTTCTAAAAGAAGAAGGACGAGATCCTCCACCTTTGCATTGACTACCGTGGGCTAAACCAGGTGATGAACAAAAATAAGTATCTAATTCCAAGGATAGATGAACTACTTGACAATCTTTGGGGGGCAAAGAACTTCTCAAAAAATGATCTAAGATTAGGCTATTACTAGATAAGGATCAAAGAAGAAGACATTCCAAAGGCTGCCTTCAACACAAGATACAACCATTATGGATTTGTCGTGATGTCTTTCGAATTAACCAATGTGCCTACGACCTTAAACATATTAATGCGATGTATTTTCCAACCCTATCTTAACAACTTTGCCATTGCCTTCTTTTATGACATCTTGACCTACTCGAAGAGGGACAAAGATCATGAGCCACAACTTTGAGTCATCCTTGAAACAATGAGGATACACAAACTTTATGCCAAGAAGAAGAAATGCTCCTTCTTTAAGAGGCAGATTGAATGTCTTGGACTCGTAGTATCCAGTGAAGGGATTGCGATAGACCCTGTCAAAGTCAAGGATGTGCAAGAATGGGCACCTAGAGCAATGGTTTAAGAAAGTTCTAAGATTTTGGGCTTAATGGGATGGCAGATAATCCTTATCAAGGACTTTGCCTTGATTGTTATATTCCTAATTGACTTACTCAAAAAGCACATTGCTATTATGTGGATTTCCATTGAATAGTCTAGCTTTAAGAATCTTAAACAAAGCTTAGTCACAACCCCTATCCTAAAACTACCAAACTTGAACCAAGAATTTGAACTTGTGATCAAATGCAAGCTCTCTTGCATTAGGTTGCATACTCATGCAAGAAGATTATTTGATAGTATATGCAACCTAATGCAAGCTCTCTTGCATTAGGTTGCATACTCATGCAAGAAGATTATTTGATAGCCTATGCTTTTAGAAAATTGAAGACTCATGAGAAGAATTATGCTACCCATGATCTAGAGCTACTTGTTATGATTCATACTCTCAAGTTGTGGAGAAATTATTTGCTTGGCAACAAATTCACTTTATTCATTGACCACAAGAGTCTCAAATGGATCTTCACTAAGCCAAATCTAAACATAGGCAACGATGATGGATAGAAGACTTGTAAGAGTATAACTTTCAAATCAAATATAGGCTAGGTAAGGAGAATGCTATTGTAGATGCCCTAAGTCACAAAGCATTTCTCAATGGCCTCATCTTAGAGAAACCCTCCAAAGCAAGATCTCTAGCAACTATCGTGTCAATGCCTTATAATCCAATCATCAAAATGGCCAAAGAAGAAGCAATTAAGGATCTAAAGTATCAATAGATGATGAAAGAGATCCTATCTAAGGCGACAAACCCTAAGCTCAAGCTCAAGTATCTGAACTTATCTATAGAGGAGAAAGGACTTGTCTACTTCAAGATAAGACTAGGCATACCATCAAATCAAGAAACTCAAGGGGAAGATACTTTGGGAAGCCCACGATTTCCCATTATCAAGACACTCAGGCTATGCAAAGACTCTTAATGATATAAGGAGAAGCTACCACTAGGAATGGGAAAAGCTCAAAGGAGATATACTTATGTATGTCATTGAATGTCTGAGTTGCCAACTAGTAAAAGCTAAAGGGGTTAAGATGCCAAGAAAGCTCTAGCCACTTAACATCCTGCAAATGAAATATAAATTTATCGATATGGATTTTGTAGTTGGATTACCCCCCATCCAAGGAGGATATAGCTCGATCTGTTAGAATATTATAATATACTCATACGAACATGTACTTAAAGAATATCTAGGAAGACAATATCTAGATATTTAGGGAAACTAGATAAGATGGATCTAGAACATGTGGATGATACTTTACTAAGAGAACCTACCATATCCACACCTTCATTATATATATGTGTGTATTCACACCTATTCCAAAGTAGGAGTGTGTAAGCAAGTGAGCAATGCAAGTGTGTGGTTCATTCTCCATCTCATTGTCTCTCTCTCTTTCTCTCACCACCACTTTCACTACATGGTATCAGAGCACACCAAGCTCCTGAGGGCCTAGGTTATTAGCTCCTAGTTTTTTTCTACTCAGTTAATCCTTAGATTCATTTCTTCCATGCAATCCAAATCAATTGCTTTATGTGTAGATAGTAGGATTTTGAATCCATGTCAAGGTAAACTAACCTTATCCACATGCACCCTTATCCTCATTATCTTGAACTTATCTTATCTTGTCCACCTACTTTTTGCCTATTCTTATCATCTTCACCTACTCTTATCTTCTTCATTATCACCTCTCTTTAAGAGAGAGAGAGATATTTGTCCTCTTTATCATTATTGTCATCCTTATCTTATCTTATCTCCTCTCTCCATCTACCTACCCCTTTGGTCCTTTGCCACATTAAGGTCTAAACCCCTTCTCTCTCACACTCATTTGTGGCCTACCCATCCATTACCCATTAAAGTGATCTCCCACACACACATTCCAGTTAATTCTCACCCAACCTTATCCTCAAATAATCTTTTTCCTAGCCACACATATTTTCTATCCTTCTCAAACCAACCTCACCCTCTTTGCCTTGAGACATTGAGCTATCCATGCCACATATACTTCACTCATTTCTAATCTAGCTCAAGTCTTTACATTACCTCCCATTTTCCTACACTTTTATTGATTCTTACCACAAACCTTATCTCTAATCTTATCCTCACTTACATAGACTACCTTATTACTTTGTGCCAACACTCATATGCTTCACATAGTTTCCTAGCTCCTTGCCCTTGCCACATGTTTACTCTTACCTCTTTTGTTAAACTTTGAATGTTTTTCCTTATATGAAGTCTTTGTCACAAGTTATTTATGTCACATCATGCAACACATATATTCCATGCTTGCATCCTCATTAAGTCCATTGTTCACTCTCTCCTGTCAACTAGTGGAATATATAGAAAATTCTCTTATGGACAATCCCAAATCTCTACCAAATGAAGGCCCCTCACATCCATCTCTCTGTGACTCTTCCATTTTGTGCTCTCAACTCATCCATCCTAGCATGTTCTAGGTCTCCTAGTCACTCTCAATACTATAATGTTTGTCATCCCTATCAGGCTCTCCTATTACATCTTGAAATAGAGGACTCTACCTCAATTGGAACAACAATTGAAGAAGGGAACGCCTTCGTACTCTACATCTCGAGGCCGAAGAAGGCATTATCTGTGGCCTCTTTATTGAATTGTATTCTTCAAGAATTTTTTATGGTACTTTAGTGGCAAAAAGATGGTAAAACCTCCTCGCTCTCTCAATTGACAACGTGGATACTCCTACCATTACTCATAAACTATTATTGGACATTTCTACAAACCTTCAAAGTCACTCCTTCATTAGGTACATTGCTTCCACTTCTCTTACATCTCTGTTTTCTATCCTATTTCCTTACATTTTTCACTCAACATCTAGTCTTTATCTAAACTCTACTTCAATCTCAATATCACATTCCGATCCTTATCTCATACTCTCTCTATGGGGTCAATATCCTCATATTCTTATGGTTACACACACACTCCATTTCACTTGTGTGCCACTGTCTCTTGAACACATGCAATTGCACACACTCTTGGCTTCCTCCTACACATTTGGGATTCTCAAAATGTTTCCAAGTGCACATAAAAATCCTATCTCCTTGAGTTTCTTATTGTCACATGATTATTTCTCAATGTGCAATCCTAAATCCCTACACATGATGTTATCCTACCATCACATTCCATCCACACTATATTTATTTATGTCCCATCAATCCCAATCTATCAAATCATCATTTCTTTCTATCTTATCCTATCATATCTTCCTCTTGCAATCATCTTGCTCTAATTGTATACCCAAATTTCAATCATTATTCTACGTTACATGGCAACAACCTCATCAACAATCACAATTACTCTCTCTTCCAATTTTCTGTCAGTATCATCATGAAATGGTCTATCTCTTGCCTTACCCAAATCATCATCTAGAAATTGTATCTTTCTTAAATTGGCCAACTATTTTGGCCTTCCAAAGGAGGGGAAAAGAATGGATAAAGTATAAAAAAATATTTGTGCACGTTTGCACATACTACTTTGTATGGATAAAAGAGCACACTGACATAGAGTATGCTATTACTAAAGATGTTATGCTCAACTCTTGGAGTCCTCTTAAAGACAATATGCTTGAAATTGCTCATCAATCACTTTCTATTTTACACTTACATGTTCATTAGCAACCTTTCCAAATATCACATCACAAGCACCTTATCATTCTATATCTTGCTATGGTATCTAATGACATTGGAATCATATTTCCATCTACAAGCATGCTTTCACTATTATTTCACTCCACAACTATCAAGCTCCAATTGAAATACATTATCTATTTACATGATGAGCCCATCTCTTATCAAGTTTGTCATGAAGCAAACTATGGTGATCAATCCTTCCTCAAGGTATCCATCAACCAAAGCCCAAAGATCTTAATCACTAACTTAAATCCCTTAACTCATTGCAAGCAAAGATTGATGTATATCTTCTACAACAATAAGGACAAGGTCTCATGCTATAGTCATTATTGTAATCTTACTTCTCTTGTAGCCAAATTGATTGGCAAAAAGTCTTTGTACTACAAAAGAAAATCCTATTTTCTTTTGAGAAGGGAGGAAGAATGTTAGAAGATATTGTTAACCTTTTCTAGAGAGGGGGAATGTTAGAATATTATAATATACTCATATGAACATGTACCTAGAGAATATCTAGGAATATAATATCTAGATATTTAGGGGAACTAGATAAGATGGATCTAGAACATGTGAATGATAATTTACTAAGAGAACCTACCATATCCACACCTTCATTGTATATATATGTGTACTCACACCTATTCCAAAGTAGGAGTGTGTAAGCAAGTGAGCAATGCAAGTGTGTGGTCCATTCTCCATCTCATTCTCTCTCTCTCTCTCTCTCTCTCTCTCTCTCTCTCTCTCTCTCTCTCTCTCTCTCTCTCTCTCTCTCTCTCTCTCTCTCTCTCTCTCTCTCTACACAATCCTAGTGATTGTAGATATGCTGACTAAGGTTGCTCACCTTATGCTAGTCAAGACCAACTACAAGGCCTTAGATATCACAAGACTCTCTTCTAAGGAGATCTTTAGGCTGCATGTGTTGCCTAAAAGGATCATCAACAATCATGATTCTCTTTCACTTCTCATTTTTGGAAGAGCTTGTTTGAAGCCATTGTACCCAACTTTGTTTTAGCACAATTTATCATTCCCAAATTGATGGTCAAGTGCAATGGGTTAATCAAGTCATTGAAGTCATACTTAGAGCTTATTGCTCCAAGAAACCTAAGCAATGGATACAGTACTTACCCTTGGTTGAATTCGCCTACAATGCATCCTATCATCAAAGCATTCAAATGACTCCATTCCAAGCATTTTATGGACAAGAATGTCTTACTCCATTGAAGTTTTTTGGAAAAAATGGATGAATAGGTTAATGCTATCATGTAAGATATCCAAGCTCCCAGGATTGGTAAAAAGCATATACTGATCTAGGATGCAATAACAAATCTTCCATGAAGAAGACATGATTTTTGTCTTTGTCTGTCCTAAGAAGAGTTCCTTGTTCCTGGGGCAATTCAAGCACATAATGATATGTGTCTACGAGTCTCTTCTCTCTCTCTTTCTCTGCAAGCCAAGTCCAACCTAACAGAAACCAAGGACAATGGAAAGAGAGACAAGAGGGGGCACTTGGAGACACACTATTGTGTGCAACCTAGTGCATCCATTTCACCATAGTACTCATGTGCATCCAGTCACCTATATGCATCCACATACCTTGGTGCATCCTCTCAATGCATACCATGCATCACAACACATGGTCCATCCACTTGGGGCATATAGTGCATCATCATTGAACTTAATGCATCCACTTTTGTATCCCCCTTGCAGTGCATCCCACAAATTTCCAAAAGCTCCATTCTATTTGTAAGCACATGGTAAGTCATGCTAAAGCTATGTGTATGCTTCTTGGCATCATGCAAATCAAAATCAAAGGCAGGTTCTTGTTATGTGTTTTTATCGCTTCTTTTTGTCATCTTGCACTATCCATTCTATCGACTACTCTCAAATATGGTCATCTGATAATGAGGACAAGTCAATGGTACCAAGAATATGCATCAAATCTAAGAATCATTAGATCATGGGATGTATTTTGTGAGTAATTGTTGTAATTTTAGCATCGCCCTTCAACAAGGTAGAGATTGGTGTCCAAGTTGACTAGTGGGGTCTTCCATGCATTCATTCAATCCTAACTACTTCTATGCAATTTTCAAATAACATTAAGCTACGACCCCAATCCCTTAATTGCCCATGCACTTTGTATCAAAGGTTGACCAAGTAGAATGTCATAGTCCACTTCTTTTATGACAATGAAGTTCATTCAAAACTTGATACCTACAATTTTAATAGGCTAATCCTTCAGCACATCAAATGGCCTAACTTGTGTTTTGTTGGCTAACATTACATTGAAATGTATAGTTTCTACTTGTGGATTGCCCCAAGCCTATAGAACTATATGGCTGAGAACACTAACTCTTGCTTCCATGACAAAAATCCCATTTCGAGTGGAGTCCCCTAATGCAATGACAAGAAGGCCTATGCACATCTCCATCCCCTCCCAAAAGGTGTTTACTTCTTATGGAGCTCTAGATGTGGGCTTAGGGTTAGACTAGATATATGCATGTCATTTTTCTTCTTAACTAATAGGACAGGTACACCAAAATGAGAACTGTTGGGCCTAATGAGTCCTTGAGTTAACAATTCTTCAACTTGGGCTTGGATTTCTTTCTGTTCAATTTCATTGTGTCTATAAGGTGCTTTACATGGTGGTTGAGAACCAGGGATTAAATCTATTTTATGATCTTCAGGACGTATAGGTGGTAAATCATGGGATAAACCAGTAGCAAAACAATCTTTAAATTGTGAAAGAAATTGTGCATGCCTAGGATGCATCTGATTTTTCTTAGCTTCAATTTCATTCACCCATACTAAGTATGATTTGCTACATTTTCTCAATGCACATTTAGCATGTGTGTGACTAAGCAATAGAAAATTATCTAAGGTATGCGTAGGATGTAATGTGATTTGTTTTTCATTAAAATAAATTTTCATTGAATGTGTGGAATAATCTATATGAGGATTATATTTGTAACGCTAAGGCATTCCTAAAATAATGTCAGTAGCTTGTAAAGACACAACCAAGAAATTTCTACGCTCAATATAATCACCAATTTTAATTTCTAAATCATGAACTTCTTGTGTATTGTTGTATCTAGTGCTTAAGAATGCAACTTCTATGTGATAATGAGTTGGAACAGTATGTAAATTTAATTCTTTTACCAATTTTGCAGAAATAAAATCATGTGTGCTCCCATCATCATGTAAAACAATCTTTTCTTTACCATGCACAAGACATTTCATCATTAATAATGAATGAGGATTTGGCATACCTGGTAAAGTATCTGAAGTAGTACCGATATCATCATCATCTTCTCTGAAATCTGGCATTTCTTCACGATCTTCATCTTCAGTTGTTCCCGAGTAATTAATGTGAACAGTTGACTTTTTGGATTGACAATTCACCGCTAGGTGTCCAGGTTGGTGGCACTTATAGCAAACTGTAGGCTTGGCTTTGGAAACAATATTGGTAATGGCTAGGAGTTTAGGTGTGTTGGGATTTGGCTGAAGAGAAGGCTTAGGGTTTGGATTTGTGTTTGATGGTAGAGGAAGAGATCGTGTCTAGGGTTCATGGAAAGAAGAAGAAACAAAGTGATTTTGATTAAATCTTCGAAAGTTAGAATTGAATTGCTTTGTACCAAAGTTGCCATCAGTTGAAAATTGTTGTGGTCACTTCTCTCGTCCACGAATTGTCTTCAGCATCATGGGCTAAAGAAATCACATCCTCTAGAGTCGTTGGCTTGAACATGTTCACTTCCACATAGAAGTGACCAAGCAAACCAGACATATACTTGTGCTTGTGGATCGCCTCAGAAGGTACATCTTCAAGCATTCCAAGTTGCAATAAGGCATTCCAGAAACGCTCATTGTATTGCGAAATAGGCTCAAGATCTCTTTGTTGTAGAAGATCCCACTATTTGATTGCTTTTTTATGGAATTGAGATGGAAGAAAATTTTGCAAAAATTTCCTTTGAAAATCCTTTCAAGTAGTAGGACAATCAATACTCTTGTGGACAATAGTCCACCATAACGATACTCTGTCCACTAAATGGTTAGTGACACATTTGAGTTTATCTTTTTCCACATACTATTTTTACAGAAATAATCATCAAACTCACTAAGAAAAGCGAGATTAGTTTTTCCATCATGTAGCCCATTAAAAGTATGAAATTTGAAATTTCTTTTACTTATCTTGGCTTCTTTCCTGATATATTGTTCTTCGAGTGTCGCATCGATTGTACGTCGTATAACATCTTCAGATTGTAGTCCATCTTGATCGACAATAGATCGTTGAAGAATAGTCCATTGAACTTGCAAAGTTTGGCGTGCTCTTCATTCCTCTTGAAGTTGCATCATAATTAGGTCCAATTTTTGCTCCATAGTTAGTTCCGATAAATCACCTTCAGCCATAAAATCTTCCATGGTTTGATCAAATACCCTACAAAATCTCAAACAACCTCACACACTTGAAATCTCGTTAGAGAGATTAGCAGAGCTCAAGTTCGCGTTTACAAGGCTTGCTTTTTTTTATTTATATGGATTTTTTGCAATCTTCCTTCTTTTGCGGGTATGATAATTGGTGAAGGTCTTCTTCCAAATGGAAAATAGTCTACGCGTATTAGTTTGCTTACTGGAAACTGTCTCTATCAGGGTGCAGGTATAAATAGGGGCTTATTGGAGTTACAAAACTCGTTCGAGATTGGTTCAGTGTAAACAGCTGCTATGGGAAGATTGAAAATTCAGTTTTAAGCCTTGGTAAAGTTTATAAGCTTTAAGCTTTATAAAACAAAGCTTTGTGAAGAAAAAAAAAAAGGTTAGCGGCATCTATTTGACGACGTCGACAATCATGAGTACATCCTTTTGTCGTTGACGTTAAAAATTGGAGAGCTTTAGTCTCTTTTTTAAGATTTTTGAAGCTTAAGACTCCCAACTAATTGAAGTTTCTTCTCTGTTTTTCTAAGAAGAAGAAAACTTAACAAAGGAACTTAGAAACGCTACAAGATATACGCCTTATACTGACGTTAAAAATGACAAAAATGTTGATAAAGAAATGTGTCCCCATCATCGCAAAAAGCGTCATTATTGGTGACGCCATAGAACAGTTGGTATTAGCGTCGTTATCAGCGTCGCTATTTGCATTGGTATCAGCGTTGTTGATACTGATGCAAATAATGACGGTGATAACGATGCTTTGCAATGCTAATAACGACGCTAATAGCGACACGTGTTGTAAATTTACGATGCTAATAGCAACTATAACATAGAAAAAAAATTGTGACAGGGCAGTAAGCTACCCTGCCACATATAGCACTATGTGCTTTATTTGGGCTATACAAAATAGTTTCATAAATGTGTATAATGCTCGTGTAAATAAAGACAAAGTGTACTTAAATCATAACACTTATACTTGAAATAAATACATGATCGCATAATGAAAGTGACTGGTATAATCATGGCAAGATATCAGTACTACATAGAAAATGTCTACACAGATCACGTGACCAAAAAAGAAGGGTGTGTGAGCTCCAGGGATCCAAGGGTGAGCTATAGATCATCGCCATCCGAAACCTCGTCCCGCCGCAAAGGAGCATCGAACGGACTCTGCAAAAAAAGAAACAACTACACATTAGTCCACTATACAATAATGCATTCTAATTAAACATGGTAACTACGTACAAGAAAGATGAGTAACTTACAAGGCCGCCACGTCCATACAATCGGTCGATCAATGTAGTGAGACCATGCCTCTCTACGTATCGAGTCTCAAGGCCGGTCGGATCGCGATTTGTAATGGAAAGCTGCAAAAAAAACAAAATACAACTGTTCGAAACACATTTGTCAGTACAAAGAATATTGCAAAAAAATAAGCAAGCAAAACAAAAGAAAAACTTACAAAGTCCTCCAGATATGTCTTGTGGCCGCCACTCCCAAGATGATGAACCACTCCGGTCTCTAGTTGTGCCCTCGCTGCCTTGCACTGCTATCTCCAATGTCCTGGAGAATCTGTAGCCTCCGCCCTGAGTCGGCACCAGTCGTCCGCGTCTAGCTACTTGAGCTTTGCAGCCCCACTCTTGAGTGCCTTGCGTGCGTCCGATCATCTGTGTGATATATATGCACGTATGCACTCCATCATCCAGCCCATAGAAAACCTATCTGCTGTGATTGGTACCGGAAACTCCTCATATAAGGATGCTACTATGTAATCCTTACTCCCCTCCGATATGTTTTTCCAATGATCCAAGACGTTGTGCTGAAAAACTTGTTGGCACAACTCTCTCATGCAAGCCATCACCCTTCTATCCTCATCATTCATGATGATGACTCTTGATCTATCATCTACAAGGTAGGCATACCCCTCTGGGGTATGCCTAAGATGGGTCCTCTCCCACTTGCGACCACACTCCTAGGCATATCTAGGAGACCTTTGTACATCTAGTGTACCGACCAGGGTAGTATCTATCAGAGTAGCACCCATAGGGGTACCACCTACGGATGGCTGAGAAAAAGCCGGAGTGAGTGGAGTAGACATCCCCACAGGTGTGACAAATCCTGGGGGTGACATAACTCCAGCAAAACGACGAGATGGAGACACCATGTTCGTGCCTCCAAATCAACCACCTGAGCCACGCTCTCTAGAACTGCCACGAGAGCGAGGAGTAGCACCTGTATCTCGAGCCAACCGTGGACTCACTACATCTGGATCTTTGCAACATCCCCCTGAAACACTCCCTCCGTCTGGCCCAAGTCTGGAGCGTCGACCTCGTCTCCTTAAAACTGAAGTATCAGATCATGCCAAAATAGATCTCATAGAGTGGCCTGACGATGTCCGAGATAGCTCCTGGTCTGTCATGTCTCTGAATCTCGCCATCTGATCTCAAGACATGCGCGTGAAGATCTCCTGCAACTCCTCATCGCTCATCCCTCGACTCATCCTCATGATCTAAGTATCCACAAAGGTCACCTGCACAGACAAAAAATGATGTTAGCATAATCAATTTAAATCAAACAAAGCACAGTAATATAAATCTTTAAAAAATGTTCTTACTTAAAATGCATATCTTATGTACCGTTATAAGCGATTCGTCAATGAATTGAGTAGGTGGATGCTCTAAGTATGAAGTATCTTATGGTCCCATATCAATCTCCTGACACAACTCAACATACACTAGAAGGTCGATAAGCATGTCACCACAAAAGAATGAGTCCACCTCGTTCTCAAGGGACTTTTGTATGCTACTTCTATATGCCTTGGCTAATATTCTATTGTAGTGCCTTGTGGCTTTAGATGAGATGCATTTGGCAATTGGTTTTCTTCTTAAACCCCATGTAAGTGTGAGAAGTAGGCAGGCCCACAATCGACAAGTCATGCAACTCCTTTTCTACTATTGGTTCAATGTCCTGGAGATGCACTTGTGCCTCCTTCACTTAGCTTCTTACTTTGTCTATTATGTCTAGCTATTGCTTGGTGTCGGGGTATTCTCCAACTTTGGCCCTCCCCTTCCCTTTCATTTTCAGCATAGATGTTTCCACTTCCACATTGGTAAATTTCCTTCCTTTCGTCATTGTTGTGATACTATCAATTTGAGCATCAATTTCACTTCGACTCTCTTCTTTCTTTTGTTTTGGTTCTTTTTTGCTTATGGACAAAGCTTCCAAGTTACTAGGCCCATGCATTGAAATGCCAGTATGTTTTTCTTGGGCTCTAGTCATGACATTCAAGGGAACAGCCATGGTATCATCATTGGGTGTTTTGATGCTAAAAGTTCAAGTGGCACTAATGATATGATTGCCAAACTAGTGGAGAGCTTTTGCCTAGGGCAATTAGTATACATGTGTGTGTGACACTACATTTTGGACATCTTAAGTTAGCTTTGTCTTTGTTTGCTTGTTCTTTTTCTGAGTATGTAGATGACATGTGTCTTGGATGACCAGAAGTCCAACAAGGTAGAGATTCTTATTCTTTTTCCAAGTATTTAGATGACATGTGTTTTGGGTAACCACAAGTTGAACAAGTTAGAGATTCATGTGGTGGGTTCCCTCCCATGCCTAGACCTTGTACCTTGCCCAAAGCCATAATTGGGACAGTTCTAAAATCCATCAAGATTGGGTATCCTTCTTTGTCATAAGTGATATAAGGATTCACGTATAGTTCTTCTTCTAGTGGCTCTTCCATGAAATGCACAGGAGCATCACTAGGTGGATGGGGGACAATGGGCCCATGTAGTCTTGGTATTACTATTGGATTGATGTCCCCACCCTAGAAGCTATAGGTCAGTATTCATTAGGTGTTAGTAGTGCAAGTTGAGGCCCTCTTCTGTAGTTGAGTTGCCTATTTATGGGATAGAAAGATCGTGGCTAGGGTTAAGAATATGGCAGTCTCCTTGGTAATCAGCAATGCACGGCCTGATAGCCAACCCTTCTCTACTTAGTGTAAGTGCATGATCGTGGGTTCAACCATTCCAATGGAAGATGATTGTTGTCGCACTGGATACACGAAACATGTGGTCTCATGGGCCATCCTAATGCATCCTAGATTTTTGAAAGCTCCAATGTAAGTCCTACAATTTCCTATGTAATGTACATAGTCTTCCCTTTGTCATGTATATCTACAATAGGATGATCACTATAGATCTAAGGTCTCTTGTTATGGATGCGTACGAGTTGAATAACTTTTGCATTCATCTCCTTTACTAGATCACTTCTTCAAAAACCTTAGCTAATATGTCCCTTTGTAGATTAGAATTGCTTACTAGTGCTTTAAAGAGTTCATTGTTCTTGATCTCTTTAAAGAATATGGTGGAGATTGCCTTCTAATAGATCTAGACACGGGTAGTGTAATCACAAATTTCCTCTTTATCTTTCAAATTTATGTTCATTAGTTTAACAATCAAGTGGTCCGAATACCCTGATTTCGAGAATCTCTTGATGAAGAGGTTCTCAAGCATGACAAAGTCATTGCATTCAACATCATTAAGGCTAGTAAAACAAGTGTGTCCTTTTTCTCTAAGGCACAATCTAAAAGCTTGTGCACATTGCCTAGTGTTTTGGAGGTTGTTGACCTCACAAACTTGTTCGAACTACTCTATGGCTGTAAGTGTTGTCTCGTGCCTTATACTTTTCAACTTGTTTTGTGATTATAAGGATTTTCATTTGGCTCCTAGTGTTGGGTGCTATTCTCAGCCCAAACAACTAATGCCACGGTACTCTGCTTGCTAGGACAAACTATCCATTGGCTAGAATGAGCTTTGTCTTAAGTGCTCTTTCTCTATCTACATTGTTTCCTTGCCCGGTTCATCCGATGAACGCCAAGGTATGTTGGACTTGATTAAGCTTGGCTACTTTCCTTTTCTTGTTGGCCCTTTGTGCTTGTGTGAACTTAGCAACTTGTTGTAGTAGGTCTTTTGCTAGCCTCCTTTCTTCTTCCAAGTCTTTTATGATCTTCTACGCTAATCTACTTGTATATACTATTCTTGTTTTTTGATAATATTGAGCTAGCAACTTTTAGATTTTTGCTAGAAATTCCCTAGGGTCAAATCCTGTGACGTTTGTATTTAAACTTAAGGATGACATGGTTACTTTTTCCTCTTGTTGGACTAGGGTCTCAATAAGGCTGATCAAGTCAAGTAACACTTGAATTCAATCTCAATGGTTCAAACACTTGAGCCCATTACATGTTTCTATCTTTTCTCTCCCCCTTGGAGTTAGTTAGATCTGCATGTTGAGTGGTTGTTATTTAATGTGGATTTGGCTAGGAGTAGGGTACATGGCTAGGTTCTCAAGATGCCCTCAAGCCCCAAGGGTACTTGGTCCTTCTTTGTGACTACAGATTTCCATTTTGCCTAGTGCAAGAGTTCTAAGGTTTCTAGGTTGGATTTGATTTTGAAATTTCTCTATTTGCATGACCAAGAGGAAACTTTAACAACCTTAACAACACATTTTTTGGATGAATCAATGCATTGGCTAGCCCACACTCCTTGATGGCACCATACTATGCTTTTAGGTCCTCAACTTTTAGATTGTCCATGCCTCCTTTTGGTGCTCCAAGTGGAGTGTATGGTTGAGTGAGCTACCTCATTTTGAAGGAACTTGGTCTTTGTGGCTCAATAATTGTCTCACGGGCTAGTCTATGTCTCTTTACTTGTTCGTTTGGAGCTATAACACATACATAGCTCGGAAATTTGTTATGCAAGTAGGTCACCTAGGAAAGAGCTTAACTTGGGGAGGTTGCAGCCCCAAATAATTAAGTTGTAGGACCCAAGGACCTAGTGAGGCTGTTTTACCAAGAACTAGGTAGTGCAATGTGTCGGACAACCTAGATCAATTTGGTGGTTTAGGGTCCTAATAGGGCCAAGTTGAGAGGATAGATGGCCACATTAGGCCATTCAAGGCCAAATGGGTAAGTCTATGGATGGTTGATAGGAGTGACAGACAATAAGGACCACAATAATGAGATAAGGTCCCAAGATGGTTGACTTGTTGAATCAAGGGTGAACATGGCTATAAAAATATGATAGGAAACCAAAATTACTCTAAAATGAAGATTGAGGCCAAATTGGACCACTTGTAGAGTGCATGTGCTCAAAAAGAGTGGATTGAATGAGTGTGGGGCCAACAATGTCCAATCTACTAATTCATAGGCCTAAGGGCTACAAACATCACAACTAGAGCTTTTTCGAAAGGCCTATTGCCTTAATGACCAAATCAATGTGTCTTAAAGCCAAATCATCAACATCATGGTCAATTCAATAAAACTTGGTTGAACTGTCAATAAAAAACCATTACAAGGCTTAGATGCAATGTTTAAGGGCCAAATTTGGCCATAGAAAAGTTCAAAGGCACTATGGCCTAATATTAATTCCCATAGGTTATCTCAAAGCCAATCAATCAATTTGGTTTATCTATCAACTAATTCATTTGGCACTAGGGCCTAAAGGCCTAGTCAATTCATTGTGTAAAAGGGCCTAGTGGCCACGGATTTCTCAAGCACAAAAGCCTTTAAGCCTTCAACTAAGATGAAGTTTAATATATGTAAGCATTTAAGGCCAAGTTAAGGTCATTTGTCTAACAAGGCCCATTCAACTTATTTTAAAAATAAATATGTATGTATATGAGTGTGTGCATGGTGAGAGAGAGTTAAAAAGTCTAAGGCATAAGGCCCTTTCAATCGTTTTTTTTATAAAGAATATGTCTTTTAGGCCTATTCTATTAAGACCCTCTCTATTATTTTAATTATTATATTAAAATTCCTAATGGATCCTATTGCACTAAGGCCAAATGGGATTTATTAAGGCCATGAAACGATTGTTGTTGGGCATTTCAACCATTGAGTTGAGTTGAGAACCAAAGGGCCTTATGGCCCTCGGTCAATTCAATTGAAAATTTGACGTTGAGGCATTATGGCCTTTTGCTTAGCCTTATTTGGTTGTTTGTGTTTTTTCTTTTTTAATGAATAAAAGAAATATTAAAAAATAATTTAAATGGACTTAATAGGCCTTAATCAAGTGCCCTAGGTCGTTCCAACTTGTTCATCATGGCCTGCAAGTCAAAGCAATATGTCTAGCCCATGGCTATTCGGCCACCATTATGCTTAGCTTGCAACCATTAGTCAACTAGCTCATTGGTCGAGCTATATATACATTTTTTAAAAACCTACTTTTCTAAAATCCAAAGGCCCATGCCATTTATTAAGTGGCCTACTAGACAAATATCACAATGCTTGAAAGCCTTATTAAAGCATCTCATTATGGCTTGAATGGTCGATTCACTGTAAGGCCTATTGGCTTGGTTGCTCTTTATTTCAACCTACTTGGGCTTGATGTCATGGCCTATTGGCCTTGTTCTTGGGCTTTGGTTGAATTGGTTATGGCATCGCCTTTGTCAATGCCCTTATTGGCCAATTACTCAATGGTCTTAAGCAAACGAGAGCTTAAGGGTGGTCTTGGTGTATGCTTATCTAGTTTGAAAGCCAAGAGGCCTAGAACTAAGTCTACACAACCACTTGGTGTTTTTAAATGTCTAATTTATTGTGAGAGAGGCCTATTGGCATGGAACACTATGAGGTATCCAATTCAACATGAGAGAAAGAGACAAAAATCTTGTGGTAATGTACGAACTTGAGATTTGGGAGTAGAGAGAGAGAGAGAGAGAGAGAGAGAGAGAGAGAGAGAGATTTACCATGCCAAGAAAATCAATTGCTTAGTTGGGTGGCTACCTCTCATTTGACCATTGCACACACCAATGTACCTACTCCATTTGGTCTATCTACAAAAGGGTCATCAATGGCTCCACGATTCAAGCGATGGTCTCAAGTGAGCTCCACCTTCATAGCTTCGATCATTGTGCAAGCTTCACATTAAAGGAAAAAAAAAAGAATAATAATAATAATAAGAGGAATCACTATGCAAGCTTCACGTTGAAGAAAAAGAGGAATAAGAAGAAGCAAGAGCTTCTCTTGGACTAGTAACACACACACACACACACTCTCTCTCTCTCTCTCTCTCTCTCTCTCTCTCTCTCTCTCTCTCTCTCTCTCTCTCTCTCTCTCTCTCTCTCTCTCTCTCTCTCTCTCTCTCTCTCTCTCTCTCTCTCTCTCTCTCTCGCAAGCAAATATAAGCAAGAAATAGTAAGATAGTTCACAAGATTGCACATCACGAGAATGAGCTTATCCTTCCATTTATTTGCTTTTATACATGGCCATGGTTTTCTTTTGCATCTCCCATTTCATTGGCTTAGATGGTATTCTCTTACCTTGCACACACTCTTTTATTTTTTTTCAACTCTTTTTCAACTTGTTGGGTCCATATCTCACTCAAGATGTTATTACAATTTGCACAAGAGTGAGCCCATCTCTCTTTACAAAATAATTTTATGTGCAAAAAATTACATGTGATAGAAAGACACTCTAATTTTCACTTCTCTTTTCATTCTAAAATTTTACCTTTTTTTTTGCTTTCTTTGTCATGCCTTCCTAGTTTCTGGTTTTTTGCTTCATGTTTTGCGATGTACTCTTCATCAACACAATATGTGAGGTTGTACGATAGATTTCCAACCAAAAGTTAAGGGAGTTATTAATCACAATCATAATTTATAACTGTGTTTTGCCAAACCTTCCAGTGCACTTTTTGAAAAAGCTTTGATTGGCTCTTCGTCTATGAAGTCTAAAAGCTATTGTTCTTTTTGCTTTTTTTCACCCTTCAACTCGCTGGATTTTGACATATGCATATATATAATCGTGTTGTAGCATCCCATGGAAAACATTGATCAAGTAACTCTACTTTTGATGTAGTCTTTTAGAATGTTCTGATTTTTAGCTATGTGTTGAATGTGTACTTCACAACATGTGCCCAATTGTTGTCACATTTATTGGCAACTTGAGAGCATATGATATGTCAACAGCTCAATAGATATCATTTCCCCTACCCAATAGAATATATGTATATGCACATACTCTCTCTCTCTCTCTCTCTCTCTCATAAATTTGTTAAAAATAATACATTTTATATTAATAAAGATATTTACACCATCCCTAGGGAGATAACTTGAACTAAGTAACCTTAGTTACAACTCTTAAGAGCTTTATGGAAAGCCCTATAGCTAGAGGCCCTCCTACCAAAAGCTTTGAGAATAGTGAGAGTCTTAGATTTACAAAAGGGGACACTCATGGGCTTGATTTTATCAATCATACCAAACACTTTAGCAGTCCCATGAGACCATATGGTTCTAATCCCAATCGCTCTGATGACATTCCAATGCCATGCTTTAACCTCTTATAGTTGGCCATAATCACCAAAAAGGGCCACTTTGGCATCCACCATAGACTATAAACTTGCCTTATCCACCCAATGTGTCATGGCTTTCCCTAAACCTCTTATCTCTATGCAATTCC
The DNA here is from genome assembly GCF_053477565.2 of Lygodium microphyllum. Lineage (NCBI taxonomy): Eukaryota > Viridiplantae > Streptophyta > Polypodiopsida > Schizaeales > Lygodiaceae > Lygodium > Lygodium microphyllum. Next base: position 111,741,609 of record NC_141135.1, read on the forward strand.
AAAAAAGGTACTTTGGTGTCTCTGTAGTCCTTCCACATAGTCCACAAAGGGGGGGAGACATTAGAGAACTTTGAGACCTTTTCCCTGGTAGGCCATCTATTCATCAGGGTCCTCTAGAGGATTAAGTTTAATCTCCTGGCCAGAGTGCTTCTCCAAATGGCTCTAATTTTCTTTTTCCATGTCCTTATCCTTATCCTTGGATAGTGTTTCCTCCACGATTCTTGGGCATGCATAGTAAATCTGTAGATGTTCCCTTCTAGATCATCCCTCTTGGAACAATCGACTAAGGCTTTGCCCTTTGGAGACCCAATGCATCTTATTAGTGGTGGGAGAGGGAGGGTCTTAAGGAGGTGGGCCAACCATCCTTTAAGCAAGACATACATCCTTCCATCTCCTAACCTCTATGTCATGGAGCCGTTTGACAATTTGGGTTGTGCCTTCACTAGTAGAAACTCCTCGTGGTAGGCATGGTTTGATAGCCAGATTGATTGGTTTAAGCTAGGGTTGCCTCTTCCCTGATCGTGTTCAATCCATTCTGCATCTTTTACAACTAACTTCTAGCACTAAACCATTGCCTAAAGTGCCGATGATCCCCTTATAGTAACTTGCAGCCCCTTGGAGAAGATAATATCTTCCCATGAGAGGTTTGACCAAACCCCTATTTGGCAGTCTGGCCTTTGCAATCATGTGTGTGGAGATTTCAACCCAAGGCTAATTCCTTCACAAATTTACAAGCATATTGAGGAGTAGACGAGTGGCCTTGCCCCTTAGAGATTTGATTCTTGATTCTCCCTCTTTCTTGTTGGTTGTGTGATAAGCCCACGTACGACGATTTGGCGAGTTTTAATCTGAGATCATTGAGATCAGGCGATTGCGGATTTTTAGCAAACGGTAAGAAAAGTTAATATCAATTATGCATTGTACTCGCAAGCTAATTGAATACCATATACAATAAGATTGGGTCTCGCTGGCAAATTTTCTATCTAGGGAGGTGATGTCTCATCCCAAGGAAGAGTGCACCCTTTGCAGCCAATTAGAAGAGTACATGGGCATGCAATGGATGGAGTGCAGAAGCCAATCCACCACTTGCAAGGCCAATCTATACCATCAATGCCAGAGGAGACATGCAACCTTCTAGACCTACCTACAATCTTGGAGCCTGAGATGGAGGCAATGATCGATGCATTGATTCCCATGGATGTTGAGACTTCTAATCCGCTTAGAGAGGAAGCATCCATACCGTTATATGATGGGTGCCGAGTATCTCACTTGAAGACACTACTTGCACTCTTAAGTGTGCAAGCAAAATACGGGTGGAGCGATACGAGTGTGACTGAGTTGTTCAGGTACCTTGTACATACGCTTCGTTGATTTTTTTTCCGACACTATTATTACAAACATTTGTGCTTTTTCAAGGTGTTTATGATTTTTTTCAAGTTATTGAAATATCATATATTAGCACCTGCAAATACTATACCTGAGTCTCGTGATGATGCACGATATGTTTTACGAAATCTTGGCATGGACTACAATAACATCCATGCATGTATCAACGATTGCATACTGTTTCGAGGAGAACATGAGACTATGGAGACATGTCAAAAGTGTGGTGCTCATAGGTATCGACAGGACTTGAAGGGTAAATCATCACTCAAAAAGTTCTCAGACACTTTCTGCTTATCCCCCGCATAAACCACATGTCTCGTACATCCTGTATGGAGAGCTTGACAATGTGGCATGCGCGAATAGGTCCACGGATGGAGTTCAACGAATATCAGCGGATTCACGCGCATGGAGCCACATTGACTCTACCTTCCCAGGCTTTGCCCAAGAGCCAAGGAATCTTCGTCTTGGTCTTGCAATGGATGGCGTGAACCCATTCAGTATGCACTCAACTTCTTACAGTGTGTGGCCTATAGTCCTTGTCAACTACAATATCCCTCCATGGCTTTCTACGAAGAAAGGACATCTCATTATTAGCTTACTCGTCCCTAGCCACTACAAAGTCAAAAATATGGATGTGTATCTTCGTCCATTAGTTAATGAGCTTAAGATTTTGTGGGAGGAGGGGTTCACCATACAAGATATGAGCAGGCGCGATAGTCGGCGGTCAACTAATATTCAAGCCATTCTCATGTGGACGATGCATGACTTTCTGGGATTCGGAGAGTGCTCAGGTAAACAGGCCTCCGTTCTTGTTGGTAATATCTATATTTTATCTCGTTCAAGCAAGTATTCACTGGGTCGTGGTGTTGGAACAGGTCTGGTTACCTTAGGTTATCATGCATGTCCATTGTGTGAGCCACAATTAGACTCCCGAAGGTCACGAACCATGAAGAAGATGGTATATCAAGGACACGCTGCTTTCTTGCCAGAGGATCATGAACTCAGGGAAGGTTTCCTTGGATGACCTCCAACACGTATGAATGCCGCAAGCTGGTACGAGCTGAAAATGGTCCACACGGAATCACATCCAAACGGAATGCGACGGTTCTCAGTTTTCTACAAGTTGCCATATTGGACCCACTTACAAGTCAACCACTTGTTGAATCCCATGTATATTTTCAAGAATGTGAGCAGCTTGCTATGGGACCATATCACAGGAAAGAGAGACACTATAGGGGCATGAATGGATTTGAAGGAGGTAAGTAAGATGGAGACGCTTTGGCCGTAGTTGAGTGCTGATGGTTGTGTGCAGCTTCCTCGTACTCCTTGGGTTTTGTCCACTAAAGAAGAGCGCATTGTGAAGCAAGTAGTCAAGTCTATTCGCACTCCGACAGGTATGATGTGTTCTCTCAGGTCCGCATTTTCTAAAGACGACCAATTATCAGGGCTAAAATCCCATGAATGGCATAAGATGTGTCAGGTTTGTACTACGAATGGATTGTAATTGGTGTGCGCATTTTGCTATTTGGAGTGTAGCCATTATTCATAATGCTTTCTCATTTGTGGTAATTTGTACTACTAATCGCGATCGCAGGATGTCTTACTCCAGAAATAAGCGGGGCCATTTACAGGTTGTCAACTTTGGTGCAATGGATCTCATTGAAGAAGATTAAGACGCCCTCTATTGAATCCGCGAGGCGGGGAGTAGTGGAGACGGTCTGTCTCTTTGAGAAATACCTACCCACTAGTATGCTCATGATATAAATCCACATTCTTGTGTATCTTGTAGATGAAGCGGAGATTGTTGGACCTGTCCATACGCGATGGATGTTCTTCTTGGAGTGCTTCATGAAAACCCTGAAAGGCTTTGTGCGACAACGAGCTCGGCTAGAAGGTAGCATGGCTGAAGGTTGGTTGGTGTCTGAGGCGCTAGTATATATTTCACAATGGCTACTAACGGTGGATCCAGACAACGAAATGCTATGGTCGTTGAATGATGATGATAGAGTGATTGGAGATATGGTGGTTGGAAATGGGGTAGAAAAAAGAATGGATGCCTCAATGGAAGAGAAGGTGAATCGCTTTTGTATGTTGCACCATGCCTCTATGGAGACGTGGCTCAGATCGCTAGGCAAGATCGAGAGGAAGCATGAGCTGAATTCCGATGTAGTACGTGTCATCGACCGATTCGATATCCCGAAGGCATGAAGGAGATGCCGCGGTTCATGTCAACGCGATGATTGCATGGAGCTTTGACTGCAGCGTCTCGCGAAGGGACAGAGGTCTCAATGGAGGAGTGGGAATTCTTGAGGAGATGTAGTCCAAAGGTGATGAAGGGTTTAGAATTTGTCGTATCTAAATTTTATATGCGACATCTAATTTGAGTGTTTCAATGTACAGTACAAAATATATAGTGCAGCATGGTCGCGCGGACGGCATTTTCGCGTGGAGCGTATTGACAAAATGCGCTCCACAATGGACGTTGGTATCATGGCAAGGTTCGAGCAAGAGAGCCGGCGATGAGCAACGGATCCAAACACGGTTGTGGATGAGATGGAGTATTTTGGAAACTTGCAAAGTATTGTTACGGTGGATTACCGTAGCTTCTCCATGATACTATTCGATGTGCAGTGGTTCAAAGTGATACTTGGAGGAGCTAGAGCAACAGTTCGACGAGGTCCATCTGGATTTCTCGAAATAGATTCCGAAAAAAAATAGACTGATTTGTGCGACACCTTTGTATTGTCGGTCCATTGTGAACAGGTGCATGGACTCATTTGTTTGCTAATTGTATTACAACATTATGTCACAATGGTTTGAACTCTCTTGTACATGTTTGTGAACAGGTAATCTTCTATCTAAACCCCCGACAACCTCGATGGTGATATGTTATACCTTCAACTCCCCGAAGTCCAAGAGTATATGATCAAAGCGATGTTCCGAGCATAGATGAAGATAATATGCAAATAGAGGGGTTGATATTGCAAGGGATGGAGGCCGTCGAAAGCTTGGAGCCAGCATCGGCTAACAATGATGGAAATACAAGAGTCCAAGAATTCTTTGAGAACGAGGTGAACTCATCCTTTTGTGGTGACATGTCTATCGACCTTCCAGTGTATGCGGAGTTGTGTCAAGAGATTGACATGGGACCATAGGATACTTCATACTTGGAGCATCCACTTACTCAATTCGTTGACCAATCGCTTATAAGGGTGCATAAGATATGCATTTTAAGTGAGATTTTTAAAAAAATGATTTATATTACTGTGCTTTGTATGATTTAAAATGATTATTCTAATATCTTTTTTTTTGTGCAGGTGACATTCTCAAGATGAGTCGAGGGATGAATGATGAGGAGTTACAGGATATCTTCACATGCATGTCTCTAGACCAGATCGCGAGATTCAGAGATATGGCAGACTAGGAGCTGTCTCGGGCTTTGTCAAGGCGCTCTGCTAGATTTACTTCAGCGTGATCGGATGCTTCAGCTTCGAGCTGACGAGCTCGACGCTCTAGACTTGGGCCAGAGGGAGGGAGTGCTTCGGGGTCAGGGGGATGTTGCAAAGATACGGATGCAGTGAGCCCGTGGTCGACACGGGATACATGTGCGACTCCTTGCTCTTGTGGCCCTTCCAAGGAGCGTGGCTCAGGCTCAGGTGGATGATGTGGAGGCACGGACGTGGTGTCTCCATCTCATCGTTCAGCTGGAGTTGTGTCACCTCAAGGATTTGTCACACCTGTGGGGATGTCTACTCCAGTTACTTCGGCTTTTGCTCAGCTGTCAGCAGGTGGCACCCCTGGGTGCCACTCCGAGAGATATTACCCCGGTCGGTACACCGGATGCACAGGGGTCTCCTGGATATGCCTAGGAGCGTGGACGCAGATGGGAGAGGACCCATCTTAGGCAGACTCCGGGGGGATATGGATATATAGTCGATGGTAGGTCATGAGCCATCATCATGAATGATGAGGGGAGGAGGGTGATAGCTCGCATGAGAGAGTTGTGCCAACAAGTTTTTCGGTACAACGTCTTAGATCATTAGAAGAACATACCTGAGGGGAGCAAGGACTACATAGTAGCATCCTTATACGAGGAGTTTTTGGTTCCAGCCTCAGTAGATAGATTCACACAAACAATCCGACGCACGCAAGGCAATCAAGAGTGGGGCTGCAAAGCCCGAGTGGTTAGATGCAGACGATTGGCGCCGACTGAGGGAGGAGGCTACAAATTCTCCAGGACGTTGGAGTCAGCAGCGCGATGCGGCAAGGACACGACTCGAGGCTGGAGTGGTCCATCATCTTGGGAGTGGTGATCACATGACATATTTGGAGGACTTTGTAAGTTTTTCTTTTGTTTTGCTTGTTTATTTTTTTGCAATATCCTTTGTACCGACAATCATGTTTCTATCAGTTAGCATTTTGTTTTCTTTGCAGCACTCCATTACAAATCGCGATCCAACTAGCCTTGAGACTCGATATGCAGAGAGGCACGGTCTCACTTTATTGATTGACCGATTGTATAGACACTGCGGCCCTGTAAGTCACTCATCTTTCTTGTCCGTAGTTACCATGTTTAATTAGAATGCATTATTGTATGGTGGACTGATGTGTTGTTTCTTTTATTGCAGAGTACGTTCGATGCTCCTTTGCGGCGGGACGAGCTTTCGGAGGGCGAGGATATGTAGCTCGCCCTTGGATCCCTGGAGCTCACACACCTTTACTTTTGAGTCGCATGATCTATGTAGACATTTTCTATGTATTAGTGATATCTTGTCATGATTGTACCAATCGCTTATTATGCGATCATGTATTTATTTCATGTATCAGTGTTATGATTTCAGTATACATTGTTTTTGTTTGTTGCAAGCGCATTGTACACAGTGTAGAAACTATTTTGTTTGGCTCTAATAAAGCACACAGTGCTATAGCCACAAATTTTTTTTCCTGTTATCATCGCTATTAGCGTCGTAAATTTTACTATTTGCGTCGTTATTTACGTCGCAAACCGTCGCTATCAGCGTCGATATTGGCACCGGTATTAGCATCGCAAATGTGACGCTGATAGCAACGATGATATCGATTGTTCTATGGTGTTGCCAATAACGATGCTTTTTGCGACGACGGGGGCAAATTTTGTTATTTGCATTTTCGTTGCCTTTAACGTCGGTATAAGGCCTATATCTTGTAGTGGGTTAGGAATGAGTTAAGCTAGATTGTCCATAAGCTTCACTGCCTCGCCTAGAGAGACATAGTAGTTGCGACCAAATGGTAGGTGAGTCAGTTGCTTGATTCAGAACTAATTGCTTTTTGGCAAATTGGTCCCGATCTTGAGGTGGGATCTTATCCTTGCCCTTGCTTTCCTTTGGTGTAGATGTTGTTGTTTGCTTTGGAGTTTTCTGTACACTCATGTTGCTCAGATGGTCAATATTCCTCTTGTTTTCATCCTTCTCTCCATGTAGGGGTATTTTTGCCACCTGAGCATACAATTTCATTTGATTGGTACTTGGTTCCTTGGTCACTACCATCTCAACTGCAATCACCTTTACTTTGGATGGGCAGTCCTTTTTGTTAAGTGGTTGCACTATTTACACATGTAGTAAGAGTCCAAGAAGCTTCCAAATTGCACTTGCGCCACCACCTCGAATCCATGCTTGTCGACCAATTCAAGGTATTTTGAGGGCTCATTTCTTTGGTTCTAAATGATGCAGACCTTCCTTTCCGACTTGAGAGCTCCAGAGGTAGAGGCATTCGCAAGGATGTATATGATTCGACCTAGGATGCTAGCAATCAATGCGACCTCTTTGTCCAACAGCCATATCAGGAGATCAAGGAGTGTGACTCACATTAGGCATTCACATTGTAGGACTATTTCAGGGGCAAAGGAGGGGGACCAAGGCATTGCAAGAACCAGATTTCATTTGTACCCAACTGTAGAACCCAAAACCTAGACGTGCTTCACCGAGGAGCTAAGCAATGCCATAAAATACATTACCCCACAAACTTGTATTGCTCCATGAATGCTCTCTCTTCGCAAGTAGCTACAAATTGCCTTTTGAACTTGTCCTTAGTGGGTGATCAACCCATCAAATAAAAGAACGCATCACAAGAAGCATAGTTAGCAAAACACTAATGGATTCTCTATAAGGAGAACGGGACCATTGCTTTGAAGTAGTGCTTCCTAGCTTGCTTGCTCTTGACAACTTTCTCTAGCTTGACTAGATCTTGGCCCCACACCTTGGCAGTTGTTGCATAGTCCATATCCATCTTTCTGCCCCCATTTGCTCCAACTAGACACTTCCTTGATTGGTTGTGCTCTCCATTAGGTGATCTTGACCTCTTCCCACCTCCAATGCCCTGCATGTATACAAGGAAGGGAGAAGCTGTCACGAGCTGCCATGTGCAAACCCCCTTTATGATTGTAAAGCCATGTGCTAAGGTGTTAACTAGGCTTAATGGCCGCTCAAGACTATCGGAGACCTCTCTTGGTACTTCAACTCACCCCCTCACCACCCACTGGCACAATCAAATCTCTCTCTCTCTCTCTCTCTCTCTCCTCTTGTCCCCTTTCACGATTGAATATAGGATATGATCATGAAAAGGGAAAAGGCGAGTCTTTGAAAATTTGTATGCGGCTCTTTCTTTCTCCTTCTCTAGAGAGACATGATTTTCTTTTTTAATTAGACATATGTAATGAAATGATATTTTAATGGTTGAATGTGTGTATATAGTGCACGTATACATAATATATACACATAGAATAATTAATAAAAATATTAATGTATATATGTATTATATGTTATGTCTATACCTTAGTATGTGACTATAATCTATAATATTAAATAATACATTATTATTTTAACTAATACTTATAATATATGTTTATATTTCATGTATTATTTATGTTAATGATAATTATAATAAGTATCAATAATTTGTATAGTTGATTGGATATTAATAATTAATTTATATATATACATATGTATACATAAAACTTATATTTTGATTAATGTATTGCATATAATTATGTACATATGTTATTAATTATTAATTATGAGAGAGAGAGAGAGAGAGAGAGAGAGAGAGAGAGAGAGAGAGAGAGAGAGAGAGAGAGAGAGAGAGAGAGAGAGAGAGAGAGAGAGAGAGAGAGAGAGTCAATAAAAAATATACACATGCACATATGTAGACACATATATAAACATGTACATATACACACATGCATACACAACATGCACACATATGAGTCGAAGAAAGATGGGAGATACAAGGAAGAAAAAGAAAGGAGAGACAAAAAAAATGATCAAAGCAAAAAAGAGCACACACATTTACAAGACCCAATATATAAATGTACACGTACGCGCACACACACACACACACACACACACACACACACACACACACACACACACACACACACATATGCACATGCATGTATACACAATTGATTTATAATTAATACTTATATTATGTATTAATAATTAATTATTATATATAATTATTGTCAATTTATTATTTGTATGAAATATAATTATATGTATTCTCATACATAATGTGTATAATAATAATAATAATAATAATACACGTAATATAAGTGTACGTTAATTCAATAATATATGTATTAATTATAGCTAATATTTATAATATAAATAAATAAATTATAATAATTATATATGTGTGTATGTAGCAATTAGTAGGTAGTGTGTGTGTGTATAAAATTAATAATTACAAGCATTATAATATTTATATGTATAATGATAAATAATAATAATAATAATGATACATATGATATAAATGTGCATTAATTTAATAATATACATATTAATTATAGTTTTTAATATATCAATACAATGGATTATTATTTATTGATACATTAATTAATTGTTGATAAAAGATGTATAATGTATATGCATATAATAATTAATAAGCAAACTAATGTATATACATATTATCTATATATGTTAATATATTGCTATAGTTTATGATATTAATTAATATATTATAATTTTAACCTATTACTATTATGTATAATCATCTTTAGTGCATTATTTGTATTAATGACAATTGTAGCATATATATTATGATTATAATAAATTTATTGTACTTGATTACATGTATAGTAATCAATATGTATAATGATAGAATGATGTAGTTAATTAGATATTAGTAATTGATTATCAATATGCTAATAAATAATTAATAAAAGATGTATAATCCTATTTTAAATTAATATATTATACATATACATGTTATTAATTATTATGAGAGAGAGAGAGAGAGAGAGAGAGAGAGAGAGTAGATAAAGAAGAAGTTATGAATATAGTTTATGGATTGTCAAAATTATATAATGTTGTAGGTTAGTGTGTAAGGATAAGATGCATGCCATGATAGGTTCAATGTGAATATAAATCACTATTAAATGTGTTCGTCTTTGAGAAACGTGCAGAAATGGTCATAAGAGTTGTTTGGAGATATAGTTTGAGCTTGATCCTATTAATGGTGGTCTTGCACTCCCCATATGTTAATGAGTGCCAAATCCCCACAGATATTATTTTCGTGCATTCAACATTGCATTAGTCTAACTTGCCAAAGCTTTTGAGATTTGGATATGTTCCTTATAACAACTTCCTATGAACCCTCTTGCCATATGAAATATGCTTTCGAACCCCAATACGAGGTATCGAGAGAACAACAATGTGAAATGCTGAGAGAAGGTAGGCGCGGAACCCCTCTTGAGGTCTTTGAGCTGTAGAATGCTACTTGGGATTGAGATTTACGTCAATGTCAAACTAGTACTCCATTTGAAGCATTACAAAGAAAGATGGGTTAGAAGTTAGGAAGTGTGGCCCTACTTTATATTACGAATATTCCGACTAGCCTGCCATTTCCCGCCAAGAAGCTCTGATTCTGAAGCACCCCCGCACTCGTATTCTCTTCTCGTCGTTTCGATACTTCAATGCATTGGTAATGCGTTGCCTGAGTGATGCACGGCGAGAGCGAAGGGTAGATCGAAGGCATTCAGCGAGGTAGGGGCCTTGGGCTCTTCGGGAGACGCAGAGCGCAAAATGGTGCGAGGGAAGAAGGACCTGGAGCTCGCAAAGGCTGGCTACAAGGATGCTGTGGACCGCGGCGACCGCGATGAGCAGGCACGGTGGGCGAACCAGGTCGGCCATGCCTGCAAGGAGCGTGGACAGTACGTCGAAGCGCTCAAATGGTTCCGAAAAGACTATGAAATCTCTACCAAGCGCATGGATGTTGATGCATCCCCGCCCGGTAACCTCATGCCTACCTGCCAATCCATTGGTGAAATCTATCTGCGGCTGAACGATTTTGAGCAAGCCCTCATCTACCAGGTATAAACTGCTGTTCCTCATAAACACTCCTCTTGTATGGCAAAGGTTTTGAAGCCTGCACCGACCACAAAGAGGGGATATGCCCCTGTTTCTGAAATTCTTGTCGCTCTCCTACTTTCAGCGAAAACATTTTCAACTTGCGGAAGAAACAGATAACCTTGTAGAGCAGCAGAGAGCAAGCACTCAGCTCGGTCGGACTTATGTTGAGATATACGAACAGAAGGATGATTTCTCTGCCCTTCGGAATGCAAAGGAATACTTGAAAGTGTCCATGGATCTTGCCAGGATTCTAAAAGATAATCCTCCAAGCAGGGATTCCCCGTCTTTTATCAAAGAGCTCGTGGATTCATACAATAACATGGGGCTATTGATGATGTTGACTGATGACCATAGACAGGCTGCTGAGTTTTTCCAGCAAGGTTTGCAGATATGCAACGAAGAGGAATTACGGGAAGATGATGATGCTCGTTCTCGAATTCATCATAATCTTGGGCGTTTGTATAGTGAAAGGCGGGAGTGGGAGAAAGCAAAACATCATACTCAGACTGACATAGCAATATGTCAGAGAATCCCGCACCCTCAGGGTGAGGCTAAAGGGTTCATCAATCTGGGTGAGATACATTTTAAATGCCATAGGTATGAAGATGCAAATCGATGTTTTGAAAGGGCTTTACAAGTCGCCCAATCTCTTGAAGATGAAGACGACCTTGTTGCAACTGCACAGAAGAACTTAGAAGTTGTATCCCAAGCCCAGGAGCAAATGATGAAGCTAACAGCAGGTGAGCAGCAGCTCAAGAAGCTGCAACGCAAGAATATGCATGAACTTGTACGGAATCCCAGCCATTGGGTAGAGGAATTCAAGCTTTTGAATGAGTTGATTGGTATGGCGGAGGAATTACAAGCATGGGAGAAGGTAATGAATGGAAGACCATGGACTATACTTTTTTTAGGTCTTTCCACTTCTTGTCATTGGTACTGCATGTTACAGTCCTTTCAAAGAATAAATGAAAGTCATTGGGGAGTAGTTTCTTTGAACATAGTATGAGATTTATTGGCTAATTATGGATCTCTAAGCCACTTTTTCCTTGGATTGGGTACATGCTGATTCCTTTCATATAATCCGATTCAATAATCTCAAAGCTTTTCGCAATTTCAAAAGCTACTAGTGAAAATTCCCAACAATCCTTATGAAAATCATTGGGAATATTTTTGATGAAATAGAATTTGATTAGAAACCATTGTTTATAGATGAATCTGAAACTCTACTCACCCCCGTAAATGTTGATTCTTGTTTTAGGCTTGTGAGGCATAGTTCATTGTAACAAGGTACTTGCACACTAATTACTTAAAAACGTAATAGAAAACGCATATTCATTGGTGCTAGTGCTCGTAATAACACTAAAAGGTTGTAGATGGAGAGAGTAGGCAGTGCTGGACAACACAAGCCATTAAAGCTGCGCAGAGACTGCAAGAATACAAGTTTGTATTGTCCATATCGGTAAGGTACTGGCACACCAATTATTTGTACACATAACATAGAGTGCACAAAGATTAGTGTTGCTGCTGCCAATAACACTAAAAGGCTGTAGATGAAGAGAGTCTGAAGTGCTTGACAACAGAAGCCATTGTAGTTGAGCACTGGCTGCAAGAATACAAGATTGCGGTTGACTGATAAAGGTCACCGGATGTGGAGGTGAAGCAGGTTAAAATATGCTTTTTAACCTGTTTAGGGCTATCAATTAGCAAACTCTATCTTTTGTACTTTTTCTTCATTGCACAAGGTGGACTTTTGGAGGTGGTTGGCCATGTGAAAACCTGCTGCTTCTATCACATGCCATTGCTAGCTCAACATGTTGTGTTGTGTTCTAGCTTTAGGGTCTTCTCTTGCTTGCTAGATTGGCAGTTAGACCTTGCCTTGTACCTAATGGTTTATGTTGAGCTCATCCACTGAACTGTCATTGATCCAAGCTCATGATGGCTATTGCATTGTGGCCTCAGATGACATCCCCTTGTACTATGCTTTGGTACATATGATATTGCTTATGCATGTACATTGTTTGCGTGTCTTTATGGATTTATCCTTCTGAAGATTAAGTTCTTAGTTGCATAGCCTCTTGATATGCCCAACGTAATGGCAATTTCTTAGTGCTGAATTGGGGCTCATGTAATTCCCGACATCTCTTTTTCCCAACTAGAGTACCACAATTGTCTTCAAAAATAAATTTTTTTAGAGCCACCAGTACCAAACATTCCGATTTGTCAACAGAAGCCCTTGCTAGTTGGATTTTTACACAAATTAAAACCCATTACAAGCAAATGTTTGGAGGTGATTTGGGGACATATGTGCTATGTATTGTCTTTATGGATGCGAGAGAATAACATACCAAATCCCGAAGTTTTGGAATATGTTTCTCTCTTTCAGCAAAATTGGAGATATGTTGCATGTTGTTCCATAGGGCATCAAATGTATAACGATCTCCACCAAACATCACTAGTCATCTATTTATGTGAATTTGAGACTCCTCAAAGGAAAAGGTACTAGATCTTTTCACATTTGATATGTTGTAATCATATATTTTAGGCATGTGTGGGGAGGGAGAAACAAGAGTGAGGGATGTCTTACAGGGAGCAGTTTTGAGCCTTATAGCCTGCTGTATATGCTTGGTCATTTCCTTAATACAAAAGGTGGGGCCTTGATTTTTCCAACCAGGCTAATGCCCCACTTTTGATGTACATATGTCCCTTGGTTAGTTGGCCAAGGAGTTGGGCCATAATGGATAGGATTCCTTTGAACCAAACAGGCTCAAGGATGTTCTATCAGTGCCAGCTCAATATTGGCAGTTGGTAAGTGCAGCGATAGTACATATGGTGGCAGTCACCATTGGTAGCTTGGGAGTTATGGGTTCTAGTGGCTATGTACGATTTGTTGTTTAGACCTTGGACTAGGAGCCATGCTTGGGAATACTAGCTGTGGTTCTAACTTGCTATTGCCACCCTAAAACTACTGGCACTTGCTTGCTTGACAGCGTTTTTGGCTGAGTTGTCTGCATGACATCCTAGTTTTTGTAACCAATGCTTGGTTGGAAGTAGGAAATCTAAAGTATAACAATTGGCATGACAGACCTTTGAAGTTGTGTCATCAAAGCAAGTCAAGAATGTAGGTACTAGAGTCACAACATTGGGCTTGCAAAAAGGTAAGGAAAATGCAAATATATAGTTTATAATGCTAAAATGCAAAAGATAAACAGCAACAAAGAATGGCACTATAATTTACCAAAAATGAACACCCAATGGTAGAAAGAACCCTTGTCTGTGAGACATAGTAGTGCCTGGTGTTAGAGTTCTTATTTTGGGCTTTTTGCCAGGTTGCCCATCCTTAGGTGCCTAGTCAAGATCTTGCTTGGATCCTCTCATGTGGCTTCTCGTGTAGTCTCACACTACCTTTCCAGCACTAGATTGATGTTTGGCGTTCAGCTTCCTCCTCCCTCTCCCCCTATCACTGCTTTTCTTGGTTGCCTTCAACTTCATGTTTCCGAGTCCAATCTCTAGGATTTTAGATTAAAATGTTAGCGTCTATGCATGCCTTCAAAGTTCATCATTTTTCTTTTGAAGAGCGTGCTCTAAAAACTGTATTTAAAAGCGCAATATTTTACGATTTTTGATTCAAATTTATTTGTGCACAATGTCGCTGGTGGTATTGACCACAAAGAACTCTTGACCAAAATCTTGAAGGACGTGTTCAAACTTCAAAAGCAGCCTAGGGAGTCCCTTAAGGAAGCATGCTCTTAACTCATGTCTCATTTTGTTGAAAGGATTTATGTAAGTCCAAGCTATATTAAGCGTTTCCAAAGTTTATTCTAGTCACAAGGTATGCTATGGAGGGTGAGTCCCCTTGAATGGTTTGTTCCTAATAAATCGTAACGATAGACTCTAGCAAATACAAACTGACTTTTGCTATTCAGCACAGCATGAGGCTTTTAATCACATGTAATTTTGATGTCAAACATAGATCGAGTCTTCCTTGCATGTGCAGCATCTCAGGCTTGCAAAGAGACTAAAATGGGTAGTTAAAGAGATGGGAGACATGGAAAAGCTTGGCGATGCATTGGAGACTGTTGGTGAATCCTATTATAATCTAAGAAATTATCCAAAGGCAAAAAAGTGGCATTTGAAGAGCTGGGATCTTTGTAAGCGGATTGGTCACCTTGAAGTAAGTATCCATTCGCACTTGTTTTGTATTCTAGCTTTTGATGGGTCTGGTTATTTTGTTTGTATTGTTTGCATTTGAGATTTGTCTATTAGCAGATGAATTTCAAATTGTATCTATTGGGCATTTCATCTGCTTCTAGTTATTTTAGTTCTACTTGGTTTGGTGCTTAATGTGGTTATTATAAACTGCCCACTTGCTGGTGCACATGAATGCATTTGCTCATGATGCAATGCTAAAGATAGATTCATGCCTTTATACTACATTATTTACGGGGTTGGTCTTGTGAATGTAAACATATGCTCATGTTCAGCTTGGGGAATAACTTTGACTTTTGCCAAATGCTTTCCAGGGTCAGTCAGTTGCAATGATTAACTATGGGAATGCCCTCGACTGTACAGGAGATTGGGAAGAAGCTTTGAAGGCTTATAGAACTGCCTATGAGTATGTTTTGCTTTCTACATCTAGATTCTTTAATTTTGAGATGGACTCTAGTTGATTGCTAGTAGCATGAGATTTTGAGAAAGTCACAGGTATGTCAAAATACTAAATAGCAGCACAAACATCATGAATAGAAAAAGTCAAACAGATTTCGATAAGATGCAAAGCAGCTCTGCCTTGTGCAAATTTATATGGTTTAAGTACTTTTCTGTGAGGTTTGGAGGGACATGGAGGGATGCCAGAAAGAGAAGGAAGAACAGGAAACACCGTATTAGATAAAATGGAACCTTTGTGCATCTTTGACAAGTTAAATGGTTTCTCTGTCCAAAATAGTTCACAAGCGATGGGGAAATTTCATGTCCTGTTACGGTACAAAAATAGTCAAAAAACATGTTCAGAGCTATGACTTCCAGCTGCCTCTCAGTCAAAGAAAGGTCCCTAGTAGAAAAAGCTCATAATTTTTGGGACTTCTGGATTAAATTTTAAACCTTGAGTATAAGTATCATGGTGGAACTGGTAATCTTCTTTTCATTTTGTGGTATATCTATATAATTCTCCATTAATCACAGAGTCTAGTTGTTGTGACCCACTGGAAACTAGGTCTGTGAGAATGGAAACCATGTTATTCCAGTTTGAATGGAGGATTTAACTTCAGTCAAACTTTAAGTAAACACGTGCACAGCTCAGAATTGAATGAAAGGGCAGTTCCTTTTCAAGTCATAATAGCCAAGATTGAGTTTGCAGTGCTGTCATTTTGCTGTGGCATGCGGATCCTTGCAGTCTTATGGGTGCTCTGTTCACAGAAAGTTTGTGCATCCTGTGTGCCATTTTGCTTAGCATTACTGTATGCTGGGTGACAGCCTTCTTTTCGATTTTCTGAGGCTGCATTTTGGGTTTGTGTCTCTTTTGCCATTGTGAAGGTATAACTTTCTGTATACATAGCATGCTTTGTATCACCTAAACACTCGTTTTTAAAATCTCCTGTAAATGACAGAGCCACCTAAGCACCTGAATACAAATCAATATTTCAGCACGTCGCCAAATACATCTTTCGTTATCACTGTGTGTCTTCTCCCTTTTGTTGCTGTCAGACCAATAGAGATGTATTAGCACAATAAGCTACTTTTTTGTAGTGTCTGAACTGTAGACCCCTAATGCAACAACTAGTAGGCAGTTTACTTCTAGGCTTCTAGCTTAGCAGGAGAGGGACCAGCATGGTGGATTATAATAGTTGAGAACAAATGTCTAAGTCTTAATCCGCTTGCCCCATTGGTGTCACCTTAGATGATGCATACCTTGCCTTCATGATTGCTAGATGCCCCCTTGCTCGTTACAACCCGTCTGAGATGCCTTGTCACCCTTGCTATCATTTTACTCGATAGATACCACATTTCTTCTTAGTAGAGGTATACCACCATGTCATGGAGTTAGATTTTGCTGCGCCCCTAGGTATTCTTTCTTGAGCTAAAAACTGCATTACAAACTGATTAGCTCTTTAATATAGGCCCAAAGAATGTCTGTGTCCCATAAGCCAAAACCTAAGTGGGGAGGATCCACATCTACAAATAGGAGACTGCCCTTCCACTCAGTCTTTTATCCATCGTAAGTTCTCCTCCATCAGCTGGTGCCCACTTCTCCACTGCTGTCTACACCCCTTTGTGGCGGATACCTCGGTTTCTAGTGGTGACCAGCCCTTCTGCAGCACCGGTGGTCAGTCAGCAACCATTAGGGCCTTGCATTTGCAGCTGGTGGCAGTTTCTAGCCTGTCCACACTATCAGCCGGCCATCGCCATCAGCATTTGAGCCCCTAGAGACTTGCATTTGCTGCAGCCAGCACTTTCTCAGTCCGTGTTTGCAGTCATCAGCTGATGCCAGCCTTCTAGGAGTAGTTTGACATCTGCATTTGCTGTCTACAGCTGTCGCTATCATCCTCTTGACTTTTCTCAGGTTGCTGCCCATTGTTCCGAGCTGCCATTACCATGTTTAGCCTGATCCAATCAGGCACTTCTTGTCTCCCTTGAGGATAGACTTGATGTGTCCCCTTTTCTTTTTGAGTTGCCATGTCCATTGAGTGTGCATCTAGAAACAAATGAATCCACTTTATCTTAGAGACCCTTTGGTCCAATTGATCCAAGAGCTTTTCTTTGGTTTAGATATGGGAGATATTGATTGTAGTCCTACGCCTTCATATCTATTGATTCTTGTAGGGCATGCTCTAGCTTGTATTCTCTCTTTTGGTGCACATTTCTACTCTTACTTTCCTACATCTCTGTGTGCCTATCTTTTGGTAGTGGGAAAATATAAAAATCCAACACACCACCAATAAACACCTTTTTATTGAAGTTGAGATATGTATGTTTTACAGTCTTATGTGGTATTTTTTGCTTGTCTCTTCAGGTTGGTGTTAACCCCCACAAGATCTACCAATTTGATTGTAGCGAAGACTTCGATCGTTCAACTCTTCTTATCTTGGTTGCTTTCCCTTGGTGAGGCTTCACACTCTGGACCAATATGGAGTCTTCTCCTCCTAAGGCCGAGTTTTGGCCTTTCTTGAGGTGACCTTGGAGGCCATTCATTTCATAGGTTTTCAACCGGGCATGCATCTCACTCTCCTTCTTGGGGTGCTTCTCCTTTTTCCCATTGACATCGATATCTTGGGGAGAGAGGGGGTGCTTATTTCTCCTTTCATTGTTTGGTGGAGAGGGGGCATATTTTTCTCTTGGTGCTTACAAGATCTTGGTCATTCCTAACTTTGTTTCGTCATTTGCTTGCATCTCGATGAACATGATTATAAAAGGGTGCTTGAGACAAGTGAATAATTTTCCTACGAGAGCACTATCCAAGTGGCATTGTTACATAGCATTTTACTTGAGCGTGCTGCAATGCCCTTTGCATCAATCCATGCATCTGTATTTTGTTCTCGTAAACATGCATCTTTGCGTATTCAGATGCATGTTTATCCCTTTTTGGTCAGGAAGTGGCTCACTTGGATCCATCATCTTCATGGTAGGTCTCACATGGCAGTCTCCTATGGGAATATTTATGGTAATGTTCGCTTTGTAGTAGCATCCCACGAATGTCCTTTGTATTTTCTTCATCATCAACACTCGTGGGTTATTGGGATAGCTTTCTATTTTGTGATGTTGTGCATATTTATTCCTTTTTGGTCAAGGAGTAGTTGACATGGGTCCACCATCTTCGTGATAGCTCACATGGCAATCTTCAATGGCAATTTTTATGGTAGTGTTCACTCTATGGCAGCTTCCCACATATACCCTCCATATTTTCTTCATCACTGACACCCATGGTTGATTGGGATAGCTTTTGTTTTTTGATGTTGGATATGACTATTCCTTTATTTTCCCCTAGGGGCACAAATACTTGAAAGGACAAAAATAAACCCCCTAAATAAAGGAAGATAAATTTCAAGGTGGTTCTAGTTTCATTGCCTTTGTAGGTCTTCATAGGCCATTGGGTAGTTGATGAGCACCTTTTGTTCAATGTCTTGGTCTCTCTAGGGTGATCCTTTGGACTCTCTAGGTAAGATTATCATTGCCTCTGTAGTGTTGATAGGCCATTGGGCAGCCAATGAGTATGCTTTGTTCGATGGCCAATTTTGAGCCTTGAGCTAAAAAATGCATTACACACCTAATAAGCTCTTTAATACAATCCCAAAACATAATTATTACCGAACTTTCTAGGGAGTGTCTGTGTTTCATAAGCCAAGCTCTAATTGGAAAGGATTTGTCATAGAAGTGGATGCAGTGATTATAGCAACATGGAACAGGTGGAACGGGGCCTTGGAATGTGCGAATGCTGTTTTCTAATGGTTCAGGATGGGAAATGCATTCCAATCGGTTGGATATTCCACAATGTTTCAACGTTGGAACCTTGGTTGCATTCCATTTGCAGACGATCCATATAGCACGATCCGTCTAGTTCGGATGGACGTGTATGAACTGTACAATTTTTGTTCCTTTTTTTGTTTAAGTTGGTGTTTAAAGAAAAGTTGTTTTTTGCTCTATCCTTTTTCTCTTTCTCCTCATTGATCTCTACATATACCTTACTTATCACCTCCTCTTCTATCTCTCTCTTACAAGCTCCTCTACTTTTCTCTTTCCTCCATCCACTTGTCTCTAGACTCTACCTCTACATCCTCTTCCTCTTGCGTCTCATCCCCTATAGCTCTATTTCTATTTCCTCTTTCTTTACCTCTTCTTTCCCTTCCCTTGCCTCTGCTTATATCTCTATATTTTTTACTCCTCTTAAAATGGCTAAGCCTCTTCATGAAGCCTTTCCATTATACACAGCTCACTTTAAGTCTTAGCCTTAAGTTTCTTTTTGTATCTACTATCTACTACTTTTTGTACTTGCCACTTGGCACTTGTGATTTGCTATATCGTGATCCATGAACCACGATCCATCATTGCAATTAGCTTGTTTTAAAAATCCATTGTACATGTCTTCAATCTTGTAAATAAAATTGGATCTTGGAAATTACTTGTGGCTAGAGTCTTGGATTTACATTTTGTCTCAACCGCTCGTCATGTTTATGACTTGTTGAAAATTGAAGCAAAGACATTTGTGGTTTGTAGTATTGGATGGATAGTACCTTGTGATACTCTATCTCATGGGTAGCCACTCTCATGTTAAAACAAGTAATATTTACTTGCCTAACACTTAAATTTTTATATTTTTTTAATGATCGTACAAAACACTAGATTTTATCTAAGATTTTTTTGTGTATGTTTTGTATTGTACTAAGTCCACGGATCAGATGGATCGTACATGACTACCTTGGTTGGAAAGTTCCATTTTGGGAATGTGTTTCAACCTTTTTTTTGGGTGGATTTGAGGGGGCAGCTTTGTTTTCGTAATTTTTTCTTTTTGAGGAGAGGGGGTGTTTTGTGGGTGGAGTATGATGTATAATGTATCTTTTTGATAGTTTATTGAGTACTCATTGGTAAGTGCTCAATACATTAGTCCAGACTCTATCTTCGAATTTCAGCTTGAGTTATGACTCATAAGTTTGGAGTCTTGACTCTCAATTTTATATTTGTATGTACTATTGGCCTTGCCACTTGGGCATTTTCTCTTTCAGGATGCTTTGATATGCTACTCAGCCTTCAAACATTTATAAATTATGGCTCTTGAGTCTTTAAAGTTCAATCATTAGAGTTTTAGCTTTTCTTGGTTGTGCAGTGTGCTCAAGTCTTATTTGTAGCATTGATTGGTCTTAATATATCTTGCACCATTCGTGAAATATGATGTTTAAAGTGTGCTTTAGAGTGTCTTTGAACACTTGTGAAGTTGTTTAATGCATAGTTATTTAAAAAATGTTAAATTTTATCTATTTTTTAATTTCATGTTCCCCCCTTCCTAGAATGGGCCTCCCTTGTTCCAACCACGTTTCTTGTTCCCGTTCCTTGTTCCATGTGGCTATGGCAGTGATGGAAGCGTGGAAAACTGCTATGATAGATTGCTGAAGACAAGGGGAAAAGAAAAGAGAAACACTACAAAAGAAAAGAACATTGCACAAAGAACTTAGAAGCAAAGAGGTGCTTGGGAAATGGAATCCATATAACAATATATGAGATAGTATAGAACCAATGTGAGCCACCGGTTGTGAAGGCATTGGCATGGTCTCCCTCTCTCCACCGAAACTTGTCAGATGATGAATGTTGATACAATGTGGAGGAGGGAGTGGCCATAGGCCGAATCTAAGCCACAAATCTTATGGTCATCAAGGTCTTGCATTTGCAGTTGGCTGCAGCTTCCAGCACTGTCAGCCAGCCATTGCCATCAGCATTTGAACCCCCAAACTTGTGTTTGTTGCAGCCAATACTTTCCTAGTCTGCATTACAGTCATAAGCTGATGCCAGCATTCCAGGAGAAGTTTGATAGCTATAGTTGCTGTGTACAGCTGTCATCATCATCCTCTTGACTCTTCTCAGCCTGCTGCCCACTGTTTTGAGCTGCCATTGTTGTGTTCAATTTGATTCAAACACATAGAACTGCGTATGCAGCTGCTGGTCACATCTGGAGGCTGCAGGATATTTTCAGAGTATGATACTCCCTCACTCATCTCTTTGCCCCGGTCCTTCAGAGACATGGGAGTTTTGATGTTTTGTATTCACTCTGCATAGTACGACACTCTTTAGCTCATCTGTTGCCTTGGCCCTTTAGAGACATGAGATTCGAGGTTTTGTATTCACTTTGCATAGTGTATTTATTGCATTGAGCATCATATTCATTCATATTCATTCTCTAGTGCTCTCACCATCTTTCAGTTACTCTTCACCTTGATGTTCTTCATACACTTGTATTTATCTTTGATGCTTGAGTATTTCTTTACACCCTCACCATCGAGCTTGTCGACTCCCTCCACCTTGAAGTGCAGATACCTAATGGCCACCTTGTGGTATTGTGCCTTAAAATAGTTGGTGTGATGATGAGTGTTATGAGACTAAGGCACACCTCACCTAGGAGGAGCTTGTGTTACCCACTCACTCTTTTTGATCATTTCGCTTGCTAGAAAAAACAAACATATCTCATGTATGGAGCAAGAGATATACTTCTTGTCCTTCGCTCAAGATTGCAAGGAGGGTTGGAGTGTGTTGCAGGATCCCAGTTCCCCCACAACCATTACCTCCCCTCAGGGCATTCTTATGCATCTTGCCTATATGAGGTATTGGACCAACAACATCATCCATCTTCCCTCCGAAAAGAAAAATCTCAACCCTTACTACTAGAAGGTAGGAGATTGCAAGATCATGATGGTTTGGTTGCCAAGCACTTATCCTATGTACGAGACTTATCGGTACCACTCTTGGTACATGTTCAACTGCATTCTATGTGAGGACTTGCTTGCTCATTGGTTGAACAACACCATGTATTTGGAAAGCTTGGAATCCCATGGAGCGAGGGCAAAGTTGTAGAAGCCAACTCTTTATTGGGCTTTTCAATCCAATCTATAAATGTCTTTTTAGTTACTAATCCTACATCTTCCAAGAAAAACTCTTCTCTCAAAGCTTTCTTAAAAGCTGCCCAATCAACATCTCTTCTATGTAACTCATCAATCCGATCATGCAATGCATGCATGACCAAACGAGAAAAATACCGATTTTATGCATACTGTGGTATCTCATGAAATAATATATTTTCTTCATACAACTGGATGAAGGCCGAAACATTTTGACCTTCAAATTGCTTCAATTTTTGTCCCTCTACTACTTGCAATGCAAGCATAGCTAAGGAATCAATTCTTTTTGCTTTCTGTCAAGTTTGCATCTGTTGTTGTAACAACAATTGTTGTTGTTATTGTTGCAATAACAAAGCAATCATTTGTTGTAAAGCATCATCACTACTTGAATCTATAGAATCCCCCATCTTTACACATTTGTTGCCGGCTTTCATGCCGGGTTCATCACTGTCGGAGCGTTTGGGGTCAAAAGTCTACCACGGGAGTAAGAGACAGTAGGGTAAAGGAAGATTCAGGGAGAGGAGTAGACGGAAGAGAAGGGGTTTAAAGAAATAGAAGATGCGGAAGAATACTCATAGAGGTGAATCCTATCAATTTATTTTTGCATCCTGAGAAGATAAATCTCTTGTAGACAAAAAACGTGCATAAAACAATAGCTTTCTCTCTGTTACTCAGACCGCCAATCTAATGTTTTCATTGGCTCCAAAAGGGGGGTAAAATACTACGATACCTGGTCAGAAATTTTCCAGATCACTCATTCTTCTCCTAGTTTGGAGTGCTGTTTGCTACCTGTAAATTGCGATTGTGCGTCGTGCGATTTCGATCCTTCTGTTTGCATAAAATCCCCTAAAAATGATTGAAAGCCACTTGCTTTTTCTTACATGTCATCCTATTCTAGAAGTTGTCTACATTTTTGGATTTTACAAGAAATAATATCTAAAATATAAAAAATAGGCTAAATTTATCCAAAAATCTAGTATTTTTGAACCATCCACATTATGGACACTAACACTAATGACTAATATGGCGTTGACTCTCTAGATCAATAAGAAAGCCGAATGATGATGCACTCTAGAGTTTTTCGCAATGTGTTCGCGTAGTGGCACGACAACGCTAAACACATTTCACAAGATTGGAACATTCCTAGCTTGTTGTGCCAGAGAGAGAGAGAGAGAGAGAGAGAGAGAGAGAGAGAGAGAGAGAGAGAGAGTTGGTAGTTTGGTTGAGAGAGAGGGGAAGGAGAGAGAGAGTGTAGAGTTGGAGCTTGGTAGAGAAGCAACTTGCACGGCGATAGTTGTGCACTACAGACCAAGTGGATGTGTAGAGATGAAACGAAAAACGACAACTTTCGGATACTCAGATAAGTGTCACTCTACGTGTTGGAATGGTCCATTCTTGACATGGATTGGGCAGTTTGGGATGTCTCACTCACTCACTTGCTCACGCTCAAAACCTTTAGTTGATACTCTCATAGCAAGGTTGAGTAGGCTGCCTTCATATTACATAGCCTCTCTCGCTCTTGTGAGTTGTGTGCCTCGGCTATCATCATAAAAAATGATTGGTGTTTGTTTCTCCCAAGACCAAACTAGATGCAATGTACTCAAAGATTGGTCATGGTGGGATGAAGTGAATGCTAAGTGCCTTGCTTGTGGTGGAGGAGCCCATCGATCCATGTGCAAGCTATGTCCTTACGGACGCATAAGTGGAGTTGCGTGCTCATTTCTTGGGAGAAGAAGAAAAAGAGATGTGCTTTTATATACGATTGACGCTTGAGAAGAGGCGAGAGTTTGATTTGTGTGCAATAGATTAAGATGCCTTGGCGCAATCAAGGCGATGTGTGATTGTTGATCCCACCATATGCATTCCTCCATGAGTAGCATTAGTTGCACCCTCTCCGAGATCGGTTGTAGCTACACCCTCTTCCCCTAAGTCTAGAGTATATTGGAGATCAGGGCATCTACTTTTGATGTATCTTGCGTACGACAATAGAATACCCTTGAGGCTTTGTAGTACCCGTAGAAGAAGGAGATCAATGTTGTTGTTGCTCGCTTTCTCTATGTGGATCATATTGCCTTTCATATTGCGAGGTAAAATATTAGAAATATTAAATGTTTGTTGTTTATCTATTGATGGAATAAATTTCAATGATAAATTATGATTTTGATATTTGAAGTTTGTATTTAATATTGCATGTGTGATCATTGATGAATCATGATATGCATTGTGTTCAATAATCAATTAGGTTGGAGTTCTTCAAGGGAATGTTGAAGAAGGTTGCTGAAAATAGCCCTACTTACACACCACCATCATCAGAGCACTTGCGTACTATTCTCTTGGAGAGGGAGAGATGCAAGGTTGAGCAAATTGTAGAGGATACGAAGATGCTTTGGGCACACCATGGTGACACTATTCCTAGATGGATGGAGTGACAGTTGTAGGAGATCTATTCATGGGCTAGCATATTCTTGTGGTAAGATGTACTTTGTTTCACTCATGATACTTTAGGCATAGGCAAGGTTGCCGATGTACTTGCCCATGTGTGTATAGACAACATTGAGATGGTTGGGCCATAGAATGTTGTGGCATTTATGGCAAATAGTGAGCCAACAAATAAAGCAATTGGTGCCATAGTTGAGAGCTACTATCCTCGGATTACAATTTGTTTTCGTATTGCTCACAATTTAGATAGTCTTCTCAAGCTTTCATGGGTTGAGCCGATGGTCACAAAAAGTGTTGAGATGGTGACCTTTGTGCTCAAACCATTAATATATTCGCCATGAATTTTCAAAGAAGTCTAAAAAGATTCTCCTCAAGTACTTAGACACTTGCTTTGCTTACAACTTCTTGATGTTGCATTGCCTGAGGGAGAACAATGGTGCATTGGGACATGTATTCATCAGTGATGAGTTCAGGGGCTTCCCTTTGGCTTCTACTTTTGTAGGGATGCCATGCATAGACAAAACTGAGGACATGGGATTTTGGGATGAGGTGAAGAAGATTGATGCCATGGTTCAACTTGCTATATACTTATTACTCCTTCTAAATGTGATGTAGCCATGTATTGGCAAGGTCTATGAGGCTATGGACAAGATGATTGAGCACCTAGAGGAGTTGGTGCCAGATGAAGATCAATATGATGAGATTTGCACCTTATGTGTGACATGTTGAGATGCCTATGTGTCTCTTTTGTATTCAACAATATACATGTTAGACCTAGAGTTTCAGGGTCGTGGGCATGAGAATGATATGGAGGTTAGTGATCTGGAGGTGCATCTTGGAAGGCATGGTTTTTAATATTGAGATGAGGCACATGGTGAAGGACTAGTTTGCACTCTATAGGAATTTCCATGGTTCATATGGTTGTGGTAATGCAAAGGTGGATAGGTTCACTAGAGGTGGTTCTATGTGGTGGGAGGATTATGGATATGATGGCCACAAGCTTTAGTGCCTAGTAGTATGCATTTTGAGCGAGGTTGTTAGCTCCTCTTGTTTGGAGCAATTGTGAGCTACAACCACATTGTGTCCAAGAAAAGGAGCAACCTTGGTATGCAAAAGGCTAGTGATATTGTCTTTGTCATTGCAAACTTACATATACTTTGCAATAGTATGACTACGAAGGCTAATCCCTTTATTGAGTGGGAGATGAAGTAGGAGGAGGAGCATTCGATATGGCAGGTCCCACACCTAGAAGAGACTGAGGAGGCAACACAAGAGGTAGCAAATGAAAGCATTAGTGACATGGTAGATGAGTCTTGAGATTATAGAGGCTAGGACTTGAGCCTTGAGGATGTTGTCATGCCACATGGATATCTATGTATAATGTATGACATATATTTTTGATGTACTAGAGACTAGAGTCTAGTTACTAGTATGATGAATCTTTTTGATAGTTTATTGAGTACTCACTATGAAGATATGCTAGGGTTTGCACTGAGGAAACACATGCATGACCAAGATTGAAACACAAAGACTTAGATAGAGACAAGCAAAACTCAAATTTTGAACACATAACTTAAAACTCAAACACAAAAGACAAACACAAAGAGAAGAAACTTTGAAGTGAATGAATATTGTAAATGAATGTAGGAGTGTATAGAATGCCCAAGGGTAGAGCAATGGAATGTCGGAGAGTGACGTCCACTAGAGATGGGTCCCAAGTGCTATGACCACCAGTTGAAGTATAGAAGATGAAGAAAACATCAAACGTTGCTCACCAAGCAATCAAAAGGCAAAGGCGGTAGCAGGGATGATGCCAAGAGTAGAGGGTAGCAACAGGAAGCTGTGAATGTAGCAATAGAGCTGTTGCTTGGAGGAGGAAGATAACAACCAATTGTTGCCTGCAAGGGAGAGGGCCAAACACAAGCTTGAGAAGGTCGCTTGGAGGAGTGGAGGGCTGCCACCTAACGCTTGGGATTATAGAGTCTAAATGCAAGCAGTAGGAGGACTTGGCAATGACAAGGATGTCAAATGCAACCAAATGTGTTGAACTAGACAGTGGGCAGCAGCAATGGATGAAGATGCTAGGCACTAGAGGAGCTATAGAAGGGGTGACAAGAGTCGTGAAGGGTAGACCACCATGTGGGTGAAGGTTGATGGCTGAAATCTGCACAAAAAGAATAAGGCTGAATGGTGGGCAACTTGTCTATTTATAGATGTTAGGGTTTTGGGGGACTGTTGAAACTCTCTTGAACCTTGTACCAAATTTGTGTTTTTTATTAATTAAGCGTGTTTTGGGGGCTGTTTAAAGATGCTATTGAGTGGTCCCCCAAAACCTTAATTTTTGGGGCACCCTTCAACATCTCTAAATAAACATGTTGCCCATCATTCAACCTCATTCTTTTTGTGCAAACTTCAACCATTAGCCTTTACCCATGTGGCAGTCTATCCTTCATGATTGCTACTTCTTCCGTAGCTCCTTCAATGCTTGGTGTCTTTAGCCATTTTGTTGCCGCCCATTGTGTCCCACACTTGGTTGTGTTTGGCATCCTTGTCATCACTAGCCCCTCTTGTTGCTTACATTTGGGCTCTACAATCCTAGGCGTCAGGTGGCAGCCCTTCACTCCTCCAGGCAACCTTCTGGAGCTTGTGTTTGGCCCTCCTCTTTGCAAGTGATGTTGGTTGTGGTCTTTCTTCTCCAAGCGTAGGTCTATTGCTGTGTTTACAGCTTCTTATTGTTGTCCTCTGCTCTAGTCATCATCCTTGTAGTCGCCCTTGTCTTTTGACTGCCTGATGATCAACATTTGGTATTTTCCTCATCTTTTGTACTTCGACTAGTGGTCACATCACTTGGGATCTGTCTCCGTTGGATGTCACTCTCTAACACTTCATTGCAGTGGATGCCCAAAACCCTAATTTTGGACTAGTGGTCCTAGAAGATGCGGTGGATGCCCAAGGAATGGATGTGTAAAGTCCAATAGGTGAGCCTCTAGCAAACCAATCAACTAAGCCTTTAGTAGTGAAGGATATAAGTTGTTGAGGTTGTCTGCGTGCCACATGTCTAGTAGCCAGTGGAAAAGACGGAGCAGATTGTGTAGTGGCGGGAGGTGTAGCCCCACTACCAGTTGGAGTGGAGACAGTCATAGTAGTCTGTTGTTGTTTTCTAGGTGGAAGACTTTGGGCCTTGGTATGATACTCCTCATCCACATGACATGACCTCTAGCAGTGTGTGCAAAACCTATTTTTCTTAGGAATTTAGTGTTGGAGAGTGACCTCCATTAGAGACGGATCCCAAGTGCTGTAACCACTAGTCGGAGTGCGGAAGATGAGGAAAACACCAAACATTGATCACTTGGTAGTCGGAAGACAGAGGTGATAGCAGGGATGATGCTAGGAGTAGAGGGCGGTAGTAGGAAGGTGTAAATGCAGCAATAGAGTTAGAGGAGCAAGGCCACAACCAACCTTCACCTACAAAGGGGAGTGTTGAGAAACCACTTCTTCAGTTTACACACTTCATTTAGGGTTTCACACTAATAGCTTGAAAAAGGGTCGGTGTCCACATTTTGGTCACTTTTTTAGTGGGCGCCCACACAATGGTGTGCCACCCTAGGCAGCTTATGTCTATAAATAGGCAGTCACTTCATTCATTACTACCTCTCTCTCTGCAGTCATTCTTGGGTCATCATTGCCACTTCCCTTCTCTTCCCAGCCCCTTTCACTACCCTCACACCCCTTCAAGAGGACATTGCAGTTTGTGGCTTGTGGTTGCCTTTACCCTTTCTCTTTTGCTTCAAGTGCCCTGTTTCATCATTAGGCCTTGCGTTTGGAGCATCTTTCACCTGGCGTCATCATTGTTTGCTTGACGTCAGCACCCTTTTCCATCAGGCTCCACCTTCACCTTCGTTTTTCAACGTGGAGATATTCTCCTTGCTTGGCCTCAACATCTTTGGCTTGGCGTCAGCATCCTAGCCTCTAGCGATAGTCTACATCACCAAGCGTTAGTGATTTCATCACTTGTCTATCACAGGGGCTGCCGAAATTTGCGTTTTGGCTGCATGGCTTCTCCTCCATCACCTGGCGTCACTCGCCTATCATAGGGGCTGTTGGGACTTGCGCGTTTCTGCAGCTTGACTCCTCATCCATCACCCGGTATCACTCATCTATCATAGGGGCTGTTGGGACTTGCGGTTTTGCAGCCTGGCTCCTCCTTCATCGCTTGGCATCACTTGCCTGTCACACAGAGGCTGTTGGGACTTGCGTTTTTGCAGCCCGGCTCATCCTCCATCATTTGATATCATCATTATCCACTTGGCATTAGCATCTGGGCTGCTCTCTCTATGTTTGATAGCTTTGACACTCTGGGCTATGCGTTTTGTTTCTAGGTCACTCCTTGGCATCAGAGGATTGCGGTTTGCTCCCTCGACAGTTGGTGATCATCTTTCACATCTCCGACAGCATTAGAGGACTTGTGTTCGCTCCCTTGATAGTTGTCCACCACCTTCTAGTGATTATTTCGATAGCCCACTGCTCGGAGAATTGCGTTTTACTCCCTTCACTGTGCAGATTTCCCATATGTGTTGTTGCTTGATTCAAACATGACAATGTAGTTATCTTTTGAGCTTTGGCTTTGGTATGTCATTTTTTCTTCTCATAGCATGATTCATTGCATCATTAAGCGTTTTCTTCTTGCGCTTTTGAGTTTCTCTTCTCTCTGTGTTTGCCTTACACACTTTGTGTGTCTCTTTGCAAACCCTATTGTCTCTTTGCATTGTCACTTATTTTGACATGGTATCAAAGCATACCTCTTATTTTGACATGGTATCAGAGTGCAGGAGCTAAGAGAGCTAAAGACCTTGTTCATTGGAGAAGGCAAAGATAGGTTGCAGGTTCGGCATCATCTATTGATTTCCTCCATTTTTGTTGCATCACCAAGAGATAGAGATATCCTTCTCTTCCTCTTCCACCCACCCACCCTTTTACAGATTGACACTCTGCAGATATGACTTTTGCATAGGTAGATGGACAGACTTTTGGGTGCTCCTCTTCCGGCGTCATCGGAACCCTCTGCTTTCCAACATGCATCTTTCCTCCCTATCCTGTTGGAGTATATGCGTCTACTCCCAGGCACTCGTTGTGTCACCTCTCCCTTCTGGGCCATAGAGTTTATTTTGCACCGGCTTTCAGATTTTTATGCTCAAGGCAATAAGATGCATCTAATGCATACGAAGCCCTTTCGAGCCATAGGAGAATCGATTGGTACCACGGTCTCCTCCTGACTGTTGCAATGTGCTATGGAGGTCGCTTCTACTTTTTCTAGGGTTTTAGGAATGCCACCTCAACAACCCGCGGTTTTGTAGTCTGCTTCCCCAAGAGATAGCGATTGTTGGCTACCGTCCCCTTGGCAGTCCACTCCGAGAGAGAGTGTGATTGTTTGACACCTTCCATTACTTCCGTTTCATAGTTCGCTCCATTGAGAGACAGTAACTGTTGATCACCCTTGGCTTTGAATGAGCCTCACCTTTTCCCACCCTCAACTACTCAGGTTCGAAAGGCCACCTTTGGGAGTTCTTTGATATCTATGATACCCTAGATACATTCTTCGGCACGATCGGCGGCACTTGCTTCGTCATTAGATGATTCGGAGTTCATGATCCATGAGTTTTAAGATTCCCTCTCTCTCATATAGGGGGATTCAGAGGGGGACTATACTCTGTTGCTCTCAAAGGGGGCTTCTACTTGTTCAGCTTTAGAGAGGGCTCTTGCACCTCCACCCTTAGGGGGGGCACCTCCTCATCATGAAGTTCGTCACCCACCATTTACTCTTTTGAAATGGTTGTCCTCGGACAACCATTTCTCCTATTGATACCTATGATCTTCAAAGACCACCTTGATCAGGGCCTTGGAGGTTTTTGGTGACGAGGCCTTCGAATTCCTTCCAGCATGGAGTTACAGAGCTAGTGGCTTCTCTCCCGAGGTGGAGTCAAGTTTTACAGTTCATCTCATCTACTGTTCCTTACTATAGGTTACCTTTCAAGTGGCAATCTTGGATCTTCGGGATCCTCTACATCTTTTTCGTATCTCTCTTCGCTCCTCTTTCTTCATTCCTTTTTGGGTTTGAGAGGGGGTGTTGAGAAACCACTTCTTCAGTTTACACATTTCATTTAGGGTTTCACACTAATAGCTCAAAAAAGGGCTGGTGTCCACATTTTGGCCACTTTTTTAGCGGCCGCCTACACAATGGTGTGTCACTCTAGACAGCTTATGTGTATAAATAGCCAGTCACTTCATTCATTACTACCTCTCTCTCTTCTGCCATTCTTGACCACCTTCTTTGGTCACCTCTCTTCTGCCATTCTTGACCACCTTCTTTGGTCACCACCACCACCACTTCCCTTCTCTCACCAGCCCCTTCCACTACCTTTACGCCCCTTTAGGAGGACATTGCAATTCGTGGCTTGTGGTTGCCTTCACCCTTCCTCTTTTGCTTCAGGTGCCCTGTTCATCATCAGGCTCTGCGTTTGGAGCATCTTTCACTTGGCGTCACTATCGTCTGCTTGGTGTTAGCACCCTTTTCCATCAAGCTTCACCTTCACTTGCGTTTTTCAATGTGGAGATCTTCTTGCTTGGAGTGGAGGGTTGCCACTTGATGCTTGGGATTGTAAAGTCGAAACGCAAGTAGCAAGAGGGGCTGGCAATGATGGG
Source organism: Lygodium microphyllum (assembly GCF_053477565.2). Classification (NCBI taxonomy): domain Eukaryota; kingdom Viridiplantae; phylum Streptophyta; class Polypodiopsida; order Schizaeales; family Lygodiaceae; genus Lygodium; species Lygodium microphyllum. The sequence continues at coordinate 111,773,110 of NC_141135.1, forward strand.
GATGCCGAATGCAGCCAAGTGTGGTGCACTAGATAGTGGGCGGCTTCAATGGATGAAGATGCCAAGCATTGGAGGAGTTGTGGAAGGAGTGGTAGCAGTTGTGAAGGGTAGACTACCACGTGGGTGAAGGCTGATGGCTGAAATCTGCACAAAAAGAACGTGGAGGATGCCCCAAAAAATTAGGGTTTTGGGGGACCACTAGAACTCTCTTGAATTGTGCACCAAATTTGCGTTTTTCATTAATTAAGTGTGTTTTGGGGCTGTTTGAAGATGCTAATAATCCGTAACGTATGTTTTAGCTCAACGTTCACGGCTCTGTACATTAGTTTGTATTCAATTTGAGTTGTGAGTCACGACTCATGAGTCTTGATTGTTGACTTTATTTTTGTATGCATTGTTGCTAGTTAACTGGCTTTGAAGCTTGCGGCTGGCCACTTGGGCCTTACCTCTTTCATGATGCTTTGATATGCTACTCAGCCTTTAAAGTTGAAACATTTATAATTGTGGCTTTGGAGACTCTTAAGTTTGATCATTAGAGTTTTAACTTTTTCTTGGTTGTTTGCACTTTGTATTCAAGTGTTGTTTGACTTTTGCAACATCAATTGGCCTTACTATATGTTGCACCATTCATGCAATTATCAATATGATGTTTGAAGTGTGCTTTTGGAGTGTCTTTGAATACTTGTGAAGTTGTTTGGTGCAGAATTATTTAAAAAATTCTAAATTGTCTATTTTTCAATTTCCTGTTTCCCTCCATTCCCAGAATGGGGCCTCCCCGTTCCAATCGCGCTCCTGTCCCCCCTGTTCCTAGAGTGGTGGCCCCCTGTCCCAATTATGTTCCCCGCTCCCTGATTCATGTGGCTTTGTTTATTTGTATTATTGGTATATATTGCACATTGTAGGACAAATGTTCTTAAATCCCCTATAAATAGGGCATGTATGGGCATATCTCAACCCCTATTCATTCCTCAGCAGATCAGCCAGGACAGTGCAGACATCTCAAGCCCTGATTGGCATCATTGACTTGACTTTGCTCACCTTAATCCCAATCCTACAGACACGGAATCTGAGGCTCTCTCCATTGTATCAGCATTCAGCACGATAATTTGTTACTTCATTATTCTTTTGTGTTTCTTTGTCACAGAGTTTGCCACACACCCCATGTTCCTCCCTGAAAGCCCTACTGTTTTCTGAGACCCTAGCTTGTCCAAAACAGAAAATGTATCAGCTGGTTAGGTACAAAAACACAGGCGTCTTTATATCCAGACAAGAACATAAGTTGGTCAGTATATGCTGCATGGAGTGTACATCAATGCTTTTAACATTTTGTTTCTATTATTACTGCAAGGATAAATTCTTGACATAATAAGCTAGTTTAGCATGAAATCTATTTTGCTTAGACTGATATCTTTGTTGTGGCAGAACAGCAAAATCTCAGGGGAAAACAAAGATGCTGTCACAACAGATCAGTGCACTGGAAAACATGCAGTATTGTTATTTTGTAAGGCTTGAACAAACTGACAATGCAAAGTAAGACTCTTTAACCAATCTAGGGGGGTTTTTCCTGATAGCTACATGACTAGTGTTGGAAGAATGACATATGAAAGACAAAGAATGGTTTCACTACTTTGTGTACCGAAAAACTGTGTTGTAAACTAACATTGCAGGTTTTCGTTTTGGCTCGATCCAGAAATACTCAGGCAAAGATCAAATGGTTAAAAGAACTGAGAGACAATCAAGATACTTGCTCTGGAGAAGGTGAACACTGTTCTGAAACAGACAACGAGTCAGAAGTAGATTTGACACAATTGAAAGATGGTGGGAAAAAGGTGTGCTCCAAGCAAGTGACACCTTCCAACATTGAACCTGACTTGAGTGATGATGACACTCTTGCTTCTATGCTTCCACTAAAGCATTTGCATAAAACAAAGAAACCTAGAACAAAAGTTGGACTTCCAAAAAGCTCACAAAAGTTAGATAGTGTGTCACAAAATGATGCCGATAATCAAAACAAGACTGAAAGGCAAGATCGCAGTGTATTTGCATTGCCTCGAAAACGACCTCGTGTTGTGCTTTTGGATGACGATGAGGCTCAAGATGAACTGGAACCGACTGATGTTTCTAAATCTCAACAATGCCGGGTTGAAGGTGAAGGACCATTTTTGTCTACAGAAGCTACCAAACCACAGACAATTTCAGATAATGGGGTAGCGTCCAATGAACATCTGAAAGACATAAGGCAACCAAGGTGTGGAACAGTAGATCACGAGCGTTCTTTTGATATTGAATTGTCCTCTTTTCCTTCATCCACTGCTCAAAATCAGGTACCAGAAGTGGGATCACCTGAAAGTGATCAAAGAATGTAAAGAAATCATCCATAGAAGATCTACTGTTCCTCCCTATTTTCAACTCTGAACTCTGAACATGGCAACTGGAACAAGCTTTGAACAAGGCTAATGCCATGTTTCTCTTTCAAGCAGGCTTCTAAATTCCTCCTGGTGGATGTTGCTGGTCAATCTATCAAGGTGGAGATACTGATGGAAAACAAGGATCAACCTGTGTTGAAAACCGTTGATTGCTTAATGCAGGAGATTGTACGTGCCTATTGTTGCAGCAATCCTGCAGGTTTGTTCAACGCTGGCCGCCCCCCAATTGCGCGCCCCCCCCTCCCCCCCCAAAAAAAACCATAAAGATTAGGTCGCTCTTAAGAGAATGGATTAGTATTATAGCTAACAGCACAGAATCCCAGATTTTTTTTTGAGGATTTGGCCATATAACTAGCATTTGCAGAGAACAATATGTTTGACTTGAAGCCTTACAGGATCAAGGCCCTTGCTACGACATCTTGTTTTGAGGGGCAGAGTTCTGCAACCATTAGAGACTATTGATAGCCTGTTAGCCAACATTCATGATTCAGGCCACTTGGAAGCCACAGTTGATTGTAAGCTATTACTTCTGATAAAATTTAGATACTGTCAAGACAAGCATGCTTCTCTATAAGTGCTTATGTAAAATCACACATTAAAACTATAAATGTTTCTGAAGGTTGGATTCCCATGCGATTAGTCGAGCGGTATGAATTTTTTTGTGTGCAATATCATCAGACTCTTACCCCAAAACTTGTTGACAAAATGAAAGATAGCAAGGTATTTCAGTCTGATGAATTTTCCAGATTCCTAATCCTTAGCCAAATTGTTTTTCTGGTGTTGCTGATTTTCATGAATATAGCAGGCTCAGGAGGGCATGATTTCTGCTTCTGGCTGTGATTTAGATGATATGTCTGCATGGCCGTTGTTAATGGCATTGAATGAGAGTGGACCCTTTTCACATCTGGATCTATCCCACAATTCAATAGGTCAACTGTCAAACCATCATTCTATCCACCCCTTGTTAAAGTTGGTTTGCTGTCAGAAACTGACGTATCATCTGTCCCATCACAGGAAGTCGATCTATGCAAAAGATCCAGCAGCTTATTGCAGCAAGCAATCAACTAAATCTTGGCCTTGTTCTGGACCTTCATGACAACCACCTTGGAGCAGCATCACTTGGATCAGTAGGTCTAGTGCTGGTTTTTTAATAATTTTAATATAGATTTATCAGCAGTTGCCAACAATCAACAATTTCTTTCCAATGTGCCAAAGCCAGGGATGATTAAAATAGGGTTTATTTTTGCAGATTTGTGAATGTCCAGTTACCTTGTCTAGACTTGAAGTTTTAAACCTCTCTGGCAATGAACTCACTGATGCGGCAGCAAGGTATCTAACTGCATTGCTTCAAAAGTCTCAAGGTAAGTGAGATGGTTTGTCATCAATAATACAGTGTGCATGTGGAAGGCGACATTTTTTACATCTTTAGCTAACATTGTCTTTTAATCAAGTGAAAGTTTTCATGTAGCTCTGGAGGTCTTAAAGTTAGAGAATTGTGGCCTTACCTCTCGAACAGTCCTTAAGATATCATCTGCTCTGACAGCTGATTGTTCGTTGGTCAAGTTATCAATTGGTAAATCTTTAATGAGAATCAGATTTTGGTTTTGGTGTTTTTATTAAAGCAACTGTCAGCTTGTCATTGGTTTTAATGTTGGCTGGGCCCTGGGTTGAGGTTCTCTCCTTGTTTACCTGTTTCCTGTTCAGGGAGAAACAACCCCATATCAGGCATGGCCATAATGGGATTGCTTGAGAAAGTGTCAAGTTTGAGCAGGTATACATTTCAGTTGTGTAAGTACAACTTGCAAGCAGTTGCCGTTGCATTTAAGTTTCATTGCCGATTTTGATATCCCAAATGTTCCCAGTAGATTCCTTCTTTGTCAAAGTCTAGGATAATCAAACAAACAAGGGTTGTCTCAGAATCCCTTCATGCTGTCCATCCTAATACATGTTAGTGGTGCAGCTTCTCGGAACTTGATCTGACAGGTATCTTGCTTGACAAACCTGGAGTAGAAGGCATTGCTTCGCTTCTGAAATCTTCTCATAGCATCTCAGGACTCATGCTTGGGGAAACTTCCATTCAAAACGTGATACATAACACCCTCTATTCAAGCTAGGCCATATTTTGGCATATTAATATGACATCTATAAAAGTTATGTTTGTACCAACGTGTTTGATTTGCATGCAGGAAGGACTTGTTGAGCTGAGTGATGCAATTGGAATACACTCTAGAATGGTTGTAAAGCTTGACCTCTCTTTCTGTGGATTCAATGTTGATGCTGTTGAGAAATTTCTTGGGCAAGTTCACATGCTCAAAAGTCTTTCGTACCTGAACCTCAGTGGTAATAAGCTTGGCGAGAAGGTAACATCCAGTTTTTTCTTGCTTCATGTAATTGATGACAAGGAGTCTCTTATTTTTGCTCATATGTTTGCAGCTTCTGTACTATGTTAAAGCTATATTACTATACCACATGTATACGTCTTTATGCATTGGCTCCGTCAAGATTGGTTGCATGGCATTGTGAAATGCAATTTGTATACTGCTTCTATCTGTCATCTTATCTCAGGATCCAACCAAGATGATGGTCTGATGAGAAAGATTATAAGCTAAATATCTCAATACTGTTCTGTGAATTTCCACTTAGATGTAGTCCCAAGCTACAGATTTGACTACTCTGTGCTGGTTCTGGCACTTGGATTCATAGCAAAAGTCAGATGTGCTGAGGACTAGGTTTTTGGATAGTGCAACTCACTATCTCGTTAATTACTATCCTTCATTCGCATGGATGTGTGGCCTTTGGACAGGGTGCAGAGCTAGTGGCATCGGCGCTTTTGTGTTTGGAGTGCAGATTGAAAACTCTTCTCTTGAAGCAATGTCATTTGGGATTGAAAGGCATCCTTCTCTTATTGAAAACCTTACAAGGTGTGAACTTGCTGTTTTTTCCATTGAATCATCTTATGGTGGATGGTGAGTAACCGAGTTGTTTTGATCCAGGAAACAATGGTTTACAGCATTTGATTCTTAGTGGGAACAGTTGTGGAAGCAAAGATGTATCGGCTGTAGTACCCTTTTGTGACCTAATTGAATATCCAGCTAGACAAAACCAAAGCATTACGCTGCCCTCCAAAGCTAGCAGTGGAATGGGAAAATATAACCCTTCGCCTGATTCTCATGATGCTGCTGTTAACCAGATTGAAGATGAAAAGGCCTTTCCATTAGAAGCCAGCCCAAAACATGTAAATAATGTTCACAAGGACAAGTATATAGATGAAACAGAAGTCATCTCAAGCTCCAATTTGAATAAAGGGATGAAAACTGGTGTGGCCTATGACAGCGAGGATGATACAGATGTAGAACAATCCTCAAACAAGCACCTAGATGGGGATTGCATAAGCTCGTCTAAGCATTTGCAGGAACCTGTGTTGGCCATTGAACTAAACAGTAGTACAAATGATATGAAGCTGCTTCTAATGGACAGCAATGCAGAAAGCTTGCTTGATGAGATTGCTTGTGCTCTGACTCAGGTCGAGGGCCTCAGGTTTTTAGATCTCAGTGGGAATGGATTGAGCCCTCCCTGTATTCAAAAACTGTTCTCAGGCTGGTCAGCTCCTTGTAGGTGGGCTAGTCAGCCGAAGAGTCATGTTGTCGATGAGGTAGTTCACTTCACTTTGGGCAATGTAAGCTGCTGTGGCAAGAAGCCTTGTTGTGAGGTGAGCTGATCTGCATGCTCGCTTGTGTACACTTGTAATTGGCAGCTGGTGATGACCCAGCTACAACATTGGGGTCAGAAAGTTACATGTACAAATAGTGTGGATAACCACAAGAGAATGGGTTCTTTGCCATTCTCATATAGTCAGTCCTTCCGATTCTTGTCTTTCATATCAGGTGAGTCTGAAGTTCTCGCATCCGGTTCACATGGCATTGGATTTAGGGCAAAGAACAGTCAAGATATGAGGTTAAATCTGGTCAGGTCGAAAAGATAATTACAAGCAACCTCATAAATGACGGGCAAAAGCAACAAATTGTAAGCAGAGCTTTCCACAAGGATATAAAACAAGCCTTAGTAGCTCAAATGGACACTAAAACAGAGTAGATGTTAAGATATGGAAACAAGAAAATGAGTGTAATTAACAATGGGTTAGGCAATAAGAAGTAAAATAAAAAAAACCTTTCAATGAGACAATATTGAACGATTGGGATCACAGCAATAAGGCTATGCATTTCATTACTTTAGTAAAACAAGTGCGCAATCGCATTCACTGGAGCATTACCCTCGTAGAAAGAGCTCTCTCAAGATCTTGATTCTCTAGGAAAAGAAAGTTTAGACAATAATGTGAACTTAAGTTGAACTAGATCAGCTCTTAACAAGTTTATAAGTGGACCACTTGAGTTAACTAAATGTAACTTTTTGAAGAAGAATGACCTTATCATCATACCATTGCAATATCATATCCCTTAAGAGGCAACTATAACAGCCAAGCATATTAGTAAGAGAGTTTTGAGGACATTAACACTATCTGAGAAGATAGTTGACATTTATGTTTAGAAAAAAAAATTAAGTGGGCAAATGTGCATGAAACTTGAGATTGAATGTAAAAATGCAAAAAATCCATTCACAAAATGGTTTCAACAGAGGACACTAAATAGGTAAACTATTCTTGATGTTTAAAGTTGAGGAAATCATACCATTCCATATAAACGTTTCGTTCTTAAGCATGGCTAATGTTGATAATTTCTCATTTAGAGGCATGTTGTGCTTGTCTTGCTTTTGGTCGGATCAACATCAAATGTAGTTGTATCAAAAAGCATAAAGCAGGCAATCTTGCCTTTATGGCCTATTTTCCATGTGGAATCATGTAGTTAGATAGGGTTTTCTTGGGTGTATGCATTCTCATTGTGCATTATCAATAGCATTGAAAATGTAATCTCGCATGATTGCATTGCAAAACATAAGTGCTCACATAACATGTTGTGCATACTTGACTCAAAACAAAGAATATGGCTAAACATGTGCGTGAAATGGCCCTACTTGTAAATAAGCCTTTAATTTCTTATAATGGTAATTTTATTCACTAAATTGAAACTTCGAAGATTGTTAGCTTTGCTTAGCAACCTTGCTACTTCCAAATATTGCAACGTTTTTGGATTATGTGAGTACCATTAATAGATCAAGTGGAGAGAGGAGACTAGTTAACCAAAGTTGAGGTAGATGATACTTTTATAGGTGCTTATCATTTTGGAGGTGTCCTTGTTCTAGGTTGGTTTGGTTTCGGGTCTATTACGAAATTGGATTATTGGGCAAACATTTTTTCAAGAGAAATTTCTCAAGTTCATTGCATTTATTCAATGTGGCGATTAGTGACAAACATTAAAACCCTTCTATACTAATTGAGCTTCTTTTTAATTAGTACAAATGGTATTTATTGAGTCACTTAGTTACATTATGGGCTGTCCAAGCTCAAAATCTGATGTATGTTGCCCAATCATGCCTCAAGTGTATTAATGTCCAATACAAATTGAAGGTGTCATCATGCTACTTCAAACTAATTAAGAATTCTCTTATGGACCTATAATTTAGATATCATACATTTTTAAAGAGAAATTAGAGAGTTTGAAGGTGTTGTAACTTAGAATATTATAACTTGTAGCAAAATATATGTCATATTAGACATGTTCTTCAAAATTCTGATAGTTTCAAAGTTAGGCATGTTACATATTTGGTTTGTCCATGGGCAATGGAGGCAAAATGAAGGGGCATGTAGCCAAGTGGTGGCCAATGATTCAAGTCGATTTTTTGGGATATAGATTGTTTAGGGTGGGAAACATCCCCCACTTAGGGCAGAAGTTCAATGCCCATATTACTTTTTTCTTAGTAAAGGAACTATTTTGACTCAATTAACCTCATTTATAGAGGAACATCAACATCAACAATATAGATAATCTAGATAACTATAGCCTTTTAATTTAGATAGAAATCCAGTGTTGATTAGAATAAATAGATTTGTCAAATTTAAGTGAGCTCTTTGATCATTCTAGGCTTCATCAAATCTTCCTTCCTAGCGGTGGCAATTTTCTTAGTAAAGTATTGTATGACCCAATAAAAAGTTTGATAGTAGTGTAAAACAAGATAGGTAGACCTTTTGAATGTCAAAAATTCTATTTGACAAACTTATTTCAATATTTTTAATGGGTGATGAGCTGTGTTAGGCCTATGATTTGATATAGATTTGGATGTATAGTTTTTTGGCCCTAGTAAGGAGAAAATTGTTTCCTACCCATATTTGGTAAGAAAAATTTACTTATGCTTAATATTAGCTTTCCTTTATTGCATGTGTTTGGTAAAACCCTCTAAAAGCTAAAACTTTGTAATTTTAATCTTAACCTAATGCTTAATAGTTCAAAAAGCTACTTGTATCCAACAATAGCACTTAACTTGATGTACTAAATTTTCTAGCTTTAACTCTAGCTAGTTACATATGCCTTCTACTCCATTATAAAAACCTATTTCATTTCTACACTATTAAAAAGATCACAAATATAACTAGAATAGTATAAGAATTGTATTTTGCATGTTGGAATTCAAGCATTTATCTTTTAACTAGTCTAGTCTTAGAATTATACAACTTAAAATGAAATGGAATTTATCTCCTAGTTTGTACTAGTATTAAATTTGACTAACTAAGCTTACTTATATGTTATAGCATCTTTTTAGAATTAGGACATTTCCCTACAATACCAAAGGCAACATTGGTTGCTTATTAATACAAAATTAGTGAAGAAAATATTGAAGATGTAAGATATAGGATATGAGGTTAAATCCATCATTTGAACACCACCAACTTCATAGTAGACACATAAACTTAAGACAACAATAAGGATTAAGGAAAATACTCTTGAAGAACCAACTTAGGATGCTACCACTTGTTAAGGGCAATAAGATAAACATACAACTTCTAACAACAAACAATTAAGCAAGGTTATTCCTTAAAACTCGAGCTCCTTACTAGAGCGAAATGTCAAATTATCGAAAGAGATCTAGTTTTAGCATAGAAAAGTTCTAGCCAAGTAGATGAGATGGTTGTCTTATGCAAATTGACAAAACTATAAAGCTTCTTGTACGAGGCTATGATCTTCTAAACAAACTTATGGAGGGATAGTGTACTCCCTAGTTCTAGTAGTGGTACCTTTCTAAATAGCACATGCGCACAACCAAAAGAAACCAAGGTGTTTGAAGACACCTTGAAAACAAGAAAGATCACATATCAAAACTACATTAGAGGTAGAAATAGAGGAAATGTGAAGTAGCTTGTGGGCTTATCAATTTTTATTTAATTGTATGTAGCACTTACACATTGATGTGTTGATAGTAGATGATAGGAACATGTGATGAATTTGTAGGAGAGAACAATTGGAGGCCTTTGAAGGAAATAAATTGAATGTATCTTGATTACTTCAAAGCAACATCATGGCTAGGAGGGCACGAACCTCAAACCACTTCCTCCATTAACCAAACCATTATGGCATTTTATCATCATGCCATTCAAGGAAGAAGCCATCAAGACGCAACCCTAAAAAAACATGAAACACAAAGTACCTTGACAACCCACCTTACCCAACTTTGAATTTCTTCAAGAAGAGTCACTCAATGCTTCTTTAAGAAGAGTTACTCAATGCTTCTTCGACAAGAGTCACTTGATGCTTCTTCAAAAAGAGTCATTTGATGCTTCTTCAATTAGCTTTGAGACCTTCATTGATAACATTCATAGTGAGATCTTTTGATGGGCATATCTAAATCAAGCATGCTATGGGTCAAAAGAAAGCTCATTGGACATAATTTTGACCCATATAAGTATTGCTCCTTTGTAATCAAATGAGAATTAAAATTGAATTAAAATAGTAAGCTATTTGCAAGTTGCTTGAAGAGAATAATATGGCTAAAATGACTAGTTTTCAACCAAATAAACCTTTGAAAGAAAATTTTATTGACCCCAATATGGATGCTAGTTTGATGAAGGTGCAAAATCCATCCCAAAACTACCGTCATAATAATGATCCAAAGTAAGAAAACTATCATCAAACTGATAATCTTGACCACTCGAGTCAAATGGGTAGGAAGAAAGATCCCCATAATCACAACCATAATGCTATACATCATCTATCACCTCATAACCATCATAAATCTCATGTATACCCTTATCATTAGCATACCAATCATAATAGTCATTATTAAAGTCTTCATAATATCATATGCATACTGCTCTTCTTGTGGTTTGTGTAGATGGTGAGTGTGAGAGCTGATGCATATCCTTAACTAATCCATCGTAAGCATAATCAAAGACTTCATATTCCTCATTTTCAACATACTCATGTCCTTTCATAAATGGTTCATAAAGTTGCTCAATTACTAAGTGATCTTCATGTGCATTGTCTTCCTCTAGGTAATCCTCATATACATTGTCTTCTTCTAGGTGATCCTCTTGCAAGTCATCTTGGTCTTCTTGTTGTTAATATTCTTGTTCTTCATCTTGCTCATTGGTCTCTTCTTGTTCTTCCTCTTGCCCATCATATTTCCCATTGTCCACTTCAGCATCATCATTACCTTGAAAAAACAAAGAATTCAACATTGCATTTGGTTGATTCCCATTAACGTGCTGTCCAAGCTCAATAAAATAATCCTCTTCATCATGACATTGTACAAAGTATACATGTTGCCCATGATTTAATTCTTCACATTTAGACATGTGACCAGCATCATAATGATTCAAAGAAATAACCACATATTGTAGAGTAGGCTGAATTTTACCCTTTTGATTGTACCAAGCGGCAATCAATGCAAGCATTTTCTTTTTCAATTCAACAAGCTTTAGCAAAATATTTTTTGCCATCTCCACACAAGTATGAAGATCCTCATGGTAGATACAAAGGCGAATCAATACGAAAGTAGGACTATTATCTTGGTAGAACCTTTCCTAAGAAGTTTGACCAATGAGTTTATACCTACATCCATGATTTCCCATGCTAACAATCCTTCCCAACAAAGCCCATGATTGTTTCTTAATCAATGGAGGCGTACAAATTAGCATCAATCTTTGCAATGAGAGTGGAAAGCAATACCAATATATATTCTAATTATTGCTGAGATGACTGATTAAGCAATGATAGAAGTAAATGTAATACATTCATGTCTTGAAACGATTGTAAAAGAGTAGTACCACTGCTACAAAAATACTTCAATGATGCCAATAAATTAGCTTACACCTCTGTTTTCTCCATGGTTAGCAGTCTCACCAACTTTATTTTGGCTTACACATTACATATACGTCCTTGTTTAATCATAAGTCATGAATACTCACATGCTTAATCAAACTCACATCTACCACCTCTATTGCCGTTAGAGTCATCATAAGTCATGAATGCATGTGCCAATGTACCCATTATGTCTACTGAAGGAGAATCCATCATATTAGAACCAATATATTTGATAAGATTCATAATACTCTATTTCCCTACCTGTGGAAAGTGCTGTCCTATAGTACCTACGATTATTAAATCAGGCCATAACTTTTGATTGAAAGCTATGATCGATAAACTTCTCGATTCAAATCAAAGCTAATATTTTCCTCTTCCAAGGAAGCACTTAATATTACAATTTTTATTAGGTGAAAAAAGTATAGAATAACCCAAAGTTGGCTGACTGAAACTGTCTAGAACCTGTAAGAAGTCTATAGATCCAAATTTGACCCTGTTTAATCGTGTAGACTCATCGATAGAGCTGAGGGCACTCTGTAGGATGCCAAGATACCAATTTATGATTTTATCTATGGAAAGCAATCAAAGCCTTGTACCACCCATCTTATGATTGTAATTAGTGAGTAATGTCTTGAAATCACTATGTGGATTGAATCATTGCCAAGATGAATCAACCATTGCTAACATGAACATTTGCATTGCCAACATGATCATTCTCATTATCAACATGAGCATCACCCTACCACCACTTCCAATGTAAGCAAGACATTACATCATAAGCATTGACATAGCTATGAACCCACAGCCATGAGCATATCAACATAAGCATTTGAGTGTCTTCATAAATAATTCCAAGCCATCACAAGCATGTCACTAGCATAATCAAGCAATGTCCTATCATCCAAGAGCTCACTTGGAAAAGAATAATGACTTCTTAGCTTATTGCCATCAAAAGCCCACAAAATTTGCTTCTAGATTAAACTCCATAGCTCCATGATTTTCAAATCTTTCTAAGGTTGAAAAGCCTTGCTTAGAGAAATACAATGGAGTCGTTGAACTGGTAGCTATGGTTGGATCTAATCATTGAGCATTGAATATTAGAGAATGCCTCCTGATACAACAATTGTTGTTGAAGAAGAAAGTATTTGATGCTGCCCTATTTGATCCAACAAGAGAAGCTCTATGTTGCTTCAATGGAAGAAGACTAATCTTCAATCTTCAATGCATGAGCTCCAATGTCGGTAATGAACTATGTAAAATCCTTGGAATGGAAAGAATTCAGCTATCCTTATGCTTTAGAAACAAAGAATTTTATGTTCAGGGTAAAGGCGCCTCCGCCTAGCTGCCCGTGTATTACTACACTGACAGTACCCGCCATTGTACATTGCAGGTGGCGGGCGCCCGTCACAGTCACTTATTCTTTATTCTTTTAGTGACAGTTTGAATAAAGGAAGGCCCGGCCACACATTGTGGTTGTTGGAGTTCCCATTTCATGTCTCTCTCTTTCTTGCTCTTGCTCTCCCACCATAGCTCTCGTGTGCAAGCTTCGATCCTTCTCACCTTTCAATTGGTATCAGAGCTCGGCTTCCTGACTCTTGATCTTGGCTTGTGGCATTCTCAGCTTCTGCTATTTGATGCCCGGTTGGTCCTGGTTGATGCCTATTGATTCGGGGATGCATGCCTATTGATTTACCACCATTTTGGAGCTGATTTTGACGCTGAAATATTCAGTTTTGCACAGTGAATCATTGCTGTAATACAATGGGCTGAAGCTATTTAACTCATGCTTGGTGATGCCTATGCTATTCGGGCTATGTTTTGGGCATACATAGTGATGTATTGACATTTGGGGACCGACTTTGAGCTTGGCTTACACTCTGGATCATTGATTGAGCTTGAGCTCAGCTTCGGAAAGCATTTGGATGCTACGTCTTTGATGCAAGATGGCATGCTTTGGTCTATGCTTGACCGCCTTGACCGCCATTACGGGTTATGCCACCTATGCATGCTAGTTACATTGTTTGGAGCCTATTGCTATTGGAGCTTTGTCTTGGCTTGACTTTGGATTCCCGGAGCTTACTTGGGCTATTTATTGGCTTGCCAAAGTTTATTTTGGGATGTACTTGATGTCTATGGATGGTACATATTGATGCTCTACCGCCTACATTTTCGAGATGTATAATTGGTGCTTGATCTTGGACACTTGTCATTGATGCTTCTACATGCTTTGTTCAAGCTTTGTTGCTTGATATTTATGGCTTTTGTGCCAGTGGGAGCGTCTTTGGATGCTTGACAGATAGTGAGCAGGCGGTCTATGCTATTTCAGCTTTTGAGACTATTTGGGATTTCTTACCCTTTGGGATAATGCATGGTTCATATGTCTTGGTTCCTTCCGATGCTTATGAGCTGACTCTTTGACTTGGGTCCCTTTCCTTATGAGTTGACACCTACTTGTGTCAAGTCTTGGTAGTGACAGACACACTTTACTCCGTTGACTAGGGGTGTACCTACTCACTGGTAGATATTTCATGACATGTTTGGGTGTTGGATTCATGCTTATCGACTGTCATATGCCTATGTTATGCCCGCATGATGTTGGTTATGGTCTTGGTAGTATATGATTGAATTTACTGAAATCTGTCATTTATTACATCAAGCTAAAATCTACAGATTTTGAGTACTTCTATGAGGGTAATGCTTACTATTTGATGTTATCTTGGTCATATTTGGTGGACAGGTGCTTCTCTTGGTGAAATCCACCCTTTCAGCCAGTTTTAGTAGTGGTTTTAGTGCATTTTTTGCTAATTACAACAACTTGCAATTTTACATTTTTTGCTTTGATTTGGGACAGTATGGCTGGTCATTTGAAAGACACAGCTCTCTTTAACATTGCCAAGTTGGATGTTACCAACTATGGGATTGGAAGTCTCAAATATGGCAGGTTTTGGTGTAGAAGTTGCATATTAAACCTTTGCATTTCAAAGGTGTCAAACATGAGGATATGGATGATGATGTTTGGATGGAAGTTGATGAGCTATGCAAGTCTACCATTATTTTGTCACTCTTAGAAGAGGTCCATCATAATGTTGTTGAAGATGAGAATTAGAGTGCATGGGATTTATGGGAGAAGAATCAGGAGCTCTATGCACAGCAGAGTCTTGCGTCTTTGGCACCTTGCCTGAATATGCACAAACAAGCTTGATGGGTTGAAAATCAAAGATGTTGAGAGTGCTTTATTGACTGAGGAAATGAACAGGAGAAACAATGATGCTTCCCGCTCTTCACATGCATTGACTGTTAGAGGTGGCAAACATGGTAGGCATGATAATGATCATAAGGGCAGGGACTCTCAAAAGTTTAGGTCCAAGTCACGTGGTCACAATAAGTCCCGTGGACGAAAGTTTGATCTTACCTGCCATTATTGTGGGAAAGTAGGACATATTAGGCTGCAATGCCATAAAATGCACGATGATAAGCGCAAGGAAAAGGGAAAAGAAAAAGTGCAGGAAAAGTCTTCTGAGCGCAGTATTGTACCTGCAGAGTTCAGTGTGAAGATAGAAGAGGTTAATGTCATGCATGCCATTGATTAAGATGACGATTACATCTTGCAGCTTCTTCATGCGATGCCTTACAGACTTCTAAGATACACTCTGTATGCGCAGTGCTGGCTCTTGGATTCGGGTGCGTCATTTCATGTGACACCCTGTAGAGATTGGTTTCATACCTATCGTACTATGTCTGGTTTTGTGCATCTTGGTGATGACAGGTCTCTTACATTGTGGGCATTGGAGATGTTAGGCTACAATTTCCTTCTGGCAGCTCTTTTGTTTTGCATGATTTACGCCATGTACCTGTGTTGACTCGTAGACTTATGTTAGCTGGATAGCTTGATGATGTAGGGTATTTTGTGTCTTTTGGAGACTTTGCATGAAAGATTACTCGTTGGCAGGCTTGTACTTGCAAGAGGTGCCAAGTCTGACAGTCTCTATCCATTACTTGTATCTGGAGCTACATTGGATCATGTTTTGTCTGTGGGTTCTATTCTCCATGTATCCCTTTGGCATGCTTGTTTGGGACATATGTCTCTTAAAGGAATGAAAATGCTTCGTGCTTTGCAGTATCTTCCGCCTTTTGACTCTTCGCATTTTGATTATTGTGATCATTGTTTGTATGGCAGGCAGATTAGAAATAGACATAAAAAGTCTAGTAAGAAATACATGGGTGAGCCCTTGGCTCTTGTGTACTCAGATATATGTGGGCCCATGCCCTGTTAGCCACTTGGTGGGGCAAAGTACTTTGTTACTTTCATAGATGATTACTCACGTAAGGTTTGGGCTTATCCCATAAAGAGAAAATCTGATGTCTTAGACACATTTTAGCATTGGCTTGGCAGAAAACCAGTTTGGGGAAAGGCTAAAATGCTTAAGATCAGATAATGGGGGTGAGTATGTATCATGTGCTTTTGAGCAGTTTTGTGATGAGCGGGGTATTAAGTGTTAGTTGACCGCCCCTTAGACCCCACCCCAGAATGGTACGGCTGAACACATGAATAGGACCATTCAGGAAAGGGTCCATAGCATGCTTAGCCAGGTTGGCTTACCACAGCACTTTTGGGCTGAGGCAGTTACTACTGCAGTGCATCTCATTAACAGGTCGCCTAGGAGTGGCATTGAATTTCAGGTTGCAGAGGAGGTATGGGCAGACAAACCCCCCTCTTATAATCATTTGCGTGTCTTTGGCTGTGAGGCATTTTGCCATGTGCCCAAGGACAAACGCAATAAGATGGATCCTAAGAGTGTCAAATGCATTTTCATTGGCTATGGAGATGCAGGAGAGATGGGTTACTGTCTATGGGATTCGCAGGTGCGGAAAGTGATCCGCAGTCATGATGTCATCTTTCATGAGGAAAAAATGCATATGCAGCCTGAAAAAGTGGTTGACGTATGTAGAGTTATCTTTCAGGAGGAGCCACCTGTTCTCGTTCAACCCGCTCCATGGCTAGCTAGACAGCGTGCAACATCACATGATGCTCATGGCCTAGATGTTAGACATGCTGATGTTAGACCGGATGTCGGTCAGGCAGTAGAGCCTGGCTTGAGGCATTCTACTAGAGATAGACAACCTCCTGAATGTTTTGCGCCCTCTATGGATTATGTACTGGTTTACAGATGTAGGAGAGCCTCTTACTTATAACGAGGCTATGCGCAGGGGTGATTGTCACTCTTGGGAGAGGGCTATGCAGTCTGAGCTTGACTCATTGCATAATAATAAGACTTGGGATTTGGTTTCCTTGCCTCAGGGTAAGAACGCTTTGCCATGGAAGTGGGTGTACAAGCTGAAAAGTACCCCTAGATATCCCAAGCCAGCATACAAGGCTCGATTGGTTGCTAAGGGTTTTAAGTAGGAGCATGGTGTTGACTTTGATGAAGTCTTTTCTCTTGTGGTCAAGATGACCGCCCTACGCTTAGTCTTGGCCTTGGTTGCACAACTTGACCTAGACTTGTACTAGATGGATGCCAAGATGGCTTTTCTACATGGGGACTTGCATGATGAGATTTACATGGAGCAGCCTAAGGGCTTTGCAGACCCTAGTAGGGAACACCTAGTGTGCAAACTAAAAAAGACTTTATATGGATTGAAGCAGGCACCTAGGGAATGGTACCATAATTTTGATGCGTTCATGCAGTCACAGGGCTATAGTCGCAGTGCTATTGATCCGTGCTTGTACACGAAGAAAGCCCGTGATGGTTCTTTACTGATTTTGGTACTCTATGTGGATGGCATGCTTCTAGCAGGGACAACTCATGAGGAGCTAGATGCTCTTAAGGGTCAGCTCAAGAAGAGATTTGAGATGAAAGATCTGGGGCATGCCTCTCATATACTTGGTATGCGCATTACATACGATAGATCTTAGGGACTACTCTATCTGTCACAAAGGGAGTGCATTCATAAAGTCCTTTAGGGCTTTCGCATGCAGGATGTTAAGCCTATTGGCTGTCCATTACCTTCTCATGTGAAGATTTCACAAGCTGATTGTCTGCAGACAGATGAGTAGAGGACCAAAATGGCCAAGATTCCCTATGCATCATCCGTGGGTAGTCTTATGTATGCCATGATAGCCACCCGTCTAGATATTGCTTTTGCAGTTGGGGTTGTGGCATGTTATATTGCTACACCTAGGAAGAAACATTGGGATGCCGTGAAGGGTATTACGAGGTACCTGAAGGGCACATCAGATATGTGTCTTTGTTATGGCAGCTAGGATACAAGAGTTGTGGGGTACACTGACTCTGATTATGCAAGACATGAAGATAGTAGGAAGTCCACTTCTGGCTATGTGTTCACTTATGCTGGAGGGGCTATCTCTTGGATGTCCAAGGTGGATAAGTGTACGGCTCTTTCTACTACAGAGGTCGAGTATATTGTAGCCATAGAGGCTTGCAAGGAGGCTATCTAGTTAGGCCGTTTAATATTGACCTTGGTACGATAGATGCTATGCCTACACTGCATTCGGATTCTATGAGTGCCATTCAGTTGGCCAAGAATTCGGTCTTTCATGCGAAGACGAAACATGTTGAGGTGAGGTATCACTTCATTCACGAGGTTGTTGAGGATAGGTATGTTGACCTTGTCAAGATTTCGACTGAGTAGAATCTTGCAGACTTGCTCACGAAGAGCCTCACTACCGAGTGATTTGCCTTCCTCAAGAGATTGATGGGCATTGGATGAGATGACATCTTTTTCCTCATCCTATTGTACATGTGTACATGTTGTACCGTCTTTTCTTTTTTCTCTCTCACTGGGGCAGATTCGCCTTTAAGTGTGTGTAGGTGGTGGGCGCCCATCACAGTCACTTATTCTTTATTCTTTTAGTGACAGTTTGAATAAAGGAAGGCCTGGCCACACATTGTGGTTGTTGGAGTTCCCATTTCTTGTCTCTCTCTTTCTTGCTCTTGCTCTCCCGCCATAGCTCTCGCGTGTAAGCTTCGATCCTTCTCAGCTTTCATTTCAAACTTGAAGAAGAATCCCCAAATTTCTCCTCCATGGATCTTGAAGAGTTGAAGAAAGCTCCAATGTTTCCCATCTTGACCAAATCTCAGAAGTATCTTTCTATATGTAAATTCTATGAGTGAAGAGAGGTAAAAACCCTAGAAATTTATAAATTTTTACTGAGATTTCAATGGATACTCATAGCTTGCACCATTAGGGTTTGAAGAGAGCAAGAAATGGAGAAAAAGGCTTGAATAGGAGCCACATAGGTCATATACTTGAAGTAGAACATTGCCAAAGTAGGCTTGAAGTGGAGATGAAGAGAAAGAACGTTGAATGATTAGTGCAAATCTCATTGATCTTGCTAGCCTACTATATATGTCCACGCAAGACCAATACGATACCCCACTTGTGGCTCTTAATACTTAGAAGCTCTCTCTATTGTCCATTATGAAAGAGAAGTAAGATTTATGAAGGAAAATGGAGATGGATAGCTAAAGGTTCCATGGAAGACTTAGACAAGATGAAAAAAAGTTATTTCCTAAAAAGTAACCACGTTTACTCACATCAACTATGTCAAGTTAATCTCTTTTTGATGAAGTTACCCTCGAAATAGCATGAAACTTGACTATGATCTACTAAAATAGCATGGAGGCTTCCATTTTTGTCATAAGCTTCTTTAGATGTCTCTAACCATTGTCTCTTCTAGCTGTAATAGTCCTGTAAGTGACAATCCACGTCATGTACTTGTAGTACCTATTTGAACTAGGTCTTTATGGTGAAAATTGAGACTAAATATAAAGAAACAAAAGGGAGAAAATGGATCAAAGACCAATGCTCTAATACAACTTGTCATAAAGTGAATTGGGAGAGAGAAAGACATGAGAGAGAAAGATTGCTATAGAAGAGAGAAAGATTGTGGGAAGAGAGAGAAATAAGGAAGAGATGTGAGAAACACCAGAAGAAGAGAGAGAAACATAGAAAATGGAAGATGTTAGCTATGAAAGTTAGAGGAGAGAGATGAAGCAAGAAAAGACTTGTACTATCTCAAACACTGGTACAAAATGATTGGTACCTCCACCTTTTATCCATGCACCCTATGTACCCTATTTCCTATGTATTATATCAAAATTCATGTAAATCATTGGTACCTCCACCTTTTATCCTATTTTCTATTGGAAAATAGGATACATAGAGTGCACATATAAAAGATGGAGGTACCAATCATTTTGTACCAATTTTTGGTATAGTACAAGTCTTTTCTTGCTTCATCTTTCTCCTTTAACTTTCATGGTTGACATCTTCTTCCCTTTTTTATGTTTCTCTCTCTTCTTCTAGTGTTTCTCACACCTCTTCCTTCTTTCTCTCTCTTCCTATAGTCTTTCCCTCTCTTACAACATTTCTCTCTCCTAGTTCACTTCATGATAAGTGGTATCAGAGCATTGGTCTTTGATCCATTTTCTCTCTTTCTTTTCTTCATATTCAGTCTCAATTTTCATCATAAAGACCTATTTTAGACATGTACAATAGGTACATGACTGTCAAAATTACATGATGCAGCGAACATAATTTGAGAAAGAGATAGAGAGTACACAACAGATAGAAGGAGAATAAGTACAATTCTTTAGCTCCAAACAACTGATACAAAGATGGTTCTGTCCACCTGTGCGCTTCCACTGTGAAGCTTAGATGGTGATCTAGATAGAAGATAGGTGAATAGCTTAAGGCTAGCTGGAACAACTATGATTGGATGAAAGATAGATGATTGATGGTTGTGAAGGGGTTTAGATTTTATAGCTTGTGAAGGGGGGTCATGATGGATAACCTTCCATATGCACCTATGTTTGTTGACCTTCCATGTGCACATATGTTTTGTTGACCTTTCATGTGCACATGTGTTTTGTTGATCTTCCATGTGCCCATGTGTCTATTGACCTTCCATGTGCACCTCCCCTAGTTGGATAGGGAATACTCCCTTTAGTGTTGGCTAGGGCCCTAATAACTCCCTTACCCTGCAACTCGATGCAATGTGCCTCGAGTTACTACTAGCTTAACTACTCCACCTAACCCAAAGATTAGATCCACAACGGTCATCTTTTTGCCATTAGATCACATAGACCTCATTTGACATATAAGTCAGGATGACTCAACCAATACCCAGGCTCACATATGGTTTCTCCTCATAATGGGGGCCTCACAACTTTGAGCACCATGGATCATTGGTAGCACCGTATGAGGGTGGGGGATTGAGCATATCTAACACCCCCCCTCAATGTCCACTCGTAGGTGAACTATCTCCTCAGCCCAATGCCAAGTCTCTAAAGATGAACTTGAAGCAGATCCTTCGTAAGTGCTTTGGTGAAGATATATGCTCCATTCTCCTTTGTTGGACATTAGACTAGTTCCACTATCTCATCCTCAATCAAATCACCCACATAGTGATACTGGATCTCTATATATTTGGTGCACGCATGAAACACTGGATTTTTGGCAATGATGATGTAGCTCTGATTGTCACATCTCAGCATAGTTGATTCTTCATCCTGCACTCCCATATGCCATAGGATCCTTCTCAACCATACTACTTCACATGCAGCAAAACAAGCTGCCTTGTACTTTGCTTCGGTAGAAGACAATGCCATTGTTGGTTGCTTCTTACTAATCCAAGAGAAAATTCCTAGACCCAAAGAGAAATAATAACCAGAAACTGACTTCCTAGAATTATTGTCTCCTACCCAATCTGAGTCACAGTTCCCCACAAGAGAAGTTCTGGAACTATATGTGATACCATAGTTAAGAGTTTCCTTCAAGTATCTGAGCACCCGCATCCTAGCTTTCTAATGACTCTCATGAGGCTTGTTTGAGAACCTGCTCAAACACCAATAGCAAAATTGATATCTGGTCTGGTGTTACACAAGTAGATTAGAATACTGACCAATCTCCTATATCTCCCAATGTCTGCTAGTGCTGATGTATCCTCAAAGGATAACTTTGCATTCACCTCCATAGGTGTAGCTATCTCCTTGCACTTGGTCATGCCAAATGTCTTTAGGGTTTATATGATGTCATTATGTTTAGATGCTATAGGTAAGCTAGTTATAAAATCCATGTAGATTTGCTCTCAAGGTCCATTAGTATAGACCATTACATAAGCAAACTATAGGATTTTCCATGATGACATGTAATGCATTGACAAATAATGCACTTAGACATATACTTAGTAACATCGTGCTTTAAATTAGACTAATATTTTTTTAAAAAATATGTAGAAAACCTTAGTGACCCACATATGGAGATGCATGCATTTTGTTCATTATAATAGTAGCTCTATAAAGTGCAATTACACACAATTTCTTTTGGTTATATACAAATACATTCATTATAGCAATACCTCTATAAGGTGGAGTTACACATAATTTCTTTTGGTAATATACAAATTCATTTATATAAGAGTAATGATAAAAAGAAATTATGTTAATTTTTTGAACCTTTGTTCATACATTACCAAAATAATTATCAAAAGCATATACAAAAATCATTGAATCAAAATTTTGAATGTCAATATTAGAAATGTGATTCAATATTCTTTATCTAATCAAAACCGAGTCTGTGATGTATTGAAACATTGTCATGAGAGTGACTAAGTGCATCAACAATAATACTAATATACCTAGGCTAATATTGGATCATAGATTGCAGCATTATTCCTAAGTGCAGTGTTAAGATAGAAGAGATAAATGCCTTGGAGTGCAAATCAGAAAATTATATACTTGCTACTTCATCACTTGATGCTACTTAGTTAGTTAATGCTCAATCTTCTTATTTTCATGTTGACTCCTTGATTCGAGGGCTTCTTTCCATGTTATCTTGCATCGTCAATGGTTTTATACCTATCACACTTTTACCATTTCAGTCAGGCTGGGCAATGATCATGTATATACTTTTATTGGCATAGGTGAAATGAGATTGCAGTTTAGTATCGGTTCTCCATTTTTGCTTCATGATGTATGTCATGTCTTGCAGCTTTGACTAAAAGCCTTATCTCCATTGGATAGTTGGACGATGATAGGTACCATGTCTCTTTTGATGATTCTGCATTAAAGATTTCACGTGGCAACCTCATTTTTCCCAAAGATGCCAGGTTGGCAACTTGTTTCTTTATTTGGATCTAGATCTATTGATCATATTTTGGCCATGATCTTTCTCATGTATCTCTTTGGCATCATTGTCTTGGGTATATGTCCCTTAAATAAATGAAAGTACTAACTCGTTTGTAGTATTTTCCATCTCTTGACTGCTTATATTTTGACTCTTGTGATCATTGTTTATATGGTAAGTAGACTTGTAACTCACATAAAAAGTCTAGTTTTACATGCATGGCTAAGCTATTGGCTCTTGTGCATTCAAATGGTTGTGGTCCCTGTTAGTCATTAGGTGGTGCTAAGTACTTTATCACATTTATTAATGATTATTCATGTTAAGTTTGGGCCTATCCTATTAAGTAGAAGTCAGAGGTGTTAGCTATATTTCGATGCTTTCTTGCTATGGTTGAGAACTAATCTATACATAGTCTGAAATGCCTATGATTTGAAAATGGAGGTGCATATGTCTCTAAGGCATTTGAGCAATTCTATGATGAGAGGGGTATTACACATCAGTTAACCACCCTGTATACCCTACCCAAAATGGTGTTGCAAAAGTACATGAATAGGACTATTCACGAAAGAGTCTCTAGTATGCTTAGTTAGGTAGGCTTACCACAATACTTTTGGGCTGAGGCACTTACTATTGTAGTCCATTTGATTAATGGATTTTCATGCACTACTCTTGGTAGTATTTCTAGAGGTGGCATAGTCTTGTAAACCTCCCTCTTAGGCATACTCGTGTGTCTTTAGATGGTAAGCTTTCTATCATATTTCCAAAGACAAACATAATAAGCTAGATTCAAAGTCCATCAAATGCATCATTCTTGGATATGGTGATGTAGGTAGGATGGGCTATCGCCTTTGGGATCCATAGATTCAAAAGGTTATTTATTCTAGCCATGATACCCTACTCCATGAGAAAAAGATGCATATGAGACCAGAGCATGTAGTTGAGATGTGTATGGTGATCTTTCAAAAGGAGCCTTGTGTTACAGTACAACCATCCCCATTAGATAGCATGCTACAGTTGTTGATGATGTAGTGGAGTTATTGATGATGTAGTGGATCAATATTCGCTTGTTGTGTAAGATCATGATGTTGGACAGAGAGAACATGCCATTAAACCCCCACATCTAGTCTTAAGATGCTCCACTAGATCCTCACATTCTCCTCATCATTTTGA
This sequence comes from Lygodium microphyllum, assembly GCF_053477565.2. NCBI lineage: Eukaryota > Viridiplantae > Streptophyta > Polypodiopsida > Schizaeales > Lygodiaceae > Lygodium > Lygodium microphyllum. Next base: position 111,797,102 of record NC_141135.1, read on the forward strand.
TCCCTTTGTGCATCATATCGTGGTATTAGATTTTGGTGAGCCCCTTACTTATGAGGAGGCTATGCGCAAAGGTGATAGTCACTCTTGGGAGAGGTCCATGCAATCTGAGTATCATTCACTATAAATAAATCGTACATGGGATTTGGTTCCTTTGCCCAATGGAAAACATGCATTGCCATGCAAGTGGATGTACAAGTTGAAGAGTTTCCCTGATTGCCCTAAGCCAACATATAAGATGGGATTGGTTACTAAGGATTTTAAGCAAAAAAAGTGAGTTGATTGTGATGAGATATTCTCTTATGTGGTCAAGATAACTACCCTACACTTAGTATTAGTCTTGATTGTGCAGATGGATCTAGATTTGTGTCATATGGATGTGAAAACAACTTTCCTTCATGGAGACTTGCATGAGGACATTTATATGCAACAACCTAAGGGCTTTAAGGAAAAGGGTAAGGAACACCTAGCGTGTAAGTTAAAAAGGGCCTTTATGGACTTAAGAAGGCACCTAGGGAATGGTATTATAAGTTTGATGTCTTTATGCATTTACACGGTTATTCCCATAGTGATATGGATCTATATCTTTACATGAAGAAGGCTAGTGATGGTAGCCTTATCATTTTGGTACTATATGTTGATGACATGCTAATTTCTAGAAGTGCTTATGATGAGCTAGATGCTTTGAAAACTCATCTTAAGAAGAGCTTTGAGATGAAGGATATGGGGTATACCTCTTACATACTTAGTATGCACATTACACACAATCTCTCTAAGAGACTCTTTTACTTGTCACAGAAGGAGTACATTCATAAAGTCCATAAACGATTCTATATGTAGGGTGGTAGGCCTATTGGCTACTCATTACCATCTCATGTGAAGGTCAATTAGGCATATTGTTCCCAGTTAGATGATGAGAGGGCCGAGATGGTCAAGATCCATATGCATCAGCAATGGGAAGCTTGATGTATGAAATGATAGCCACTAGACCTAACATAGCATTTACAATGGGAGTCATGGCTTGTTATATGGTGACACATGGTAGGTGATATATGGGACACCACATGAAGGGTATCATGAGATACCTTAAGGACACTGTAGATATGTGCATTTGTTATGGTGCTATTTCTTGGATATCCAAGGTGCAAAAATACCCGGCCTTATCTACTTCACCGAGGTTGAGTATATTATATCCACCAGTGAGGCTTGTGAGGCCCTATGGATAGTAGGCTATCAAGTGGCAAATCTTGATATGACTATGACTCATACATTGCATTGGACTCTATGAGTGCCGTTCAGTTGACACATAATCCGATCCTTTATGCAAAGACCAAGCACATTGAGGCTCATTATCATTTCATTAGAGAGGTGGTCAAGGATAAGCAGATAGATCTTATCAAGATCTCAATTAACGAGAATCCTACATATCTAATCGATAAAAGTCTCCTAATGGAACATTATGCCTTCCTTAGAAATATGATAGGTGTAGGATAAGATGACATCTATTCCTCATCCTATTGCACTTATATGCACGCTTTGTACTTTGTCACTTTTTTCTTGTTTTCTCCATACTTAAGTACATTCGCCTTTAAGTGGAAGGTTGTTGGGGATTAAAGGCCGACTGTACCTAGTTGCCTACATTTAGTTGTGCTTACTTTCCACACATTTGTACACTACTGTAGGTGGCGACCACCCATCATTGTCACTTTATTCTTTATTCTTACTATGACAATTGAATAAGGAAAGGAACATCACACATTGTGACTATTAGAGTCCTCATGTATCATCTTGCTCTTTGTTGCTTGAACCTCCGTAGCTCTTGCTTCTGCTTGTGCTTCCACTTGTGCTCCACCTTTCAAAGATCATTAGCAATAATATCTAATGCATTACCAAATTTATCCTTTCCAACCATGTTGCAGTATAAAAAGCACATGTGCATATTCTTTACCTTTATCATCTACATGCATGTATGTATATACCATCATGAGTTGCGTCTATGAAATTCTTTAAGTGTGATGTATTATTTCCAAAAGTATCTCCCAAAAACTTGCATCTATGAAATCCTTTAAGTGTGATGTATTATTTCCAAAAGTATTTCCCAAAAACTTTTTCTTTAAATATGCTAATGTCACTTCAATGCAAGTGCTAAAAGAAGTAATATCTAGAAAATCTTCTTGGAATTTTTTATTCAACATATCCAAGTCTTCAAGCACATCCAACATCATGCACATACAAAAAAAAACCATATATACTTCTAATTTATGATACCAAGAATGTGCACCCTCTCTCCAAAATCCCAAGATAGCACAAGTTTAGTCAATCTGGACATAACACTTCCTCTGGCTAACCATCTAACATCATGGATTTGTTAAACCTCTAGCACTTTTGTATGTTCATCTCATGTAAGAGGCTTTGAAAGTCCTTGTGCCTCAAACTTGAGGCAAAAATCCATGAGTAGATTTTGTTTCCAATCTTATAAATGCATAATTGACATGGAAAATATTTTGATGCATCAAGTAGTGCAAGTGCTTCCATGTGTGCAATACAATGCATACTTACGAGATAAGGAATCACACATTTTAGCTTTGCAAAACTAAACCATCATGACATACAAGCATGGAACTATCCCTATCTATAGCAATATCAACCAAAATAGTGCAAGTCAAGGCCCGTTGATTTCAAAGCATCCATTAAAGCATCAAACCTGGTTTTTGCACAACCATCATTTACACATATCACATCTGCAAATTCTACTTTGCATATGCCTTTATCATTATTAGCAAAAGTTGTTTGGAGCTAAAGAATTTTACTTATTCTCCTCTTATCTGTTGTGTACTCTCTATCTCTTTCTTAGATTCTATTCGCTACATCGTGTAACTTTGACATGGTATCAGAGCCCAGGGGTCTCTAGGGATCGAAGAGTGTGCAAGAAGCAAAGGCTTCAACAACAAAGAGGAAATATGTCAACTTCTGGAAGCGGTTCTAGCACTTCAGGAAGTGGTGTTTGAGGTGGTGCTACTATATTGGCTATTCAAACATTCAAACACTGAGGATTCGTCCACCAACCTTCAGCGAAGGCAAGTTAGATGGTACAAACTACACCTTGTGATTGCCCATGAGACTTAAACTTACCCCTATTGGACTGTGAGTCTCTACCACAATTATTATTCTCATTACCACATGTCTGTCTCTCATTGTAAGTGCATGAAAAGTACAATTTTCATCAATATTCTTCTAGTTTAATTCTTTTGTAAGCAAAGCACCCTTTACATGCTTGAGATAAAAGCCACCTTTAGAAGGGTTTGTAGTCATAGAAATGCAGAATGTATCCCAAAACTCGAGCAATGTGACAAGTAAGAAAAGAAACTTAACATTGTCCTCAACCTTAAGGCCGTGCGAAGTAAGCTGACTAAAAAGGGAATGAAATTTATTTAAGTAAGAAGACATAGACATCCCTTTCTTCATACGAAGGTTTATGAGTTTCTTAAGCCAATACAACTGTGTTGCAAGGCTCAGCTTATCATAGAGATCACAAATCTTGTTTCATGATACATAAGCACTACCCTTAGTCTCAATAACATTGAAGTATACTTGCTATTACAATCATAAGATAATGATAGACTTACATAGCTCATCAAGCTCTTCCTAATCATCTGCATCATAAGTTCTAGCTTTATTTCTTCTAATGTTAATGGCTTGATTTGCTTCTTTTATAGCAACACCTACCAAATCTAAGTCTTCTAGTATTCTCATGTATTGCTCATTGGCATGATACATTTCCAAACTTAATAAGACTTCGATAAGTTATTCTAGTGCTTCCAATATCACTTTGTAGCATGTGAAAGAGGTTTTTCAAAGTAGAATGTAATAAGGATGATAAATATCAATGCTTGAAATGTTCTACATTGGATGCTTTGGTGCAAATATAATTGCTAGGGCCAAAACTTTGCGATGTTGACTAGGACAAGGTCCATGGACATTGGGAACTTATAAAAGTAAGAAGGATTTGTGATTTGTAGTTGTAATGAGAGTTTATATTTATTTTTCTTATTTGCAGTGCATATTTGTATGAGGTGACTCTTTTGAATGATTAAAAACTTCTATTATTTGTTACACCATGAAGATAAACAATTTTGTTACGTATTTGGAAGTAATGGTATGTTGAGAATGTACGCTCAAGAGTTGTGGGTGTGTGTGTATGTGTGCAACAACACCCCAAAGGTGCAAGGTAAGTGGATAAGTATCGAGTATGGAAAAGTTAGGATAAGAATGCAACCTAAGATGGCCACTTGTATGAATGAAAGAGCACAAGGTTATCTATTCTAGCATTGTGTGAGGTGTGGAATATTAATTATCATGGTTGAGTGTGCAATCTCATTTTGTCACCATGTCTTTCTTGGTATATTACAATCCATTGTGATTACATGCTATCTTTGACATCATCGTATGCTCTTCTATTAGATTCAATATTAGTATGATTTAGCATCCTTGCTTCATAAAATAATTCCACACTCATTTTTATTATGATTGCATATGAGAGAGGTGAAATCTTTTGACAACTATGGAGAGGCCATCAACATCAAGTGAAGGGTATAATGGAAGCTGAAAATAGAGTCACTCAACAAGTATGAGGAGTCATTGCCATCAAAGTTTTTTGTCATGGAGTCAAAGAAGATGAAGTTGACTTGAAGTCACATTGAGTCAGTAGAACATATTTTTTGGTAATTATTGCCTCAGATTTTGAATTCTCACTTCATTAAAGGATGGTGTGTATGGGATGTCTTATTCCCAATGGCTCTTGCAAGTTGGTCATGATAAATGTCTAGAGATGGGAGCTTGTCAAAGAAAGAAAAAATAGTATGAGGTAGCTATGTTGGGGCTCCAAACAAACACAGATGCCATGGAGTGCCAAGAACTCGTGGCATGTGTGGAAGCCAAGGATGAAGTTGTGATATTAACTAGGAATACGTTGAGTGTAGCCAAATCTATTTCCAAGAAAGTGGAGGAGCTCTCTAATGAGCTAGAAGTCATCAAAGCATCCTTTATTGTAGCAGACTCAACCATTGACAGAATAGATGAGCTTATGAATGAGTTCTTTGCCAGAGAAAAAGCATACTAGAAGCAATCAAGTTAGGGAGAAGATCACAAGAGAAGGAGCAACAATGCTAGCTTCTAAATCAGAAACTTATCTCAAGGAGATCATGAAGGCTACCAACAATATGAGAGGTGAAATAGAGAGCTTGAACGAGGACTTGGCATTAGGTAAGAAGTCAGTTTTGACTTCCAATGCTCAAAACTTAAGAAGTGATGCTACCATAGGAGCTAATACAAATGTGACTTTTAAAGTATGTGGCAATAGTGATTTGAGTGCGCACTTAGATTTAGAGAGGGAAAGACTTGCAAAATCTCAAGCTTTGGCTTTACTAGCAAAGGTAGTAGTAGAATTGGAAGAAACACACAAAAGCTTAGTGAAATCTATAGTAGAAGGGACTGCTTTAACAAGCATTGTGATGGCATTATGTTGGTCAAGTAGCAGATAAAGAAGAAGACTACAACAACTGAAGGCAGTTGTCATACATCATAGGCTAGGTGTTAGAGATGAGAAGATAGGTGAGGGTAGCCCTATGTTTGAGATGGAAATGGCACCAATAGCATGCTTGTTGATGCCATTCAACATCAATGTGTAGCATTGTGCACCTGTAATAACTATGGTGCTACTTCAAAAGGAATCTAAAAAGTAGAAAAAGAAAAGTGATGTAGCCATAGAGCTCAATGGCATTCACAAGCCAAATTATTTTAGCACAATGGAGGAAGATAAATCAGAAGAAGTAGTAGTATTAGAGAAGAGTAAGGAGTAGCAACCATGACTACTGTCAAAGATGAAAAAGAAGAAAAGTAAGCAACCTGAGCAAGTCTAGGAGCCCTTCGAGGTAAGCTCGAACTAGTCCTGGAAGAAAACCAAAGTTTGTAGAAGGAGAATATAGGGAATCTCGAAAAGAAGACTCAATCATGTTAGATCCGTATGGAAAAATTCAAAAGCAAATAGTCAATTGAGATAGCTTGTGTGTAACAAAAGAACAAAGAAGAAGAGAATGATGCCACATGCTTGGCAATGTTGCAGGGGTTGCGTGCAGCACAAGAATGAAGAAGAAGAAGAAGAAAATGAAGAAAAGGAAAAAAGAAGAAGGATAAGGAGATAAAATATAAAAAGAAGAAAAGTAAAAAGGATAAGGAGATAAAAATTTGATGACGACATGTAGTCCTTAAATCTAGTTGTTTTAAATTAAATTTTCTCGTAAAAGCCTTGTCCACACCCAAAAAGTGGTATATATATGTTTGCATGTGGAAAAACATTACCTTGTGTATTAAGGGTAATAGTAACCAAGCCTTAGTGCTCGGTAGAAGTTTGTACTCACCTATCACATGAGGGTTTCCCTACCCAAGCCATGTTGAGCTCAAAAATAGTTGTGTATATGCATGTAAGTCTCAACATGTGTTTGAGATGAGGTTGCATAAGAATTGGCTTATGCAAGGGTTCTCTGCCCAAGATTGAGATCTCAAAAAATTTTGATGAGTGCATGGTATGTGAGAGTGTACACATGTTAGTTACACGATTAGGTTTGTCATGCTTTTCCCAAACACTCTGGTAGTTCAAAAAGTATGGGTAGGTTTGTCTAAGCAAGTGGTTCTCAAATGAACATTGTACATTCACAATGACATGCATATGGTAGACTGGATGTGTGTAGCTATGTAAACACTCCAATATAGCATTGAGAGGGAGTGTTGAGAGGTAATGATTTTGATTATGCAATGCTACACTGGATTGGTGACGAGGAAAAACAAACACCTCACTTAAGAGGAGATTTTGAGAATGTAAGCTTGATACTTGTGGGTGTGTGTGTATATGTGTGACAACACCCCAAAGATGCAAGGTGAGTGGATAAGTATTGACTATGGAAAAGTCAAGATAAGGATGCCACCTAACATGGCCACTTATATGAGTGAAAGGAAAAATGCTATTTATTAAAGAAGCCTTGTATTGGCAATATTCATATTGATTGTGGTTCAAGTCTTGGTTTCTTCAGTGGCTTATGTGGTCACATGCTTGAAGTACATATTGGAATTTATGCTTTTGAATGTATGCACTATGGATCTTGGATGTCTGGATGTCATTCACATGCTATTTTGAGCTTTGTTTGCTCATTTGGCATTTGACTTTTGCTTCAATGGGAGCTATTTGGCTTTATTTATTGCACCACATTTGACACTTGGATGCACTACAAAGCATTTGGTTTGTGCAGTTGAGCTTGAGCTTATCATAGTGAGATTGTGAGACTCATTGTGACTTGTACATGCTCTCTTGATATTTATTGGATGTAGTTATCCTATTGTGGGTTGATTTGATCTCTTAGCTTGGACTTGTTACTTATGTCTGTCAGGGTGTTGTCAATAGTCTTTATATGCTTTTGGGTTGTGTATTGAGCTTTTACTCCATGGGTTATGCATCTAGTGGTTCTCTTCATTTACCCTTGAGACTTGCATATATGATTTCTAACACACTACAATTGTGATAGTCTTTAGTGCCAATTGTTCCTGGCTTCTTCCTTATTGGTTGCTCACAATTGGTTGTGATAGTTTTTAGTTGTGATAGTCTTTAGTGCCAATTGTTCTTGGCTTCTTCCTTCTTGGTTGCTCATAGTTGATTGTGATAGTCTTCAGTTGTGATAGTCTTCAGTGCCAATTGTTCTTGGCTTCTTCCTTTTTGGTTGCTCACATTTGGTTGTTGGCATATTAATGCAATTTATTACAATAACTTGTCATTTCCGTTTGATGCGTTCTATTTGAGGGCAGCCACCTGAACTTGACAATCTTTTGTTTATAGGTTGTTGTGGACAGCTTATTACTTTGATAATATCTTCTATCTCTTGCTTGATTTAGCAATGGTTTTGGAGCTAATTTGTACGGTATTACAATAGCATATCTTGCCCTTCCATATATTTTCTTTGTCTCATTATGGCTAGTGGTTCTCGTGACAATGCTATCTTCAATATTGAGAAACTAGATGGGACCAATTACAACTATTAGAAGACCTAGATATGGTAGGTTTTAGTGTAGAAATTGCAGGTTAGACCTCTCAAAAATGGAGGTGCCAAATCCAAAAGCATTGAAGCCAAGGATTGGGATGAATTGGATGAGCTATGTACGTGGGAAGGGACTTCTATATTTATACACTTGAATGAGTGTCACTCCATCATTAGTCATTTAGCATTGCACGAGATTGAGTTCATGGATACTTTGCATCCTTTATTTCTACTTGGTACTCTACGTAAGTCATGGGGCCCTTTTTGTACAGCTCTTTATGCTAAGGATGGAGCTAAAATTGTAGGATGTTGAGAGTACCCTTTTGACAGAAGAGGTGAACATAAAGAATGTGGATGCTTCCCGTACGTCACGTGCATTAACAGTGAGAGGTCGACATGATGGAAATAGCCATGGTAGAGGCTTTAATGGGTCTCAGTCTAGGACATGTGGATGGCCTCATAGTAAGTCCCATGGTTGTAAGTTTAGTATTACTTGTCATTATTGTAGGAAAGCAAGTCATATGCGGCCATAGTGCTATAAAATACACGAAGATAAGCGTAAGGAAAAGGGAAAGGGTAAAGTGCAATACAAGAATGATAATCATAGCATTATGCCTAGCAAGTCTAGTGTCAAGATTGAAGACATCAATGTAGTGCATCATGATGTATCTAATGATCTTATCTTGGTAGCTTCTTCTTTGGATGCTTTTCAATTGACTGATGCTTTGTTAGGATATACTCAGCGTTGGTTAATAGATTCAGGGGGGGCTTCCTTTCATGTGACCCCTCATAGAGAGTGATTTTACTCCCATCATAGTATGATTGGATCTGTTCGTTTGCATAATGACCTAGCATTGGAGATAGTTGGTATTGGTGATGTCCAATTGCATTTTGGTTCAAGCAGCAACATGTTCACTCTTCATGATATACATCGTGTATTGGCTCTCACAAAGAGCCTTATCCCTAATGGCACCTTGGATGATGCATGTTATATTGTCTTTTTTGGTGATTCCTCATGGAAGATTATATATGGGAATCTTGTTATTGCATGTAGTGCTAAGTTTAGTACCCTCTATCCTTTACTTGTATCTGGGTTAGTTGACCATGTTTTGGCTATGGCCATAACTCCATATGTATCTCTTTGGCATTGTCAGCTTGGGCGCATGTCTTTAAAATGAATGAAAATGTTAACTACTTTGCAATATCTTTTGCCCCTAGACTATAAGTGTTTTGAGTGTTGTGATCACTATTTATATGGTAGGCAGATACGTAGTACACATAATTTTTTTAGCATAAAGCACATGGGTGAGCCTTTGACTCTTGTTCATCATTAGTATGTATGTGGTCCTATGCCCTATCAGTTGCTAGGTGGTGCAAAGTACTTTGTCACATTCATTGATGATTACTCACATAATATAATATTTCCACGCAATAAAAGTTAGTTGGCTAGTTTGAAAGTTGGTTAGTCAGTTAATAAGTTAGTAAGATTATTAACTAAAGACTAACTAAGGTAAAAACTAGCTAACATTAATAACTAATAATTTTTATTTAATTTAAAATATATTTTAAAATAAACTGAGAGTCGTAATCTGATATTTTTCTCGGATTAACAAGGATCATAGCCAACCTTCACAAAAGTTACAACGTGAACGAGAACGAGACTTATGAGCCATATTAATCACTAGTATTAATGTGTATAGTTTGGATGGTCCAAAAATATTAGATTTTTGGGGGAAAAAACTAGTATATTTTAGATATTATCTTAAAATGATAGAATTGAAAGTCAGTTAAAAGAAAAGACAAGTGATGTTTTACTTAGTTTTGGAGAATTTATAAAAAGAAAAAAAATAAAGAAAAGTGACTGGCAAAATCGCACACGCCGCGATCGCAGTCTACATGCAGACAGCACTTCAAATAGAGAAAATAAGGAGTGAATTGAGAGCTTTCTAAGCAAGTGTCTTAGAGTTTTACCCTCCTTTTAGAGCCAATGCAACCATCAGATTTATGATCTGAACATCAAATCACTGAGTATTCCAAGAGCCCCTCCAGTCTTATTCTCAGCCTTATCCCCTCCTCTCTAATTCATTATAAATATGAGGCATGGGGAGGCACAAGGGAGCATAAGGAGACCACGAGAGGTTGCAAGAGAGAGGTAGAGAGAAGGATATCCCTCCAAGAGATTGTGAGAGAGAGCTTGAGAGAGCTTGAGAGAGAGAGAGAGAGAGAGAGAGAGAGAGAGAGAGAGAGAGAGAGAGAGAGAGAGAGAGAGAGAGAGAGAGAGAGAGAGAGAGAGAGAGAGAGAGAGAGAGAGAGAGAGAGAGAGAGAGAGAGAGAGAGAGAGAGAGAGAGAAGAGTTACCTCGAGAGGCTGCACAATTCCCTCTATCTCGATCCTCGACTTAGCCATCTTCTCTTACCCTTTCCCATATTGAATCTATTCTGCCTTCTTAATCTCTTGAGTCTACTTGTGGATGATGGCCTCCAAGCAAAGAATGTCACGTGTGGATGGCAATCCTATAACCAACAACGAAGCTTCGGCCGAAGGCATCACTGTCAATCCAATTGCGGTACCGGTCGTAAGTAATGTATTTTCAAATTGATAGATGCTTGTTTTGATTCTCGTATGAGATACATTAGGATCTATACTATAATGGACGAGAATAGGTCATGGGAAGGGATAGGCCTCTTCTCACATATTTCAAAGATGGAATTTGCAAAATGCATGTATCAAGGAAAGTTAATTGCACTTAGTTGCATATGACTTATTCGTTGATAGAGCAATCGGTTAAGGGTTATGAATAGCATAATTGTAAAAAGAAGCCTATTAAGAATTGTGCATACAAGTATTAAGAAAATTTTGCATAGAATCGCTCTTTGATCCCAAGGGGGAGAGCAAATATGCGATGTGATTTTTATCACATCTATTCTTATATTGTTTGGAAAAAATACAATTAGTTTTGTTGGTTGATTGAACAACACCCTAAATGTTTTCTTTCAATCAATTGATTATTGCATTGTGATTTGGATAAATGTTCCAAATGCTTGTGTTGATGGCAAAAGCATGGCAAGGGTCAGAAATGGCAAGTAGCCATGAGAAATAAAGGAATGTTTCACTGGAAGATGATATTAGGCTGATTGCCTTGGTTGTGCTTGATTCCTAAATGGATCAATGAAGGAAGGATATTTTGCGTGGGTGGATCATCTCCAAGATCGCACCGTGGATTACCCCGAGAGGGCATTGCTCGATTCATAGGCTGATGGTCAAGTTGTGAAAATGCCAACCACGGAAAGTGTGTCTCACTCCTAGGTCGCTTAGGGTCAGTGGAGCTCTAGACACCCTATTGCCGAGTTCGAAACGGAGTTGTAGACTGCCGTGAGCCCAATGTTTGTGGCATTGGAAGATCTTATTCTAGATAAAGGATGGAAATTTTGATGCATGTGATTTGGACCATGTACTTCTATTGGACAGAAGGGATACATAATTCTCCCGTATGGGCAGGAGACAAAGATTAACTTGAAGATAAGTTAAGGAACTTGTTTGTCAAAAGGATTGCTTGTTTTGTTTTTGTGTTTGTGCTGTAAATTACTGAACAAACCCTGTTCCCTAAAAGACTTAATTAATGAAGCTAATTTTAAATGTCACACATAAATGTGGTAGGATCTAATTAGAAAACTAAAGCTATCAAGGGAAGCGGGTGAACGGAATCCCCAATGGGTCCGTCCTACGGCTGGGTGGTTCCAGAGAATTGGAAGACTTCTCACAAGGTTTTATCGATGATGACTTTAGGTATTGTTAAGTTAGAACCCTATTCATGCCATTTTAGGGGATCGGAATGGACTATGCCCTATGGGCAGAGAGGTTGAGCGGCGCATCCCTCTCGTTTCCCATTCTCTTTGAACCAAGTGCGGTATAGATTTGCTTCGGATTGGATATCTTTGTGTAAAGCAGGATGTCTAAAACCCGACGCTAGGATGCTATCAGGAGACTTTGTCTACTAGGAACCCAAATTTCAGGTTGATCCTAGTGGGTTTGACCATGGACGTTCCGTTGCAAGGCGGACTCGAGTAACCCTAGGGGACAAACCTTGAAACATTCCATGGAAGTGCCGGGCGGCGACGCCTAGAATCGTTTCTCGATGGACCGCTAAAACGTGCTTGGACAGCCGATAGGAGGGCACATTACAGTTGGTATCAAAGCAAAACTTCATGATGATACGTGATTGATTAATGTTTGGTTCATAGACATATCCTAAATAGAAATAACTTGAGTGGTATGGCTTGATTGCTAGGCACCTTCTGCATCCACGAATGCTGACATGCAAGAGAAGAAATTCCTTCTCAAGCAAATTAAGGCACTCGAGTTTGATGGAGAAGGGTTAGATGTTGCAATGGAGGCGGAGATATGGATTGAGTCGATGGATGACTATTTCTTTGCTTCAGGAACTACTGCTACCAATCAAGCAATGATTGGCAAACTGAAGTTAGTTGGCCAAGCTCGATTATGGTGGAAGCGATGGTGCTAAGATCAAGGTATTTCTACAGCCACTGTCACTTGGGCTCAGCTAAAAGATGCTGTACACGGACGATACCTTCCACCAACCTACCAGAATTTAAAGATGAATGAGTTCTTGAAGCTCAAGCAGCTGGAATTAACCCTGGAAGCTTACTACTCAAAGTTTGTAACCCTACTAAAATATGTGCCACCTATGGATATTGCACAGCAAGTATCCAAGTTTTGCCATGGCCTGAACACTTCTCTGAACCACAGTCTTGAAGAAATGCGTCCAACAGACTTGCAAGATGCATTACTTCGAGTGAATCCAATCGTCCAAGAACTTAAATTGGGAAATTGTAGCAAAGATGACTCCCGAGATCAGGATAAGAGATACCATACGTGCAGAGAGATAGGGCACATTCGTAGGAGATGTCCCTACCGTCAATGCTTCCATTGTAATGAGCTAGGACACATCCAAGCAGACTATCCTGATCTAAGTCCAAAAGACATTGAGCCTCCAAGAAAACGAAGCTACACACGTGCAGTCTAAGGATATATAGAGGAATCAAATGAAGGCGAAGACCTAGAACCTACAATACCTCCTCAGGATGACTAAAAATCCTAGAAGCTTAATAGGTATGTAACACAATTGAGAATAAATCCTACTCTTGTACCTATGGTTAATTGGAATAATATGAGTGCACTACTTGAAACATTAAGAGTAGCATAGCGGATGCATGGTGGGTCTTAACCCACACGCCCCAAGCCCCATTAATGCTTGTCTTCCCCAGTTTCTCTCGAGATGAGGACATCTCGGTTTCTCTAAGGGGAGGAGAATGTAATATTTCCATGCAATAAAAGTTAGTTGGCTAGTTTGAAAGTTGGTTAGTCAGTTAATAAGTTAGTAAGATTACTAACTAAAGACTAACTAAAGTAAAAACTAACTAATATTAATAAATAATATTTTTTATTTAATTAAAAAAATTTTAAAATAAACCAAGAGTCATAATCCAACATTTTTCTCGGATTGACAAGGACCGTAGCCACCCTTTACAGAAGTTACAACGTGAATGAGACTTATGAGCCATATTAATCACTAGTATTAATGTGTATAGTTTGGATGGTCCAAAAATATTAGATTTTTGGGAAAAAAAACTAGTATATTTTAGATATTATCCTAAAAAGATAGAGCTGAAAGTCATTTAAAAGAAAAGACAAGTGATGTTTTAGTTAGTTTTGGAGAATTTATAAAAAGAAAAAAATAAAGAAAAGTGATTGGCAAAATCGTATACGCCGCGATCGCAGTCTACAAGAAGACAATACTTTGAATAGAGAAAATAAGAAGGAGTGAACTGAGAGCTTTCTAAGCAAGTGTCTTGGAGTTTTGCCTCCCTTTTGGAGCCAATGCAACCATTGGATTTATGATCTGAGCATCGGATCATTGAGTCTTCCAAGAGCCCCTCCACTCTTGTTCTCAGCCTTATCCCCTCCCCTCTAAATCATTATAAATATGAGGTATGGGGGGGCACAAGGGAGCATAAGGAGACCTCGAGAGGTTGTGAGAGAGAGGTAGAGAGAAGGACACCCCTCCAAGAGAGAGAGAGAGAGAGAGAGAGAGAGAGAGAGAGAGAGAGAGAGAGAGAGAGAGAGAGAGAGAGAGAGAGAGAGAAGAGTTACCTCGAGAGGCTACACAATTCCCTCTATCTCGATCCTTGACTTATTTATCTTCTCTTACCCTCTTCCATATCGAATCTATTTTACCTTCTTAATCTCTTGAGTCTACTTGCGGACAGTGGTCTCCAAGTGAAGAATGTCGCATGTGGATGTCAATCCTACAACTAGCAACGAAGCTTCGGCCGAAGGGATCACTGTCAATCCAACTGTGGTACCGGTCGTAAGTAATGTATTTTCAAATTGATAGATGCTTGTTTTGATTCTCATATGAGATACATTAGGCTCCATACTATGATGGATGAGAATAGGTCATGGGAAGGGATAGGCCTCTTCTCACATATTTGAAAGATGGAATAGGCCATGGGAAGGGATAGGCCTCTTCTCACATATTTGAAAGATGGAATTTACAAAATGCATGTATCAAGGGAAGTTAATTGCACTTAGTTGCGTAAGGCTTATTCGTTGATAGAGCAATCGGTCAGGGGTTATGAATAGCATAATGGTAAAAAGAACGACATTAAGAATTGTGCGTACAAGTATTAAGAAAATTTTGCATAGAATCGCTCTTTGATCCCAAGGGGGAGAGCAAATATGCGATGGTTTTATTATTGCGTCTATTCTTGTATTGTTTGGGAAAAATACAATTAGTTTTGTTGGTTGATTGAACAACACCCTAAATGTTTTCTTTCAATCAATTGATTGTTGCATTGTGATTTGGATAGATGTTCCAAGTGCTTGTGTTGATGGCAAAAGCATGGCAAAGGTCAGAAATGGCAAGTAGCCATGGAAAATAAAGGAATGTTTCACTGGAAGATGATATTAGGATGATTGCCTTGGTTGTGATTGATTTCTAAATGGATTAATTAAGGAAGGATATTTTGCGTGGGTGGATCATCTCCAAGATCGCACCGTGGATTACCCCGAGAGGGCATTGCTCGATTCATAGGCTGATGGTCGAGTGGTGAAAAGGCCAACCACGGAAAGTGTGTCTTACTCCTAGGTCGCTTAGGGTCAGTGGAGCTCTAGACACCCCTTATCGAGTCTGAAACGGAGTTGTAGATTATCATGAGCCCAACGTTTGTGGCGTTGGAAGATCCTATTCTAGATAAAGGATGGAAATTTTGGTGCCATGTGATTTGGACCAGGTACTTCTGTTGGACAGAAGGGATACATAATTCTCTTGTATGGGCAGGAGACAAAGATTAACTTGAAGATAAGTTAAGGAACTTGTTTGTCAAAATGACTACTTGTTTTGTTTTCTTGTCTGTGCTGTAAATTATGCGAACGAACCCTGTTCCCTAAAAGGCTTAATTAATTAAGCTGGTTTTAAATGTCACACATAAATGTGGTAAGACCTAACTAGAAAACTAAAGCTATCAAGGGAAGCAGGTGGGCCAAATCCCCGACGAGTCCATCCTACGGCTGGGTGGTTCCAGAGAACTGGGAGGCTTCTCACAAGGTTTTATTGATGATGACTTTAGGTATTGTTAAGCTAGAACCCAATTCATGCCGTTTTAGGGGACCGGAATGGAACTATGCTCTATGAGTAGAGAGGTTGAGCGGCGCAACCCTCTCGTTTCCCATTCTCTTTGAACCAAGTGAGGTATGGATCTCTTCGGATTGGGTATCTCTGCGTAAAGTAGGATGTCCAAAACTCGATGCTAGGATGCTGTCAGGAGACTTTGTCTACTAGGAACCCAAATTTCAGGTTGATCCTAGTGGATTCGATCGTGGACGTTCTGTTGTGAGGCAGACTCAAGAAACCCTAGGCGACAAACCCTGAAACATTCCATGGGAGTGCCGGGCGGCGACGCCTAGAATTGTTTCTTGATGGACCGCTAAAACGTGCTTGGACAGCCGTTAGGCGGGCACATTACATATAAGGTCTGGGCTTACCCTATTAAGTAGAAATCAAATGTCTTGTCTACCTTTCAGCATTGGCTTGCTCTTGTTGAGAACTAGTCTTGGTATATGCTGAAATACCTAAGGTCAAATTGTGGGGGTGAGTATGTCTCAAAAGATTTTGAGCAGTTTTGCGATGAGCGGGGTATTAAGTATCAGTTGGCTGCCCTCTACATCCCTCCCTAGAATGGTACTGCCAAATGCATGAACATGATGATTTAGGAGAGATTTTGTTGTATGCTTAGCCATGTAGGCTTACCCTAGTACTTTTGGATTGAGGCAATTACTATTGTTGTACGCTTCATTAATCAGTCCCCTTGCACTGGTATTGATTGCCAAGTTGTAGAAGAGGTTTAGACTAGGAAAACCTTCATCATATGCTCATTTGTGTGTGTTTGGTTGTGAGGCATTCTGCCATGTTTCCAAAGACAAGTGCAATAAGTTGGATCCTAAGTATGTGAAATGCATCTTTCTTAGTTATGGGGATGTAGGTGAGATGGGCTATCACCTATGGGATCTGCAAGCTTACAAGATTATCCATAGCCATGATGTTGTTTTACATGAGAAAAATATACATAAGTAGTGTGAGCAAGTGGTTGAGATACACATGTGATGTTTCAAGAGTAGCCTCTTGCTCCCCCATAGCCATCTAGACAGCCTACAATAGTTGATGCTCCAGTAGCCTAGGTCCCCCGCTTGTTGTGCAGGATAGATGTCAAAGCGCTTTCATTAGGGGAGTTTTGAGATCTCGAAATGCCATGTAAGTGATCCTAAAGAGAGAAAATATTTTAGAAAACAAAATTATTTTTTAGATTTTTAAAACCTTTTATATTTTGGCAAGTAAATATATCAAAATTTGTTAATAAGTCATTGTCGTGATATTCTCATGGTCACATCAAACCTAGAAATCTAGGCCACCATAAAGGTGATAAAGATTGTCATTATGAAGATCTTACTCATCCTCATTAAAGTGAAAACTAATATTCAATTTGAATTTTGTTCGAAGTTTGATTACTTCCCTCCATTCTCACACTCTTCTTTCTTTCCCATCCTTATTAGTTTCTTCCTTCTTGTTTCTAATTCGCATAGTTTTTCAATCCAATCTTCTAATCACATCCTTAGCTATGGATCAGCCATCCAATGATCTCTGTAGCTCTAGTAAAAGGCATCTCTATCATCTTCATATTGAGTTGAATAGTGAGTATAAACCAATAAGGAAGAGAACAAGAACCATTATTATTACAAAGTCTATGAAACATATACTCAGGTTTGAAGGAAAGAAGAATCTTGATCTTTGGTTAGATGACAGGCTATATCCCAAAGATCCTAGCAAAAATAGCACTCCGCCTTTCTATAATAGCTCTTCATTGTTGAGGTTCATTGGTGATGGTTATAATGGGTTTCTAGGTTATACACTTAACTTGGTTGCAGAAAATTATGTCCCCAAATTGGAGAATCATCGTTTATCAAAAGATAACAACGAGTTACTGCAAAAGCTAGAGGGCTATCAATAGAAGATTCATTCATTGGAGAAATGCATCAAATCTTATTAGCGAAACAAACTATTTTAGGCCTTCGAAATCGACAAAAGGCTCTTAGAAATATTGAGAGTCTTAGACGAGGAGGAGGTGGTTGTAGTAAAAGAATCCAAGCAACAAGATACACTTTTTTCCACTTTAAAATATGAAATATGACTTTGTTTATAATTAATTGTATTGATTTGTGATGTTGATTTTGTTTAGGTCTCTTCTTCAACCGAATGCAAGTGAAAGAGATTCTTTGAAAGTATCTTAGTTTTATTATCATCTTCTTCCTTCAGTAGTTTCAAAAGATATTTTGGAGAGGGAGAAAATTAAAAAGGCAAAGAAACAATGCTTAGAGTCATTTATAAATGATCATTCTTTGGATACTGAGTTAGTACAGAAGACACTAGATAATATTGGTATCAGTCGAGATGCTTATATACAACTTTTCTAGCTTTTACAGTCAAATATGAAGCAAGGACAAATACGTAATTGCATACTTCCAAGGCCATCTGTGGTTAGAACTATTAGACAGAGAGTGAATAACAAAGTGATGGAGATTTTGGGTGAGCCTTTCTATATCAAGGCCAGCTTCAAGGGCAAGAAAAAGAAAGTTGTATTCAATGAATTTAACCATATTTTCCTTGACTTGCCCACCCTACAATGTTTAATGATTAGATTATATGGCTTGTCACTAGAAAAGGCACAAGGAGTGGCTAGATTTGTGGTTAAACTTGATGAAAGTGAGATTCTAAAATGTGCAAAACTAGAGAGGGTCTCTATACCCTTCATGGATAGAGCACTTTCATCAAATCATTGCAATCACTCAATGTTATTTAGTGTTTGTTGGGGGTAAAGACGCCTGTCACAGTCACTTATTCTTTATTCTTTTAGTGACAGATTGAATAAAGGAAGGCCCGGCCACACATTGTGGTTGTTGGAGTTCCCATTTCTTGTCTCTCTCTTTCTTGCTCTTGCTCTCCTACTATAGCTCTTACGTGCAAGCTTCGATCATTCTCACATTTCAACCGGTATCAGAGCAGGTCCTTTGCGAGTGCTTCCTAGCCTTCCTCGGCATCTACACGAGGTATGAGAGCTTGCTTCTCACTCAATTCTCAGCCATTCTTTGACATGAATAGCAGGGTTTCATGAAGAGGCAGCCATAACTTCCATCATTGAAGCTTGTTCTCTTCACCTCTTGCTTGGACTTGTCCTAGGCTTGTGTAGGCCTATTGTAGGCCTTCATTGGGCTCTTGCTTATTTCCTACCCACCCTGATTTGGTCCCTCAAGTATAGCAACATGCTCACATTTTATTTGCGCATGTTTACAAAAATGGCTCAAAAAATCACTCTTTTTGTCATATCTCGGGCATTCAAAACCCAATTCAGGCAAGGTAAGAGTCTAAATTAGGATTTTGGCATGCTTCAGACACGATGATGATGTCAAATTTTCCAAATTCTAATGACATGATATTCTGCAACAAATTTTAGGTCTGAGACAGCATGTATTTATATGCCTATGGCTTATGTGATGCTTCTACTGATGTCTATTGATACCGGATCACTTGTGGATGTTATGCCTCTTATGTGAGATGCATTTGGAGCTGATTTAGCTCAGCCATTGACTGTTTTGAACAGTCCTAGATCTGGCCAAAACAGGGCAGCACTTATCTCTTGAAGTCTATGCTTACCGAGATTGATCACTTGCTGTATATTGATGCCCGAATGATGTCTACATGTATGGAGATGCTATGTTAATGGATTGCCATCATTTTGGTATTGATTTGAGGCTTGAAATACATAGTCTCGAGCAGTGAATGTCTGTTGTAAACAGTTGCGTTGAAGCTATTATACTCATGTATGCTTATGCCTATGCTATTCGGGTCATGCCTTGGAGATGTACATTGATGTATTGACCATTGGGGATTGGAAAAGAGTTCGACATTGCTTCTTAATCATTGGTTGAGCTTGAGCTTGGCTTCCCATAGCATTTGGATATTTATCTTGGATGTATCTTGGCACTTATCGGTCTATTCTTGACCACTTTGGACATGCACTTATGCTCATGTCACCTACCTATGTCAGTTACATTGTTTGAGCTTGGATGCTATTGGAGCTTTACTTGGGCTTGACATTCGATTGTCTAGAGCATATTTTGGAGATTTATTGGCTTGCTAGAGTTTATTTTGGGATATACTATTCAAGATGCGGGATCTAGAGCATGGCAAAGGCGGAAGCTATGGAGGATGGAAGATAAAGACACAACTCATATTGACATGACAATATAGACAACTGTTACACAAGTGAATTAGGTTTCGAGATTGAGACTTGAACTCATAAACACAATCTTGTGTATGGACAACAATGACACAGACACTTGACAGAAGAGACAAGTACTATTGCACTATCATCATATGAAGGTGATAGTTCAAGTACATCATTATATAGAGTTCTTTGGTAGCACTTAACATCCACTGTGCATATGGGATTTTGTCTCTCTTCATGGACTACATCTTCCTAGCCTAGCTGTCCTATACCAAGGGACTAAAGTAGATGTGATTGCAAATATCTCAACATATACTTGATGTATATGGACGCTACATATGGATTCCACACCGCTTCCATGTTTGGGATGTCTCATTGATGCTTGATCTTGGACACTTGTCACTGGTGCTTGTACATGCTTTGTTCGAGCTTTGTTGCTTGATATTTATGGACTTTGTGCCAATGTGAGCGAATTTTGATGCTTGATAGACATTGAGCAGGCGGTCTATGCTATTTGAGCTTTTGAGACTATTTGGGATTTCTTACCCTTTGGGATGATGCATGGTTCATATGTCTTGGTTCCTTCCGATGCTTACGAGCTGACTCTTTGACTTGGGTCCCTTTCCTTGTGAGCTGACACCTACTTGTGCCAAGTCTTGGTAGTAGCAGGCACACTTTGCTCCGTTGACTGGGGGTGTGCCTACTCACTGGTAGATATTTCATGACATGTTTGGGTGTTGGGTTTATGCTTATCGACTGTCATATGCCTATGTTATGCCCGCATGATGCTGGTTATGGTCTTTGTAGTATATGATTGACTTGGGATCCGCTTTTGCCATAATTAGCTCTCATTTACTGAAATCTGTCATTTATTACAGCAAGCTGAAATCTATAAATTTTGAGCATTTCTATGAGGGTAATGCTTACTATTTGATGTTATCTTGGTCATATTTGGTGGACAGGTGCTTCTCTTGGTGAAATCCACCCTTTCAACTAGTTTTAATAGTGGTTTTAGTGTATTTTCTGCTAATTACAGCAACCTGCAATTTTATCTTTTTGCATTGATTTGGGACAATATGGTTGGTCATATGAAAGACACAGCTCTCTTTAACATTGCCAAGTTGGATGGTACCAACTAAGGATATTGGAATTCCCAAATATGGCAGGTTTTGGTGTAGAAGTTGCAGATTAAACCCTTGCGTTTCAAAGGTGTCAAACCTGAGGATATGGATGATGATGTTTGGATGGAAGTTGATGAGCTATGCAAGTCTACCATTATTTTGTCACTCTCAAAAGAGGTCCATCATAATGTTGTTGAAGATGAGAATTAGAGTGCATGGGATTTATGGGAGAAGATTCAAGAGCTCTATGCGGAGCAGAGTCCTACATCACAGATATATTGGCTGAAGCAGTTAATGGATCTTCGCATGAAGGAGGGGACCTCCCTTTCATCTCATTTCAGTCAGTTTCATGCTATCATGAAGAGTCTCTTGTCACAGAGTATTGAGTTCAAAGACAACTTGCACCCGTTGTTTCTGCTTGGCACCTTTTCTGAATCATGAGATGTCTTCCGTACTGCCATATGCACGAACAAGCTTGATGGGCTGAAAATCAAAGATGTTGAGAGTGCTTTACTGAGGAAATCAACAGGAGAAACAATGATGCTTCCCACTCTTCACATGCATTGACCGTTAGAGGTGGCAGACATGTCAGCCATGATAATGATCATAAGGTAGGGACTCTCAAAAGTCCAGTCCAAGTCACGTGGTCGTAGTAAGTCCCGTGGATGAAAGTCTGATCTTACCTGTCATTATTGTGGGAAAGTAGGACATATTAGGCTGTAGTGCCATAAAATGGGTGATGATAAGCGCAAGGAAAAGCAAAAAGAAAAAGTGCAGGAAAAGTCTTTTGAGCGTAGTATTGTACCTGCAAAGTCTAGTGTGAAGATAGAAGAGGTTAATGTCATGCAGGCCACTGATTCAGATGACGATTATATACTTGCAGCTTCTTCATGCGATGCCTTATAGACTTCTGAGATACACTCTATGTATGCACAGTGCTGATTCTTGGATTAGGGTGCGTCATTTCATGTGATAGACTGTAGAGATTGGTTTCATACCTATCATACTATGTCTGGTTCTGTGTGTCTTCATGATGACAGGTCTCTTGACATTGTGGGCATTGGAGATGTTAGGCTGCAGTTTCCTTCTGGCAGCTCTTTTATTTTGCATGATGTACGCCATGTACATGTGTTGACTCGCAGCCTTATGTCAGCTGGACAGCTTGATGATGCAGGGTATTTTGTGTCTTTTGGAGACTCTGCATGGAAGATTACTCGTTGGCAGGCTTGTACTTTTGCAAGAGGTGCCAAGTCTGGCAACCTCTATCCCTTACTTGTATCTGAAGCTACATTGGATCATGTTTTGTCGGTGGGTTCTATTTTCCATGTATCCCTTTGGCATGCTCGTTTGGGGCATATGTCTCTTAAAGGAATGAAAATGCTCCGTGCTTTGCAGTATCTTCCACCTTTTGACTCTTCGCATTTTGATTCTTGTGATCATTGTTTGTATGGCAAGCAGACTAGAAATACGCATAAAAAGTTTGGTAAGAAACGCATGGGTGAGCCCTTGGCTCTTATGCACTTAGATGTATGTGGGCCCATGCCCTGTCAGTCACCTAGTGGGGAAAAGTAATTTGTTACTTTCATAGATGATTACTCACGTAAGGTTTGGGCTTATCCCATAAAGAGAAAATCCAATGTCTTAGACACATTTCAGCATTGGCTTGCATTGGCAGAGAACCAGTTTGAGAAAAGGCTCAAATGCCTACGGTGAGATAATGGGGGTGAGTATGTATCACGTGCTTTTGAGCAGTTTTGTGATGAGCGGGGTATTAAGCATCACTTGATTGCCCCTTACATCCCACCCCAGAATGGTATGGCTGAACGCATGAATAGGACCATTTAGGAAAGGGTCCATAGCATGCTTAACTAGGCTGGCTTACCAGAGCACTTTTGGGCTGAGGCAATTACTACTACAGTGCATCTCATTAATAGGTCGCCTAGCAGTGACATTGACTTTCAAGTTACAGAGGAGGTATGGGCAGGCAAACCCCCCCTCTTATGATCATTTGCATGTCTTTGGCTATGAGGCGTTCTACCATGTGCCCAAGGACAAACGCAATAAGTTGGATCTTGAGAGTGTCAAATGCATTTTTATTGGCTATGGAGATACAGGAGAGATGGGTTACCACCTATGGGATCCACATGCATGGAAAGTGATCCACAACCATGATGTCATCTTTCATGAGGAAAAAATGCATATGCAGCCTGAGAAAGTGGTTGAGGTACGTAGAGTTATCTTTTAGGAGGAGCCACATGCTCCCGTTCTGCATGCTCCACGGCTAGCTAGACACCGCCCAGCATCACTTGATGCTCATAGCCCAGATGTTAGACATGCTTATGCTAGACAGGATGTTGATCAAGTAGTAAAGCATGGCTTGAGGCGTTCTACTAGAGATAGATGGCCTCCTGACCGTTGTGCACCCTCTATGGGTTATGTACTGGTTACGAATGCAGGAGAGCCTCTTACTTATGATGAGGCTATGCGTAGGGGTGATTGTCACTCTTGGGAGAGGGCTATGCAGTCTAAGCTTGACTCATTGCATAAGAATAAGACTTGGGATTTGGTTTCCTTGCCTCAGGGTAAAAAGGCTTTGCCATGCAAGTGGGTGTATAAGCTGAAAAGTACCCCTGGACACCCCAAGCCGGGATACAAGACTCGATTGGTTGCTAAGGGTTTTAGGCATGAGCATGGTGTTGACTTTGATGAAGTCTTTTCTCTTGTGGTCAAGATGACCACCCTACGCTTAGTCTTGGCCTTGGTTGCACAGCTTTGAGCTAGACTTGTACTAGATGGATATTAAGACGGCTTTTTTACATGGGGACTTGCATGATGAGATTAACATGAAGCGGCCTAAGGGCTTTATAAACCCTGGCAGGGAACACCTAGTGTGCAAGCTAAAGAAGAGTCTATATGGCTTGAAGCAGGCACCTAGGGATCTGTGCTTGTACACGAAGAAAGCTCATGACGGTTCTTTATTGATTTTGGTACTCTATATGGATGACATGATTTTAGCAAGGACAACTCATGAGGAGCTCGATACTATTAAGGCTCAGCTCAAGAAAAGCTTTGAGATGAAAGATTTGGGGCATGCCTCTCATATACTTGGTATGTGCATCACACACAATAGATCTCAGGGACTCCTCTATCTGTCACAGAGGGAGTACGTACATAAAGTCCTTGAGCGCTTCCGCATGTAGGATGTTAAGCCTATTGGCTGTCCATTACCTTCTCATGTGAAGGTTTCACAGGCCGATTGTCTGCAGACATATGAGCAGAGGGTTGAGATGGCCAAGATTCCCTATGCATCAGCCATGGCAGTCTTATGTATGCCATGATAGCCACCCATCCAGATATTGCTTTTGCAGTTGGGGTTGTGGCACGTTATATGGCTACACCTTTCAAGAAATATTGGGATGCCATGAAGGGTATCATGAGGTACCTGAAAGGCACAACACATATGTGTCTTTGTTATAGCAACCAGGATACAAGCATCGTGGTGTACACTGACTTTGATTATCCAGGTCATGCAGATAGTAGGAAGTCCACTTCTGGCTATGTGTTCACTTAAGCTGGAGGGGCTACTCTTGGATGTCCAGGGCGCAAAAGTGTACGACCATTTTTATTACAGAGGCCGAGTATATTGTAGTCACACAGGCTTGCAAGGAGGCTATCTAGTTAGGCTGTTTGATTGCATACCTTGGTACGACAGATGCTATGCCTACAGTGCATTTGGATTCTATGAGTGTTATTCAGTTGGCCAAGAATCCGGTCTTCCATGCGAAGACGAAACATATTGAGGTGAGGTATCACTTCATTTGCGAGGTCATTGAGGACAGGTTTGTTGACCTTGTCAAGATTCTAACTGAGCAGAATCCTGCAGACTTACTCACGAAAAGCCTCACTCTATCGAGCGCTTTGCCTTCCTCAGGAGATTGATGGGCATTGGATGAGATGGCGTCTTTTTCCTCATCCTGTTGTACATGTGTACATGTTGTATTGTCTTTTCTTTTTTCTCTCTCACTAGGGCATATTCGCCTTTAAGTGGGAGGTTGTTGGGGGTAAAGGCGCCTTCGCCTAGTCACCCATGTATTACTACACTGAAATGACAATACCTGCCATTGTTCACTGCAAGTGGCGGGCGCCTGTCGCAGTCACTTATTCTTTATTCTTTTAGTGACAGTTTGAATAAAGGAAGGCCTGGCCACACATTGTGGTTGTTGGAGTTCCCATTTCTTATCTCTCTCTTTCTTGCTCTTGCTCTCCCTCCATAGCTCTCGCATGCAAGCTTTGATTCTTCTCACCTTTCAGTGTATCGGAACACAACATCTAGTGGCTAGGAGCATTTGAAGTAGATACATAGGATTTTGATATATTGTATTGGGTTTTTTATCGAACACTAATACCTGATGTTATTAAGAGACAACAAGCAGGAGAAGAGCTATTTGTTGAAGGATTTGGGAACTATAAGATTGAGTGGCACATAGCTGGTGACTTGAAGACACTTAAATGTATGTACAATGTATCAAAGGGAGCCAACTCTAGATCTCCTTACATGTATTGCATGTCCCCAGCCATAGAGTTGAACTCAAGCAATTGGAATAGAGCTCCCTCCAAGCACAACAAGGATCCAGAGTTTAAACCAGTCCTAGATATTCCTTTAGTGAATGCCCATATCTGTACACTTCATGCACTTTGTAGGATAATTGAAAAGCTTGTTCATCTTTATATAGGATTTGCATGGAAGCTGAAGCCATTATCAACTAGAACAGATGCTATAACAAAGATTGAAAGTCATATCTGCAATTGGTTTGCATGGTGGTAATGTTGTTATTGAACCAGATCTTCAAAAGTCTAAGGGTGGGAATTGTGTCCCCAAAAAGTCATCTATTGGTTGAATGAAGGCTAGAAGGTTCCTAGACTTTCATGGGAGACTTGGTAAGATAAACTCTAGGAATGGTGGCTCAACTATTAGATACAATCAGTGGAAGTGCCTACATAATGCAGTTAAGGATCATGCTAATAATGGACAAGGTCGAAATAGAAAAGCCAATGTTTGGGAAACACTAGACAAAGTATTCTTTTACTGTGATAAAACTGAGTGGAATGATGATGATCTCAAAGACTTCAAAAACCAATTGAACCTTTTTAAAAAAGCAATGACAAAAGCTTAGGGCAATTAACATTTCACTCACTATATGGTAAGAAGTTTGCATATGTATGTCTCTTTATTGTCTGACTCATATAGGGTTTTCTAATTGAATTTCTTTATTTGTTAACTATGCATCATATTTTATACAACCCTGCTCCATATTTTATCAAGAAATATGGATCTCTATCTATCTGGTCAACCTAAGGTATGGAAAAATCACATTATCAAGCAATAACAAAATGCTTTAGACACACAAGACATGGAGGTGGAAGATACAAAGCAAACAGTTTATTAGAAGCATTTTAATGGTTCTACAAACAAAATTGGCACAAATTCAAGCTCAAAGACACAACTGCATCATGTAATACATCATCTTTAGCAAGGACTATATCCACTGTTACCCAAAGAAGAAAAGAGGAATATTTAAAGTTTTGTGCAAAGCTCAGAATGGTTACAAACTAGACAAAGAGATGGAAAAAGATGGGTTTCAAGAAACCCTTAACATCTTTTAGTCTCACTCTGTTGCAAAAGAGTCTTTAGTTTCAGGGAATTCACGAGGTCCTCTAAAGGAATCTTTTGTTTCATCCCACTCGATGAGACCTCTACATTTTAGGAACTCTTGTTTCCTATAGTCTGGAAGGAGCTTCAAATTCTTGGCATCTCCTACATGGGAGAGCAAATAAGAGCCAAGAACTCCCAATCTAGGCATGAAGTCAAAAACTCTTATAGCTTTTTTCTTCTTCACCAAAATTATCTTGTCTGAACCTCTATTGAAAGCTTAGGATCCAATCACCTTGGAGATAGCTTTCAAAGTCATTATTGGTAAGCTTAGAGAGCTTGATAACATGCTATGATAAATTGCAACTGTTTGATTATTTAAGCTTCAAATATAATGATCAAGGTCTTGACTTTTGCCAAAGCTTCAATGGCCTTGAGCCCTTGGCTCTTCCAAGAAAGTTGTCTACATCTTCAATTTCTATCTGCACAATAAACCACAACAGTATAAGATGTCAGTAGATAAATATCCAATAATATTTGTCTATAATGCATAACATTCTCTAATATCAATCACAATGGATATCTTAGAATTATCTTTCATACCTTAGGGTTTTCATATTCTTCAAGAAGACTATCATCGTACAGATTTATTGAACTTTTTGGTTTCTCCACTAATGGAGACTTTAGTTTCTCTTCATACCCCATGTTATCAATACTAAGTCTCTTCTGAATCTGTAAGAACTCTTCCTTTGTAGGTTACCCCCCCTTTTCATATTCCACGATCTAATTAATACAAGAATGCAAGGCTATAGAGCTATCTTGAAAATTCTCTCCCTCAACATAAAGAGTTGCTAGCAATTCCTCTTTATAACCTATAAAATTATTATCATTGTGGGTGCAAGGATTTCCAAGCAATAATCTTCTCTAAGATCAAAAAGGTGTTGAGTATCATTTAGCAATACATATCTCTTTTTGTTGATGAGATAACTGGGAAATGTTGGGACACATGCAAGATGACATGTTTCAATCTATGCACTCAAGTCTATCTCTTTTCCTTCCACTTTCGTAATGTTCTCACTTTTAAACAAAGCAATATCAAATCCTTGCACTAATAACTGGTTCTCAATATCATCTTAAAACATTTCCCCCTTCTCTTCAACTTCTTTGTCTTTGCATGCAATATCCGTTATCTTCTTCTCTTGTATTGTATCTGAAGAACAACTATCCACATATTGAAGATATACAAGAAATCCAATATTCTTCAGTATAAGAAGACATTGATGTTGATTCTGAGGAAAAGGGCAATCTGCTTTCCACTTCTTGAATTCCTCATCAGTAAGGTTAAACCTTGTTTGCAAAGTTGTTCTAGTAGCATTGGTAGCTTCAATTACATCGCTATAATGGACAAATCCCTCAATCTCTAGGCCTTCCACATGTCTATCATAAAACTCCCTATAATCCTTCAATTTATCTTCAAGATCATTCAAGAGCTCTTGCAAATCAAAGGGAACATTGAGCATATCTCTGATGTAAATAAATCATCACAAGTATCCTCTAGATCCTCCTCCTCCATTCCCTCCAAAGAAAATTTCCTTTTAGTCATCTTGATCACTCACAAGAAAAAATTAAAATTAGGGGCATAATATACCAATCCACATCTACTCATATCCAGAAGACTAAAGAAAGATTGCTAAAAAATTTAAGTCCAAACCTACAAGGCACTGCTTTTGAATTTTGACAAATTTAACATGTTTGTCATGCTAGAGATTTAGAAATGCAAGATGAATGAAGTTAATTCAAACTTTATGCAACAGAGAAAGCCAAAAAAATTCACTGTCTCATTGATCAAATTTTGTTATACATCCATGACTCATAAAATGCGAAAACGATGATCCAAAACGCTTCACAGTTCATAAAATCATGTTTCACATATCACTTTTAAAAAAAATTGACAAATTCACATTTAAAACATCCGAAAAATTTGTCCAAAACAATGCATCTAGAACATCAAAATCCCATCGTTTAATGGAGACACTACCGTGAACGTCATGTTGCCTCTTATGTTGTCCCTCAAGGTGAGCTCTTGATAATTTCAATGAAGTATTTGACATTTTCCAATGTGGGAATATCCTTGTTCTTCCCCACACTGTTCAAAATTATGAACTCTAAAGGAAAGACCTAGCTAGGGGAAATTGTTTAAAACTAGTTTCATAATATGAAATAAGTTTCATATTTCCTAGTTCCATGAAATGTGATAACAAACTTTTGAAATTACATAAAACTAGGAAAAAGAAATTTTTAATTTTTGTTTTTCATGAAACGAGAAAATATACTTTCAAAACAATTAAGAAGTTGTAAAATCACGTTTCATACATCTATGAATCATTTGATCATCTTCAATACCTTGAAATTCAGGGTAAGAGGGAAAAAATGACAAGAAAAAGTTTATTACCTGAGATTTTTCGTCCTTGTTGAGGAGAATAAATGGTCTATTGTTAGAATACATTGGTAAAGCTTACTATGCTTACAAGATAAAATAGCTCGTCAAAGATAAGACAAAATAAGTCAAAGACCCGGCTCTGAGTGTCACACACACACACACACACACACACACACATATGTATGTATGTATGTATGCCAACTGTCACCACACGTTTGTCCAAGATGTACTAACTCGGAGGAGCTAAGGAAAAAAAATGCTAAGAATGATCTTTTACCTTTAAAAAAGGAGCCATGAAAGTGCAATCATTCCAAAAAAGAAAGTGACACGTGGCACAACTTTCCATGTAAAAATGACCTTCCCGTCGCACGTGTGAAAATAATTATGCATTAGGGTAGCCACACTTGTAAACCAATATCCTTTTAAACCCAAATCTTGAACCACAAAAGAGTTTTTTCGAAGACAAAGCTCTTTCTATACTCGATCACACCGATGCAAGCTCGCTAAGACATAGTCCAAAGTTATTCTTCAGCACAAGGCAACTAAAGAAGGTTTCCTTGCCCATCATATACACCGAACCCTCGGAAATGTAAGTTTTAAGGTTACTCCGCAACTCTTGCCAAATCTTGCCAAATTATACAAAAAAAGGCCCGACATATGAAACACGATTACTCATAATCTTCCAATTGACAAGAGTTCATTTACGTTTCATACATCGCCGAGAATGCAAGTTTCCTCAAATGGAAATTTTTTCCACTAATGTAAATTTGGTCATGGCACCTCCCATGGACAAGACTTCTTTCGTGTTTCATACATCACTAGAATGCAAGTTTCTTGATATACAATCGTGGCTTGTAAAACTTCATGATAATAAGAGGTTCTATTCTTAGGATACTTGTTGATAATAAAATGTTCTATTTTGAGACGCGTAAAAATTTATGACATTTATTCTCTTTGATCAAATATGTGCCCTAAAAAGGAGTGACGTATGAAACACGAAAAGTCATGGTTCTTCCCTTTGAAAAGATTTCTTTCGCGTTTCATAGGACACCGAAATGCAAGTTACTTGATATTCAATCCTCGCTTGTAAAACTTCATGATAATAAGATGTTATTTTTTAAGGATACTTGTTGATAATAAGATGGTCTTTTTTGAAACTTATAAAACTTCATGACATTTATTATCTTTGATCAAATATGCATCCTAAAAAGGAGTGATGTGTGAAACGCGAGAGGTGTTGGTTTCTCTTGTCTAGAAGGAGTCCTCACGTTTCTTATGTCTTTTGCCTGCATTGTTTTATTCAAATTGAAGGTAGACTATGTGATTAGTGTTTGTTTGCTACTAGGTGATTTTAGATAACATTATGTCAGAAATTTGGAGATTGATCTTAATTTTCTTGTATTATTATTTTTTCTTTGATGTTCCAAATGGCTAGAACAAAGGTCACTGCAAGGAAGCAAAAAGTTGATCCTAGAGGTCTTGCCTTAAAGATCCATCAGTCCTCCAAGCCTTCCAAACTTACAAGGAAATCAAAGCCAAGGAGAAGGTTCTCACAGCATGTTAGGTGCCTTATGGAGATTAGAAGTGCAATGAAGGCTTTGGATAATGCAATTCCAAATCTATCTTTTTAGAGGCTTATCAGAGAAATTTGTGACAAGCACAGCCTTGATAGTTTTAGATGGACTAGGGTAGCTCTCAACTGTATTTAGGAGGCTACATAAAAAATTTGATTGAGTTTTTCCAAGATTCTTATATCTGTGTTGCTCATGCACATAGGCTTATCCTTATGGATAAAGACATGATAATTCTCAGGAGATTGAGATACAGGTTTTCAAAGGTCCTTGAGCCAGTCCCTCTTTCTGATGTGAAGGCTTTCAATATTTTAAATGTCCCTCCATATAGAAAGAAGAAAAATGATCTCGATCTTAAGGTTGAAGATGTCACCCATGAAAAGGACACAAAACAACATGAGAAAGAGGAAAAGGCCACAGAAGAGCAAGCAGATAAATGGAGGTAGTATAAAAGAAAGAAGGAAGAAGAAAAGGAAGCATAACAACTCCCACCATTTGAAGATGACTTATCTACCCTTCTTGAGAGGGTTGACCCTAAGGGCTTCAATGTTTGTTGCTTTTTACCTGGTGATATTAGCAAAAGATCTACTATGTTGTTTCTGGACTCTAATTGTGTTCAAATTCTCAAGAATAAAGTGAGAGAAGTGAATGGCTCTATTCTTCTTGCTGGGATGAGGTATAGTATATCAAAATTTATTTTTACTCACTATATTTTTCTAGCAATAGACTTTCATGTTGATACTTACTATCTCCATTCCTTTGCTAGGTGTGCAATGCATGAGCTCCCCTTTGATATACAACAAAAGATTGAGGTTCTTGATCCATCTATCTCATACTATATGAGGAGTGAGCTTGATGCAAGTGCATTTGACAATTGATTCAATTCAATTGACTTTGAAACTTTGGAGGTTCTTATAATTCCATACAATGAAAAGTAAGTAATTTGATATTTTGTTAGATTTTATGAGATCTTATTTTGCTAGATTATTGAAATATGTTTGTTTTCAGTTCTCATTGGAGCCTAATTGGAATAGACTATGTGGAGAGGCAATGTTTTCTCATCAATTCTATAAAAGGAAGCCATGGAAATGCCAAGTTATAAGTTATATAATCTAGGGTCTCCTTGATATTTTGATATATTTTTTGTAGGTACTCTAAATATTTTGATCTTTCTTTTGTAATTACTCTAAATTTTATTACCTTTTTGGTACAAAGCTGTAAAAGGATTGATTGAAGTGCTAGAGAAAAAGCCTCATATGCCTTCTGACTTACTTACAACAATGCAATATAGACAAGTGCAGCAAGTTCTTGATTAATATGGTTGGAACATAATATGAAAATTTATTCTAAAAACTACCATAAACAAGTTTCATAGTTTTACTTTATATTGTCGGTTGCAGTGTCCTCATCAGGATGATAGTTACTCTTGTGGTTGGAGAGTAATTGTGAATGCTAGAAGATTGGTTCAATTTATTTATCTCAATGATGATAAACTTATAAAGGTAATGTGAAACGTACTAAACTTTAAGATAGAGGTTTATTGCAAAATAGTCCATTGTGAAAAAATAACAGTGAACTAAAAATCTTTTCTTACAAATATATGATAGTTTACAAGGGATTGCTATACAAGTGAGCATGTTTGGTATATAAGAGCAAAGCTCATGAAGTACATAATGGTCAATTGTATATAGCCGACAAGAATGGACAATAGTGGGGGCTTGGACATTGAAAGAGAGGAGGTACATGTAACTACAGTAGGTGAAGCTATGCCTTCAACACCCAAGGCGACCAAAGCATCAAAGATAGGCAAAAGAACTCCTAGAAAGGATGTCCCTTCTCCTAAGAAAAGTTCTCAAAAAAAGTAGCTTTGCCTCATTGATTGTAAGCCCTTGTGTATAAATCATGGAGATGACTAACAAAAATTTACCACAAAATTTGTACATGTATTTTATATTGATAGTAAAGAGATCTTTTTTTCAATATCATTGCATTGTATATTCTTCTCTCTCCTCGTTGATATCTGTAAAAAAATATGTTACAAATATTTATTAATCAAAAAGTGAAATTAGATATACACCTAAGTGGATATAACATGATATAAAAACTTACTCGTTTGTTATTAAGTTGGAACACAAATGAGTATGGCAGTTCAATATCTTCATTCTATAGATCCATGCTTATCAACTTCCTAAGGAAGGCAAAACACATTGTTGAGAGATTTTTCATTAGCAAAAACTATAGGATTTTGGTTAGTTGAGATCTTGACAAGTTCAACAGACTTGTCCTCAATGACTTCTTTGATGAGATGGTAATGCACCTCAATGTGTTTTGTCTTCACATGGAAGACCCTAACTGGATAGCACTCATAAAATTCAAATGGAGTGTAGGGACGACATCAATAATATCGGCCTAACTAGAGAGCCTCCTTGTAAGCCTTTGTGGCTACAACATACTCAGCCTCGGTAATAGAGAGGGCCATGGGAAAGGATAAAGTATAGGAAAATAATCCTGATCATAACATTATCCCTAGCAAGTTGAGTGTCAAGATTGAAGAGATTAATGTTGTACAAATAGATTCTAATGCTGACAACATACTTGTAGCTTCTTCTCTTGATGTTTCATAGTTGATTGATGCCTTGTCTGCCTATGCTCAGTGTTGGATGCTTGATTCAGGGGCTTCATTTCATGTCACCCTTCATCGAGAGTGGTTCCACTCCTGCCATAGCACGATAGAATCTATTAGATTGGGTAATAACTTGGCATTGGATCTTGTTGGTATTGGAGATATCCAATTGTAGTTTCCTTTGGGCAGTATGTTTACTTTGCATGATGTACACCATGTTTTGGCTATGACTAAAAGTCTAGTTTCAGCTGGACAGTTAGATGATGCAGGTTATTCTCTTTTGGGTTTCTCATGGAAGCTTACCTATGGGAATCTTGTCGTGGCATGAGGTGCTAAGTCTGGTACTCATTACCCCTTACTTTATCTTGGTCTATCGACTATGTTTTTTGGTAGTGGTTGTAGTACCACATGTATCATTATGGCATCGGTAAATTGGGCACATGTCATTAAATAGAGTGAACATTCTTACTCTTTGCAGTATCTTCCACTCCTTGACTATAAGATTGATTCTTGTGATTATTGTCTTTATGGCTAGTAGACTCATAATTCCCATAAGAATTCTAGCAGCACTATGCGCATGGGTGAGCCTCTAGCTCTTGTTCATTTTGATGTTTGTGAACCTATGCCTTGTAAGTCTTTAGGTGGCGCAAAGCATTTCATTACTTTTCATTGATGATTACTTGAATAATATTTGGGCATATCCCATGAAGCAAAAATCGAAAGTCATGGCTACATTTCAACATCAGCTTGCTTTTGTTAAGAACTAGTTTGGGTATAGGCTGAAATGCCTATGATCTGACAATGGGAGTGAGCATGTATTTAAAGTCTTTGAGCAGTGTTGTGATGAGAGGGGTATTAAGCATCAGTTGATTGCCCCATACATCCCATGCTAAAGTGGTATGGTTAAGTATATGAATAGGACGATTCAGGAGTGACTTCGCGTAGTATGCTTAGACAGGTAGGCTTATCGGAGTACTTTTGGGTTGAGGCAGTTACTATTGCCATACATTTGATTAATCGATCTCCATGCACTATCACGTTGTAGAGAAGGTATGGTCTGGAAAACCTCCATCATATGCTCATATGAATGTCATTGGTTGTAAGACTTTCTGCCATGTTTCCAAGGACAAGCACAATAAGTTGGATTCTAAATCTCTCAAATGCATCTTTCTTGGTCATGGGAATGTAAGTGAGATGGGCTATCGCCTATGGGGTCCATAGGCTTAGAAGGTCATCTACAACCATGATGTTATTTTCCATGAGGTGAAAATGATTAAGCAACCTGAGCAAGTTGTTGAGGTATGTAGGGTGATATTTTAGGAGGAGCCTCCTGTTACTGTATAGCCAGCTAGATAGCCTATAACAATTGATGCTCCAATGGCTTAGGACCATGATATTAGACAGGATGTATAGGCCCCACAGCTTGTTTTGCAGTGGTCTACTAGAGATAGACATCAACCTGATCAGTTTGTACCCTCTATGGATTATGTTATGGTGACAGATGTGCTGGTGAGCCTCTTACCTATGATGAGGCCATGCGCAGAGGTGATAGTCACTCTTGGGAGAGGGCCATGCAATAAGAGTATGACTCACTATAGAAAAAATCATATGTGGGATTTGGTTTCTTTGCCTAGTGAAAAACGTGATTTGCCATGCAAGTGGGTGTATAAGTTGAAGAGTATCCCTAAAGAGTTACCAAGGGTTTTAAGTAAGAGCATGGTGTTGACTTTGATGAAGTCTTCTCTCATATCGTCCAGATGACTACCCTATGCTTGGTCTTGGCTTTGGTTGCACAACTGATTTGGACATCTATTAGATGGATGTAAATGCAATTTTCTTACATGGAGACTTACATGATGAGATTTATATGCAACAGCTTAAAGGGCTTTGAGGAAAAAGGCATGGAACACCTAGTGTGAAAGTCGAGAAAGAGCCTTTATGGCCCTAAGCAGGCACC
This sequence comes from Lygodium microphyllum, assembly GCF_053477565.2. NCBI lineage: Eukaryota > Viridiplantae > Streptophyta > Polypodiopsida > Schizaeales > Lygodiaceae > Lygodium > Lygodium microphyllum. The sequence continues at coordinate 111,832,400 of NC_141135.1, forward strand.
TAGGGAATGGTGCCACAAGTTTGACGCTTTCATGCATTCACAAGGATATACTCATAGTGATATGGATTCGTGTTTATACACAAAGAAGGCCCGTGATGGAGGCCTTATGATTTTGTTACTCTATGTGGATGACATGCTCATTGTTGGGAGTGCACATGATGAGATGGATGCCTTGAAAGGTCAGCTCAAGAAGAGATTTGAGATGAAGGACATGGGACATGCCTCATATATTCTTGGGATGCACATCACACATGATCACTCTAAGGAGCTCCTTTGCTTGTCACAAAAGGAGTACATTCAAAAGGTCCTTGAGTGGTTTTATATGTAGGATATTAAGCCTATTGTATGTCCTGTAAACCTTCTCATTTGAAGGTTAGTCAAGCCGATTGTCCATAGTTTGATGAGCAGAAGGCCAAGATAGCCAAAATCCCTTATGCGTCCACACTGGGTAGTTTGTTGTATGCCATGATAGCTACTTGTCATGACATAGCATTTGCAGTGGGGATTATGGCATGCTATATAGTACACCTGGCAAGCAACATTGGGATGTCATGAAGGGTATCATGAGGTTTATTAAGGTCGCTGCAGATATGTGTATATGTTATGGTGGTCAGGATACATGAGTCATGGGATACATTGACTCTGATTATGTAGGACATGCAGATAGTAAGAAGACCAATGTCTTCACCTTTGCTGGAGATACTATTTCTTGGATGTCCTGCGTGTAGAAATGCATGGCCATGTTGGATATACTCAATGCCCCACCCTCATAAGATGCCACCAATGATCTATGGTGCTCTAAGTTGTAAGGCTCCCCTTATGAGGAGAAGCCATGTGTGAGCAGCACTGACATTGGGTGGGTCCTAACTTGTATATCAAATAAGGTCTATGTGACAAGATAGCAAAAAGGCGACCTTTGTGGATTTAGCCTTTGGGTAAGATAGAGTATTTATGCTAGTAGCAACTCAAGCGATAGCATCGAATTGTGGGGTGTGGGAGTTATCAGGGGTCCTTTTTTGGGGTATGGGGGCCACGAAAGCAGCCCCTGGCTGGGGGGGTCTTGGGGGGGTAGCACCCCCGACTTGACGGTAAAGGAAATATTCCCTGGTCAACTAGGGAAGATTTGTAATATGGTCCAGACATGTTTTCTAGACTACCTTCCCGGACTATAAAAGGAAGACCCCTCTAAAGCCATCGTTAATCTATCTTTCACCCAGTCAGAGTTCTTCCATCTACCCTAAGTTCTTCGCCTATCATCTATCTATATCGCCATCTAAGCTTCACAATGGAAGCATACGGGTAGATAGAGCCATGTTTGTATCGGTTTGTTTGAAATTAAAGCAATCTCTGTTCTTCTCATATTTTCCGTGTGTTCTCTCCTCCTTGCTCAGATTTTCTGTCCGATGTGTCATGTAATTTCTACATGGTATCAAAACCCATGGGGCTTTGAGGAGTGAAGAGTACATGAGAGGAAGGGCTTCAATAGCAAAGAGGATAAATATCACCTGTTGCATCAAGTAGTGGTGTTGGCACATTAGGTGGTGGTGATGATGTACCAACAATTCAAATACTGAGGATTCGTCCACCAACCTTGAACAAAGGCTGGTTAGATTGTACAAACTATACTTTTCCTGCAAATTATAGCCAATTCTTGGTATATAAGCCATACATTTTTCATTCGAGCCATACAATTACTAACACTCCTATGGTTACTCCTATAGCAAGTAATAAACACTATAGATTAAGGTTTGAATTGATTCGATAAAATCTCTTAATATTTTCAAATTCCATCCACTACTAGAAATACCATGAGGATGCTCCTCGTCTGACTTACATGTGTTAGGCATGTTGCCAGTGTTCATCCTAAGCTAGGAAAAACTTACATGTCCACAACGGTTGGGAGCTCTACCACAATGACAAAAGCTGAAGGGGAGTTGCTAGGAACACATAGGATCCACGTTTTTCTTAAAGAAAGGTTTTTTATATGGAAGAAGTATGTAGGGTATTTCTTAAGCAAGTATAGTCCATTCCGAATTGATGAGGATATGAATGCCTAATCCAAAGCGCATGGATGGCTTGACACAATCAGAGTGGTGTACCGTATAGGCCATGTCACAAAACACCTATTTTGCTCCAATCAGGATTCTTACCATCTAAGGGAATTCAATTAGTAGGGTCTGAGAAAACTAGTTGCATTTGGAATAAAAAGAAGTACATAATCTCAACAAATCACTTGTGAATTGAGCCATGTTATGCAAGCTTTTTTTTTACCAAGAATAATAAAGAGCAGGTGTGTTTGTAACTTTGGGGGGCACTATAGCCGGTATACTCGTAATTGGTTTAATGGGAATATTTGTGGAAGTTTAAAATCACAACTATTCTTTGATTCTTATGAGCTTCTAGAGACAATATTGGGGACTGACCAAGAACCAAAACCCACCCCCGACCCATGAAATTCAAGTGTTATGATTCCTCCAAATGCAAATCTCATATGAGATTGGAGATAAAGGAACACAAATGTACTATGTATCTTAGTTACAAGCTATTCTGATAGTGTTTTGACCTTGATTCATCATACAACCAAAGGCATCAGATGCTTGGAACGTACTAAGGAGATGGTACAAAATGCAAAATCAAACAAGGATTCAGAACTTGGAGAATCAACTAGTAGCAGAGAAGTTTGTTGAAAGGAGAGACAATTGAAGCATTCATCTCTTGGATTAAGAATCTGCATGACTAGATGACTGGAGTGCCGAGATAGAAAAGACTAGTGAGGAGCTAGCTTGGAGGTGTCTTTGGATTTGTCCACCAAAGTTTAATGGATTAGTAACTACCCTAAACACTCAGCTGAGACCCTAAGCTTTGGCATTTGAGGAATTTTGTGCACTAAGGCTTAAAGCCCAAGAGGACACAACAGTAGAGATATTGCATTCTTCGCCAATGTGAAAGGTAAAGGCGATTCCTCTACCAACAGTGATAAAAAGAAGAATGGTGGTAAGAAAAAGTTTCAAGGAGAGTGCTTCTACTACAAGAAGAAATGACATGCAATTGCAGATTGTCGTGTCAAGAAGGCATATGAAAAGAATGGCACGGTGAAGGATAAAGGGAAGAAGACGGCCAATATGGCTGAAGAAAAGTTGGAGTTATTCATGGAGACCATTGATAAAGTGTATTCCTTGGTGCAAGAAATATCTAACACTGACTCATTGGTATTGGATAGTGGCACCTCCCATCACATGACCAACAAGAAAGGTATATATAGTTCTATGAAGCCTCTATAAGAACCTATCATTGTGATGGTTGGGAATGATGAAAAATGCCTTATTGAGGGCCCAAGTACTATTTTCTTTGTCATCACTGCAAATGGTGAACTCAAGAATCTTTCAAATGTGTTGTATGTTCCAGAGATTAAGAGAAATCTGCTATCACCTACTTCTATAACTGATTTGGGCCATGAGGCGAGGTTCACTAAGATAGGTGCAAAAATTATCGATAGTGTTGGCAAAGTTGTTGGTAAAGGAGAAAGAAGGAACAACCTGTATGAGCTAGGTGCTCTTACAGTCACTATTAGTGTGGGCACTAGTAAACTTTGGCATGAAAGATTTGGTCACATTAGTTTTGCAGTGTTAAAGGAGATGCATAAGCAAGATATGGTTTCTCACCTACCTACAGTAACTGAAATGAAGGAACCATGTGAAGCTTGTATGATGGGCAAGCAATAGAGAAAGGCATTTCCACAAGAAAGCAAGAACAGAGTGAAGCCTACTCTAGAGTTGGTGCATGTTGACTTTGTGTAGTAAAATGCCTACAAAAGCCTTGGGAGTATCTTCTTATTTTATGTTGATCATCGACAAATACAATAGAAAGATGTGGGTGTACTTCCTTTGTAATAAGACTTGAGCTTTTGGTAAGTTTAAAGAATGACTAAAACTTGTTGATAATGAAACATGGCAAAGTGTGAAGAAGTTTAGAACAAATGGTGGTGGTGAGTTCAACTCAAGGGAGTTTGAAGACTTTTGTAAGAGCAAAGGGATTAAGCATCAATTGATGATGCCTCAAACACCTCATCAAAATGGTGTTATTGAACGCCAAAATCATACCATTGTGGAAATGGCAAGGTGCATGCTTAAGGGCAAGGGATTGCCCAGCTAGTTTTGGGCAGAAGCTATTAATACTGCATTCTAGATTCTCAATCAGAGTTACATAAAAGTTCTCAAGGGCAAAACTCCTCATGAGGCCTATTCTAGTAAGAAACCATCTATCTCACATTTTAGAATTTTTAGATGTAAATGTTATGCACATGTTCCAAAGGATAAGAGAAACAAGTTAAATCTAAAAAGCACAAAATGTATCTTCATGGGTTATAGTGATGAGCAAAAGGCTTACAAATTGTATGACCAAGAGGCAAAGAAGATCATAGCAAGCCGTGATATGGTGTTCAAGGAGCATCCATATACAATGGAGGAGGATAAAATAAGTTCTTCCACTTTATCATCTAGCGAAGTAGTCCACTATAAGCCTATCCCAAGAGCTGTCCCTACTCTCAAGGAGGAGGAAGCATCGTCTTTGAATAATGAGAACAAAGTTCACCAATCTACAATCACTCCATTGGAAAATCCATTGCCACGATAGGTGAAGCACCTCTATAATTGCATCAATCCTATGCCTACCACAATTAAGAAAAAGGTAGATGGACCAAGGAGGTCACTAAGAATAGAGGAGCAAGGAAAGGCTTCTCCTCACATAGTCAATATGGCCTTGATGGTGGCTGAGATTATGAGAGAAGTAAAGAAGCCAACCGACTTGGAAGAAGCACTTGCCGATCCAATATGGAGAGCAGCTATGCAAGATGAGTATGACAATATAATGAATAATGACACTTGGGAGCTAGTGGATTAACCTGAAAAGAGGAAGATTATTGGCACCAAGTGGGTATGGAAGGTAAAGTATAAGGTTGATGGAAGCTTAGAAAAGTACAAAGACAAATTAGTTGCACATGGATTTTCACAAGTTGAAGGATTTGATTTTCAAGAATCATTTGCTCCAACTTCTAGGATGATCACTTTCGCACAGTACTTGCATTGACTGCTTATCAGAAGTGGCAAGTTTACCAAATGGATGTCAAATCAACGTTCTTGAATGGTGACCTTAGGGAGGAGATGTATGTGGCTTAGCCACCAAGGTTTGAGGCCCCCCATTCTGAGAACAAAGTTTGTAACATGAAGAAGGCATTATATGGGCTAAAACAAGCCCTAGAGCATGGTTCCAGCACATAGATAAATTCTTTCTAGGTTTGAATTTCAAAACATATGCCTCATATACTAACTTGTATGTTTACATGGATAGTGAAAAGTCTGTAGTGATTGTCCTATATGTGAACGACCTTCTTACTATAGGTAACTATGAAGATATGATCCATTAGACTCGAAAGGCTTTGAGCTCTAAGTTTGAAATTATAGATTTGGGCTTATTGCACTATTGTTTGGGGATTGAAGTATGGTAAGTGCCTTACAAAATATTCATCTCTCAAAAGAAGTATGCATGGGATATCTTAAAAGCATTTAGCATGATCGAGTGTAAGAAGATAGCTACACCTATGGAGATCAATGTGAAGTTATCCATTGAGGGTACATCAACACTAGTAAACATTGGGAGGTATAGGAGGTTGATTGGCAGCCTCATCTACTTGTGTAACACTAGGCCAGATATCTGTTTTGATGTTGGTGTTTTGAGCAAGTTCTCAAACAAACAACAAGAAAGTCATTGCTAGGATGTGGGTGCTTAGATACTTGAAGGGAACTCTTGACTATGGTATTGCATACAATTTTGAAAGTGCTCTTACAGGGAACTGTGTCTTAGATTGGATAGGTGACAATGATTCCAAGAAATCAATTTTTGGATATTGTTTCTCTTTAGGTTCAAGAATCTTCTCTTAGATCAGTAAGAAGTAACCAACTATGGCATTGTTGTCTTCTACCGAAGCAGAGTACAAGGCAACTTGCTTTGCTGCATGTGAAGCAGTATGGTTAAGGAGGATCCTATGGCATATGGGAGTACATGATGAAGATCCAACAATGCTAAGATGTGATAATCAGAGTTGCATTGCCATTGCCCAAAATCCAATTTTTCATGCATGCACCAAACACATTGAGATCCAATATCACTATGTGCATGACTTGATCAAGGATGGGATGATAGAGCTGGGGTCTACTGTCCAACGGAAGAGAATGGAGTAGATATTTTCACCAAAGCTCTTACGAAGGATCTCCTTCGAATTCATCTTTAGAGACTCGGCAATGGACCGAGATTGTAGTTCACCTTCAAGTGGATATTGAGGGGAGGGGGATATTAGATATACTCAATGCTCCACCTCATAAGGTGCCACCCATGATCCATGATGCTCTAAGTTGTAAGGTCCCCATTATGAGGAGAAGCTATGTGTGAGCACGGACATTGGGTCGGTCCTGACTTGTATGTGAGATAAATTCTATGTGACTGAGTGGAAAAAGGTGACCTTTGTGGATCTAGCATTTGGATTAGATAGAGTAGTTGACTATTGTCTTGACTCCATATGTGTTGTTAGCTCATGTTCCATGGCTAAAAACTACAATTCTTGTAACAAAGAAGAGAAGAATACAGTTGTCTCTAAACTTGTGCTTCTCAAAATGAAGAGAAGAAGACCCTAAATAACCGAGATTAGCTTTTTAAATGAGTAACCGAGGACTCCGCAATCCAATCTTGTTTTTATTTAAGAGCTCATTAATGACTCGGTCATTAATAATAAGTGAGCTACTTACTGGACCAAACCTAAGCACAAGCTAGCAAAACCTTCAAATGATCATCAAACCTAAGATGAAACTTTCAAATGAATGAAAGTTTCATTCTTTTTTCTTAGCCTTCAATTAATGATAGTTTCACATTGTGCCTTGTTTCTTTTGCCCCATCCTTGTACCACATAGCCTATACACTTGTCCATTGTATGTCCAAGTGTAAAATCCTTCACGGTTGGTGTAATGGTCACGGTGCTAAGAGCTAGAAGTACCAAAATTAGAGTTCATTTTAGTTAAGTCATTAAGCCCATTTCTCACTCTGGTGACATATTTTCCCTCTTGAAAGATTGCAAGTGACCCCAATTACATAATAGTTAAGATTCAACACAGCATCCAAAATGACCAATACAAGTTTTCCAAGAACCAAGCATTGTATTGTTATTGTATGTATTCTCAATGTACAAATATCTAAACATAGTTCCAAGTAACTAAGCACATTGTTGTTCCTAAATGCATTGGCAAATATACAAATGTTTGTATATGGTTTCAAGTAATCAAGCATATAAATGTTACTCCATGTATTACCCTTGTACTATTGTGCAAGTTGGTAGCCATTGTGCTAGTAGACAACCAATCACAAGTGCACATATCCATGGCTATCAAAATGGTACTCACTACACTAGTGAATAACAAAGTGGAGTTGTAGAAACACACGTGTCTGCCACATTGATCACAGTATGTCTCAAAGCTTATTGTCTACTAAGACAAGAGGACACAACAAACCCACTAGCTTCATTCAAGCAATGCAAATTCTTTTAAAAAATATCCATCTATTTTCTCAAAGTTAGCCAAAGAAAGTATTTATCACTTTCTTAGTAGCATCAATACATCGAAGCCCTGCAATTGTAGACTATTACTTTTTTGACACCAAAGATGACCATACCTTTTTAAAAATTAACTCCATTTAGCTATCAAACTTAGCATAGCATATGCTTTACTTATTGGAGGTCCAAATACACCAAGATGCCACAACAAGAGATTCACCCACTCCCATATCACTTGTGTATCATCCTCAAAGCTCAAACCTACCATTGACAAATCAAGTGTATAGAAACATCCAATCAACATATACAAAAGCCCTCAATATAAGTACATGCCTAAAGCCTACAAGATCATGAACACGAAGGCTCTAACAAGTTGTAACTAACTTCAAATAAAAAGTTCGTGTCATAATGCATAAACATTGTGCACTGATCAAAAGCTCTAAAGGGCTATCAAAACCTCCCCTGTAATCCTTATCCATCTATCCATAGGATCATTCAAGCATTAGCCTATGATCCTTTGTTCAGACCAAGTCAAAAGGAAACTAAATTGGCTCGTACATATGTACACAGATCAAATACAGAATGAATTTGAAATCATCACATTGATCATCATGTTTAGCCAAAATACAATGAAATGAACAACACATTTAAACAAAGATAATTTAGTAGAAAAGAATTCATTATGTTGAAGAGAGAGCTTGGGCACATGTGCCTCCCTAGGCAAGGTTGCGGCAGTAGAGCGTTAGCCACCACACCACCTCTTTCCTTATCAGATTTCAATCAGAAACACCCTTCGGAGTCTGACTAATGACTCCTTCATGTACCGTCAGGCAAGGTCCGGCGGGGTTCAGCAACCAACTAGCTTCCTCCAGGTTGACCTTAACCTGTCACAGAGATTTTATCGAAGCATGTGCCCATAACTCCGATTCAATGGAAGTAAAATATGGCACAATTGCCTCTGCGTGAAATAGTCTCTGGCCAGCTGGATCTTCTTCAGAAATTTGACGGAAGGCCTCGTGTGCCCATGGGTGAGAGTCGCCTGCATTGGTCGACCTGATGTATTCTCTGGATTGCTAAATTCATCGACTGAAGGTCCTTTTTAGGCTACATAGGTCTGTTGGGTCATAATTAAAACGTCTCCAGGCTATGTGGGACCCTCTCGTGCTTAACGAGATATCTCCAGGGGAGAGAGCGAGCGAGGGAGCCGAGAGAAGGCGGAGTCCGGACATCCATCACCATTCCTGAAGTGTTCGCATCCAGAGAAAGCGTGATCTTTTCTGCTATTATGTTGCGAAGAAGGGATGCAGGCCGAGCTGCCTGCATTGGTCAGAGAGAATCTGATTGCAGCCCTCCAGGAATGCAGACAGAAGAAGGATGTACAGCAGGCCAGGCAGTTGCATGCCTACATGCGCCAGCAACAGCTGGATTGCCATCCAGTGTTTGGCAATCACCTTGTCCCCATGCTTGTGGAATGTGGACGCTTGCCATACGCGCAGCTCACCTTCGACAGACTCCCCTGCCGCAATGAGCACTCCTGGACGTCCCTCATCTCTGGGTACATTAGCTCTGGAGACCCCCAACATGCCTTCCTGTTGTATGACAAGATGCAGCAGGATTGCACCGTACGACCAAACAGGGTCACTTACCTCACCCTCCTCAATGCTTGCGCACGGCTTAAGGATGCAGAGAGAGGCCACCGATTGCATGTGGATATCACCCTGCAAGGCTTGGAAAGTGAGCTTACTGCCAGCAGTCTGGGAAACACGATGGTGGATATGTACGGTAAATGCAGCCTGCTTGCAGAAGCACACAAAGTGTTCGATGGGCTGTCAGTTAAAAATGCCATTTCCTGGGCTGCGTTGATTACAGCATATGGTGAACATGGGTCTGGTGAGGAACTGCAATTTTGTCTCCAAAAAATGAAATCGGAAGGCGTGTCTCCTGATTCTGTTGCTTTGATTTGCAGCTTGAAAGCTTGTGGCAAGACAGGAGCTGTTCAAACAGGCTTTGAGATCCATGCTGACATTCTCAGAACAGGAATGGAAACACAAACTCATGTCAGAAGTACACTGGTGGATATGTATATGAGATTTGGTCTAATTGCAGAAGCATGCCAGGTGTTTAATAAACCATCCATTGGATATGTATGCTCATGGAATGCATTGATTGCAGGGTACACTGAACATGGACTTCAGGAGGAAGTAGAGAGCTGCTTTAACCGGATGCAGCTGGAAGGTCTGCCCATGGACTCTGCCACCTCTGTTTGCAGCTTGAAAGCTTGTGGCATATTTAGACTTCTAGAAACAGGCCAAAAATTACATACCGAAGTAGCAAAAATGGGATTGGAAACAGAACTTTATGTAGGTAGTACATTGGTGGAAATGTACAATAAATGCAGCTCACTCTCAGAAGCTCATGATGTTTTTTGTGGACTACCAGTTCGAGATGCAGTATCTTGGGCTGCAATGATTCTAGGATATACTGAACATGGTTTGGGTGAGGAGGCTTGGAACTGTTTTGAACAAATGCAGCTGGAAGGCATATCTCCTGATTCTGTGACAGTTGTTTGCACTTTGAAGGCTTGTGGCACCATAGGATCCCTAGAAACAAGCCACAAAGTACACTCTGAAATACTGAAAAGGGGATTGGAAACAGAACTTTATGTTAGCAGTACTTTAGTGGATGTCTATCTGAAATGTGGCTCACTAGCAGAAGCATGGCAGGCTTTTGACAAACTACAAGTTCGAGATGTGGTCTTGTGGAATGCAGTCATTGCAGGATATACTGAACAAGGGAATGATACAGAAGCATGGAACTGCTTCCAACAAATGCAACTTGAAGGTGTGTCTGCAGATGCTGTTACCTTCATCTGCAGCTTAAAATCCTGTTGTGTCATGGGTGCTCTAGAATCGGGCCACACAATTCATGCTGAATTAACCAGAAGGGGCTTAGAAAGACAGCCTAATGAGGCCAGTGCATTAGTGGATATGTATACCAGATGTGGCTTGCTTGCAGACGCAGTTCAAGTGTTCAATTGCCTACCAGACCATAATTTGATGTCTTGGAACGCATTAATTTCAGGCTTTGCTGAACATGGCCTTGGTAAAGAAGTTAACAACTGTTTCCGGCAAATGCAATTAAATGGCACATCTCCTGATTCTGTTACTTTTGTCTGTGCTTTGAAAGCTTGTGGAAACCAAGAATATTTAGATTTTTGTCAAAAATTACACGCTGAAGTAATCAAAAGAGGATTGGAAACAGACAATTATATTGGCAACACCCTTGTGGATGTGTACTCCAAAACCAGCTTATTTGCAGAAGCCCAACATGTTTTCGAGGGTCTTCCAATCAGAGATTCTGTGTGCTGGAATGCACTGATTTCAGGATATGCTGACCATGGCTTTGATTTGGAGGTCGAAAGTTGTTTCAAACAGATGCAGCTAGAAGGAATCTCTGTTGATGCAGTTACATTTGTTCTCTGCTTGAAATCCTGTGGTATTATAGAAGCCTTAGAAACTGGCCAAGTAATACATGTGGAACTGACCAAGAGAGGACTGGAAAAAGAACGTTTTGTTGGCCACACTTTGGTAGATATGTACAGCAAGTGTAGCTTACTTACTGAAGCACGACGAGTATTTGACAAATTATATGTTCGAGGTCTAGGCTCATGGAATGCAATGATTTCAGGATACGCTGAGCATGGTCTCGATGATCAAGCATTGAACTGCTTCAAAGAGATGCAGCTGGAAGGTGTGTCTGCAGATGATGTCACATTTGTTGTTTGCTTGAAAGCTTGTAGTGGCATGGTGGCTTTAGAAACAGGTCTAGAAATACACACTGAAATCTGGAAGTTGGGTTCAGAAGCAGATGTTTTTGTCGGTAATGTAATGGTAGATATGTATGGCAGATGTGGGTTGGTTGGAGAAGCATGGAGTGTATTCAACAGTATTCCTATCCGAGATGTGATAACTTGGAATGCAATGATAAAGGCTTTTGGTGAGAATCATTATGGATACTTAGCTATACAATGTTTTGAGGACATGCAAGAGCAGGGTGTAAGGCCAGATTCCATCACGTTCACCTGTCTTCTTGCTGCATGCAGCCATTCTAGTCTGGTATATGAGGGTCAGGCTTATTTCAAGCTGATGAAAGAAAAATGTGGTGTAGCGGCAACATTAGAGCACTACGCTTGTATGGTTGATTTACTTGGCAGATCAGGGCATGTTTGTGAGGCAGAGAGATTTATTGGAGGCCTGCAATGTCCTCCATGCTGTGTTATCTTGATGGCTCTGCTGAATGCCTGTAAGATTTACGGGGAAGTGGAACTGGGTGAAAGATGCTTTCAGCAGCTAGTGGAGACAAATCAAGAAGATGCTTCTGCATACTTGCTGATGACAGACATGTATGCATGTGCTGGCAGGTGGCTGGATGCAAACAGAGTAGAGGAGACGAGGTCATATGCAGGTGCCAAAAAAAAAGCAGGTAATGCATCTCTTGAGGTGGATGGCAGTTTGCAGGTATTTGTTGTGGGTATCAAGCAAAGCAAGGCGATAACCCAAATCCTATGCCTTATAAGCTCATCCACAAGGCATGAAGGTTATGTGCCAAATTTAGATATGACTACAAAGTGCTCATTTGATGAAAAAGGATTATGAATGTAGTATCGTCCTTCTTAGCAAAGTTTCACTCTGTCTATCATTGAAAGCCCTGGACGCTTATGTTGGATGCTCGAATAGTATTGAAAGAGGGATCTAACCCTGATACTGAATATACTAACTGCTGCTCTAGAGAAGATTCTGTAGCACTACTCTGCAGTGTTGAGTATGAAAGATTAGGGCTTTGTGATAATGTATTTTAAGGCTGGAGAAGTGCCAGCTTGGGAACCCTTTGCCAGTCTTTGTACTTGTATCATCTCTTCTGAGAATTGAAGCCTACATGTGGGCACTGAGTGCTTCAGATATGGTTAGGGATGCATGAGGTATCAGTCTGTATCCTCTAGTAAGAGGCTAACTCATGACCTTGGGAGCACATAGGAGCAGTTGCAGTGAATGGTGGAAGAGCTGAGAGCAAGCTCATTGGCCGCCACACAGGCCACTTTCTGCTAGGGCGCAGCGGGGGGAACACATTGACATGATTATACCAGTTTGATTTAGTACATCCAAGTCAATAGGAGATGAGCAAATAATCCTTAGGTTTTCTTTCTTACTAGGACTCTAACTACGAGTAGACGTTGGACCAATCAAAATAAAGTTCTGGGTTCTATTTTTTATTTCAGATCACACAAATCCTATAATGGGTACACTTGCAATAGCAGAGTGCTACACTACTAAGACTGATGAATTGTATCATCACCCAGTGTGAGCTACATAGCGCATTGCAAAGTAACACAACTAATCTTCTCCACTAGAAGACCCTCTAAAAGATAACTCTAGAACTATTTATACAAGTATTTATGCATACATAAACATATGTGCATAGACTCGTCCACACTTGAACAAGGCAAAATGGAGCACATACCATGATAGAATCAAACTTGCTTTTTCCCTTTTATCTTGACTGTTGTCATCTTTGACTAGTAATTAATAATTAATCTATCTCCCTCTCCCTCTCCCTCTCTCTCTCCAGCTTTTGTAACTAAACAAGTTCTCTCCCTCCCGCTTCCTGGCCCCCACAAGAGACTACCCTAACCCTCCTTGGATCCATTTTACTAGATGGTTCATGGCCAACATCGTCCTTCTGTGAAATTAGTTAGTACATAGCCCTCCATTCCTCATGGTCCTGTGAACTTACTGGACCTGATTGCCAAGAGAGCCTAACTTCTTAGGTAATTATAAACTGCCACCAATTGCTTTTTATGTATTAACACTTAAGATTGATTCTCAACTACACATCTGGTTTAACCAACAACAGGCAGTGGCCCACTCTAAACTACTGAACAAGAATGCAGTGCTAGTCCTCAGTCACAATATGCTCACAAGACCTATTAACCTACTTGACATTTCCTTCTTATACCGTTGAGCTGGTTACATTAACCATCTCTAAGCTCCACATTTGTGTGATATAATTTTCTCATTTAAAAAACGAAAGTGCTGAGATTTTGCAAAACTTAATGAAAACTTATCAAGCAACCTGTAAGACAATGTTTCTTTTCCTTCATGAGTGTCATATTTCATAATAACATCTAGATGTGGTATATGTCCTACCTTCTTCATGCATAAACTAAGAAAATCTAACATTTCCAATGTATTGTTGCCTTGCTTGACACCACCAACAAATTGGTGCACCTTTTTGTCCACCTCAAGTAATGCACCTCCAGGCTTTTTCTTTGCTCTAGCAAATATCCTCATCTCCTCTACTTTTTTTGCATCTTTCCACCTGCCAGCACTTGCATACATATCTGCTATTAGCAAATATGCAGACGCATCATCCTGACACATCTCCACAAGCTGCTGGAAGCATCTTTGTCCTAGTTCCACTTTTCCATAGATCTTACAAGCACTAAGCATAGCCAATAAGGTTACACTGGATGGAGGGCAGCCCATGGCTGCAAGAAATCTCTCTGCCTCATGAACATGACCCGATCTTGCAAAAAGATCTATCATGCATGCATAGTGTTCCACTGTCGGCTCAATTTCATGTTTTTCTTTCATCACTTTGAAGTAAGCCTGACCCTTGACAAGCAGGCTGGAATGGCTGCATGCAGCAAGAAGGCAGGTGAATGTGACAGAATCTGGCTTCACACATTGAGCTTGCATATCCTCAAAGCACTGTAGAGCCAAGCTAATATTTTGATTCTCACCATAAGCCATTATGATTGCATTCCATGATACGACATTCCGAACAGGTAGCTTGTCAAACACTTCACGTGCTTCTGTAACTGAGCCACATTTCCCATACATGTCTAGCAATGCATTGCCCACATAGAGATCTATTTCTAGCCCTGATTTTCTTACCTCAATATGTATTTCTCGACCTGTTTCTAATGCTCCTAAAGTACCACAGGCTTTCAAGCAGAGAAGGGATGTCACTGCATCCCCTGTCATACCTTCGAGTTGCATCTGATGAAAGCAATTCAGCACTTCCACATCAGAATTATGTTCACTATATCCTGTAATCAGCGCATTCCATGACACAGCATCTCGTTTTGGCAGCCTGACAAACACCTGTCGTGCTTCAGCAAGGAAGCCACACTTCCCATATGCATCAATCAAAGTGTTGCCCATATCAACTTCCATTTCAAATCCTCTTTTGGTAATTTCAGTGTGTATTTTCCAACCTTTTTCTATAGCCCTGACAATACCACAAACTTTCAGACTGCAAAGGAAAGTGATGAAAGCAGGAGATATGCCTTCCATGTGCATTTGTCGAAAGCAGTCCTTATCAAGCTCATAGCTTCGAGCACATCCAGTAATCAACGCATTCCATGAGACAGCATCTCGGGATGGAAGCTTTTCAAACACATGGTATGATTCAGCAAATGATGAACATTTGCCATACAAATCCACTAGTGCATTGCCTACATAAAGCTCTGTTTCCAACCCCCTTTTTGTTATTTCATTATGTAACTGCTGTCCTGTCTCCAAAGCTCTCATGGTGCCACAAGCCTTTAAGTTAGAAACAAAAGTAAATGGGTCAGGTAATATGCCCTGCTGCTGCATTTCTTGAAAACAGGTTTTGGCTTCCATAACAAACCCACATTCAGTATATCCTGCAATCAGTGCAGCCCAGGAGACTGTATCTCGATCTGGCAGCCTGTCAAACACTTGTCGTGCATCTCCTAATGAACAGCATTTTGTGTACATATCGACCAGAGTGCTGCCCACATAAACATTTCTTTCTAACCCATAAAGTAGTAACTCCATGTGCAATTCTCTGCCTAATTGCAAGGCAGCAATAGAAGCACAAGCTTTAAGGCTGCAAATAAATGTGACAGAATCAGGGCAGATGCCTTCCTGCCGCATTTGCTGCACACAAATCCCTGCTTCCTTGGCAAGTTTATGTTCTGCATACCCTGCAATGAGTGCATTCCATGACACAACGTTGCGGCATGACAACTGATCAAACACGCCACATGCATCTGCAGGCAAGCCACACTTGCCATACATATCAACCAAAGTGTTGCCTATCAGGGCACTATCTATGTGAAGGTCTCGTTCCAATCCACGAAGGACAATGTCGGTATGCAGGCATCTACCCTGTTCTGCATCCCTATTCCGGGCGCAGGAATTGAGCAAGGCAAGGTAGGTTACCCTATTGGGCTGAACAGAGGCATCCTGCCGCATGCGCCAGTAGAGGCAGTATGCCTGGTTGGGATCGTCATGCTCAAGGTAGCCAGAGATGAGGGAGGTCCAGGAATACTCGTTGCGGCAGGGGAGGTGGTCGAAGAGGTGGCGGGCGAGGCCCAGGTCGCCACAATCGGCGAGGAGAGGCACGAGATAGTTGCCCAGGACAGGGTGGAGCTCGAGCTGCTGCTGCTGCAGGAGGGCATGGAGGCGCTTGGCTTGCTGCAGATCCCTGTGCTGCCTGCACTGCTGCAGAGCCTCGACCCACCTGATGTGAGAGGAGGCAGCAGGCCACTGCATCCGGTGCTCTCATAACGTCCCCGAGCTTCATTCATGTCCTTCGTAAGACTCGCGTAGCGCATGTTCATGCTCTCTGGGTACCATGCTCTCGCAATTTACATCCTCCCTCTCAGCATTTATACCCTCCTGCACAGAATATTCAATTCCCACTATAATCCTACATTGTGTAGTACAATAACATCATGAGCTTTTGCACGGTAAGGACCCACAGTGGCCGCCCGATGCCTACCGAACTTCCTAGTGCCCACTGCCCACAGGGCCCAGCGCCCGCAGCCCAAGCCCCAAGACCCCTAAATTTTAACCTAAAAGCCACAGCGACTCAAGATTCGTCACTCAAGAGTCGTGAGTATGACTCACGAGAGATGAAGAAAATTGGATTCTTGACAGTGACAGTCTGAGTCTCGCATGTCGCGTCTCGGACCCTCTGGGAACTACAGCTGCCACTGGCCAGCGACGTAGACGTAGGTACTAGGCAGAATCTGGGTCACTGGGTGACGGGTCCTGCAACCTTGCAGGCTGCCGCCAGCGGCGACTCGCGACCCTCCAAGCTCCAGCTCCAGCCGCCAATGGCCCTTGACCCTCAGGCCTCCACTGCCCAGGCTCTAGCCGCCAACAGCGACTCGCGAGTCCATACCTCCATTGTCCAGGCTCCAGCCGCCAACAACGACTCGCGACCCTCCAGGCTCCAGCTCCAGCCACCGGCGGCCCTTGACCCTCGGGCCTCCACTGTCCAGGCTCCAACTTGCAACTCCAGCGGCCAGCCTCGGCTCTCCAGGCTCCACTGCTCGCAACTCCAGGTGGGTCCAGACTCCAGAATAGTCTCCAAGGCTCCCAAGCCTCCCACTCCAATACACGCTTCTTCCAAGTTCCGCTGCACACCTCCACCAACTTACCAAGTTCCAAGTTCCAACTTAATAATGTCTTGACTTTTTCTTGCCAGTTTTATCCCAGCGATTTCCGTCACCCGTGGACTCTGGAGTCTGGACGCACTATCCACAACAACGCAGCCAGAGTCCAGACTGAGCTGAAGCCTGAAGGCTGAGAGTCGAGACTTGACTCTCGAGAGGGATGCACACAGCAGCACACGTGACACGTCACACAGGTATGTACTATGGCCATTGCAATTTGCAATATGGAAAATGCTTAATAAGAAGAGATATTAGGAAAACTTCTTAGAGTGACTATCATCAAATCTTTACATGTATGCCCAAAACATAAGTACTTGAAATCTTTTAATCAATGCCCTTAGTCAAATGCTAGTATACACTTTATAGTTGTATGCTCCAACATTATGTCTTCAAAAAAGTTGATTTAATCATTTTTTCTCTACATTTACTATCAATGATATCCTCATTTTTCTTTGGTTTGTCGCTTTTCATAAATTTGACTACGAAATGAAACCACAATTCATATAATGGATGGGTGAAACCTTGACCTTACTAAGATATAAATGACATAAAATAGTTGATGTGACCTTTGAAAATTTATTTCTTTATTTGAAACTTATGAGCTTATTGTTATTGATAATGGCCAGTTGCATTTGAAGTTATGGCCTTCTCGACAAGAATTGGGCCCCCTAAAAAGGATTCTCAGCAATTAAGCCTCTCAATGGCTTTTTTGCGAAAGAGAAAATCAATAGAGGATATGCCCAATAGTGTTGAAGACAATGATGTTCCAAATGCAAGCTCTAGTGCATACACACATCCTACAAGGAATGTGAATGTGGACCTCAATGTGAGGTTAGAAGAGGAGGAAGATAACATTCACATGGAACAAAATGTGAATGTACTACAAAGCATACATGAAGTAAGAGAACAATATGAGGCACATGTGGATGCAGTTTTAGACTATAAAGGTTCAGTGTCAAAAAAAGCAAAGGGTCAGCATGTATATCAGGAACATTGGAAGGTGTACTTTCCATGGAGCTATGCTATACATGATGCAGATGGCAAACAAAGAATCCGTTGCAAGATGTGTACACACTTTAAGATTAGCAATGTTTTTGCTAATATTGGTAGCACAGTTCTCCAACGACCATCATTGGAGATGCACGAAAAGTCCAAAGAACACAACAAAGCAAAGTTCTTATGGGCAGAGAAAGAGCACAGATCAACTTTACCTCTTGATACACATTTGCACAATATGGATCAAGCAGAGATAGACAAAAGGGTTGCACAGGTCAAAGTGTTGCTTCAAGTGATGTATTTCATTGTGATCAGGGATAAGCCTGTTTCAGACTTTCAAAAGAATGTTGAGGAATTAGTATTTTTTGGAGCACCATATGTACCTAGTCAAGCAACTTATGCATCCTATCTTTCTTCATCTTCTGCTCATATGTTTTTGGAGGCATGCTACAAACACTTGTATGAGAAAGCAAAGGCAGAGATTTGTGAAAGTCCCTTGTACTCACTGATGGTGGATGAGAGCACGGATGTTTCTAACGATCACCACATAATCGTATGTATCACATATTTATGTGATAAGGGCAATGGATATGTATGTAATAGATTTGTTTACACATAATGGAACAACAAAGGGATTGTATGATGGACTCTCGGAGTTTTTACTCAGCTTTGGGTTATCAAAATCTAAGCTTGTAGGATTTTCCACTGATGGATGTAGTGTGATGCTTGGGCAAAATGGATTAGTCAACCGATTTGCACGAGAGGTACTACACCTAGTTGGAGTTCATTGTATAGCACATAGAGATGCATTGGCGGCTAAGGATGCTTTGTCTACATTGGCTATCTTTGAGATAGTAGAAATGGCCGCTTGAAAGTCTTACAAATGGTTCAGTAGTTCTTACAAAAGGCATGGAGAATCGAAAGATTTAGCCATTGAATTTGAGCTACCAGTTCATGAGCTCTTGAAGGTGCATGAGATTCGTTGGCTCTCAAGAGGACAAGTAGTGAAAAGGCTTGTTACATTGATGCCAGCTCTATTGGGTATATGGATGAGGGAAAATGCAGAGTTGTATATGTTGTTCACCTCATTCAAGGTTGAATTCTTCCTACATCTGTTAGCTGAGGTGCTACACTACTTAAACCTTCTAAATAAAAAGTTCCAAGTTGAACAAGTAGACATAACCTCAATAGGAACAGAGCTTATGGTCACTATAGATATTCTAGAGGCACGCTTCTTATTGGGAGACTTTGGTCATGGGACACAATATCTCACAAAGTTTTATCAGCAAGTTAAAGATGGATACATGCATTTTCCAGTCAACAATGTTGGAGCTATGGAAAGGCATACTCTTCATAATAATCAGTTGGGACCTAAGGATAAATGTATCCAATTGACAACTTGGGAGAGCTGCATTGAAATTGGCAAGCAATTTGTACAGAAAGTTATATCTGCACTTTATGTGAGGTTTGCCGATTTAAAGCTATTTGAGGCTGCAAAGATATTTAGCCCTAAGGATTACCCACATGATGTCCGTGGATGCTTCACAATGGGTGCAATTTGGATAAATGCCTTATTAGAAAAGTTTGGGACCCTTGTTGATGTTGATGCATGCAAGCTTGAGTATGGAGACTTTATGGTGGAGTTAAAGAGGACATGTCCAGGTCAAAATATGCATGGTGCATGGCAATTATGTGGGCATGATATTGAGTTTGATAAAGCCTTTGGAGAGATGAAAAAGTTATGGCATTCATGCTTACTTATTGTTGCAAGCACAGTTGATTGTGAGAGAGGATTCTCTAAAATGAATCATATCAAGTCCAACGATCGCAATAGACTATCATTGGAGACCTTGAATCAACTCATGTTTCTTTCATATAATGGTGCTAAAGACCCTTTAGATGTTGATTGGGATGCCATCTATGCCACGTGGGATGGATTGAAAACTCATCGTAGTGTCAATGTGGTAGGAACAGAGTTGGTGTAAGAAAGCATGAGTAATGGCATGCTTTGATTGTGTTGCTATTTTGATATGTGACCATGGATTATTATAGAACTATCTTGTTTCCCTTTTGAACTATCTTGCCTAATTGAACTCTAGCCTTCCTCCTAGCATTACACTTTATTCTCATGATATTATTTACAATTTTATTTTGTTATGCTTAAAATCATTAGCTGAGTGGTATACTGAGCGTAGAAAATTTTATCGTATCATTGTTGGTATTATAGTTTTGTAAAGAATAATGAACATGACAAGGCAAGAAAACAGTTCAAAGAGATTATACATTGATTAAATCGGAGTTTGTAAAATAGTATTCTTTTAGCTAGAAAGGCAAAATTTAGAATAGGCGACTCTCGAAGGGCAAAGTTTTGAAAAAGCCCTTCCATAAGAAAGGCACTTGCTAACGAGCCTTTCACATGAAAAAACCTAGGGTACTTGCAAAAATGAACACTGACCCATAAGGGCCTGCAAGGCCCCACCCCTTGCGAGCATTTGTGAGAAAGGGACCATATACCTAGCCAGGCATAGTTGGGGACAGGGGCACTACTGGCTCCCATCGATTGGGGGCAGGGGGTTGCGAGTCCCACCCCTGGTTGCACCTAGCTGGATATGCAATGCCTCACAAGGAAAAGCTGGTGCGCAGATCGGACGCTGTATGCTCGCGTAGTGAATGCCGGAAGGTCCCTAAGAACAATGAACTCCTAGAAGAACTTAACTTGCAGAAGGATTGTTCCTGCTCAAAACTTAACTTGTGCTCAAAACTTGCAGAACTTAACCTGAAGATACTTTGCTGAACTTAATTTTGTTGGGTGTGACCTGAAGTTTGTGACTTGCAAGGTTGAAAACTTAAGTGCCTAAGCTTGATGGATTAAGCTTAGAGCTTAATAAGAAAGAAACGGCGCAGATCGTGGGGGGAGGGGGGGGGGTTTCCGCCGAAATTCACACTGAAGACACCGAATTACCAGACGTCCGAATTTTTGTGGCTTGTGGCTTTATTATTAAGCTTAATACTCATTAAAGCTTGTAAGCTTTTGAAAATATGAGCTTATCTCAGTTTATCCACGACTTGATGAAGGAGATGTAGGAGTGGTCCTCCGCCTCTATAGCCCGGTCCTTCGCAATCCAATGACAGAAACAGGGGTTCTTGATCGCCAAAAGTCTGCCTGTATCGACGGTTCGCGACGAGATTGACCGTAGAGCCCGATCGTTCCAGGAGCTCCGCCTTCGCACGAGATGGGTAGCGATTGGAAGCTCTTGATCTTAGCTCCGCTCTAATACCACTGGTGCGCAGATCGGACGCTGTATGCTCGCATAGTGAATGCCGGAAGGTCCCCAAGAATAATGAACTCTACTTTTTGCACAAGTTACAAGGTAAAAAGCATGAACGACAAGAGCAAGAGACCAATTGGGTGCAATCTCCCCCCATGCCTTGTGTGAGCGCTTCACAAAGCATGTATTTTTTATGTATATTTCATCTTCATGCTCAATAATAGCCCAATTTACAAAAATATAACAAGCTTTTAGCTTTTGAGTTTGCTTTTACAAAAATAGGAATAAAGCTAATGGACAGTGCCCAAAGAGTCTAGCACGCCCAATACAATGTCCAAATAGAAATAACATAACCGTGCGCCCATGCGCATACAAAATAATAATAAATAATCAATACATCAATTGAAGCATTCACAATCGTTAGTAAAATAATACAATTAAACCGACAAAAGTGAATACCAAGCAGTCTTCAGCTACATAAATATGCGCACTCAAAACTCATAAACGTTTATTAATTTAATATGCATTTTGCAGAATCGCCCGCTATGGAATCACCCATGTACACACTAAATTAATGAAACGCCCGAAAAGGACAGGCGTCCCCATCAACTTCTCGCACAAAGAATCCACTTTGTGTATGAGCCCCGGTCATCAAAGTTTACGGAATCCACCGTAAAACCTCACGGAATCCACCGTGGCAAGGAATCCACTGTGGAATATGCCTCCTGGCATCAAAAGCTCCCGATGTTGGACACTATATGGAAAAAAAAGGGAAAAGAATCTCGTTTTCCTAAATGGAAAAATGTCAAAACTTCTTGATGCTAGGGTAATGGGACCAATAAAGTAATACTCCCCAAAAACAAAGCGCAACCCGTCCCAATTGAGTGACAATTTCGCAAAAAAGATATAGCTTTTTTAGCGACTCAACATTATGATACAAATTTTTTAATATGACATATTAGCTTAATGCAAGTTAGACAATTGAGCCATATAAACTTTTTAATATTTGGATTATGTAAAACATTAAAACAATTCATCCTCGAGTGTCACTCTATTGGCCGCTCTTTTTGAAAGAAAAGTTCAACATAGGAATTCCCTCAACAAATCAAGATGGTAATTGAATTCAAAAACTACTAAAAATAATAGGTGTTGAAAAGCGATACCTACCAAAATGGCAATTGTTTGAGTTGAAAGTGTGAAGAAGGCTACCAAGGGCATTAGCAGCTCTATTGGAAGCATTATGAATGCATCCACATCTCTTAAAATTGTATCTATTTATTTTCTACTCTTGAGAGTAGTCCATGTATTTGAGAGTCAATTGTAAAACACTAATAGCATGTGAAGAAAGCTTATTATAAAATCCTAGCATTGGGTTCACTCCTATGTAAATTGTATGAACTCATGGACAAACTAAAATGTCCAATAGGTGTGCATACACTAAATATCCCATAGGCTAGATATGAAAATCATGTGTACACATTTTAGTATCCCATATGCAAGCCTTAAAGGCCTAGTCACAAGATTGGGCATTGTAGTGGACAAGAGAGGGATCAAAGGATTGAGGGACCCACCCCAAAAGGACCTATGGTATGATGTGTAAAAATGAATAGAAAGCTCATTCTTCAATATACAAACTTTTGAGATCTTGCTTCCACCTACTTCCTTCTTGTTTCCAACATGGCCAAAGCTTGAGAGAGTGTGTGTGTGTTCGGTGTATAACAAAAAGAGTGAGGCACTAACATGTAGAATCCCCTACTATTACTTCTCTTCTCTTCTTCTTCTTCTTGTATACAATGTGGAGACTTGAGGGGCCATTGCAACAATGACAAAGAGCAAGTGAGAGAGTTAGGGACTAGGAAGGAGAATCTTCTTCTCCTCTTTTCTACTCTCTTGATGGCATTGGAGGTGAATAGATTGGATGAGAAGCAGTGGTTTGAGAGCTTGAGGAGGCATCACTCAAATCACAAGACCGTCAAGCTTCCTTTTAGTAGAAAGACCACAATAAGAAAAATAAGACCGATAAGTCTACCACAACCTTTGACCCATTTGTACTTTTTGTTCATGGGGATTGAATGGAGAGACAGAGATGGTTTGGAGCTAGAGTACAAGCTGATTATGTGAGAGATAGCTTGAGACCATTAAAGAGGAAGGAGACTCTTGAAAGCATGAGAGCCCACCATCTATTGTGTATAAGACCAACATTTGGGTTCTATTGCCATGACAAAGACAATTCTCTTTCTTCATGGTTGCTTAGGTTATTATTGTGTGTAGGAATAGGAGATTGTGAGTGCTTGAAAGCATTGAGCCTTTTTGCTATCCAATTAGAGGAGGTATGGCTTCTCCAAAACACACATGACTAGTTTAGGATCACTTGTTGTTGTGGAATATGAGGTTAAGCTTGTCCAAAAGGATTGAGCCCTCACTCTATGATTAGAGAAGTATCATCTACTCTGAAACACACAAAATTAATCTAAGAGAGTGAAATAGATATGGAAACACATACAGTTTAGGTAAAAATGCCAAATCAATATGGAAATGGTTTGATGGATGAATTAGTAGAGTAGGATCTACTTTTTCTTCTATAAAGCATATAAAAACTATAAAAATATTCATCTATATCTTGTTTCAAACTAAGTTTGTATCATACATATGTTGCCTTGTTTGTTTGCATGGATTCTTGAGTTTCATGATATGTTTTCCTTGTAGAGCATGAGCTAAAGCATTCAGAATATAGGCATCATAGCATATAATATTCATGGTGCACAAATCGGATACTAGATGCGTACGTAGCAAGCGTCGGAAGGTCCTCAAGAACAAAGAACTCTACTAAAACTCATAAAAAGCAAGAAGAGAGTTTGCATGACATGAGGCAAAAAGACAAATTGAGTACAATCTCCCTTCATGCCTTGTGTGAGTGATTCACAAGGCATGTATTTATAAATTTATTCATCTCAAAGCTAAAAAATAGCCCAATTTTACAATTAGCATGCTTTGGCTTTTGTGTTTGCTTTTGTCCAAATAAAGAATAAAACAGTTGGGCAGCCCAAGTGTCGAGCTGTGCCCAAATACAATGTCCAATAATAAAATATTTAAACCGAGCGCCCATGCGCATACAAAATAATAAATATTTGTTAAATGCTTCAATAAATAAGCACGCCTAAATAAATATTAGTGCCACTCCTTTAATGATAAGACGCACGCCCATTAAAAATGATAATTTCTTATAGGTAATTTGAATACACGCTATCGCCCAGTGCTTCCCAACGCCACCGTCGCCTGCTCTACACATCAACTAAAGCATTCACAATTGTTAGAAAATAATAAAATTAATCTGACAAAAGTGAATACCTATCAGTCTTCACCTACAAAATAAATACATAGGTTGGAACTTTGTGTCCTAACCTTAATTTAATATGAGTGCACTCTAAACTCATAAACATCCATTAATTTAAATATGTATTTTGTGGAATCACTTGCCATGGAATCACCCACGTGCACATTAAATTAACATGACACCCGAAAAGGACAGGCATCCTTGTCAACTTCTCGCACAAGGAATCCACCTTGTGTACGAGCCCTGGCAAATAAATATAGTTTTACGGAATCCACAGCAAAACTTCACAGAATCCACCATGGAATATAAAAAAACTCACGGAATCCACCATGGTCTCACGAAATCCGCCGTGGAATATGCCTCATGGCATCAATTCATGCTTAATTTGACTTGATCTATCATAAGAAATGGCTTCAAAGTGTTGGTACATGTAGTAGGGTTGGAGTACTTCATGGTTGATATCATTCGGATACATTATGCTTGTGTATACCACAAGGAGGAATGGGCTTGTGGTCACCTTCATCCCATCAACTTGATTTCTGATTTTTGTGCCATAATTCTTAGCATTTCCTGTCTTTGATGTTGGAAATGCTATGCATGGCATCTACAAGATAAGACCCAACTATCGCATAGCCATCAATGTTGTTGGACATTGTTTCGTCCGTAAATTGGAAGTTTTCTTAATCACCTTGACTAGACCAAGGCATTGGTTAAAGTATTGGTTTTGAAGTCCTATTTCTTAGCACTTTAGACTCCTACTATAGAAACTCTATGTAAGCATGACACCTAGAGCGGAAGGTCTGCCAATCAACAACTGGAATGTCAAACATGATTGCTATCCACCTTTGGAAACCTCAAGTCATCACCTCAATTACTACCAACCATCACCTTCACCAACTAGTTTTTAGGCCATAAGGTTCATATTTAATGCTTTTGAAATTGTAGTGGAATGCATCTAGGAGGTAAAGTCTACACCATTGCATATCCATTGAAAGCATTGCATGACTTTTTGCACATAAACAAGACGATTGCATTTAGCCATCACCCCATGTACAAGCTTTGGGACTTTAAACTTACGTGTTTTTCAATGCTCAGACATAGTGAATAGTATCTCAAATATAAGGCCTAGTCATTGCACAACTTTGGGACTTAAGACTTACATGCTTTTCTGCTCAAATATAGTGAAAAGTATCTTAGATACAAGGCCTAGTGATTGCACAACTTTGGGGGGCATCAAACATTGTCGTAAATTACTTTTTAGAGACCTTGAAGTGATCACCCTAACAATGGCTTGCCATCATATTGACTATGATTGGTTGCAAACAAAAATTGAAGTACTTAGAGGTCAAGAACAAGTCATTTCACTACTAGTCATTTGTGAGTATAAGGCATCATCGGAGCTACTCCATGAGCATAACTAGGGATCACCTTGAGTGACTTTATCCCAAGGTCCAAAAATCCATCTCTTGGATAGTGCATTCACATCAAAGGGATAAAATCCTAAATCACAATTGAGAATTGGGATCATTGAGAGCTTGTTAGGCTCCATTAAGAGACTAGGATTTCTTAGCACCTTGGCTACTATCATGATCATCTCGAGCAACTTGATGGAGATTTAGAGCACCTAAATTTCTTTCCTTTGAAGTTTTTGAGATTGGTGTGTATATCCTAGAACTTCAAGTCACAACATAGCTAGCATAGAAGTTCATGGAAACTAAGACTACCATCATCTACGTAGGATTTCCTCTTCACCATATGTGCATTGCAAAACCTATACACCTTGCAACAAAACCATAATTCCATATGAAGTATACATTTGTTTATGAAGCATGCTTCTGCTTTTCCTTCTTCTTCTGCTTCTTCTTCTTTTCTCTCTTTGTATGTGTGTGTGTGTGTGGATTACTGTCTAGCTAATGGCACTTATAAATACTAGTATCAACACCTTAAGGGAAAAATTTTAAGCATAGTTAGACTATAACTTACTCTCGACGAAGTCAAAATCATTTGTATCGATAAAACCCTTAACAAGAGAATCTCCTTAGCATATATTTTTTATCACTATAATCTTGAGAACAATAGAAAAATAGATTTGCTAGTCCTAATGCATGCTACTTGGGTTCAAAAAGAACTTGTACATGTGATCCATCCCCTTTATCTTATCTATATTTTCCTTAATTGGAGATAGAACCATGACATAGTAATTATATGTGTGCCCTACACTTAGAAACACACGTCCAAGCTATACTTTCCCCCCCTATATAACCAAATTTTTCTAGAGCTAGGTCACCCCAATGTGCCATAAGGGGATCAATGTAAGCAAAGAACCAAAACAATTCATGTCTAAAAATTGATTGAAAATATATATTCAAAACATTTGGATACATGGGTTTATGGGTCACCAAAAAATTCTTACATCATGCATACAATAGTAAATAATGCAACAAGTGCAATTAAGAATTCTCTCACAAAGGTAGACATAGATTTTACATGGTACAACAAATGCAGTAACAATAGTAGAATAAACATAGTGGTGATAGCACTAAAAATATAATTGTGAATGCTCTGAAAGTAATGTGTTGTGCATGATTTTGAGAGATTAGCAATGGTTAAGGAATGTACCTAGTCCAATAGGCTAGGCTTCTAGAAATCAAAGGTCAACTCAAAAGAAAATAAATAAATGAACCATAAGATAATTTAATTAAGAGTAGTTCCTACCATGGGTTTGATGACGTGCCAGAAAAAAAGAACCGAAATTGCCAAACAAACATTGGTGTATTTTTGCATTACTCATATGATTCACCTGCTTTGGAGGAAACTGCACAAACTGTTGCTCTTAGAGTAAAAGTTTCATGGAATGCATGGGCCTCCCCAATAGTTACAAGATATTGGCCAAATGCATCATGTGAAGGGTTGGAGTTTCAATAATTCTCTTGTTGGGAATGTGTTGTTGGAAATGGCCCTGAGCAATAAACCTTAGAAAGTCTAGAGTTTTGAAAATCATGCTAACTCCTTAAAGGAAATACTAGGATCTCAACTCTAGGATCCCTTACCAGGAAACAATAATTATTACTTGGTTGCAAATGTAGCCTTGGGTCAAAATCGATAAAAATTATGACCCTAAGTCATATGCTAGGTCTATCGAAAGATTAAAGCAATAGTTCTAGAATGCACCCCCAAGTTAAAGGCTATTTTGAATACTCTAACAAAACCCTAAGATAAAAATTGATATAAATGGAAAGTGAGAGGTTACCCTAGGATCCTTGATTAAGCATGCCAACATTGAGTATTTTAGACTACTCAAATAAATCCCATGTTCTTTAGCAAGAAAATACCCTCAATTCAAGTTGAAGCTTGATAATTATAACATCAACTTATGATGAGAATCCTTTAGTAAACCACATGCTATGAAAGGGTTGGGAAAAGAGTCTTAGGTCCTAGAAGAATCCAAGGTAGAATACCTTAATGTTTTAAATCAAAAAAACAAGGCAAAAAGTGTTGAGATTGATGATGACCACTTCTCAAGATCCTTCACCATGTCATTGGTTACGTCAATGTCATCGGTCACGGTGTTGTACTAAATTAATTTGCTTGAAACATTGGCCAATGACCTACTAGTAATAATGTCACCATGAAAGAAATGATTCCTTCTTGTGGTAGTAGAGGAACCAATGGGACTTTGGTCATAATCTCTTGTTGTTCACCTATGATGGAGTTGAAGCCTCCATGAGTTAGACATGGTTTGTATCCAAAGACTCAAATTCTAGACAAAGGGCATTGGCCTAGTGTAGGGCAAAGTATTTATTTCACTTGGCCCTCATGTACTCTCAATTGTCCTACACTGTGTAAAAGCATTCATACATAGCATTTGGCCCTACACTAGGCCAATTCCCTTCATCTAGAACCTAAAAGCATTAACCTCAATTTTCAAAGAACCGTTTTACTTATTTTTGTGTCATGTTCTTAAAGAACATGGAAAGGAACCTCATGCAAAAGGATCAATCAATGAAGTTGTTTTCATATGTCAAACAATGTGGTAGCATGCCTTGTTTAGAAAAGTAAAGAATGCCTTGTTTGCCTCGAGTGGAGTTGGAAAAAGTGGGTAGGCCCTATAGATGGGTGGACCAGACTAGTTGGGTAACTTTCCAACATAAGGTAACAATAGATATAGTTGTTAGGATGGGACATTAGAACCTTTGATCAACTTGGTTTAGAGGAATTTGGTGGTAGATTATTGGCCTTTGAGGACATTAAACTAGTTACCCTTCTCTATGGACCAAGTGTAGGTGATGTTATTCCATTAAAATGCCTTTTAGCCCAAAGAGGACAACATTTCTAAAACTAGATAGTCTATGTTCAGTAATTATTATCTGATAAGTTAGGTCAATGTCATGCTTAATACATGGCACCCCAAAAATATTTTGGGAATACATTTTTCCAAATAGAAATTAAATTAGTTGCAAAAGATACAGAAGTTCCAAGTCCAACGAAGGGGGTGGAGAGAATGTGTGTATATGAGCATATCCACATGGGTGAATATGATTATGAGTACAAGTGTGTGTGTGTGTGTGTGTGTGTGTGTGTGTGTGTGTGTGTGTGTGTGTGTGTGTGTGTGTGTGTGTGTGTGTGTGTGTGTGTGTGTGTGTGTGTGTGTGTGTGTGTGTGTGTGTGTGTGTGTGTGTGTGTGTGTGTGTGTGTGTGTGTGTGTGTGTGTGTGTGTGGAGAGAGACAGAGAGAGAGGTGTTTGGTGTATGGTAAAAGGGAGTATTTATTATTTAGGTCCTACCATAAATGCATTATACAAGTCTAATCCCTTTATTTATCCAATCCTTTGGTAGACTATAAAAGCTTACATGATCCTATTAGGTTGGTTACAATGCAAATGAAGGGAGTTGATTATGATATCTTGTTGGGAAGACTATGGATGAGGAATACACGTGCAATCAAGGACTAGGGAAAGGGCTTGATGTTCTTCAATAATCACATGGAGGCAATTCAAATTGAAATGGATACCTAGAAATCCTCTCTATTTGACCTAGATGCTATATTGGCTATGTTGGAAAGGAAAATCTAAAACCACACCAAATTATGGTCCACTCACAAAGTACATCCCTTGTTTTGATGACTACAAACAATCTGTTGATAGAGCAAGTGATGTAGAAAAGCAAGACAAAATGGAAAAAACCTAAAAGTATACCCTACTTCCAGTACCAATTTGCATGTTGGCCTGAAGTGCAAATATGACTCCTTGCATGACCTATCAAGTGCCTATGAATAAACTAGAACTAATGAGATTCCTAGAGTTGCTAAAGAAGGAACTTCAAAACAACCCTAGCACTAATTTGAAACCTCTAGGGGAGCTCTTGGATGCTCAAAAATGGTAGTGGACCAAGGTGCACAACCTAAATCTCTTATACAATTGGGCCCTTCATATGAAAGTAATACTCTCAATAATGATGCACCTTCTAATGATGAATCTTCCAATGAAGTACACTAAAAGTGCTTACACTGATTACAAATCCAAGGGAGAAGCCTCAGAATTGAGTCAACACAATTGAGGATTACATCAATAGGCATACAATGGAGCAAATAATCATGGACTCTAAGCTTAGAGACGTGCCTATGATACTCATTGATGGAATAGTCAAGATGGACTACGATCAAAACTTGGCTTGAATACCTCAAGGAACTAGATTATTAGCAAGCAAGGCTCAACCAAGTGAAATCAATTGCACTATACAACATTGGAGTTGAGTTCACCATATGAAATACCCTTGTCTAGGAAAGGATGTGACTAGAAGTCCGATTAGAAAGTTAGCTCTAATAGTGATCTAGAAATCTCAAACACCAAGGGGGACCTCCTAGTCCACCTAAGGTGCAAAACATTGGAGGAAAGAGAAGGACCACCAAGGACTTGGAAGCTTAGAAAAAGAAAAACCTTAAGATCTCCCCAACTGCTTCACTAAGTTTAAGAAGGGAGATTGAGTCATGGTGCTACTATGAGTTGTGTGTCAAGGATAGACCAATGAGCTAATAGAGGGACCCGCCAAGGTAAACGAAGTCAACCTAGCTAAAGAGGGTAACAAACCCTAACATTTCTTTATACATGATGACCTTAATGAGGACGAGGAAAAATATCTCATAAATCTCTTGAGAATATTTTCAACATATTTTCCTGGTCCATGAAAGAGCTCAAAGGGATAAATCCTAGAATCATTGCCCATAATATCCCCATGATGTTAGATGCAATACCAGTAAAACAATGACCATATACAATGAGTCTAAACACACTCCTACTATCAAAGATGAACTAGACAAACTCCTACATGCTAGATTCAACTCTTGCCACACAAGATATTCAATCTCTTCTTGAAGGATGCACACTTTTTCTTTTTGGCCAAAAGCTTATTTTCATGAAGAATTTCAAGGAAAATGGTCTAGATAATCTTTCTCTACCTTGGAAGAAGTGAGAATATCATGAAAAAATGTGAGGAAAATTTCATCTAGGTATGGCTAGAAAATATCCTGGACTAGCTTGTCAAAATTAGCAAGGGTCTTGGTCAACCTAAAAGACATTATAGTAAATCCATAATGGCCATACCTAGTGTTGAAGGTCGTCTTTGGTATGTCCTTTATCGAAATTTGATAATACTAGACCTTGAATTGATCTTAGAAAATATCACTACCCCAAGATTTTGATCCAACTCCTCATTGATTTGGGAAATGGGATACATATTCTTGATGGTGGCTTGATTCAATCCCTTGTAATCTATAAATAGTTTGAGGGTTCTGCCTTTCTTTTTCTAGAATAGAATAGGAGCACCCCAAGGAGAGTCATTGGGATGAATAAACCCTTGATCAAGTAATTTCTTTAATCACTCCTTCAATTCAATTGCCTCAGGGATGGACATTTTATAGGGGCTTCTGGTGATTAATTCAACTCCAAGGACTAATGGAGCCAAACCAAAGTGGCAGTCAAAAGCCTAATAGTTGTCTCTTGCCTATCAAGCTCTCAAAATGAATGAGTTTTTTAGACTTAAGCAATAAGGGATGACTCTAAAAGGATATTGTTCCACTTTGTTTCACTACAGAAGTATGCACTCCACATGTCCATGAGTCAACATATGGCACATTTCTATCAAGGCTTGAATCCACATCTCAATGGTTAGTTGGAAGCAATGAGACCCACTAACCTGGAAGATGCCTTGATGAGGGCACAAACACAAAGTGACTCTTTCCATGGAATACAATAGGTTCAATAGGTTTCGTTATGCCAAAAGAGCTTGAGTGAATTACCAATAGGAAAAATTTAACCATGGCCACACAAATCTTGCCAATACTCCCCAAAATTGTGACAATAATACCAATAGTAATGAGGTTTGGAATAATAAGAAGTTTTGCTTCAAGTGCAACCAACCATGCCACTTCTATACTCAATGTCCTAATAAGGGAATGAACTCCTATGCTAAAGTTCATTGTAATCATCCAAGGGAAGGAAATTTCAATAATCTGGGATGTGGACACATGGCAAGGTGTGGAGTTGGACCAAAGGCTATGGACATAGAGCAAGGCAAAAAGCAGGATGTGGAGCTAGAGCTTGTGTATGTGTTATTGGAAACGATGAGTTAGATTTGTCTCTCAAAGAAGAAGTCAAAAGAGTTCTATTCATGCATCAATCATTAACCATGGTGACAATTCTCTGTCATCCAAATTCCAATAGAACATTAAGGTAATTCTTTCCAAATCCTAATCAATAGTGGAGCTACTCATTCATTCATTTTTCCTAAGTGTACAAAAAGGCTAAAGTTAAATCACACACCCTTTAGAAAACTCATCGTAGAACTAACAAACAAGAGGGAAACAATGTCAACCCATCCATTAGCAATGTCTAGTTTCAATTAGGGGGGAAGAGTCCACGACAACAAATTTCAGTCATGGATGACGACCTACCAGGAATGGATTGGTTAACACCCCAACCAAGCATACACTGTGGGGAAGCTCGGGTCACATTCAAAAACCTATTTGGAAAAATGGTCCAATCATAGGGGAAAGCATGCAAATCTAATATTCAATTAGCTAAAACTAGTTGAATCCTAAAGGGATTAATGAAAGGATTTCTTGTCTACCTAGTCAAACTCAACAAAGTCAAGGATACGAAGGATGAGGATGAGCCATCATGGTTAAGTGAGTTCATTGATGTCTTTCCCAAGGAATTAACAAAATTAGCTCTTAAAAGGGATGTGATGAGATCGACTTAGTTAATAGTGGAGCTACTCATTCATTCATTTTTCCTAAGTGTACAAAAAGGCTAAAGTAAATCACATACCCTTTAGTAAACTCATCGTAGAACTAACAAATGAGAGGGAAATAATGTCAACCCAATCCATTAGCAATGTCTAGTTTCAATTAAGCAGGAAGGGACCATGAAAGTAAATTTCAGAGTCATGCCTTTAGGAATCTATGATTGCATGTTAGGAATGGATTGGTTAGCACCCCAACCAAGCAAACATACATTGGGGGGAAGGTTGGGTCACATTCAAAAACGTATTTGGAAAAATGGTCTAATCATAGGGGAAAGCATGCAAACCTAATATTCAATTAGCCAAAGCTAGTTGAATACGAAAGGGATTAATGAAATGACTTCTTTCTACCTAGTCAAACTCAACAAAGTCAAGGATACGAAGAATGAGGATGAGCAAAGTATTTATTTCACTTGGCCCTCATGTAATCTCAATTGTCCTACACTATGTAAAAGCATTAATACATAGCATTTGGCCGTACACTAGGCCACTTCCCTTCATCTAGAACCTAAAAGCATTAACCTCAATTTTCAAAGAACCATTTTACTTATTTTTGTGTCATGTTCTTAAAGAACATGGAAAGGAACCTCATGCAAAAGGATCAATCAATGAAGTTGTTTTTATATGTCAAACAATGTGGTAGCATGCCTTGTTTAGAAAAGTAAAGAATGCCTTGTTTGCCTCGAGTGGAGTTGGAAAAAGTGGGTAGGCCCTATAGATGGGTGGACCAGACTAGTTGGGTAGCTTTCCAACATAAGGTAACAATAGATATAGTTGTTAGGATGGGACATTAGAACCTTTGATCAACTTGGTTTAGAGGAATTTGGTGGTAGATTATTGGCCTTTGAGGACATTAAACTAGTTACCCTTCTCTATGGACCAAGTGTAGGTGATGTTATTCCATTAAAATGCCTTTTAGCCCAAAGAATACAACATTTCTAAAACTAGATAGTCTATGTTCAGTAATTATTATCTGATAAGTTAGGTCAATGTCATGCTTAATACATGGCACCCCAAAAATATTTTGGGAATACATTTTTCCAAATAGAAATTAAATTAGTTGCAAAAGATACAGAAGTTCCAAGTCCAACGAAGGGGGTGGAGAGAATGTGTGTATATGAGCATATCCACATGGGTGAATATGATTATGAGTACAAGTGTGTGTGTGTGTGTGTGTGTGTGTGTGTGTGTGTGTGTGTGTGTGTGTGTGTGTGTGTGTGTGTGTGTGTGTGTGTGTGTGTGTGTGTGTGTGTGTGTGTGTGTGTGTGTGTGTGTGTGTGTGTGTGTGTGTGTGTGTGTGTGTGTGTGTGTGTGTGTGTGTGTGTGTTGTGGGGGGTGTGTGTGTGTGTGTGTGTGTGTGTGTGTGTGTGTGTGTGTGTGTGTGTGTGTGTGTGTGTGGAGAGAGACAGAGAGAGAGGTGTTTGGTGTATGGTAAAAGGGAGTATTTATTATTTAGATCCTACCATAAATGCATTATACAAGTCTAATCCCTTTATTTATCCAATCCTTTGGTAGACTATAAAAGCTTACATGATCCTATTAGGTTGGTTATAATGCAAATGAAGGGAGTTGATTATGATATCTTGTTGGGAAGACTATGGATGAGGAATACACATGCAATCAAGGACTAGGGAAAGTGCTTGATGTTCTTCAATAATCACATGGAGGCAATTCAAATTGAAATGGATACCTAGAAATCCTCTCTATTTGACCTAGATGCTATATTGGCTATGTTGGAAAGGAAAATCTAAAACCACACCAAATTATGGTCCACTCACAAAGTACATCCCTTGTTTTGATGACTACAAACAATCTGTTGATAGAGCAAGTGATGTAGAAAAGCAAGACAAAATGGAAAAAACCTAAAAGTATACCCTACTTCCAGTACCAATTTGCATGTTGGCCTGAAGTGCAAATATGACTCCTTGCATGACCTATCAAGTGCCTATGAATAAACTAGAACTAATGAGATTCCTAGAGTTGCTAAAGAAGGAACTTCAAAACAACCCTAGCACTAATTTGAAACCTCTAGGGGAGCTCTTGGATGCTCAAAAATGGTAGTGGACCAAGGTGCACAACCTAAATCTCTTATACAATTGGGCCCTTCATATGAAAGTAATACTCTCAATAATGATGCACCTTCTAATGATGAATCTTCCAATGAAGTACACTAAAAGTGCTTACACTGATTACAAATCCAAGGGAGAAGCCTCAGAATTGAGTCAACACAATTGAGGATTACACCAATAGGCATACAATGGAGCAAATAATCATGGACTCTAAGCTTAGAGACGTGCCTATGATGCTCATTGATGGAATAGTCAAGATGGACTACGATCAAAACTTGGCTTGAATACCTCAAGGAACTAGATTATTAGCAAGCAAGGCTCAACCAAGTGAAATCAATTGCACTATACAACATTGGAGTTGAGTTCACCATATGAAATACCATTGTCTAGGAAAGGATGTGACTAGAAGTCCGATTAGAAAGTTAGCTCTAATAGTGATCTAGAAATCTCAAACACCAAGGGGGACCTCCTAGTCCACCTAAGGTGCAAAACATTGGAGGAAAGAGAAGGACCACCAAGGACTTGGAAGCTTAGAAAAAGAAAAACCTTAAGATCTCCCCAACTGCTTCACTAAGTTTAAGAAGGGAGATTGAGTCATGGTGCTACTATGAGTTGTGTGTCAAGGATAGACCAATGAGCTAATAGAGGGACCCGCCAAGGTAAACGAAGTCAACCTAGCTAAAGAGGGTAACAAACCCTAACATTTCTTTATACATGATGACCTTAATGAGGACGAGGAAAACAATCTCATAAATCTCTTGAGAATATTTTCAACATATTTTCCTGGTCCATGAAAGAGCTCAAAGGGATAAATCCTAAAATCATTGCCCATAATATCCCCATGATGTTAGATGCACTACTAGTAAAACAATGACCATATACAATGAGTCTAAACACACTCCTACTATCAAAGATGAACTAGACAAACTCCTACATGCTAGATTCAACTCTTGCCACACAAGATATTCAATCTCTTCTTGAAGGATGCACACTGTTTCTTTTTGGCCAAAAGCTTATTTTCATGAAGAATTTCAAGGAAAACGGTCTAGATAATCTTTCTCTACCTTGGAAGAAGTGAGAATATCATGAAAAAATGTGAGGAAAAATTCATCTAGGTATGGCTAGAAAATATCCTGAACTAGCTTGTCAAAATTAGCAAGGGTCTTGGTCAACCTAAAGGACATTATAGTAAATTCATAATGGCCATACCTAGTGTTGAAGGTCATCTTTGGTATGTCCTTTATCCAAATTTGATAATACTAGACCTTGAATTGATCTTAGAAAATATCACTACCCCAAGATTTTGATCCAACTCCTCATTGATTTGGGAAATGGGATCCTTCATATCCTTGACTTTGTTGAGTTTGACTAGGTAGAAAGAAGTCCTTTCATTAATCCCTTTCATATTCAACTAGCTTTTGCTAATTGAATATTAGGTTTGCATGCTTTCCCCTATGATTAGACCATTTTTCCAAATACGTTTTTGAATGTGACCCAACCTTCCCCCCAATGTATGTTTGCTTGATTGGGGTGTTAACCAATCCATTCCTAACATGCAATCATAGATTCCTAAAGGCATGACTCTAAAATTTACTTTCATGGTCCCTTCCCGCTTAATTGAAACTAGACATTACTAATGGATTGGGTTGACATTATTTCCCTCTCATTTGTTAGTTCTATGATGAGTTTACTAAAGGGTATGTGATTTACTTTAGCCTTTTTGTACACTTAGGAAAAATGAATGAATGAGTAGCTCCACTATTAACTAAGTCGATCTCATCACATCCCTTTTAAGAGGTAATTTTGTTAATTCCTTGGGAAAGACATCAATGAACTCACTTAACCATGATGGCTCATCCTCATCCTTCGTATCCTTGACTTTGTTGAGTTTGACTAGGTAGACAAGAAATCCTTTCATTAATCCCTTTAGGATTCAACTAGTTTTAGCTAATTGAATATTAGATTTGCATGCTTTCCCCTGATTGGACCATTTTTCCAAATAGGTTTTTGAATGTGACCCGACCTTCCCCACAGTGTATGCTTGGTTGGGGTGTTAACCAATCCATTCCTAATAGGTCGTCATCCATGACTGAAATTTGTTGTCGTGGACTCTTCCCCCCTAATTGAAACTAGACATTGCTAATGGATGGGTTGACATTGTTTCCCTCTCGTTTGTTAGTTCTACGATGAGTTTTCTAAAGGGTGTGTGATTTAATTTTAGCCTTTTTGTACACTTAGGAAAAATGAATGAATGAGTAGCTCCACTATTGATTAGGATTTGGAAAGAATTACCTTAATGTTCTATTGGAATTTGGATGACAGAGAATTGTCACCATGGTTAATGATTGATGCATGAATAGAACTCTTTTGACTTCTTCTTTGAGAGACAAATCTAACTCATCGTTTCCAATAACACAGACACAAGCTCTAGCTCCACATCCTGCTTTTTGCCTTGCTCTATGTCCATAGCCTTTGGTCCAACTCCACACCTTGCCATGTGTCCACATCCTCGATTATTGAAATTTCCTTCCCTTGGATGATTACAATGAACTTTAGCATAGGAGTTCATTCCCTTATTAGGACATTGAGTATAGAAGTGGCATGGTTGGTTGCACTTGAAGCAAAACTTCTTATTATTCCAAACCTCATTACTATTGGTATTATTGTCACAATTTTGGGGAGTATTGGCAAGATTTGTGTGGCCATGGTTAAATTTTTCCTATTGGTAATTCACTCGAGCTCTTTTGGCATAACGAAACCTATTGAACCTATTGTATTGCATGGAAAGAGTCACTTTGTGTTTGTGCCCTCATCAAGGCATCTTCCAGGTTAGTGGGTCTCATTGCTTCCAACTAACCATTGAGATGTGGATTCAAGCCTTGATAGAAATGTGCCATATGTTGACTCATGGACATGTGGAGCGCATACTTCAAACAAAGTGGAACAATATCCTTTTAGAGTCATCCCTTATTGCTTAAGTTTGAAAAACTCATTCATTTTGAGAGCTTGATAGGCAAGAGACAACTATCAAGCTTGGACTGCCACTTTGGTTTGGTGGATTCCATGAGGTTTTACGGTGGATTCCGTAAACTTTGTTGACTGGGGCTCATACACAAAGTGGATTCTTTGTGCGAGAAGTTGATGGGGACACCTATCCTTTTCGGGCGTTTCATTAATTTAGTGTGTACATGGGTGATTCCATAGCGGGTGATTCCGCAAAATACATATTAAATTAATAAACGTTTATGAGTTTAGAGTGTGTACTCGTGATAAATTAAGGTTAGGATTGATTTCTAACCAGTTGATCTATTTATGTAGTTGAAGACTGCTAGGTATTCACTTTTGTCGATTTAATTGTATTATTTTACTAACAATTGTGAATGCTTCAGTTGATGTGTAGAGATAGTAGCAGTGGCGGATGAAAGCATCGGAGAATAGCGTGTATTCGAGTTATCACTTACATTTTGATGGGCGCATACCTTAGGCATGGCGCCTATATTTTGTCGCGCCTATTTATTAAGGCGTTGGATATTTATTTATTATTTTATATGCGCATGGGCGCACGATTATGATATTTGTATTTGGACATTGTATTGGGTATGCCTGACTCTTTGGGCGCCCACCCATTAGCTTTATTTCTATTTTGTGCTAAAGCAAACTCAAAAGCCAAAAGCGTGCTATTTTGTAATTTGGGCTATTATTTGAGCTTGAAGATGATTAATACATAAAATACATGATTTGTGGAGCGCTCACACAAGGCATGGGAGGAGATTGCACCCAATTGGTCTCTTGTTCATGTTGTGCATGCTTTCTACCTTGAGTTTTGTGCAAAAAGTAGAGTTCTTTTGTTCTTGGGGACCTTCCGACACTCACTACGTGAGCATACAGCATCCGATCTGTGCATCAGAGAGAGAGAGAAAGAGAGAAAGAAAAAGAGAGAGAGTCACAAAGAGAATGAGAGAGAGAGTGTGTGCATGGGGGAGAGAGAGAGAGAGAGAGAGAGTGTGTGTGTGTGTGTGTGTGTGTGCATGGGTGAGAGAGAGAAAGTGAGGGGGTAAGTGAGAAAGATAGGGAGAGAGAGAGAGAGAGGGGGGAAGGGAGATGAAGAGAGGGTAAGAGAGAGAAAAAGACAGAGAGAGAGAGAGAGACTTAAAGGAGTAGGTGAAAGAGACAAAGAGAGGGTGAGAGAGAGGTTAAGGGGAGAGAGAGAGAGAGAGAGAGAGAGAGAGAGAGAGAGAGAGAGAGAGAGAGAAAGTGAGAGGGAAAGAAAGCATGGGTGAGAGAGAGAAAGTGAGGGGATAAGAGAGAAAGAAAGGGAGAGCATGTTTGAATATTTTCACCCCAAACTTCTCATGAAAGTTTTCTTCATATGTTTTAAACATGGTTATGCTTTCTAGAAGGCAATTATTATCCCATGATTTGATATAGATATGAAGTGTATTATTGTTGTGTATTTTATAAACATGATAAAATATGATGATTTTATGTCGTCATTTGTATTTTTTTAAAAAAATACATGATTTTTAAAAACATTTTTTATAATATTTCCCCATCTTTCAAGAAGATATGTACTTTCATGGAAGAAGAAAGATATGGTTGAGAGATACGGCGTAGTATGAGAGATATGGTTAAGAGCTTTTATAGAAGAAGAAATATATGTATGAAGAAGGGAAGAAGAAAGAGAATAAGATGAAAATGGCAAAATTGGTATTTATATTTTCTTTTAATATAGAAGAATATAGAATTTTATTTGGTCTTGTTTAAGGTTTTTATTCCAAAGCTCTTTATTTTAATACTTGGATGCTTAAGTTGTTCTTTTTTTCTTATTTGTCAAACTTTTAATTGTCTCAATATGTTTGTATATGCAAATACACAAAAGGGCAACAAGAAGGAAGAGAAGAAGAAAGAAAACAATAACAATTTATATTTGTTTTCTCTATATTTAATATGGAAAAATATATAGTTTTATTTTTCCTTATTTAAGATTTTTGATCCAAAGTACTTTAATTTAATATTTGATATTCTTATTTTCATTTCCTTTGGCCTTGCATTGTAGATGGATGCACATATCCTCCTTTTATTGCATGTGCCATACTACTTTGTGGTATAATGGATTGCACATTTAGTAAAATATTGCAAGCGAAGGTGGAGATCCATGATAAGGAGCAAAACATTGTGCTTACTCACAAGGAGATCCAAATCCTCATCCACAACAAGCACTTGCATGCATGTTAGGATTTGGTAGCTTTTAGTGCTCAGATATTGAATACAAGCCAAAATTGGGCTTTCTCTAAACTCAGATTCCAATTATAATGCAAAAAATAATACTATTTTATCAATCTCTATTTTTTCCAACATTTTATTGTGTCAAGCAATGTTATTGTGTGTATAATTTAATATAAAGTGGATTATGTTTGTATAAATGCACAATATGATACAAAGAAGGATAGACAATAGTTCTTTAATATGATTCTCAATCCAATGTGGCTAGAAGGATGGCAAGGTTGCAAAGCCCCGCCTGTAAAAATCCCCCCCCCCCCCCCCCCTACAATTGTCACTCTTTGTGTACCAAGCACTTGTACTACATGTAGCTTCTAGTGTTTAGAATGGATACAAATACAAACATATTTATACACTAACCCATGCTTATAGAAGAAAACTTGCACCTCATCTTTGGCATACAAGCACTTGTATTACATGTGCCGTAAGTGTTTAGAATAGATGCAAATGTAAACTTGTTTATATACCAACCCATATGCATAGAAGTTGCTCCTCACATTTGAAAGTAAAATAACTTTTCTAGTGTCACTCAAAGTGTGACCAATAAGAAAAATTCAAGAAGAAAAGGAAGCTGTTAGGACTTGAATTCCACTGTATATTTAGCACTATTTTATGCCTTAGAATTATTGTGCTTGTTATCTTTTGGATCAACATATATGAAGTAGCCTTTATCTTGTGTATGATGTTTCACATGAAAGTCAGGGTGCATGTCTAAAAACATCAGGCGGTTGTATTCGAGGGGTTGTTGTATGATCAAGAATGAAATGCGATGAGAGACAGCACCCTGAAATGGCAGCTAATGATTGATCCTATTGCTCTTTGGTTATTCCCTGAGTATTAATGTTGTTCTCTTTCACATTAGTCAACTAATGATCTATGGTGATAGTAAACAGTGTGATATTTGATGGGCAGCAGTTCCGTGTTGCTAAATATGATAAGTGCTTCATGTTTGGATATACTTCTTGAATGTTATATGGTATCAATAGCTACAAATTTATTCATGAAGTTTTCTACAATATTGTGGTGTTTTCAGGTAGAATAATGTGTCTTGATTGTTATGGCATTAGAACAAGGCATAACACTTTTGGCGACCCTGCCAGTCTCAGGAAAATAATTTTTTGATTTAGGTGCAGATCTGGATGTCAGGCAATTATCCTTATCAATCCAACCCTATTATTACCAAGAGCAGATCACGAGAATTAAGGGAGGCATTAGCAAGGCAACAACAGTAGGAATTTTTTCTTAATGATGCAGAGGTTGTAGCATTAGGCAGGTTGGATGAAGAACATGCTATATCTGATAGTTAAGATGATCAGGATGTGGGTCCCTCTGGGGGTACAACAACCATTTATAATTCTCCTATTGATTTTGAAGAATCTTTTCCAACTCCTCTGACTCCTAAAGTTTCACCTAATGTTTTGGAAGATGAGGAACTATCATACCACCTAAAGATCAAGAAACTCCTCCTAAGCAGGCACTCAAAAGACTACAACATATAGTGCTTGGGAGATCAGTTTAATTGAGAGGTATAGCCCTTCAATCTAAGGAGTCTTGAAAATTTAATCCTCTACCGCCATTGTGGAGGCCTCATAAGCCGAACATAGTGAATCCAAATCAGATTGTTAACCCAAAGGTTAGAGCCTCTAAGTTTTCAAGAAAGAAAAAAGAAGACCCTGATTGTCATGTGGCCTAGTTTGAGACTAGGTGGACAGCAAGTGGATTCAACCAAATGTATGGGGATCAGGTCAAAAAGCAACAGTTTGCTGCCACCTTCCAGGGAAAGGCTATGGACTGGTTCGCCAGTTATGGTATGGCAGCCTTCAATTCATATGACGCTTTAAAAACAACATTTTTAGGCAGGTTCCATAAGGACAAAACTCCAAGAGACATTTTGAGGAAGATCAAGAAGATCAAACAAAAGACTATGTTAGTGGAGGACTATGCCCAGAAATTTAGGAACTTGTTAAATAGGCTGGATGCTGATGATACACCTTCAGTGGAGATGCAGATCACCTACTTTATGAAGGGCTTGAGAGGTAAGATTTGGAATCCCATTACCAATGTTGAGATGGGTCAGAATGATACATTAGATACATTGATTAGCGCATGGAAAAAGACTTGGTACCTCTAGATCTAAGAACAGTAAAGATGAGGACTCTTTGAACTCGGATTTTGATGCAGATTCAGAATCAGATTTAGACACAGATAGTGATGATAAGGATAGTGATTACAGCTCAAATTCTGATGATGATTCAAGTGACTTTGATGAGGATAACTCTAGCAGGAGGAGGCATAAGAAGAAAAGGAAGAAATCAGGATCAGCCAAGACCAAACAGAAGAAAGCAAAGGATAAAGATAAGAAGAATGTTGGGAGTAAAGGCACCTCCGCCTAGCCGCCCGTGTATTACCGGTCACACATTGTGACTATTGGAGTTCCCATTTTGTGTCTCTCTCTTTCTTGCTCTTGCTGTCCCGTCATAGCTCTTCCAAGCAAGCTTCAATCCTTCTCACCTTTCAACTGGTATCAAAGCATGGATTCATGACTAATCGAGCTTGGTTTGTGGCATCTTCAGCTTCTTATTGATTACCTACACTCATTAGGTCTCCTTCCCAGTAGCCATAACCGACTCTCTTGAGCTCTCGTCACTCTCCCGCTTCTCGAGCGCCCTACCCGGCCCCTTTGGACACCCTCAAGGCATTACATCAGAGGTACTTCTTCATTTGTTTCAGGGTTTTCATTGAGCTCACTGGTTCACAATAGGGTTTGAGTTTGTGGCAACCATTGGAGAGCTTGGTTGCTTACCTAGCTTGATTTGTGGCCTTCTTTGGCCCCTAGCAACCACCATAAAGCTTGTGGTAGCCCCAACCCCCCTACAGTCATTGGTAGCCTCATTTGGGCACTATACACTTGGTTTATGCTTGGCATTTGATCCCGAGCCTTGGCATTGAGCATTCATGTGATTTATTTCAGGTTTGGTACTATTATACATAGTTTACATGCAACCCATAATGGTGCTACATTAGCATTTTATGTCTGGACCACTTTGGCATTGACATTGGTTGCCCGGTTGGCCTGAATGCTCCCTGAATGCTAGGGGAATGCATGCCTATGATGTGAGATGCTTTTGGGGCTGAATTTTCTCAGTCATTGACTATTTTACATAGTCCACAGAGGTAGCCCAAAACAAGGCAACCCCCTATCATTACATTTTATTCTTATGCTACATGGGCATTTGATGCCCGATTATGCCTATACATATGGGAAGGTATGCCTATGGTTTTGAGCTTGGATTGAGCCACTGTTTGATCAGTTTTGGATATTTATTTGCTACTAGAATATTCAGGGCTAAAGGTCATTTGCTTATGTTTAGATATGCCTATTGGATTCGGGCTATGACCTGGATGTATACATTGATGTAGTGACTCTCAGGGATCAACATAGAGCTTGGATTTGCTCTCGGATCATTTGTTGAGCTTGAGCTCGCTTTGCATAGCATTTGGATCTCCACCTTTGATGTACTTATGGCATGTACTTTACTTATGTCTGACCGATCTGTTGGGGATAAAGGCGCCTCCGCCTAGCCGCCCGTGTATTACTACACTAACAGTCACCGCCACTGCACACTGCAGGTGGCGGGCGCCCGTCATCGTCATCACTTTATTCTTTATTCTTTTAGTGACAGTTTGAATAAAGGAAGGCCCGGTCACACATTGTGACTGTTGGAGTTCCCATTTCTTCTCTCTCTCTCTCTCTCTCTCTCTCTCTCTCTCTCTTGCTCTTCTGCCATAGCTCTCGAGTCCAAGCTTTGATCCGTCTCTCCCTTTCAACTGGTATTAGAGCTCGGCTTCTTGACTCTTGAGCTTGGTTCGTGGCATTCTCAGCTTTCCATCGACTCCCAACTCGCATTGGGTCTCCTTCCCGGCAACCATATCCGACTCCTTCAAGCTCCCGTCACTCCCCGGCTTCCCGAGCACCTTCCCGGCATTATTGGGCACCTTCAGGGCATTACATCAAAGGTATTTGATTATTTTTCTTCAGGGTTTACTTTAGTTCTCAAGTCACACAGGCTGTGAATAGTTTGGGACAGCCACCATTGAAGCTCCATTGCTTCATATCTTCATTGCCCCTGCTCAAGAACCCTTGAGGCTTGGTGTGTGCCCCCTTAGGCACCTACTTGAGCCCCTACTCCACCCCAGGTGTGCCACATGGGCTGCAGGCCCCCCAAGATAGCAGCACACTGTTTGCGCCTATTTTCAGGCTACTCTACATCTACTCCACACCGGTCCTCCTCAAGCTCCAGGCCATTGGGCACTTCCACAGGCTTCATTTGAGGCATTTGCACATGCTTTGATGCTTGGT
Organism: Lygodium microphyllum; assembly: GCF_053477565.2. Classification (NCBI taxonomy): domain Eukaryota; kingdom Viridiplantae; phylum Streptophyta; class Polypodiopsida; order Schizaeales; family Lygodiaceae; genus Lygodium; species Lygodium microphyllum. Next base: position 111,877,089 of record NC_141135.1, read on the forward strand.
ATTGAAGGCTGAGCACTGACATTGCTTTTGGGCTGATTTAGCACTATTTTGGGACTGTCATAACAGTCTACAAATAGTTTATAATAGTGCTACAGTAAGATTTGATGCTTATGCTTGCTCGACATTGTCATTTGATGCCCAGTTGGTCCTGTATGATGCCTACATGTTAAGGGAATGTATGCCTATTGTTTGGCAACCATTTGGCACTGATTTGGGACTGGAATTTCTCAGTTTTTGACAATCATTTCATGCTATAATAAAAGCGGGCTGAAGCTATCCTACATGCTTTGGGTTATGCCTATTGGTTCCGGCCTATGTCTTGGATATATGCCATGAAGTATTGATCTTTGGGGTACGACTTCGAGCTTGGATTTCATTCCAGATGCTTTTGGAAGAGCTTTGACATTACGCACTCATTGACATGGTTTGTCCTTGATAGTGGTATATGCTTTGACAGTGATGCTCCTTGGGTTTATGCATACCCGTTGCCTATGGCTTGATGCTCATGTCACGGTTGATTACCCTATGCATACGTTGAGCTTGAATGCTCATTGAAGCTCTACCTTGCATGCATTTTGGATTATCTGGAGTAGTCTTGGATGTTACTTGGCTTGTTAGAGTTTGGATTGGGATGTATTTGATGTCTTACATGCTTATGGATGCTACATACGGATGCTCTACCGCCTACATGTTCGGGATGTACTATTGATGTATTGTCTTGGACTTATGTCATTCGCACTATGTCTTGCCTTGGCTTGAGCTCTTGAGCTCGTACATATGACTTTTGTGCCAGTGGGAGCATTCTTGAATGCTTATCAGACATTGAGCACGCGGTACTTTTATGCATTGAGCAGTTATAGACACTTGAGACTTTGGGATTTCTTACCCCCCCTTTGGGATGATACATTATATGTCTTGGTTCACTGTATGCTTATGAGCTAAGTCTCAGTTTTGGATCCCATATCTTTGTGAACTGACACCTACTTGTGTCAAGTTTTGGTAGTGGCAGGAACACTTTGCCCTGTTGACTGGGGGGTGTGCCTACTCACTGGCAGATGTTTGTATGACATACTTGGGTGTTGGATTCATGCTTATTGACCGTCATATGCTTATGCTATGCCCGCATGATGCCGGCTTTGGTCTTGGTAGTATTTGATTGCCTTGGGATCCGATTTTGGCACTGTTAGCTCTCTTTTACTGAAATTTGAAATTTATTACAGCAAGCATATATGTATGGACTAACATGGATTTTTCATGCCGAAACATTCTGAAATGATGTACTTTCATTAGTACTTGGTGGGAAACAGTTTGGTTCCACTTTTCTCGCCATTTTCCCTCGATTCTGGTGATTTTTTGGTCATTTTCTGCAGTAAACAACAAGCAGTTTTGAACTGTCTATCAGTCTTCTAGCTTGCATTATGGCGAGTTCGTCCACTGATCATGCTGTTTTCAACATCACTAAGCTTGATGGTACGAATTAATGTTATTGGAAGAGCCAGATTTGACAGGTGTTGGTGCAGAAATTGCAGATCAAACCTTTGAGGTTGAGCGGGCATCCGCCTGCAACTATGCTAGATGAGGAATGGCTTGAGCTTGATGAGTTATGCAAGTCCACTATTGTATTGTGTCTCACAGAACAGGTTCATTACAATGTCTCTGAGGAAGAACAGAGTGCATGGCAGTTGTGGGATAAAATCAAGAATCTCTATAACAAGAAAAGTCCAGCAAGCCAGATGTATTGGCTGAAGCAGCTTATGGATCTATGCATGAAGGAGAATGTGACCATTTCTGCTCACTTGAGCCAGTTCCATGTTATACTCAAGAACTTGACTTCGCAGGACATCACTTTTGCAAAGGATATCACTCCTCTTTTCTTGCTTGGTACTCTTAATGAGTCATGGGATGTATTCCGCACTGCATTATGTGCCTCTATTGCTACCTTGAAATTATCTGATGTTGAGAGTGCTATTCTGCAGGAAGAGGTTAACCGTAAGAATTTAGATGCCTCTCATGTGTCGCATGCTATGACAGTTAGAGGCAGGAATGATGGATATGGAAAGCATGGCAGTGGTAGTGGCCGTGGACGGGATTCTCAGAAATCTCGGTCCAAGTCTCGTGGGAAGTCACGTAGCAAATCCCGTGGTAGAAATGCAGATGTTACTTGTCACCATTGTGGAAAAAAGGACCATATTAGGCCACAATGCTATGAACTGCGCAATGAAAGGCGCAAAGATAAGGGAAAAGACAAAGTGCAGGACAAGTCTTCTAATCGCAGCATAGTGCCTGCAAAGTCCAGTGTTAAAATTGAAGAGATCAATGTTATGCAGCCTGAGGATATTGATGATGATGATTATATCCTAGCCACTTCTTCTAGTGCTTTGCAGATGACAGAGATACACTCTATGTATGCATAGTGTTGGCTCTTGGACTCAGGTGCGTCCTTTCATGTGACACCTTGCCGAGAGTGGTTTCATTCATACCGTACTATTTCGGGTTCTGTGCACTTGAGTGATGACAGCTCTCTTGATATTGTGGGCATTGGTGATGTTAGGCTGCAGTTTCCTTCTGGCAGCAGTTTTGTTATGCAGGATGTACGTCATGTACATGCTTTGACACGTAGTCTCATGTCAGCTGAACAGCTTCATGATGCAGGTTATCATGTATCTTTTGGAGACTCTGCATGGAAGATCACTCGTGGCAGACTCGTGACTGGGAGAGGTGCCAAGGCTGGCAGCCTCTATCCCTTGATTGTATCCGCTTCTTCCCTTGATCATGTTTTGTCTGTGGGTTCTATCCCACATATATCTCTTTGGCATGCCCATTTGGGACATATGTCTTTGAAGGGAATGGAAATGCTTTCTGGTTTGCAATACTTACCGCCCCTTGATTATGCATGTTTTGATTCATGTGAGCATTGTCTTTATGGCAGGCAGACTAGGTTTACGCATAAAAAATCTAGTGGGCCACGCATGAGTGAGCCCTTGGCATTGGTACATTCGGATGTCCGTGGGCCTATGCCTTGTCAGTCTATGGGTGGTGCAAAGCATTTTGTTACGTTCATAGATGATTTTTCACGGAAATTTTGGGCTTATCCCATTAAGCTGAAATCCGATGTCTTGGCTGTGTTTTAGAGATGGCTTGCATTGGTTGAGAACCAATCTGGGTATAGGCTAAAATTCCTAAGGACAGATAATGGGGGTGAGTATGTCTCACGTGCTTTTGAGCAGTTATGTGATAAGAGGGGTATTAAGCGTCAGTTGACCGCCCGCTACACCCCCCTAGAATGGTTTGGTTGAGCGGATAAATAGAACCATCCAGGAGCGTGTACATTGTATGCTTAGCCACGCAGGCCTACCACAAAGCTTTTGGACTGAGGCAGTTAGTACAGTTGTGCATGTCATAAACAAATCACCTTCTAGTGGTTTGGATTTCCAGGTTGCAGAGGAAGTATGGACTGGAAAACCTCCCTCTTATGTGTATCTCCGTGTCTTTGGATGTGAGGCATTTTGCCATGTGCCCAGGGACAAGAGAAGTAAGTTGGATCCTAAGAGTGTCAAATGCATTTTCCTTGGTTATGGGGATGCAAGCGAGATGGGTTACCATCTTTGGGATCCGCAGGCGCGGAAAGTCATTCGCAGTCATGATGTAGTCTTCCATGAAGACAAGATGCATCGGCAGCCTGAGAGAGTTGTTGAGATCCGCAGGGTCATATTTCAGGAGGAGCTGAGAGCTCCCGCACAGCCAGTTGGACAGCCTACACCTGCAGCAGATGCTCATGGTCAGGGTGGTGGACATGCAGCTGGGCATGCAGCAGAGCCTGTCGTGAGACGATCTACTAGAGACAGACGTCCACTGATAGATTTCAGCCCTCGATGCATTATGTCTTGGTTACAGATGCATGCAAGCCTTTCACTTATGATGAGGCTATGCACATGGGTGACAGTCACTCCTGGGAGAGGGCTATGCAGTCTGAGATAGACTCCTTGCATCAGAATGAGACTTGGGATTTGGTTTCCTTGCCTACGGGCAAGAAGGCTTTGCCATGCAAGTGGGTGTACAAGCTGAAAAGTACCCCTAGACACCCCAAACTTGTTAGAAGATGGGCATAGAAACCCACTGTAAGCAAGGGAGTATAAGGGCAGATGGGTGTGAATAGCCCTAGGGGCAGGGGAAACCCTAACCCTAGCTGGCAAAGGGCTACATAAACAGCCTATGGGTCACTATCATTTGTGAGAGAGTGTACCCAAGTTGTACTCTAAGCAACTTAGTAAGCAAGATTTCATTCTTGTACTTTGAGCTCTTCTCTCCCTCTTGTGTACACATTCTACTGCTGCAAACTCTGATTCTCAACATGGTATCAGAGCCATCTCTGATCTCCCCAGCTTCCCTCAGCATCAGTCATCACTAAGTGCACATTAGCTGTCATTTTCTTCACTCTATCCTTCTTTCCTCCATAGCTGCCTGCAACCTACCTCCATTGGAGGACTTGAGGAGGACAAAGGAGGCCATATTAGCCTGAGATTTCTTCTGGAGATCTTTTCCCCACATCAGGGCGTAGCTCCCTGTCAGTTCAAACACTGACATTGTCCACGTGTGAGGCCAGCATTATCAAGATTCGAAAAAACGGCGCAGTCTGGACAGGCGCAGATCTCGGGCTGAAACGCGAGCAGCAGGCGACGCAATCTCAGCCACTATCATAGGGGTTTGATAGCCCCCCAAGTGGGCTATCCTCAGCTAAGAGGGCTCTGGGAAATTCTTCTTCTGCTGGCTGCTACAAGCCAAACCCTAACTGTGTTTTCTTGGGCAGCCATAGCCAACAAGCTCCAAGCTTGACATTTTGGGATTTTTACACTCTAAGCTTCATTAACAGTGATTCTAATCACTGAAGCAGAGTCTCTGAATCCTATTCTAGAGTCTAAAGCTCTTGGGCATGATTAACGGACATCACCAAGCATCAGGAAGCCGACTTCCAACCAGGTTCCATTCAAGCACTTCACTAAGCTTGACAATAGTGTTCTCTTAACACTAATCATAAATCATCAATTGAATAGCTTGCTGGGCATTCACTAAGACCCAGTGAGTCCTTTATTCCTCTTCATATATTGTTGTAAGGTTATGTGTAAGATGAACACATAGACCATTATGCACAAAAAGTGTATTGCATACTGTAATAAGCATTGAGATCATAGACAAACCGTGTCCAACACAAGCTTCATCCACTAAGCCGTACCACAAGGAGGAGCTTGAAGTCCAGTCTAGGTTTACTTCATTAAAACCTAAAAAGACTATTAAACCACGGAAGAAGCTTGCACATAAGAAAGGACCACCAAAGTCATACCTGGAAATATTACACTTATATGATTTTCAGCCTTTTTCTTCATTGCAACTTTGACTTCACTTTGTCTAAATTGCTTCCGCATTCAGTGAAAGGTTTGTAAGGAACTAGACACTGCCCTTGCCCTAACAAGTGGTAAGACCTTCCCAATGACCACAACATATGCTGATGTCCGTCCTCAAATTCGAAAGTTTGATGGTAAGGATTTCCATCCATGGCATGTACTTATAAAATACAAAATGATGGAGAGAGGGTATTGGCCTCTTATTCAAGGCAATAGAGTTGTAAACTCTGCAAATATGATTGATATAGAGGATGACCAACGGGCTCAAGCAATCATAATGCTACACTTAGATGAATCCCTGATTCATCATGTTGATCAACTAAACACTGCTAAAGAAAAATGGGATGAGCTTGAAAAGCTCTATTGAGCCACTGGCAAGAATACTAAAATCTTCCTTGAAATTGAATTCTTTAGCTTGGAATATTGTTCAGGAGAAGATTTGGAAAAATTCATTTCTCATATGAAGGGACTTATGGCACAGCTTGCTTCTGTACAAGCTCCAATACTTGAAGAAGATGCTATTGCTATTCTCCTAAAAGCTGTAAAACAGGTGTTTCCTACTCTTGTAACCACTCTCACCAACATTCCAGATCCTACTTTGCAACAGTCAGGCAACTTCAAATTCCCGTGAACAAGTATTGGTTCATACAGTTCTCACTAAATGTTCTTTCTGTAAGAAAAAAGGACATATTGTAAACAACTGCTGGAAGAAGTATCCGAGAAGATGAAATGTAACAAATGCAAGAAGATAGGGCATATAACAAGTAAATGCCCCAACACTCCTGAAATACCAAAGAATTGGTGGCCAACTATGTCTCCAATTCATCTGAAGATAGATTGTTTTGACTATTTAAATCATCTACCTAAAACAACCTTGTAAGCCTGATTTATAAAGGCATCCCAAAAAGGGGGGGGATCTTTTACATGCCTTGTAATCCAATGCCACCCTGGCATTGAGGGGGGTGTTAGAAAATGGGCATAGAAACCCACTGTAAGCAAGGGAGTATAAGGGTAGATGGGTGTGAATAGCCCTAGGGGCAGGGGAAACCCTAACCCTAGCTGGCAAAGGGCTATATAAACAGCCTATGGGTCACTATCATTTGTGAGAGAGTGTACCCAAGTTGTACTCTAAGCAACTTAGTAAGCAAGATTTCATTCTTGTACTTTGAGCTCTTCTCTCCCTCTTGTGCACACATTCTACTGCTGCAAACTCTAATTCTCAACAAAACTGGCATACAAGGCTAGATTAGTAGCAAAGGGTTTTAAACAGGAGCATGGTGTGGACTTTGATGATGTCTTTTCTCCTATGGTTAAGATGACCACACTGCGCTTAGTCTTGGCTTTGGTTGCTCAGCTTGACTTAGATTTATACCAGATGGATGTCAAGACGGCCTTCTTACATGGGGACTTGCATGATGCGATTTATATGGAGCAGCCAAGGGCTTTACAGAACCTGGCAGGGAGCACCTAGTGTGTAAATTGAAGAAAAGTCTTTATGGCTTAAAATAGGCACCTAGGGAGTGGTATCATAAGTTTGATACCTTTATGTAGTCACAGGGCTACAGCAGGAGTGCTATGGATCCGTGTCTTTACACAAAGAAAGCCCGTGATGGTTCTTTATTGATTTTGGTCCTCTATGTGATTGATATGCTAATAGCAGGGAAAGCTCATGATGAGCTAGATTCTCTTAAGGCTTAGCTCAAGAAGAGCTTTGAGATGAAAGATCTGGGACAGGCCGCTCACATACTTGGTATGCGCATTAGACGCGACAGGCATCAGGGACTCCTCTACTTGTCACAGAGGGAGTACATTCATAAAGTCCTTGAGCGCTTCCGCATGCATGACCTAAAGCCTATTGGCTATCCATTGCCTTCTTATGTGAAGGTATCACATGCTGATTATCCACAGACAGATGAGTAGAGGGCCGAGATGGCCAAGATTCCCTATGCATCTGCAGTGGGCAGTCTTATGTATGCCATGATAGCCACTCATCCAGATATTGCCTTTGCAATTGGTATTGTGGCACGCTATATGGCTACACTAGCAAGAAGCATTGGGATGCCGTGAAGGGTATCATGAGGTACCTAAAGGGTAGTGCAGATATGTGCATGTGCTAGGATACAGGAGTTGTGGGGTACACTGACTCTGATTATGCAGGACATGCAGATAGTAGGAAGTCCACTTCTGGCTATGTATTCACCTATGCTGGAGGTGCTATTTCTTGGATGTCTAGGGTGTAGAAATGCACGGCCCTTTCTATTACAGAGGCCGAGTATGTTGCAGCCACCACTGAGACTTGCATGGAGGCCATTTGGTTGGGTCATTTGGTTGCTGACCTTGGTATTGATGCTATCCCTACACTGCATTCGGATTCTATGAGTGCTATTCAATTAGCCAAGAATCCGGTCTTCCATGCGAAGATGAAACACATTGAGGTGAGGTATCACTTCATACGTGGGGTCGTTGAGGACAAGTCTGTTGATCTTGTCAAGATCTCGACTGACCAGAATCCTGCAGATCTGCTCACGAAAAGCCTCTCTATAGAGCGCTTTGCCTTCCTCAGGAGGTTGAAGGGCGTGGGATGAGATGACGTCTTTCCTCATCCTGTTGTACATGTGTACATGTTGTACTGTCTTTTTCTTTTTCTTTTCATTCCTCACTAGGGCAGATTCACCTCTAAGTGGGAGGTTGTTGGGGGTAAAGGCGCCTCCACCTAGCCACTCGTATATTACTACACTGACAGTCACCGCCACTGCACACTGCAGGTGGCGGGCGCCCATCACCGTCACTTTATTCTTTATTCTTTTAGTGACAGTTTGAATAAAGGAAGGCCTGGTCACACATTGTGACTATTGGAGTTCCCATTTCTTGTCTCTCTCTCTCTTGCTCTTGCTCTCCCGCCATAGCTCTCGAGTCCAAGCTTCGATCCGTCTCTCCCTTTCACGATCTTGACATGCTTGGCTTATGCCATCTCTATATATGCTAGTTACATTGTCTTGGAGTTGATTGCTACTGCGGCTTACTTGGGCTTGACATTTGATTGCCATGAGCTTACTTTGGCTATTTCTTGGCTTGCCAAAGTTACAATTTGGATGTATTTGATATCTATGGATGCTATGTATGGTTGCTACGGAGCCTATATACTCGGGATGTCTCATTGATGCTTGATCTTGGACACTTGTCACTAGTGCACTCTTACATGCCTTGTTCGAGCTTTCTTGCTTGACATTTACGGCTTTTGTGCTAGTGGGAGCATTTTGATATGCTTGATAGACATAGAGCAGGTGGGTTTATGCTACTTGAACATTTAGACACTTGAGACTGGGATCTTCACTTGGATGTTGCATGTTTGATATGCCATGGTCCTCAAAGATGTACTTGGGCTGATTTGAGATTTGCACTCCCTGAGCATACACCTATTTGTGTCAGGTCTTGCCAGTGTTGTATACACTTTACCTTATTACATAGGGGGTGTGCCGGCTTACTGACGGATTTATATGTCATGCTTGGGCGTTTTCTCAATGTCTGTATGACTATCACATGCTGATTTATGCCCGCTTGATGCTAGTTATGCTTTGACAATCAGTGGTTAACTTAGTGCATTCATTTTGCCTACAGTTTGCTCTCATTGTACTTGGTTGTAGTTTATTACAACAAGCAATTATGCATGGACTATGATGTATTTTTCATGCTGAATCATCCTAATTTTATGTACTTTTGATGGTACTTGGTGGGCAACATCATTAGCTATCAATTCATGGTCATTTTGCCTTGGTTTTGGTGGTATTTTGGCTGTTTACAGCAGAAAACAGCAAGTAGTTTTGAACTGTCTGCACCGTTTTGGACTGCAATATGGCATCTTCTTCCACTAACAGTGCTATCTTCAACATCACTAAGCTTGATGGTACAAATTATGTCTATTGTAAGAGCCAAGTTTGGCAGGTATTGGTGCAGAAATCACAGATAAAACCACTAAGGTTGCATGGAGAGTAGCCTAAAACTATGGTTGATTACGAATGGATGGAGCTTGATGAGTTATGCAAGTCCACCCTCATCTTGTCTCTTACTAAACAGGTGCATTACAATGTGGTTGAGGAAGCACAGAGTGCGTGGCAGCTTTGGGATAAGATTAAGAACCTCTATGACAAGAAAAGTCCAGTAAGTCAGATGTGTTGGCTGAAGCAACTTATGGATCTGCGCATGAAGGAGAATATGATGATGTCTGCTTATTTGAGCCAGTTCCATGCTATCCTCAAGAACTTGACTTCACAGGGCATTACCTTCAATAATGAGGTTACTCCATAGTTTTTTCTTGGGACTTTGAGTGAGTCATGGGATGTATTCTGCACTGCTTTATGTGCTCTTGCTACTATTTTGAACTTGCCTGATGTAGAGAGTGCTCTTCTACAGGAAGAAATCAACCGTAAGAACTTGGATGTCTCTCGTGTGTTGCATGCTTTGATTATTAAAGGCAAAGATAGTAATGGAAAGAATGACCGTGGGAATGGCCATGGCAGAGACTCACAGAAGTCTAGGTCTAAGTCGAGTGGTAAGTTGCGCAGCAAGTCTCGTGGGAGAAATGCTAATGTGACATGTCATCATTACGGCAAGAAGGGTCATATACACCCACAATGTCATGAGTTGCGCAATGAGAAGCGTAAAGAGAAGGGGAAAGACAAAGTACAATAAAAGTCCTCTGATCGCAGCATGGTACCTGCGAAATCCAGTGTGAAAATCGAGGAAATAAATGTCACGCAGATTGAGGACTCCGATGGGGAGTACATATTTGCAACTAGTTTTTGTGACGCTACACCATTGACCGAGGTTCAATATATGCGCAATGCTAGCTTTTGGATTCTGGTGCTTCATTTCATGTTACACCATGCCGTGAGTGGTTCCACTCCTACCGTACTGTTTCTGGTTCAATTTACTTGGGTGATGATAGGTCACTTGCTATTGTTGGCATTGGGGATGTATGGCTATAACTCTCTACTGGTAGTACTTTTCTATTACAAGATGTGCGTCATGTACCTGCACTTACACGCAGTCTTATGTTTGCAAGCTAGCTTGATGATGCTGGGTATCAAACGTGGTAGACTTGTGCCTGCTAGACGTACCAAGGCTGGCAGCCTCTATCCTCTTGTAGTTGATGGGTCCTTTGTTGACCATGTTTTATCAGTGGGTTCCATCCCACATGTATCTCTTTGGCATGCCCGTTTGGGCCATATATCCTTGAAGGGAATGAAAATGCTTTCTGGTTTGCAGTACTTACCACCCCTTGACTATACATGTTTTGATTCATGTGAGCATTGTCTTTATGGCAGACAGAATAGGAATACACATAACAAGTCTGGTAGGACACGCATGAGTAAGTGTTGAGATGTTTGCAATCACACCTACTTCAGTCTCTTTGGAAGGAGCAGTGAGGGCTCAAGACTAGAATCCCATAAGCATAGTAGGAGAAGTGCTACAATCTAGTTTCCTATAAAGCATTGGAAGGAGCAGTGAGGGCTCAAGACTAGAATCCCATAAGCACAGTAGGAGAAGTGCTACAATCCAGTTTCCTATAAAGCATTGTACTTGCTCTCTTTTCTAATGCAATGTCATAATACTTTTGTCCTTCAGTAAAGTCTCTGTGTCATTGTCAGTCTATACACAAGATTGTATTTATGAGTCCAAGCTTCCATCTTGGAACCTAATTCACTTGTGTAACAATCAGTAATGTCAGTGTCTCCATGAACTCACTCTTTCTCTTCCAACCTCCATAGCTTCTGTCTCAAGCCATGTTCTAGATCCATATTTTTATATGATATCAAACTGGTAGGCATATGATTTGAGTGGCAAGAGAGAGAAAATGAAGAATTTCAAGAGCTTGATGTTGAAGATGGCTATGGCTAGAATTAGGGGGTTGCCCTGTTTTGGGTTGCTTGTGGACTATGTAAAATTGCCAATGGTTGAGCAAATTCAGTCCCAAAAGCATCTCAAAACTTTGGGCAAACATCCCCAAAGCATCTGAGCATCAAATACCAAGCCTCATGAGCATCACATAAGCTAAGATCATGACATTTTCTTGTTGTAAATCAACTCAGATCTATTGCAGAACCTTCTCTGATCAGAATTTGGTAGATTTGATATCGCCATTGCATCCAAAACATGTCAAAACCCCAAGTTGGACTCTTACCTTGCCTAAATCGGGTTACGGATGCCCGAGATATGAGAAAAAATGGGATTTTTGAGCTAGATTTTGAAATAGGCGCAAAAAAACCATGAGCTGCTACTGTGGGGCGGCCTACTGGTTATCCTGAGGATAAGGGGGCAAATGGGAGCATACAAGGTGGCCAATGAAGCTAAGGAATACCTGCAAAGAGCCTATGAGAGCCAGGGAGAGGCGGGAGATGAAATCTTACCTCGGGGGGAAGAAGCCATGGTTGGTGTTGAAGCTCCAAGCTCTAGGTCTTCAATCCAGGTTGAAGTAATGCCAGGCCAAGCTCCACGATCAAGCTCTGATCCAAAGCTCTGATACCAGTTGAAGGGGATGCAATGGCAGTGGAGAAGGAGAAGAGGAAGATGAGGGAGAGAAGAGCACACACAATGTAGGTGATGTCAAGAATGATATGACAGCCTTATTGCACTATCTCATATATATGAATAAAGAATATGGGCGGTCAGTGTACACGGGCAGGCCCAAGGGCCTTTTACCCCAACATATTTGACTCCCTTTTTAAAGAATTTGAGCCCCGAGTTATACAAATCCTAACAAAGGGGAGGAATGAGAAAATTGAACTAGATATAGTATTTCCAAGCCCAAGCAAATTGTAAAGAGCCACAATTAGCAACATAAGGTTCTTCCAATTCTTGGATTGGTTGATATGAGGGTCGCCTACACCTTTATTTAATAGACTGACCCAATCTTAATTAGCGAAGAGAATACTTCTAACTATCTACTTAGTAGATATCATGTCAACCAAGTTTCTAAATTAGACAAACTAAGGCTTCCTTTCTCCTTGGCATGGTAACCTACCTTGGGACTTCTATACTTATGCATGGTCTCAAACTCTTTGAGAGTAGCTTTGGGGATCTTTAATTAGGGGGGGGGGGGGGGGGGGGGGGGTGGAAGGTATCTAAGCCTAGCCATAACCTAATGCGAAACTATGATACCCATGGAAATGTTTGGCAACTTGAAAGCCCTACCATCTTCAATCCAAGAGCAACCTTATCCAAACAATCACTTTGGTTTTTCTAGGGTTAAGTATGGAGCTAGAGGCATGATAGAAATTAGAAGTATAGTTCCAAAGAACTCTATAAAAGTTAAATCATTGTGTAGAGTACTAGTTGAATCATCTCCAAATTGGTTCAAAAGCATATCTTTGTTAGCATTGTCCTTTAGGGTATATGCTTATACAATGGTATAGTGACAAAGTGGTGCAAGTCCCAAAAAAATTACCCATAGTTAACTTTAATTAAGCGGTCTTTATTTTTAGCAAATTACAAAAAGGGTGTTCTCACACACACACACACACACACACACACACACACACACACACACACACACACATGTAGAAAAAAGGGCAATGTTCTTGTGTGCAATAGTGTGCCCTTCTTAGAATTTGGGAGAGATTTATTTGCAAGGTGACATGTAATTGACACATAATTTTCTTTTCTTAAATTCCTAAAAGTGACATTTGAATTTGGCTCATAACATCACGTGAGCATACATTTGGAGATTTTGACCAGCAGGAGAATGGAGATCTATAGTAGGACTGTTGAAACGAAGCATGTTGTCATGTTGTAGTAATAGTTGAGTGGACAATAGGTGAAACATTCTCCTTTTGGTTAATCTTTTTGTTTTTAGATGCTTCAATGCACCTAGGCTATGCAACACATGACAAAGATGCATAGTAGTAGCTGGTGAAAAACCTTCTAAAGAATTTGCAACATTAGCCGCTTGTTCTAAATGGCCCTTTGAATGGACTTTTCCAACGGGGTTGATGGATGACTTTTCCGTTTCCTAAAGCATGTGAACCTAAAAGCTAGCCTCTAGAATGGGTTTTTTTAGCAAGGTCGACAGATGGCTCTTTTTGTTTCTTGGGGCATGTGAAGTTGAGGAGTGACCGTTTGATTTCTTATTTTATTTTGTAAGGTATGCATGACTAGGTTGAGCAAACAATATCACAAAGGCCAAACCCTTAAGCCTCTAGTTTCGCCAGACTATGCTGCTTATGATCTTCTGAAAATATCTATACAGCCTGGGGATTGAAGCTCATGTGAAGTTGTTCTAATAACCATCATTTCTTGTGTGAGCAAAACAAAACATGCCTCTCTTTTTTTGGGTGAAGAGGTTAAATTAAATAAGACTGTTTACACCAGGCCTTCTGGCCAGCAAAACCTCTCTTCTCTCCATCCATCCATCGCTCTGCGTACGTTTCCTCTTTCACGGGGAATCGAAGCAACAGGGCAAATATCAATCGCACCTCCGTGTGCTTCGTGATACTCCTGACTCTACAAGTTATGTTGGAAGGTAGGGATGCAGGCCGTCGTGCCTGCGGCTCATGTCAAGAATTTGATCGCGCTCTTGCAGAAATGCAGGCAGGAGAGGAATCTCACTGCAGGCATGCTTTTGATCGCATGTGTGCACGAAGAATCGCTGGAATCACATCCGATCGTGGGGAACTACATGATTCCATTGCTGGTAGAATGCGGCAGCTTGGCCGATGCCCAGCTTGCCTTCGACAGCCTCCTCACCAGCAATGAGCACTCCTGGACCTCCCTCATCTCTGGTTACATTGCCTCGGGTGATCCCAGTCCCGCCTTCCTCCTCTACCAGCACATGCGGCAGCATCATTCAGTGCAGCCTAACAGGGTCACCTATCTAGCCCTTCTCAACGCATGTGCAAGGTTCAAGGATCTGGAACGAGGCCATGAAGTGCATGCTGACATCCTTCAAAGAGGATTCGAATCTGATGTCTCGGATGGCTGTGTGCCCGTCTGTAATGCGCTGGTGGACATGTATGGTAAATGTGGATTGTTGGCAGATGCTCGGCGAGTGTTTGATGCGCTTCCAATTCGGAATGCAGTCTCCTGGTCGGCATTGGCTGCAGCACATGCTGAACATGGGCTTGGCCAAGAAGCAGGGGATTGCTATCAACAAATGCAGCAGGAGGGCATAGCCCCTGACTTAGTCACCTTCATTTGTGGGTTAAATGCTTGTATCCACATAGAACACATAGAAATAGGCAGGGATTTACATACCGAGGTCGTAAAAAGAGGATTGGAAACAGAGCTTCGTGTTGGCAATGCACTTGTGGACATGTACGCAAATTGCGGCTCATGTGTTGAAGCACAGTTTGTGTTTGGTGGGCTCCGGGTTCAAGATGCAAACTCTTTGAATGCATTGATGAATGGGTATGTTCAACATGGATTGGATGAGGAAGCAGTGGACTGTGTATTTCAAATGCAGTTCAACTCTCTGTCTCCAAATGCCACCACATTTGTTTACAGCCTGAAAGCATGCAGCAAGTTAGGAGCATTAAAAACAGGTCAACAAATACATGCTGAAGCAAGCAAAAGGGGTTGGGAAGCAGAACTTTATGTTGGAAGTATGCTAGTGGTTATGTACACCAAATGCCACTTACTTTGTGAAGCACGCCATGTGTTTGATAGCTTATCCGTTCGAGACGCTGTCTCATGGGCTGCACTTATTTCAGGTTACTCTGAATGTGAACTATATAAGGAAGCAAGTATTTGTTTCCAACAGATGCAACAGGAAGGTGTTTCTCCTGATGCTATCACATGTGTTAGTAGCTTGAAAGCCTGTGAAGCCCTAGAAGTAGGCCAAGAACTACATGCTAGAGTAACGAAAATGGGATTGGAAGCTGAGCTCTATGTGGGTAGTGCATTGGTACATATGTATGCAAAATGTGCCTCACTTACTGAAGCTCACCAAGTGTTTGATGGGCTGTCAAAACGAGACGCAGTTTCCTGGAATGCATTGATTGCAGGATATGCTGGTCAAGGGTTTGTTCGAGAAGCAGGGTGTTCTTTCCAACAAATGCAGCTGGAAGGTTTTCTTGTGGATACCGGCACATGTGTTTGCATCCTGAAATCTTATAACAATGCAGGGTTTATACAAACAGGCCAACAAGTACATGCTGAAATAACTAAAAGGGGATTGGAGACACAGATCCGTGTTGGAAATGCAGTGGTAGATATGTATACAAAATGTGGTTTGCTTCCAGAAGCACATAGAGCACTTAAGAGGCTACCATCTCGGAATCTAATCTCATGGAATACTTTAATTGCAGGATATGCAGAAAAGGGGCTTGGGGAAGAAGCTGAAAGCTGTTACATGCAAATGCAACTGGATGCCATATTACCTAATGTTGTGACATTTATCTGTATGTTGAAAGCTTGTGGCAGCATAAACGCATTAGAAAGAGGAAGAGAAATACATGAGGCCGTATTGCAATACGGATTGGAAACAGAGCATGTTATCGGCAATGCACTTGTAAGAATGTATACCAAATGTGAATCCCTTGCAGAAGCGCGCAGAGTGTTTGACAGGATGCCATTTCAGGATGCAGTCTCCTGGAATGTTTTGATCACAGGATATGCTGAACATGGTTTGGATGAGGATGTGCTGAATTGCTTCAAGAAGATACAATTGTATGGTGTGTTTGTGACAGCTGTTACATACACTCTTTGTTTAAAAGCTTGCAGCAACATGGGAGCCCTAGCAACAGGCCAAGAAATACATGCTGAGATCAGAAAGTCAGGATTTGAAAGTGACCCTTTTGTGGGGAATATCCTGATTGATATGTACGGCAAATGTTCTTCAATTGCAGAAGCAAAGGAAGTATTTGACAAGATGTCTTTCAGAAATACTGTATCATGGAATGCAATGATAAAGGCTTATGCTGAGAACCAGGAAGGTATCTTGGCTGTACAATGTTTTGAAGACATGCGAAGTCAGAGCGTAAAGCCAGATTCTATAACATTCATATGCCTTCTTACTGCATGCAGCCATGCCAGTCTGGTTCTCCAAGGCCAGGAGTACTTCAATTTGATGAGAGAAAAGCATGCAATTGAGCCAACATTGGATCATTATGCTTGTATGGTTGATCTTCTTGCAAGAGCAGGGCATGTGCATGAGGCAGTGAAATATATTGCAGCCATGAAGTGCCCTTTTTCCAGCTCAAGTTTGATGGCTGTGCTTAGTGCCTGCAAGACGTATGGGGAACTGGAACTGGGAGAAACATGCTTTCAGCAGCTTCTGGAGGGGAATCAGGAAGATTCTTCTCCTTATATGCTGATAGCAGACATGTATATTAGTGCTGGGAGGTTGTCTGATGCAAGCAGAGTAGAAGAGATGAGGAATTGTGCAGGAGCTAACAGAAAGCCAGGTGGTGCAAAGACACAGGTGAACAACATGCTGTTTGAATTTATGGTGGGTGTTAGTCAATGTGAGGGAGTGTTAGAAATGTTAAGGCTTTTGAGGTTAAAGTTGAAGGATGTAGGATATGTTCCAAATGTAGGGTTTGGTTCCAATATTATGCATGATAAAAGTGAAGAAACATATCATAAAGTTGTAGATGAAGAGTCTTTGTGCTTAATCAATCACAAGCATACATCAGACTTATCAGGACCTTGAAGATGTGCTTTAAAAAAAAACGTCAAAGCAACATCAAAGTCTAGTTGAATAGGTGACAACCATTTACTTTGGGGGGAAGCTTTTAATGTCCAATTGGCAAAGCGGTCACATGGTAGATTGTTAATCCTCTTAATAGCACATGCTGTTCCATCATTGAGTAGCTAAAAGGAAACCACAACAATTTAACTTAGGCTGAAAAAAAGGATAGAGGGCGCAAGGGGAATTTGTCTAGGCAATACCTTGCTATTGAAATGATAAATATGTAGTGCAAACATTTTATCAAAGAAGACATTTATAGGGATATCTTAGCTCCCTAGGCTTCACCTAGGTCAACTAATAGGTCTTATTTCACATATGGTAGTGTGGCTTCCAGGTTTGCTATTGCCAAATTTTAACTTCCAAGATAAGGTGCCCATAGAAGTTGTCTTAGTTGTGAAACTACGTTTGGCCAGCAGTCCAGCATTTGCATGGATAGTGATGGCAATCTTGGCCTTGCAAGCAATTGCAAGTCTCTCAGCTTTTGTTGGGGTTTTGTTTAGTGATGATGTGCCTAGAGACGATGAGTATTTCCATGTCTATAAAATGCTGGAAATACCTTTGCTTTGGTAGGTTAAAATTTGATGTTTTTATAACCCAATTAAGGTAGGGAGGAGTAGATCTATGCGACCTTTGTTGGTGGAAGGCTCTAGGTCAGCTGAATCAAGGGTGCTTTTCAAGAGGCAAGTCAAAAGTTGTTAAAGGAAAGTCAATTGGGCTTTGGATCTCTTTGGAAGATAGGCTTTCTAGTTTTGTAAATCATAGCATCTATCCCCTAATAATTTTCGTTTTCATTCTTTGTTTTAGTATTGCAAATCTAGGATATCGAAAGAGAGGGAGGGAGGAGACTTTGGCGATGGTCGACGGGGGAGAGATTTTGGAAGTGCTTGCTTCTCTCTCCCTCGCCCCTTTTGTTGTTTCCTTTTCCCTCTATAATGTGCGAGCTTGACATGGTGTTCTTCCTCAATACGCTCTGCCCCTCGAGGAGGCTCTCTTTGCCTTCATGGCACAGTTGTTCAACCATGTGCCCCAACCACAATCACATTGCTTTCATCGATTCCATGTGTTGCCTTCTACACTTGGATTTCTCGAATCCTTCTTCCTCATGCGAGAAGATCCTAGAGCATCCACACACAGACACACAGACAAGACTAAGACACAAGGGGTTCTTTCAAAACATTTGCATATTATTTATAATATTTGCATTGGATTTTTGCTCTAGAGTCCGATACAAAATCCTTTCTCTTCCTCAGAGCAATAACTAACCCATAATTCTCCGCCTTGATGCTTGATGTATTGTACTCATACATATTTTTTATCCATCATATGCAAGTGCCTTTTTTAAATAGTCACCTTAGTTACGTATTCCTATAGGAGGGAACCTTTTGTATAGGACCTTCTTGCCTAGATGTTGGTTAGGCGGTCATAGGCAAAATAAAATCGACTCAAATTGAGCCCTAGGAGTTGCCCTTGGGAGAGTGTAAACTGCTCAATCCTACCTATCATTTGGGCATAAGCAAAAGTTTTTATAAATTTTTGGATGTATTTTGCAAATAATTTGCAAACATGGAACAATATCCAACCAGTCCTTCTCAATCAATATTTTATTGGTTTAATGAGAAAGGAGATTTATAACTCATATATGACCTTGCTCTAGTAATTGTATTAAGCTAAGTAGCATATTCACTATTCAATTCTTTGATAAAATTTACAATGCACTATTAGTTAGAATTATATACTTTTACCATTGTGCGTACTTTGTCATGTGTGAGCAATCATGAGTTTTAATTAGTTCCACCCATTCCATAGCTTGGATAATAGTTGCACATGTTTAGGCCTCATTGTATTTAACCAGCATGTGGTTGAAACCATGCGCCCATCTGTCCATTTGTCATGCATGAGTCTAATTATAAAACGAGGTACATTTCTATCGGCACTATAGGATCCTATGGTCTTATGCATAGTGTGGAGTTATAGCGACCATAAAGTTACGATTTATAGACCAAGTGGTTTATGAAATTGAGGATAACAACAATATGGTTTTGAATATATACGAGCCTTAAAATAAAGGTTTGATCGAGACTAACTATTTGAAGGGAGTGAGCCCTAAAGTGGAAGCATTCCATAGCTTGGATAATAATTGCAGGATGTTTAGGCCCCATCTTATTTAACGAGTAGGTGGTTGAAACCATGTGCCCATCTGTCCATCTGTCATGCATGAGTTTAATTATAAAGCGAGGTAGATTTCTATTGGCACTATAGGATCGTATGGTCTTATGCATAGTGCGGAGTTACAGTGACCATAAAGTTACGATTTATAGACCAAGTGGTTTATGAAATTGAGGATAACAACAATATGGTCTTGAATATATATGAGCCTTAAAATAAAGGTTTGATCGAGACCAACTATGTGAAGGGAGTGAGCCTTGAAGTGGAAGCATGGAGTAGAAACAAGAGCTACAGTGGAAGAGAGAGAGAGAGAGAGAGAGAGAGAGAGAGAGAGAGAGAGAGAGAGAGAGAGAGAGAGAGAGATGTGGGAACTTGAATGGTCACAATGTGATCGACTTTCTCTTTATTCAAATGTCATTGAAAGAATAAAGAATAACTGTGATGGGTGTCCGTCAATTGACGTGTGCGGGCAACTAATATGTAGTGTAGGTATTGTCAATGCAACTAATACACACTTAGTTTTATCATCGTGTATACTCAAGGAACATTTCCAATCTACGTAATGGGACGAGCTGTATCATCCCCTGTCTCCACATAGCCTGGAGACTTTGGACTATGTATCTCTCTAATCCACTCTTTGTGAGAAGTCATGTGGTTAGAGGCACCTAACTCTATATACCATACATCATTCTTTGATGTACCATCAACATTCATAGGATTCATAAAGTGCTGCATAATAAACAACTATTCACTATTGTCATCATTGTTCTTGCTATTGGATGCATAGATATCGTGCTACTTTTTTCCATTTCTAATTTCAGCCTTCTTTTCAAACTAATTTTTAGAAATATGACATTTTTGACCACAATGCTAGCACTCCCTGCTATTAATAGTTGCCTATTAGAATCTACAACTTGGCCTCTTTTAACTCCCCCTTCATTTTCGAGATTGTCCTCCTCTATTTTGCTGTGCATCATAACTTTGTCCATGACCACCTCCTTGGCCTCTACCATGATCTCTATCTTTGCTATTAGAGTAAACCACATGTTCAAACTGCTCCAAGAAGAAGAGGAATCTAAGCCAAGGTTCTTCTCCTCAAGTATCATTATATAAATCAAGTGTGTAAAATTAGGGATATCATCCCTCGTATTCATAGATGATCTAAAGCTCTTCTATTAATCTACAAGTCCATTTAAGCATGCATGCATAACATCATCATTATCAACTATCATACTGATAGATTCAAGAGCTTTCACAATACTCTTGATCTTCAAGGCATAATTATTAATGGACAAGTTCTCTCTTTTCACTTGGTTTAGCTTCAACTTGAGTTGCAACTTTTTGGCCTTTGTGTTTACTTCGAATAGCCTTGCTAGATTCTTCCACGCGATAGCGAGAGTATCAGATTCCTGCAAATAGTCCATTATGCTATTTGTGACATTGAAAGACAACTAATACATGACTTTACTTTGTGTTTGCTCCCAATTTTTCCTAGCCTTTACTTGTTCTATAGTAGCATTTCGCGTAGGACTTCTTGTGCTACTACCATGTCTCCTTCAATGTAATTCCAAACACCTTTGCCCTTCAAGAAAATTCTCATCTTAAAATTCCATGCAAGATAATTGTTCATATCAAGCTTCTAGCTGTCAATCTGGTTGAAGTTGTTAGACATTTTGATAAAATAGAAAACTACAATTTGCGAGTTGATACTAGATGCACCACAACTCAATATGTAGCCTTTTTCATAGACTGTACAACAATAACCTCAAGTGCAATATATAGACGGATGTCGTCTATATCTGCAACCTAGCTAAACACATGAAACTTTATAGATTCAAAATCTATAACCTATGCACCTATAAACATCTAATACAATCGAAACTACAATATACCCAAAAATTGCTATTAGACCACTTGTAGGTCCAGAATGGAGGCCGAAATAACCTTAGATGCCAAAAATACAATTTCTTACCTGTTTCATTGCAATTGAAGACTGCAACCTTGCTAACCTCAGGAGTCTCTTATAGCTATAATCCAAGGAAAATCAAGTAAGGTGGAAGAGCTACTTACCCTTGCTTGCTTTCATGCTCCAATGCCTTTACCTTAGCCTTCAAGACAAGAGGGTGGAGAGGTGAAGAAACCAAGAGTACACACACACTAACAATGGACTTATCAATATTGCATAATAAGGGGGCGATACCAAGGCAAACCGTAGGGGGGGACAACCTTGCCTTATGCTCCTTCTCAACATGAAGCTCTTTGAAAAATAATAATTAATTGCAATCATAGTTGAGACATTACTAAAAAGTGCTCTAACCATCCTAATGAACATGTATTCAAAACTTGCTTTTTCCAATACAGACAAGATGAATTCCTAGCATACCTTGTTGTATGCCTTGTCCAGGTCTCTAAAACATTGCTGCGATATCTTCTTCATCTCTTATCTCGTTAATTGATTTATCCTTGATCATTACAATGGACTTAGCTCTATGTTTACTTTTCAACACTACCACATGAGCTACTAGAGAGGCTTCTCCCATCTACCTCCTTGTGATCTTAACTGTACTTTTAAAGTAGCAACTCTGTCATGCTCTCTTTTCTAAATATACTTTCGTTATGCAATAAATATGCTAAAATGCAATCCTTTGCATTGAGTGTTGCCACTACAAGATTAGATTTGCATCGGTGCACATTGTCATCTATCTTCTTGTTGAATCTACCTTTAGTGCACCCATGCATTTTGGAGAATTCAATCACTTCCCATGCAGTGATTACACTTCACTGTTGTGTCTATGTGATAGTCTTTGTCAATATTCCACACATTGTTTGCCCCTACTAGGCACCTTGAATCTTTGATAAAACTAACATTTAATATGAAGGAGGGCCCTTACTGGACATCCCAATGCCAATGATTTTGCAAGTTGTCATAATTAGATTAAGATCAAATGATATCACATACCCAAAAACATGCCCACATGCCCTCTTTGCTAAAGTAAAACCTTTCTAAATGTGCCTTCCTCCAAGTAAGATTTGCATGTCTATTATGCCATGTGATCTTCTTGCTATCCTTGGACCTGGCAACTTTGGCCACATCTAACCATTTCCCAACATCCATTAGAGAAATACATGCTTCCTTCTCCATGTTCACCATATTGCCAAAGCCATGTGATTGGTCCTCTGCCTCAATAGTCATGTTCCAATCATGTCCAAGCTCCAACAATTGCAACAACTAAGTGACTTTCACACTTCCACCCTCATGTGTGATGCATTTGGTGCATACACTGAAAAGAAATCTAAAGTTTCACCATGTAAGCATACTCTTACTCCAATAACACTAGCATTCGCATCTTTCAAAATCATAGAGGGCTATAGGCCATCCTTGACAATCGTAAATGTCCCACCCCTCCCTTTATCTACAACATTGCCAAACGAGGATAATCCTAGGATCCTTAAATCTAGGTCAACTTCTTGATTGAGCATCACTTCCTGTAGCTCAATAATATCGTGCTTAACTCTTCTGATCAAGGCTTTGACTTCTGCTAATCTCTCCTTAGGACAAAGTCCTCTCACATTCCATGAGAGGATCTCAACTCTTTGAGATAGTTCCTCCATCAGTGATTTAATTTGGAATCTCATTCGCATCCGCCAATGGAACATAGATATTAGTGAACACCTGCACACCATTGGAACTTCTTGATGGAAGCCTTACTCATCTTGCTCTTATCTACAATCATAGCCAAGTAGGTCCCACATTTTCCTTTACTTTGGCTTTAGTTTGTTCACACTCCATGATGCTCCTTTGTTAGAATCCAACATTTGCAAATCTAATCTGCACCCTTCGGGTTTCTTGTTCTTTTCCTGATTGTGTCCAACCACCTCCAATTTCTTCTTGGAAATCTTTGAATTATATTTCTAGCAGGTATCAGCTTCTTTACTGTAGCCTTCACCATGAGGAACCACCTCTTTGCATTTCCCATCCTGCACGTTTGCTTTCTTGACATTATCACCATATTCCTCACCTTTAGCATCCTTTCCCAAATTTCTAGGACATGTACGGGCGAAATGCCTAGGTTTCTTGCTTGTTTCAAAAGTAGCAAACATAAGGGAAATTAAAAAATGAGACTGCACAAAGCATGGTAAAGCCTCTCCTATCATAAATCTCTAGCACTTTAGCGGGATCCACTTGGCGATCCCAAAGGATGCACACTCTACACTCATCCTTAGGGTTAAACACCAATGGAGGGATGTACAAAACCTTGCCAAGCCAAGGAGCAATGGCATGGACTTTGGTCTCAAAGAGACTACATGCAATTTAGGAAATGTAAGCCACATGGGGCACTCTAATAGAATAACCTCCTCTGCCAAGGAAGAAGTAGTCCAAGACATGCTATAATCTGACTTCCCTCTAAATCCCACTAAGCATGAAAGAACCCAATTATTTTTAGCTTGGGAACCAACCAAGATGGTGAAAATTCTTTGCCAAGAAAATGGTGATAGACTAGGGAGTAATGTGTCTGAAAGGTGTTGTTAAACCACCATGAGAACTCTTCATTTGTAGGCACTTGACCCATGAAGAGAGAGAGAGAGAGAGAGAGAGAGAGAGAGAGAGAGAGAGAGATTGTGCAAGACTTGGTGTTTTCAACGAATTGCCACACAACACCCCAAGTTATAAACTAAGCAATGTAGGGTACTTCCTCCTCTTGCTCCTCCACTACCCTCATCATTGCTTCACAACCAAACATGACTAGGTAGTCCCAACCTCAACCTCAACCTCAAGAAGCTTAGGATCGATGAGCACTATGAGATCTAGTGGGACGAGTCTTGTGGTAAAGAATAAAGAAGAGAAAGAATCATCACTTAGAAACCCTCAAGGAAATGTGCACACACTAGAAAAGCATAGAGTTGTTCATTAAAAAAGTACCCTTCACACATACAATGAAGAAAATTATTTGGTCTTATGGAGACCAAATTCACATGCAAGGATTAGCAATAGAGGCTATCCAAGAAAGTCTTAGAATCTTACCTCATTGGCCTTTTTGAGAGGATGTGTATGTATGTGCAATTCGTGCCAAGTTATTCATTATTATGTAGAAGGACATGCAATTAGCCAAAAGGCTAAGAGGAGAGAGAAAGACATGCCAAAAGGCTAAGAGGGGAGAGAAAGACATGCCAAGTGCTTAGAATTTTTGTAGATGCTCAATAAAACACAATGCACTTTGTATATTTTGACATGTTATGAAATACCTTTTCTTTCAATTCAACAAGAAATGTCTCATACAAATATTTACTTATGATATTGTAAGCTCCATGTGCCCTCTAGACAAGTTACTTCAATTTCTTACTATAATTTTTTCATAATTGGTCACCAATGACATTGTTGCCATGACTAACACACCTAACTTTGAATTGTAAAAATCTTGAAGATTATAGTCATCTTAAATAGAAAAATATGAAATATATTTATAGCATAGAGAGATTATACAAAAATGCATTTATATTATTGATAAGTAGATTACAAGGATTTTTTAAAAGGAGGATATGATATATCAATAATAGTACAAATGTCATTTCATTAATTGCTTGAATTTTTCATGGGCTTGCCTGCATCACTTCTTGGACTCAAGTAGCAGACTAGTCCTACCATTGAGCTCCATGGCCTTCTTGCTCACTTCCATAGCCTTTTCAACATCCACAACTCACAATACCCTCCCAATAGGCATGTGCCAAATGTGTGCTTCGCAAGCCTTCTTCACAAGAATAGCGTTATGCATGTTCAAAGTGATTGTGCAAGCACAAAGGACCTTTGGCAAGATCTCAAAATTGTGAGTTGGGTTCATGAGTCTAGGGTGCACGAGGCATGTATAATGGTAACATCACCACATTTACGATCTCATTAATGTAACATGCAATTGAAGCATCCTTTCGAAAAGCTCCATAGCCCTTTGTCTTGCAAAATAATTGATGTCGAGTCTAACCTATATTCACAAGAAGTTACCTCAAAATAGTATGCACAATAAAACAAAATCCCAAAGTGAACGATTGTTATATTACTTCTTGCTCCCCATTAGCAATCTAGTCTAGTCCAGGTTGTGGACTTAGACTCGTCAAATGGGGGAACCTTGCTATTGTGTATCCTTTAAGGGTACCTAACCTTGCTAGTCCATTGAGTTGATGGCATCCCTAGAGCCACAATAGCACCCTCCATAGGCAAGCCCTTTGACACAAGGGGCAATTCATTGACAATTGCTAGTATTGATAATGTCTCATCCTCCCTTATTTTGAAAATTCTCCACATCATGGAGAAAAATAAATATATTGTTATCAATGAGCACTTCACTCATGCTATTAAATGCGACAATATATATTTACCACAATTGGCTTATGCTTTTCTCCACCCAAGCCACTCCCCAAGCCATTATCCATAGCCACTATAGCTCTCTCCACCATAAGATCTAGAGCTTTTTGTTCATCCACTCCCTAGGCTTCTTCTTTTGTTGTATCAATTGATAAGGGCTTTGGATCAAGGGTATCTTTGAGCAATCCTCCCACCCGTTCTTTAGCACTCACCATAATAAGAGAGGGTTCCTCACCTTCATTGAGCAACAAAACAAATGTGGTCATCCAAGAGAGGTAGTCTGTGCCATTCCAATCAACCCACATATCATTCTAGTTATACCCATATGTTCCAGCCTCTTGAGGGGTGATCTTCTTAAAGAAAGCGGGTGGAGGATTATTACAAAAATAACCTAATCATTTGTGGAAGGCTTGATTTCCACAGATATACATAAGGAGGTTATGGAACACCTAATGCTCATCAGAATCTTGGAAGACCATAAAATATTTTCAACACTAGTCATTCATGTAGCAGAGATGATAGTCCAAACTTGGGCCATGACACAAGATGGTGTCATAGAAATTGATGTTGGGAAAAAAGATATGGTACATGTCTAATCTCCTTGCAAACTCCATGGCTTGAAAAACTGAAGGAAGTTAGCAAAAGCAAATTCCACCAAGAGAGGATAGGTAGAAGGCAAATTGCAAGGGGTGTTTGAGAGAGAAGAAGTGGTTAGAGAGTTAAAAAGTGAAAATGAGGGCTAGTCATTCGTTTATATAGACAATAGATTTAATATTTTCTTTTAAATTCTCATATTATTTTAAAAATTAGATTTTAAATGTAAATAAAATAAATTATAAAATAAAAATATTCAATGTTAAAATTAAAATATATTTAAATAATAAATTTTTTTATCAATCCATTCATTATGAATTTTTGATATATCGTTTATCTCCACATAAATTTTAACTTATTACAAAGCACTCAATACCATATTATTCTTCTAAATTCTTTTACCCATCTAAAAAAAGAAAAAATAATAATTCTATCTACTTAAAAGAAACAATACTAATATTTAACAAGCTTACCTTTCTACCAACAATTTGAAAGTTAAAGCTCTCTATACTTACACTTCCTATCAGTAAAAGATACTCCTACAAATTTAGTAGGCTCTAACAATCACTGATTGTGACAAACTCAAGCATTCCACCAGGCATACGAATTTGAATGTCACAAAGGCATGTTCCATGTCTTCAGTGGACATTAAGGGAATCCATTTGTCCGCCTTTTGCATCCATCATTGGTAATAGAAGCACATGTATAATGATGAACGTACAATCAAGTAATGAAAGGTAACACTAAAGGGACCATCACTTTGCATTAAAAAATGCCACATTTGTGCACCCCACCCACTTCATCCCATCCTTCTTCAAGTTTTGAAATGAAAAAGTCCTCGCTTATATCCTTATAAATAAACATAGAGGGACAATTATGTGCATTAATGGTTTTGAAGATATAAGCAAAAACATGAATTGGCACAAACCATGAAAGGCCCATAGATTTTGAAGCTTTTCCAAATTTCAATAAACCATGAATGTCATCTATGATCTTTAACTTCAATGTTTGAAGTGACTACTCATCCCAAATGGGTTATTCCAAAGAATTGAGAGGTGAATAAGAAAGTAAATCAAGAAAACCATACAAATTAACTTATCTAGGCATTATATACATGAATTTATAGAACAAAATCTTGTGATCTAGAAGATATTGTATTAACTTTTTGATCATCATTATCTCACCTACATCTACATGTAGAGCTTTGTATATCCTAATAAGCTTCTCTAAGGTTGATCCTCACTAAGATTCAAAGGGAAAATGTTTAATAGGAGAGAACAATTTAAACCTCAACAACAAACAAAAAACGAAGAACATCAAAGTGGTGACTTATAATTTGAGGGGAAGACTTGAAGTAGTCCCAGGAGGTAGTTTCAAGTCCTTTGCACTATATATGTAATGTCCTCGGCCCCTGCATAAAGCCCCCCCCCCCCCCCCCCCATTTTCATAAAATAATCAAAATTTTCTTAAATCCCCTCCCCCTATCATCGCCGACAGGTGGCGGGGGGGGGGGGGGGGGGGCGGGGGGGGGGGGGGGGGGGGGAAGAGGATGACGAGGAAAGAAGGAGAAGAGGGCACGATGTCGATAGTAGGGGGAGAAAGCTGAGAAGGAGATGACACAGCAGCTGATGTGGGGGAGATGACATTGCTAAGGAAGGAGTGGAGGAGTTCATGATGACGATGAAGAGGGGGGAGGCCACGTGGCCAAGCACCCCCCCTTGGGCTCAACGACCAGACCATAGTGCCATGCACCCAACAAGTGGAGGGTGGGAGAGATAACCACCACACCTCTTCCACACCCCCCCCCCCCCCCCCCAATCGCAATAAGAAAAAGGAGGCATTGGAAGGAGTGGAACGGCATGCCGAAGGGTGGTAGAGAGAGAGAGAGAGGGGGGAGAGGAAGAGAGAGGGAGGGAGAGAAGAGAAAGAAGAGAAAGAAGAGAAAGAAGAAAGAGAAGTGAGAAGAGAGAAGAGAGAAGAAGAAGGGGGGAGAGAGAGAGAGAGAGAGAGAGAGAGAGAGAGAGAGAGAGAGAGAGAGAGAGAGAGAGAGAGAGAGAGTTCTGGGAGATTCCTCCCTTCTCCTCCTTAGAGGGTGACCACACATTCTGTCTCTTCCCCCTCACAACCTATTCCCTTTTTCTGCGGGTTAAACCCCCTTCACGATAGAGGAGAGTCACCCCGACACGCTACCTCCTTGACAAAAATCCTTCTCAATTCTTTGGAAGAAGGAAATAAATCCTCTTCAAATTTCTCAAAATATAGTTATATTTGTTAAATATATGTATAAGATACCATCTCAATGGGGGATACTTCCTTCTAACGTGCTAATGAAAAGGATTTACTTTCTCTTCCTCTAAATTCTTTTTTAGAAACCTTATACCCAAATACAATCATTGCATCCCAGTGCTACACGACAAAATCAAACGTAGCATGAAGGGCATATAAGGTTACCTTGAGGTTGTGCACATAGACGGTACATACATGAAAAAGGTTATACAAAATTAGCATCGATGGTACATAAGTTGATCTTGCAATAAAGTCTTGCATCCATCCTATGAAGGTTTCACATTGAGTAATGGTTAAAGGGTTACCTTGTGCTGCCAAACCATGAGTTGAGTACAACTCACGCAATAATTCGAGGATTACTTTGCATTAGAAGATAGTGTTGCATTGTTACAATTTTGTCTCGCATTCTTTAGGGGAGAGGAAGATAAAGTCAATTAAAATTTTGCATAGAATCGCTCATTGATCCCAAGGTGGAGAGCGGATATGCGATGGAAATGATATTATTGCATTGTTTGGAGAAAGATACAATCGATTGTTGGTTGATCATCGAACAACACCCTAAATGTTTTTACATTCAGCTGATTGTTGGATTGAGATTTGGATGATTATTCCAAGTGCTTGAGTTTGATGGTAAATGCATGGCAAGGGTCAGTAATGACAAGTTGCCATGGAAAAATAAAGGAATGTTTTCTTGGAAGATGATATTAGGTTGATTTCCTTGATTGTGCTGATTCTTAATTGGATTAATTAAGGAAGGATATTTTGCACGGGTGGATCATCTCCAAGGTCACACCACGTTTCAACCCGAGAGGGCACTGCTTGATTCACAGGCCAAAGGTCGAGTGGTAAAAAGGCCATCCACGGAAATTGTGTCTCACTCCTAGATCACTTGGGGTCAGTGAAGCTCTGGACACCCCTTTCCAAGTCCAAGATGAAGCTAGAGACTACCGTGAGCACAACGTCTATGGCATTGGAAGATCCTATTCTAGATAAAGGATGGAATTTGTGGTGCCATGTGATTTGGACCAGTTACTTCTACAGGGCAAAAGGGGTACTTTTGTTGGACAGAAGGGAATATATAGTTTCTCCTGTATGGATAGGAGACAAAGATTAACTTGAAGATAAGTTAAGGAACTTATTTTAAACTTTTTTGTCACAAGGACTGCTTGCTCTGTTTTCGTGTCAGTGCTATAAGTTACGCAAATGAATCCCGTTCCCAAAAAGTTCTAATTAAGGAAGTTGGTTTTGAATGTCACACATAAATGTGATAGGACCTAATTAGAAAACTAAAGCTATCAAGGGAAGCGGGTGGGTGGAACCCCCGACGGGTCCACCGTCCTACGGTAGGGTGGTCCCAAAGAACTGGGAGGCTTCTCACAAGGTTTTACCATCGATCAAATCGACCTTAAGCATTGCTAGGTTAGAACTCGATTCATGCAGTTTTAGGGGATTAGAATGGGACTGTGCCCTATGGGCAGAGAAGTTGAGCGGCGCATCCCTCTCATTTCCTATTCTCTTTGAACCAAGTGTGCCATGGGTCTGCTTTAGATTGGGTATCTCTGTGTAAAGTAGGATGTCCAAAACCTGATGCTAGAATGCTGTCAGGAGACCTTGACCCTAGGAGCCTAGATTTCAAGTCGATCCTAGTGGGTTCGGCTGCAAACGTTTTGTTGTGAGGTGGACTCGGGAAACCCTAGGCGACAAACCCCATAACATTCCATGGGAGTCTTGGGCAGCGACGCTTAGATTCGTTTCTCAATGGACCCGCTAAAACGTGCTTGGACAACCGATAGGTAGGCACGTTACAATATACATGTTGAATCGATACAATAAGACCACCATCTCAAACCTCCCAAAACCCAAACACTCTACACTTCTAATAATTCTTCAATACACCATGACAATGAACTCAATGAGGCCCAATTGCTAAAGGCTACATATAAACACATGAATCCTTCTCGAACATTGCTCCTTTCCATTTACCATGCTCATCATTCATATTGGGTACATACATTGCAGAATGAAATCACAAGATCACCTTGTCTTAACATCTAGATGCCATTCGGGTGGATTTGAGAAAAATGTTACTTAAGAGGAGAGGAATGCAAGTAAGAAGACATCAAAATAATGGTAGAAATGGGGTGAAAGAAAGGGAGAAGTTAAGGGGTATATAGATGATATTAATCATTGTGTGACTATGGATTTGTGAGCATAGAAGGAGATATTGAACAAGAAAACTTGTGGAATGGAAGTAAGGGAATGATTGAATAGGAAGCATTTCTTGCACAAATGCACCAAAACATGCTTTTTTTGACTATACATAATGTAAAAAGAGGTTTCGAGGGGAGAAAATGTATTTCTATGGAGGGGAAAGATTTTCAAATTTTGGGCTCTGTTTTTAAATGCCTAGTAGGATCCACCTAATATAGGGGTGGTGAAAGTTTGGGTGGGGGCAAGTGATATAAACATGACATAGGGAAACAAGCCTATAATTGGTAGGTCCAAGGACAAAAGGAAGTGGATAAAATGTATATAGTCCCCCTCCCTCCTATTAGTTCACCTCAAATCTTTTGCAATTAGGAAAGTCATTAACTCCTAAGCTAAAGGATCCTTTTTGAGTCCATACTTTCTCTAATGATTTGGTCAGTCAAACTACATGGGTGATAAGTCAAGGTAAATCTCCCATATGTGTTTATGAGATATAACCTCCAACACTATATATTAATCCATAATGGCACTTTCCACACATCTTAGATATTGAGTACTTGTACTACCTATACTCATTATCCTACATCTATTGTTTGTCTATATCAACTCTTAGGAGTACACATGTAGACATAGCCTCCAACCATTAGTAATACTAGTTTGGTATAACAAAAAACGTACTATCTCCTATCCTCTCTTATACTTATATTCATGGTCACTAAAATTTTCTACTAGTTATATTTGAAGAAAGTTAAGTCCCAAAAAAACAAAAACTTTATGAAGTTACTATACCAATACAAAATGGATAAAAGTCTTGAAAATCCAACTTGGCTTTGTTTTAGTTTGTACTAGATATGACTTCTAAAGGTACATTTAAAACCTTAACTTTTAAAAAACATACAATATAGTGATCTTGAGCTTCCAAAATTTGATCCAAGCCTAAACATTTATGCACCATACTCTAATACTAATAAAGAAATATTGAGATTTTTATATCATTAGGGCTGAAAATGTGAAAAAATTAACACTTTTATGAATACCTTGATTAAGAAAAGAGCCAAAGAGAGTTTGCCATGTATACAAAAATATGATATTGTTGTCTCGTCCACTTTGAAGATAGTAGAGACCATTTCGTGGTTCTCTCCTCTTTTTTATCCGAAATATCTGAAGTCTAACATGTTTTGATAGTCCCAATAGTCCTATTCACCACTAATAAAGCTATCAAAAGATACAATATTTTGAAAATTGAGATACCCTCTTTAGCCAAAATATCTAAAGTCTAAGATGTTTAGGTAGTCCCAACAATCCTATTTAGTAATAAAAGTTGTCAAAAGATATGAAAAATATAGGATTTGAAGTTAATAAATATTTTGAAAATCGAGATATTTGACTACATGACTTCTTTTTGGTACCCATATATTTAAGCTCTCTCGATTCTCCTTTTTGACTTTCTTTTTGAGTTTCAGTCTCTACACAATATGTGTGCTTTTGTGCATATTCGATTCACAAACCAAAACAAAACAAAGATATAAGATCGAGTTCAATAGTGTAAACACATTGTAATTTTTCGATAAGAAAATACATCTGGATATTTGTTGTACACCATTGAAAAAATATTTGAATATTATTTACTTGGTAGAAGTTATATATCTCTTGCTATTGTATTTCTTGAAACGAATACATATAAACCATTGAGAATTTGATCTTGCTCATTAGCACTTCTTGTAAAGAAACATTTCAAAAAAAACTTCATATAATTCAATATGATTCTAAAATTGAAAATACATTTGATGTATATACCCAAATGAGAGAGGGAGAGGGAGAGGGAGAGGGAGGAAATGGAGCTAAGTCACCAAGTAAGTGGTGATTGTCCTCTAGGCAAAGACTCTTTTGATTATTGATCACCTTCTCAAGGGTTTGTGAAAGGAGATGAATGGAGACCAAAGTGGACTAGTGGTAAGAACCAAATGTGATTTTGGTGGGAAAATTTATGACTGAGTATAATCTTCTTTAAGAACTAAGAAATAAATTGAAGAGGAGAGAACGATGGTTCAAATGATTGTAGACGAAAACAAACATGATTTTGGTGGAAAAATGTGATAGCAAAATATTTAACCATTCAAAAAGAAAGAATAATGGCCGAAAAGTGACCTCTGACATGAGTTAACATCCTTAGGCATTTAATGACCAATCTCTTGAATGAATAATATATTCTCTCATTAATCACATCTGAATGGTCAAATTTGGAGGGTTCATTCTTCTAAAACCTCAACTAATTAGTAACTTAATCATTTTCTTACAATAACCATTTTTGAAAGATTTTTGGCCCTAATGGTCACTCATGCAATTAAGATAAGGAGAATACAGTCTAAAACAATAGGAAAGCCAATAATAAGGCAATTGCATGCGTGAAAAAGGCTTGGTCTAAAAAATATTTTACAAAAACTAAAATGAAAAATACACTCCTAAATGCCTTTTTTAAAAGATCTAATGGAAAGTCTACTGCTTGCCAAGAAACACTATATTAGGGAGTTTGGGAATTTTCATATACTTTGGGAATTCATAGGATGGTTAATATTTGATCACATGGTCAAATTATTACCCCCTTTCTTGAAGGCGAAACTTTTTCTAGGTACTATAGATGATAGTACCAAGTTCCATCTTCAAATAAGGGATTAAGATTTGGCCATATGGTCACATCTTTATTTCTAATTTGAGAGTGGAACTTGTTAGATTCCCAAATTCTCTAATATTGTGCTAAGAGTGAACTGTTGCTTTAGATCAATATGTAATGATTTACCTCTCACTTTCATTTCACATTGCATTTAAGTCAATATCTAATGGTTCACTTCTCACTTTCATTTCACATTTCATGTCAATCTCTCTCAAAGTGGTCAATACCTGCTCAATTCCACACCCACTCCCTAGTGTCACCTTATGATAAGGGCATGTTAAATAACATGTTATGGTCAAATAAAATCTTACAATTTGGGGAGATTGAAGTGTAAAAACCACATCAAGGTTGTAAAAATTTGATGATATACTAACATACATGTATCTAATTTACTAAGATATATGTACCAAACTTACTAATATCTATGTACCATAATATCTATGTAAATAGCATTAGATTCAACTAATATGCCAGCTAATATGCATTGTAATTACAGATTTTTGGCAAAAATAACCACTTTGAAAGATCGGCCTACTCTTTTCGTTGATACATAATCACTCGTCTTAATTGATTTCTCTCTCTATTAAAAAATGTAGACCTCAAAATACACATGTACTAAATGAATTGGCTCCTAAGAGTCAAACTTGTATCCATAGCACATTATCAATGCCCATTCTACCTCTTGCTCATAAGATTTGTGCTTTCTTAGTCATTGTGTAGATTCTTACCAAATAGTATCCATTCAGCTATTTAATATTTTCACATGTTAGAGTTTGATTAGCCAAAACATGGCATTTAGAAAAGTGTTTGTGCCCACTACCTTGCATACACAATGATAGCCAAGACTTACCTTAATAGTGATAACAAAGAAGGGGTAGCCTAAGAACTTTAAGAAGCAATAGACATTGCATTTTTCAAGACATAAAAAACAAAAAGATATCCAACAACAGTCATAACAAAGAAGGCAAAGCCTAAGAACTTTAAGAAGCAATAGACATTACATTATTCAAGACATAAAGAACAAAAAGATATCCAACAACATAAGCAGTTTCTAGATGGTTGTGTTAGTGTGCAATTTGACATGAGTATATTGTCACAAATGACATGCTTTAAGAAATAATCTTCAATTGGAAATGAAGGCAATGCCCAACAATGATGTTGGCAATTATTTTCTTAAAATGAAACCTTTAGTAGTTAACATAGCTTCTAAAAACATTCAAAAACTTTACTAGATCCTTGAAATCTCAATCATTTAAAAGTTTACTGCCAACCTTTTTAAGTTTAAAGACTTGATGTGTTGAACTTCAAAATAAAGGCAATGCATTTTCCCACCTTTGAGTGAGAACTATAATTGGTGTATGAGCATGTTTTTTCTTTTTTAAACCATATGCCCTAGTTTGGTGCAATGATAAGGTGATTCTTCTTTTAAAAATTGCCCCTATCTTAAGTGACCTGCTTTCAGGAAAGAATGCTAACAACAAAAGGGCAATGCTCCTACACATACTTGCATGCCTTGTTAATTTCCCAATTTAAGCATAAGACTCGTTATTCATAATTGTTCAAGGGTCATTTTTGGGCCCCAACTTAGGTCTTCATACAATGAACATTAATTATTCATAATTGTTTAAGGGTCATCTTTGGGCCCCAACTTAGGTCTTCAATCTAAGCATGTCTAAATCTCTAGCACAAAGCTTGTAGTTCTCGCGGCTTTGAGTGCTGTTGTGCTGGCTCTACTACCTCCTGGCAATCAATATGATCATGTCAATACCAACGGAGCAATGCTCTCATTCTGGTTCTTGCATGAGCCTAGGTTGACATATTCGAACCGAAACATCAGTCAGTGCACATCCATTTACCCAGAGCTTGACCCTAAATCATAACCCTGACAAGTAGCTACCACAGAAGAGGTGCATACACCAAGATTCAGAGTTCATGATGTCTAGTGTGAAGGGTAATATACAATCTTTTAAGTGATAACACATCTTACTAAGATTAGTAGATAACAACTATCATTGTGCAAACACCATCTTAGAGTTACAATATTCAGAATTCATGATGTCTACTGTGAAGGGTAATGTACAGTCTTTCAAGTGATAACATGTCTTACTAAGTCTACTAGATAACAACTTATCATTGTGTGTTGCTTTACTATAATTTGCATCATGTACAAAATTCTCTCTCTCATGTGAAAGATCCAAATCTAAATTTGCATGTGGCAAATACCCATCATCATTCGTACATGGAGGAACTTCTGAAATGGAATATGGTAGATTGGGATCCACAGCAGTTCCACGTAATTGTTCATTTATCTGAACAAATGTGTTACAAGGCTTTCTCTTTGCCCCAACATCCTTTATCTCCTTCACTCTGTTTATGTCATTCCACCTGCCAGCACTAGCATACAAGTCTTCCACCAGCAACTCTGCAGATGCCCCTCCTCCCTTCATCCCAACAAGCCACTGAAAGCATTTCAATCCCAGTTCCACTTCCCCATAGAATTTGCAGGCACTAAGCAGAGACATCAGGATCTCATGGTATGGACATTGCATCCCTGCAATAAATTTCTCCGCCTCACAGATGTATCCTGACTTTGCAAATAGATAAACCATACAGACATAATGATCTAGTGTTGGTTGAATATTATGTACATCTCTCATCAATTCAAAACATTCCTGTCCTTTCACAACTAGGCCGGCTTGACTACATGCAGCAAGAACACAAGTGAATGCAATAGAATCTGGCTTCACACCCTGCTCTAGCATGTGCTCAAAACATTGCACAGCCATTTCTGCTACATGGTTCTCAGCATATACCTCCATCATTATGGTCCAAGTTAAAATGTCTTTTACAGACATCTTATCAAACAGGTCCTGTGCTCCTTCAACCAAGCCAAATTTGCCATACATGTCTATCAATGTGTTGCTTACAGCAATATTTCTCTCTAATCCAGATTTCAAAACCTCTGAATGAATTTTCAGCCCTGTTTCTAAAGCTCCTACAGTGCCACAAGCTTTCAAGCAAAGAACAAGAGTGTTATCATCTGGAGGCACAACCTCCTCCAGCATCTGTTTAAAGTATATTAGCACTTTGTCATCAAGCTCAAGATTGGCAAATCCTGCAAGTACTATATTCCACAAAACAGTATCCCGTGCACACAGTCCATCAAATACTTGACAAGCTTCTGCAAGTGAGAGACATTTGCAATATGTGTCAACTACCGCACTCCCCACGTAAAGGTCTCTTTCCCAACCCCTTTTTACTACTTCAGCATGAATGTCTTGGCTTCTTTCTAAAGCTACTATTCTAGCACAAGCTTTCAAACTGCAAACAAATGTTTCTAAATCAGGGCTAACACCCTCCAGCTGCATCAACTGCAAACAGTTCGCTGCTTCCCTACAGAGTCCAAGTTCATTGTATCCTCCAATCAAGCCCACCCACAAGGCAATGTTCCGAACTGGTAACCAATTAAACACTTCGCATGCCTCCGCATGCAAGCCACATCCAAAGTACATATCCATCAGCGTGCTTCCTACAGAAACTTCTCTTTCCAGCCCTTTTTTCACTATGTCAGCATGTAATACATGACCTGCCTTTATACCTCCTAAAGGGCCATGACCTCTCAAGCTACCAGCAGAAGTGATAGCATCTTGAAACATACCTTCCACTTCCACTTGTCGGGGACAGTGCTCCATATGTTCACCAAGACCATGTACAGAAACCCCTGTAAAAGACACACTCTGTAAGATTGCATCTTCAAAAGGTAGCCCATGGAACACTTGGTGTGCTTCTATCAGCAACCCACATTTAGTATACATATGAACCAGTGTGCTTCCCACACTGAGCTCCCTTTCCAATCCTCGCTTGACTATTTCAGCATATATTTCTTGGCCCATTTCTGGCACTCTTAGATTGCCACAAGCTTTTAAGCTGCAAACAAACATACTAACATTAACAGGCACTTTATCCATCTGCATTTGCTGGTAAAATTTCAGTACTTCTTCATCAAGTCCATAATCACCATATCCTGCGGCAAGTGCATTCCAGGAAACCGAATCTCGAAATGGCAGCCCACTAAAGACTACACGGGCTTCCAAAAGAAGACCACATTTAGCATATGTATGGACAATTTCATTCCCAACATGCTGCTCTTGTTCCCACCCTCTTTTGATTATTTGTGTGTGTATTTCCTGGCCTGTTTTCAAGAGCTGAATCATTCCACAAGCTCTCAAGCAGCAAATGTATGAGATGGGATCAGGGTTTACATCTTTTGATAGCATTTCCCAAAAACACTTAATTGCTTTATCACCAAGCCCATGTTCGACATATCCTGCAATCAATGCACACCATGGCACTGCATTTTGAACCGGCAGCTCATCTAGTATATGATATGCTTCTGCAAACAAGCTATAATTAATGTACATATCCACCAGTGTGCTGCCTACATATACATCAGTTTCCAGCCCTTTTTTGACTATCTCAGCATGTATATCTCTGCCTGTTTCAGAGGCACTCATTGCATCACAAACTTTCAAGCTGAAAATATACGTGACTGCATCTGTAGGTGCACCTTCCAGCTGCATTTGACACAAACAGTCCACTGCTTCCGTTGTAAATCCATGCTCAAGATATCCTGCAATAAGCACATTCCACGAAACTGTTCCTCGAACTGGCAGCCTGACAAACACATGATATGCTTCTGCCAGTGAGCCATATTTCCTGTACACATCAACAAGTGTACTGCCCACATAAGGGTCATTGTCCAACCCTGCAATAACAATTCTAGTGTGTATATCTTCTGCAGCTTCTAAATCCCAAGCATTGCCACAAGCTTTCAGGCCACAGACAAAGATGCCCGCATCTGCAGGCACTCCATCTAGCTGCATTTCACAGAAACACTTCAATACTTCACTATCTCGCCCTTGGTCACTGTAGCCTGCAATTAGTGCACCCCATGAAACAACACTTCGTATCAACAGCCGGTCAAAGACTTGCTGTGATTCTGCTAAAAGGCTGCATTTAGCATATAGGTCCACCAATATGCTGCCTAAGTGGGGCTCTCTATCCAACCCTCTCATGCTTATTTCAGCATGTAATCTTTGACCAAGTGCTACTGATCGTCCAGTGCAACAAGCCTTCAAAATGAGAACAAAGGTGACAGAATCAGGGCAAACCTCTTCCAACTGCATCGTCTTTAAACAGCCCCCTACTTCTTCACTAAGCCCATTATCAGCATAGCCTGCAATTAAAGCATTCCATATTACTGTGTTGCGAAGTGCCAATTCATCAAACACTTTACAAGCTTCGACAAGTGCACCAGACCTAGAGTACATATCAACTAGGGCAGTTCCGATGAAAGGTTCCTTTTCGTGTCCTGCTTCAACAATCTGAGCATGTGTTTCTTGGCCTGTTTTCAGAGAACCTGCAGTGCTACAAGTTTTCAAGTTGCAAACAAAGATGACAGGATCAGGTGATATGCCTTCGTAGCGCATTTGTTGAAGATGATGTAGTTCCTCATCCAGACCCTGTACAGCATATCCTGCAAGCAATGTAGCCCATGAGACTGCATCTCGACCTGGCAACCTTTCAAACACTTCCCGTGCTTCTACAAGCGACCCACTTTTGGTGTACATATCCACCAAAGAGTTACCAATATGAAGCTGTGTTTCCAAACCCCTGAAGACAATCCGAGCATGAATCTCTTGACCTGTTGGCAGATCTCCTGACGTTCCACATGCTTTTAAGCAACAAAGAAACATGACAGAATCAGGCAATATCCCTTCCAACTCCATTTGCTGCAAATAATTTCCCACTGGTTCAGTCACTCCTCTTTCGGCATATCCTGCAATCAATGCAGCCCAGGAGACAACATCCCTCCCCGGCAGCCTGTCCAAGACTCCATGCGCTTCAGGAAGGGAGCTGCACTTAGAGTACATGTCCACCAATGCGTTGCCCACAAGTGGGCTACCTTTCAGAAGGTCTCTGTCAAAACCCCTGTGAATGATGTCCCCATGTATTTCCCGGCCCCTGTCAAGATCCAGCGAACCAGCACAAGCATTGAGCAAGGCCAGGTAAGTGAACCTGGAAGGCTGCACCGAGCCATCATGTTGCATGCTGTGGTAAAGGCGGAAGGCGAGCTGCAGTTCGCCGCACTGGATGTACCCTGACATGAGTGAGGTCCATGCATGCTCGCTGCGATGGGGCAAATTCTCAAAGACCTGTTGAGCATCTTGCAGCAGGCCACATTCAACGAGGGTGGGAACGAGGTGGTTGCCCAGGACTGGATGGGATGAGAGGCCATGCTGGCACATGTAACCATGGAGGCGCCTGGCATGCTCTAGACTCTTCCTGTGTCTGCACGTGTGGAGGGTCTCGATCAGGTTCCTCTCGGCTGCAGCAGGCAACAGCACTGCCTCCTGCATCCCTCTCTCTCACCCCATCTCCAAATGCATTTTACAGGCAAGAGAGACCTGTATATTCAATGTTGTAATTTAAGAACTTAGAACATTCAATCGAAGTATTTATTCTATTATTTTTTAAAAAATATTAATGGCTAGATTTGTAGAAATTGTTACATAAAATAACTTATCTGTTTTGTTGAAACATCAATTAGTTAACTATGAACAGTTCTGTTTGTTTGTTTGTTTGTTTTGGCTTGCCTTTCCAAAGCCTCAATTTTCAAGTTTATGCTAATTAACTTCCATAGTGACCTCAAGCCTATGGGGATCAAAGAGAGTCTTGTTACTTATGTCATGAAATTGGTCACTATGCAAAAGATTGCCAACAAAAATTTGCGAGGCCCAATCAGAAAGATGGAGATGCAAGGCAAACTGAAGGAAGAAGAGACACCCAACACAATTAATATGCAAAATAATGCAAAGAAAAAGAAGCCCATGGGGTTGGAGAGGATAGCTTGGAGAGACCAATTGCTTGGGGACACATAGAATGCAAGTAAGAAAGATCATAAGGAAAAGACTTGTGCCATTTTCAAAGGAGGGACAAAGCTCATATTAGGGGAAGCAAGGGAAGGAGAATGTGCCTCGAATTGGTCATAAGTACCAATTTGTATCTCAAGGTAAGAAGAAGATTTCACTTCAAAAAATGGCAAGAACTTGGCAAGAACTCCTTTGGTTGACTTGAATGTTTATGCCATCCTTGATGGAGATTATGAGATGGATAATTGCAAAGATCTATACTATGAATGCCACTACTAAACTCACTCTGATCTCATGGAACATATGTGGTGCATGCTCTAACTCAATGAAAAGAGAATGTAAGTGGCTTCTTAGGAAAGGAAGGCCAAATGTGTTGGTGTTATAGGAGGTCAAAATCTAGGATGGAGGTTGGCAAGAGATGAATTCTAGAGATACAAGTGTCTACTACGTGCAAGAAAAGGAAAGGTAGGACTTTGATTCTAATCAAAGAAATTGTGAAGCTTAGATGCAAAAAGAAGGATGTAGAGGGCTACTTTCTTGTTGGAGCTATTGTGATTGATAGTTACCTTAATGTTGTAATGGCCTACTCCAAGCAATATGGTTGTGGTAGAGCTAAATCTTCTAGGGTTTTCATGGACTCTACCATTTACTATAGTACTTCTTTACTTAATG
Organism: Lygodium microphyllum; assembly: GCF_053477565.2. Lineage (NCBI taxonomy): Eukaryota > Viridiplantae > Streptophyta > Polypodiopsida > Schizaeales > Lygodiaceae > Lygodium > Lygodium microphyllum. Next base: position 111,918,058 of record NC_141135.1, read on the forward strand.
CTTCTACTCTCTAGCCTAACAATGTTGTGCTTATGTGGCTCATACAAGAGGATATGGATTACATCAAAGCTTAAAAAAGATACCAAGTTTGTGGTATTAAGCTGCAATGAAAGGCCAAATTTGATATAGAAGGAGAGTCTAATTCAAACATTGCAAGTTAAAAAGAAGAAAGAAACAGTCATGGCCATCCAAGATGGTGAGGGAGCTCTACATCAAGATGATTTCTCTATTGATAAAGCCTTTGTCAACCACTTATCATCTATCATGGGTCAAGAAGCAAAAGTATGATTAGGATATACTAAAGCCCTAGGTAGCATTTTGACACCTTGTATAGGCAAGGTCACCCAAAGATTGCTTCAATGATAACTAGACTCTTTCTAGTAGAAGAGCTCCTCTTTGTGTTTAAGAAGATGAAGACTAGAAAATCTCATAGCCTAGATGGCTCCCTATTGAATTCTATCATAGCTTTGGTGAGGTATGCAACAAAGACATATGTGAGCATGCCAATCACTTTAAGAAAGTGGCTACCTGCTGCCAGAATCTGTCAACTATGGGATGATCAATTTAATCCCAAATTCGACAAATAAACTCATGATTACTCAATGGAGGCCTCTAACAATGTTGAATGTGTGCTATAAGATAATTACTAAGGCCATTTCTTTGAAATTTTAGTATTGGCAGTAGCTAGTTGCCCAAAATCCGACATAGGGATTCATATGGATTCCTTCATGGAAAGCATACACATGATGCTATCCTCAACCTAGTTTGTTCAATTGATCTAGCACTAGAGAGGGATGGCCACTTTGTACTTTTTAATGTGGACATGGATACGCCTTATGACACAATCAAGTGGGACTTCATCATTGCTACATTGGAATGGATGGAATTTGGCTCCCCTTTCTACATGATGATTTCAGGTTTGTTTAAGAATGCCATGGTAGTGGTCAATATCAATGGCTTAATCTTGCATTCCTTTCAACTAAAGAGATCAGGTAGGCAAGGGTGTCCCCTAGCACCCCTCATCAACCCCCTACTAAGAATTATACACTTTAAGATTCAACAAGGTTCGTTGAAAGGTTTGCCATTGCCTAATGGATCCATCTTCTATACTAAGATGTTTGCTTATGACAATTCAAACATAGTCAATGCAAATAAGGAAAGCATAGATACTCTTCTTGGAATCTATGACCTTTTTTGCTTTGTCTCAAGCTCATTAATAAGCATTAAGAAGACTCAGATGTTACATATCTTGGCAATCAGGAGAAGGAGGAGTTGAAGCATTATGGCTTTAAATTAATAAAGCTCAGGTAGATATTTGGATACATGGGATATCCTATGGGTATTTGTGTGGCATTTGCTATAGTTAAAGCAAAGATCTCATCTTTCCAAAAACTCCCAATCAATCCATAAGACAGGACAATCATCCTTAACATTGCCAACAATCCAATCACGTCATTTGTGGCTAGGACCAATGCATTCTCTAAAACATGTTGGGACAAGATAAAGGAAGTTGGTTAAGACTTCATTTGGAGCTATGCTAACAAACACAACTGGCATGCAATCTCATGGGATGTACTATGCTTGTCGAGGGCAAATGTCAGAGACTCAAAGTTGAGGCAATGAAGGAGAAGGTGGATCACATGGCTCTCAAAATGGTTTTGAGATTGGAATAAGGCCTCCCATAGGAAACCAGTAAAGGGCTAATGGGAGAGTCTAACATGGCAAGTCATCTTGTTTGTAAAAATGAAGTTTAAGATCAAGCAATCAAGTGTAGCCAACATGCTACTGAAGACCTAGAAGACCACTATCAAGCACTTAATATGGGTGGAGATGATAGAAAGAGGTGGGGACAAACCACTAACATAACACATGGTTATTCCCTCATGCATACAACGATAAAGTTGCATTGGTTAAAAGGGATTTGAGGAAATTCAAAGCAAAACTGATTCTCAACAAGAGCAAGCAGCCACAACATTGAGAATATGTAGATGAAGTATCAATCAATTGAGATGCATAAAGAGAGAAAGCTACTAAGATGTACTCATCATCTAAGTTAAGCTGCACTACATTTATCTCTTTAATCTTTACACTAGACTTAGTAGGGACAATATTGCAATCATCAGACTTTTCTTGCACTTTGCCCTTGCCTTTCTCTTTGCACTTATCATCATGCATCTTATGGTACTATGGTTGGATATGACCCTAATTTCCATAATAATGACATGTTAGAAAAGACTTATAACCATGAAACTTACTATGAGACTGCCCACAAGACTGAGATGTTTGTGAGTCTCTACCACATCAGTTATTATTACTCTTACAATCATGTTTCCCCTTAACAGTCAATGCATGAGAAGTGTGGGCTACATCCACATCCTTTTTGTTTATTCCTTTATGAATAAAGCACCCTCAACATCCTGAAGTTTCAAGCCATCCTTAGGTAGATCATCACACATGGTTGTACAAAAAGTATCCCATGACTCGAGAAGTGTCACTTAAAAACAAGGGAGGTAAGTTGTCCTTGAACTCAATACCTTGCAAAGTCGACTAGTTGAAGATTGAATAAAGTTCATTCAAATGTGAGGACACACTAGTCCATATATAAGGGTGGATTTACATAGCTCATCCAATTCATCCCAATCATCTTGGTTCATATGTTTAGGCTTTACACTCTTGGTTTTCAATAACCAAACCTGCTCCTTTTGAACTAGTACATGCTATATCTGCATCTTCCAATAGTTGAAATGTGTGCCATTAAGCTTTTCAATATAAAGGCCATGTATAAAAACTAAGAAATGAAATGATAAGCTCATTCTTGTGGTGTGCAATCTTGTGGAGCTCTCTTCTTGCAACTTGCTTTTGAGAGAGAGAGAGAGAGAGAGAGAGAGAGAGAGAGTGTGTGTGTGTGTGTGTGTGTGTGTGTGTGTGTGTTTGTGTGTGTTTGTGTGGGACGAGTGTGGGTAAAGCTCTTGCTGCTACTTCTTCTTCTTCTTCTTTTCCTATGCTAAGCTCATGCTATGATTGAGGCCATGGAGGTGGAGCTTGCTTGAGCTCCATCGCTTGAGTCGTGGAGCTATCAATGAACCTTGTGGATATACTACAATAAGAAGGTAAATCAGTGAGTTTGCTATGTTTATTTGAGAGTGTGAAATGGTTATGTGAGAGGTAGTCATAGCCGTGTCACTTGAAGTGCTTGAAATGAAAAGCATTCCATCAAGTGTAGCATTCATAGCTTGTGAGAGCAAAAATAGTGGTATTGAATTATGGAAGAGAGAATTAGTAGGAAAGCCTACTCTTCCAAAGGGTGTTTCAATGTTGGTACCCATGTTTGGGTACATTAAATTCCATTAAGAAGGAGTTAAAGATTATTTGAAGCATGTACAAGAGTTCACAAAGTTTGTAACACTAGTGATTCATTATTAGAAACATATCATCTACATTCTTCAAACTCCAAATGCCCAAGAAGAGATATTTGTCATAGATTTTTGGCAAAAAAAAAGTGATCTAACAAGTATAGACCTAGATGATGTGGATGACTTTGTTGGATTGGAAGAGTTTAATGACCACTATTGAGGTCCTCTACAATAAATGACCCAAGCATGCATTTGAACCAATGCTAGATGTCAAGAAAGATGACTTTGTGCTTGTTTGACCTTCCAATTTGGTATATCCTCACTGATCGATACAAATCAAAACTCCAAAAACTTCAAGAAGATATATAGACAAAATTGGGGTCTTGTTTATAGTCAATAAAAATAGAGGTAGATGTGTATCTTAATTGTTGGAATAAAGATTGGATGTTTTAGAAGAAAGATCTAAAACAATGGTAAACAATAGAGGACATTGTCTTATCTTGGATGAAGAAAGATGCAAAAAATCCCCCAAAAATTTCCCCAAAGGTTGTACTAAAGTCCAAAAAAAGTTTATAAAAATATTCAGATTGAAGATTTTCCTTGAAGTAGTAAGGCTACTAGAATTAAGGTGTTTATCAACACCATCTTCATGAGTTTTTTTCAATCTCTTACAAATAAGCATATTTCTATGCAAGTTTCAAATTTATGAAATTTCCAAAATTCATGAAATTCATCTTGATTTGGAATTCATGTATTGATTTGAAATTGGCGAATTCCCTAATATGTAGTTGCTTAAGCAACATGAGATGAACCACTTGAATAGAACAACATTAAAGTGACACAAAATATCATAAACAGTAGGATGAAATTGATCCAAGAAAGAAATTGTGCAATCTAATATCAACTAGGAAGTGAAACATCATGAGAGGTCTCCGAATTGCCATAAATAACAACATGAAATTGATCTGGTAATGGGCTTAGTAGAAGAAATTGAACTATGAGTTTATATCATAGCATATATTGATTGCAATAATCTAAAAACCCACAACTACTAACATAAAATTGCATGATATTCACACCTAACAACACATACATTAGGATGACAATCCACAATTTTGCATTCCAAGAAGCTAGAGGTGGAGAGTGTTGTAGTGCTTTGTTTGTAGCATGCCCAATCTTATGTTGGGAGGCTTGAATGATGAAGCTCATAAACCCATAATTTCTAGTAGGTTGTAGTGCAAGTTGATTGATGAAGCTTGTAATCTTGTAATTTCTAGAAGATAAAAGAGTAGGTCATAGGTAGGTCGAATGATTGCATGATTGCAATTAGTGTAATCGTGTAGCTTTTAGGGATCACATATCACTTGCAATTGACACTCATTGTAACTGGTGTAATCAAAGCATTGCACATATGGTGACAATGATTAAAAACCCATCAAGAGTAGGTTGCCAATCAACCCCACAGAGATGAATGGCACATGCATAGAGAGTGCACAGAGGAGGGTGACAATGGTCACACATACACACACGCCTGCATGCACACATGCACGCATGTATGCATGTGCACACATGCGTGCACGCGTGCACGCACACACACACACAAGGAAATCTAGATTGGTTCTTCCTTACCCTAGATAAATCCATGCAAGGAAGTTATTCCATCCAAATTTAATGGAAAAGAGGGTAGGGAAGCATTAATTTTTCCAAAATGTGGGTGTTCACTATGTTGCTTAGTGTCTAGATGTCCAGAGGCCACTTGTTGAAATATGCCTATCCTATTGGTCAATTCACATCATATGGTGTTTGTCCTCCACCTTAGCCTTTTTTTTTTTAAAAGTAGTGATATACTATCTACATAATATTTACATCTACATCCTTAAAGATGCAACAGGGATACAAAATGGTAAGATCCCAATACTTTTTAACCTATAGCTCATTTTTCAAAAGCTTCACACTAACTTTGAACACATTCTCCTTCTTCCTAAGCTCCTTGAGGAGAGTTAGATTTCTCTCACTTACTTCCCAAAGACAACTTGCACAAGCATTATATTGGTTTTAGTACAACTACCACAAGATTGTCTTCATCTTGATGTCTACATTTAGGCCACCAGCCACCTGAATGCATTCCTTCACCCCCTTCCATGTTTCCTAAGTAGCTAGACAATGCCACATTAAGCGAGATGCTGATTATTTAGATCAGAGGCACATTGTGTAAATTTTCCCCATCAAGTGAGATATTGATTATTTAGATTAGAGGCACATTGTATAAAGTTCCCCCATCTTCATAAAATTTTCCAACTTGTCCTTGGTGGCTAGCTTCTTGGAATAGATATTCCAAAGCAAGGTATTGAGCTTGCTGGAGGGCATTGATTTCCAAACCTTGATGACTCTATGCCTCCAAGCTCTCCAATGTTTGTAGGGGAGAATGATTTCCATTCTCCTTGCTACTTCAAGAATATATCATTATTCCTTACATCAAAATCTTTCTTTCCTTTAGTCAAGAAGATCTTCTTCCCTCTATCATTTATTGTAGCTCTGCCCATGAATTCTTTTTTTTTTACCATCCCATACATCTTGCCACCACCTAATTCCATTTATCGGGGATGAGTATGTTTCTAAATCATTTGAGAAATTTTGTGACGAGAGGTGTATTAAGCATCAGTTGACCACCTTGTACCTCCCACCCCAAAATGGTATTGCACAACGCATGAACATGACCAATTTGGAAAGAGTCTATAGTATACTTAGTCATGTAGGCTTACCACAACATTTGATAAATAGATTCCCATGCACTGCTATTGGCTATTGAGTTACAAAGGAGGTATACTCTAGAAAACCTTCCTCATATATGTATCTTAGAGTCTTTGAATATGAAGCTTTTTGCCATGTTCCCAAGGACAAACGCAATAAGTTGGATCTTGAGTCGGTGAAATGCATCTTTTTTGGTCATTGGGATGCAAGTGAAATGGGCTATCACTTATGGAATCCATAGGCTTAGAAGGTCATCTACAACCATCCATCATGATGTTGTTTTCCATGAGGAGAAGATGCATAAGCAGCCTAAGCAAGTAGTTGAGGTATGCATGGTAAGCTTTTAGGAGGAGCCTCTTGCTATGGTTTTAAGTAGGAGCATGGTATAGACTTTGATGGTATTTTCTCTTATAGTCAAAATGACTACCCTACACTTAGTTTTGGTCGTGGTTGTGCAATTAGATTTGGACTTTTATTGGATGGATATGAAAACAACTTTTTTGCATGGGAACTTACATGAGGATATTGATATACAACACCTAAGGAATTTATGAAAAGGAGCAAGGAACACCTAGTATGCAAGTTGAGAAAGTGTCTTTATGGTCTTAAGAAGACACCTAGGGAATGGTAAAATAAGTTCGATGCATTCATGCACTCACAGGGATATACTTATAATGATATGGATCTGTGTTTATATAGAAGAAGGCCTATGATGGAAGCCTTATTATCTTAGTACTTTATATCGAAGATATGTTGATGGTTGGGAGAGCTCATGAGATGAGTTGGATGCTTTGAAGACTCAACTCAAGAAGAGCTTTGAGATGAAGGACATGGGATAGGCCTCACATATTCTTGGTTTGCACATCATGTGCGATGGCTCTAAGGGATTCCTTTACCTATCACAGCAGGCATACATATGAAAGATACTTGAGCAATTCCATACGCAAGATGTTCAGCCTATTGGCTATCCTTTACCTTCCCATGTGAAGGTCAATTAGGCCGATTGTCCCCAATCAGATAAGCAAAAGGCTAAGATAGCCAAGATCTTTTATATATCTATAATGGGCATTTTGATGTATGCCATGGTAGCCACTCACCTTGACACATGGCATTTTGCAATGAGAGTTGTGGCACACTATATGGCTACACCCGCTCGAAGACATTGGGACACCATGAAGGGTATCACGAGGTATGTGAAAGGTATTGCAGATACGAGCATTTTCTACAGTGGCCAAGATACTATAATCATGGGTTACACTGACTTCGACTATGTAGAACATGCAGATATTAGGAAGTCCACCTTTGGATATGTCTTCACTTTTGCATGAGGTGTTGTTTCTTGGATGTCCAAGGTGTAGAAATACATAGCTTTATCTACTACCGAGGCAAAGCATGTTGCAACCATTGAGACTTGCAAGGAGGCCCTATGGTTAGGCCATCTAGTTATAGACCTTGGTATTACTATTACTCCTACACTACATTCGGATTCTATGAGTATTATTCAGTTGGCCATCTGTCTTCCATGTGAAGACAAAGCATATTGAAGTGCACTATTACTTCATCAAGGAGGTGATAGAGGATAAGTTTTTTGAGCTTGTCAAGATCTTGACTAATGAGAATCTTACAGATCTACTCACTTAAAGTCTCTTAGTGAAACATTTTTCCTTTCTTAGAAAGATGATAAGCGTAAGATGAGATGATGTCTATTCATCCTGTTGTACTTTATATGCATTCATACTTTGTCACTAGAGACACATTCACATTTAATTGGGAGGTTGTTGGGGGTAAAGGTGCATGTACCTATACCGCCTTGTATTTACTACACACACTATGACCACATACATGTACACTACGTGTGGCAGACACCCATCACCATGATTTTATTCTTTTAGTGACTATTGAAAAAGGGATGGCCAGCCACACATTTTGACTATTGGAGTTTTCACATATGGTGTCTCTCTCTCTTGCTCTCTTACTTCATCCACCATAGCACTTTCTTTGCTTTTTCTTCCACTTGTGTGCTTCCACTTGAGCTCTACCATTCAAAAAGAATGGAATGCAAAATACAAAAAATAAATGAATTAGTTCTCCGTAGTGATTGATAACACTATGTTAGGGTATATAAAAATTTTTGAGAATTCACATGTAGCTTGAAAGACACTTGAAAATACATATATTTTTAGTAAATACAAAGGCATGAAATATTCAACTCAAGTAGGAGTTGAGTACTTTGAAGAAAGAGAATATGTCTATAGATGAGTATGTCTTGAATGTTAGGAGCATTGTAGATGCCTTAGCAGCTATTGATGCAATGATTGATGATGATTTGGCTTTGTCTACTTTGGGTGGCCTTAATAATGAGAAGGAAACATTTTTTTACTTCTATGTATGTATGAAAGTCATTTCTAAATTTTGATGACTTTATCTCTCTCATGATTACTAAAGAGATCAATATGCAAGGTAAATCATAAAAAAGAAGTGGTGAATAGATTCGATTATTTTTCTCAAGTTCAAGAAGGAGAAATGGTCAATCCTCTTTCAAAGGCCATGGCATGGGTTGTACTAATGCTAATCAATAAAACATATTCAATCAATTGTTTGGTGACATGCAAACTTCGGGAGACCATAGTGATTCTAAAGGTATGGGGAGCTCTAGAGAAACAGATGGACGGTATAGCAGAGATCCTAGCAATTATGGTATTGTTTGTCATTACTATGGAAAAACATATCATATTACAATCCATTGTTAAGAAGGATGACATTACTGACGAAATTTGCAACAAGGAAATTATGCATCATCTTCAAGATAAAATGATGACAAAATGAGCATTTGTTTGTCATGCAACATATGTTAAAAGATGTTATAGAAAAGGGGATATGTGATTATGTATAATATATTGATTTAGTTGCAACAAATCATATGATCAACCATGTCAAATGGTTTAGAGAAATGTAAGATTTAGAGATCGAGGTTATGTAGAGATGGGTGACGATTCATGCCACCCAATCACACACATTGGCAAAGTTCATTTGTCCTTGTATGATGATAAGACAAAGTGTTCATCACAAAGATTTTAGTATCTGTTGGTCAAATGGTAGAGAAAGGATTACAAGTTGGATTTAATGGAAAGGGTTGTTTTATTAAAGACTTCAATAATAAGTGTAGGTTGATTGCAAAAGGAAGCAAAGTTGGCGGCATGTTTACTTTGGATATTGGAATTTATGCTCAATGCTACTATGTATGCTAAATATAAAGGTGTGGTTGTTGTAGCCATTGAAATATGGCACAAATGTATTGGACATACAAATATACAAACACTGAAATTAATACTATCTAAACAATTCAGTTGGGTTATAGGTTTGCCTATATTTAGGCCTATATTTAGACATGCAAATCTCCAATGGCTAAACTTAATTCTATAAATGTTGTTATGTATGCTAAATATAAAGGTGTGGTTATTTGCAGACATTGAAATATGGCACAAATGTATTAGACATGTAAATCTCCAAAGGCTCAAATAATCCTATTTAAAAGGTTTAGTTTGGTTATAGGTTTACGTTATCAAAGAGTTTATTGTTCATAATATAAATCATGGGATTCTTATGAACACAGAAGCACTTCACTAGGATTTATATGAGGAATTTGTATACAAAATTCAGTTATTATTACCCAAGAACCAACTTAATTACATAAGTTCTTTTGTATCTAGCATATAATTTTCATTTGTACCATGTATATTGATAAAAAAATAAGTCTATGGGAACCTACAACTTGGTCAGCTGGAAGTAATTGATAGTCTGCAGGATAAATCACATTGATTCAAGTGCAAAAATATGGTTAGAACTCAAGAAAAATGCCAAAAGTCTACTAGGTTTACGGGGGACCTGAAGTAATGGACTAATGTGACTAGCAAGTGACCTGAGTAGGTCAAAAAGTGACCTGGGCCTAAGCAGGATGCAACCCTCATTTTTCGGTGCAAAATGCGGGCCTGCACATCCTGATTGCAATTGGAGAGAGCTGGAGCCATGGTGCATGCTTTGGAGCATGAAAACTAGAGATTAACAGGAGCTGAAGATGAAGATACAAACACGGTGAGAGCTCCACTTATCCGTCCATTTGGTCTGACGAAAATGCATGGTATGACAGTCTATAAAAGGGGAAAATCTAAGAGAAAAGTATTCAACCTGCTCTTATGTACGTCTTCTCTCATTTTGTCTACCTTATTCATGGTCTAATGAAGCCCGACTTGTACCCAAGTACTTGAGTGACTTTGGGGCAAGCAACGGGTGAGGATTTTGAAGGTGTATGGGCTGTTATGGGCTGAAATAACTAGTCATAAGCAGGGCAGCCCACTATTCTTGTCCATTTTTATGAGCAAACAAGAGATTTATGTGGTTGTAATAGAAGAAAATGACATCTTTTCATCAAGACTTTACTCATTAATGATTAGAGGAGCTTATTCATGAGTTTATGTACTCTTTTTGAGCTTGATTATGGGCTGGAATTTTCTATTTTAAAACAGGGCTGAAGTTAAAATTATGCTCCTTCAGTGCATTTCATGTACCATTGGCCTAAATCTTGAATGTATTTGAAGTCTACCATCATAATACTTGTTTCCTAGAGTTGAAATCCATCTATGTACTTGTGATAAAAGCCATTAGAGCTTGCATTTGATATTCGTATTTAGATTAAGAATCTGAGTATATCCTTTATGTTACGGAATATGTTTCCAAAAGCATTTGATGTAATCAAGATAGAGTTATTTATTCCATACATGTATGCTAAATACATAGAAAAAACTTGAATTCTTCTTCCACATCTAAATCATTTCTAAAACCGGATCTTGTCAAACTCCAATCTTTTTCCCTTTCCTAAACTTTGAATCCCATACTCCTCTTCTGCACTAAGCCCCAGTGGTAGACCTTCAACCTTTAACACGACGACAACGTACATTTAGAGTTGTAGAATTACATAAAGTCTATGAAGCATGTCAATTTGGGAAGTAGACAATGCAACTGTTTTGACAAAGATGTAAACAAGAATATACTTGATGTTGTGCTTGCAAATGTTTGGGAGATTATGCAAAATATATCTCTTGGTGGCACAAGTATTTTATTACATCCATTGATGCTTTCTATAGGAAAATCTGGGTATATCTCATGAAGGAAAAGAATCAAGAGTTTGAGCATTTCAATTTTTTCAAGGCCATTGTTAAAAGAGAAACATGCATGAAAGTTAAGTGTTTGAGGTCAAATGGAGGGGAAAAATACATCTCTAAGAGTTTAGTGATTTTTAAAGGTCTCATAGAATAAAGTGATAGTTTATATACAAGTATATCCCATTAGAAAATGATATTGCAAAAAGAAAATACATGCATATTGCAAAAGCTGCATGAGTATCAATGGCGGTTAAAAAGATTATACCCAAGTATTTTTTGTCCAGGGCTATTTAAACTTCCATAACTACAGTTTATGGTTTGACTCTTGAAGTATATTTACACACAAGAAACATGATGTATCACACCTAAAAGTGTTTGGTTGTATTACATATGTTCATGTGTCTAATGAATTGAGGAAAAAATTGGACCCAAAGACTGAGAAATGTATCTTCATTGAATACTCTACTAAATATATAGCATATGGATATGAAGAATCCCTTCTTGCATGGTGATTTACTAGGAGAGTATATATGGAGCAACCAATAGGTTATGAGGATTGAAAGCATCCCATGTATGTGTGCAAGTTTAAGAAGGCACTCTATGGGGCCGAAGCAAGCACCTAGAGTATGGTTTGACAAGATTAGAGATTATCTTATCAACATTGGCTTTTATGTTTCTAATGCAGATCATTCACTTTTTGTGAGAAGGGTGATGCGACCTATGAAGCCTCGTTTCGATGAAGTCAAATGCATCCTAAGGTATATATTAAAGTCCATCTTGCATTATGGACTTTTTATAGAGCAAGTTAGGATGTGCAATATTTGGGTACAGAATATGCAGATTGGGCTGGTAGCATGTCCAATAGAAGATCTACTAGTGAATTCATGTTTTCTCTTAGTAGTACGATGATTACTTGTCCATCTTGCATTATGGACTTTTTATAGAGCAAGTAAGGATGTGCAATATTTGGGTACATAATATGCAGATTGGGTTGGTAGCATGTCTAATAGAAGGCATGCAACCCTCATTATCGCCATAGGAAGCCCTAACCAATATTTGTGAGGATGCAAACAGGGCGCCATCCCCTTCTATATGCCTTTCTCCCTTTTTTTGGTCTATCCTTCTGAGGACAAGCCTTGCTCCACTCCATCACAACCAGTCCATGCAACTTAGCATAAGCCAAGATCTGCTAATGGCTGGAATATGCCCTGCAGTCAAAGCATGACAAATATCATCACAGGGGACCATCCCTCTACAACAAACACTGCATGCCTCACCTCACCCCTCCTCGTCATATGCGCTTGATAATCCACTGTTTTAATCCCTTTTATGCAAATAATTCTATCTTGCCTCAAAGCCTAACCTTGGTTCACATTTTGCAGATTCCCCCACAGTACCCGTCATGGAGCACACAATGCAACTGGCCTGCAAGGAAGCTCTTCATCGTGGGAGGGAGCATAAGGCACTAGCGCCCCCACCAGAACGCTATGTGCCTACTCTAAAGAGATACGCACCGAAAAGAGTCCCCAAGAGACACTGCCCAGGATGCAAGCCGAAAACTCCCCAAGCCAAGAGGACGAAGGCTCAAGGGAGCACCCGGGGTGTGGCAACACTGGCCGTGCAGGCCCCCACTAGAGGCTCGAGCACCAGGTGCTCGAAAGAGGAGAAGGAAGCTAGAGACAAGCGGAAATTTGATGAATTGTTTAAGAGCATTCTTGAAACAGCTGCGGCCAGCGATTACACCATTCAGGTCCTGGCCGATATCTTCTCCGTCTAGCCTGATAAGAGCTCACCACTGGCATAGCCTAGTTGTCTAATCACCCAAATTCACCCCGCCTCATACAAATAGAATAGGCCCTATGTTGTATAAGCTGCTTGCCAAATACCATCTTGTCATAACTTTTTGTCCTTAAGTGGTTAAAGGGGCAGGTCCCCCCAACTGTACAAACCTCCCTTACTACTAATCCATGGCATGTCTTTAACAAGCGCCAATGATATGCATCATAGCCAACACCATAGGATTTTGATAAACTAATATATTTTTGTGTTGCCTCTATTCATTATAATTGATGTATGTGACTTGCATATACTCTCACGAAGTGTCAAGTGGATGTAGGACTACACAGGTCTTTGTACGAAAGTGTTCAATGCCCAAGTCATCGCAAGACCACCAACCTCACAAAGAGCCATGACGAAGCCACACTGCCAAAAGAGAAAATCACCCTTGCCGATTCCCCACACTGCATGGCCCAAAGCATAATCAGTGGTGGCCACTTTCTCTTTTTGGGTCAAACTCTACACATGGCACTCACGGCAGCTATTACCTCGATTGGACCAACATCGCACGTTATAAAGAGGTTTTGCAAGATCTCTAGTGTATCTCCCCACCTCAACAATTGTTCCTCTAGTAACGAGGTTGGGACACAATCATCGATGTAATATCCAGTTTCGCAGCCTTTGAATCTCGATATTTCCCGATCCAATTGGAAGGCTGATAGCCTCAACGTATTGCAATGGTTGTACTCATGTTATTCTTTTTAAAAAAAAAAAGAAAAAGAAAAAGGAAAAAAATGAAAAGAAAAAGAAGAAAAAAGGAAAGGAAAATAAAAGAAAAAAAAGCACTCACAATCACAGCTCGACACCTAGGGGTCCTCAACTTAGGTACGTCCAGTGACCTTGGTCGGCTGGCTCCGTCCCTAGTCCCCTAGCCCCCTACACATCCCCCACAATTGTTCAGAGCACATCAAGGGTAGGACATACCTAGGGCGCTTGTCTCACCTATGGTGAGACCTGTCACCCTGACTCATTTGCACGATTTTAGTATCATTGCAATCGATCATGGTAAGCACCACACGAATGGCCATGAAAAGTACACCGACAAACCCAATAGCTACCGGCTACTGAAAGTTTGGTGTCAATGTGCTCAATTATGCTACATCATGCTGTCACAACGCAAAGGATGTCTCATACACCTTCCTGTGCACTTCTTCTCAACATGGATAACTTGAAGCCACACATTGTTAAGAGGAACCAGACCCGCGGTCTTCTAACTACGTAATATCTAAGTATGCACAAGCACTCACATAATATTTGCACCAAAATATATACACAGTTTGGGTCCTCAAGTGCCGGACAATACTCTCAGCTTGCTTAGAGTTCGACCTGTCTCCCAAACTAATCAAAATATATCTTGTGCATGATAAGAAGACTAGCACTACCCCCAGGGAGAGACCACATATGAGAGGTTTTCAATCATAGGTACTGAAGACTCCATCAAATGCATTGTCAGCTCTTCATCATCACTCAATTTTGACCTCTTGACCATTCCTATCATGCAAGCCCACCAAACAATCGGTTGATGCAGAATCCCCACAAACCACCACCTGTACCAGCTCCTAGTGCAATTCCCAGCAACGAATAGATCTTCCCCCAACTCTCACCACCCTACCACCAGCCACCCATGCTAACAACATGGCCCCAACAACCTTCATCTTCCAACCACCAGAAGTCCTCCAAGGCAACCACATATGTCCCTTCCACCCACATCCTCAATACATGCCAAAGCCTGCTACCTATGATGTCCCTTCCACCCATGTCTTCGATACATACCAAAGCCTACTACCTATGATGGTGAGTGCCATGGGACTGGCACTCGTCTAGGAGGGGGGTAATGTTAACCCTCAGACGAACAAGGTAGAAAATCCAAAAAATCTAAAGCATAAGACAAAGGCCAAGGCAAAAGTGAAACGGAAGATGAAGGCGCGCTAAGAAAAATATGGAAACACAAGAAGTGCAAAAAATTCCTAAATAAAGGAAAAAGGCGCACAAGAAAAAGCATGAGTCTATGCTGTTGTAATAAAGCGCAAGGCGCACCATGATTTATTTTAAGAGTGACAGGCTCTCACCCGTGCAATTTGTAAATGTAGACAGGCGGTGGAAAGGAAGTTAGGAAGATAGGAGGACAATAGGAAAAAGGGCCTAGGCCACGGCCGACCATGTAAAAAAGGGGATAAGGGGACGACCGCCCAAAAGGGATTTAGGGTTTTGTATATAAAGTTGAAAAGAGAATGAGAAGCTCATTCTTGTGTGTGGCCAAAAGGAGCTCTCTTCTTCTTATTCTTCTTATTCTTCTTCTTGCTTGCTTGAGCTTGTGCTTGAGAGAGGGAGTGTAAGAGTGTGAGAGTGTGAGGGAGTGAGTGTGTGAGGGTGAGGGACCGGGAAGGAGAAGCTTTCCATCTTCTCCTCTCTTCTTCTCTTCTCTTCTCTTCTCTTCTCTTCTCTTACTCACGGCAGTGGAGCTTGGAGCGTGGAGCTTGAGGATGGAGCTTGCTTGAAGCTTGCACTTGGATCGTGGAGCTACCAGAGTGCGCGTGAGAGGAGGTAACTCGATCGGCATGTAGGTAAGCTCACTACACCCCATAGATTAGGGAGGGCGCGTCGGCTATGTGAGAGGTAGCCATGGCCGCTCGGCTTGAAATGCTTGACCAATAAGTGGTCCGTAGGTCTCGAGGGTTGAGCTCGAAGTTCCCTTCAGTAAGATGATCAACATTGATGAGGTTGTATATGCCTTCATGTCTCAAATGTCTCTCATACTGGTATCTTCCATTGTATAGTAAAGATGGGTTATCAATTTGATCCAAAATAAGCATGAATCGATCTCTCATGTCAAAGTTCAGAGAGAGCATAGCTAACATGAACATGACCTGAAATACTTAGAATATTTGTTATACTTCATCACTCTGATCCAAATTCATTAAGCAATAGTGACATGAAGAATTTATTATTAGCTCACTCTTGCTTAATTTTAACAGTTTGTAATAATATCTATATTTATACAAAATTTTATTTTTCACTTTGATACCAAGTGTAACATGCTTATGTATCAACTTCGATAGGATGTATTTTAGTAGCCGATCAAGAAGTAATCAAGACTACTCCAGCCCAAAACTCATTATTAGAATAGCTAGATATCTATAATCCCCCTCAACCCCACAAGGATTGACCTGAAAAAAGAAAACCTAATTTAAATGCCATAGTCTCCTATTAGCCTTCTAGCATCAGCTTCTAAGGTGTATTTCTATCATCCTCCAAGCTGAAGCAAAATTGAGCGACACGCTAGGATAGTCAACATTCGGCCCTTCACAGACTTGTGTAACCTAATGCTTGAATTATGATTGAAGCCTCTTAGTGAACCGAGACCACCCTGGCTTTGGCAAGTCCCCTCGAGAGTCTAGTCACTTGCATTCCTCTAAGGTTTCTCTAGTTTACTAATTAATCTTACCACAATTTAGTTTCACATATAGAAATTAGCTTTGTTAATTAATCCTTTAAAAGAATGTTCATTTGCATAAAATAGGCATCGATACAAATACAATTTCAAACAATCTTTTTGAAAACAAATGTAAGCAGTATATTTATTTTCATATTCTTCAAGGTGCAATACCGTATCGGCATTCTGTCCCTTACATCGGAACTTGTGTTCAAAGTACTTGGATACCCATGCATGGGCAAGAGGCGATTGCTTCGTCATTTGTGTATGTTGGATTTTAATTTGGAGTTATAGGTAGTTTTGATCTTTTTAATGAAGGTAGAATTGTGAGAAATTAATGTTCAAATGCTTAAAAATCCATGAAATATAGAACTTCTTAGTTTTTGTAAGTCCACAAAGAGAACAACCAAAAGTAGGGTTTTAAGAAGCAAGGGGTTTGAGATGAATTTGTAGTCTTATGAGTCATAGAGTGTTTCACACTTGCCTTTGGCTTTTGCATTGGGTGTTTACTTTAGTGTTTTTTGTAAAAGCTATTGGAATTATGGAAGCTATATGAACAAGGCGAGTCAACTGAAGAGAGATGGTGAATTGGAGTTTCATGTTATAGAGGTGAGTGAAGGAGATAGAAGCGAATTTGATTATGAGAAGGATCAATTCTACTCCACTGCATCCATAGCAAGAGCTTACACACATGGCTTCCATGATATTTATTTGTACGATTTGTGTGTGCATTTAAAATGGGTGCTCGTGTTCCATTTGCTTTCTTAAAAATGGTTGAATAGGCTCTTTCTTGAGGACATTGGCATTAGGCAAATTAAATTGGTTATGAGACCATCATTAGAATAATGATTCCTCATGAAGAGCAATAGGCCATTTTGGCCTTTAAGAGGGGAAAATTTTATCGTCTATTAAACAAGAATTAAGTAGCCACTTCGATCGCTAGAAGGCCTATAGGCCTCCATAAGAAAATAATAGACTACTTAGCCCTTCTTAAGGCCTTATGGCCTTTTGATATTGTAAAATCAACCGTCTAAGGCCATCTCTAATAGGCCTAATTTAAGACCCTAGTGAAGAGAAGAAATTGGCCACCTAAAGGCCTCATTAATAAAATTTGGCCACTATAAGCCAAATTTGGCCACTTAAAAGCCAATTTATAACATGCCACATTGGCCTTCAAACTTGTTGCTTTGGGCCTTTATATATTAGGCCACATTGGCCTTGAGATTATAAGCTTTCCTAAGGCCATAAATTAAAAAAATTGTGTGCCACATAAAAAATTTTGACCATTAGGCCTTATTGTGAAAATTAGATCGTAAATCCTCCAAATTGGCCTATATAGACCATTAGAAAGAAATTCGATTGTACCCTGAAATTGACCTATAAAGGCTACTGGAAAATAAATTAGCTAGCCCATTAATGAATAAAATCACTCTATTAGGCCATTAGATATTATTCAACCTCCTATTAATCGAAATAAATTGACCCATTATGGCCATTATTTAATCAATTTTGTCCCATGAAGCTCATTAGAAATAAATTCAATCACTATTTGATCATCCCACATAGGTTGCTCACCGATTGCAATGTGATTTGGATGCATAGATTTCACAAGGCACATCATCACTAGATGCAACTCAAGGTATGAGAAAGTACTTAATCGACTTTGGCTTCAAACTCATAATTGACACTTCACATAGGATACACTAGAAGATAGTATAAGGGATGTTTGGTACTACCGTAAGACTTAGGCCATTGAGTAACCTTGGGCCAAGCTTGCCTCTCTAATTTGCTAAGTCTCAATATAGGGAGATGAAGCCATTGGTAGGTAGGGTAATTAAACTCTAAACAAGCATATTCAATTAAACTAAGAGTCTAGGATTTTTAATTTTGAGCATGCAATACTCTAGAAACTTGCATATGAGAAGAATCATTGTCGCATGCAAGGGAACTTGTTGACTTTGAATCATTGAGTAAAACACCTAAATTATTTTGTTTTCCCTCTGAGTTAGCATAGTGCAAGCATATTCAATTAAACTAAGAGTCTAGGATTTGCAATTTTGAGCATGCAATACTCTAGAAACTTGTATATGAGAAGAAAAATTGCCGCATGCAAGGGAACTTGTTGACTTTGAATCATTGAGTAAAACACCTTATTATTTTTTTTCCCTCTGAGTTAGCATAGGGCAAGCACATGCTGTGTTGGACTCATCGAGATAGTACATCACTTACAACCTTCAAGTATTCTCTTTAGGCCTTAGCTTTTCCCAAAATCCAAACAACTAGTACTTGAGTTCACATGCATTCAAATCCAAGAGGAGACAACCATAAGTGTGAAGGCAATACCCTCAAGATAGTGCCATCAAGAAATTTGAGAAAGCCTCAAGCCCTAAAGACCTAGATCCATAATCAATGTAACCAAAGCTTGATAAGAAATAAGTGAATATCTTCTTGAAAATCCTGAGGCCAAGCCCACCAAATCATTGATGCAAACCTCAAGGGATATTTCCTACAAACCTATTAGACACCTTGAGGACATTGGTAGAGCAAGTATTTTGATGAGTCTAATTTTCCCACTACATACCTTCTAGATTCAACCAACTACAATAATCCCTTCTTGGAAACCTAGATCCACTTGAGTGGTAGTGGTGGGATTTCCCTCCAAATGACTAGGCAATGGAGCCACATAAAGAGATTGTGCAAGTTCAATACATGAAGTTGCCTCAAATTGAACTTGACTTGGTCAAGAGCCCTTTGGGGAAAGACTCCATAGAAAGGAAGTCCACCTCACCTTAGTACACATAGGTGCAAAAGCATCACCATTCAATCTTGCCAAGATAGTTGCTACATTGCTTGTAGCTGTTTTGACCATTGCTTGTGAAAAAATTATTGGATTTTCTAACACCCCTAAGCCCTTGCACTTAAAACTTAGATTTGCAACACATTATTTAGGCTTTTGATTATAATTTCAATTATTTTAGCAGTCAAGATGGGGCACCTAATTTAGTGTTTTCACTGTCTCTTAAACTTAGATGATTAGATCCACATGTTGGGTGGTTGCTCCAAAACTCATTACATGTGTTTGCACATTTTTTGGCATTCCAACTATTGACTCAATTTTGTCTCAAGCTAGCACTAGTGGTGCATACAAAGCCTTACTTCATTCCTCGAGTCTTAGAATGAGTATTAAGCCTCTAGGAGATCCTTCTTATGACTAAAAATCCAAGACACTAGATTTCTAAGAGATCCTTCTTATGACTCAAAATCTAAGATATTGGATTTCTCTCATTGAATGTTGTAACTACCATAGAATTCAAGAAGAGAGATGGAGGCCAAAGCATTTTCTTGCTGATTTTTCTTCCTTCTTCTTCTCATAATACAATGTACAAAGTATAAATAAGACACAACATAAAAGAGAGTGGCCTACAAAGTTAAATAGTGCATAACTGACTGCACTAATTGACTGCTATAACTATGCCGGCTATAGGTAGGTGTAACTAATCAAATATAATAAGCAATAACTCAATGGCCATGTGAGGATCATAATCACCACCCATGAGTTAAGTGTAGACATGTGGATCAATCTAACTAGGTGGTCCATCATTAATGTATGCACATGTTGAGCTTGCCATCTCAACACTTCCCCTCAAGCTCAACTACATCTCTGTGACTCCAAGTAAGCTTTGAAATCCTTGAAGCTTCTTTGCACCTAATGAAATGGTATTGCACCTCAATATGTTTTATCTTAGCATAGAATACTGGGTTCTATGTATTGCTCGTGTTATCATCATGAATGACAACTAGACCATGTCCCTGCATATCCAAATCACCTAATAAGTTTTATAGTCATGCCACCTTACATGCTACCATAGCAACATCTCTATAATCCTCTATACTTGTTGATAAAGCAATTGTTGGTTTGCTTTTGCTGCTCCAAGTAATCATCGTACTACTAAGAGAAAACATGAATCCACCTGCGCTTGACTATCATTGCTTGTGTGTGTTGGTATTATCTATACACTGTCACAAGATGCATTGTTTATTTATGTACATATTTACGAATCCATGTCACTTCGTAAGGATAAAAACCAATTGTAGAACTCAGGATTGTACTGGAGTGTGGCACACACATCCAGTACTCGTGGCAGCTAACTCAATAACAATAGATATTTTGCAACATCAAGTAGCATGGTACCTTGCCCGAGCCTACTCGCAACAGGTAGCTCCTCCTCCGTGAGAACCTTATCAATAGAGAGTTTTCTTGGATAGTTTCGGCTAAGTCCATACCCCAAATGGCAGTCAGCACCACTAGAAAGGAAGTTGGCACCACATAGGTTGGATCTCTTTGAGACCACCATTTGGCCAAACGCTCCTCTAAGTTTGTCATGATCTGGGCTCCCAGTTCGGCCATTGTAATGCAGTTTTCAAACTAATGCTTTTCAAATTGACTTCAACCCTCTGATTGTCGTTTTACATCTCTAAGGGATGTGGTTGGTAGAGCACATCATTGAATGTCACAGTTAAGCATAGTTCGTCGGCTTCCTTATTAGAAATGAGTCACGTGCGTTCATGCAGGAGCCTGCCATAGTTCTCATCAAGATGTTCTTGCTCTTCCCAAGATAGGGAAAATGGCAAGTATTCTTCGAGATGCTCCCTAGGGAATGCACCCATGTCTGCAAGGACGTAGACACATGCGAACACTTTGAGCTTAGCATCCAACTCAGTTAAGCATTCTCTAACACTTCTATTTTCGATGAGGGCTTGCTCAGTTGCTATCTTATGCAAGGTTCTAGGAGTTTCCCTAGGCTTTAGCATAGCTAGGGGCTCAGGCCTAGATGTGCAAGATTGGTCAATGCTAGGATTGGTTATGCTCTCGGGGTTTCCATGTTTCTCTTGAGGCCTTGCTGCTATTGTGTCATGGTTCTCCTTGGATGTGATCGATATAGTCTTGTCGCCCTGTTGTGACAGTGTTGTATCCACTTTTGATTGGTCAATACGAGTTATGTTGTTGGTGGATTGAGTGTTGCAAGCAACCATTGATGGTAATGGTTGCTTCGACTTATCAGAACACCCAGATGTGTCTGAGGTCTCACTGCTATTAGGAGAGATGGCAATGGGTTCATTCATGGGTGGACTCGATGCCTCATTGCTCAACTCTTCAGCGTTCTTGACCTCAATGTCCTTGGTATCTTCGTCCACTAGCAATTGCCGTTGTTTTCATTATTTTGTCCTCTTTTTCTTAGGCAATTGCGATGTCTCGTTTAAGGACTCAGGACCCTGAATTAGGTCAATCGTTGATGTGTTTGGTTGGGCCTCAGCCTTCTCTTTCTCTAGTCTGTCCTTATGGGGCATAGTTGTGGTCTGTTGAATTGCCTTGCTAGCTTGTGAGGGTACAACTGCCTCTCTTTTGGAGAGTCTAGCTCCTTAGCAAAATCCCCTCTGTTTAGCTCCTCAAGTTTACGCTTTAGATGCTTTGGAAGTGCTAAAGTTATTGAGGATGTTGGTTGTGACACCTACTCCACAAGTGAATTGCTAAAAACAGGTTTCACAAGGGGCATTGTCATAACCAAGGGCTATGACTGATGTGATCCCTGTAGTACCAGCTAGTTTAGTGGACTGGCCACTATTGGTAGGCTACAGTGTCAAGTCCTTAAGCAGGTCAGAAGTGGCAGTGTCTTTGGTTGCCCTTTGTGCATTCACATGTGCAGATCGAGTTAGTCACAATGGATTACACAGGCATATCCTTAGGCTGAGAGCTAAGGGTGGTGTCATGCCCCGCATTTTGGACATTTGGAAGCTCCGATGGAGATGGAGGTTGGGATTGAGCAGCTACACTTGATGACTGTTGGTGTGCCTTTTGTATCCATTTAGGGAAAGAGGGTGTAGGAGACCTGGGACTCCTAAGTGGCTTTGACACTGGCTAGACGATTTGCTTATGGCTGTTAGATGATTCCACCATTTTCCTTGTTGAGCACTCAACATTACCATGAGCAATGTTGCGCCTATGATGCTCGTTATCCTCTTGGGAAATCAAAGGCTCATTAGGCGCTAGTGGCTTTTGTGTACACTCGACGGGTACATATGATATTCCCTTCTTAAGTGCACTAAGCTGAGGATCTATCCTTTGAATAGTCCTATTTGATTTCTTGATTTTCATGAGGGGCTCAGTCACTCCAACCTCGTTGAGAGAAGACTTGGATTTCTGTCTAGATTTCCCCCTTCGCTTCTTTGCTTTTGATACGATCTAGCCTTCAACTAATAGAGGTGATTTAGTCGGGGGCTTTGGTACCCAAATGCATTGGTTACCTGCATAATACCCTTGAGCACGTAGCAACGCTTTGGATATCCATCACGGCATTGTGCTCGCTCTCCATCGATGCCTTTGTCTGTAAGTCTTAGGCTTCTTTTGTGGTCTTCTATGATATTTGTAAGTCCAAAGCTTGTCTTTGGCATTGTCCCTTGACCTTCTTATTTCAAGCATGGCCTCACTCAATGGTTCTCTCTATTCAACATGCGCTTGTATCAACTTTTCCAATAAGTCCTTGCTCTCACCACTAAGCTTACATGGCGTATCGAAATGTTCCTTGTCCTTCCCTTGGGGTTTGATGAGTCACCTTTGCTAAAGGTTGTGATTACCCTCACCCGTGGTAGCTTCAAGTGTATCTTTTGTGCTACATAATCGGCCTCACACTTCGTCGCCTTTTTGAAGGGTCGTCCTAGGAGGGTTTCTTTTCCGCAAGTAGCACTATTTGGAGGAACATGGAATAGGATAGGCAAGCTTTCCGTTTCAATAGTTACAAGGATTTTTCACTTCCCTATAAGTGCTTGTGAGTGTCCCCCATAAGGACTAAGAGTTGCATTAGTCGGTGTGAGCTCCAGTTGGCCTAGCTGAGTCCATGCTTCATAGGTCAAGATATTAAAATCAGCTCCTTCATCAATGAGAGCATCGACACGGTGCTCCCTTTTTGTAGTGATTTTGACCCTAAGATAAGTAGGTGGTACTATGTCTTCATCTTCCGGGTCTTGGCTTATAACCTTAAGCCTTCTAACAAATGCCCTTGAGTCCCTAGTTGCACGACTAGATGTGGATTCTCCACTAATATCTTGGATCGTCAGTGCGGTGCTATTCAAGGTGCACCTACTGTCAAGACTGTCATATCTAGTCATCCTCGTAGTTGTAGCTTGATGTTGTTGCTTTTCGCTTTGACTAGATGCAGTCCGAATACAACAGATACGTGTTTTTGTGATGTGGCCTTTTTGCCCTTGTTGGCTAGATTGGCCCATTGAGGTTCAAGGGTCTCTCTTTGTCTTTGTTTGGGTATGGGCTTTTGGTTGCTCTTTACTACACTAGGATCTAATTTGGAGGACTTGTCATGGCACACGTTTTCTCTCCAACCTACTTGGGGGACGTGCAGAGGGGGCACTCTACGGGGAGTCTGGGGGGGCATTTCCCCCTGGCGCATAGGGCCATTAAGGTAAGCACCATGAGTGAATTGAAGGACCGTTTGTATCCAAGTTTTGAACTACTTGCTCTCGATTTCGGTCTAGTGATAGATCTATGCTGTGCTTTTGGCTCTATATGGCCTCTGTGTCGGTTTCAGGGTCTATAGGTTCGATCCTAGTCTTGGTCCAACTGGAGTTGGTCTGATTGTCTGACGTTGGTCCGATCGGATGGGTGGGTCCAAGTCTAAAAATGGGTCCTACTGCTAGGTGGCAGGGTCCGATTGGCAGAGTCGAATGGTTCGATCGCGTAGTTGGTCCGATCGGACCAAGTGGTCTGACTCGACGAGTGGTCCGACTTGTAGAGTCGGACAGTCCGAGTGTCCAATTTTGGGACTCGGATACCTGCCTGGTCTGTCTGCATTTTCTGCGGCGCAATTGCGAGGATGCGAATGAAAAATGCTACGCGTGGGGGTCCTGGTACAAGCTCCAACTTTCCAGATCAAACAAATACAATACAGAGAAGGTCAAAGAATACCTGGAATAGCTAGGCGACAGCAAAATAACCGAATAGAATCCCTTCTATACCTGCACTCACGGTCTCTCTCTCAAGCTCTCTCTCTCAATGTCTAACTACAAAATGAGGCTTCTCCTGACCTTTTGAGCCTCTTATCGCCCTGCTCAAGTCTCCTTCAACCTTATGGTTGCTCCTCTTGCACCCATCTACTCAAGATTTAGATTTTATGCCCCTTTCTCCCTGTTTTCTGCCTATTTTCAACAGCAGAACCCCTTCTATTTTCCCTGTTTCCTTCGTCTTAATTCTATCCTAATGCAACAAAAATAAAAAAGAAAACACCTACACTACTCCAACCTGCTTTTTCAAATCCAGAAAACCAAAAATCTACTTGCTAAGGAGATCGAATACCTTTTCAAACTCCCTCACTTCCTACCACCTACCTCAAGTATCGGTTCGGGGAAAGCCCTACTTCAATGCTCGATTCAAAGCATGCAAATGCTCAAGGCTTGAATTCGTCATGTCTCAGCAACAGAACCAAAATGAAGGGAGCTTCGAGCTCAACCCCCGAGATCTACGGACTACTTATTGGTCAAGCGTTTCAAGCCGAGCAACCATGGCTACCTTTCACATAGCCGACACGCCCTCCCTACCTATGGGGTGTAGTGAGCTTACCTCCATGCCGATCGAGTTACCTCCTCTCCCGCGCACTCTGGTAGCTCCACGATCCAAGTGCAAGCTTCAAGAAAGCTCCATCCTCAAGCTCCATGCTCCAAGCTCCATTGCCACGAGTAAGACAAGAGAAGAGAAGAAGAGATGAGAATATGGAGAGCTTCTCCTCCCCGATCCCTCACCCTCACACACTCACTCCCTCACACTCTCACACTCCTTCTCTCAAGCACAAGCTCAAGCAAGCAAGAAGAATAATAATAATAAGAAGAAGAGAGCTCCTTTTGGCCACACACAAGAATGAGCTTCTCATTCTCTTTTCAACTTTATATACAAAACCCTAAATCCCTTTTTGGCGGTCATCCCCTTACCCCTTTTTGACATGGTTGGCCATGGCCTAGGCCCTTTTCCCCATTGTCCTCCTATCTTCCTAGCTTCCTTTCCACCGCCCCTCTATATTTACAAATTGCACGGGTGAGAGCCCGACAATCTTAAAATAAATCATGGTGTGCCTTGCACTTTTTTACAATAGTATAGACTCGCACTTTTTCTTGTGCGCCTTTTTCCTTTATTTAGGACTTTTTTGCACTTCTTGTGTTTCCATATTTTTATTGGCGCACATTCGTCTTCCATTTCACTTTTGCCTTGGCCTTTGTCTTTTGCTTTAGATTTTTTGGATTTTCCACCTTGTTCGTATGAGGGTTAACACCTACTTATATCCAAACAAACCTGAAGTGAATTCAGTGGATAGAAGGCTTTAAGGTTATCTACTTATTTTTTTTTGTACAATCCAAATGAAACCCTACCCTCCACATAGCGTGATGCCAAATTCAACGAAATTGCTAAGTCTATGAGCAAGTTATATGAGTTATTCTAACTGATAGAATTGCTATCCTATGCTACTCACACACCCCAGTTTATCCCAAGATGAGGACATCTCGATACCTCTAAGGGGAAAAGGATGTAACATCATCGTATATATACAAGAAGAGACAAAAACCAAACATGTTCAAGAGAGTAACTCAAGAAATCAACGCTATAAAGGATTGCTAGCCAAAAGTCTAGCATAGTAGTAGCCTTGGCCTACTAACAATAATCCATAGTCCCAAAAATACTATCAATTCTAGTGAAGTTTCCTACCCTGCAACACAAGATTCACAACAACAATAGATCCAATATACCAGAACTATTGCTCAAGCAAGTGTGACTTGCTTCCAAGGCCAAAGAGACCACAACATCTTCAATAAGGGATGAAGAGAAATAGCAATGTTTGACTTCTTCAAACCTACAATTGATAAAATCCAACAAAAGTAGAATAAAAAAGCAACACAACTACAACCAACAACTTGACAAGTGCTTAGAGGTAAAAGATCAAATGTATCACCAAGTAAGTTTTGCCAAGTCCAAACCTTCTACTAGGTGAAATCTTGGTTATGCTTGACGAACCATCTAAAAAAACATTGAAGGGCTTAGTAGTAGAGTCATGTGTAGTCATACAAAATATTTCACCTAGCTTGACATGATCTTCACTATACTAGTGAGGGCATATGAGATGATGGACATGGGTGCAAGAGACAACATTGTTGAGGCCCTATCTAATGTATCCAATGGTCTATGACCTAAGAGGACCATGAGCACATTTATATCAAAATTGTGCTAATTAAGGATGACTTCTTAAAGACTCTATGACTGAAAAGAAAGCTCAAGCACTTTACCTCATTTCCCCTATGCTACAATTACAAAGATTTCAAATGAGCCAAAAATCAATGACCTTAAAGACAAATCACATTCTAATAATCCCTTCTTGAGAGAATGATATAACGATAGTTGCATGAATAGACAATTGTCTTATGCCTAATGCTAAGTAGCACAGAGGGGTAAAAATGCGCCAATAATGCCCCAACATATGGTGGCCACACATCTCTCAAATCCATCATTTTCGCACAAGTCATAGATTTTCTATGAGAATCTCAACACTAGCCTTTATTAGATAAAGTTTTGCTAGACGAGGAGCTGCACATTAGCGAGTTGTTTTAGAATGTCGAATTTTCTCTTAAAATTCATCATGTACATAATTGTCTTAGCATGTCAACCAAGCAACTTTGACCCTTTAGTAGACCTCCAATATAATTTAAACTTCTACAATTGGTGAATGCCTAAGCCCTAGGTTCACTCAACTCTCTATATAAGTAATCCTCCAATTCATTTAAAATCACAAAAATCATGTAGACAATAGGAAAACTACCAAAGTCCATGAAGTACGCACCGTACCCTTGAAACACTAGGATGCATTACACATCTACTGTGTAAGGGACGTGTAGTGCAATGTAATAGGTCAAGGTGGTCAAGGTAAATCTTTGGCCAATTTTTTTGCAAGATTTAGCTAAATTTCATTGAACTTAAACATGGAAAGTGCTCAAGCATATCATTTTATTCATGTGCCAAAGTAAGGACAATGATCGTTTGTTCCCACCAAGGAGGTTGAGGGAAGGAAAAGGTTATCATCACACCTGAGCAATTACCCAATTGTTCATAAAGCCCAAGATTTGGTACTTCTAGGAGCTAAATTTAAAAAAAAAAAAGAAACCTAAATTTGGTGGTTGCCAATAAAAACAAGGTGAAAAGAACAATTGAACAACGTGACTTTACTCTTTATGAAAATGTGTTGCACAAACTCTACCATGAAATCATTGATTGTCATTGACACATGTAAGAGACTTTACTTAAGTTAAGGTGGTCTCCTCTTTAGCACCATAACAAACAATTATTTGCACCTAAAGGCAAGGATCGCCAATGTATTGTATTCACCAACATAAGGTCAAAGTCTTACATGGCAAGGATCCCTAAGAGCCTCATGGAAGTCCTCATAACAAGGAGCACAGTGAACTAAAACTTGAATGGCATATAGATCAATGCAACTCATGAATAAATAGTGAAGGCTTCAAAAGTCATCATTAGGGATCCTGGTGTCAAATGTAGACACAAAGATAGTGATGATCAATTGTGACAGTCACCTTATCCAAGGTCAACCAATAATCCTAATGCTCCCTTCCTAGCCAAGTCAACATAAACAAGCCAATCACACAAAAACCTAATCACACTACCAAGAATCCCAAGCCGACCAAGGTACAACTCATTTCCGTAACCCTCAAGCTCTAATAGTAGAAGTCCAACCACCTTTGAGGAGGAAGAAAAAAGAAGATCCAAGAACCCAAAGGATCGTGGGACTCTAACAAAGGAAGAGAAACACTAGAGAATAGAAGTCATGAAACAAAGAAAAGAAAGAACGAAAAGGGAAGAAGAAAATGAGATAAATGAAAAATAAAAAGAGGTTAGCTCAAGAAAGAAATAAGGAGAAGATAGAAATGAATCGACACAATAAGGATTCTAGAGCACAAACAAGAAGCCATGATTCTCAAGAGGTGGTGGAGTATGAAGATGTCCTAGAAGAATCCAAGAAAGACTTCAAAGCTAGGGAAATAAGAAGAGAAACAAAACATGGCAAACCCTTAGTATCCTTCAGAAACAAAAAGCTCCAACAAAGGCATGTCAAATGTCATGAAATATATCCTAGTTTCTCAAATTTTTGCCACAAAAAATCTCATGAAACTAATGAAAATGATGCAAGAGCTGAAGGAAGAAGTGACCCACATGAAAAGAAAGGTGGTAAAAGAATACACTATAGCAACATCCCATAACAAGAGACCTATTGAATCAACTACTGACTCATAGGATCATGGGTTGTACACTTGAGAGTGTTCCCATTGTCAAATGGCCTTTGTGAAGAGTTCAAATAGGATAAGGCTAAAGCTATCAAGGAGTGGCTAGAGGTCCAAATTCCATTGGATGAAGCAAAGACTCTCTCCTAGGAATAGTTCAAGCTACCATCAAGAGCTCCTAATTGCCAACAACGAGATTGAAACTATGAAGGCCATAGTGGATGAACATGCATATTCAATGGGCTACAATCCATCATCAAGAACTCGCTTGTAGAAGCTGTAAAAATTGTTGAAGAGAAAGGCACAAAAAAGAAGAAGGTGCGATGGAGCTAGTTTGCAAGGTGACTTCAAATCTATCAAATTCATAGGTAGAGAATTACTTAGCATTTTTTATGATGAGAGCTACTTTTGGGGTTAGGGAACTATGTACAACATGCTCTCTATTATTTTTATATATGGAATGATGGATGACAAAAAGTCAAGCCTTGATGTATGCTTTCTATTTTGAGACCATTATGTGTGCAACTTATGTACTATAAACAAGAGACCCATCAAAGTATAATTGTCTAGCACTTCATATAGGGCATGGCATGGCAAAAAAAACCATATGTTTCTCCTTGCATCTTTCTAGTTACTTGGATTATGCATAAGTACATGTGCAACATCACAAAAATTGGATGACAAGGTTATGAAATTGTATCTTTGTTGATTATAGTTTTGAAAGCAAAGGGTACATGTTATACCATCCATAAACTAAACATGTTATGGTTAGTCATGATGTTACCTTGGTGAAAGATGATGTGTAGCCTTTACTTTCATGTACCAAGGAGATAGATGTATGCTCAAATGCGTGATACTTCTTTATCTCTTACTTGTGATAGAAAGTCAGTGTCGCACCAAATTAGGTAGTTTTTTAGCTTATGCAAGTTTCTAATGATTCCATACATCAACATATTTTTTATGCACATGTGAATGATGTGCTTATTAATGAGAGAGTAGAGATTGAGGGGTTCAAGACTATGCCAAAATGGCTCGAGTGAGCATTCCATGATAGTCAATTGGATGCCACCTCTAATTAATCATACTCATTCTAGCTCTCTTAGTGTGTATTATGGATCAAATTGTTATATACTAGTTGTTCCCAATATATGATGAGGATGGCTCTTTTAGGCAATTTGAGTGTAATGCTATTTTCATTAATTGCAGTTGATTCTTGTGTGAATTTTTTTTCCAGTAAAAATCCATTAGAACTAAGCAAGTTTACAAATCAAAACATAGCCCAAATGGTAGTGTTGAGATCAAAACATTGGGCTTGTTTGCTAGCAAAAACCCCATTGGAACTAAGTGGGTTTACAAATGAAAACATAAACCAAATGGTAGTGTTGACCACTATACTACTAGACTTGTTGCAAAGGCTTTAATAGAAGGATATACTAAAGGACATTGACTTTGATGAGACCTTTGCTTCTACTTATCATATGTATTTTCTAGCATTTTTGTATTAGTGACTCACAATACTTGGAATGTACATCAATTCAACACTAAAATGCATTTTTGAATGGTGATTTGCATGAGGAAGTATATATATTTTAATCTTGCCATTGTTTTAGCAAGGGAAGAAAAGCCAACTATGTAGATTGAAGGAATTATTCTGTGGTCTAAAGCAAGCACCTTGGGTTTGTTCATTCCCAATTTTATGATGAGTAGGTATAGCATACCCCAAGCATCTTTGGTTTTTTTTTATTACAAGGGGGGATAATCCCACCTAATTACATGCTTGTTTGGACTTTGACTAGGCTGATTGTTACCACACATATATTTGCTCCATGCTTGGCAACTCATGTATATCATGGTTGAGCAAGAAGCAACCTATTGTGGAAACTCATAGTTGTGAAGTTGAGTATATGGCTCTATATATGGAAGCTTTCACATCTATGATTGAGTAAGTTTGACTCATACACTTTTTGGCTAATTTGACTATGAAATAAACATTTGCCCCACCATCTTTATTGAAAATCACAACGCATCAAAAATTGCATGGAACCTAGTGTCCATGCTCATACTAAGCATGTTGAGGTGCATTTTCATCAAGCCAATGAGAGACTCTTTGGAGATATCACCTCGGTCTATGTGCCAACATCAGACAACCTTGTAGATATTTTCATAAAGGCTTTGCCTCATAGAAATTTGAAAGATTTTTGTTAAGCATCGAACTTAGTATTGTTTGTGGATCGATCATAGGCCACTGCACTTATCACTCCCAATACATGAGTAAGTTTGACTCATACACCTTTTGGCTAATTTGACTATGAAATAAACATCTGCCACCACCATCTTTATTGAAAATAAAAGCGCATCAAAAATTGCATGGAACCTAGTGTCCATGCTCATACTAAGCATGTTGAGGTGCATTTTCATCAAGCCAATGAGAGACTCTTTGGAGATATCACCTCAGTCTATGTGCCAACATAAGACAACCTTATAGATCTTTTCATAAAGGCTTTGCCTCATAGAAATTTAAAAGATTTTTGTTAAGCATTGGACTTAGTATTGTTTGTGGATCGATCATAGTCCACGACACTTATCACTCCCAATACATGAGTATCAACTCTTTTTTACTACAATTTCAGTGGGGATTTTGTTGCCATATTTTGGTGTGATGTGCGTGGATATCGATTACAAGGAAAGAAGCATGTAGACTTATGGGTGGATGGAAATATTTATCCACTAGACCCTTTTACAAGTAAACATCCTCCTTTTTACAATATTCACAACTTCATAGGATATGTTGGAGATGTTGTGATGGGATTCTTGGCTATTGTATGAGGTTATATTCTGCATCTTATGCATTTAAAGAACAGATACATGAAATGAAGGAATCATTAACATCGGCACAAAAAACTATTTCTGAGCTGATGAACAAGAATAATGTTCTAGAAAATTTGCAAGAAAAATTTCTACGCTTGAAGGAAACTTCAATAGGATTTAGAGAGAGAAAAATACCACTAAAAAATATAATGGGCTTGTGTAGTCGAGTGAAAAAAGGGAGGCTAAATCTTGTTAAGAGATGTGTCCCTAATATTTCAAGCATTAATATTCAAGAGAACGATGAGAGAATTAAGCTTATTAAAGAAACCATGACAAAAAATGATATTTTTAGGATTCTAAAATCACCTGATAATGTAGACTTGAGAAGCCAAACTTTGAAAGAGTTAGTGAAAGATTTGAAAGGAACAGTCAAACCAAATGAAATAGTGGAGACATGTGGCAATATGGGTATCAGCCTCGTAAAGGTTATTATGCTCTCTCAAATTTGTGATTTACAAACCTTAGATGTCATAGGATAATTGCATTCGGTTTGCCTCGGCCTTTTGCAGTTTCAATTGCTAGGACGGCCATGAATTGTAGGATTCTAGATGTCTTTGGGGAGTATATTCATATAGAAGGATCTATGCCCTATGAAAAGCATTAAAAAAGGCTTTTTTTGAATGCAACACATTTAATAATATTTGGATTGATATTAAAAGAGTCCAAATTGCAATGGTCCATATGTATAAATTTACAATTCAAGAATGTAATGGTATTTTGAAGTTTGCACTAAAATTGGATGAAGCACAGATTCAAAAGGGACAAAAGATAGAAAGAGTCAGCATTTGTATCATGAATAGGGCATTGGATTATAGTAATGGTAGGGGACAAGAACAACAATTTAATATACAATCCAAGATGGAATTTTGGTGGATTGGTGCGGCCCAAGTACCAACTGAAAGTCATGAAATCCTGAAATGGTTGTTCTCTCATATAGGTATTCTGATATTATAAAGTCTCAACGTGAAGGGAAAATGTTAATAGTCGATGGTGTTGGTAGTTTTAATGTTGAGTTGCATAAGAGTGTTGACTTGAAAACTATCAAATGTATGCTTGGAGTAAGTAATGGGGCCAATGCAAAATATCCTTGTATTTATTGCATGGAGAGTTTGGGATCCAAAGAACGGAGTACTTTGCTGCCAGCAAGAAGAGTCCCGACTAGGAACTCCATAGATTTGAGCAAGTTCAAAAATGTGAATGGCTTATGGGATCCTATTCTTTCAATCTCTTTAAGGAACTTTCATATTTGTACATTCCACGCAGAGATTAGAATAATTGATAAGTTGCTTAGGTTGCATCTTGACTATGCATATTCAATAAAACTAGTATCTTTGTTAGACTACATTGATAAATGTAAGGCTTTGCTCTCAAAATTAGATTTTTATGGAGGTCAAATTCACCTGAGAAAGGATCTAATAGCCTCAGGGAAAACAAGAGATGTTTTAGCAAAAGTTTCTATGGGGGTTGTAAAAGCTAAATGATTTCTAGGAAATCATATAGGTAAACAAATGAGTGCATTGTGGGAGTGCTAGAGAGAGTTGTGTGCAATCAAAACAAATGTGGCTAGTACACTACGAGTGGCATTCCCACGAATGGAGGTTTGGAGACATCTTGACATATTTTTAAAAGTACTCATGAACAAAAGATAACATCCAATTATTCAGAAGAAGAGTACAAACGTTCAATTGTAAATCTTGTTCAGGTAATCAAGGAAGCTTGGGGAGAAAATGATATTACTTTCTACTTGGTAAGATAGACATAAATTTGAGTCTTTGTGCTTGGAAAAGAAGGTTTAATGATTCAAACTGATTTTTGCTTTTATGGGTTGTCACAACATAATATTCTTGTTCACGGGGCTTATTTTGTGGAAGAGCAAGGGCCCCTAGCAACTTACAGTAGCCAAGATATGGAGAAATCTCACTACCAAGCATGTATGTGTTTCTTTCGGAGCTCTAGACACAGAGGAGGAGTAATTAAAACCAATGCCCTTGAGGAGTTATTCAATTGGTTTTTTCGAAGACAACTTCAAAGAGTGAAGAACACAAGAAATTGCAATGGAATTTAGAATACCCATACTATTTTTAAAATAATTTATACATGGCTAGCCTTTACATCCTCATCCTCCTCATGCATTTTTCCTCTATAACATACTCTTGTATCCAGCTATGGGCTTGATATCTATTTTATTTGTTGCTAAAGCATAAGATGAGAATGCTAGGAAATATCTAGCTTTGGAGGTAGAGAAGCTAGGGCCCGGGACCATAACCAAATATTTGAATGGCTATTGTTTTTTCTAGGAAAATGACTTTGTGTGCATTGTACTACAAACTTGAGTACCCAAGGAGCCTTGTAAGTGCTTTGGCACAAACAATCAGCCATGAGGCCTCCCTCCAAGAAAGTGCTATGCAAAACCAATAGAGCATTGGGATCAATCCTTGATATGTAATGCCCAAGTGCAACATCCTTTAGGGAACTGCCACCAATTATTGATCCTTTGCCTCTTCCTAAGAAATTATCCTCATCTGCAATATCCAATTATAAACCAAAAGTTAGAATGAAAATTTTGAAAATATGTATGTGGTTTCACAAAAACATAAGAAACCATTACCATTTGATTTTTATCACTCTCAAGTTTACTTGGATTCCATAAACTAATTGATGTCTCCTTGATATCCTTGAGTTCCTTAACATATTTTGACTCCTCCCTTCCAAAATTGGAGATTCCAAGCTTCTCTTGAAATTGGTCAAACTCATTGTCAACAGCATGTAACTCTCTCTCAGCATCTCTTACCTTGCTTAAACATAGGGAAAATGCAACTGATACATCTATAAACTTATCATCTGACACTTGAGTTTCTAATTTTAGTAAGTCCTCCTTGGATTCATTCTCAACATCCACTATGCCTTCTACATCTGCAAATGCCTCTACAATAACTACCAAGCAATAATCCTCCCTCAAATTGAAAAGGATTTGTAGATCATGCAATAATATGTACTCTTTTTCTTTAATTGGGAAAGTTGGCAAGGATGGAACAATGAGGTTGGAAGGGGCATCAAATACTTCATCAACCTCTGCATTGCTCTCTTCAGTTACTGTCTCTGCTTTAAATTGAGCAATATCTAGGTCTTTTGCAATTGATGCTTCCATCTGTGGGTCTACTTACTCCTCAACATCCACATCATCTGCTAACTCTTTAAGAAGACAACACTTGGACAATTTTGAGGTTTCCTTAAGGTTTTCATCAGATTTGATGGGGTACTTCACAAGAGCAAATACAATAAATGCGACAAACTTGAGCATAAGCTTATATTTTTTGGGGTGTAAAGAGCATAACTCAGATGCATAGAATCTACCAAGAGAATGATAACCACATTTCTTGGTGAAGGAAGACTTCTCAGTGGGTTGGATGACCTCCCAATAGGAGTGTGAACATAATCCTTGGAATCCAACTAAACAATAGGATATGCCAACTCTTCAAACTCTCCAAAGTCTTCCATGCAAAAGTCCTTTGAGTAGTCCACAACCTGATCAAGATCCCACTCTGAATTGAAAATCTCCCTAACTGTTGCAAAGAAGGACAAGTCAATATTATTTTCAATAAGGAAATCCAGAAGTCTTTCTCAAGCTTTGACCTCTGTAATCTGAGTGAGGCATGGGGTCCTCACAGAAGATTTCCCTTTTTTGAAGCCTTCTTTGTACTCACAGCAGTTGTTGCTGACACATGAGATGCAGTTGAAACTTCTGAGGCAACTGACTCCCTAGACAATGTGGATTTAAGCCTTTTTTTACCTTTCCCAACTGTGGAGGGTGACATGGATGGGTTCTCATTTGACATTTTTGAACTAGCATAATTATGAAGTTGATATAACACCACTTCAATATTATACAACGTGAAGGAATACCGGCAAGATGACCTAGAATGTATTCCTATCACGCCATATTAGACCAACCTCGAAACTGTGTGATTATCGCATGTGAAAAGACAAAGTGCCATGCTATCACCCGTATCAGAAGTTGCCGCACATGAGCACAAAGGAGCATGGGTAGGATGGCACTATTGATGGAGAAGACCATGTGGACAAGAAGAGGCAATGGGAGAAGACGGTGACGGCAGGAAGATGACATAAATGGGAGGCGAATACGGCAATGAGGATGATGGAAGAAGGATGGGGAGGTCAGGACAACGATGATAGAAAATCATGAAAAGAGTGCGAAGTGAGACCTTGATTCATTATATAGGTTGTGTGGAATAGTCTCAAACTGTTGGGAAACCCTAATTGGAGAACGAATAGAAAAATGACATGTGTCCAAAAACTCCCATGCATATATAAGGGCCCCCATTTTGCACAAAGATCGTTTTACACTTTTCGTCTTCCCCTGCTGCCGTGCGTCTGACACTCATGCTAATTCCATCCATCATTCATGTCAGACGTTTGATAAGCTCACCATTTTTTACATCTCTTTGACATAGCTTATATAGCGTGAGGTGTTCTCCCAAACTGCCTCCAAGGCCCTTCATCACACCGTAAAGAAATCAACCTTCTAAGGATACGACACGAATACTAGCCCCACAAAATCCTCCAACACAACCACTTGCCCTGTATCGGATACCACTTAACAAGCACGCATACAACACAATTGATGCACAATGGAGTTCTTCTGATTCCCTCTATCATGTGGTATAAGTATTTCTTCTGATACGGTGAAATTGTGGGATTTCCGCATTAGGAGTGTCATCTAATCACGCTGTATTAGCATATTTTTTATCAGTGCGATTGTGTTATTTCTTCATCAACAGTGTATGCTAGAGTTACATTTGGTGGCCTCTTAGAATGTTTCAATCTAAACGCTCCTTGTATACTTGCATCAAGCACTAGTGTTGTTTGTCTTTAACATTGGTGTTTCCTGGGGTTCTAGCATTTTTCTAATACGACGCACGATTGTATTAGTTAGACATCATGAGCCTCATCTCATCGTGTCGTATTGTCAAATCTATTCCAGGTACTCATAACCCTTAGCCTGCACAAATGATGGCTAGGACAAAGCAAATTGCAAGGAAGGTTTATCTTAAGAAACCTTCAAGGGAAGGTGAAGAGGAAACAATCGAGGAGACATGTGAATATATTGTTTGCCCTATTATCCCTGGTGGTGTTGGAGGTGAAGGTGAATCCTCAAAGAACTCCAAGTCAGCTGGTGAGGTTCAACCTTTAAGTTCCCTTCTTAATCTTGCCCAGGAAACCCCTTTGAAGAAAAAGAGAAAATCTAGATGGTTCTACATGCAGAGATGTTTTAGAGAGATCAGGAAAGCTCAAAAGACCACTGGCCATCTCATTCCTAAGGCTCCTTTTTTTAGAGTGGTCAAGGAGATATCTGACAGGTTTTCTTCAGTTGCTTCTGTGGAGGGCCTCAATAAGAAATGGCAGGTGTCTGCCCTACTTTGCTTATTGGAGGTAGGGAGGATTTTTTAATTGATTTTTTGAACAATGCATACATTGTAGCTGCTCATGCACATCGAATTACATTGATGAATAAGGACTTTAGTATGGTTAGTAGACTTAGGTATAGGTTTGACAAAGTTTTGAATCCTCTGCCAACTCTATTGATCAAAAGGCATTTGAAATCCTCAATATTCCACCCAGGTGTCTAGAAAATGGAAGGAGCCAGCGGCGCCCAAGGTTGAGGATGTTACTCACTTGTATCTTACAAGGGTTGCAAGTGAGCAGGAGGTTGTCTTAGAGGAGAAGAGGAAAGAGATAATAGAGAACGAAGATGTGATTTGGCAAAGAAAGATCGAGTCTCTTGGCCATGTGAACTACGAGAGAATGGGCAAAGTGTATGGCCAAATGGTTGTAAATGTTTCTATTAATCTTGAAAAAGAAGAGTACATCAACATATCTCTTGAAGATAAAGCCCTATTCGAGAAAAAGGATTGTCAACTAACAGATTCAATAGTTTTATGTTGTTTGAGGTAAGGTCTTTTGCTTCTCTTTGTTTATATTGAATTTTTTCAAGGGTCCTTACATTGCATTCATTCTCTTATTTGTTCTTTACTTTGTATACAGGTCATATATTGCTTCTATTAGCAATGATATTGCTAAGAGTATATTTGTTGTTGATCCATTTCTCTCTGTGGGTTTGTTTTCAAAATCCACTTCAAATATTACAATTTTTTTAAAGCACTTTCATAGTGTCACAAACCATCATATATTTTTTTCATATATTGAAAGGTACATCCCTTCAACGTTCTATCTCTTGATGATTTGTCTTTAGGGTTTTTGCTTACTAGTGTTCTGGTTCCCAGAGACACTGGAGCCTAATCTATATCAACATTCCCGCAAGAGAGGTCATCTTTATGAATTCTCTTTTAGGAATCCACAGTCAATCAAAGATGTATTGTCAATGGGCACTCTTTATTTTGTCTTTTATTGGTCAAACTTCATACTATTTGCTAATAAGGTAATATTTATAGTGCCACTAAATTTGTTACTACCCACTTGGACACCAACTTTGAAAACATTTCAAAGTTATTGAATGTAGAGGAAGTGAATGTAAGTTTTCTATATCTTGTCTTTTTTATTTTGAAAGACTCTTCTAATTCAAATAGCTTATACACTTTGTTGTGGTGTAGAGACTACCCTCAGTTATACATGTGGTGGATACGAGCGAGGTGTATCGAACTAGTTTTGGATAGGGTAATTACTCCAGTGGACCCTGACTCCCCTTTCCAACCTAAAACTTCCAAGGAACAAGCAACAACGAAGGGCAAAGGCAAGAAAAAGATAACCACCAAAAAAGAAGAAATCCTTAGGGTCAAAAAGGAAGGGGTCTAAAAAGAAGGGGATGCCTAAGCTTTCTCCATTGAAATTTAATCCATCTCCTCTAAAGCCCCAGGAGAAAAGAGTGCCCAAGAAAATCAAGTTCTTTGAGCAACCAAAGAAAACACATACTAAGAGGAAACTAGTGATGACAAATGAAAGTGATGAAGATGGAGTAATTATTCCAAAGAAGGAGAAAAGTCTTGAGGGTGGAGAAGTTGAAGATCAGAGAGAAGCTCAGTGTGAGGGTGAAGAAGCTATAGACCAAAAGGAGAAGCCAAAGAATGGCCTGAGGGTGGAGAAGTTGAAGATCAAAGATAAGCTAAAGAATAGCCTGTTTTTCTATTTGTACATCAGTAAATTCCCCTTATATATTTGTAGTACAATATTCTAACCCATGATGTAATGAAATCTCGTTTTGGTTTTACCCATGTAAGATGATTTTTTGTTCATAGAATCACAGAGAATTGTTAAGTTCATGCCAAGCATTTCCTGTAAAATTGTACTAGAATTTTGTAACCCATAATATAATGAAATCATTTTCTTCCACAAAAGATGATTTGTTATTTATAGAATCACTACAAAGTTTATACCAAGAGTTCTTTTATAATACTTATCAGTATGTATAATTCTGTATTTCTGGCAACAATATCTGTGAGCAAAAGAAAAATTCAAAATTATTTATACATGCATATTCATGATCTGAAAGTTACAACATTAGGAAGCAAACAGCTCATAGATGATAAAGAGCGCTCAGCTCTTTTTCCAATTATAGCACCATTTACCTTGAACTTATATCCAAAAGTAACATTGTCTAGAAACTCCAAGGTGTCTCTTACATCCTTAAGACTCCACTTTGAAGTGACATTCACCTCCTTTACTTCTTGTGCAATAACTTGCACTGTAAGTTTTAATGTCTTACAATCAATCTCTGAATCTAAAGAAACCCAAGAACCCACTCTAAGTTTGTATCTAAGTAATCAAAACCTATGATAAGGGATTGTTGAGATATATTATAGGATAAACCCAATGACTGAGGGCATATATTGCACATTATAAAGTTACCTTCGTGATCAGATTCCTTGGCTTTCCAAGACAGACCTAAAATTTTGTCCAAGTCTTCCTCTAAAAAGTTTCTGTTTAGCCATGAAGCTTTCATCCTTTGTAAACATGTTGTTTTGAAGCAAGCTACAAAAACATGCAAGAGTAAAAACCACGATAAGCGTACTCTTCTCGAGATCCTTCCAAGAGTCATGACCTTTTGAATATCTTGAGCAATTTTGAGTTTAAAACTCTCCATTGTTGCTTGATCGAGCATCTCCCAATCCAAAGATAAGAGACTTGGTAACTGCAAATCTTCAAGGTATCCGTACACACCTGCTCTTGAGGGAACCACATATTGCGCATAATACACAAAAATTTTACTTTCATTAAAAAAACTCGTGGTTTGATCAGCATAAATAATATCTGTAAATTCTTTATGAATGGCATAGAATTTTCTGTTGAGACTCTCTACAGATTGCCACTCAAAACTTGTTGATGAAAAGATGTCTACAACCAATAATCCACTATTTAGCTTTGCTTCAAACAAAACAATATATTCACATATATTTTGCAACTCAAACTTATAATGTGCTTACTAAGAAAACATTCCCGAGGAGCCAACATTACAAGGATATAGGGGCATAGTGACGGGCGGTTGCAACGTATATTAGTATAATCGTTGTTTGCATAGCGATGGTACTCAGAGAAAAAAAAAGCAGGTGAAACCCGAGCACAGCATTTTGCAGCAAAGAGCGAAAGAGATCGTGCCTTTGGGAGGGAGAGGGAGTGGAAGAGAGAAAGAGAGAGAAGGAGAGCTTCTCACCGTTGCCGTCACCGCCATTGCAAAGAAAAGGAGGAAGTGCACGAAGGAAGAAGATGGGCCGTCGCAAAGAGGAGACAAAGAATCCATCCTCGGGCATTTGCAGTGAGTACATTGTCCCCTCTTGGTTTGTTATTATTATTTCTTCTTTTCTTTTATTTGTTTTTGTTGAGAATGAGGCGCATTGAGAGAGAAACAGAGAAAATGAGAGAGGGAGAAGAAAAAAGGAAAAGGAAGAGAGAATGAGAGAGAGAGAGAGAGAGAGAGAGAGAGGGGGGGGGGAGGGAGGGAGGGAGGGAGGGAGACAGAGAGAGAGAGAGAGAGGAGAATGAGTGAGAAAACACAAGGGGATGAAGAGAAATAAAGAGAGGGTTTGTCGCGAAGAGGAGACGAGAAATCCATCCTCCTCTTAATGGTTTGTTCTTGTTCTTTCTTATTTTTTTCTTGAGAATGACATGCATTGAGGGAGAAAGAGAGGAAATGAGAGAGGGAGAAGAAGAAAGAAGAAGGAAGAGAGAGAGAGAGAGAGAGAGAGAGAATATGCATGAAAGATAACAAAGAAAGAGAGAAAGAGAGAGAGGGAAGGAGGGAGAGAGGAGAATGAGTGAGAAAACACGAGGAGGTGGAGAGAAACAAAAAGAAGGTTTGTCACGCAGAGAGAGAATAAACATGAAAGATAACCAAGAAATGGAGAAAGAGAAAGAGGGAGGGAGGGAGGGAGGGAGGGAGGGAGAGAGGAGAATGGGTGAGAAAACACGAGAGGCTGGAGAGAAACAAAGAGAGGGTTTGTGTTGAAGAGGAGATGAACGATCCATTCTCCTCTTATTGGTTTGTTCTTGTTCTTTTTTTGTTTTTCTTTAGAACAAGGTGCATTGAGAGAGAAAGAGAGGAAATGAGAGAGGGAGAATAAGAAAGGAAAAGGAAGAGAGAACGACAAAACAAGAGAGAGAGAGAGAGAGAGAGAGAGAATAAGCATGAAAGATAACAAAGAAAGAGAGAGAGAGAGAGAGGGAGGGAGAGAGGAGAATGAGTGAGAAAACATGACCGGGTGGAGAGAAACAAAAAGAGGGTTTGTCACACATAGAGACAAAAAGAGGGTTTATCGCGAAGAGAGAGAATAAATGTGAAAGATAACCAAGAAATGGGGAAAGAGAGAGAGAGAGAGGGAGAGAGAGAGAGAGAAGAATGAGTGAGAAAACACGAGGGGGTGGAGAGAAATAAAGAGAAGGCAACAAAGAAAGAGAGAGAGAGAGAGAATGAAAGAGAAGGGGGAGAGAACACAAAATGAAGAGCTCGAAGAAAGGTGCAAAGAAAGAGGGAGAAAACCAAGACTTTAGTTGACATTAATTTTGTTGAGTTACAAGAGAAGAAATTCCTTCTCAAACAAATTAAGAAAGCAAAAGAGAATGAGAACAAAAACCAATTGTTTGTCACAACATAGACAAAATGAAAAGCGATGATAGTTGTGATGTTCAAGATCGTGAGGCATATCTTAATTAGTGTGTCATGTGTCCTTGCTCTCAATGCAAGCTGGCAATCAGATGAAAGTGTTGCTTGTCTATAGAACACATGCGATGCTTCAGCAATTTTCAATCAGAGATCGTTGATCAGGCAATCTCAAACTTTGAGCAAACGATAAGAAAAATGTGTATCAGTCATGCCTTATCTTCGCAAACTAATTGAATATCATATACAAAAACATTAGACATAACCGTAAAATTTATACAAGGAGGTGACGTCTCATCCCAAGGAGGAATGCACCTACTACATCCAATTAGAAGAGTTCGTGGGTGTGCGATAGATGGAGTGCCTGAGCCAATCCACCACTTGAAAGGGACGATCCAGTCTACAGTGTCAATACCAGAGGAGAACTTTCCTACAATCTTAAAGCCTGAGATGGAGGCAATGATCAATGCATTGAT
This sequence comes from Lygodium microphyllum, assembly GCF_053477565.2. Taxonomy (NCBI): domain Eukaryota; kingdom Viridiplantae; phylum Streptophyta; class Polypodiopsida; order Schizaeales; family Lygodiaceae; genus Lygodium; species Lygodium microphyllum. The sequence goes on from NC_141135.1 coordinate 111,960,399, forward strand.
ACCCATGGATACCGAGACATCTGATCCGCTAAGAGAGAAAACATCCATACCATTATATAATAGGTGCCGAGTATCTCTCCTAAAGACGCTGCTTGCACTCCTAAGTATGCAAGCAAAATACGGGTGGAGCAATGCAAGTGTGACTGAGTTGCTCAGGTACCTTCTCCGTACGCTTCGTTGATTTCCTTTCGGCACCATTATAAAATTCAATTGTGCTTTTTCAAGGTGTTTTATGATTTCTTTTTAGGTTGCCAAAGCATCATATATTACCACTTGGGAATACCATGCTTGAGTCTCATGATGATGTGCGACATGTTTTACGAAAGCTTGGCATGGACTACAACAGTATCCATGCATGTATCAACAGTTGCGTGTTGTTTTGAGGAGAGTACAAGACTATGGGGACATGTCCAAAGTGTGGTGCTCACAAGTATTGACAGGACTTGCAAGGACAAACCATCTCTCAGAAAGTTCTCAAACACTTTCCACTTATTCCCCGTATACGTCACATGTTTCGTAAGTCGAGCATGGCGAGCTTGACAACGTGGCATGTGCAGAATAGATCCATAGATGGAGTCCAACAAATATCATCAGATTCATATGCATGGAGCCACATTGACTCTACCTTTTCGAGCTTTGCACCAAAGCCAAGGAATCTTCGGCTTGGTTTTGCTATGGATGGCGTGAACCCATTCGGTCTCCACTCAACTTCTTATAGTGTGTGGCATGTAGTCCTTGTTAACTACAACATCCCGCCATGGCTTTCTACAAAGAAAGAACACTTGATCCTTAGCTTGCTCGTTCATGGCAGCTACACAGTCAAGAATATGGATGCCTATCTCCATCCATTAGTCAATGAGCTTAAGATTTTGTGGGAGAAGAGGGTCGCCATGGAATATATAAGCAAGCGCAATGGTCAACTGTCCACCAATATACGAGCCATTCTCATGTGGACCATGCATGACTTTCCAAGATTCGGGGAGTGCTTAGGTAAATAGGCTTTTGTTCTCGTTGGTCATATCTATCATAGCTTGTTCAAGTTTGTATTCACTAAATAGAGGTGTTGGGACAGGTCTAGTTATCTCAAGTTATCATGCATGTCTATTGTATAAGGCCACAGTTAAGACTCTCGAAGGTCACGAACCATGAAGAAGATGGTATATCAAGGACGTGCCTTTTTCTTGCCGAAGGGTCATGAACTGAGGGAAGGTTTTCTTAGATGACCTCTAGCATGAATGAATGCCCAACGCTGGTAGAGTTGAAAATGGTCCACACAAAGTCGCATATCCAAACGGAATGCGACGGTTCTCGGTTTTCTACAAGTTGCCATATTGGACCCACTTATAAATCAACCACTTGTTGGATCCTATGCATATTTTCAAGAATGTGGACAGCTTACTATGGGACCACATCACAGGAAAGAGAGACACTGAAGAGACACGAATGGATTTGAAGGAGATAGGCAAGATGGAGGCGCTTTGGCCATAGTCATTGGCCACAGTCGAGTGTTGATGGTTGCTTGCAACTACCTCGTGCTTGTTGGATTTTTTCCACTAAAGAAGAGCGCATTGTGAAGCGAATTATTAGGTCTAGCGGGTATGATGTGTTCTCTCAGATCCGCTTTTTCTAAAGATGACCAACTATCAAGGCTAAAATCCCATGATTGGCATAAGATATGTCACGTTTATACTACAAATGGATTGTAAGTGGCCTGTGTATTTTGCGATTTGGAGTCTAGTCAATGTTCGTAATGCTTCTTCATTTGTGGCAATTTATTCTACCAATTGTAATTGCATGATGCCTTACTCCAGAAATACCCGGGGTGATTCACAGGTTGTCAAATTTAGTGCAATGGATCTCACAGAAGGAGATCAAGACATCCTCTATTGAATCCGCAAGGCGAGGAGCAATGAAGACGGTCTGTCTCTTTGAGAAGTACCTACCCACCAACATGCTCACGATACAAACCCGCCTCCTGGTGCATCTTGTAAATTAAGTGGAGATTGCCGGACATGTCCATACGTGATGGATGTTCTTCTTGGAGCGCTTTATGAAAACCCTGAAAGGCTTTATGCAACAATGAGCTCGGTTAGAAGGTAGTATGGAGCTTTAATTGCAGCCTCTCGCGATGGGGTGGAGGTCTCTTCTGAGGAGTGGGAATTCTCGAGGGGATGTAGTCCAAAAGTGACCACATGTTTTATAAGCTGTCGTATCTAGATTTTACATGTGACAACTAATCTAACAGTTTCAATGTGCAATACAAAATATACAGCGCGACGTGGTCACATGGGTGACATTTCCACGTCGAGTGCATCGAAAAAATGTGCTCCACAACGGATTGTGGTGTCATGGCAAAGTTCGAGCAAAAGAGCCGAAGGTGAGCTATGGATCCAAACACCATTATAAATGAGATTGAGTATTTTGGAAACTTGCAAAGTGTTATCAATGTGGATTACCGTAGCTTCTCCATGATCATATCCGATGTGTAGTGGTTCAAAGTGGTACTTGAAGGAGTCGGGGCGACCGTTCGACAAGGTCCATCTGGATTTCTCGAAATAGATTTCGAAAAAAGATGAACGGATCTGCACGACACATTTGTCTTGCCGGCCCATTGTGAATAGGTGCATGAATAGTTTTTTTTAATATTATTATGGCATGGTATATGTCACAAATGTTGAATCTCTCTTGTATGTAATTTTGAACATGTAATTTTCTATCCAAGGTGGTATGTTATGCCTTCAGCTCCCTGAAGTGTGAGAGTGTATAATGAAAGCAATGTTCCCAACGTAGATGGAGATAGTATGCAGGTGGAGGTCGAAGATGGCTTGGAGCATGTAGAGAAGGCAGAATCGGGTAACAATGACGAAGAGACAGGAGGCCAAGAATTCTTTGAGAACGAGATGGACTCATCCTTTTGTGGTGGTGACTTGTCTATCGACCTTCCATTGTATGCGGAGTTGTCCCAAGAAATTGACATGGGACCATAGGCTACATCATACTTGCAGCATCCGCCTACACAAGTTGTTGATGAATCGCTTATAAGAATACTCTAGAATATGCATTTTAAGTAATATCATTTTTTTCAAAGTTATATTACCGTGCTTTACTTGAATCTTTATATTGATTATGCTACCATTTTTTTTGTCTGTGCAGGTGACCTTTGACGATATTTTGGAGAGCACGATAAGTCGAGGGATGAGCGACGAGGAGTTGTAGGATATATTCACACATATGTCTCCAGATCATATGACTCGATTCAGAGATATGGCGAACCAGGAACTCTCTCGGACACCATTAGGCCGTTCTATTAGATCTACATTGGGACACTCTTATGCTTTGATTTCCAGTAGACGAGGCTGACGCTTCAGACTTGGGCCACAGACGGAGGGAGTGGTTCTAGGGAATGCTATAGAGACATGGATGTGGTGAGCCTGCAGTCGGCTCGAGATATAGGTGCTACTCCTCGCTCTCGAGCAAGTTCAAGAGAGGGTGGCTCAAGTGGTTGTTGTGAAGGCACCGATGTAGTGTCTCCATCTCGTCGTTCTAGTAAAGTTGCATCACCCGTAGGATTTGTCATACCTGTGGGGACGTCTACTCTAGTGACTCTAGCTTTTGCTTAGCCGTCTGGAGTGGCACCCCCATGGATGCTACTCCGAGAGATACCACCCTTGTGGATACACCAAATGTACAGGGGTCTCTTGGTTATGCCCCCAGGAGCGTGGTCGTAAGTGGGAGATGATACATCTTAGACATACCCTAGAGGGGTATGGACACCTTATAGATGACAAGACAGGAGCCGTGATCATGAATGATGAGAGAAGGAGGGTGATGGCTCATATGAGAGATTTGTGCCAACAAGTTTTTCAGCACATCTTGGACCATTGGAATAACATACCCGAGGGGAGCAAGAACTACATAGTAGCATCCTTGCATGAGGAGTTTCTGGTATCCATCATGACAAAAGGTTTTCCACAGGCTGGATGATGGAGGGTATACATGCATACATGTCACACAGATGATCGGACGCGTGCAAGGCACTCAAGAGTGGTGCCTTTCAAAGCCCAAGTGGCTCAACGTAGATGATTGGCGGAGACTAAAGGAGGAGGCTATGGATTTAATGAGATGGCATTATGTAAATGCAACTATTGTGGAAAATCAAGACTAAGTAGATGACATTGAAAACCCTCTAAATGATGCTAAAGTTTTGGCTAGAGGATGCACTCTTAACAATGCACAATGGAAGGAAAAGTGCCTCTTTATGTCAAGTATAAATGAATTTGGCAAATCAAGAGGACCCAAGTGCGTCTACTTGCTACATATTCAAGTACAACGGTTGGAATAAATTACTTTATCAAAACTTTTTTTGATTATTTGAACATAAGTGTTATTATTGTTGTTAACAAATGTCAAACGTGTGCTCCCAGACCTCAAAGGAACCAAAGGAACACGTCATTAGAAGACATTTCCAAGAAACAAGTTTTCGTGTTCCCATAACATATGTAAAAGAAATCATGACAAGAGGAGAAGCTTCTATATAATGAATGTATGTATCATTTGTAGACATGATAAACTTGTGCCGATGTCCTGATTGGATTGAAAATGGAACTAATTTGATTATAAAAGTTTGTTATGTTACATGGGGTAGGGGCTATGACACATGAACCTATTGCTATGATACACAAGGTTCAGATGAAGGCTTTGATGGTGCCTTGACTCCTCAAGCTGTGTACACTTCACTAGAAATTGATGTCCTTCTTGCAGTGGGGAAACTTTATCTTTATTTTCTTATTTCAATGTCATCCTTATTTACGTACAAAACAGAAAAAAATGCAATTCTCTCCATTGAAGTAGAAAATCAAAGTTGAGACCAAGTATTTGCAATGTGACACATTTATCCTTGTGCAATGCCCTATGCTTCTTACCACTTATGGGTTTTTTTGCATGCTACTTGAATCGTCTTTGTCCATCCATTTAGTAGCACAAGAACAAGATGGACCCTCAATCTACTCTTTGGTGCAACAGAAGAAAAACCCAATATTTTTCTTTATCTTCATGTCCAAAATGCAAACAAGACAAAGAACATTATCATCTCTAAAGCACGTCAACCTCAAGAATGTGAAGTCCTTGGGCATAGTTGTGACTCTATACAGCCAAAACATGGCTATCTTTAAATTATTCAATGAGAAAATCATCCAAGAGACTCATTGTTTCACAATTAATTGGTGGGATGACAAAACACATAGAGATTGAAGGAAGACCAAGAAGTAAGGATACTCTACTACTTTTCAATTGTGATATGTTACTTTACGTGTGTCCACCACATATATACAAATTCTTTCAGTGCAAATTTGCATGTCGCCCTCTCTCTCTCTCTCTCTCTCTCTCTCTCTCTCTCTCTCTCTCTCTCTCTCTCTCTCTCTCTCTCTCTCTCTCTCTCTCTCTCTCTCTCTCTCTCTCTCTCTCTCTCTCTCTCTCTCTCTCTCTCTCTCTCTCTCTCTCTCTCTCTCTCTCTCTCTCTCTCTCTCTCTCCATTGCAGTTCCTCAACTTCATCTCTTGTTCAATGGTGTTTGCATGCTCAATTTTCTTAATCTAAGATTTTCCTTTTTTAATACACATGTTTTCAAGTAAGATAAAATCGTTGCTTTCAAGTCTATGGTGTTGAGCCAATACAATGCAATAAGTGGCTTCAAGAATGTTAAAATCCTCTCATAGTGTTGGGATGAAACACAACACAATTAGGGTCCATGGGGGGGTTCAAAAACCTCTTGTTGTGTTGTGTTCATCTCGTCTCAATTCAAACCAACACAATGTGATATTAGGTTTTGAACAATGCTTAACACCCCATATCGCATTGTGTTGATATTGCAATGCAATGTGATACGGGGTTCCCCACAATGTTGAATACATCATATTGCATTGTTGATCTAATCTCACCCTAGACTACTTCAATGCAATTAGGGGGCCACACGAGTACTCACCCTTCTTTTTTGTGTTGTATTAACCTAGAGCCTAATCTGAGTGTCAATGCTCATAAATGGATTCTATTGAGGGATAAGGAATGAAGGTTCAAGACTCTAGGATAAGTAAAGCTACACCACAGTAGACGATGTTTGATTTCTTTATCATATGGAAGAGCACCATCCCCATCCACGTGTCTAGAATGTTTTATGTCACTATGTCAATGGAAGAGTGGATTAAGGCTAGACACAAATACTTTAAGGAGTATTAGGCAACATCAAGGAGCTTACATATACTAGAGAAGTGCTTCTAGAGTGTGCCTAATATACACATGTTGACAACTTCTTCCACGGAAATCCTCTTAAGAGAAGCTCAACCAATAAGTTTTGAGGCTTTTTACAAAGATGATAAAATTATATTTTATATGATAATAAATAATGTCCCCTCATCAACTTTACCATAGCCTTGTGTATTCCTCTATGTTTTGCTAGAAGATGAAGGGAAAGAGCCAAAAGAGGACACAATTATCTAAAGTAATGTGTTGAAGCAAAGAACTATGAGGTTTAAGAGATCTCCCAACCAATAGACTTGACTAACAAGAGAGAGCTCAACAAGTAAGTAGACATCGATGCTTTGATAAGCGAGAATATAAATGCGAATTAGGTGACCCCATTGGTTGTGCAAGCAATAGAAGAGAAAGACGATGTTCTAATGGCTTTGATCCCTACATATCTCAATTGGTGAAAGACAATATGTTCTAGTCATCGATATTCAAGCTCTTTTTAGTATTCAAAAGGACTATTGGTTAGTCATTATCTTGCAAAATTAAGAATTAGATACTACATTTGTTGAGGAATATTGAGACATGTATCTTTTGATAGATTCAAAATATAAAGGATAGTGAATTCCATTCTAGTACACAAGCCATAACAACTATATATGATATGCACTATTGCAAATAAAATATTTCTAACATGGGGAGAGCACAAGAGAAATTTTACCTCTTCGTCATTGAGTTAGCAATATCTCACAAAATCTATTAGAAGATGTTCCACATATTGAGGAATAATGGAACAAATATCAATTGATAGATTCAAATAGAAAGGATAGTGAATTCTATTCTGCTACATAGGTCATAGCAATGATTTATAATAATGCACTACCATGCAAGCCCAATATTCTCACTAAGGAAGAGGTTCAAGCAGCATAGCAACAAATTGAATATTTTTAACATGGAAAGAGTGCACATAGAATTTTATACCTTTGTATCTAAAGATTGAGGAATCAAACATTCAAATATGGAGTGAGGATTTGCTTATATCCAACAATAATTAAAAGGTTATTTTCAAGTTGTGTTCATTTAGCCATTGTATAGAAATGGGATGAGTAAATTTCATAAGAATTTTTTTTGTAATTGACTATATTAATATTTTACAACTTGTGGTACATGACGCTGACCTAATTGGAGGTGTTTTGATAATTGGAATCAAGGCTTGTACAAGGACTCTACTTTGGGATAGTACATCAAGCACTTCACGTTTCTAAACTTTTATCATACTTCATAACTTCTCACTAATCAATGAGGAATTTCCACTTTTTGCGACATAGATATTTGCAAGATATCTTAGAGACTATCATTTGACATATGCCTTATATAATTTTCGATAAAGTTAGTAAGCTTGGACAAAAGACAACTTCTTGAAAATTAAAAAACACTAATCGAGCAAATAGTAGAAGTAGAAGATAAAATTGATCCATCTTCAATAGGGTACAAATGGAGTAGTGAAAAAGTCATGAATTGTCACAATACTTACAAATTTTATCAAATATTTCTATAAATTTAACAAGTATTTCACTATGTGATGGAAACGCACTCTAGCTTTCTCTTTTCACAATCCTGTGTTCATTAAGCTTTAGCACAAATTTGAGGATCCAATGGTGCCCTTTTGGAGTCACTTTCAAGTAATTGAAGTGTAAGACCTCCAAGCTTTAAATTTTATTATTATTATTGTAGACAAGGTCTTCTATTACTACATAATCTGACATGAAATGGAGCTCCCAAGACCTCTTAACGCTTCTTTATTCATTTGATTTTGCATTCTTCTAAGCAATGTTGGATTTGGCAATATCAATGCATGCATGCTAGATGCCTTCATCTTTGATTGAAGAGACTTATAGATGCCACATCTAGCAATGTTGCATGTCACATAGATTGAGCTGGTTCTTTGTTATGAAGGCCTCAATCTCCTCTTATATAATCTCCTAAAAGCATTGATCCTTCATGGTCGCCTTGACAGCTTTCCTTCAAGAGGATTTTAATGTATGCAACGGATGGATGACTATCTACTTGTTTGTTAGGGTGCAAGATGTATCATTTTGCAAAATTAACCCGTTTAGTTCTTATACAACAAATGAAAATATTGCAAAATTTGAGATAAAGAAACAATAAACAATGGCCTTACTTTGCTATGTATATCCTCCTATTTATGCCACCATTTGCAACTTCATATCTTTAACATTTACATGGTCATTGCTACATTCGCAAACCCCTAACATTTTTTCCTGGAGTCTTAATGGATCCATTTGTTTCTCAAGCTTCAAGATAGTCTTCATGTTCTGTAATAGCTTGTGCTCTCATTACTTTAGTGTTTGCATGAAATAGGTACTCCCTCTCTCAAGAAAACCTTTATATGACTCGTACATATCGCTAGTTGTGTCTAGGTGTTGTGTATCCCAGGAGACCATTATACGCATCTCCAACAAAGCTAACCAGGGACATTATATCCCTAAATGGAGCCAGAGCTTAGTAGAGAAACTTTTTTAACTACAAGAGAACGTGAGATTAAGACCTGCAGAGCAGGAGGGGAAAAATGTTGACAATAATTAATAAGAAGACGCAAGAGCACAGCGAGAAAATGTTGACATTTTGAAAACGTAATGACGGAGGCCAATATTTGAAGACTGACACGACTCGTACTTGTTATCATATTGTGTGTTAAGTGACACTAATCTCGGACTAGAGCTTTCCCAATAAGCCCATCCCCCATCCTCGAACTTCAAAAGCCTGATCAAGTCTCTGTGCAGGCTCACCATAATGGGTGACCAGTGGTATTTGGTAAGCAATGGGTGACCGGTCCATTAAATAATGAGCATTTCTTCTAATTCGCACCATGTCATAACAAAGCAATATTTTGTGGAGTCCTCACCCCTTCTGAATAAGGTAGGTACACCAGCCCATAAATAATGGGCAATTTGTCATCAATTCCCACACCATGGCATGTCCCATCATACAAATGATTAAAAGGTACTAGTGACCAGCATGCAGATTGTTGCAGATAAATTTAGCTCCTCCAAGAAATAGGTGCAGATTGTTGCAGATAAATTTAGCTCCTCCAAGAAATAGGTTGTAGAGTACAAAATATGTCACAATCAACGCTCGGTCCTGAATTTGGCACTATTGGGAGAGCTGTCCCCATAGTCTTACATTGTTTGAAGTATCAGGACAAACAAATGTGCCTGTCCAAAAGTAAGGACAAAGCCAACCTTGAGCTACAAACAAAATTTCAGAACCAACTGAAGGAAACTCTAGAAGTCCTGAAATCTTGCGAGGTCGTTACAACCAGAAGTTGGAGAAGAAGTCTGTTCCACCCGCCCCCCCCCATCCAGAGAACAAGAAAGCTCCTCAACCCTGACTACAAGGCTGGAGAAGGTCAGAAGAAGCCCCTCAGCTGAGAGTCACTTGGAATACCCTTTTTCGCCATTCACCTTGAAGCATAGTGAACTTGAGCACCAGTATGAGATTTCCAAAGACAGCTAGATATTTTCTGAAGCACCAAAATGAATACAGCTGCTGAGGAGGTTGCAAAGGTTGGTCTCCAATGATCTCTGACATGTGAGCTGCACATCCCAAAGGATTCACCTTCATTGATTCACTATGCATCAAGCCACTATTTGAACAGGCCATCTATCTGCTTCGGTTCTGCTTCTCCAGCACTCACAGTAGTAAACGTTATCTTCGTTTGTACCTGAAATATATCAAGAGTTGGATCCTCCAAAGCAAATCCAGAATAGTGAATCACAGAAACGTTCTAGAAACAAAATGTGTACTGACAGCTTTTTAGTGAAGGCTTCCAAAAACCTACGACTGTAATATCTATGATCAACAGAGCAGTTTTTAGTACCTTTTTTTGCTTTTAAAAGACCGCTTGGAGCTATTTTTATGAATATGATCATTCTTCTTTTGTCTAACAAAATCAACTCCAAATAACTCCTTCATTTCACTGCTTCTGGTTGGGACCCTTTTAGGCTTGAGATCCTTGTGCAATTTCTTTTTGGACCCCCTTTTTTCTAAAGCTTTGACAGCTTTTGCTTTCTTATAAGCCAACTCTGCTATTGTAGTACTTTTCTTTTTGCTTAACATCCCTTGACCATTTGCCTGACAAAACAAAATGATAAATTAGCATATTGAAAGCTAGATATAATTCACAAATCCCATTGCTCAAGTATGATGATACATACGGCATCATCACCCTCATCCATAGCTTCTCTAGCAGCCTCCAGCCTCCGCCGTTTCTTGCGTGTCAAATTCTCCTACAGATGAGAGCAACATTTAGTGTCACTCCCCTTTGGAATAACAGAGTCCATTTATGGACCAAAGAAAAGACTAGTAATAAGAAACCACACAGTTAGACCTGTTTTGAGATTCTCTTTTTCTTCTCATTGTTGCTATCCTTCCCAATGCTGGACAATTTCTGACTTGTAGCATCGTGACTACTACTGCTCTTCAGATTCTGCAAACATACTAAACAGTTTCATTGTCCTGGCAAATAAACTTGGTTTTCTAGTCACTAAAGTGCACTCTCTTCAACACTCAAAACAGAAACTGCATTCCTGATCATGTGCACAAGGAACCAAGTTACATGCATCTTGTGCAGTCCTGTCACTATGAAGAACACCAGCTGAAAGGACCACAGGCACACTGTGGAGTCGTGAGAGAGACAGAGAAGTTTATATGAATGTGCACATGTTAATAGGGCAAGTATTTGTGCGCATTAAACTTGCATTAAAAGGGTCATGTGAAAAGAAAAAACCTTTGCAGCATTGGCAATCTGCCTTTTTTCCTTCGTGGTTTGAAACCAGGTCCTTTTAGGCCTTGCGTAAATCTCAGATTCATATTCCATCAAATTTTGAGCCTACACGTAAAATTTAGAGACATAAAATTTAGAAGTGAAATTCATAGAGCCTGGTGTGTTGATGCAGAAACACTCGAGCAGTAGATTTTCACCTTGTTTGCTTCCATTTCAGCTTTCCTCATTGCCCTTTCAATTCTAGTACAAGTAGAACATGATAGTCAGACTCACAATAATCTCGTATTCCAGTACCCAGCGCATCACACTGACAGCATCAAATGTGAGACTCTTGACCTAGTCACTGACCTTTCCTCTTGAAGAATTTCACGAACAGAGTTCTCCATCTCTTGGATCTTTTCATGCCATTCAATTATTTTCTTTGATGGCAATATTCTGTTACTCAACTTTGATCCAGCCCTCTTAGTCTGCCCATACAATTGAGAGGTGTCAAATTTGGAAGAGTTCACATGCATTGAAACAATAGAGTTGTCTAACACTCACAATCAATTTCAACAAAGAACGATCCTTTTCAGAAGCAAATGTAATGGCACAACCCTCCAAGCCTGCCCTTGCTGTTCGCCCCACTCTGTGCACATAGCTGCACCCACAAAAGTGTCCAGTGAACCAAGTTTCTTCAGCAATTTTTTCTATTGGACACATTCAAGTTTAAGCAAATCCCTTGAAAGTTCAGCCTCAACTTACGTGGTAATATTAGAGGGACACTCAAAATTTATCACAGTGGCAACACCAATGATATCCAAACCCTGGAATAAGAAATCAAAAATGAGTTTCTTAAAAGCCTCATTTTGAACAATCAATGTGTATCAGAGTATAGAAGCCAAAGACCATGTTTCACAAGATGTCTAAAACCCATTCCACAATAAAGAAAAACACCTGCACTCCTCCACAAAAACAGGAGTCGACTTAGAGACCTCTACCCCCCCAAACCCCCAACTCTATTGGTCGCCCAATCCAATCCCTCTTTCAACCTCACCTGTCTCCTCTTCCGCACCTGAACTATTACAGACCTTTTCAGGACTATCTTTTGCAACATAAGAGGAGGTGGCAGTACTGGTGGTGGTGGAACATGACAACAACGAAAATAGAACATACAAGGCCTTGCCTCAAAAAAGAATGAACAGAACACACTTTAAACATATGAATCTACTTATCAATCTTACACGAGCTGCAACATCAGTTGCAATTAAAAAATCGACCTCCATTTTCCTGAACAGCTCCAGTGCCTGTGTACCCAAGAACAGATAAATCTTGTAGCTGTAAACATGCCATCAATTTAGTGTACATGCACGTTGTGCAAAAGGTATATGAGAAAAGTATGCTAGCTGACACAACCCTCCACACATGAGAACCAATGAGTTGAAAATGTCAAAAAGTGGTGTTCAGGTGCACACTTCAAGGCGTTGTGCTTGTGTCAGATTGCCGTGCAGCTCTGCAGCCTTCAAGTCAAACAGACCAAAGAGAATCTTAAGCCTGTGTGCTTCAATCTTCGTGCCACTGCATGACCCAGTCAAGAGAGAAACAGATTATGTTATTTACTTCAGTCTGATATCAGAAGTATAGCTTAAAAAGTCGAAAAAGTGGTAATGCTGAAACCAACACCATTGTTTGTTCCTTCATTTGTGTCTTCATGATCAATAAAAACCATGCTAATAAATGTATTGTTTAACCTATATGCAAAGTTTACAACAAGGAAATGCAGACCCTGCCATAACTCTTAACTGAATCATGTCAAGGTTCGACCATCAGTGCGATTATCACATCAAGAACAACCTACCAAAGCAGAGATTTTGTTACCTGAAAATTATGACTTTGCTCGTGAATGTTCGGGAACATAATGCTAAGAGCACAGCCTCCTTGTTACCCTCATGCTGCGGCTTTATCTTTACCACCCTTTTTGTACACAACACACAGAATTAAAAAATGTATAGAATACCCTTGAACTCATAATGTAGCACTTCCAAAACAACCTTATTAGATGACAAAATGACACAATAACAATGGGATTCAAAAGCATTAACCTTTCATGAACCACCAGCTGCAAAGAGTTTGAACTTACTGCTCCAAAAGTGTTGCAGGTCGCTGGGTGGATGGATCAGCTGAAAGTCGCACAGGATTCAGTAAAGACAGCTTAACCAGTTCATTGACTTCCTCTGTCATTGTAGCAGAAAACAGCATTGTTTGCCTTTTCTTGGGGCATAACCGTACCTACAAAAATGAAATATGTATGCCATAATCAGAAATCACAAGGGCATATCAAAAAGGACTTATCTAGTTAACAGTTTTGAATCCAGCATTCTTTGATTAAAGCATAAATTGTGTTGCCTTTTCTGCTTGCAGAAAACTAAAAAGCACTCAATTTTCCTGACTAGGTTACACCTACCAGACGCAATTGCAGTGGTAGCATTATAAAAACACACCAGCAAAAGCACAAACTCGAAAATGATCGAGAACGAATTCTTTTGCGATGCACCAAAGAAAACAGAATATGCCTTGGTATCATCATCTGTTCCGGTCAAGGACTGCTTCCTCATAGTTGTTTTTATCTCAACCATCTGAGATATGAGAGGGCTTCCAGGAACACAAGGCTGATCCTGAAGGCTGAAACAATGTACCAAAGTCACTTCTACACAAACCAAGCATTCACAAAAGCACCATCAAGACTTTATTGTCTTGAATTTTATGATCAAGAACATGCTGAAATTTCCTTATCCATGCTCCTTCAACGAGTGATCCCTTTATGGCACATGTTCCTTCAATGTCACATATTTCAGAGTTGCTGATTTTTATTGCACATATTGAATATTATTGGGATCAATGTTGTCCAAATTGCAGCATTACAGCATTGTTTCTAGCAACCACCTGTTGTCATTTATGTTTGAGTTCTTCGCCCACCTTTGGCTCCCCAATTTGCCACCATTGAGAGGGGCATACTTCCATCACCAACAAAGCATTGAGTTGCCCAATCAAGTATCATCGTTGACAACCCTTTGTGAATCATTGGCAAGCAAAGAAGAGTGTTTCAGCCGCCCAATCAAGTATCATCATTGACAACCCTTTTGTGAATCATTGGCAAGCAACGAAGATTGTTTTCACTTACCTCAAGGACACCAAGCATTTAAGCCTTTTCTTCAAGGCTGTGTCTTCACTTATGCATGGATTCATGGATTATGATTGGACTGTCTATTTAGAAGACACTTTGATATATCCTTTTATGAAGGTGGTTCCTTCATCAAAGTTTCGAGCTATTCGGCTATTTGTACACATGATACCTTGTAAACCATGACTTATCATTCATTGTATTGTCATAGGTTGCTATATCCATCGGGATGAACACATGCAACCATAACCACATATATCTTTTTTTTTAGATTTTGTTTTTGTTCCTAGATCAATCCACCCATTTTATGGAGAGAGGTTTGTAGGTATCTCATGGGCTATGCATTAATGCCCTTTGATCCATGATCTAGGCTCCCTAGGCATTTAAAATATCATTAAATGCAATTGTTGCCCCTAGTGTCCTAGGCACTAAGTTACACGAGGGTTAGGGTTTCATTAAGGGTTTCCTATGACAGTTAAGCCATTAGGGTTTCATTTCATTATAAAAAGACACTTTGTGCATTTGTGCATCATTAGGACATAAGTGTGGCATTTTCATTGTGATTGCCCTAAGTGTCGTATTCTCTCTCACTCATTAATACATCACTTCTCATTTGTGATCAAGTGTTGTTATCATTGATTAATTATTTCATTATCATCCACTCTTCATTAAATTAATTCTGCAATTACTCCACACCTGAGCCAATAGGCATAATAAGCCGTCTATTACCTATTTGTGCAAGTATCTTGAGATTGAGCAAATGACCAAAGGTGATTCAATTGATGCATAAATTACTCAGAATAAATAATCCCAAAGCTGTTTTGCAACCAAGATGTCTCCCATTATGTACATCCACACAAGATAGTTGGTTCTATCAAACTTATCATCATTATCAAACATGTTTCGCAAGTCATTCTTAGCTACCATTGTGTGTTCTCTATATCAAGTATTTTAAACCATTTGTTGTCCAAAGTACAAATGTAGGTGCAATACAAAAGGAAAGCAAGGAGGAACTCAAAAACTTCCAATTTATGGCTTGAAAGTTGATGATGAAGTTGAATGTCATTTTGAGCTACCATTGCTTGTTATATATAGCCAGTATTTTTGACCAGTTGTCGTCCAAAGTACAAATGTAGGTGCAACACAAAAGAAAAGCAAGGAGAAACTCAAAAACTTTCGATTTATGACTCAACTGTTGACACAAAACTGAATGTCGACAAGGAGGCTGAAAATTTAAGCAAAACTGGTTCCACTGTTCTTGAATGTCCAATAAGATTACAAATTGGGCCTCAATGTCAATGAATTTGGGCTAGCTGCAAATTTCAAAAAGCCCCAAATTTTTGTGGTAAAATTTGGTGAAATTGTGGTTCAAAATAAAAAAGTCACAAATCACACGAGGTGAATTTCTCCAATTTGATGATGAATTTTGTAAATTGATTGAAATCCTCAAATTGAAGGATAAATTTTGGCCGGCTGGAGTCAATTTGGCCAAATCCCCCAATTTTACCCTAGATTGTGGTTAGGTGGGGGTGTTGATGGAAATAGACACCTATAGAAGTCAAAGGTTGGGTTCAGGTTGCAAATGTGGCTTCTCAGGATGGAGTGGCTGAGTAACACAACCCAATTGTAGCAAACATCATGCAGGGCAGGTGACATGGATGCAGGCAGCACCATGCAGATACAGTGTGACAACAGAATCCAATATTTGGTTGGGGAGGCAAAACAAGGGGGTACAAGATTTCATCACAGGTTTTTGGGAGCCTCTACACAGGAGAGCAGACAGCACCAAATCATGAGCAGGCAGACAGGTGACCTGTGAGGAGGAGGCAGAAGCAACCTATCAGACAGGAGATTCCATGCAGCTAGACAATGCTGAAGGTGCTGCAACGCAGACTTCTGCAGCAGGTCGGGCAAGATGCAAGCAGAAGGGCCGAGCTGAGACTCAATGGCAGCTGTGGCAGCAGCAGCTCATGAGCTGAGTGGTGGCGGAGAAGGTAGCTTTGATACCACTGTTAGGTCAATGGACAGCTGCATGCACAACCACACACAGACACTCAGTAAGCAGTGAATAGCAAGAGAGGAGAAAATTGCTGCAATGTCACATCCAATAATGTGTGAATGATAGAATCAACGAACAATCCCTAAGGTACTATAGTACCAAGGTGGGTGTTCACAAGGGGAAAAAAAAAACCTTCTCCAGCTAGAAGGTAAAAAGTGCCTATGGATAAGGGAGCATTCACACCAGAACAACAGAGGAACACTTTTCCTATCTTTCTTGCCTGTTTTAGAGGATGATTGCAAGAGAAACGCAATACAACAAAGACCAACATACAAAAACCAAATCAGCAATGTGACTGCTTAACATGCAATGTTATAAAAGTTCAATACAAATCTGCACACATGCCCACAACTGCAAGTATTTCAGATTAGAACACAAACACATCATCAATCCAAAGTAAACAACTGATCTGTTTTACTGTGTCAACTTTCAAATAGTATACCAGCTCATGAACTTCATTACGGAACCCAAGCTCGAGAAGTCGATCTGCTTCGTCTAGCACTAAAATAGCCAAGTCCTCCAAGCCAACTGACTGGCTGTTATGTAAGTGATCAATCATGCGCCCTGGTGTAGCTATGACAATGTCTGGATGTGACCGTAGTGCAACCTCTTGAGCCTAATTTCCTCCCCCAAAAGACAAGACAGTCTTAGGAAAATTAGGCAGACTTTTACTTAGCACGACAAATACCTAGGGTTAAAAAAGAACTATCAACACTACATTGCATTCATAACAGCATAAATAGATCAGCGCAAACCTTACTAGAAAGACCTCCCACAACAAGACAACTTCGTATATCAGTGAATTGTGCCAGTTTCTCAATCATACTGTGAAGTCTGTTCACAAAAAAAAAGTCTAACGTGAGAATGCATAGAAGGTCAAAATCTGCAGCTAGATCAGCTACCTGCAAATAACTTACTGGAACCAAAATGAAATTTCAAGCAACACACATGGAGGGTGTGGACCAACTATCAAGCAACTTATAAAAGGCATACAATTATATTGCATACTTAAGTTGCTACAAGCATTTGTGTATTGGGTCTGGATTAAAAATGCAATGAAGAAACCATATATATTAAAGCTGAAGAGAAATAGGAATATTTTTACAATACACATCATCTTTGGCCAAAAAGAAAAAATAATATGATGCCCTTCATGCTCTAAGACTAAAAACATAGTTTTTGTAATGGACACTTGGCCCTTGGTTCATATGCAAGTTGGTACAGCCCCTGGTTCCGTGAAGTTTAGAAGATTCCAAAACATTCTAGAAGATGTTTGCATCATTGCTTATGTTATTTACTAGTGCAGTGAGTACCATTTTGATAGCTGTGGATTTGTACAATTGTGATTGACTATCTACTAGAGTAATAACTAACATCTTGGAAAAATATACATTGCCTGAACATGGAGTAACAACAGTGTGCTTGGTTACTTGGAAACATATATGGATAATTGTACATTGGCAAAACATGAAGTAGCAACAAAGTGCTTAGTTACTTCGAAACATGTATGAACGATTATACATTGACAATAAGTGCAATAATAGTATCGAGAGATTTGTCATGCATCATTGCTTATGTTATTTACTAGTGCGGTGAGTACCATTTTGATAGCTGCGGATTTGTACAATTGTGATTGACTATCTACTAGAGTAATAACTAACATCTTGGAAAAATATACATTGCCTGAACATGGAGTAACAACAGTGTGCTTGGTTACTTGGAAACATACATGGATAATTGTACATTGGCAAAACATGAAGTAACAACAAAGTGCTTAGTTACTTCGAAACATATATGAACGATTGTACATTGACAATAAGTGCAATAATAGTTCGAGAGATTTGTCATGTCTCACCTAAAACCACCAAGGTTTTGGCGAGAAGAGTTTACCAAAGAAAAGTAAGAGAATTAAACTCAAAGAAAACCTAGATTCCCAACCTTGACAATAGTCTCTATAGTCACAAGCCCAATGATTGCATATATAATGGCTCCTAGATATCATACTTGAAGCCTCCTCATCATTGTAGTGCATCATCTATCTCACTTCCCTTCATGTATTGCTGCAAACTACTGCTTTTTCAACTATATCAACTGGATTTCCATCATCGACAATGACATTTTCTGTTTCAACACATTCAATTACGGCACCAACATCATCTTCATGGACTGCTTGAACACCCTGTAAACCATGCTCTTCTTCACCTTACATCATAACATGTGTAGGCTCTCCAACAAACTACCTCTTTCTCTTGATAATATCAATGATTACCTCATGGAACTCTCTCTTGACAATGCCAAGAACCTCACCTAGAGTAATTTCAACTTTGCTATTCAAGATGCGCTCCTCAAGAACCTTTTTCAAATCCATTGCAATTTCAATGTCTAATTGCAATTTGTATCCCAAGTGTTTCCCCTTAAGCTTTGCATGCTCCTACTTTCTCTCTTTTGCAACATCTTACATTATATATTTAGGCATAGGTGTCATGAGGACATGTATTTTTGAAACCTCACTTAACATGTGAATTAATTTTTAATCACATGATTAGGCAAATGTTACACATGTAAGGTGCAACTCGGGTTAAAGTAAATTTACGAGCCCGGGACCCGAAGAAACCACACGATGTCAAAGGCAAAAGTTGCTATAAGTTATGCCACACGAGTACTTAGTGGTATTTGGTGCCAGTTGTTGGCCTAGGTCATCCATTTGGCCATAAGTGTCAATTGGTGACACTAGAGAAGTGGCATTTAATGGTACCTAACGCCAATCTAATGATCAAAGATGGCGCAAAAACACTCGGGAATGGAATTTTACTTAGCCAATTTAATTATTGGCCAGTCAGATTATTTTTCAAAGCACCAAAATAATTATCAGATTAATTTTCAATATTTAAAGGCTAAAAATTAATATTTAATTATGAAAAATACTGGAAAAACCATTTGGAAAGGCTACACTTGTCAAAAATGCCCATGCAAGACTAAAAAACGTCTTTAGAGGTTGGAGAGAGGCATTTTTAGTATATTCAACCTGCAAGAGAGAGGGAGGAGATACTGCTGGTCTAATTTGCAGCCACTGGAGAACCTTCTAAGGCAGCCAAGGGCACGAGAAGACCAATCAACAAGTGACAACATCTACAAGCTGTTGAGACAAGGCAGCAACAATAAATGACTGATTTTCTTCAGTTCTTTGCATCTACAAGCTGTAATGGCAAGACAACAACTGCATTTGACTAATTTTCAATCATTCTTCGCGACAAAACTCTGAATTTTCTCTCTCTACAGCTTTCTCTCTCATCTCCCAACCATTTTACAACCTTGCTCTGAAGATCTCAACATTTGGACCCTTGGACGATAAGAAATTGCAAATTTCTCTGCTATAAACTCTAATTTACAACAAAAATTAAGGTTTAGCAACAACCTCAAGAAGTATGCCAAAAATTGGAGGCTCCAAGACTTGGATTTTTCAGAGCTGAAGGTGAATTTCAGCTAAATTCAAGTGGAGGACTAGCCAGCCATTGAATTTGGGGCATTTCCATCGTCCATGAAGTGGGTAAAGGCCAATTAAGTGCCTGAATCAAGGGGCAAAATAGATTGAAGACTTGCTAGTCACTTTGGACAACAAGGGGAGTTAAAATATTGAAAGGGATTGGGAGAATCGCATTGTAAATCAACTTCTTCTTCAATAAAGCTAAAGAAATATCGAAAGGGGCGCCAATTTTGGGACCAATCAAGTGTGCATTGTGCAAAATCAGTAGGTTAATTTGAATTTTCAAATTTGCATTAATTGTTTGCTGCTATAATTAAGTTGTAATCACGGATTTACCACCCTATCCGAGGAGGAAGGCTGGTTACAATAGGCCTCAAAGGAGTAAAAGAGGTGGCTCATTTGAATTACTCTTAGATATACCGAGATTGCCATCATCCCTTTTTCTCTTCTCCTCCACAATAACCTCTATATTCTATGATCTAACAAGATACACAAAAACTGAAAAAGAGTCTACCGATTCATCCCAACCTGTCATCTTACAAATCCTCTACCCTACATCATTTAGTTCAGCCCTAGCGTTTTTTGCCCTTCTTTATTGCATGCATAGCATGAGACCAAGATTCCGCTTTCTTACCAGATACAACAACACAACTACGATTTTTCTCAATTTGAAGACCAAAAGTAGCAACTTCTGCTGCAACATAAACATTCCATACAACCATACCATCCACCAACTTCTACATCCCCTACTTTCCAAAATTTGATATAAGTGAAAGACCAATCTTACCATCTTCAAAGAAAATCAAGTTCCTTTCCAATGCATCCTTGTAGTTCTCCCAGTCCCTACACTCATGTTCTATACTATCACACCAAATACGTCGACACGCAAATCCTTTCCACATCAAGGCTCTTGGTGCTTCAGACCAACCTGTTTCTTCTATCCTTGCAAATTTCAATTATAGGTCACACATGCCCTCAACCAATTCATCCATTAATCCTCTTTAACTGGAGCAACTATAAAAGCAAGTTGCTTTCATGCATGCTCTATAACCTTACTAGTGGCCAAAGGCATACACCCAATATGCATCCTAGCCCATCTTCTCTATCTCTTGACCAACATAGATGTTGAGCTAAGAAATGCATTCTATGCTGATTAGCCACTCAAACAGCCCCAAAACAAGCTTAGTTAATGAAAAACCCTAAAATCAGAAGTGGTTCGAGAGAGTTCAATGAAACCCTAATTTGAGAGGGTCCATCCTCATCTATAAATAGACAGGCTGTCCCCATTCAGTCCCATCTCTTCCGTGCAAGTTTCTCACCCTTGTGTGTAAATCTCAACCATTAATCTCCTCTACATTCGCCTCAGTCTCCTCACACTCTGGTGATCAGCATTTGGTGTTTCTCTCATTTTGTCACTCCAACTGGTGGTCACAGCACTTGGGATCCATCTCCAATGGACGTCTCTCTGCAACACACTACTCTCTCCTTGGGCACACTGCATACTCATTCATTTACAGCATTCATTCACTTCAGAGTTGTGTTCTTTCTATCCTTTCTTATGTTTATGTTTGAGTTTTGAGTTTTGTATTTAGGGTTTGAGTTACGCTTTCTATGTCTATGTTTGTCTCATTGTGTTTCTATTGTGATCATACACTCTGCGTTTCCTTGGTGCAAACCCTAACAATGCCTCCACTCTCTTCTTCACACGGTATCAAAGTTGGTGCTCTTATAAAGAGTGTCATGCAGATATTGTGGAGTGCTAGTCTTAGAAAGAGACACACAATACAACTCATATCCAAATCATAATGTCACAGACACCTTCTTGTGACTCCATGATGTCTTATCAAGCTTCTCCATCACTAGAGGCCTTGAGAAGGCATTATGGACTCAGCAAGGAAGACGACACTCCATATTCACCCTCACCATCACCCTATATGTTTACAACCATGCCAAATATTGGAGATTTCATTAACCTCACAAAGGAGGAGCTTGAGGAGTACCTACGCAACAAGTATGGACCAGAAGACATCCCTTCTTCCAATTTTCCTAATTCTTCCGGACCGGTTGGCAAGACTGGCCACCTTTCTAATCATGGAGGCAATATGAGAAACGATTGGCAATCCATCTTCATCATCTTTGCCAAGCCCTTGTCAAGTTCGTAAAATCCTTTTGAGTCGTTCGAATCAAAACCCTTTCCTATTTTGCCTTTTGGTTTGCAAGATCCGAAAGGTTAAATGTATATAAATCTTAATAGAGGGAGCTCAAGAAACAGACATTCATCATATCAAGTATACCTACATCTTCTATTTCATTTGCGCAAGACAATTACTCTTCTTCTTTTCCTCCCATCCCACCCTCTTCTCTTGAAGCCATATCACACTCATTTCAAAACCTTGGCTTACATTCCACATCTACCTCTACCACACTGGGAGTTGGACCTTCTATATCCGCTCCTAGCACATTCTCATTCTCTATTCCATATTCACATCATGGTGCCTCGTTAGGGGGCATTCCACCTCTTAACATTGTCACCTACCCTTTTCCACAAGTCATTCCGCACTATGGGACTTCATTACAAGGAATGCCACCCTCTAACACAGTTTCCTCTACCTTTCCTCATGTAGGCACATCTTTTTCCTACTAGGACGACTATGATGGGCATCCCCCTCACTACCCTCAGCTACACACATCCCATGACCTCTCACATGCAAGGAATTCCTTCCTCTGCTTATGGTGAATCGTCTCACTTTCCATGGGTCACTCCTACGCAAGGATTTCCATCCTCTGCTCCACATGTCCCTATCCCTCCACCGTGGGATCCTCATGCCGCGACAATGCCCATGCCTCGTCATCCCATGCACACATTTGGATCCAACGTACACACTTCTCGCATGCCTAGTGGGCACTATGGGACCCATTCCCAAGTGTACTTCTTTCCACCACAATACCCACCCGATCCACCTTATTCGAGCACTACTACTGTTGTCTCGTTCAAAAATGCCTTCACGAATAAGACTCGTTTCAACGCGTAGAATTTCACTACTTGATCGAACTATATGCAACAAGGTTGAGTGTCAAGGGGGTCTTTGGGACCTTGTTGTTGGTCTTGAGCCTATGCCTGACCCTCATCTAGCCCACCCTGATTACATCCGTCTATGGAGAGCTCACAATGCCACAGCCAATGTCGAGCTAATGCAAGGTTTGCTTCGTGAGTTTCACTCTCAATTCAGCACTTTCCTCTTGCATGAAAACGTTGAAGCCATCTCATCGACCACTAAGTTGCCAGAGATCCTACTCGACATATAAACATCGACTTTGAGCTTCAAGAATTTTCCATTAAGAAAGGGGATGATCTAAAAGTCAACTTGGCTGAATATCGAAGGTTACTAGTGGAGTTTGCCACTACTAGCTCTCCGAAGTCAGATGACGATTAGGTCACATTCTTCTTTGAACAAGTTGCCTGACAAATACTTCCATTTTATCCAACACATTATCTCACTCCCTAGATTGCTAACCTTCTATGAGTTTAAGTGACAGTTCTTGCATTACGCAACTGCATGATCAAGTCCACGAGAAGTCCTCCACTAACATCTATTCAAAGGGGCACGGGTCGATTGCCGCTTCTTCGAGAGGGAAAACCAACAATGGCAAGAACTTGCAAAATGCAAAGGCAAGCCAAAACAAGGGTAAAATCACTTCTTCCAACGAAAACAAAGACCCTTGACCTTTTTGGCAGCAAATTCCTAATAAAAATAAATTTTGCACTCATTGCCAGAGGTCCAACCATGTGGACGAAGAGTGTCATACCAAGGCCCAAGGTATTCCTCCTAGAAAACCACGGCAAACTACTATGACTACACAGTCTAGTAGGGCTACACCTCCCGCTACTACCCCATCTACTCCTTTAGCCCCCACGACTACTGGACATAAGGCACACAAACAACCTCAACGGCCATCCTACTCTACTCTTGAGGGGTTGTCTGATTGGTCAACTAGCACCGATCCTATTGCACTTTACACATCCCTTCCTAGGCACCCCACTGCACCTTCTAGGACTTCTTCCCTACCTCACCATATGCAATGGTGGCCACACACTTAGCCTTTCATTTTCAAGCCGTCCGCTGCATTTACACACACATACACATTTGCATTATTGCACTTGTGTCTTTAGTTCATTTTTCATTTCACTTTTTGTTTTTCTATTTTAAAGCATCTCACTACTGACCTCTGTAATTGCAAATCTTACTCAAACAGCGCAAGGCTAACATGCAGGTTTGTCTAGTCCTACCTAGGGTGGAGACATGGGATACGCACCATTCCCTTCATGGTTTCATCTTCCTAGGAGTTTTGCTCTTCTACCAATATGGAGGTTTCCCCTCTCGAGGCGGATCATACAGCATCTCGCTTCATGCTATCATGGCAATGACTTCTAGCTCACTCTTCTAGTCAGGATGCTTCTTCTCATCATGGTTCTGGGCACCACATAAAGACTGACGTTTGGCTCCTCTTCCTCCTTCAACATCGCCATTCCAGGTTGAGAGAGGTTCCTACCCTTCTTGGTATTCAGCAGGTTTCAGCACTTGTCTTCGACATCGGCCTTCTCCCCCTCCCCCCTGTTGTGCCTTCACTGTCTGCATTGCATGATTCCATCATCTTTGTACTAGGGCACTTGGGCAAGTGAACAATTTCCCCACAAGGGACACTGTCCAAGTGACATCTGCTACATAAGCATTTCACAACATGTAGCATACTCATTGTGCAGAGCACCACTAGATGGATCCTAAGTTGTTTCCACCGACGGTTTTTACACCACACCACCATTACTTCCTCATCATTGGCATCCTCGAGTGGATGGATAGCTTGTCTGTTTTGTGACGGGTTCGACCTAACTATCTCTTCTCATTCTCCCATCTTCTACTCACTCTACTGCAAACCATCTCTCACTTCAAAAAACCAAAAAATAAACAAATAATAGAAATCAAGCTCATTGTAGTTCCATCCACCTTTGTAGGGCTTGGTAGGCGACTAGGCAACCGACAAGCACCCTTCTTCCAATGCCCTATACTCTCTAGGGTGACTACTTGGACTCCCTTGGTAAGACAACCATCGCCTCTGTAGTCTTAAAAGGCCACTTAGAGCCATCATACACGCTTTGTTCGATGCCCTGACTGCTTTGGGGTGGGACGTCTTGGGCAAACTGGGTTGGCCTTCTTCTCACTCTATTTTGGATTTGAGAGGAGATGTTGAGCTAAGAAATGAATTCTATGCTGATTAGCCACTTAAACAACCCCAAAACAAGCTTAATTTAATGAAAAACCCTAAAACAAAAAGTGGTTCTAGAGAGTTCAATGAAACCCTAATTTGGAAGGATCCATCCTCATCTATAAATAGACAGGCTTCCCCCATTCAATCCCATCTCTTCCGTGCAAGTTTCTCACCCTTGTGTGTAGATCTCAGCCATCAATCTCCCACCACATGGCAGTCCAACCTTCGAGCTGTTGCCATCACCTTGTCCTACTGCGGCGTTCTACTACTACGTTTTACAGTCATTTCATAACCCACTCCACGAAAGTCTTGTGAATCACCAAGCCTAGGTCTTTAATAAAAGACTTCTCCTTCGAAGCTTTCTTAAACTCATTCCATCCTGCATCTTTTGCATAAATTTCATGTATACACAGGTTCAGCTCATCATTGCAAGGGGCACAAAAAACCGACTCATCCTATAGGAACCACATAAAAACCCATCTTTTCAACATAAACCTTCAAATAGGGGTATAAATATTTCTGCTGTCAAACAATGTCAGCTAGCTTTCTACAGTCTGCAAAGCTTTAGTGACAACTGAGTCATGCTTTGAAACAGAATCCAACTATTGCAATTGCTCTTGTTTCTCCTCCTAAAAATATGTTGTAAAAGTTTGCAATAATTGTTTTATATCATCCAAAGATCCCGTAGCATCTCCCATCCTGCAAAACTCTTCTGTAAACCTTTCATGTCAAGTTCCCCAAAGATGTCGAGAGATTTGTCGCGTTTGGCCTAAAACCATACCATTCTAACAAGAAGTGTTTACAAAAGAAAAACAAGAGAATTCATAGAAGAAGGCAAGAAACAATTGAAACAAGTGAAACACATTGAATGGACAAAAACCCAACTATAATTTATATTTGTCATATTGGCTTGGATTTAGTACAACATATACAACCACTTTTAGACGATAATCTTGAGACTACAACTCAAAAAAAAAACACAATTTGATTCAGCCCAAAAGAATGTGTGCTTGCAATACATCAATCCAAACTCAGTACAATGTATTTTTAACCCAAAATATAACTTTAGATATGCATAAACTAGACCAGGACCAAAGCAGCCCATACCCTTTAAAATACCATGTCCTTCCCTTCAAAAGATGCATATTTTCAATCTAAAATCCCTACTTTGAATCACCTACAACAATGTATAAGAGGAAGCCTAAATCTATCCACAAAAACCCCTCAATTGCAATCACAACAAGCAATCGAGTCACCCTAATTCGAGGAAGAGTAATCTTTTTTTCTTTTTCGCTCCCCACCATCACATCGCGAAGCGCCACTCCTCCCCCCTTGCCCTATGCCAACCCTCCCCCCCCCCCTCCGCTCACCCTACGCCCGCCCCTTGTGCCTATCCCGCCCGCCCCCCGCTCTGCCTACTACCTTCCCCCCCCCCCCCCCCCCGTACGCTGCCCCTGCCTTGAAGCCCAGCCAGCAGTCACACCACCAATTTGAAGACAACAATTTCCCCCCTCCCCCTCCAATTGCTCCCTCCCCCTGCAGCAACCCCCCCCCCCCCCGGTAGCATAGCAACGTGATAGGTAGGCTCCCAACAGGAACGCACAATGGAAACCTCTGGTCGGACACTGGCGCATTCTACGAGTGCCCCCCAGTCAAACACCTTGCACATCATCCTCTCTGAGGAACAGCTCTTAGCCGTCCATGCCACAAAGCTAGAGTTGAAAGAAACAACGATCTTTGGTCAGGTCGTTGGACACTCCCCATCGAGGGCCCAGCTACGGGATTGGCTCCACTCCACACTATGCATTGGCACAACGCAGATCGTGGAGGCAGTCCTCATGGACCAAGGGATCTTCATGGTTCAATTCACCTCTGCGGACACACCTCGTGAGTTAGTGGAAAGCTCACCCTATGCCTCCACGAAGGGGGTCATTTACATGGTTCCCTAGTATAGCGGCTTCACAATGGAGACATTTGCGCTCCACAACAGATTTCTCAGACACCCAGTCACCTTACTTTTCCTCGGACTGGCGATAGAGTACCGCCAGTTAGTGGAGGACTTTGGATGGCTCTTCGGCACAGTTCTTCCTGCCTCCTTCGCGAATGCAGTGACAGCTGCAAGAGTCCCAAAAGTACGAGTGGCCGTGAAAGACACAAAGAGTATACCAAAGTTCTTGGAGATTGAGGCAGGAGGTCACTCCTTTAGGCAGCAGGTCATTGTGACTGGGCAACCAAGGCAATGCTTGCGCTGCCACGACTTTGGGCATCGAGCAACAGATTTTATGCGTTTCACAACCAAGGCGGTTCCGCCAACAGGCCCGCTGGTGGACGCTAATGGCTTCATACGGGTCCAGAGACAATAGAGAGGGAGACGGAAAGGGGAGCCGCAACTAGCTCCTCAGACGCAACCTCGACAACAGGGAGCAAGAGAGCAAGTGACGCCCCCTTGACAGAGCGCTCTGCAGCCTACTCCACCCGGCAGGACCGCAAATCCCCCCACATCCACCACCCGCACCACAAACTACCTCACCTAAGATCCCACAGCCCCCAACCCCCCCCCCAACTGACCCTAGCCCATAGCCCTCCCCTTCTAGGGCCACCAGCCCCCCCCCCCCAACACCACCATGTATCTCCAACCATCCCTCGATCCTCTTTCCCCCCACCACCTCCCCTGCCGAGACATCCCCCCTAATCCGCACCCGATTCAAGTGATCCCTCCCAAACCCATCCCCCCCCCCCCCCCCCACTGACCCTAGCCCATAGCCCTCCCCTTCTAGGGCCACCAGCCCCCCCCCCCAACACCCACCATGTATCTCCAACCATCCCTCGATCCTCTTTCCCCCCACCACCTCCCCTGCCGAGACATCCCCCCTAATCCGCACCCGATTCAGGTGATCCCTCCCAAACCCACCCCCCCTCCTCCCACAAGAGATTATGAGCCCACAAGCCTACATCCTCCTCGCACCATTAGTTTTCCCCCTCCCACACAACCACAAGCTTATCTGCCCCTGCCGCCCGTCGCACTTTCTCGAGACAAGCATAGTTGTTGCCACAAGAGTTCTTCCGCAGCAGTGGCCCATGGTCCTACCTGAGAGTTGTGGAGCGCGGAGAGTTCCCACTACCTCTAGAGGTGGGGATCTTCGTGGTTCGTAAGTCAAGGAGCCACAAGAGTTCTTCCGCAGTGGCCCATGGTCCTACCTGAGAGTTGCGGAGCGCGGAGAGTTCCCACTACCTCTAGAGGTGGGGATCTTTGTGATTCATAAGTCAAGGAGGGCAAGGTCCATCTACTAGCACCACCGAATGGACCAAACTACTCTTTTTTCCTTCAGTCCTCTCACTCAAGGGATTGGATGACGACACAAATAGAGGAGGAGTTCAAGAGTCAGGTGGCGGACCACATCTCCCAATGGATGGGAGAATAAGGACTAGCACTCTTTGCACAATAGTGGCCTAGTTGCATGATGGACATTAACTTGTGGGCTGGTGCCGAGATCCCACACTTGAGCATTATCTTTCAAGCCCCTCCACAGTGGAGGGCTCCGAGGGATGTGATCAAGTGGCCCCTGGCACAAGCGGCCCGTTTCTACCAATGTACAGAGTCACGACTTTCAGCTTGATTGATAGATGCATTGATAGTACCACCTAGAGCATCTATCACCCCTATGGTCCGACCGAGGGCTACCATGGGGGATTGGAGTTCGCCATCCAGATCTGCAACAAAGCGTACTTGCATGCCCCATAGTTTCTTCTTCTCATCAATAGCCTCCATATCGAACAAATGCCTGTTCAGCCAGTCACAGGTTTTCCCATGAGCTTACACCTTGCATCCTGGAACGTGAATAGTCTCCACTACAGTGGGGCACGTGGTTCCAAGAAGTTGATTGTTCGGCAAGAGCTGCAACCTACCCTTGTCGCACGGATCGAGATCCTACTTCTACAAGAACACAAGCTCACTCGCACATCGAGGCCCAACGGGTAGGGCAGGTACTCCCGGCCAACTCACACACTTACAGAGAGCACGCCATAGGTGCCCACGGCAAGAGTGGAGACGTATGCACCTCTATTGGCCCGAGTCTCACTACCTATGTACAAGACCACGGGACGATAGTGGCAAGGAGGGTTCTATGGATCAAATTGGATATTGGGGACTCGTGCCTTGGAGTCCTCAATGTCTATGCCCCTACGGAGGTTAGGACACGCAACAGGTTCTGGGTGGAGATCGCGGATGGACTCCCAAAGGTGGACTCCTGGTTTATTGGAGGAGACTTCAACAACCTGGAGGCTTTGGAGAACCAGCAGGGCAAAGGCAGAAACTACCAGGGCATGGCTAGGGAGGAGCAGGAGGCATGGGAGGTCTTTCTACTAGCAGTAGGAGCATGCGATGCCTAGAGAGACCCTACTTTCCATAGGAGGGAGAGGTCTCTGGACTTCTCTTGGGGATACAGGCGACTAGGTGGAGTCCTGTGCTGGAGCGGTTGG
The DNA here is from genome assembly GCF_053477565.2 of Lygodium microphyllum. NCBI lineage: Eukaryota > Viridiplantae > Streptophyta > Polypodiopsida > Schizaeales > Lygodiaceae > Lygodium > Lygodium microphyllum. The sequence goes on from NC_141135.1 coordinate 111,989,892, forward strand.
ACAGGTTTTATGATGGAGAGTGGGGAGGCTCTTGTGGAGGCCAAATTGGGCAGTTGGCAAGCACCACGGTGTCCGATCACTGCCCGGTTCCCCTGACACTTGATTCCCCAGCATCTGCCCTAGACACACGATCCTGTCGAATCCCTGACTCAATCTATAGGAGGGAGGAGGTGACGAGACAGATAGAGCAGATTTGGACCAAGGAGTGGGGCAGGAGGGACCGGATCGCAAAGGAGGTTGCAAAGGTCCTAGCCGAGTCGAGCAGAATCTGCCAACAGGCAGCCATACAAGCCAGGCAGCAGAGCTGGGAGGAGGAGAGAGCACTCCGGAGGGACCTTGCAGCCACGTAGAGATTATTACAAGAGGACACCAGGGGACCCCACCCTCCACGCACAAGAGGTGCGTGCACGAGCAGCCATTGTTGGCCTAGAGGACACGCGCTCGGAGTTCTTTTTCCGCACCTCAGCAGCTTTCTGGGCGCAAAAGGGGGACACAATGTGCAGGGAATTTTTCCACGTGCACCAACCTCGCACCTCAGGAGAGTAAATACGCGGCCTTCAAGATCAGTATGGGAGGACTGGTTCTAGCCTAGATGAGGTGATAGAGATTGCCATCGACTACTACAGATGTCTTTTCCAACAAGAGACAGCCTCAGCTAGAGGACAACGATGTAGACAGCAGGTCTGGGATGACATTCTGTCCCTCGTCACAGAGTTGGGATACTCCCTCCTAGCCCCCTTCACAGAGAAGGAACTAGAGGAGGCTTTCCATACACAGGATGGGCAAAAATGCTCAGGAGAGGATGGCCTCTCTAAGGCCTTCTTCACTACCTACTAGGAAGTGGTGAAGGAACCCCTACTAATGGCCTTCCAGGAGATTTTCACTTCAAGTTAGATGTCAAGGAGTCTTTCAACAAGCCTTATCAATCTTCTCTCCAAAGGGAAGACTAGTTGGAGCTTTCCCAATGGAAACCAATCACCTTGTCAGTGGCCTATAAGGCACTGGCAAAGATGGACTGGTAGGCAACTACGCCCCGTGCTTCCAAACATCATCCATGACACACAGACAGGCTTTGTCCAGGATAGGAACATCCTAGACAATGTATTCACCTTCTTTGAGGTGACAGAGTGGGCTCAGCACAGTGGGTAGAGACTGGCCGTACTACTCTTGGATTTCGAGAAAGCTTATGACAAGGTGGACTGGGATTTCCTAAAGGGCACCATGGTGAGTTTGGGTTTCCCCCAAGCTTGGATTTGCTCCCTCCTAGCCCCCTTCACAAAGAAGGAACTAGAGGAGGCTTTCCATACACAGGATGGGTAAAAATGCCTGGGAGAGGATGGCCTCTCTAAGGCCTTCTTCACTACTTACTAGGAAGTGGTGAAGGAACCCCTACTAATGGCCTTCCAGGAGATTTTCACTTCAAGTTAGATGTCAAGGAGTCTTTCGACAGGCCTTATCAATCTTCTCTCCAAAGGGGAAGACTAGTTGGAGCTTTTCCAATGGAAACCAATCACCTTGTCAGTGGCCTATAAAGCACTGGAAAAGATGATTGGTAGGCAACTACGCCCCGTGCTTCCAAACATCATCCATGACACACAAACAAGCTTTGTCCAGGATAGGAGCATCCTAGACAATGTATTCACCTTCTTTGAGGCGACAGAGTGGGCTCAGCACAGTGGACAAAGACTGCTCGTACTACTCTTGGATTTCAAGAAAGCTTATGACAAGGTGGACTGAGATTTCCTAGAGGGCACCATGGTGAGTTTGGGTTTTCCCCAGGCTTGGATTCACAAGGTCTCCGCACTTTACAGATCGGCCACCAGCAAGGTTCTCATAGGTGGTAGGCGAGGGGAGGAGTTTCGGCTAGAGAGATCGGTCTGACAAGGCTGTCCCCTGGCCCTATTCCTACTCTTTGCAGAGGCAATGTCTCACTTCTTCAAGTCACGTGTGAGCAAAATATGCGGCCTCCAACTTCCAATGAGAGAGGAGACTGAGTTGTTAGACTCAAAGCATACAGATAATACAGCACTCTACATAGAGGATGATGAGTATGCAGATGATACAGCACTCTACATAGAGGACTCAAAGTATACAGATCATACAGCACTCTACATAGAGGACAATTAGTTGATGCTGAAGAGAGTGAAGCTGGCTCTTGAGATGTTCTATTCTGCAACAGGAGCGAAATCAACTGGCGAAAGTCGGTTGATTTCCTCATAGACCCGAACTCTAGCACAGAGTAGAGCGTCCACCTAGGATTTAGATGGGTGAGCAAAGGGCAAACTGTCCAATACCTAGGGTTCCAAGTGGAACTTAACATCAATCCCGCCTAGCAATTTCTTCCAATCCTCGATTCTATTTGGAGAAAGCTAACCTACTGAAGCACGACTTGCCTCTCACTAGCCGGCCGAGCCCAGGTGGTTAACCAAGTCCTAGCGACGGCCTAGTACATCGCCAGGGATTCTAGGGCCAAGGTGGCGTGGGTGGCCATCATACGGCATCAGTCAAAGGGAGGGCTTGGGATCATAGACCCAAAGTATCAGAGTATAGCCCACTTGGGCAAGCTAGTTGTCCACGGCCTCACACCGAGAGGGCAGACCTAGAAGATTCTATTGTAGGAGGGTCTTCATGATTGTAGACCAAGGCTTAGTCGTGAGTGGAGACCGTCCCCAAGATGGATCTTCACGTCACCCCAAATCACCCCCCCCCCCAGATCACATTTCCTACGCGGCTTGCTCCTCATGTAGCAGGACCTCTGTAAGGCCCTAATCCAAAGCCCCCCAAGTTGCTAAGAGGAGATAGACCGTCAACCGGTGATCTAGAACCCCCAAGTTAGAGATCAAGAAGGGGCACATATTGGCGAGCGCCCCTGCATCCAGTGGGCTGGTTGGAAGGCTTTGGCCCGGATTGTACCATCAAGACATAGCGAGAGATGTACAGAATGGTGAACGAGGTACTGCAGCGAGTATCGGGCTGTCAGAGAGAAGTGGAGTTGAGAAGAAGGGAGATAGACACAACAATACCTTAGGAGTGGCTTGGTCCCCCGATACGAGAGCCGATAGAGCCCGAGAAGGTATGGGCTACTAGGTTTTCACCAACAGGCATTCCCCTACAGGTGGCACGTAGAGTGGGCGGCACTCCACCTGGGACCTTCTTCACTGTACAGGAGAGGGGGCGTTTGGCTCTTGATAGAGGGCAGCATGATGAGGGGATAGCTATCCTTTCATGGAAGAGGAGGATCCGGGTGATTGGCCTTCAAGGGAAGAGGAGCTATCCTTTCATGGAAGAGGATCCAGGTGATTGGCCTTCAGGGGGAGACATGGAGACTGAACCCTTTTGTCTTTTTGCAGGAGCTCAAGGAGTAGCGCCTCTGGATCTGAGAGGGCAGGCCAGTTGATGAGCTGGAGTGGAATCCGGGAGAGTAGCTATGGCCGGCCACTGTGATCGCCAAGAAGCCACTGAGGTTCTTGGAGTACACTGCCAAGATTGGCAAACACGTACTGATGCAGGAGGATATGGATTGGGCGTCGTCACATAGCAGGCACTGGGCAGAGCACAGCATCACGGAGCCTTTCCGATGGACCTTCTGGCGCCGCCTATGGGATAGCTCGAGACTGAGCAGGGTATCATATTTTTTATGGCTAGTGATACATGGAGGCTTGGCAGTGGGAAGCTAGCTTGCCCAAATGCAAGAGGGAGATTGTAAATGCTGCACATAGCAGCCTTTGGAAGCCCCGAAGCACTGCCTTTGGTCGTGTGAAGTGGCGCAGCTCGTGTGGAGAGGAGCATGCCGCATCCTTCATCGTGTAGCACCCAACCTTGGATGTATCTCATGGGAAGCGTTCTGCCGGCAGGCAGTCAGCCATGGCCGTCACCTTCTGTATGAGTCTAGGATGCAAGACACGATATTCATTATCGAGACATGGCTGTCACCTTCTGTATGAGTCTAGGATGCAAGACACGGTCAGCCATGGCCGTCACCTTCTGTATGAGTCTGGGATGCAAGACACGATATTCATTATCGAGACAAGGTCGTGCGCAATGGTCAGTTTGGAGGCTCTACCCATCCACTATGTACTGGAGCCCACAACAAACCGCTCTAAGGTATGGATCATAGGGAGTTTTACTGGTTGGCATATCTCAAAGGCGCGTTGTCAGGAGGCTTTCAGCGAAAAGAGACTTTCAGTACAGGGGACCTTAGCAGAGCTTTAAACCTCCATCATCCACTCCCTCCTCGGCTGATGGGATCAGGTGTAGGGTGAGTCCAGGGCTTGTCACGAGCTCCGATGTCATTTCATACACACTTGGGGCGGCCAAGACCTGTTTTTCACGATGCAAGCAGGCAGCCCCAAATGGCGATACATCCCCCCTCCATGGCTCCTGTCACAACTCTATAGAAACAGAATTTGTATCCTTTTTCATTAATTTGTCTATATAATGATTTATTAAATTTATTTCCCTTGCACTAATTAGATATAAAGAAAAGTGCATTGGAGCTGGCCACTGATGAGTGGTCACAGGTTATGGTGGACCCACGCGGTGGGTTAGAGAAAAGATAGTTCACACTTCCACCTATATGACCCGATTGGGCGCCTGTGACTAGAACTCACGCATATCAGGGTTAGACTCGCACACAGAAAGGATTGATGCCTTGAAGTGTGGGCTAAATCCACCAGAACAAACAGTTACAATCAACAAGATGGCATGATCATGAAATGCTTGTATAATGTGCATGTGTGGGCTGAAAGCTTGAAATGCACATTTCTTTGCATAGGAAAGTCACATGAAGATTCGGATACCATTTTTGCGATGTACACGGAAAAAGCTTTCATATGACACCTGTATTGGGGGGGTCCCTAAATTTTAGGAGATCTCTAAATTTTAGGAGGTCCCTAAAATTTAGGAGCCTCGAATTAGCCTAAAAATGCTAGTCCTAAAAAATAGAGATGTCATTCTAAAAATAGTAAGTTCTGTACTCTGACTGTGCTTACTAAATTTGGTTGTTTCTATTCTTGACAGTATTCAACCCAAAAAGGAAGGCCATAGAGAAGAGACAAGTGTCAAGACACTTGTCACACAAGTTTTCAAGTGTCCCACCACTTGTCACATCTCATGACATGTGGCTGGACACTTGTCTTGTGCTACTCCACTTTCCCCTTTTGTACTAGCTCTCCCCTCTCCTATAAATAGAGCTCGTTTTTCTTCATTCATCATCATTTTTCTTTGCTGTAAACTCATGTACAGCACCCACAGATAGCCAGAAACTGGCCCCATCCATCCCCATCATCATCCCCCACTTCTCCATTATCAAATTCCTCCATATTCCCTCTTCTATCACTGCTGTTTTACAAGACAGCAAGCCTGTAAATTCATTACAGCACCTCCTTCTCGAGCTCTTTCTTCCATTTTAGCTACAAGAAGCAAGCCCTATCCATGTACTGCTGATCAACGATGGAGAAAGGCTGAATTCCCCTTTTTCTTCTCTCATACTGTAAAGAAATCAGTTCTTATCATTGCATAATAGATAATGCATGTGTGTTTGTACATCTTTACATGATCTTGTGAGAGTGAGAATTACTTCTTCTCACTCTCAGGTTGATTGTAACTGAGCTCTTCCCTAAGGGACTTGGGTTGAGCAGAAATACATTCCTTCGAGGGGGGTTTGCCCATCTTCAACCCTCAATCTTGTCTCCATTACTTTTACATTTTCATGGCTGTAATTTTGTGAGTAATTTTCATTTTCAGCTTTAAGTGTTCATTCTCTTTTATATTAAGTCTCGAAAACAAGCGAATATCATAATTGTTAAGCATACTACATTGTTCGGGGCGTTTACAGCTCTTGCCCCCATCCCCCCTTGACTGCCTTGAGAGGCTTGTATACATGATGTATTTGTGACTTTCATCAGCTCCAGCTAGTCTATCGAGCATGAGCACTCCATTGTAATCAGTTTTTTTAAGTAATATAATCGCCCACATTTTACTTGAAAAAAAAATAATTCGAGAAAGAATTTTCTAAGCAAGTAGTGAACAATCTATTATGTCTGTAGAGATTAGTTCATAACACTCCAGAGAGACTCAATCACTCTTCCATTTGCATCAATCAATCACAATCAATCTTTTTCTGGTCAAGATCAGTTAAGCTCTACTTTCTTCCAATGATAAGCGATCAAAAAGCATACACTTGCTAATGATTTTTCCCAATCTTTAGTACGTGCCTGGAAAATAGGCCAAGAATTGCACACCTCTGAGGCTCATCACACTGACCAAAACTCTACTACTACTTGTCGAAGGTCATTAACTTGGCCACCTGTTGCCTAGGAAAGGTCCTATCACTTAGCATACAATACTAATGTGTAAACTAACTTTAAACATACTAACAAATAATCACTGAAACCAGCCTTCCTTCCATGGATAGGTGGTAATTCCCTAATTACAACTTAGTTACAGCAATAACATTTATTACAAAGCTGAGAAATGTAAATTAACTTACAATCTTAGACAATGGACACCCTGTTGGCCCCAAAATTAGTGCCGCTTTTGTATTTCTTTCACTTAATTGAAGAAGAAATTGATGTACAATGGGATTCTCCCAATCCCTTTCAATATTCCAACTCCCCTTTTGCTGTCCAAAATGACCAACAAGTATTCAATTTGATTTGCCCCTTGATTTGGGCACTCAATTGGCCTTCACCTGCTTTGATGGAGATGGAAAATGCCCTAAACTCATTGATTTACTAGTCCGTCCACTTAAATTTGACTGAAATAGTTTCAATTCAGTTGAATCCAAGTCTTGGAGCTTCCAATTTCTGGCACGCTTCCCGAAGCTACTGCTAAACCCTAATTAAATTAGGGTTTACAATGGAGAAATTTGTAATTTCTCAACCTTTGGTGATCTCAATATTGTAATCTTCAAAGCAAGGCTATAGAAAGACTGCAAGATAAGAGATAATACTGAGAAGAAAGTAAATTCACACTTTCTTCATGAAGAACTGAAGAAAATCAATCGTTTACTATTGCAGCCCTGTCCCGATAACTTGTAGATGCAAAGAACTGAAGAAAATCAGTCATTTACTATTATTGCCCTATCTCAACAGCCTGAAGATGGTATCACTTGTTGTTGATTAGTCTTCTCCTGTCCTTGGCTACCCCAAAAGATCCTCCAATGGCTGCAAATCAAGCAAGCAGCATCTCTTTTTTCTCTCTCTTGCAGGCTGAATACACTAAAATGCCTCTCTCCAGCCTCTAAAGATGTTTTTCAGTCTTGCTTTGGCTTTTTTAACAAGTTGCAGTCTTTCCACATAATTTTTCCAGCATTATCCATAATTAGATTTTAATTTTTAATTTTTAAATACTGAAAATTAATCTAATAATTATTTTGGTACCCAAAAAAATAATGACTGGCCAATAAACGAAATTGGTTAGACAACTTCCATTATCAAGTGTCTTTGCACCATCTTTGACCATCAAATTGATGTTAGGTATCATTAAACGTCACTTCTCTAATGTCACCAACTTATAGCCAAATGAATGACCGAAGACAACAACTAGCACCAAATACCATCAAGGACCTGTGTGGCATAACTTATAGCAACTTTTGCCTTTGACATTCCATGATTTCCTGGAGTCCCGAGCTCGTAAATTTACTCTAACCCTAGTTACACCTCACATATGCAACATTTATTTAACCATGTAATTAAAAATTAATCCACATGTTAAGTGAGGTTTCAAAAATACATCTCCTCATGACAATCACCAACTATTTAGAATTCAACATGAACTATGATAGATAAGTCCCATAAGTGCATAGAGAAAATTTCATCACTGAAAAATATCTCATAAGTTTTTAATATGTTGACATGAATCCACATGACAACGACAATATACTTGATTGTTGAAAAACATGTATTGGTTATTTTATATGCCATGTTGAATTTTAACTACGTGCAATTAAGATCACTAGCCATATTTCAAGAGAAAAGTTATCTCATTAAAATGTAAAATGAACTTAATAATACCAAAATGTGAAATTAAACATCACGAGTATCTCTAACTAAAATGAACTCTAGAATTTTAGTTTCCCTAGCTTTTAGCATGAAGACCATTGCACTGGCAATGAAGGATTTGACATTGAACATGTGGCATGTAGTGGATAAGCGTACAAGCTATATGGTACAAGAGCCAGGCAAAAGTAAAAAAATGCACTCTAAAGCTCTTGTTAAATTGAAAGTTTGCACCTTAAAATCAAGTAACATTGAAAGTTTCACCCAGTAAGCAGCTCACTTAGAACACTTGAGTTATAAAGCAAGCCCTAAGCTTAAGTTTGCTCCAATGAGCAGCTCACTTATGATTGATGACTGTCATGTCGAAAGTGGTGCAGCAATGAAAGCATAAACAACATGCTGAAATAAACTGCCGAAACACAAGACGAGAAAAATAAACACAAATACATATGAGAACTTAGATGTATGCCCGAGACACAGAATCCATATCGAACACAAGGCAGCAACATACAACAGTGAATCACTGGCTGTGTGGGCACCCTGGCACCGGCTCCTCTCTCCTCAGAAGAATCCACAAATGATGGCTGAAGTACTGAAGAGGAGGAGGAGCCCTAGCAATATATAGGCATAAAATGGGGGGAGCATTAAATGCAATCAGTCAACATTTAATGTTGATCGGCCAGCATTAAATGCTCCCTAGCCCTAAAAAGGACACCAAAAAATGCTAGTAAAAATACTACAAAAATGTATAGCCTCTACAGCACAGACTCACACTTGAGCTGATAATCTGCTAACATGTCATTGATTTAGTCATTAATCAAAAACGAGAATTAATTAAGGAGCAACTAGTTACTCATTTGGAAAGTTTATATTGGTTATTTGAAGCTCTCCTCTCATTTTGAGCCCTCCAAGTTTAAAGACGGTCATTTTTCTCTTCTTTGCTCCAAAAATTGCATGTTTCAATCATGATATGGGAAATCCATTGGGCAACTTTGTAACTCCATTTACAATAAGTTATTTTGTCCTTTTTTAACTAAATATCAAAAAAACTAGTTATTACACCACTATGAACTAAAACCCTTTATTTTCCTCTAAGATCTCAAGCCTGGTCTACATTCTAAACAACTTTGTCGCAAAGAAAGTGGCATTCTCATAGTTTCATCTTGCAAGAAATCCCTCTGTTCGTGAGAAAAACAACATGGAATTGCATGAAAATTATGCATGATAGTTATTTGGGCAAATGCTCCCCAAAATTGGATATCTCGAAGCTCAACCTTACCATGATAATGATGTGACAACCAAGCATGCAAGTTATAATGAGTTATCCACATAGCCACAGTTTACTTTAGACCCAAGCTCACGATAGATGGATCCCCTCCTAATCTAGGTAACAAACCTCCCATCAATACTTACAATAGTCATCCTTGGAACCCAACCATACCTAGTACACCCTAGTATCCACCCATCAATTAGCATCCCAATGGACTATCATTCTCTCTTTGTTTACTTACTCCTTGCTCCATCCATGTCACTTGTAGAAACATTGTCATAATGCATAAATATGGCTCTTCAATGACAACCAAGATTATTGCATCATTAAAAGGTTCCAACCATGTCTCTTAGATAACAAGCAAGATGACTACATGATTAAGGGGTTCCTTTAATAAACCAATATACCTATGTTCAAAGCTTGGATACATGTATGTCCTTTGTAGATTGTCCTTTCCTATAAAAGGTCCGCTTGATCTTCCAAAATGGCACAAAATCAATTACATTGAACCATTGCTTTGATTGTGCATCACTTTGTAACTCTTTTCTTTTGCACGTGTTACATTGCCAAGTCAAAAGAAATAAAGGATTAAGCTAGTGGTCTATTTTATTCAGCCTAAAGAATGTCGCATATTGCATGCTCGTGTGACCTAAAGAATGCAACATTTTGTATGCTTGTGTGACCATGCTTTAGGAGGGTGCCCTTTTGGTTGGCCCTTCATTGTTGGCAATCCAACTTTTCCAAAATTTCTTTGATCTTTTGAACAAACTTCAAGCAGGTCATATTGACATGGTTGGGCAAACCATTTTCTGACTCTTACTTTTTCATATATGCATTCCACAAAGCATATATAACTTAAAATGCATCTATTCTAACCTAACTTTTAAAATAAAAGAAAGAAAACCAATACTGCGAGATTCAAGTAAGTCACATACTGCACAGCAAGTTCTCGTGTTGGTGTAAGAACTAAAACACGTATCGCAGGGATCCTTCGGGGACGAAACAAGAGTCTTTCAAGTAAAGGTAGAGCAAAGGCAGCAGTCTGCATGCACAGAACAAAGCAAATGAGTTCCACCCACTATCAAGCTGAAAATGACAAGAATGAACATTTGTATCACATACTTTTCCAGAACCAGTGACAGCACTCCCACAAATATCTCTGCCTGTCAGAGCCAATGGTATGCATGCTGCCTGCAGCCCCCAAATGTAGAGCAATATTTCTTTCACATTAGATGAACTAGCTATACAATCAACCTCAAAAATAAAAAGTTATGACTTATGTAAAGACATATCAAAACATCACTAGCTCAATCATGTAAATGGCCTAAAAGACATTCATGAAAATTTCAAGAGTACATATTGGCTTCTATTTACAAGCAACCACAATGTTATAGCAAGACAACACTGAACATTAGATTTGCATCATTGCCTGAATGGGAGTTGGCTGTTTGTACCCCAGAACATCGCATGCATGCAAAAGGGGCCGTGATAGATTAAGCTCCAGAAATGATTTGCTGTCAAATTTGGCACCTTCTGCTGATGAAAAGAAACTGGAATGCTTTTTCGCAGCCTTCCTCGATGGCACTTGCAGAACTGCCTGATGACTTTTCTGTTGAAGGAATAAAGACATATTGTAGTCCTTAAAATAATGCAGTGTCACAAAGTATACATTTGATGCAATGTATACAATAACTGAGAATTGAATCCTGACGCATTTAGCAGGCTCAGTTAGCTAATAAAATAAGTTTTGCCTTATTATAAGACTGCAAGACCTCATTCGATTCATCAACAGTTAGCATATTTTAATGCAAAGAGCCAGTCCATTTAAAGACATGGTCCACACGCATCTTCAAAAATCAATGGTCCACACACTTGCTTGTATAATTGATGGAGACATTGCAATTAGCTGATGCCGTCTGTGGAGCTCAGGAGTATTCTCAAGAGATCACACAGAGTAAGATCAAACACACATGATTGAGATGCATCCATGCAAGGTAGAGTACCTGTACTTGCTCCTCGGTTACTTCGAGCAATGTTGCCACGTAAAATAATTCACAGTAAAGGACTTACTTGCATCACACATTACATGCATCTTCTACTTAGTTTCAGTAAAAGAGCTGACAGGATGTGTGAACAAGAGCCATACAATTCAAAGCTTTCAGGATTCGTCGGTGAAGTGTGCCCTAGCTTGAAAATGTTACATTATGGTGATGCACTTGCTTACAGAAGAGGTACCTTGCCCTTCTCAAGGCGACGACTAGCTGCCGGTTGGTCATCTTCTCCTTCCAAGTCACCACTCTCATCGTCATCCTGTCTGTCTTCTTCGGAGGTAGAATCACTGCCATTCTCTTCTTCTGCTTCTTCATGGGGAGCCTCATCTTCATCATCGCTCCCTTCAAGTTGTTGTTTGTATTCTTGTTCTTCGTTCTCGTGCTCCTCCTCTTCTCCTTCTTCTTCTTCTTCTTCTTCTTCTTCTTCTTCTTCTTCGGCTCCTGTTGCTTGTCTTTTCCCACGCAGCTTATTTTTTTTCTTCAGCCTCGCCTGGGAGATTTTGTGGTCGATGGAGGTGGTCTTTCGCTGCATGTGCTCCTCTGCGACAGTGTGGGAGTAGCCTGAAAACTCCCACGGCGAAGCGGAAGCTGCTGCCGAGCGCCGACGAAACCTGGCTTCGTCGTCATCCGAGACGAAGCTGAAACTTTTGTTCATGATCGCGGGCTTTGGAAATCAAAAGCAAAGCGCCATAACCCTGAGGCGCTAGGCCCTCCTTAACACTTCTATAACAAACAATCCCTAAGGAGATTTAAGCATGCATATTTACGTTTGGGCCACCAGCCAACGTTCACCCCAAAAAAAAAAAAAAGCAAGGCTTTGTGTTAATGTGACATCCTTTCCAATTCTTTCAATTCGATTAAAGCTGGATTCACAAAGGGCGGCGATTAGAACAAGTTTTTATTTTCCTTTCACCACTATCTTGTTCACAAAGATTGGCAGAAGATGAGTCAAATATGAGAATGAAACTTTCTAGCTAAAAGGCAAAGACCTTTTCAAGCTTCTACCCTTCTTCCAAACTAGGATTCAATGAATCATTGCCACGGCAAAGATTTTTGCCTTCTCATTTCAATCCACCCTAAGTTTTTTAAATGTGAAAATGTAGAGTTCATAACAATATTTATAACTAAAAAATGTGAATTGCCACTCGCATCAAGTCGGATGATTTGCCAAACCTTCCATGTTTCATCATCTATTTGGCCTTAGTCCCCTAGCATTTCATTCCTTGAAGGAATGCAAGCTACATCATTCATCCGTTTCTTGATTATCTCCATAGCATGCTCGTTTCTCTATGGTCCCAAAAAGGTGAGGAACATCCTCGTCAAACATCCCACAAAAACTGCAAATCAGAGCACATTTTCCAAATTTAGCCAAGTTGGACTTAATTAGCAAGCCCGTGACCACAACTCACCAAACCATGAAATTGAGTCTGTGAGAACTCATAACATTACTAGCATCCTTGAATCTTAGCATCCATCTCTTCAATTTGTTGTTTGGATACTTCTTCCATTGCTCTTTGGCTTTTAAAACAAAAAGAATTTATAACATCCTTATACTTTTCATCCTTACATCCACAAATAGGTTTCCCTTGGAGTGGGTGATGTACCTTATCCAAGGGTCACTACTGGCAAAGGGAGATGTGGAGTCTGGACCATCCCTCTTATAGCTTATGTAGAAAAAGCCCTAAAGTTAGGTGCTCTCCTTTACAAAGAGTCTAATGTTATGACTTGTTTTATCTACTCCAAGGAGCCAAAGGTTGTCAGTATTCCAAATATCCATCTACATATTAATGCCTTTATTATTTAGGGCCTCAACATGTTGATGCTACAAGCAAGAGGGAGTACTTTTGTATTACTTGAAACTTGCTAAAATAGCCAAACATTCATAATCTTGAATCATTTGAGTCTACCTCGCAACGGAAGCTCCACCTCAACCCCACAAAGATCGACCTGAAAAATGGGAACTTTATTTAAATGTTATAGTCTCATGTCAACCTTCTAGCATCACCTACTAATGTGATTGCCTTATTATTATCCCCCAAGCTGAAGCAAACCATTGTCGCACTTAGTTCAAATAGAGTGAGAAATGAGGGGGAGCCATGCACATCAACCCTTCTGCCTATAGGGTAAAGTCTCACTCAAACCCCCCTAAAACAACACTAGTTGGGTTCTAATGATGACACACTAGGATAGTCAATGTTCAACCCTTCATAAACTTGCTTAACCTAATGCTTGAATTGTGATGGAAGCCTATCAGTGAATCAATACCACCCTACCTTCATCAAGGATGTAGCCACTCGCTTCCCTCTAGGATATCTTTAGTTTATTAATTAATCCTAGCACAATTTACTTTGACATATAGATATTAGTTTCGTTAATTAACCCTTTAGAATGATGTTCATTCTCGTAAATTAGGCATGGACACAAATATAATTTCAAATTGTCCTTTTGAAAACAATTGCAAGTAGTATATTTGTCTCCACCTTCTCCAAGGTGCAATGTCGCACCAACATTTTGTCTCTTTTACCAAGACCCATATCCAATGGACCTCAATATCCGTGCATGGGCACAATCCACCAATCCACTCTTACCTAGCATCAAGGCCTTCTAGGAAGACCATCCCTAGCTTGCGGGGATTAGGGTAGTCCTTAATGTCTAAGGAATTTATAGCTAGAATCCACACTAGCACTCTTGTCGCCTCCTAGCCTAATGTCCTCCCTATAGAGAGACCTCTCACATTTAGGGCTGGTTCTAGCACACATTGTGGACAAATCTAGCTTGTTGGTAAAGGGCTTTGCCTCTAGTCTTGGGGGAGACCTATGGCATATCCAAGAATTCTCCCATGTGGGCACAATATCTCTCTTTCCAATATCCAAAAACAAGGTAATCAGCCTATATCCAACTAAGAAACAATCTCTTTTCTAAGCAACAACAAGCATATCTTAAACCATTTCATCAAATTCCTTTAAATATCCAACAACAAAAGATACAATCCGTAACTTATTTCTCCTCAAGTGCAATCATATAAAACAATACATGATAGTCCCCCTATTGTTTTAGGATGCAATACTCCTCAAACCTTCTTCGTACTTTCCAAAGGTTATAAGCTTTCCATTAAATGATGCATCGCTTTAACATGTAGCACTTTAACATGCACAAACAAGGCTTCTACCTTTCCTTTGAGTAGATATGTCGTGTAAGGGATGGTCATGATTAGTCTCTTATGGATCATTTGTTTCCATATTCTAAGAACATCATAAGTTGTAATTCCCTCCATGCATTATTAAAATTACTTTAAATCTATCTAATGGCACCTAGATAGAAGTTAGTGCGGGTGGGAATTTATTCATGCGTACAACCTCTTGTCCTACTCCAACTCTCTATCACATTGGGGCAATTGTAGCAATTGAATTTCTTCCAATACATTATTTTCTTTATCTCTTCTTGGACCCTTGTCACACCTCCAAACCCATGTGTCTTTAAAGTAAAGCTTGGCAAGATACAATGGGGTACTTAGAGTTTGCGAGGATGGGTTGTCACAAGTAAGTCTATTCTTGAAATTTGGTGGTCTTTCGAGGAATTTTCTTCTTTTAATCCTTCTTTTCCCCTCTATTTATCTATCTCACCATCTCTCTCACTCTATATCTCCTTCCCTCTCATTACCTCTCTCTCTCTCTCTCTCACACACACACACACACACACACACACACACACACACTCTCTCTCTCTCTCTCTCTCTCTCTCTCTCTCTCTCTCTCTCTCTCTCTCTCTCTCTCTATCTCTCTCTCTCTCTCTCTCTCTCTCTCTCTCTCTCTCTCTCTCTCTCTCTCTCTCTCTCTCTCTCTCTCTCTCTCTCTCTCTCTCTCTCTCTCTCTCTCTCTCTCTCTCTCTCTCTCTCTCTCTCTCTCTCTCTCTCTCTCTCTCTCTCTCTCTCTCTGTGACTACTCCTAGCTCAATGCCTTATAGCCTAACACTTTGTATAGCCTTTAGTTGGTCTCCTTGTCCGATGGACTTTGTGAAGTCGTATGCTAGCTCTACTCCATTCGCTTGATTCATCAATTTCAATGTAGGCTTTGAGGAAGCATAGTTGTGGATTTTTGGCCTTGCAATTACTTCTTTCAAACATGCCACGAGCTTTTCCAACAACAATAACATTGGTGCTAATGATGTACACAATGATAAGGATGATGGTGACAATGATTGTTTTATTTTTTGGAGATGATAACCATCTATATATATATATATATATATATATATATATATATATATATATATATATATATATATATATATATATATATATATAATTGTTGTTGTTGTTGTTGTTAATGATATTGCATCCTCTCCCCCTTAGAGAAATCAAGATTAGCTCACCTTGAAAGAAACGAGGATTATCACACTTCCTATGGTACATTTAATCATGCAACCTGTGGGTTAGGACCTACCATTCTTTCATTGTACTACTATGATACAAGCATTTAACTCTGAAGAGATATTATGAATTCAAATATCAATTTATTGCAATATATATTATGACTGAATTCACCAAAAAATGACATTTTACAAGTATAAAGCTCATCGTACCTTACTAGGGCTTTTACTCATCTTCAGAGGATATAGTGTACTCTAGGTATTCATCATTATCATATTCTTATAGTATACCAAATGCTAAACTTGTACGACTTCGCCTTTATTGGTTCCTTCTCTTGTATTGTTTAGGACAATCATCTTGGGTATGCCCTAGGTCAAAAACATCGGCGACGAGTAGAGCAACTTCTTGAGATGTATCCTAGCTCTTTGCACTTGTGGCACCTCTTACTGTAGTTCTTTGGATCATTTGAGTCTTCCCTACAATACATTGTGAGGTAGTTATCTTCAAGACATTGGCCTTTATTTGAATCCATGAAAGCTCTGGCTCTTAGGAGAGCATCCTAAAGATCCTTGGGTTGCATAAATTCCAACAAGGTGTCCAAGGGAGGATTTAACCCTTGACAAAATTCAGCCACATATTGGGCCATATCCATAGTCAAAGCATACTTCTAGAGAGTTATAAATTGAAAGTAATATGCTTCGAGGCTTAACCATAGTCAACCAAGCTCGAATAACTCATTTATCTTCATGGCGCAATAGGAAGGTGGATGATACCTCCCATGCACATCTTCTTTTATGGGTTCCCATGTGGCCATACCTTCTAAGACTCTAACGTCTTTGCACCACTATTTCCACCAAAGACACGCTCCCCCTGCTAGTTTTAGTTAAGCTGCCATGGCCTAGTTAGGGGTACTAGTCCTTACAACTTGAAAATAGTCTCCCATAGACTCAATCCAAACTTGAACATCTATTTCCATATCATTCCCTTTAATTTAGGAGATTTGATTTTCTCGATAAGAGATTTATTATCTTGTAGTTGGGTAGGATCAATGGCTGGAATATCTTGATTTCTCAATACATAAGGAGCTAGTTTAATATGCGTCATAAAGCTTACCCAAGTTTTAACTTAAGATTTCCTTTAAGGACTATAGTTTTTGTACACATTGGAAAGACCATCTTTTATTCAAATTATTTTCAATAGTAGCCAAAGGCATTATATCACAATGAGGCTTCCATTATAAATATTTACCCATGCAAGTTCGATACATCAATGATATGATAGTGAGGAGGCTTAACAAGAACTTCTAAGATTCTATATTTGGAAGGAAGGTCTCAATAGCCTTCTTTACAATAATTTTTGGTCCGATATTGGCTTAGAATACCAACTCTATCAGCTGGCATAACTCATAGACATAGCGATTTTGTTGAATGTAGCGTCCATCTATGTAAAGGGTAGGGTTTGATTTAGATTCTTCAATAATAAATAAGTAGATAACCTCAAGTCTTTACATCCACTTAATTCACTTCGGGTGTATTTGGATGTAAGCAAGATGATGAGCATTGATGATGTAGTATATGCCTTCATGTGTCCAATGTCTTCCATTGTATCGTGAAGAAAGGGTATAATTTTTATCCAAAATAAACATGAATCAATCTGTTCTATTGAAGTTCAGAAAGTGCATGGCTGATGTAAACATGGCCCAAAATACTTAGAATCTTTGCTATGCTTCATCGCTTTGATCTAGTTTAATTAAGCATCAGTGGCATAAAGACTTTATTATTAGTTGAATCTTGCTTAATTTTAATAGTTTGTAACAATATCTATATTCATACCACAATTTGTTTTCTGCTCTAATACCAAGTGTAATGTGCCTACCTACAAGCTTCCATAGCACATAATTTGGTAGCTCATGAAGAACTAATCAAGACTACCGCTACTTGGTACTCAATAGAATAGCTAGAGATTTGTAATCTTGAACCACTTTACCTCTCGTGAGAAGCTCTACCTCAATCCCACAAGGATCAACCTAGCAAACGAGAACCAAGTTTAAATGCTACAGTCTTTTATTAGCTTGATCATTAGCTTTTGAAGCGATTGCATTGCTATCATCCCTTAAGTCGAAGCATACTATTGATGCACTTGGTTCAGAGAGAGCGAGAAAAAAAGAGGAGGGATTTGCATCGACCCCTCTACTTGTATGGTAAAGTCTCACTCCGCCCCCCTAAAATGACACTAATTGGGTTCTAATAACAACAAATAAGATAGTCAATGTTCGACCCTTCTTAGATTTGCGTAAGCTAATGTTTGAATTGTGATGGAAGACTCTTGACAAATCAGGACCACCTTGCCTTTTGCAAGAGCCATCGAGGATCTAGCCATCCACTTCCATTTAGGGTTTCTTTAGTTAACTAATTAATCCTAGCATAATTTATTTTGACATATAGAAATTAGCTTTGTTAATTAATCCTTTAAGATGATATTCATTTGCGTAGATTAAGCATGAATACAAATACAATTTCAAACAGTCATTTTTAAAACAATTGCAAGTAATATATTTATTTCCACCTTCTCCAAAGTGAAATGTTGTGCTCTCATTCTATTCCTTACTCCAAGACTAGTATCCAAAGTACATGGAGATCCGTATATGGGGTACAAATCCACCAATCTTCCTTATCTAGCATTGCAACCTTCTATGAAGACCATCATAGGCATGTAGGCCAGTCCTTAACATCCAAGGAATTAACAACTAGAGGCCCCCTAAGACACTTAATGCCTCCTAGCCTAACATCCTCCCTATTGAGAGACCTCTCGCATCTAGGGCCTATACTAGCACCTGTTGCGGACAAATCTAGCCCCTTGGCGAAGGGCTCCACCACTAGTCTCGGGGGAGACCTAGGGACCACACATATGTACATGTGGGCACAATATCTATTTTCCCAAAATCCACAAACAAGGTTGGACAGTCTTTGCGGAGCTACATGCTAGCTTTACTTCATCTGCTTCATTCATCGATTTCGATGGAGGCTCTAAGGGATCATAGTCATTGCTTTTTGGCCCTATGATTACTACATTCAAATATGCTAGGAGCTTTTTTGGCAATGATGACATTGGTGCAAATGACAAGGATGATCATGACGATGACTATTTCATTTTTGTAGGTAAGAACTGTTTTTAGACTCTTTAAGAAAAATAACAACGTTACATCCTCTCCCCCTTAGAGAAATCGATATATGGTCATCTCAAGGAAAACAAGGGCTATTGCTCTTCCTATGGTAAGTTTGATGATACAACCTGTGGGTTAGGACCTTCCATGCTCTCGTAGTCCTACTATGATACAAGCATTCAACTCCAAAGGGATATTATGAACTCAAAGATAGATTTATTGCAATATATTTTCTAACTGATTTCACAAAAAGAATGATCCATTACAAGTATGAATCTTATCCCATATTTCTAGGGCTTCTACTCATCTTCAAAGGGTATAGTGTACTCTAGGTCTTCATCATTATCTTATTCTTGCAATACACTGAATGTTGAACTTGTACAACTTCACGTCTTTACTAGTTCCTCATCTTCTTGATCCAATTCAAGATAATAATCTTTAACATGTCCTTGCTAGCTTATTAGAATGGAAACACCAACAAGTAGAGCAACTTCTCAAGATGTGTTCTACCTCTTTGCAGTTGTGGCGCCTCTTCCCACTGTTCTTTAGATGATCCAAATCTTCCCTGTAGTACACTAAGAGGTAGTTATCTTTAAGATGTTGGCCTTTATTTGAATTGATCAAAGCTACGTGGCCTTGGCTTTATCAAGTTCTTCTTTCTTTGTTTGAAGTTTTGTCCTCTCCAAGGTTTCAATTCCTCCTCCTTTACCATGTTGTACTGAATGGTTGTGGGTGCTTTTTATGGATTCTGCATGTTTTTTCTTCTCTTGTTGATGAATGTTTGTAGTGGTCTCCTATGGGATATTGGCTTTGGCAAACTCAAAAACTTGGGCTTGTAGTGCTAATCCATCTTCTTTTGCATATCAAGGAAGAGGATTGAGGAGGGAACAAGTTCTTCATTTACTTTCTCCTTGCCCTTCTTAGAATCGGATTCTCCTTTTTCAACGGCTAACATAGTCATAACTTGCTCTCAAATTGAGGTCTTTAATGATGCCTAAATAGCTTTTGTGAGATCCTCTCTTTTTTCTTGTGCCCATGTAGCCTCCAACTTGTCACATTTTTTCTTGGGGATTTTGGTGACCACATCAAATAAGCTATGTTCTTCATGACCTGTCATGTCTTCCCTATGCCTTTTTTGTTGTTGCTCTTTTTCCTTTCCTTTTATTGTTGAGTTGGGTGTAGAGCTAAGCATAGATTATTCATAAGGCACATCTAGGTAGGAAGCTATCAAGTGACTTGGTATGGATCGATAGTTGATGATTGTATTTTTGCCCTTTGTGTGACTCAGCTTGAGGGCATGTCTTTTTCAATGACCTTGTGGGATTGTATAAGGGATTCAAAGATGCACTCCAACCATAGTGCATTCTAATCCTAGTTCACTATATTTCTTGTCATTACGTCTTCCATGAACCATTTTGGTACTCTGAGTAGGCTAGAGGTAGGCTTGTTATAAGTGAATACATGGCAAAGGACCAATGCAATGGCTTTCAATTCTTCATCATCGAGCCTTGTCAAGAGTACTCTCTTTTGTGTTACCACATTTGGATCCTTCCAAATTTGGGTTGTCATAACCAGTTTCAATGTCTTGTTATATGTTCCTGATTTTCGTTTAGGTCTTGTGTCAGTTCTACTATTTCTGGTGTGAGATCAATGATATTTTATTGGTGTTCTTAGAGCGATCTCCATTCTTCATATATTGTACCACATTTTGAAGCCCTTTCTTTCTACTTAGTATCCATAAATCATAGCCTCACAAGCTATGAACTTGATAGTGTGGGTAGATGCTTTGATAAGAGCAATTGATTCAGTTGGCTATCATCTCTTTGAGGGCTTAGTGATGGTTGATGAGGTGGTCCAACTTGCTTGTACTCCTGAAGTGGATTTGGCCAACTTCAAGCATGCTTACCTGAATGCCAAAGTTGGTCCTTTACAAAAGAGAAAAAATATTTTTGTCCTAATTAAGGGGATCATTGACTCGTATTGGCGCATTTCCAATTCACATGTTGCTTTGATTCTTGCAACCCACAAAATAGACCATGAGCCATTTCTTTTTGGCCAAAATTTTCATCATGCTATTATTTTTAGACAATTTTCCATTGACCCTATTCCTACACATATTTTACAATTGAAATTCACATATTACTCATCTCCTTACCACGTTACTTTTTTGGCTTTGGTTGGTTGGGTCATTTGTCTGGTTAAGCTGCTTGTTGATGTTTTGTTACTTGATCATTGGTCACATCCATTGGTGTGCTCATGGGTCTACACATTGGTTGGTTAGGTCTACATGTTGGTGATTGGTCTCCCTCCCTCTTGCAAAAACAAGTAAAGCTTCCAAGCTCGAGAAAGGGGTCAAGTGTGTGCAACCATAAATTTTTTAGATATTATGGGATCCAACATTGTGTAAATAATCGACTTGAAGAGCTATGTAATTGTTATAGCTTGGAGATAACACTTGAGTCCATAAGGAGTGTATTCTTTATGTAAGAGGGGAATCCCTGATAATAGCCATAAGCTTCTAGAAGCTTCTCAGGGACCCAAAATTGTGTAAGGCGCATGTTGTGACATGACTAACAATGACGGCATGAGGGTTGGCACTTAGATCGCTTGTGTTTGAGTATGTGAGGAGTTTTTTGACTACTACTACCATTATGTTGTGGTGCTAATTGGAGTTTTTTCACTTGCATAGCTATCTAGAAGTTGGATCAATAAGGATGCCCCCTTGGCTGATTTATTAGGTAGAGAATTGCAATAGGCTGAACTAGATCCAAGATGTCCATAGGAAAATGTGGTGACTTCATGGGTATCAGCCAAGTGAAGGTGAATGTGTTTGTCAACGTAATTAATGTTACAGTTGGTTAAATAATTGAAGGTGCATCTTAAGAGAATCTCGATGCCTACTCCTTCAGTGTTTAGAAGAACACAAAAGAGAAGTGGGATAGTTTTTGTCTCAATTGTGATTGCGAGCTTACATCGACTCAACAAGGTATATGGTCGTCCTCCATAGGGGTTAAGCTTTGCATTAGTGGGATACAATGAGGGTTGCTCCACATTCTTCCAATAGCACTATGGCAAGGTATTATAATTGGATCTCTCATTAATGAGAGCGTCGGTTATCACTGAACAGGTTGCAGTGAGGTGAATGCAAATATATGCAACCAAGATTAGAGGTTCATCATCAAACTCAATGCTATTAATGATCGTAGCCCTTACATTTACAATTGGCGGCTTGGGAGTAGACAGGCGGGGTCAAGTGTTGACATTGCTCAAACTATTCATAGAATGTTTGTTCTATACGCAGCATGAGACTCTCCGTATTTACCATCAATGGTTCATGTGAAGGGTGTCTAGGTGGATAATACTTCCGAATTCTATTGCCATTAAAGTGGTTAATGGGTTGGCACATCTAGAGTTTCCAACTCCACATTCCCTATGTTGTTGATCACATGGACACAAAAAGGTTTAAGTCCTTGTAATTTGAGTTTTTTCTTGTGGCCTTTAATTGAATAAAGTAGAACAAGTCCCTCTTGTCAAAGGAGCATTGCTTGATATGCTTTTCAAATTAGGCCTTTCGTTTGGCCTTCTCTGCAAGTAGGGCATGAGTAGTTAGTAGTCATGTTTTAGTTGATTGCTCGAGTTCAAGAAAGCAATGTTGCCATGCTTTAGTGCCTTCCTAGTGCTCTTGAATGGCGACGGGCAGACAAGGGATCAAGAATTCCATTGGCATAAGGGGATCAGTGCCATATGTTAAATAGAATGGGGTTAGTCCTATGGCAATCTTATTGGTTCTGTGATAGGGCCAAAGAGCTATCATAAGCTTGTGGTCCTAGTCAAATTGTAAGCTGAGATTGTTTTGAGTAGGACATTAACCAAGACTTTATTGGTAGCTTCTGCCTAGCCATTTACTTGAGAATATATAGGCTAGATTTTCGATGGATGACTAGGAACGTGCATAAAAGGTGATCGATTGCCTCATTTAGGAAGTGTGTCCCTTGATCATTGACTATCTCTATGGGGCAACCAAATCATGAGATGACTTGCTCGCAAAGAAACCAAGTAGTGGTTTGTGCGCCATTTTTATGGGTTACCCTTGCTGCTACCCATTTAGTCATGTAGTCGATGGCCACAATAATGTTGAAAGATAAGCATAGGAACTCTTCTTACACTAGAGAGGATAAGGGTAGCTAGGTGTACATGGATTGGAGGATAGGGGAAACCCTAACCCCAACTCCTCCAGTGGCTATATAAACAGCCTAAAGTACACACTCAATGTAGAGGAGACTGTACTAGTTGTACTTTGAGTAACTGACTAAACAAGATATTGTTCTTGTACTTGAGCTCTCTCTCTCCCTCTTGTGCACACTCTTTCATGCTTCCAACTCTAATTTGCAACATGGTATCAGAGCTATCTCTGATCCTTCAGCTTCCCTCAGCCTCTATACACATCTAAGTGCACAAGAAGAACTCTTGCCATCTCATTTACCTTCCTTTCCACCAGAGCCAACTAGACCCCCTGACCTTAGAGGAGCTGGTTTTTGAAATAAAAGCAGTTTTAGGTCCTGATTCCTTCTAGAGACTTCGTCCTCAGCTTAGGGCACTTTAGCATGGTACATCGATCCCTGACATTGGTCGATTGGGTGGGCAACATCGCCACAAATGCAGAAAATGACATAGTTTTGACAACATGGCAGTTCGTACAGCAATGCGGCTTGCAACAGACTTAATAAGGGCGGCCACTATGGGGCTTTGATAGCCCCCCAGGTGGGCTATCTCCACCCAAGAGGGTTCTCAAAAATTCTTCCTCTGCTGCTCCCACATAGTCAAATCCTAATTGTGGGTCTCTGGCACCCATAGCGAGGAAGCTTCAAGCTTCTTCAACCTTCAAAATTTTCAATGTTTAGTCACTAACAATGATTTTAATCACTAAATCATCTCTTCTAGAATCAGTTACTAATTTGGGAACTTCATTTATGAGGTTCTTTTACTTGGAAGGTTGTCATCAAGCTCATCAAGATCGACATCTACCATCTCTAGCAACATAAACTAGAGACGAGTGCTTGTAAGCACTAAGGCACATTGCTTAGTCGTTACTGCTGCTGGTACCTACACAATCTGAGTTTTTTCATCAAAAAATTTAAACAATTGAGTGCTTTACTTCATGTTGTAAGGCTATGTATACAATTATAAACACATAGACCATCCTATCCTAAACTTGTATTACATATCATGTGTGGCTTTTTTCAAGTACACTGGTCAATGTAATCAGAGGGATGAGTGTCATTGTACTCTCCTCGGAGTCATCAGCAACAAGCATTGAAATCATAGACCATCCTTGTCCAACACAAGGTTCATCCACTAAGCCATACCACAAAGAGGAGCCCAAAGTCCAATCTAGGTTCACATCATTGAAGCCTAAAAAGACCATCAAACCTTGGAAGAAGATTGCACATAAGAAAGGATCACCAAAGTCATATTTTGAAATATTACATATGTATGATTTTTAGCCTTTCTCCTCATTACAACTCTGATATCAATTGTTTGATTTGCTTCCGCATTTAGTGGCAAGGTTATAAGGGACTAGACACTACCCTTATTCTAACAAGTGGTAAGACCTTCCCAATGGCCACAACATATGCTAATGTCTGTCCTCGAATTCGAAAACTCAATGGAAAATATTTTCATCCTTGGCAAGTCTTGGTCAAATACAAAATTATGGAAAGAGGGCTGGCCCTTCATAAAAGGGACTGAGGAAGGTAAAGCGCTCTGTAGAGAGGCTTTTCGTGAGCAGATCTGCAGGATTATAGTCAGTCGAGATCTTGACAAGATTGACAGACTTGTCCTCAATGACCCCACGTATGAAGTGATACCTCACCTCAATGTGTTTCGTCTTCGCATGGAAGACCGGATTCTTGGCTAACTGAATAGCACTCACAGAATCTGAATGCAGTGTAGGGATAGAATCAATACCAAGGTCAACAACTAAATGATTAAACCAAATGGCCTCCTTGCAAGCCTCAGTGGCTGCAACATACTTGGTCTCTATAGTAGAAAGGGCTGCGTGCTTCTGTACCCTGGACATCCAAGAAATAACACCTCCAGCATAAGTGAATACATAGCCGGAAGTGGACTTCCTACT
Organism: Lygodium microphyllum; assembly: GCF_053477565.2. Classification (NCBI taxonomy): domain Eukaryota; kingdom Viridiplantae; phylum Streptophyta; class Polypodiopsida; order Schizaeales; family Lygodiaceae; genus Lygodium; species Lygodium microphyllum. The sequence goes on from NC_141135.1 coordinate 112,014,881, forward strand.
ATCTGCATGTCTTGCATAATCAAAGTTAGTGTACCCCACGACTCTTGTATCCTGGCTGCCATAGCATATGCACATATCTGCTGTGCCCTTTAGGTACCTCATGATACCCTTCACGGCATCCCAATGCTTCTTGCCAAGTGTAGCCATATAGCATGCCACAACACCAACTGCAAAGGCAATATCTGGACGAGTGATTATCATGGCATATATAAGACTGCCCACTGCGGATGCATAGGGAATCTTGGCCATCTCGGCCTTTTGCTCTTCTGTCTGCGGACAATCAGCCTGTGATACCTTCACATAAGAAGGCAATGGACAGCTAATAGGCTTTACGTCTTGCATGCAGAAGCGCTCAAGGACTTTATGAATGTACTCCCTTTGTTGTTAACCCCGAGTCAAGATGGCATAAAATGAAGGAAAAAGCAGAAAAAACACGGAAAAAGAGCAAAGACACGCAGGTGACTGCTAAAGCTAAGCCGAGACAAAAAGTGCAATTTTAAATGAAAGGTGCCTAAAAAACTTGGGAAACTCTTGTAAAAGAGCGCCAGGCTCCCTCTTGTGCCAATTGTAAAATATTAGACGGGTGTAGGCTAAAGGCATAATGCTAGAAGAGTAAAATGGAAAAAGGACCTTGCCACAATGGCCAGTCATGTAAAAAAGGGGATGGGTGCCCATGGGATTTTAGGGCTTGTATATAAAGTTCTAAAAACTGAATGGAAGCTCATTCTTTGGTATGTGGCTAACAAGAGCTCTCTTCTTCTTCTCTTCTTCTCTTCTTCTCGCTTGTGTGTGCTCTTGAGAGAGGGAGTGTGAGGGAGTGAGTGTGTGGGAGTGAGGGATCAAGAGGGTGAAGCTCTTTACCATCTCCTCTTCTCTTCTTCTCTTCTCTTCTCTTCTCTTTTCTCGCGCGCGCGGCTATGGAGGATGGAGCTTTAGTTGGAGGAGGCTTGAGGATGCTTGAGCTAGCATCAAGAATCGTAGAGTACCGAGGTGTGCGAGGGAGGAGGCTACTCAAGGTGAGAGATAGCCATTAGAGCTCGCTTGAAATGCTTGAAGCAATAAGCGGTCCGTGGGTCTTGGTGATTGAGCAAAAGCTCGCACATTTTGGTTCCGTTTGCTGGGACCAACGAATTCAAGCTTGAGCACTTGCGCGCCTCATATCGAGCATCAAAGTAGGGGATTCATCCCTGAAACGGAGCTTGAGATAGGTAGGAAGTTTGGGTGTTTTTTATCTTCAAAGATAAGTAAGTATTTTGGGACATTTTGTGTGTTTGATGATTGAAAAACATGGAGAAACTATTTTAGTTTTTTGCTTTCGATTCTTATTGCGTTTAGAGTAGGCTAACATTAGGAAATCGCACCCGAGAGGCATAGGGCTTGTTGCTGTAAAACAAGGAGAAAATCGGGAAAACCAAGTGAAAAATGGAGGAAATGCTCATTTGAATGTGTAGGAATCGCAAGGAGAGTGATCGGTAACATCCGGGTAATGTCCAACAGGGGTATAAGTTCTTGGAGGGCAAGGAAATCCTCATTTGAAACTAGTTAGAGAGAGAGAGAGAGAGAGAGAGAGAGAGAGAGAGAGAGAGAGAGAGAGAGAGAGAGAGCGCTTGGGTGACCCATTTCGATCGATCAGTGTGAGGAGTTACGTTGCTATCGGCGATCCCTAGGTATATAGATTTCTTCGCCATCACTACAGCATCATTCATGTTGAATCTTGTAGCTTGTAATAATCAATACCTTAAGATTTTTGATGATTTCATGCTCGGAAGTGCGTTCGGGTCGGCAGGATCGGACATTCGATCCAGTGTCCGATTCTCAGAATCGGACGCTCTTCCGATCGGACCATCCTGTCCGATCGGACCACTCGGAACAACCCGTCCGATTTTGAAAATTGGACCACCTGTCCGATCGGATGCCTCGTCCGATTGAGGCAATCGGACCCATCCCTGTCCTATTCGTAGAATCAGACCCACGGATTAGGACACGTCAGCAATTGGACCACCCACCTGGTCCAATCGGACCACTTGTCCGATTTTCAAAAATCAGACACTTGACCCCTGTCCGATTCTGAGAATCGGACAGCTCAAAATCGGACCCACCTGGTCCGATTCTGAGAATTAAACCACTGTAAATTAGACGTCCGATTCTTAGAATCGGACACACCCTTAGGCAGAAAAAAGAAAACATCAAAAATTGACCCCTGCGGCCAACTGGAAGCACAACCCGCTCCAGGACAACATAGCGAACGCCTTGTAGGTAGTTCTCGATGTAGGAGTCACGACTAAGGAACAGGGGGACAGTGCTAGAGCACTCCCCATTGACCTGACGCGTTGAGAACATAAATCCAATCGTAGAACCTGTGATTGACCCCCGTGTGAACATCAAGAAGCAATGCAGACCCTAGAATCTACTAGAATGGCTAGGACTTGAGCGACGAAGCTTATCATGCCTGAGACGAGACAAGAGGGCGTAAGGCATATAGAGATTGTTTGCTGCACTCACATTGAATTCCGCACTTGAAGTACACATAAGAAAGCTGAGAGCCTGATTGACCACAAGTACACGAGAACGACACACACTGAGTGATTATAAATTGAGGATTGTATTCAATAAGTCAAGGAACTCACTCAGATAAAACCACTCAAGGAACCCACCAGCAAGAGAGCCAAGACATAGACAAACCATCAAAGCGTAGAGTAGGACCAAGCAAGGAGCGCCAACGACGTAGATATGTCAAGTCTAAACAACCTGATCGAAAGCTTAGTGGAGCGTGAGAACTTGACCATGGCGGAAGAGAGGTCAGACCATCGGTCTAATGAAGAGCTCTATTTGAACGTATTCCCAGATGCTATTCAGCAGTTGGTGAGCAGTTATGATGCGCACACCCGGTACGAGCACCGCGGCAGGACAGCAGACGTAATCATCGCAAATCTAGAAGAGGAGAGAAGGCTAGCCCGCAAAGCTTTGCAGAGCATAGCCAAGTACAATAGGGATCAGCAGGCTAGGAGCCAAAAGGCAAAGCATGGAGCTGCATGAGGTGCAACGAGTGCTAAACTTAGCTGGCCAAAATCGAACGGACCATGAGAGAGCACTAGAGGGAGACTTGACGTTGAGTGAGCTTCTCATGAAGCGGCTGCTTGATAATACAGTAGAGCAGAGTGCCACCGCACTAGCGATGTTGCTGCTCGCAGGATTAGGGGCAAACCAAGGCTCAAAGAGCCAGTCCAAAATACCAATCGTTGCCAAGCAACTCGACAAGTACCAACCCCATGACGACCCATACAGCTTTGTTGAACAGTTTGAGCAAGTCTGCGAAGCCAACGGCCTCAACGACCTAACTAAACACTCGCAAGTGTTCGGGCTTTGCCTAGGCGGCAAGGGTAGGACGTGATATACGAGCCTAGATGATGTAGAGCGAGCCAACTTCAATGACCTCAAGGATCTCTTCGTCAAGAGATTCGCCGAGCCCTGATACTTCGATAACCTACTAGTACGCTTGATGAACATCAAGCAGAAAGAGAAGGAGGACATCCACGACTACATAACCCATGTGAGGAGTCTTTTCAAGAGAATCCCTCTGGGTGAGCGACCGACTGAAAGAGCAGTTTCGACTGTATTCATCACAGCGGAATTCAGGATGAGGAGTTATATAAGGCTTTGGTAGGCAATTCAAGCTTGCAGCAAGACACGATAGCTAGAGTGTTTGAGGAAGCCATCACAGTCGATGATCAGCTGAAAGAGCGGAGCTCCAAGGGCTCAAACGTAGAGGAGACCAACTTGCGAGGTTCAGAGAGAGAGTCAGCCTCTAGTGAGCGATCAATCCCATCATCCCAAGTTAAGGGGAAGACCACTGAGACGGACTAGGGCTTGGCTAATGCCAAGTTGGAATTAGCCAAGTTGCAAGACATGTTGAGACGACCAACGCGCCTGCACATCCAATGCGTGTACTATGGCGGAAACCACTTACCAGCCAAGTGTCAAGACCCTAGGTCAAGACCTTGTGCTAACTGCGGTAGGATTGGCCATGACGTCGCGCAATACAGATTACCAAGAAGACTTCCATACTCGCAACCCTATGGCCAGCCTTACCTAGCGAACAAGCCACAACCATTCCTTGGAAGGGGAGCCCCATTGGCCCTTCCTGCGCCTAACAACATGAAGCCAGCCATTCCTAGGATGGAAATAAATCCTACGGGCATCCCTAGACCACCTGGTCCCTACGTGACCCATCCACCGTGCGATGCTCCAGTCCACTACGTGGAAGAGCCAAGTGAGGAAGATACCTATATATACCCTTATGTTTCGCATGACGATGAGGGTAACGCTGTCCTCATGGACTATCTGCCCGTACCGGTGATGGTGTTAGGATGAGGACGAGGTAGAGGCCTAGGAGGGCAGCCCACATGATCCAGTCACTTGTTGGACTTGTGGTCACCCTGGTCATGTCTCATCATGCTGTCCCGAAAGAGAGCAGCAAAACAGAGACAAGGCTGACCAAAGGTGCGCAGAGTGCGGAATCACCCATCTCTTCGTAGATTGCCCAAAGCGAAAGCCATCTTCTAGCTCAGCCAACCTACCGTCTGTCCCATTGGGGCTGTTTGGTGTCGAAAACCTCGATGGGAAGGCCACGCCTATCCCATTGCGGGTCATAACCCGAGCCCAAACGAAGCAGGCTGGCATCTCTCTGCCAGGACCTAGCAACCGTGACACAGCCTCGATAGGGAAGAAAAGCCGCATGTAGAAAAAGTAGAGATCAGAAGCTAAAGTTGCACTAAAAACCGAGAGTGCTACGACTTTGCCTGCTGAAAAGAAGGTTTCAGACGTAGAAGTAGAGACTTCAGCCCCTAAGATGGCTGAAAAGGGAAGCGCTAAGGTAGGGGAATACCCGCATCCGAAGCGACAGTTAGAGGCCATAGAAAAGGTGAAGGAATGGGTGAAGGAGGCTCAAGAGCATCTCAAGGACGCTAAGCCCATCATAGAGGACGAGATCGATGATCTCTCCAGCGTAAGCACGCCAATATCACCACCTCAACCTAAGTCGACAGAAGCAACTGCGCCACAAGCAGTGCCATTAAGACCAAGCCTTGATGCTATAGAGCCGCAGATCAGTCACGACCATTGGCCAGGACAATCCAAGTTAAGGGAGAGACGAGTATCCAATGATCTCCTGACCACACTAGTGACTACCCCTGTAACAGTTAGCTTGGGAGATCTGCTTAGGTAACATCCTACCCTATGGCAAGATCTTAAGCAGTGGGTCGAAGGGTCACGAGAGCAGGTCATGGCAGACCCTCAAGACCATGACGTAGAAACACAAATACCCAATTTGGCGCTGCACTCTGTGCCTAAATTCTTGCATGTCAATGCCTTCTGGGAAGGTTCTGAGATGCACGCAATCTTACCAGTCCTAGCCCTAGGCGACACAACAAGAAAGGGAATCGTAGACACGGGAGCTGGGGTTAGTGTGCTTAGCCACACAGTGCTTCAGACTTGGGAAAACCCGCCTATCGAAACTGCTAGGTTTAATGTCACACTAGCGAATGGTATGAGAGTAAAGCCATTCGAGGTTCTTAAGAACTGGCCAGTGAAGATTGCAGGCGTCCAGTTCTTTGTTGACTTTATAGTCATGAAGGGAGTAGACTACGATATCCTATTAGGCCGACCCTGGATGCGCAATGCTAGAGTCATCGAAGATTGGGGTAACGACTTGATCTTCCTTGGCAACAGAACGGATGCCATAAGAATAGGGATGGATACTTGGAAGACCTCACCGGTCAACCTAGACGCCATCTCTGTTATGCTCAAGGGTAACACTCAGGTCAAGGAGTCCTATGGGCCCTTGACCAAGTATATCCCCTGCCCATAGGATGAGTGGGACTGGATGCACGTTCTTGCTACAATCGACCTGCCATTCTCAAACCATGAGGCATATGAGAAAACCATGAAAACGATCGGCAAGCCTAGCGACACACTCTCCATACCAGTCTGCATGACGGCAGGAACCCTTCGGGGAAAGCCTAAGCCTATCAATTTCCAAGTCCCAACTAACAAAAGGGAACTCCAGGAGATGCTAGAATACTTGACAGACAAGCTAGCTGGCAATTCAGCTACAAACTTCAAACCATTACAGGATCTCTTGGTGAATCCAAGTGGCAATGGACCAGAGTGCATGACTTAAACCTCATGCATAACTGGGCCCTACTCCCTGACCAACGATAAGAGGTATACCAAGCCCTAGGAGATGACAAGTAGTCTGATGAAGGGGATTCTAACGACGAATACGAAGACTGCCAATCCTTCAATGGAACTGAGGTTGAAGTAGATACCGTAGAATACAACACTGAAGAACAAGAAATAGAGCAAATACGAGCAGACTCCAAGCCGCAGAAAAGAAATATCTTTAGGATAGAGCAAGGGGTCATGTGCATGGAATGTGACCGCGCCTGGTTGAAACACGTAGGAGCCATAAATCTTGAACAAGTAGTCTTAGCCCAACCAGGGACGACACCAGTCCTTAGGACAGGATCACCATCTGAACTACACCCACCAAGGGAGACTACCTCTTCTAGCAAAGACGGGGAGTTCGACTCTGAGTCGGAGGTTAGCTCAGACAGTGATCCAGAAATCCCTAGGCTGGCCACGACTAGATGCACAAAGGGGGACCTACCCATCCACCTAAGGCGCAGACGATTAAGGCAAGAAAAGGTAAAAAAAACCCAGGGATACGCGAACGGAAGAATAGCGAAAACTGTAGGACCTCCCTAAGCACTTCATGAAATTCAAAAAAGGGGATAGGATAGTAGTCCTGTTAGGTGCCAAACGTCAAGGACAAACCAACGAACTAATCGAGGGACCAGCTAAGGTCAAGGAGGTGAATTTGGCCCAGGAAGGGGAAACACCCCGACCAGTCTTCATTGCCGACGACTTGACTAAGGAAGAAAAAACTAGTCTTGTCGCTCTCTTGTGAGAGGACATAGACGTATTCACCTGGTCCTTGGAAGAGCTCAAGGGGGTAGATCCGAGTGTCATGACTCACAACATACCCAAGACGCCAGATGCAACGCCGGTCAAGCAACGACCGTACCCTATGAATCCAAAACACACTCATGCTGTCAAAGAGGAAATTGACAAGCTGATGAGAGCAGGATTCATTTACGAAATTGAGCACATAGACTGAGTATCACCCATAGTCATCGTGATGAAAAATAATGGAAAAATCTGAGTGTGTGTCAATTACAAGAAGGTGAACGCTGCTACGAAGAGGGAGAACTATCTATTGCCATACACTGAGCGCATGCTTGAGAGGGTGACAAGCAAGAAGTCTACAGTTTTCTGGATGGCTTCTCAGGGTACAACCAGGTGCAAGTGCATCCTGCGGATAGGCACAAGACCACCTTCGCCTGAGTGGGGCGTCTTTGCTTACATAGTCATGCCCTTCGGGTTGACTAATGCCCCTGCCACTTTCCAGCACCTCATGTGCACCATCTTTAAGGACATGCTTTGTAAGGAGTTAGAAGTCTTTGTCGATGACCTATGTGTCCATTCGACCTGGATCGAACACTTAGACAAACTCCGCGCAGTCTTTGAATAGTGTCGCTTATATCGTCTCTCCTTAAACCCCTTGAAATGCCAGTTTTGCGTAAAGCATGGATGCATCTTAGGACATGTGGTGTCGAAGAACGGCATTGCCACTGACTTCTCGAAGGTCAGGGTTATTGTTGACCTTCCACCCCCAATTAATTATAAGGGAGTTCAATGCTTCTTAGGCCATACAGGGTACTATCGACGATTTATACTGAACTATGCGGTGATCGCCAGACCATTGTACAAGCTGCTGATTGTCTTCGAGTGGACCGAGGCATGCCAATGAGCGTATGAAGAATTGAAAAAGGCTCTGACAACAGCACCAATTCTACGAGCCCCAGAATGGACCATTACCTTCCACGTGCACATCGATGCTTCTAAGTTTGTTGTGGGGGCAGTGCTATGCTAACCTAAGGAGCACAACTTAGATTATCTAGTGAGCTTTGCTAGCAAACAACTCATTGAGACGGAAATGAACTACTCAACAACAGAAAGAGAGGGATTAGCCATGGTGTTCGCTATGAAGAAATTTCGGCATTATCTATTGGCCACACCCTTTATCTTTTTCGTGGACCATCAAGCCCTGCTCTATTTAGTAAACAAACCTTGTGCTACAGGATGCATAGCTCGATGGCTCCTTCTGCTCTTGGAATTCGATTTCTCTGTGGTTGTGCCAAAAGGAAACATCACTACATAGCTAACCATATGTCACGCATTCCCACGGGGGAAGCTGATGGACAAGGCATCGTTGATGAGTTACCCGTCGCCCATCTATTCCACCTGTCCAGGAAGAGAGATTTATTTAAGGTTGATCTAACGCCATATTGGGCGGACGACATAGTCCAAGTGCTTGAGCACGGACTACCTGAGCGACCAATAGAAAAAGCCTGACTTAGGCACTTGATCCTTAAGATCCAGCCCTATCAACTGATTGCAGGCCAACTCTATAGGCTGGGGCAAGATGGATTGCTGCGTAGATGCGTGTGTGAGCATGAGATACACGATGTGCTCTCGTAGGCGCACAGCGGCATTGCAGGAGGACACTTTAGCGGAGATACGACATCACAAAAGGTGCTGCAGTCTCAACTATGGTGGCCCACGCTTTTTCATGATGCCACGCGATTCGTCAAGCATTGTGACGAGTGCCAACATACAAAAGTCCCAATTCGCAAGGATCAGATGGAGTTGACCCCAATTATTGCTCGACAACCCTTCGAGAAATGGGGAATCAACTTCATAGGACCCATCAGTCCTACGGCGCAGTACTCACAAGCCAAGTACATCATTGTGGCCATGGATTACCTCACAAAATGGGCAGAGGCAAGAGCCACACGTAAAAACGATGCTAGGACGACTGCCAAGTTCTTATGGGAGCAAGTGATCGCGCGATTCTACTGCCCCATCGAACTGGTCAATGACCAGGGCACGCACTTCATCAACGAAGTGATAGCGCATCTCTTGTCCACCTTCCTTATTATCCATCACAAATCATCGCCATACTACCCTTAGGCAAACGGTCAGGCAGAATCCACAAATAAGATTCTCGTCAATGTCCTGACCAAAGTAGTCTCAACCTCACGCAGTGACTGGGACAACAAGCTTATGGCAGCTTTGTGGGCTTACCGTACAGCTTATAAAATGGCTGTCGATCAAACCCCATTCAGGCTGACCTATGGAACAGAAGCAATCCTACCCTTAGAATTCTTTGTTTCTAGCCTAAGAATAGCCCTTCAAGAATGATGGGAAGGGAAGGAGGCATGGACACAACGCCTGGTCAAGCTTGAACACCTATCACACACCCGTCTTCTAGCCACCCATGAACTTATATGTGAGAAGGCCCGTCGCAAGAGTTGGATTGACAAGCATGTCAAGCAGTGCGACTTTGAACTGGGTGACTTAGTGCTCCTCTACTCTGTTAAGGGACATAAAACAGAAAATGAAATTTTGAGGCCTTGGCCCCTTCAAAGTTCGTGCGATCAGCCACACAGGCAATGTCGAACTCGAAACCTTAGATGGTGAGGGAATAGGCTTCTTCAATGGCAGTCGTGTCAAGAAGTACTACCCTCCCACCCATTCTTTGCATGAGCCCCGGATGTTAGAACCGCCTGTCAAGGTATGAGTGGCCACAATCATTGAGATTGATGACGAGGATGAGGAAGCCGTAGAGCCCGCATACCTCCATATAACGGTCACTGCAAAACAAACATGCGCTTTCAACGCTCTGATCAATGAGGGAGCTGACTTCAATGTCCTAACTCATGATCATTGGACCAAACTTGGCAGACCACCACTTCAACCTACAAATACTAAATTAAGCCCATATGGGGCCCATTCCTACGCACTCCTCGGCAAGTGCAAAGTGGCTGTTTCTATCGAGTCTGAGACTGTCGCAATGATTTTTTTACGTGTTGCCAAATGCTAAAGACGCAGGCACGGAGTCGCTGCTAGGGTGCACTTTCAAAAATCAAACTCATTGCAATGTTGATTATGAGTTGCAGCGCATCCACCTCGCAATAGGCAACGTTCGCATTGTCACAGCTTTCAGCAAGGGCTACGCGACTTCATCACCATCCGCAAAGCCACCGATAGCATTCTCCATGACCAAATCTACGGAGGGGAGTAGTACACGACTGCCACCTCCCAGCATTCAAGAATCATGGCCCACAGTAGCAAAACATCAAGCTCAACAGCCTAGATTTCAATGGAAGCCCAAACAGCCACAACTGCTGCCTAGGAGTCGACACTCCTATCCTCGTAGGACCAAAAACTCTAGCCCTAGGAGGCCAAGACACTGTCGCAGAAAGCACCGCATGATCAAGCAACGATGGGTCCCTAAAGCCCTCTCACATGCGCAAGGCTACTACGAGTGAAATACCTAGCTGTGGATCCCTAAGGCCCACATGGCCAAAGGCACCATTCATACCCCACCCTCAAGCTTGATCGAACCGCATCCCATAAACCCTCAAACCCACAAGCCACAGTGCTCTCCCAAACCACAACCATCTGCCTCATCCACGCCTAGGCCCAAGAAAGTCCCACAAGCCTACTGGCCCGAACCGCAGGCTCCGTCACAAGAGTCATCACCTGCCAAAGTCAATCCGCCTCCCCAACTCCAACCTGAATGCAGCAGCCCATCCGTAGTGGTTGCTCCTAATCCACTTAGCATCCAAGCGGCCCAACCATGAACTCACAAACCCTTCCAACCACCCATCTTCGTTGTCAAAAGCTCTTGTTCTGTCAAACCTCGACCACTGTCGACCTTACGCCCTCCTATGAATGAAAATCCTTTCTAGCACTAGCCGTCGACCTCGCTGAGGACACCGGGGATGACGTGGTGGAATGCATTAAACGACTCGATGCCACCTTCGTGTCGCTATCCCTTAGCTATGACCGCTTGGACTTAGGTCTATTAGAAGAACCCTTTACAACGGAAGTGCGCAATATGCATTGCTCTTGGGAGACCTTTGAATTCGCATTTGCAAAAGCTTCTCGCTCTGCTGTTGAGTTGCTCAACAGTGAGATCTCCAAAGAGCAAGACATTAAACAACGTCTCATCACATCCTACGATTAGCAAACCACTTCTACTATCACTGATCAGGAAATCACAGAATTATCCAAGCTCACTGATACTGACTCCATGTTTTTAAAGCATTGGTACACTCTTAGGCTAAAATGGGAAGTTGAGGGGTGCCGCATAATGACCCACGTTGAGCAGCGGTGCGCAATCAAAACAGCAGAGTACGATCCCACTTACATCACGCCAATCTCGTATCGAGTATGTTACACTCTTCATGGCCGACCCATGGAAGAGCACATCAAGGGGCATCCCTACCTTGACCTCCTCTTAACAGAGGAATAACTCCACATTGCTAGTCACGTCGATTGTGGCGATCTTTTAACCGATGTTCTGACATATGGGTGGTCCCAGTTGGCCGGTAACTTTTCTCAAAACACGATGGATAGCTGGAAGATCGTCAAAGAACATGAACAATAAGAGCGTTGTTCGAGAGCTATGATTGAACCCGATTTATGCTGTTTTAGGGGAACGGAATGGGACTATGCCTTATGGCAAAGAGGTTGAGCTTTGCATCCCTCTCGTTTTCCATTCTCCTTGAACCAAGTGCAGTGTGAATCTGCTTCGGACCTGGCGTTTCTGCGTAAAGTAGTTCGCTGGGGTTCGACGCTAGTTGCCGTTAGGAAATGACCAATAAGGAAAACCCTAATTCAGGTCGATCCTAAGTGGAAATGGCCGGAATACTTCCGCTACGTGGTAGACGTGAAAAGCCCTAGATCGCAAACCTCGTAACATTCCATGGGAGTGCCGGGTGGAGCTTTCTAGACACCCTTTCCGATGGACTGCTAAGACGTGTCCTGAAGATACAAGTGGACATGTTACAGTTGGTATCAGAGCCGACCAACAACGGAATTGTTTTTATGAAATCTTAATAAGTTGAAGTAAAGCAAATGTCGACATTCCAAACATTTCCTTACCTTCAATGTTGTCTTGCAGAATTACGAAGCGTGGAACAAGTTCGTAGTATTTCGAATAATGTTTATGACTGCAATGCATTCTCCGGATTATCGACAAAGGGTTGAGATGATGAACATCCTAGAACAGATCTATAATCCATCACCTTTGTACATGAAACGAAGATGGATGGGATCCTTAGGAATCTACTATATAGCCGCCCAGCGGTTTGCTTACCTACAAACCAACCTAAAGAGGATCAAGTGGTTGGAAGACCTGAAAGTCGTGAAGCTGTTTATTTTTGTGGAAACTCACGTAAACTCAACTTTACATATCCGAGGTCAGAGGGTTGAGATGAACTCATATGTATATGAGGAAGTAACCCATGTAATCCCCGCCGATAGGATCAAAGTGTTGGGATGCCATGAAAAGAATGGATTCCAAAGGAAAGGATATCCTGAACTTCCAATGACTTACCGATTCCCGAAGATCCATGACCCGAAACCATACTATTATACAGTTCCTGTAGATAAATGTAATACAATGTTGTTCTCCCCAAACTAAATGTAACAGTTGGCTTATCATCACAAGAAATGTTGTATTCCGAAAGGGTTATGTCCATATAAATACAAATAAGACTTCTTTTTATCAATGTCTGATTGTGCATGAGAATTGATAAAAAGTTAAGTAGCTACATTGCTTACGTGATAGCAAAATTGAAGATGTAATATAAATCAATAACGATTATCGTATAATAACGTTAAGAAACCTTTATCCAGGCACAAGCCTAGGTACAGGTTCCTAGTTCGCCTCCTACATCAAGTACTGCTGTAATTCAGGAGAAGAAGTTCCTTCTCAAGCAGATTAAGCCACCCGAGTTTGACGGGAGAGGCAGATTCGTCCAAGCCGATGCTAAAATTTGGATTGAATCCATGGAGGATTACTTCGAAGCAGTTGGTATTGCACCCACCAATCAGGCCATGCTCACCAAGCTAAAGCTCATCGGCGAAGCCAGGCTTTGGTGGAAGCAATGGTGCAGGGACCAAGGGATTGCGGAGGGATCCGTTACCTAGGAGAAGCTGAAGAAAGCCGTGCAAGGAAGATACTTACCACCTGCATATCGCACGCAGAAAATGAATGAGTTCTACGAGCTAAAACAGCTGGGACTCACTCTTGACGCATACTACTCTAAATTCGTCTCACTTTTAAAGTATGCGCCACAGATGGACATGACACAGCAGATGTCCAAATTTTGTGCGGGTTTAAATCCACAAGTAAATACCCGTCTCGAATCTATGCATCCATCAGATCTTCAGGACGCTCTCATTCAAGTGGCGCCTATAATTCAGGAGGTTCAGTCTAGGCCAAGGGGTAACAAAGCTTGGTCTTATAATGACCCAAACAGAGGAGCATTCAGACCTCAAATGAAGAGAGTTCACGGTCATAATTAGGGGCAAAGCAAGAAAGCAAGAACTAACAATTTCAACAACTTTGTTCCTACTCAAAGTAATGGCCGAAATCTCCATTGTTTCCACTACAACGAGCCCGGTCATTTCAAGAGGCAATGTCCCAAACTTGGTGGAGGACATCGCCAAGTACCTTTCCAAGGAACATGTCGTGGTCAAGGAGCCGCTACCCGAGGAAGAGGAAGAACTGCCTGCATTGCCAATAGGCAAATGTGCGAAGAAGAAGATCCAACCATGGAAGCAGAGTTTGAAAGGGCGATAGTCCATGCTGCTCTACACAAGAAAGGCCCGAATCGCCAGTTCTTGGTGATTCAGACACCGTCGGTCTATCAAGGTAAAAGTTTTCAGACCTTGATTGATTGTGGAAGTACACATTCCTTTATCTCACCAACTTGTGCAAAAAGATTAGAAATAGCCATAGCAGAAGCACCTACCTTGCTTGTGGAATTGGCAAATGGTCGTGAGGTTACTTGTACCAGGCAAACTGCTAAGGTGGAATTCTTTCTGAGAGGAAAAAAGACTTTGGTCAAATTCAGAGTCATGAATTTAGGTATCCATGAGTGTCTACTCGAAATGGATTGGCTTAAGCCTAATGACGCCCACATTCATTGTGGAAAGGGTCAAGTTTCCTTTCGAAAAAGTGAATTAATCACAACCCAAGGTGAGGCTGGAGTGCCAAGAATCCAATTGGCCAAAGTATCTCAGATCATAAAAGGAGTCAAAAAAGGATTACTTGTCTACTTGATCAAACTCAACAAGTTAGATCAGAAGCAAGAGTCTAATGAGGAACCCACTTGGCTAAAGGAATATGTGGACGTATTTCCTGAAGAGTTGAAAGAACTTCCGCCAGAAGTGGATCATGAGATTAGGTTAGTACCAGGAGCTGCGCCAATTGCAAAGAGACCTTATAGAATGTCCATACCAGAAGCAATTGAGCTGAAGGAACAACTCAAGCAACTACTAGATTAGGGCTACATCCGGCCTAGCAGTTCACCGTGGGGAGCTCCAGTACTGTTCCAGAAAAAGAAAGATGGGACACTTCGACTATGTATTGATTACCGAGGGTTGAATCAATCAATGGTCAAGAACAAGTACCCTATCCCTAGAATAGATGAGCTTCTTGATCGCCTTCAGGGTGTAAAGATCTTCTCCAAGATTGTGACCTCAGGTCAGGTTACTATTAGATAAGGATCAAGGAAGACGATATCCCAAAGACGGCCTTCAATACAAGATATGGACACTTTGAGTTCCTAGTTATGTCATTCGGGCTTACGAATGCAGCTGCCACCTTCAACAGGTTAATGCAGGATATTTGTAGGCCATATCTCGATGATTTCGTGCTTGTCTTCTTCGATGACACTTTAGTCTATTCGAAACAGGAAAAAGATCATGAACCCCAACTCCGAATTGTCCTTGAGACAATGAGGTCGAATAAGCTGTATGCTAAGATGAAGAAGTGTGCATTCTTCAAGCGTCAGATTGGATACCTGGGATTCATAGTATCAGCGGAAGGAATCTCATAAGCCCAGCCAAGGTCAGAGATGTGCTTGAGTGGCCAATACCAACATCCGTCAAAGAGATACGCAGCTTTCTTGGATTGACAAGATGGTATAGGGTCTTCATAAAAAACTATGCTTTGATTGCAGGACCTTTGATGGACTTACTGAAGAAGCAAACTTCCATTGCATGGTCAACTACGAAACAAAATAGCTTCGACAGATTGAAGCAAAGTTTGGTATCAACACCTATCCTAAAACTTCCAGACCTCAATAAAGAGTTCGAGGTAGTAACTGATGCTATCTTACTTACCTTGGGATGTGTGCTCATGTAGGAAGGTCATCCTGTAGCATACTCTTCAAGGAAATTGAAGAGTCATGAAAAGAATTATGCTATGCATGATCTGGAATTGCTAGCTGTCATCCATGCTCTAAAGCTTTGGAGACACTACCTGTTGGGTAACAAGTTTACTCTAGTAACTGACCATAAGAGTCTCAAATGGATCTTTACCCAGAATGAGCTCAACATGAGGCAACAACGGTGGATTGAAGTGTTGGAGGAATATGACTTTGAAATCAAGTACCGACCAGGAAAAGAGAATGTAGTTGCCAATGCACTCAGTCGCAAGGCATTCCTTAATTCTCTAATCATGCAGAATCCATCAACAGTTGGATCTCTAGCTACAAAAGTATCTATGCCAAACAATCCAATACTTGAGTTAGCTAGAGAGGATGCATGCCATGACCCGGCCTACCAAACAATGCTAAGGGAGATCTCTATCAAGGATCAGAACCAAAAGCTGCAGGCTAAGTATCATGAATTCTCTATTAATAATGGGCTTGTCTACTATAGAACAAGGCTGTGTATACCAGCAAGCAAGTTACTTAAGCAGAAGATATTGTGGGAAGCTCATGATTCCCCTTTTGCAGGACATCCTGGCTATGCCAAGACTCTTAATGCAGTTAGGAAGAGCTACCATTGGGAGAGTCTCAAAGGTGACGTTCTTACATATGTCACCAAGTGTTTGCCTTGTCAACGTATCAAAGCCGAGCATGTCAAGATGCCAGGGAAATTGCAACCGCTTGACATTCCCCAAATGAAATGGGAATTCATCAGTATGGATTTTATTGTAGGCCTACCCCAAGTTCAGGGAGGATACAACTCCATCATGGTTGTGGTTGACATGTTGACTAAGGTTGCACACATTATTCCAGTAAAGACAAACTATAAAGCCTCAGACATTGCAAGATTGTTTATCAAGGAGATATTCAAGCTACATGGTTTACCTAGAAGAATCATTAGTGATCACGATTCTCTCTTCACATCACACTTCTGGAGAGCTATCTTTGAAGCTATTGGGACTCAACTCTGTTTTAGCACCGCTTACCATCCCCAAACGGATGGCCAAATAGAGCGGGTAAATCAAGTCATCGAGGATATGCTAAGGGCATACTGCTGTCGAGAGCTGAAGAGGTGGATTCAATACTTACCTTTGGTTGAATTTGCCTACAATGCTTCTTACCAACAAAGCATTTAGATGACCCCTTTTCAAGCATTGTATGGTCATAATTGTCGAAGTCCCCTAAACTTTTTAGATCCAACCTTAAGGGTTGAAGCTTCAAGGCAGATGTTGGAAGAGATGGATGACCAAATAAATTCAATAAGATAAGACATCCAAGCGGCCAAGGATTGACAGAAGGCATACACGGATTTGAAGCGTCAAGATAGAATCTTCAAAGAAGGAGACATGGCCTTCATTCGTGTACACCCTAAAAAGAATTCTTTATCTTTAGGAGATTGCAAGAAGCTAAGTCCAAGATATTGTGGACCCTACAAGATCCTCAAATTCCTAGGACCTAATGCTTATAAATTGCAACTCCCTGAGAACCTGAAGGTTCACAATGTGTTCCATATCAACCTATTGAAGAAGTATGTACCTAATCCTAACCATGTACTTGATGACCAACAAGTTGTAATGCCTAGTCAAGGAGTCCTTGAGCTAAGGCCTGACAGGATCTTAGATGTTAGGGAGAGACAATTAAGATCCAGAACCCTAAGAGAATGCCTCGTCCAGTGGAAAGATTATCCCGAAGAGGATGCCACTTGGATAGATGAAGGCACTCTTAACCATCATTATCCCTGGTTCATCTTGAGATGAGGACATCTCGATTCCTCTAAGGGGGAGAGAATGTAATATATACCAAGACACTACCCGCATGAACCCCCTTTTAAGTAATGGGGATAATGATATAACAATTTTGATAATTTCTTTAGGATAATGCAAAAAAAATTTCTTATTACCCTCCCCAGTCGATTGTTCTGCTGGAAGGGGAGGGGAATAGAAACTATGCGGAAGCTTCTCGGTGGAGCTTGCAGGGTGATATGGCCATGCCCGTCGACACGTTAGGGAGGGAGGATCCCCCTCCCCTCCCCTATTTAAACCCTGGGCTGCTATCGCTTGGAAAAGGATGGAGAGGAGACGGCACTCTGTAGCATCGTGAGGGGAGAGAAAGATCAAGGACGGCTCACTGCTGCTTCCGGGAGTGGAGATGGGCCGCTGATGTCCGCCAAAGGCCAGGACGGCGTCGCCTCTGCTGTGAGGCCGCGCCCAGCTGTCAATCACTGCCAATTCGGCATTGAAGATTTCCCCCCTCCTGCCACGTAAGAAGCTATAGAAGCTTCTGAGGGGAAGCTTCTAAGGGGGCTTTATAAGTCCCCCTTCCCGTCCCCCCAAAAGAACTAAGGCCTTAAAGCTCTTATTACCCCTCCCCCGGCGTTTTAAAGTTCACTTAGCCCCCTTCCCTTAGGCTCCCCTCCGTATTTAAAACCCTTAAGCCCTTCCCTTCGGCTTTGGAACCACCCCTTTTCCCCCCGTGTTTAAATTCATTAGCCCCTTTTTCTTGGGCTTTATAAGCCCCCTTCCTGTCCCTCTTGAATCCCCCTCCCCTGAGTTTTAAAATCCTCTAAGCCCCCCTTTCCTTTGGGCTTGAACCCACCTCCCCCATGCGTTTAATTTCCCTTAGGCCCTTCCTATGGGTTTTAGGATTACCCCCTCCTCCCTCCTAGTTTGTCTTTAAAGTCCCCTAGGCCCTTCCCCTCATTCCGAAAGGTATAGCCTTTAAAGGCTACTTTTTTTTCTTGGAAGTTCTCCCTTAAGATTCCATAGGGCCCATTTTCTCCCAAGGAAATTTTACCTTAGCCTTTCCTTGCCCATGCAAAATAACCCTTGGAACTCTCCCGCACCTTGTTTCTTTTCCCACACGTAAAAGAAAGAGGAATGTTGAGGGTCATTGACACCTTCCTTTTCCACTCAAAAAGCCTCGTAAGGGATTCCACACCTTTTCCATTTCTCGTTTGTGTGAGTCACTACAAGGCCATTAAGCCCCTCCCATGGCTTTAATGGGTCTTATCCGCAAAAGATTTTGAAATGCCCCTTCTTTCGAAATCCCTACTTCAAGGAGGAAGCCTTCTAAAACTGCTTTCAACGGACGGTGCAAGTTATTGTGAAAGAGAGCCACGGTGGAATATCAAAAAGGAGTTGTAAAGCTGCTTCCACGACGAAAATGCCTCCTAAGAAAGTCCAAGGTGCAGCCGCAGGAGGGTCGTCTCCCAGCATCCACGTGGATATCTCACCCCAAGCCCAGGTTTTCCTTCCTAAATTTTATTTGATATTGTTATAATTCAATCATGCAAGGTTAATTGTTAGAAATAGGATATAATTTTTGTCCTAAATGCTCACGACGAAGAAACTTAGTCGTTAATACTTTCAATAGAACATTCGAAAAACAAAGGAAGCATAAATGCATTTCTAGCAAATAGCTTTATGCATTGAAATGAATTATAAACTAGATTATTGCCCATTAAAATAGTATACTTCGTTTAAGCCTAGAAGTATAAACTGCATATCATATTATTAACCCATATCCTCTTCTCAATGAATCATCATGGAAAGTGCAAAGCATGAAATGATTCTTACGATGCATAACTCTAGGAAAATTATCGTTGTCAACTATATAAACTATCAAGAAAAAGGTTGCTTGTTTAGCATGAATTTTATTCGCAAGTTATAGGAAGATTAGTTCGAGTTAACCTTATCTATGCCTGACCTTAAATCGACAAGTTAAGGTTGAAAGAGCAATTTACGTGTGGACAATGAGTCATGCGTTTATGAAATGATAACGTAGCTATCTTCTAGAGTTAAACAAATTGGCATAAACCTAAAAACCGTGGAGTACTCATTTAGAATGGGTTAAATTCTAATAAATTTACTAGGAATTAACACGTAACCTAATCGCTACATGTTGCTAAAATTGAAACTCCTATACCTTAAATACTTGGCCACTTTCGTCGAAATGAGGGGATAGTACAACATATTTGGAAAGTGAGCTAGGGTTTGTCCCTAAGAATCTACAAGATGGAACTTGGAAACCCTAAGGTCTAACGATGTTAGCCTAATATAATCAGGAACAGATTGTTTCATGACTCCATTCAATGCGACACTTGTGCAACAAGTGTGGAGTCATATGATCTTGTGATTGGATCACAAGGGAATGGCCAAATTCTCGCAACGAGGATGGCAAGTCCTGATGCAAGTTATCTTGCAAAAGGATGAACAACCATCCTAATTTAGCATCTTTCTTGAGTAAAGAAGATTGATTGGAAAAGACCATCCGATAAACTGAAATAACCAATGATCTTAAGGTTTGACCAAGTCGGGTTAATAGGGTACGCCCTAACCCAGGATATAGGGGAACATGCCAAGCTGCAAGTCATCCCGGATCGAGTGCTGGATGCATTCAAAATGAAGGATTCATTCCTTAGCAGTTTGCCAACAAAAAACAATCAATGAAAATGTTTGTGCTTGCTACAAATTTTAGAGCACTGTTTGGCTTTTTTTAATCAATGAATTAAAAGATAAATGGATATCTATACTTCAGGTTGAAGGCCTGAAGGGAGAGGCAACTTCAGTTACCCCCGACTGCCTGCCTGACCCTAACCAAGAGGGTTGTTGACCGCACCGGGAAAGTGGACCAAACTTGCCGTGAGAGGTCTCTCCGTTGAGCGCTACTTGGAGCAGGAAGATGCTTGGGTGCCAGGGGGGCTCTGGCCGTAAATCCCTCGCATTTCGGGTCCTGCACAAGAGGCTAATGTGACTCGGGATTGGATCTCGAGGCCCGCATACTAGTCTACGGGCAAAAACCTGGATTAGTGATCCCTGTGGATTGCTGGATAGCCTTCGGGCGGATTGTGGATAAGCCTACGAGCTGGACTCTTTGTATTTCAAAGATAAATATGATAACCTCTTAATAAGAAACTTGTTTGGTATTGTTTTTCTATGTCAAGTGATAAGATTACGTGAAGGAACCAGTGCCTAACGGGTTAATTAAAGAAGCTAGTTGTTACATGTCCAACTAATGTGTTAGGTAATTAAATAACTAAAACAACCCGAGGAAAGTGCGGAGGATGGGCCATGGGTTCGTCCTACGGATGGGTGGTCCCGGTTGGCCGGGAACTTTTTTCAAATCACGATGGACAGCTGGAAGATTGTCAAAGAACATGAACAACAAGAGCGTTGTCCGAGAGTTATGATTGAACCCGATTTACGCTGTTTTAGGGGAATGGAATGGGACTATGCCTTATGGCAGAGAGGTTGAGCTTTGCATCCCTCTCGTTTCCCATTCTCCTTGAACCAAGTGCAGCATGAATCCGCTTCGGACCTGGCATTTCTGCGTAAAGTAGCTCACTTGGGTTCGACGCTAGTTGCCATTAGGAAATGACCAATAAGGAAAACCGTAATTCAGGTTGATCCTAAGTGGGAATGGCCAGAATACTTCCGCTACGTGGCAGACACCGAAAGCCCTAGATTGCAAACCCCGTAACATTCCATGGGAGTGCCAGGCGGAGCTTTCTAGACACCCTTTCCGATGGACTGCTAAGACGTGTCCTGAAGATACAAGTGGACACGTTACAGACCCGAAGCTAAAGACGAAGTATCAAGAATTCTCCATCAGTAGTGGGCTTGTCTACTTTAGGACAAGATTATGTATCCCTGCAAGCCAAACTCTCAAGCAAAAGATACTTTGGGAAGCCCATGACTCCCCTTTCTCAGGGCATCCTGGTTATGCCAAGACCGTTAATACGATCAGAAAGAGCTATTATTGGGAAAGGCTCAAGGGAGATGTACTCAAATATGTCACGGAATATTTGTCTTGTCAACGCATTAAGGCAGAACATGTTAAAATGCTTGGGAAATTGCAACCACTTAACATTCCACAAATGAAATGGGAGTTCATTAGTATGGACTTCATTGTTGGCTTACCCCAAGTTCAGGGAGGATATAACTCTATTATGGTTGTAATAGATATGCTCACGAAGGTTGCACATCTCATCCCTATCAAGACGAACTATAAAGCCTCAGACATCGCAAGATTATTTATCAAGGAAATATTCAAACTTCATGGGTTACCTTGAAGAATCATTAGTGATCGTGACTCTCTTTTCACATCACACATTTAGAGGGCTATCTTTGAGGCTATTGGAATTCAACTCTGTTTCAGTACAACTTACCATCCCCAAACTGATGGTCAAACAGAATGAGTCAATCAAGTCATTGAAGATATGCTTAGGGCATACTGCTATCATGAATCCAAAAAGTGGATTCAATACTTACCACTGCTTGAGTTTGCTTACAATGCTTCTTACCAATAGAGTATTCAGATGACCCATTTTCAAGCATTGTATAGGCATGATTTTCATATCCCCTTGAACTTCTCGGATCCAACTTTGAGGGTAGAAGCTTCAAGACAAATGCTAGAAGACATGGATGATCAAATCAAATCAATAAGACAAAAATTCAAGCTGCCAAGGATAGACAGAAGGCCTACGCTGACTTGAAACGGCAAGACAGATCCTTCGTCGAAGGTGATATGGTCTTCATCCGTGTACGCCCTAAAAAGAGTTCACTGTCCTTGGGAGAGTACAAGAAGCTAAGTCCCATGTATTGTGGACCTTATAAGATCACCAAGAGCCTAGGGCCTAATGCTTACTGACCACAGCTGCAACTCTAAAGATTCATAATGTATTCCACGTTAGCCTATTGAAAAAGTATCTATCTAATCCAAATCATGTACTTGATGATCAGCAAATTGTAATGCCTAGCCAAGGAGTCCTTGAGCTATGGCCTGATAGAATCCTAGATGTTAGGGAGAGGCATTTTAGATCAAGGACCTTGAGAGAATACCTCATCCAGTGGAAAGATTATCCCAAAGAGGATGCCACCTGGATGGATGAAAATACTCTCAACCAACAATATCCCCAGATCTTCTCGAGATGAGGACATCTCCGTTCCTCTAAGAGGGAGAGGATGTAACATCCCCCGTGCATATGAACCCCCCCTTTTTTTAAAAAAAATTCTTAAATTTAATTCAATTTTTTTAACTCTCCCCCTCTCTCCCCACTGACAGCATGTCGGGGAGAGAGAGAGAGAGAGAGAGAGAGAGAGAGAGAGAGAGAGAGAGAGGGAGTTAAGAGAGTGAGAGGGGGGCATGCACCCCCCAGGTGGAGGGGTGGCGGCCGTTAAACGGCCGTCTCCCCCCCCCCCCCCCCCCACCCATAAACCACCTCCTCCCCCTCTATAAAAGGGGAGCCCCACTCCCTCGTGGAGAGAGCCAGCGCCCCCTCCCCCCTGTGAACAACAGCGCCGCCCCTCCCCCCCTCCACCAAGATCACCCCCAGGCCACCAGGACGCCGCCCCCCGCCCCCTCATCATCATCATCATCATCTTCCTCCCCATCCTCAGCTCAACGCCGTCAAGATCTCCTTGTCAGAAGACAGGAAATAAAAGGGGAAAAAAAAGAGCTTCCAAGAAGCTTTCTAGAAGCTTCCATAAAAAAACTTCCTAGGGGGTGTTTTCACCCGTAAACTGCGGAAGGGCACAACCCGTTTGCAAAGGGAGTTCCCTTGCGGGAGGAAAGGTCTACCAATTTGCAGGGAATTTCAGCACACCCTCCACATGCCCTAGCCACGATTGCGATGGCCCCAAAGTGCCACACGAGAGGAGCACATGCGGGAGTAAGAGGGGCACATGTAGGAGTCCCCACCCGGAGCGCGAAAGCTGATAATACCTCTCCTGCGGAAGTTCAGGTTCCATCAAATTCACCCTTTTTGTTTCCACATGATATGGGTGCAATAAGTATAAATTTGCATAGGGTAGTCTTATTCGCATTGAAAATTTACTATAATTGAAAACTTTGTTTTAAAAAAAGATCATAGGAATATTCGGGAAAGTTTTAGATCGCATCACAAGGTACTTATATTTTTTGCACCATCATGATGAAAGGCTATTGCATTCATGAATAAATGGTTCATGTGTTAAAAGATGCACTCATGCAATAATGTCCTAGTCGCATCGCGCACATAGGTTAAATATATATTGCAATGCTCATGTGCATTGGAAGGTTTGCATTATTGGGTAACTTACGCTGGCAAGAATGAGTTATGTTGTACACAACGCATTTGTGCAATTTAAAAGAATCCCTTGTGATGACCGTAAAATAGGTTGATTCGTAGGAGGATGTTTAATTAAAGAATAGGTAGTTGCTATGGAGAGGAATAAAAGGGTTATATTTTCGCATAAGCAACTGCATTCTATTTCACGTGACTTGCATGGGAAAGGAAAAGATTATGTTTTTATTTCAATATCACTGTAACTGTACATAGCATAACCTGCATGCATAAGCAACTTGCATGCATAAGTAAATGTATAAAAAGGAAAAGGGTTATATTTTAGTTGGTGAAAAGCATATAGGATGCAACATACATGAAGTGATAGTTACAATCAATATGAAAAGATAGGCGCTTGCAGAGTTAATCCAACGGTCTCGCACTTAGATCATTCTATGTTGCGAGTAATGAGAGGGTACTAGGTCTTAGGACATGAATACTAGTAATATTGACAAAAGGGATGTAATTCCTCAAGATAGGCACTGCTACCTATCTCGAACAACTAGTCTGCAAGGTTAGATGGTATTGCAACTAAATCATAAGATGCTACTACTACATCTTAAGCCAAGAGAGGCGAGATCTAATTACAAGTTAGATTCGTTAAGAAGTCGAGAAGTCGCGAGTAGTCGCACGACTACAACTCTCTCTTTTGGGGATCGATTTGTCAAACTTAGGGAAATCGAGAATTGCCAAGAACCAAATTGACCAACCGAGGGCGACAGGGTTGTCCAAGATCTATCTTACAAGGAGACCTAAGGTAAGGATAATTAGGGTCGGTAGGGCACAAACCCTAACCCAAAGAAAAAGGGGAAACAAGCAACCTAGCTTGCCAAGCCCTTGGAATCTCGCCAAGTCGCGAACGATCTAGGATCAAATGCTAGGAGCATTCAAGAAGAAGGAACCACACCTTAGCAGTTGGTCGTACGAACGACCACATAAATAATCGTGATTGTACACTTAGGTACATTGTTTGAACTTCTTTGCTCAAGAAACTAATTCAAGGCCAAACACTTAATGCTTCAGGTTAATAGCCTAGAGGGAGAGGCAGGTTCAGTTACCTCCGACTGTCTGCCTGGCCCTATCCAAGGGGGTTGTTAGTCGTGCCGGGTACATGGACCGAACCCACCGCGAGAGGTCTCTTCGTGGGTGCTGCTTGGAGCGGGAGGACATTTGGGTGCCAGGGCATGCTCTGGCTATAAATTCCTTGCCTCCGGACCTTGCACAAGAGGCCGACGTGACTCGAGATGGGATCTCGAGGCCCGTGTACTAGTCTACGGGCGAAACTTGGAGCAGCAATCCTATTGATTGCTAGGATAGCCTCCAGGCAAGATATTTGATGTATTTCAAGACTATGATAAATAAATATCAGATATTTGAAAAAGAAACTTGTTTGACATTGTTTTTTTTAATGTCAGTGCCTAAGTTGCGTGAAGAAACATGTGTTTAAATTGATTAATTAAGGAAGCTACTTTTGCATGTCAAACATAATGTGGTAGGTAATTAGATAACTAAGCAAACCGAGGAAAGTGTGGTGGACGTGACTTGGGTCCGTCCTACGGAAGGGTGGTCCCGGTTAACTGGGAATTTTTCTCAAAAGACGTGATAACGATGCTGTGAAGACCTAGAGTCAGTTGAGTTAGAATCCCAATTTATGCTGTTTTAGGGGAGCGGAATGGGATTAGGCCTTATGGGCAGAGAGGTTGAGCTTTGCATCCCTCTCGTTTCCCATTCTCCATGAACCAAGTGCAGCATAAATCCGCTTCGACTCTATTGTTCCTACTCAAAGTGGGTCATCTGGAGCTCATCGCTAGCTACTTCCTAGAGACTTGGTTGATAGGAAAGAAACCCTGAGTTCAGGTCGGTCCTAAGTAGGAACGGTCGTATACTTCCGCTTCGGGGCAAACTCGGGAAGACCTAGATCACAAACCCTATGACATTCCTTGCAAGTGCCAGGTGGCACTTTCTAGACTCCCCTCCCGATGGGCTGCTAAGACGTGTCCCACAGTGGTCAAGAGGACACATTATATGTAGTGCAACCGAAACTATCCATGATGCCATTCAAATCTAGATGCAAGTCTTTCGTGAGTTGATTATATAGTACAGAGCTTCTATTCTTGAAAATTTAGATCGGCTCTACAACCCTTCACCACTGTATGCAGAAAGGTGTTGGACTTGGAGTACAGGTTACTGCTACATAGATGCCAACCAGCTTTCCTATCTTGAAAACAATCTGAAGAGGCTAAAATGGTTGGAAGACTTGAATATTATCAAGTTATTCATCTTCCATGAGGCATGTTTAAACTCAGTCCTACATATCGGATGCCGGCAAGTAGAACAGACTCACTACATCTATGAGAAGGTGGTCAAAGTCTTGCCAGCAGATGGAATCAAAGTAATGGGGCAAAACAAACGTCATGGCTAGCAAAAAGGGGGATTTCCTAAACTTCCCATGACTTATCGCTTCCTGAGAATCCATTCCCTAAACCCATATTACTATTATATCCTTGTAGTTGAATCCAATAAGGAATTATTAACCTAGAATAGCAATGGAGAGCTGGGGAATAAAGCATCAAGTCCATCCACCAATGAACCCATTGATGTCTCTCCTAATAGCAGTGAAACCTTAGACACATCCGTGTGCTTTGAAAAATCAAAGCAGCCGTTGCCATCAACAGTTGCTTTCAACTCTCAATCCACAGACAATAGAACTCGCATCGACCAATCAAGAGTGGATACAACGCTGTCACAACAAGGTGACAAACCTATACTAGCCACATCCGAGGAGAACCATGACAAAATAGTAGCAAAACCTCAGGAAAAGCGCACAATCCCCAAGAGCATGAGCAATCCCAATGTTGACCAATCTTGCTCATCTAGGCCTGAGCCCCCAACCATGCTAAAGCCTAGGCAAACTCCTAGAACCTTGCATGAGATAGCAACCGGGCAAGCCTTCGTGGAACATAGAAGTGTCGCAAAATGCTTAACTGAGTTGGATGCTAAGCTCAAAGTGTTCGCACGTATGTACGTCCTTGCGGACATGGGTGCATTCCCTAAGGAGCAGCTTGAAGAATACTTGCCATTCCCCTTATCTTGGGAAGAGTAAGAACATCTTGACGAGCACTATAACCAGCTCTTACATGAACGTATGCAACTCATCCCTGACGAGGAGGCTAACAAACTGCGCTTAACCGTCATGTTCAATGAAGTGCTATGCCGACCAAATCTCATAGACATAGAGCAACTAAAGCAACTAACAGAGGGCCGAAGTCAATTTGAACAGCGTTGGTGTGAACGCCGCATTGCAATGGCCAAACTAGGGGCTCAGATCATGACAGTCTCTGAGGAGCGATTGGCCAAATGGCGATCCCAAAAAGACCCAACCTATGTGGCACCAACTTCCCTACGAGTGCTGACTGCCATTTGGGGTAGGGACTTGGCTAAACCACCTAGCCAAGAATACCCTCTGTTTGATAAGGTTCTCACAGAGGAGGAGTTCCATGTTGCCAGTAGACTCGGACAAGGGTCCATGCTGCTTGATGTGGCAAAATATCTATTGGTACTAAGTAAGCTGCCACGAGTGCTGGATGCGTGTGCCACGCTCCAGTACAACCCCGAGTTCTACAATTGGTTCTTATCCTCGTGAAGTGACATGGATTCATAAATATGTATATAAATAAACACTGATTTTTGTGTCACCATGTATAAACAATATCGACACACACAAGCAATGATAGTCAAGCGCAGGGAGAAGAGTTGGGTCTGACAAGCCAAGCTCCTCAAGCCCTCCTCTCATCACACATTTAAAAGCCGTGTGACCATCCCCACCTCCAAGTGAAGGGCAGGCAACCCACATTACCGCCATAGGAAGCCTTGACCAACAACAATGATGGTGTAGATAGGGTGTAGTCCCTTTCTATACACTTTCTTCCCTCATCCCTTTACGACAAACACTGCATGCCTCACCCCTCCCCTTCTTGTCACATGCGCTTGATAAACCACACTAAAATCCCTTCCATGCGAACAGTTGTATCCTGTATCAAGGTCTAACCCTTGGATTGCATCTTGCAGGCTTTTAGACGGAACACATGGAGAACCATGGACATCTGGCATGCAAAGACTCTCTTCACAGACGAGGGAGCACGTGGCACGTGCCCCTCCACCGGCGCGCTATGTGCCCACCATCAAGAGATACGCCAAGAAGCGAGGCCCTAAGCGCCACTGTCCAGGGCGAAGGTCGAAGAATCCTCGAGTCAAGAAAGCCAAGACTCAAAACGCGCAACAGGTGGCAGCACTAGTGGCACGAACCCCCAGCTCACGCCCGGGCCCTAGATGCTCAAGGGCGGAAAGGGCAGCTCGGGAAAGGGAAGAATTCAATGAATTGTTTAAAGACATTCTAGAAACGGTAGCGGCCCGGGACTACACCATTCATGTCCCGGCCGACATGTTCCCTGCTCAACCCCACGGGAGCCCCACACCAGCAGAGCCCCAATCACCCAGCCACCCAAACTCGCCCCGCCTCATACAAATCGAGTAGCCCATGATGCATAAAGGGCTTATCAAATGATAACTGGCTATAACTTTTTGCTTTTAAATGGTTAAGTGTTCCCGACTTGTTAAGTGTTGACATGTTTCCGACTTGTATGAACTTTTCATATCTGCGTTTAATATATTTCATACCTTTAGCAAAAGAAAAAGCTAATCAAGCGCAGGTGATAACTGTCTAAGTCAACACCATAGAATTCAGATCAGTGATGTCTCCTTGCATTGCATCGGTTTATTATAGTTGCGGCATATGCCATGCATGTACTCTCATGATGCGACAAGTGGATACAGGATGAGATAGATCTTTGGGCGAAAGTGTTCAATGCCCGATCACCGCAAGACCATCGACCCTCCAAGGAGCCGCGGCAAAGCCATGCTACTAAAATCACGAATCACCCTTGCCAACCACCCACATTGCATGGCCCAAAACACATTCCTGGGTCACGCTCCCTTTTTGGGTCAAGCTCTATAGTTGGCTCACGGCAGTCGTTACCTCAATTGTACCAACATCGCATGTGCCGCAAGGAGGTTTGCAATATCTCAAGTGTATCTCCCCCTTTCGCCAACTGCTTCTCTAACAACGAGGCTAGGGCAAAATCATCATTGTTCTATCCATTTTCTGAGCCTTCAAAGCTTAACATTTTCCAACCCATTGAAAGGCTGATAGCCTCAACATATTGTAATGGTTGTACTCAGGCATGTCAAAAAAAAAGAAGAAAAAAGGGAACGAATGAAAAGCTAACAAGCATCCACGATCACAGCACAGCACCTAGGGGGTCCTCAAATTAGGTACGTCCAGTGACCTTGATCGACTGGCTCCGTCCCTAGTCCCCTAGCCCTTTAGCATCACTCACAATTGTTCAGGGCAAATCAAGGCAGGACATACCTAGGGAGCTTGTCTCGCCTATGGTTAGACCTGTCACCCTGACCCACTTGCACAATTCCCTTTTGCACTACTACCTTAATACCATTGTGATCCATTGGGGTGCGCACCGTGCGATTGGCCATGAAATGTACACCGTCCTCATCAAGCAAGTCCGATAGCTTCCAGCTACCGAAAGCGCGGTGCCCCTGTATTCAATTATGCTCCATCATGCAGTCACAATACGAAGGATGTCTCCTATACCTTCACGTGGACTTCTTCTCAACATGGACAACTTTGCTTCATCCACACGTTGTTCTGAGAAACTAGCCCACGGTCTTCTAACTACGTAATATCTAAGTATGCACGAACACTTACATAATACCTGCACTGAAGTATATACATAGTTTGGGTCCTCAAGTGCAGGACAATACTCTCAGCTTGCTTAGAGTTCGACCTGTCTCCCAAACTTATCAAATATGTCTTGTGCACAATAGAGAAGACTAGCACTACCTTTAGGGAGAGACCACATGAGAGGTTTTCAATTGCAAGTGTTGAAGACTCCAACGAAAGTGTCGTTCGCTCTTCATCAACACCCAACTCTGAATGCTTATCCCTTACCATCTGACAAGCCCGCAAAGAATCGTCATGTGCAGAATCCCCAACAAACCAACACTTGTGCTGGCCATCAATGCAATCCCCAACACAAAATAGCCCTACCGCCAACTCCAATAACCTTCCACCAGCCACCTTGGCCACCAACAGGCCCCCAGGACCTTCTACCACACCACCACCAACACTCCTCCACAAAAACCACAGGCGTCCTTGTCACCCACGTCTTCGATGCATGCTACAGCCTGCTACCTACGACGGTGAGTGCCATGGGACTGGCACTCATCTAGGAGGGGGTAACGTTAACCCTCAAACAAACGAAGGTGAAAAATCCGGAAAAGCTAAAGCAGAAGACAAAGACAAAGGCCAAGGCAAAGAGAAATGGAAGACAAAGACATGCAAGGAGAAGAGTCCTAAATAAGGGAGAAAGGCACTCAAGGAAAAGCGCAAGTCAAAACTTTTGTAAAAGAGCGCAAGCGCATTATGGTTTAATTCAAGGAGCGCCCGTGCAATTTGTAAATGTAGATGGGTGGTGGAAAGGAAGCTAGGAAGATAGAAGGACAATGGGAAAAAGGGCCTAGGCTACGGCCGGCCATGTAAAAAAGGGAAAAGGGGATGACCGCCCAAAAGGGATTTAGGGTTTTGTATATAAAGTTGAAAAGTGAATGAGAAGATCATTCTTGTGTGTGGCCAAAAGTAGCTCTCCTCTTCTTCTTATCCTTCTTCTTCTTGCTTGCTTGAGCTTGTGCTTGAGAGAGGGAGTGTGAGAGTGTGAGGGAGTGAGTGTGTGAGGGTGAGGGACCGAGGAGGAGAAGCTCTCCATCTTCTCCTCTCTTCTTCTCTTCTCTTCTCTTCTCTTGTCTTGCTCGTGGACATGGAGCTTGGAGTGTGGAGCTTGAGGATGGAGCTTGCTTGAAACTTGCACTTGGATCGTGGAGCTACCGGAGTGCGCGGGAGAGGAGGTAACTCGAACGGCATCAAGGTAAGCTCACTACACCCGTAAGGTAGGCATTGCGCGTCGGCTATGTGAGAGGTAGCCATTAGTGCTCGGCTTGGAACGCTTGAAACAATAAGCGGTCCGAGGGTCTCGGCGGTTGAGTGAAAGCCCCCACATTCCCATTGTTTACCACTCCTCCTACCACATTAACGTTAAGCATTGATTTTGAGTCATTGAGATTCAGCTAATTGTGCAAATAGGATAGCATGGTGTCATAATATAGGGATAGCCAATATCTTCAATGTTTGGAGCTCGTATATGCTTCCAAGATGCCCATATACCTATGTTTTATTTGCCAAATACTTGGGGGATCATATGTCATTGGTTTGAGATGCTGTTGGACTAATTTGAGCACTCTTTTAGCTCAGCTTTCTCATAGATATCACTGCTACTATAATAGGGTTGAATGCTATTTGTCTGGGAAATGTCATGCTATTGGCTTATGTGATGCTCCGAGATGCTCATTTGATGCTAGACACTTCGGGAATGTGGCCACTATATTGGAATGCTTTTGGACTAAGTTGAGCCATATTTGGCTCAGTTTTATTGTCATTTTTACTATTGTAATAAGAATGGTTGAAGGCTATTATATCAATGAAAGCATATGCCTATTTCTTATTGATGCTTCTTCGCTACTTGGGATGATACATTGATGTCTATGGTTGATGCCACATGCTTGGCCATGCTCTCAAAATGCTTTTGGGCTTCAATTGAGCTCACTTTTTCTCAAACTTGACTATCATTTTACTAATGTGCATACAATGGACTATAAGATTTTAAGAGGGACAATCTATGCCTAATGTTCTTTCATGCTATTTGGGCATTTATTGGATGTATTGGTGCATGACATTGAAGCTCTATGTTTGGTTATGCTATTGAATGCATTTGAGCTTTGATTTGAGATTAGGACATTTGACATTAATTGTCAGTTACTTCATTGGATGCTTTACAGATCTATGATCTTTTGGGTTTGAAGCTTTTAATGGATCTTATACTATCGATTATGTACTTAATGTATCTTGGATGCTTAGATGCCACTCACATGAGGATTTGAGCTTTGTTTGCTCATCTGGAATTTGAATTTTGTTCCAATGGGACCCCTTACTTGACACTTGGATGTTACGTTCAGCTTTGAACTTTATTTGTAGTTAAGCTTGAGCTACTTCAACCTCTGCTCACATGCTGCAGGTTGTTTTGTATCAGTGATTGCCCCTACTTGACATTGATTTCTTAGTGATGTACATCATTTTTAGCATGTTGTAATTGCATACTATTATATTATTTATGAGAGCAGTCCCATCCATTTGATGCTATTTTAGTCATAGTTTGTGGATAGCTCATTATTTGGTCCATACCTCTTGTTTTCAGCTTGTTTTGGCACTGGTTTTAGGGCTATTCGTAGGTATTAAGTAGCATGTTTTGTATGTAATGTGCCTCCTTTTCCTACAGTATGGCTAGTCATTCAAATGACATTGCCATCTTCAACATTGAAAAGTTGGATGGCAACAATTATGGCTATTGAAAGACCCAAATTTGGTAAGTTTTGATGCAAAAATCTCAAATTAGGTTGATCAAATGCAATAGCATTAAGCCTAAAGGTCAATATCAGGATATATGGGTTGACTTCAATGAGCTTTGCAGGTCCACAATTATCCTGTCCCTCAACAAGAAAGTTTATTATAATATTGTCATAAATGGGCAGTCTACATGGGATCTTTGGGAGAAAATCCATAATCTCTATGATAACCAAAGCCATGCTTCTCAAATGTATTGGCTAAATCAGTTATGGACCTTCATATGAAGGAAGGTACCAATGTTTCTCAACATTTGAGCAAGTTTCATGCTATCATTGGTCAGTTGTCATCATAGGGTATAGACTTTAAGGATAATCTTCCACCTTTGTTCTTGTTGGTCACACTGCCTAAGTCTTGGGATACATTTCGTACTGTTATATGTGCAAATATGCCTGAGAATGGGCTGAAATTGTTCGATGTAGAGAGTTCACCTGATAGAGGAGATAAATAGGAAGAATGTGGATGCTTCTCATACTTCTCATGCTTTGGCTATTCGAGGTTGTGATGATGGCAAGAGTGGGAATGACCATCGTGATAGAGACTTGCAAAAGTCTCATTCTAAGTCTCGTGGATAGTCTCACAATAAGTCCCATGGATGTAAGTCCAATTTGGCATGCCATTATTATGGAAAAGCAAGACTTATCAAGCCATAATGCCATAAAATATGCAATGACAAGCACAAGGAAAAGGGCAAAGGGAAAGCACAAGACAAGTTTGATTATCACAGCATTGTCCTTGCTAAATCAAGTGTTAAGATCGAAGAAATCAATGTAGTGTGGCAACTTGACTCTAATGATGATTACATACTTGTAGCTTCTTCTTGGATTAGCCAGAGCTGACTGATGCTTCACCTAGTTTTGCTCAGTGGTGGTTGATAGATTCACGGGCTTCCTTTCATGTGACCCCTCATAGAGAGTGGTTCCACTCCTATTGCACTATGACTAGATCTGTCCATTTAAAGAATGACTTGGTATTGCAGATAATTAGTATTGGTGATATCCAACTACAATTTGGTTCAATCAGTATATTTACTCTACATAATATTTGACATGTACTGGCTCTCATGAAGAGTCTTATCTGTACTGGCACATTGGATGATGAGGGTTACCTTGTTTCCCTTGGGGATTCTTCTTGGAAGATCACTCGTGGGAACCTTATTCTAGAACATGGTGCCAAGTTTGGCACTATATATCCCTTAGTTATATCCGGATCTATAGATCATGTTTTGTATGTAGCTATAATTCCACATGTATCTCTTTGGCATGGTTTCCTTGGGCACATGTCCTTAAAAGGAATGAGAATGCTTATTCATTTGCAATATCTTCTACCCCTTGACTATAAGTGTTATGAGTCATGTGATCATTGTTTGTATGGCAGGCAAACACGTAATACACACAAAGATTTTAGCACTCTACGCATGGGTGAGCCTTTGACTCTTGTTCATTATGATGTATGTGGACTTATACCCTATTAATCATTAGAAGGCATGAAGTATTTTGTCACATTCATTGATGATTACTCATGTCAGGTCTAGGCATATCCCGTAAAGCTAAAATCTAATGTTTTCGCTACCTTTTAATGTTGGCTTGCATCGATTGAGAACCGGTTTGGGTATAGGTTGAAATGCCTATGGCCAATAATGGGGGTGAGCATGTCTCTAAAGCCTTTGAGCAATTTTGCAATGAGAGGGGTATTAAGCATCAATTGACCACCCCATACACCCCACCCCTGAATGGTGTGGCTGAGCACATGAAC
Source organism: Lygodium microphyllum (assembly GCF_053477565.2). Lineage (NCBI taxonomy): Eukaryota > Viridiplantae > Streptophyta > Polypodiopsida > Schizaeales > Lygodiaceae > Lygodium > Lygodium microphyllum. Next base: position 112,048,740 of record NC_141135.1, read on the forward strand.
ATGACAATACAGGAAAGGATACATAGTATGCTTAGCTATGAAAACTTACCACAACAATTTTGGGCTGAGGTAGTGACTACTACCGTACACTTGATAAATCAATCTATTTGAAGTACTATTAACTTTCAATTGCAGAGGAGGTGTGGTCTGGAAAACCTCCCTTGTATGCTCATTTAGGTGTCTTTGGTTGTGAGGTTTTTTGCCATGTATCCAAGGATGAGTGCACAAAGTTGGATCCTAAGTCCATGAAATGCATATTTCTTGGTTATGGGGTGCAAGTGAGATGGGCTATTGCCTATGGGATCCACAGGCTTGGAAAGTCATCCGCAGCCATGATGCGATTTTCCATTAGGAAAAGATGCATAAGCAACTTGAGTGAATAGTCAAGATACATAGGTTTATATTTCATGAGGAGCCTCCTACTCCCATACAGCTAGCTAAACAGCTTGTAGCAGTCGGTCGCTAATGCTCCAATGGCCCATGACCATGATGTTAGACAAAATGTGCAAGCTCCTCAACCTACCTTGAGATGCTCTATTAGAGCCAAACATCCTCCTAAGAAGTTTAAGTCCTCCATTGATTATGTGATGGGGACAAATGCAGGTAAGCCTCTCACTTATGATGAGGCCATGCGCCGCGATGATAATCACTCTTGGGAGAGGGCCATATAATTAGAGTTTAACTCTTTATAGAAAAATCATACGTGGGACTTGGTTCCTTTGCCTAGTGAAAAGTGTGCATTGCTATGCAAGTGGGTGTACAAGTTGAAGAGTACCCTTGGACACCCCAAGCCTGCTTATAAGGCCAGATTGGTTGCCAAGGGTTTTAAACATGAGCATAGTGTTGACCTCTAGGAAGTCTTTTCTCCTATAGTTAAGAAGACTACCCTATGCATAGTACTAGCATCGGTTGCTCAGTTAGATCTGGACCTTTATTAGATGGATGTTAAGAAGGCTTTCTTACATGGGAACTTGCATGAGAAGATTTATATGTAGCAACCTAAGGGCTTTGAGGAAAAAGGTAGAAAACACCTAGTGTGCAAATTGAGAAAGAGCCTCTATGGCCTTAAGTAGGCACCTAGGAAATGGTGCCATAAGTTTGATGTTTTTATGCATTCACAAGGCTAATGATATGGATCCTTGTTTATACACAAAGAAGGCTTGTGATGGTAGCCTTTTGATTTTGGCACTCTATGTGGATGACATGTTGATTGCTAGGAGAGCTCCTGATGAGTTGGATGCTCTAAAAAGTCACCTCAAGAGAGATGAAAGACATGGAACAGGCCTCACATATTCTTGGGATACACATTACATGTGACTACTCTCAGGGGCTCCTTTACTTATCATAGAAGAAGTATATCCAAAAGGTCTTTGAGCAGTTTCATATGCAAGATGTTTAAGCATTTTGGATGTCCTTTGCCTTCTCATGTGACGTGAGCTAAGCCAATTGTTTGCAGTCTAATAAGCACAAGGGCAAGATGGCCAAGATCCCTTATGCATCCACAACGGGTAGTTTGATGTATGCCATGATAGCCACTCGTCTTGACATAGCTTTTGCAATGGGAGTTGTGGCATGCTATATGGCTACACTCGATATGCGGCATTGGGATGTCATCAAGGGTATCATGATATGCATATGTTATGGTGGCCAGATACAAGAGCCATGGGTTGCACTAACTCTGATTATGCAAGACATGCAGATAGTAGGAAATCCACCTCAAGCTATGTGTTTATCTTTACTAGGGGTGTTGTTTCTTGGATGTCCAGGGTGCAAAAATGCACGGCCCTCTCTAATAGAGAGGCCAAGTATGTTGCAACCACTGAGGCTTGTAAGGAGGCTCTCTAGTTAGGTTGTTTGGTTGCAGATCTTTGTATGACTGGTGTGATCCCTACACTGCATTCAAATTCTATGAGTGCTATCTAGTTAGCCAAGAATCTAGTCTTTCGTGCAAAGACAAAGCACATTGAGGTGCAGTACCACTTTATCAGAGAGGTTGTTGAGAATAAGTATGTTGACCTTGTCAAGATCTCAACTAACCAAAATCTTGCATATCTACTCACGAAAAGTCTCTCAATAGAGCGTTTTGCCTTCCTTAGGACGTTGATGGATATTGAATGAGATGACCTCTATTGCTCATCCTGTTGTACTCTATGTACACATTGTACTTTGTCATTTTTTTCTTGTTTTCTCTTCACTCAAGGCACATTCACATTTAAGTGGGAGATTGTTGGGGTAAAGGCACCAATCCCTAGTTGCTCGTGTATTACTACACTGACAGTACTCCCACATGCACACTACAGGCCGTAAGTGCCTAGCACTATCACTTCATTCTTTATTCTTTTGGTGACATTTGAATAAAGAGAAGGCTGGTCACACATTGTGACTGTTGGAATTTCCATATCTTGAGTCTCTCTCTTTTGCTCTATCTACCACATAGGTCACAACTCTCTTGCTTCTGCTTGCTCATGCTTCCACTTGGGCTTCTCCCTTTGTGGGAGATTTTGCTCGAGTGCTAAGACCCACTGACCAATTATTTCTCAAGCGTTTCAAGCCCACCAATGGCTACCTCTCACATAGTTGTACGCACTCTCAAGCTTACGAGTACAATGAGCTTACTAATCAAGTACCCTTCTTTCTCAAGCATACTAGTAGCTCCACAATCTGAGATGTAAGCTCAAGCAACCTCAATCCTCTACCTTCAAGCTTCATGCTCCATAGTTGCACGTGCGAGACAAGAGAAGCGAAGAGACAAGAAGAAGAGAGGAGAAGATGGAGAGCTTCTCCACCACGGTCCCTCATTCTCACACACTCACTTCCTCACACTCTCACACTCCCTCTCTCAAGCACAAGCACAAGCAAGCAACAAGAAGAAGAGAAGAGAAGAGCCACTTTTGTCACACACCAAGAATGGGCTTCTCTATTCACTTTTTGGCTTTTATACATGCCCTTATCCCTTTGGACACCCATCCCCTTTTTTGCATGACTGGCCATCTTGCCAAGGTCCTCTTTTCCTATTCCCTTCTATTTACATTATGCCTTCACCTATGCCGATCTACTCTTTACAACTTACACAAGAGGGAGCCTGGAGCTCTTTTACAGAAATTTAGGGGTGCCTTTATATTTTAAAATACACATTTTCCTTTGCCTCGACTTTTAAGGTTGCCCTTACGCTTTTGGCCTTTTCTCCTCTTATCCTTCTATCTGGCCACCATTTTGCTTTGCATTTTTGAATTTTCTTTTTCTTTCTTTTTCTCTATCTTGCACTGGGATTAACATTACTCCCCTCCTAGTCGAGTGCCAAAGTCCCACGGCACTTATGGGACTTTGTTGATGAGGGCTTGAGTGATTGAAGGGTGGTCATGTGAGTTGATGATGGGGCTTTTGTGGGGATTGGACATGGGAGAGAAGCATGTCAAAATGGTTGAGTTTGTGGAGACCAATGGTATATTGAGGGGTGACAAAGGCCTCCAAAATCGATAGTTAGGCACAAGCTGTCGGATTCACCTGAGAAAGAAAAGAGAGTGCACTACCTGGAGGGTGTGCCTACCTCACCATGTAGTGCATTGTGCCTGTGCTAGTGGAACTTGGAGCTGGGTTGAACTACAAGTAAGCCTGGGGTATTGTCCCACACTTGAGGACCCAATTCATGCATAGGGAAGGTGTGGTGGGTGTAGCTTAGGGAGACAGGTCTAACCATAGGCAAGTGTGACCTCCCTAGGTATGTCCTGCCCTTGATGTGCCATAAGCGCGAAGGGGGGAGAAAAAGGGCTAGAGGATTAGGGATGAAATCTACAGACCAAGGCTACCAAATGAGCCTAACTTGAGGACCCCTAGGTGCAGTGATTGTGGTACTCATCAAGTGAGGTGTGTTTTCTTACTTTCTACTTGATTTTCTTTTCTTTCTTTGCTTTTATATTTTCCTTTTTCTATTTTCTTTCTCTTTTTCCTTTCCTTGTTTCATTTTTCTTTTCTTTTTCTCCTTTTTTTTTGAATGTACACAAAGAACTAGTCCTCGCATTCATGGTCGTGAGAGGAAGAGGCTGGGGCCTTAAGGGACTCGCTAAGAAATCTTTTACCTTGCATGTAACCCTTTAGGTTCATGCACACGCTTAGAGGGGTTGTTGACAAAAATGGATGGTTACATCTAGTAAATCAACTATCGTTCATGTCCTCCAGTAGGGCCATGCAAAAGGATGGAAGGAGGGTGGCTCTCATTATGAGTCTGGCCACCATCTCACGACTATCTAAATGTCGGCATTCAAATAAAAAAATAGAGGCAGTAGGCGGTATTCATGAGAGGTAGAATCTTGTTTAAGTAAAAATCTAAGTAGCCTACGGTAGTTACAGGTTGTTATGAAAACGGGATCGGGCCAAGAAGAGAATTCACTATAAGGAAATGGGAGATGGAGGGCCCTACATCATCTTCAGAGAATGTAAGGGCTTCCTCTGGCTTAGTAGAATTTACATTATATATATTAGGGAAATCATAACGACCATGGATGTTGGAGTTAAAGTCCACTCCTATCCTTCTTGGATATGGCATGTATGCTGAGCCATTTCTCTCATAGGGTAGGGTGTTACAAAATGACATCCATGCATCTATGTTCCCGTCCCAAATTCTTCTCCTCCACTTTGGTTGTGACTCATACCCCTTCATAGTCTTGAGCACCTCCATAACTTTATCTTCCCAATAGTCTTGTGCTTCTATCCCCCACATCATTGGATTCTTCTCTCTTTTTGTGCTCCACCAATCTCCAAGCCTTTTGCCCATGCATATCACCTCCTCCACCACTTTAGGGGATACCGCTCACCTCAGTGCGGGCAGGTATTGAAAGGTAAAATTGAATGGCTGGCATTTATTCTCCCTCTATTCCCACACTGCAAGCTCCATGTTCCAATTCACAGGTAAACTCTCAGTCTTCTTTGTGCTTGTTCTAATATCTTCTTCCTATTTTTCCTGACTTCTACTTTTCTTTCTGCAGTTGTATCCTCTTGTGGCACTCCTTGCTAAGCTTTTGATCTTGGAGAGGGTGGTTGTGGGACTTGTTCTTTGTCTTGTTGCCCCACCTCAAAGTCCTGCCCTACTCCAAGAAGTGGTATCTATTGTTCTCCTCTTACTAGCTCCTGTGGTCCCTATTCCTCCTTATACCCCAGCAATTCCACCTCTTGAACTATTACTCATGCCCTTAGTAGGTACTCCCTTTGCTCTTGTTGGCTTAGGCTGGTTTCTGCTTCTTGTGCCTGGACACACAAGCCATGCCTTATAGCTCTACAAGTAATCTCCAACTTCTTCTTTAAGGTTTCAATGGCCTCCTCCTCTTCTAGCTACATGACATCTAAAATGGTGCTGAGAAAGGCACATTGTTGGGCTTCCATTCTCATCTTTACGACCTCTACCCTGCTCTCTACTACCACTCTATTGCCTTTCAGCATGGGCTAGATGGCTTGCTAAGTCGTTTACTCTTCCCTTGCTCTTGACTACCCATTCCTCTACTTTTTGCTTCATTTTCTCTAGACTTTCATTTTGCCTTTTTGCTAAGGCCGCCATCCTTGGCTCCTACTCTTTCCACCTTTGGATTGCTTCTTCTTTCTCCTTTTCTAAGTGCTCAATTTTCCTTTCTAGCCTTTCTTGCTCTTCCAACTCTCTTGGCAGCTTGTGCTCCATTACCTCCATTTCTCTTCCCCTTTCTGAGTTTTTTCTGCATCATCTGCTTCAAGTTTGTTGGTTGCCGCTTCTATCCTTTTCAATTGCTCTCTTAATTCTTCATGTTGTATGAGAATGAGCTTGTATTCCCTTTGTAACCTATCAGCTCATGTCTTTCTTCCTTGAGCCTTTCCTGCCAATTGTCTTCTTTCTTTTCCTTGGCCTTGAGCTCTTCCTTCAGCTTGTAGATTTCCTTTTGCTACCCTACTACTTGCTGAGTCCTCTCCGATTGGAAGGCTACCAATGCTTCTCTTTCAGCCTCCAATTCAGCATAGCTATCTTCTTTTCCTCCTTTTCTCTTTCTAGCCGTGTGAGAAGCTCCTTGACGTACTCATCATAGCCCATAAACGGTTGCACTATTGTAGGTATAGATGTTATCGACGCCTCTAACTTCTGTTTCTTAGGATCTTGCATTGATTCGGTATCCGCAACTATGAGTCTCTTCATTCTAGCCATTGGAGCTCCTCCACTCGAGTCAAAGGCTATTTCTTACACTTTATTCACTAGATATCACACCCAGGCCATGAGATTGCTTGCATCCACCCTGTTAGTGATGCCTTCAGTGGTTGTGGTAGTTACGGTTTGGGACACGAGAACTGGCAAGATTGGATGCAATAGGCCCTTGCCCTTGCCTTTTGTCATCAGTGGTGGTTCGATCTCTATTACTTTGGCGTTGGTGCTTGGGCCTTCCTCCCTTAGTGGACTCATAGTGGCTAACCCTCCTCCAAGGAGGAGGAAGGCTATTCCACTAACATATAAATTGCTTGACCCACATCTTCATCTTCCTTCCTATGCAACTCTTCTGCCTCTGCTTCTACTTTCCTCCTTCTCTCTTCTTTAGACCTCCTTGACTCCTCCTACACTCTCTGCAACTTGGCCTTTTCTTCCTTGGTCATTCTCTCCCCAATTTCTTGTTGTTGCTTTTGAGGATTCTTCTTCTTTGGCTTCCTAGGCCTTGCTTGGAGATGGTGTCTCTAGTTCTTCTCCCTCACTCATTGTACTTTCACTTGCCTGCTCTTGCTCATGGGGTGGTGATCTATTAGGTATCTCCCCCACTTCCTCTTCACCTTCCACCTCTCCCACAACCTGTTGGATGATAGTGGTTAGCACCCTGCCAAACCCTATAATCGATGCTTTGGATGATTATTTCTTCCTTGTTGTTCTCAATGTGGAAGGAAGACTCCCTGCCTATTGGTCTTGTACCTATGGCTAGTGCCTTTTCCAAAGCTTCAATGGTTTTTTTGCACATAGCCATTCCAATTCACTTCATCCAAGGACTTGGCTGCAAGGCTCTCTAGCAAGGGCACTCCAATCCTGCTCATTAAAGCATTATACCGTTGACTAGAGAACATAGCATGGATCATTTTTGCTTGCAACTTGACCTCATGGTCAAGAATATCGGCTAGGCTGATGCCATCGTTGGTGTGGAATAGGGCCTTGTCCATTTCCGACATATCATAGACATCCCTTTTAGGCCTCCTCTCGACCTTGTTAACCAAGCCCAATGCTCTTTCCAACATTTCCGAGCTCAATTCAACCTCGACCTTGCAGGTTTCTTCTCCTTGTCTCACTCTTACAGTGCTGCAATTCCTATTACCATCGAAGGTTCGTAAGAACTTTGCACACTTGCTATAATCAATAACTTATATGACCTTCTCCACGTACTTTCCCAGATTGCATCGGTCAACAAGCTACTCTATAGCATGTTCTTCCATGGCTATGTCTTCTAGGTTTAGGATGCTCTTGAACTTAAACTAGTTGAAGGCTAGGGTGATTTTCATCATTAGGTCGTACTTCACCTGTTCTTCTTCCATGAACAAAAGCTTACTGCCTTTGTCTTGGCTTGCCATTGTATGTTCTTGTCACAATACCATAGCTTACCATTGGTTTTTTTAAATAACTCTTGCAAAACGATAAGCAAATAATGAATGTAAGCTATGGAAAGGCAAAGTGCTTAAGTACAAAATAAAGACTTTTGCTTCAAGCAATCCACACAATCCAAAAAATTTGTGACAATTTTCCTCAATCATAAGTTGATTTTTATTTATCCTTTAAACATTGGTTGAGGTTTGAGACATGTTTTCTTTTCCACCTTACCCCTTCCCCCCCCCCCCGGGGGGATGATGTGAATCCTTCCTAGGATTGGAGAATGAAGGGTTAAGGGCATTATAAGCGCAGGCTACGGTGCTTCACTTGTGCATTAGGCAAGTGTAGAAGTGTGGGTTGTACTCCAAGTGAGCATGATAGTACCTGTCGTGAGGTCTAATACCTGTGTGTGTAATGTAGGTTCGGACATTGGTTAAGAAGTCACAAGAGTTGATCCTATTGCCAATGTGGTCCATGACATGTTCTTCCAAGGGTTGATTACAAGCGATGGCCAATACACTAAAGGAGGTAAGAGCTACATGAGTTGGGTCATACTCAAGGGTTTTGATTTCACGTCTTTGCTTGGAATTGGTCATAATGGGGCAACCTTCTTGTTCCCATTGGATACAGAGAGATCATACCACTTTCGTAGAAAAGAAGATTCAGAGTCGACCAATGTTTTCAGCTCTTCTATTTCCTAACTGGTTGTGCAGAGACTTTGCTCTCGCTGTAGGACTCGTTGTTTGCAAGCTTGCTCACGAGAAATTTCATTGGCTGGCTACCATGGGGACTTTAACAAACATGAATTCAAATTCTTCCCAGGTACATGGCATCTTGCATACAATAGCTTTTGCTAGAGGCTCGTCTAGGAGGCCTAGGTCCAACCATTTTGTAGCTTTTAGCAAACATTGTGAATGTATCATCCAAGCATCTAATGCATGTGACCAAGTCATCCCTCGTGTTCTCAGCTAGATCAGAGGCCAAGGTAAGAATAGATCTCTGCTCATAAGAGGATTTAAGGCTTGCAGAGGTTGGGGTTTTACTGGGCTGGATAGCTTAGCAATTGGTGTCTGCTGCTTCGGCTGATCCTTAGGGTGCAGGCTAGCGACTTGTGTGAGAGGCATGGTTTAAAGCTCAGATGTTGTGTTGCTTGCTAATTGTGAAGCTGTTGGGGCACTGGCAGCATTGGTTGAGTCGGTTTAGGGATAGCGAGTTGGGTTTTTGGTCGTTAGGATGAGAACAAGATTTTGGGACCCGTTTTTGAAGCGTTTGAGCCCATTCTTGGAGCGAAAAAGTGGCCGGGAGAGGCGTCAATGACCAAATTTTTAGGCAAAATTGAACGGTGGCAGATGGTCAAGATAGAGTCTTCCTAAGTGGATTTCGATGCCACAAATCCAATGCAAGACTCTGTTTGTCAATCAGAGGTCACTTGACCCCCCATTTAATCTTCGCAAGGTTTAGGGCTCTAAAGCAGCTATGTGATTCGGGAGTCAAAAAGTGTGCAACAGGGTCAAGGTCATTTGACCCCCCATTCAATCTCTGCAAGATTTAGAGCTCTAAGGTTTAGGGCCCTAAAGTAGCTACGTGATTTGGGAGTCGAAAAGTGAACGACGAGGATGGGGTTTATAGATTTCAACGTCTCAGAGCCAACCGTCTATTCTGAGTCTGTTTGCCCCTCCAAACAAGCTGAAAATCCTCGCAAGGCAGTGTGAAAGTGGATTTTTCAAAGTGGCCATTTAATAAATGACATGAAATAAAATTTAAATGAAAAAAAACATGCAAATTCTTGCCCGATAGGAGGAGGGGGCGTTTTTCATTTTACGCCCCATTTTTGGATGGATTTGTGCCGCTTCAATATACCCCGATCAAGAGAGAGGGAGATGGAAGTATGATCTACATGCCAAGAGTAAGATTTTGACTACAAGCATGTGAAATATGATCAAGGAAATAAAATTCTGATTTCTTAGTCTTTCTATCTCATCTCTCCTCTTATTGCTCGTTCACATGCTTGATTATATGAGAGAAGGGAGTGGGGTTTGCTAAAAGATGTTGATGGAGTGATGGTGTTGGAGCGCAAATGATTGTAGATCACGCTATGGAAGAGCATCAGCGGCCAAGAAAGAGCATTAACGACCTCTCAACCTTGAAATACGAGTCTCAAAAAAGTGTGTTTTTATGCGTAAGCAATCATTCTACTTATTTTATGACAGGTTTTGATTGAAATTGTTTGGAAATGGTTGTCTTTAATTATTAATATTGTAATCTATCAGAGATGTTGAAGAAAATAAGAAAATTTAGTCATATAATAATTTATACATAAACCTACAAAACTCGTGACTACACAATTTTAAGGAAAATTGTCAATTTTGAGATTTTTGTGGTATTTATGGGGTTTGTGTGGAATAAAAAATGATATAAAATTAATTCTCAATACACATGATCAGTCTAAATCAAAAAAGTAAAAAATATCATATTTTATGTAAAAATAAAAAATAAAAAATAAAAAAATAAGTTTTTTACATTCAAAAAATAAGAAAATTAAGATTTATGTGTGTGGATATGTGACATGGCTAGAGCATGAGGGATGAGCCTCAGTTCACAGCCTTGTCTTTGTGTTAAAGTGGAGTCTTTATTGCTTTTATAAAGAAAAACACATTAAAAATGCTTCCTATACCTATCAATGCATGCATAACCTAAGCGTAGGGAGAAGGAGGGGATTTGAGGGTGATTAATTGCTGATAAGATTCTAAACTCTGATCTTTTGTTGATGCATGTCATATAGGATGTTTATGGTTTAATTTTAAGAGGGTCTAGCAACACGAAAATGCTCAGTGCTGACCCTCAGCAACATAGCATTACGTGTGGATTAAAATCATTGAAAGAAATGTATTTGCACCTCACAATGCTAATTTCTAAATGATAAAACAATTGAGCAGTATGGTTCATACACAATTGCATTGCATGCAACTCATGGTATCATTACTAGATGCCTTGCAATTGTATTTATACAGATGACCTACGTTGAGTATGTGAGATATCCTAAGCTGTAGGTTTAGATGATCGATTTCATTGGGGACTATTTAGTGAGGAAAATATCTATATCTCATGGAACGTTTGAAAATAAGAGTGGAGTTTGTGACGTACATGCTATTTGTGTTAGCAGTGCATCGAGGGGCCAATCCCCGAGGTGTAGGAGAGCCGCAATGGGGCCGCGGCATTCAGCCAAGGGGTGCCTCCTTTGTTTGTGCTTACGTGGTGTTTTATACCGATATGTGTAGGGACTCTCTCTAAGGAGTGTGGAGAAGGCTTAACTATTGGATTACATTCCAAAACAAATGTGAAATTTACAATAGAAGTTAGGGTAGTGTATCCCTAAGACGCTCCTGGCCGCAAGGGCGAGAGGGTGTGTTCTTTGAGTGTAGAGAGGCCCACGACTAGTGCCTAGAGAGTCAATGTCAGGCCTATTTTGGGTCTCGATAGGTGGTTCATTTTTCGGGAGCCACTTATAAGTGGCAGTCCTCGAATCTCAGTTGTCTAAGGACCATTTAGCCAATTTATGCAAAAGGACACTGAGATTGATCCATTGTTTACTGATAAACACCATCTAGTTGAAATCCAATGGCAAGAAAGAGCTAGGTGATGTGCCAAGATCTTGAGGAAGTATTCCCCTCGATGTAGTAGTCCAATATTCCTACGAGGAAGTGGATCTAGTGGTCCTAGAGCCACAAGTAGTCCATTGGGAGAGGAGGACGCTCTAGTGCTCCCCTTCCCCCAATAAGTCAGCTTTCATCGAGTGCGGGTGTAAATCCACCTTCGCCAAATTCTATTGCAAATCCAATCGTCATAATGGCATAGCCTATCGCAATTGCTGCTGGAACAATGGATTTCCCCTACCCATCTTTAATGGGTTAGTAGAGGAAGATGCTTTCGTCATTCAGGAAGTTATATGCTATGATATGAATATTTTAGGTAGATTACCATTTTGCATTGATCATCTAAGGTTATTACAATGATAGAATTGAGTTTTTATCCTAGGAGAGTCAATCTTAGAATTTGAGCAAACATCCTAAAAGGATTGATGACTTACCCAAGTGGAAGAGTAACCAAGGTTGTTCAAAGATTGCCTTCTAAGGTGAATCAACTTTTGAATAAATGCTAAATGAAACTTTGATTATTCATGCCATGATCTATTGATGCATCAAGAAAGAATTTCTTGTGACTGTAAGCTAGGATTCTAACTAAATCTAATTGAAATCTAGTTAATAGAAGGAAGGACACAGTAGGCCTCCCTAGCTACATGGGCCCTATTCCAAGGAGTTTGAAATCACCGCTTTGAGATGCTTGGACCACATCCCCATTTGTAAGAGATCACTCTATGGGGAGCCAATTAGATAGGACCCTATGCTATAAAAGGCTAATTAAGAAATATAATTTTTTAAGTGTTCAAATATAACTATGGTGGATAGTTAGGTAATTAAAAATGCCATCAAGGGAAGTGAGAGAATGTGACCACTGTAGTGGGAGTTCATGCTCAACTGCCAAGACCCACGGACTGCTTATTGTTTCAAGTGTTTCAAGCGAGCTCTCATGGCTATCTCTCACCTAGCCAATGCGCCGTCGATCCTCTCGGGGTGTAATGAGCTTACCTTAATGCCAAAATGAGTTGCCTCCTCTCTCGTACACGCTGATAGCTCCACGATCCTAGATGCTAGCTCAAGCATCCTCAATCCTCCTCCATCTCTAAGCTCCATCCACCATAGCTGCACGCGCGAGAAAATAGAAGAGAAGAGAAGAGAGAAGAAGAGAGAAGAGGAGATGGTGAAGAGCTTCACCCTCTTGATCCCTCACTCCCACACACTCCCTCACACTCTCACACTCCCTCTCTCAAGAGCGCACACACAAGAAAGGTGAAGAGAAGAAGAGAAGAAGAGAGGACTCTTGTTAGCCACACACCAAAGAATGAGCTTCTCATTCACTTTTCAACTTTATATACAAAACCCTAAAATCCCATGGGCACCCATCCCTTTTTACATGACTGGCCATTGTGGCAAGGCCCCTTTTTCTAATTCCCTCTTCTTGCTTCATGCCCTAAGCATGAGCTTCTCATTCACTTTTCAACTTTATATACAAAACCCTAAAATCCCATGGGCACCCATCCCTTTTTACATGACCGGCCATTGTGGCAAGGTCCCTTTTTCTAATTCCCTCTTCTTGCTTCATGCCCTAAGCCTATACCCGTCTATTCTTTTACAAATGGCACAGGAGGGAGCTTGGCGCTCTTTTACAAGAGTGTTTAGAGTTTTTTGAGGCGCCTTTCATTTAAAATTGTGTTTTTTGCCTTAGCTTAGCTTTAGGGGCCACCTCTACGCCTTTTCCCTTTTTCCATCCTTTTTCTGCCTTTTCCTTCATTTTTCCACCATCTGGAATTGAGGTTAACATGACCCCCCTCCAAGACGAGTGCCAGTACCATGGCATTTCTAGCTGTTTGTTGGGAAAGGGTAGGCGGTTGGCAAGTTGTTGGTCAGGTGATGGTAGGGCCACATGTGGACTCAAATGCTTTGGAAGCTTTGGTGGTTGATGGAGAAGCCAATTAGATGTCAAGTGGATGATGGGGCCTCCAAAGTTGGTGGTTTGCTGTGTTTTGTAGTACCTAAAAGGAGAAGGTGCGGTGCTCTACCTAAGGGGAGTGTCTACCTTAATGTGTGGTGCATTGTGTTTGTGCTGGTGGAACATGGAGCTAGGTCTAACCACAGGCAGGCCTGGGTGATGTCCCACACTTGAGGACCCCATTCATGCGGTAGGGAGATGTGGTGTGTATAGCGTAGGATGATAGATCTAACCATAGGCGAGTGTTACCTCGCTAGGTATGTTCTACCCTTGATGTGCCCTAAGCGTGAAGTGGAGGATGGAGTGAAGTGCTAGAGAGGAAGGGGTGGTTACATCAGGTGAACTAACTATCATTCATATCTTCAAGAAGAGCTAGGCAAAAAGAAGGTAGAAGGCTAGTTCTCATCATCAAGCGCGTCATGGCGCAGCTATCAATGGCGTTAGGATCAAAAAAGAGGGGTGGTAGGCCACGTTCTTGTGGGGTAGGGTCCTACTTAAGTAAGAGTTTAAGAAGCCTAAGGTAGTTATAGGTGGTTATGAAGGCTGGATCGGGACAAGAGAAAAAGTTGGCGAGAAGCGGGGCATGGAAACGTTTAGGCTTTCAAAGGTGAAGGTGAGAGCTTGTTAAAAAGAGGCACAGTTAGGATTATAGATAATGGGGAAGTCATAGCGTCCATGGAGGGTCCTGCTTAAGTAAGTGTTTAAGAAGTCTAAGGTAGTTTCAGGTGGTTATGAAGGCTGGATCTCAAGGCAAGAGAAAAAGTCGGCGAGAAGCGGGTCATGGAAACGTTTAGGCTTTCAAAGGTGAAGGTGAGAGCTTGTTAAAAAGAGGCACAATTAGGATTATAGATAATGGGGAAGTCATAGCATCCATGGAGGGTAGCATCAAAATCCACTCTCCTACCCTACGAGGATATGCCATAAATGTAGGGTTGTTCCTCTTGTAGGGTAAGGCGTTGCAAAAGGCCATCCAGGCGAGCCTGTGTGATATTTCCATGCAATAAAAGTTAGTTGGTTAGTTTGAAAGTTAGTTAGTCAAATAATAAGTTAATAAGATTACTAACTAAAGACTAACTAAGGTAAAAACTAACTAGCATTAATAACTAATAATTTTTATTTAATTAAATATTTTTATTTAAAAAAACTGAGAGTCATAAATCCTATATTTTTCTCGGATTGACAAGGATCGTAGCCACTCTTCACGTAAATTACAACGTGAACGAGACTTATGAGTTATATTAATCACTAGGTTAATGTGTGTAGTTTGGATGGTCCAAAAATATTAGATTTTGGGCAAAACTAGTATATTTTAAAAATATTAGATTTTGGGCAATCACAGTCTACAGACAGAAAACAACACTTTGAACAGAGAAAAGAAGAAGAAGTGGACTAAGAGCTTTCTAAACAAGTGTCTTGGGGTTTTACCCCCCTTTTGGAGCCAATGGAACCATTAGATTTATGATATGAGCATCAGATCACTGATCTTTCCAAGATCCTCCTCCACAAAGAGTGCTTCTTAGCCACAAGCCCTCTTCTCTAATTTACTATAAATATGAGGCATGGGGAGGCATAATGGAGCATGAGACCCCGAGAGGCTGCGAGAGAGAGGTAGAGAGAAGGATACCCTCCAAGAGAGAGAGAGAGAGAGAGAGAGAGAGAGAGAGAGAAGAGTTATCCTGAGAGGTTGCACAATTCTCTCTATCTCGATCCTCGACTTAACCATCTTCTCTTACACTCTCCCATCCCAAATCTATTCCGCCTTCTTAATCCCTTGAGTCTATTTGTAATGTGCGGATGGCAATCCCATTACCAACAATGAAGCTTTAGACGAAGGCATCACTGTCAATCCAATTGTGGTATCAGTCGTAAGTAATGTATTTTCAAATTGATAGATGCCTGCTTTGATTCTCATATGAGATACGTTAGGCCCCATACTATGATGCACAAGTATAGGTCATCGAAAGAAAGGCTAAATTTCATCTCACCTACTCGAAAGATGGAGTTTGTGAAGTACATATATCAAGGAAAGTTAATTGCACCTAGTTACATATGGCTTATTTTCCAGTAGATCAATTACAAGAAAGAATTAGTCAAGGGTTATGAATGGCATAGTCGTCAAAAGAACGACATTAAAAGATTGTGCATACAAGTGCTAGATTAAATCATCGTCAAGGGTTACAAAGAGCATAATTACTAAAAGAATATGACATTGAGAATCATGAATAGAAAGTACTAGTTTAAAGTTTAAATACTTCAAAAGTACTTAGCCTAAGAGCCCCAATATTAAGAAGAACTAGATTCTAGCTCAATGCAAGGCATGTTGGAGTCCATTTACCTGAGATCATATCGCACTTATCTTATCAAGTATTTACACGTTATGCCTATAACATGTTTGATATATGAGAATAATTTTCTAGTTGCCCATGACTTGATTAAGAGGTAGTACAAGAAATTAATCATAAGGGTTAAAACTAAGATGTCTTGAGATCCCTTGGATAACGATGAATTTTGCTAATCCAAATTCAGGGTTGGGTTATCGATCAATGTAAGTGACCTATAGAACTTACATCATGAATAGTGTTTGAAACCTTAACATATGCCTTAGGCGAAGGAAGAAGTGTTAAGAAACATTTTGCATAGTATTGCTCTTAGATTCCAAGGGGAAGAGCAAATATGCAATGGAAATATTATATCATCTATTCTAGCATTATTTGGAAAGAATGCAATTGGTTTTGTTGGTTGATCTAACAATATCCTAAATGCTTTTACATTCAACTAGTTGTTAGTTGTTGTTTGGATGATTATTCCAAGTGCTTGTGATTTATGGTAAATACATGGCAAGGGTCTGTGATGACAAGTCACCATGGGAATAAAGGAATGTTTTCTTGGAAAATGATATTAGGGCTGAATGCCTTGTTTGTGCTTGATTCTTAAAGGATTTAATTAAGGAAGGATATTTTTCACGGGTGGATCACCTCCATGATTGCACCACGGATTAACCCAAAGAGGGCACTACTCGATTCATGGGCCGAAGGTCGAGTGGTGTAAAGGCCAACCACGGGAATGATGTTTTGCTCCTAGATAGCTTGCGGGTCAATTGGAGCTCTGGACACCCCTTGCTAGGTCTAGAATGGAGTTGAAGACCTCCGTGGCCCCCAACGTCTGGGCATGTTGGGAGATCCTATTCTAGATAAAGGATTGAATTCATGGTGCCATGTGAATTGGACCAGTTACTTCTGCAGGGCAGAAGAGACACTTCTGTTGGATTGAAGGGATACATAATTTCTCTTGTATGGACGGGAGACAAAGATTAACTTGAAGATAAGTTAAGGAACTTGTTTGTCAATAGATTGCTTGCTCTATTTTCGTGTCTATGCTATAAGTTGTGTGAACGAACCCTCTTTCCTTAAAGGCTTAATTAATGAAGCTAATTTTAAGTGTCGCACATAAATGTGGTAGGACCTAATTAGAAAACTAAGGCTATCAAGGGAAGCGGGTGGGCAGACCCCCGACGGGTTTGTCCTACGGTAGGGTGGTCCAAGAGAACTCGAAGGCTTCTCGCAAGGTTTTATTGACGTCCAATGACCCTTAGGAATTGTTAGATTAAAGCCCTAGTTCATGCCGTTTTAGGGGACCGGAATGGGACTATGCCCTATGGGTAGAGAGGTTGAGCAGTGCATCCCTCTCGTTTTCCATTCTCTTTGAACCAAGTGTGGCATGGGTCCGCTTCGGCTTGGGTATCTCTATGTAAAGTAGAATGTTCCAAGATCCGACGCTAGAATGCTGTCAGGAGACCTTGGCCACTAGGAGCCCAAATTTCAGGTCGATCCTAGTGGGTTCGGTCGTGAATGTTCAGTTGCGAGGCGGATTCGGAAAACCCTAGGCGACAAAACCCGGAATATTCCATGGGAGTGCCAGGCAGCAATGCTTAGATTCGTTTCTCGATAGACCACTAAAAGCGTACCTAGACAGCCGATGGATGGGCACCTTACAGCATGCTAATGTCGCACACCTGTCTCCTCCACATGGGTTGGCAGTTATAGCCTTGTACAAAATGTGGCACTTCAAATACCTTATTCTGCCAAAAGTCTACCTCTTCAGTCCCCTAGGGAGTGGGATTATTTTCTGTCTCTTCCAGCCACATTGCTGGCCTAGTCGGCTTCCAATCGCAATCATTTCCTCCACTGCTTTAAGTGGCATGACTCTCCTCAGGCTGTTGGGCAAAAGGAAGCTAAAGGAAAAGGGTTTTTTGTCCATTTCCTATCGCTCCCAAACCATTAATTCAGCGTGGAAACCTGCTGGGAGGTCATCTGGGCATGGTAGTAGGGGTGCAGATGGTTGCACAATCGGCTTGGCTCTCATTTGTTTCATGGTTTCTTCCACCAGTTTCTTTCTCCTATCCCTGAGGGCGGCTTGTCTTTCTGCAGATGTGTCAATGGATGGCTGCTCTTGGGAATGTGGCAAGGGGGATTGTGGGATCACCTCTTCTTTAAATCTACCCATATCAAATCGGAGTTCATCTTCGTTCCTCTGTCAGTCTGTTTGATGTGTTTCCTCTTCAAAGCCCAGTGCATCAACCTCTTGGGGGGTTAGGCCGGCTATCAATAAGTACTTCGGTTGATCATCAAGGCTCAGCCCCATGACATTGGGTTGGGTGGCATGTGCAATCCTGCTTGTAGGGCCCTACGGGCTATGCTTGGTTTCTTCTTTGCCACCTCAAAGGACTCCCCTTCCTCTGAGTGGGTGGTATCCATTAGTGTATTCAAAAAGGCTTTTTGTTGAGTGTTGAAGGCTACTTGGGCGGCCTCTACTCTGCTCTTTGCGAGGATTTTCTCTTTTTCCACGAGAGCCTGGCGACGCACCAAGGTCTTCATCCTCTGTTCATTCTGTCCTGCCCATTCTTCGGCTCTCTTCTTCATTTCCTCCATGCCTTCCCCCTGCCTTTGCACCAGAGCTATGAGTCTTTGCTCCTAGTCTTTCAATTCTTTGCTCATTCTCTCCTTTTCTTTTCATTCTAAGTTCAGCTTCTCAGTCATGGTCTCCATCTCCTTATGATGTTGTTCTTCCTCTTGCTTCCTTTCATCTTCTTTGGCGGCAAACTCCTCCATGCCTCGTTCAATCTGATCAATCCTTGCGGTTAGCTCTTCATGTTGCATGATCAAGAGTTTATACTCCCTCTACATTTTTACCAACTCTTGATTCTCATCTTCCAGTCGCTGCCTCTAGCTTTCCTCCCTGTCATCCTTAGCCTTCAGCTCCTGTTTGAGATCAAAGATCTCCTTTTGTTGCATGGCTATCTGTCGGGTCTTTTCAAGCTGAAAAGCAGCTACTGACTCTTTTTTCATAGCTAACTCGGCCATAGCTATCTTCCTCTCCTCTTTAGCTTTCTCTAGTTGAGAGAGAAATTCAGCAACATATTCGTCATAGTTAGCTGGTGGTGTCATAGTCGTGTGGATGGCGAGTCCAGGCACACAAACCGAGGGCCAAGTTTCGATATGGCCAAGTGAACTTTTAGACGAGTTGGTTCGTTCGAAGGCCAAAGGCCGAAGGCCGAATGGGGTAGATTGGCTGAGGGCCGAGTTGCGAGTGGGCTGAGTGATATGCTCAAATGGGCTGAATTGACTAGTGGACCAAGTCGACCAAGAGTAAGTGGGCCGAGGGCCAATTCTGGGACTCGGCCCAGGAACCGGCCACTCAGACGGGCCGAACGGCGTGCGACGACGGTAGCAAAGGCACTAATTTGATCAAATCTTGCGACACATGCAATCATATCACACAAGAGCTTCCAAATCAGTACCAAGGCATAAGGGGAAGGGCTTGATATACCTAGAATGCGCGGTAGACTCCCTGGCGGCAAGATCGAATCGAATCTCCAAGAGCTCTCTCTCTCTCTCTCTCTCTCTCTCTCTCTCTCTCAATGTCAGGGTATGAAATGAGCTCTTCCTTGACCTCTTGGCTCTTAAACCCCTTCCCGGGTAAGGTTTTGATGTCTCCAATCACTCACTTGCCGACATTAAACATCCCAAGCACTCCTTTTTTCCATTTTTGCATGATTTGTGCCCCGTTTTACAACAGCAAGCCCTATGCTTTTCCGATCCAATTTCCTAATCCTAACCTATGCTAAATGCAACAAAGATTGAAGGCAAAAATTTGAAATGATTTCTTCATCTTTTCCAATCATCAAACAAACAAAATAATCCAAAATACTTACTTGTTTCGAAGATCAAAAAACCCAAATTTCCTACTATCTCAAGCTCTGTTTCAAGGATGAATCCCTTACTTCGATGCTCGATATGAGGTGCCCAAGTGCTCAAGCTTGAATCCGTTGGTCCCGGCAATGGAACCAAAATGTAGTGGGAGCTCACGCTCAACCGCCAAGACCCACGGATCACTTATTGTTTCAAGCGTTTCAAGCGAGCTCTCATGGCTATCTCTCACCTATCTGACGCGCCATCGATCCTCTCGGGGTGTAGTGAGCTTACCTTGATGCCAAAATGAGTTGCCCCCTCTCTCATACACGCCGGTAGCTCCATGATCCTAGATGCTAGCTCAAGCATCCTCAAGCCTCCTCCATCTCTAAGCTCCATCCACCATAGCCACACGTGCGAGAAAATAGAAGAGAAGAGAAGAGAGAAGAAGAGAGAAGAGGAGATGGTGAAGAGCTTCACCCTCTTGATCCCTCACTCCCACACACTTACTCACTCCCTCACACTCTCACACACTCTCTCTCAAGAAGCACACACACAAGCAAGGTAAAGAGAAGAAGAAAAGAAGAGAGGACTCTTGTTAGCCATACACCAAAGAATGATCTTCTCATTCACTTTTCAACTTTATATACAAAACCCTAAAATCCCATGGGCACCCATCCCTTTTTACGTGACTGGCCATTGTGGCAAGGTCCCTTTTTCTAATTCCCTCTTCTTGCTTCATGATGAAAGGGAGTAACGAATCGAAGGTTGGACTTGAGAGTTATGGCGGAAGAGCAAGAGCAAGAAAGGGAGAGACTAGAAATGGGAACTCCAATGGTCACAATGTGTGACCGGGCCTTCCTTTATTCAAACTGTCACTAAAAGAATAAAGAATAAAGTGACGGTGACGGGCGCCCGCCACCTGCAGTATGCAATGGCGGTGACTGTCAGTGTAGTAATACATGGGCGGCTAGGTAGAGGCACCTTTACAAGTAATTGACCCATCCAATCCCCTTAATGTAGAAGATGATGAACAAGCTCAGGTCATCATCATGCTTCATTTAGATGAATCTTTAATTCCTCACATTGACCAACTCTCAACTGCAAAAGAAAAGTGGGATGAGCTCGAAAGGCTCTACAGTGCTACAGGGAAGAACTCCAAGATATTTCTCAAGATTGAGTTTTTTAGCTTGGAATACAAACATGGAGAATATCTAAGCAAGTTCATTTCACATATGAAGGGGCTTATGGCACAGCTTGCCTCCGTTCAAGCACCTATCCATGATGAAGATGCCATTGCCATCCTACTAAAATCTGTGTAGAAGGTCTTTCCAACCCTTGTGACTACCCTAACTAATATCTTGAACCCAACTTTAGCAAGTACCATCCAGTCATGCTTGGATAAAGAGAAGAGAAACAATACTGAAGGGTCTTCAGCATTTACTTCCTGTGAGCAAGTGTTAGTCCATACAACTTCTACGAAGTGCTCCTTCTATCACGAAAAGGGGCATATTATGAGCAATTGCTGGAAGGAATATCTTGACAAAATGAAGTGCAATAAATGCAAAAAGACCGGGCATATCACCAGTAAATGTCTCGGTGTTCTAGAAGTACCTAAGGAATTGGAGGTCAACTTTGCCTCCCAATCCACAGGTGGCCAGCTCTTTTGAGTCTTGTAACACTCTCTACCTATAACCTTTTCTTGTAGCCTGATTTATAAAGGCATCTCATTGAGAATTAAGGGGAGGCATCCTATTATGTTTTATCCAATGCCACCTGGCATTGAGGGGGGGTGTTGAAAGATAAGCATAGGAACTCTCCTTACACTAGAGAGGATAAGGGTAGCTAGGTGTAAATGGACTGGAGGACAGGGAAACCCTAACCCTAACTCCTCCAGTGGCTATATAAACAGCCTAAAGTACACACTCAATGTAGAGGAGAGTGTACTAGTTGTACTTTGAGCAACAGACTAAACAAGATCTTGTTCTTGTACTTGAGCTCTTTCTCTCTCCCTCTTATGCACACTCTCTCATGCTTCCAACTCTAATTTGCAACAAATAATGTATTCAGAGTGCAAGTACTGAGCAATTGGGCTAATTGGTCCCATGAAATCTATGTCCCACTTTTCAAAAGGTTGGTAGGTCATAATTGGTGTAAGGTCCATTTTATCCTTGCAATTAGGCAATTTAGTGCATTGGCACTCATCACAATGCTTAACAAAGCAACTAGCATAGGCCACTAGATTCGGACTTGAAGCACTTTTCTAGCTGTGGCAATTGTATTAAGTGTCCTCTAGCAATACCATCATGTGCATCTTCTAGCATAGCTTCTATTTCATGATTGCACACCACACATCGTCTGAGGAGACTGTCATGTCTTGAGTAGTGTAGTTGATTGGTGATTAGTTGGCATGGTCTAGTTATGATTAAAAGATAGGTGAGATGACACACTTTCTCAATTGGGTGTTCTAGAAGGCTATGTTCAAGAATGTGTACAATATCATCATCCCATTATCATCATTTGTGTTCGATTGGGTGTTATAGAAGGTTGTGTTCAAGGATGTGTACAATATCATCAGCCCAATGGGGCATGAGGTTAGCTTTGAAGAGTTGGATTTCTTGATCAATATGGAATAGATGAGTGTCAGGGAGTTGTTCATAAACTCCCATAGCCTTCTTTCCATTGGTTACTTGTAAAAGATAATTAGCCATAAGATGTTGTTTTCACTTTCATTCAACAACTGCAAAATCAAACTCTAACAACAAAAGGAGCCACCTAGCAATGCATTTGGTAGCACAAGGCTTATTCACAAGATATAACAAGGCTTGATGGTCCACAAAGAGAGTGAAAAGCATAGCCAGTAAATAAATAATGATGAAACTTCTTAACAACATATACCATAGCTAAGCCTTCTCTTTCAATGGTAGAATAATTCATTTCAATCTAAGTGAGTTGTTAGCTAGCAAACCTCACTAAGAAGTTGTCGTGATGGAATAATACTGTCCCGATTGCAACTTTGGAAGCATCTATATCCACATGGAAGATAATTGACTAGTCTGAGGCTCTTAGAATAGGTACAGTCATTAGAGCCTTTTTTAATCCTTCGTAGAAAGCCTAATACTCTCAATCCACTCCTAGGTAACTAGTAGCTTGTATAAAGGTTGAGCAATTAGTTGCATAATTAAGCACAAAGCTGCCATAGTACCTAGTGTGCCCGAGGAAACATTACATTCCCTTAGTGTTGGATAGTGGCAGTAAGTTTATAATAACTTTAACCTTAGCAATGTATTTTGCAATACCATTTTTGGATATGACATGGCCTAGGATAATGTCGTGCTTTACCCAAAATTGGCATTTAAGTGGATTTAGGGATAGGTTATAGTATCGACACCTTTCAAAGACAAGTCGATGTTTATTGAGATGATTCTCCCAACTAGAATGGACACATAAATCATCAATAAATACCTCAAGCCATTTCCTAAGCATGTCCTTGAAAATGGCATACATGAGTCTTTGGAACATTGTTAGGTGCATTAGTCAGTCCGAATGGCATGACTATATAGGCAAAGACTTCCCATTCTGTTGTGAATGCAATTTTTTGTCTATCATCTCGGATGACTTGGACTTGGTTGTAACCCAAGAAGCCATCTAGGAAGCTATAAGCCTCCTTCCCTACTATTCTCTTTATCATATGGTCAATGCATGGCAGGGAGCGGTGATCTCTCATGGTAGCTATGTTTAGCTTTTTGTAGTTGATGCATACTCAGATCTTACCATTTTTTTGAGTACCTAGATGATTGGGGAACCCCATTCACTCTATTTGATTTCATAAATGAATCTATCCTTTTGAAGTTTCTCAATTTCTTCTTTCACATGATGTGCATAGTGAGGATTCATTGGATAAGGCTGCTACTTCGTAGACTTAGCATTTGGCTTGAGTGAAGTTGTGTGGGTTAGGACTTGTGGTGGAACACCTTTTAGGTCCAAGTAGCTCCATGAAAATATGTTCCTATATTCCTTAAGTAGTTCTACAAGCCATGTATCATCCTCCTTATTGATGTCTTCAGCAATGTACATGGGATTGGGGGGTTCCCTAGCCTTAGCAATCTTCACTTCCGTGACATTGATTGGTGGTCCCTCAATAGGTTTGTTGGATGTGCCTTCCCATTTGGCTATGAGCAAGACAACTCTATCATTTTTCTTAAGCTTAGTGAATTAAGGTGGTAAATATTATGGCTCTTTTTGACTACTATGGCACACATCCCTTTTTAAGTGCTTCCTCCTTAGTTGGATTGGAAGTTTAAATTTGGCATTCTTGGGTAGGGATGGATGAGCTAGTCTAGAGTCAAAGTCCTTGTCCTACTCTTAATCAGAGTTTGAACTTGTTGCAGTGTTCTCCTTGGACATTATCTTGGTTGTGCTATGCTAGGAGTAACTCAGGGTCAAGACCTAGATTCTCATTTGGAGGTCTATTTTGATTGTGATCTAGAACCTTCAAGTAGTCCAACCATTCTAGTTTAGATGTAACTCTCACAATTCTAGCATGAATGAATACTGGGTTATGTTGAGATGGTTTAGGTCCAATTGAATCTGCACAGTGGTGTTGCCATTAGTGTCATAATCTGGTGAGTCTGAATTGAAATCCTCTTCATAATAATCGTCCTCAAAGCCACTAAGCTCTTTAGCTTCTACACCTTGCTTGCACATTAGCAAGACAAAAAGGTTGTTGTGGAAGTCAAATAAGACTTGATACATATTTTTCCATTGCCAAGTGGGGCTAGTTGATTATTCCTCAAAGATTGTTAGATTTGCATTTGGGCAATCACAAAAACACGGCCTCCACTAACTTAGGATTTTTCTTAATGCAAGTCTATCTTTGAAAATTGGGTAACCTTGGAATGTGCTAGGTATAGAGTGAAGGGTCATTATGAAAAAATGCACTGAAGGGGTCTCCAAGGATGGTGGTTCGAGGGTAAGAATTGTGGCTTTGAGTATGTCTCTTAATCATGCGCTTGTAGGCTAAATGATATTCCAGTTCCTCTGTGAATGGCAATTCCAATGTGGCAAAAATGTGCATCCAATCTTGCTCATCCTTAGGGAAATGAATATATTTGGCTAAAAGTCAAGATGGCATCAAGATTAATAGGGATAGTTTTCCAAGACTCCATCTCAACACAAACTACCTTTTTTTGATTTCCTAGGAAAACTAGACCATTGCCCCAAACCATTGCCTGTCTTCAATGAGTCATGCATTACACATATATGGGTGGCCCAACAATAAGTTATAGTCTAATCCCTTCATGACAACAAAGTTAACCTTGAACAAGACTCTGGCAATTTTGATTGGCTAGTCTCATAAGACTCCTAAGGTAAAGTTTTAAATCCATATGCAACAGTTAGATTGAAATGAATTGGCTCAATGGGTGGATTACCTAGGCTTGGAGAACATTATGGTTAACTATACTCACACCATTCCCAGTATCCACTATTCCATGATGCGTGGTGTCTCCAAGGGTTTCCATAGGAAGTACCCCCATTCAACACCCTCCCAGAACATCCTTAGGGCACTCAAGGTTGGTTGTGCATTATGGTTGACATTTGGAGAATGGTGAGATTGGCTAGAATTAAGGCCTTCTACCTATTTCCTTGCTAGACTATTGGGCTACCTTTTAGTAGAGTTATGAGTGGAATCTTAACATGTGTTGATGCATGTGAAGTAATTATCTCAAGTTCAATATGCTCATAGAGATATGTGTTTGACTTGCATTAGGGGCCAAAAGAGGCATCTTGATCCAAAGGTGGTGGCTCACTCAATGGTTTTGTTGTGAGTTCATTGGGTTATTGTGTCTGCGCTTGGATGGATGCATTAGACATATGAGACAAGCTAGGGAGGTTAATCATCTCATCAGCTTATGCTTCCTATAGCTCATCTTGGGCAAATTTTACCCGTTCCTTAGCGTTGTCAATAGTAGCTAGCTATTGGATTGGCTATTGATAAGCGCGCCCTTCACTTTGCGATGTCAATTTATTTGTTCTACTTTCATGTGATTTGGGAGAAGAATGGATAGATTGATGAGTGTGAGGGATGTGCCAGCTATATGAGAGGTAGCTATTGTTGAATGAGATGAAGTGCTGGAAATAATAAGCATTTCGTTAAGTCTGATGGTTGAGCTTGTGAAACTTGATGAAACGCTTATTGTTTTAAGTGTTTCATTTGATTCGGTAATGACTGCCTCTCACATAATTGATATATCTCTTGCACTCATCGACAATAATTTGGTTTATCCCAAATGATGTGAAAGCAATAATGAATCAATAAAAAAAGGGTATAGTGAAGTCATTGCTTGATATTCTCCTTAATGTTAGGAAGCAAAAGCTCATTTGTGGCTCCACAAGATGCATAGTGGTACTTGATGTGCCTCCTCTACTCCACAGCTCCTCACTCAAATCCACAATAGAAAATTTGAAGAAAAAGAGAAGCAAACCAATCTCTCCTCTAATCCACCTTTCATCCAAGAAGAGGATGAAGAGAAGAGCATGTGCAACAAAAGAAGCTTCACCTCTCAATCCTCTCACTCTCTCCCTCACTCTCATACTCCCACTCTTTCCACTCTTAAGATAAAGCACAAGAAGATAGAGTATAAGTAAGAAGAAGAAGTATGCGCTCAATTTTGCACACCACAAGAATGAGTTTATCCATTCACTTTCTAGCTTTTATACATTGGCTTTAAGTTAGGCTTTCACTTAAGGGGGTGCTTGCATCTTTTATTTGGCTCTTGGTTGGGCTTTATCGATTTATGCATACATACATATTTGGAGTACACCAATCATGAAGAGAATGAAAGCTAGTGCCTATGTCCCTATCAATGATGGTGTGCAAATCAGATGTTGTATGTGTACGTGATGAGCATCGAAAGGTCCCCAAGAACAATGAACTCTACTTTAAGCTCAAAAATCAAGAGAATAGACTTGCACGACATGAGGCATAAAGACCAATTGGGTATAATCTCCCCCCATGCCTTGTGTGAGCGCTCCATAAGGCATGCATTTATAAATTTATTTATCTCAAAGCTAAAAAATAGCCCAATTTTACAATTAGCATGATTTAGCTTTCGTGTTTGCTTTTGTCCAAATAAAGAATAAAGCGATTGGACAGCCCAAGAGTCGGGCTGTGCCCAAATACAATGTCCAATAATGAATATTTAAACCGTGCGCCCATGCACATATAAAATAATAAATATTTGTCAAGTGCTTCAATAAATAAGCACGCCTAAATAAATATTAGCGCCACACCTTAAATGATAAGACGCGCGCCCATCAAAAATGATAATTTCTTCTATGTAACTTGAATACACACTATTGCCCAGTGCTTCCCAACGCCAATGCCACCTGCTCTACACATCAATTGAAGCATTCACAATTGTTAAAAAATAATAAAATTAAACTGACAAAAGTGAATACCTAGCAGTCTTCAGCTACAAAATAAATACATAGGTTGGAACTCTATCTTAACCTTAATTTAATATGAGTGCGCACTCTAAACTCATAAATATCCATTAATTTAAATATGTATTTTGTAGAATCACCCCACTATGGAATCACCCACATGCACATTAAATTAGCGTGACGCCCGAAAAGGACAGGCATCCCTGTCAACTTCTCGCACAAGGAATCCATCTTGTGTACGAGCCTTGGAAAGTAAATATAGTTTTACAGAATTGACCGCAAAACCTCAGGAATCCATCGTGGAATATGCCTCGTGGCATCAAATGAACTGTGGGTCTTTTTTCTGTTAGAAATTATTAAAACTTGCACAAGCACTATGCCCAATTCTCAAAATAATATTGCAAGGGATTAATGTTTTAGATAATTGTAATGCCGTCTAGACACCTTCCATTTTTTTTTCACCTTCGCCATTGTCGATCGCTTGATTTCAGTTGTGTACTCCATTTGTTATTGCATCCATTTTATGGTTAACATTATTCCCTTCCCAACAATTGAGTGCCAATCCCATGGCACTCTTCGTGAGAGGTAGCATGTGTAGCTTGCATTGTAAATAAAGAATGTTGGAGACAATTGTGGCTTCTATTTGGCTCTTAGTTGAGCTTTGCCAATTTATGCATACACATTTAGAGTACACCAACCATTATAAAAGTGAATGAAAGCTAGGGTATACACCGCTACTAAGCAGTGGGTCCTTTTTCCCAATAGAAATTACCACAACTTGCAAGTGGACTACACCCAGCTTTAAAAATAATATTATAATGAAAAAATTGTGACACCTTGCACCTTCTATCTTTATTTACCTTCACATTGTCAGTTGCTTCATGTCGATTGCCCACTCGATATGCTATTGCATCCATTCTATGAGTAACAACATTGCTTAAGACCAATGAGTCACATGGAATATGTAGTCAACTTAGCTCAGTAAGTGTGAATAAGAAAAGAATAAACAAACAACATATTATTTATTTGCAATGACTTTAAATTTTGTTAATGGGTGAAAGGAACAATAGGAAAATGAAACAAACATACTAATTGCAATGATTTTAATTCCTACTAATGGGTGGAAGGAACAATATGAAAAGCATCACAATTCAAATGTTTGAAGTCAACAAAGCAAAGTAACCAAAGCCAATGAGATAAACTCAATGTAAAAAATGTGAAGCAAGAGTAACCAACATGATAACCAAACCTAACTACAAAAACTTGTAGGTGTCCAAAACCACTGGCTCTAAAAAATAGAAAAAGCTAAAAATGATAGGTTGGTGTTGAGTTGAAAAACAGCCCCAAGAATCTAGAGGTGGAGTAAGAACTTACTAGAATAAGTTTTCAACTATTCTAGGCTATAATTCTAATAATTATATGAAATTCAAATCAAATCTCAAGTTTTGTGAATGATAGAGTATGATTTGAAAATCCTACAACATTTATGGCAATTTATAATTATATTAAATTATCATGATGCAAAATGCAAAAGCCATTGTCCATAGCATGAACTTTGAACAATCAAAAGAAGTCAAATGCTATAAATTATCTCTTATTCATGTGAAAACATATTTGGATTTTTTAGCAAGCATTGGAGGTTTTCCTTGAGTGGCAAAGACAACCTCATAGTAAGTAGAGTGTATAGAGGAGCTTGCATTGTGTGCACTAGAATAATATCCAAGTAGCATTAAGAAACTAAGGGGATCTTTGTGGGAGGGATGGCCAAAGCGAAGCTAATGCTACCAAGAAGACATAAAGGGTCAAATTTTCATGATTGGCACGCATACAATCCATGGAGGCTGACACTTGGCATCTAGGATTCGGTCAGATTTCTAACAACTCATCGAGATCAATGTTGAGAAAAAAATTGCAGCTCAATATCCAATATCTAAAGCTCAATGTCTTTCCTTCCTATATTTTAAAAAATGATTCCATTGTTTGCTCATTAATAATGACTATATATAACTTTGCAACTCTCTCTCTCTCTCTCTCTCTCTCTCTCTCTCATATACACAAATTAAACATATGCACACACATATGTACACATCCTTACAAAACAAGATTAAATCACACATACCCTAAACCACTTTCATAAAGATTGGTTCACATAGTTGACCTTCCCCTTTCCTCCATATTCTGTTCACTAAGTGAAGATTTGTGTATACCCATTACAGGGATGCACTCCATGATTCTGATTATAGATTTCATTACTTCACTCTTATTCTTCTATATCGTAGCTATAAATTGAAGACATGTCTATAGATCGTGGCATGTCTAGAATCCCATTTTAACAATTAATTCTATGTTTTCTTAGCTTATTTTCAAGTTTGCTCCATCATCAATATTCAGCATGTTTTTGTAGTCAAATTTCTATTGTCTTTCAAGTTTACTTTAGCATCAACACTCAGTATCACCATCTCCTCTGTAATGTCCCCACTACTCAATTCACCTTAATAAACAATGCGAGTGTACATTTTGTTAAAATAAATCAATATTTAAAAATGTCTACTTCAAAAATAAGTTATCTTGTGCTAGAAAAGAAATCTATTTGATGAATGTGAAAAATTATCACATTCACACACTTGCACTTCGTTAAACACATGCATGCTTAGAAAAATTAAATTAGAACATTTAGATACAATAAAGGCTAGACATTTTAAACTAGCTCTAATAGTGTTTCAATAACGAGGATAATTGATTTATTAACGAGGTATTATATGCCAATTCATAAGTGGAAGTATTTGAGGAACCTCCCCAAGGTGAGCTTATTAAAACTGTGTTTGTAGTATTAAAAACAACAAGAACTAGCATAGTGGATAGTCATTTGGCAGTTAAGCACACTTGAGTGATGACATACTAAGATGGGTAACCTCTTAGAAAGTTTTTCCTACAAGTGAGTGATTGCTTCTCATGCACAGCTAACAATGCCAATGAAGCCTTTGTAGCCTATTGCCCAAGTATGTCAAGGCTAAGTCAACAAGGTCTATGCCTTGGTGATCACCTCAATCGTGAGCCTAAGAGGGACTTTGCAACACGGTGCTCTTGCTCGCATCCCATTGGAGTCTCTTTTTCTTGAAAACTCAAAAAGTATTTTTCTTTTTTCTAAGATGAAAAGAGGTAGCATTCCAAAAATGGATTCCCCTCCCCCCTAAGATCATCGATAATTTAAAGTAGAATACTAAAAGTGAGCTCCCTTCCCCTCTCCTCCCCTCCACCCCTCCCCTCCTCCACCCCTCTCAACTATTATATAAACAAGGGTAGGGTCATCATCATGAAAAGATAGATCTCCTGTTTTAGCCCCAAATCTACGACGAATGCATAATAGGACTAAACTGCCTCATATAGAAATAGAGTAAACTGTATTAGGTAGTGCAAAAAATACTTAACACCTCATTAAGCAACTATAAGAAACTCAAAAAATAATGACATAGAGACATAGAACTGCACTCTACAACACTCATAATGGCTAATCATAGATAGAAATAAGAATATATGTCGAAAAAAAAAAATAGAGATATAAATCATGGCGCCCACTGTCATATTATATTTCTAAGCAAGAAACTCCAATATACAACTAGTCATGAACATCAAAGATGATCCAAAAATGAGAATGACACCGGTTGCCTCTTTGGGCCACGTTGAAAACCTGTCAACATAACCATTACTTCATGAGGCATTTAAGGGATGCCCTACACATAAAACTAATATGACTAAGATACTAACCATACAAAGGGCAAACATAATGTATGGAGTGTGAATCCATGGCTAACACATGGCACTGCACCTAGTGGATAGCTAGCACAGCCATGACCCAAATCCTTACATGTCATATCATAGTGTCAAATGCCTTATCCAAATTTGACATACCAAATGAGAAAAATTATGCTTACTCATAGCCTTGCACCATGAAGTAAACCACAAAGAGAAATGATAAGTAGAGTCTCGCTAGTAGGATACTTATAGCCCTCTACTGTAGTTGCATAATCCACTCAAAAGATAGTCAAGACAAAATTAAGGCATACATGTCATAGTATGATGGAGATACAAAATCTGAGTGGGCTACCAAAACATTTCATGAGCTAGGTTGCTTATGAGCATCATGAGGCTCACTAGCAGACATCACATGAGATTGTTCCTACACATTATGATCATGTGATGTGGAAGGTACAACTTACATTTGCTGAATTTTTTCTAGAGTAAGTTCTCTTATCTTAACTTGTTGATTGGTATCCTGTAAAAATTTACTAATATAAGATCCTATGGCATCAACTTTAGACAATTAATTTTCAGCTATATTTTGATGCTTGAAACCTTGAGACATTCTCCCTATAATGACAATCCACTGATTATACATAACCTTGACCAAAGTATTCTTCAACATAATAGCATCAAATTGCATAAACAGTAATCTATCAAGATCTACATCCAAATCCAATAACATCTGAATCTCTTTATCAATATCTTGACTTTGTTGCATGGTATTAATGGTTACTTGCTCCAAACAACTCTTTTTCTACATCATGTCACCACTTGCTTGTATTAGGTTAAATGTTACTTGCATTGGTGAATCTATAGACTGCAATAATAACCTTATTTTTTGCTACAATAACCTTGTTTCTTACTATAGTAACCCTATTTCATGTAGTGGTGTTATGGTCTCTTGCATCAAGGTTGTAATTGCCTTCATCAAGATTGTAGTTTCTTATAATAGGAATGACATCTGTTTTGTCCATTCAAGATAAATAAATACCATTGCCAACTCAAAATATCACCAACATAAGTGAAATGAGATATTATCAAAGTTTGAGAACTATTTATCTCATAAAATTGACAAATAACCATAATATCTATAGAATTTCACACTACTGCTACTCCAGGCACTACAATAGTGACTTCCATATAAAATTGATTCTAACTACGTGTTGAACTTATGAATCCTTTTGTGAGTCATCATAATCAACTTGAATTAGTATTCGAAGCCTAAATCCACTAATTGCACATTTAACAATGTCTCCTTGCATTATTATAGCTAGAATAAAAGTATCTGCAAAATTGTTGATAGGTAATGAACAATAGTTCTATAGTACAACCATTTCAACAAAATATGCCAGACTGAGAACTCATAATATACAATGACATCCATAATATATCATAGAGAATGAAGATATAGAACCATAATAGAATAAGTTGATTACAACTTCAATTACAAAGAATAATTGCATTGTCTTGAAAAGCTATCAATGATGCTCTAACATTTTTATCATAATAAATGTATGGCAATATACCACCCAATTTAGATCTTGAATAAGACATTGTATCATGAAAGAAATATATAAGATAATCCACAACAACTTGTATCTGGTGATTTTCAAGTACTTGGAACTAGTAATCATTATGTGGTTGTTGTATTTGTTGTTTTTGAGGTTATTGTAACACTTATGACCATTTTTCATCTTATTGTAGTACATTTTGTTGCTGTAGGAAGTGTAAAAATTCAGCTTGCTGTTGTAGGTACTGCAAAAATTCAACTTATTGCTGTAGGTATTGCAAAAATACAAATTTCTATTACAGGAATTTTGGTAGCTATTTTAGGAAGTTAAGATACTATAGTAAGAATCAGTGAAATTTAGGTTCTTGTAGATAATTCTGAAGCTTTCTTGATACAGAAAATTGTAACATACACTTGCTACAAGCATCCACTTCATGCAACATAAGCATTTTCATGCTTAAAAACCAATCAACATGAAAAACATCAACCATTCCTGTTGCAATATAAACTCCATAGATATCCAATGTAAGTACTTGCATACTTTCAGATATTGCAACTTCAATGATAGATTGACCAGAATCCTCAAAGACATCAAAAATAGCAGTTTGAATTGAAACATCAACAACCTAATCATTCAATGTATAGAGATCCTCAAGAATAACACCTTGACTATCAAGAGAAAATATCAATTGTGTATACAAATCAACAATTTCATTATCCTTCTATAGAACAACTTCCTCAAGAGCATTAATGACTTCAAAATAACAAGAAACTTGAAAATCCATTGCATTCCTCAATTGAGAAACCTCCCGTTGTAGTAATGCTTTCTTCTCTTGAAGTTGATGATAGCAAACAAAGCTTCAATTGCTGCAACATTGGCCGCATTTCTCTCCTTTTCAAGCTTAATAGAAAACCAATGAATCATCTCAGTTGGAGATTGAATCATAGAGTGTACCTCATGCGAAACTTCAAAAAAACCATACAAACTGAATGCATTATGCAATTCTTCATATTCAACCAATTCTTATAAAGGAAATGCAGTGCCAATCTTGCAATTCTGCTCTTCCTACAAAGAAATTAAATTGCTAATCTTGTAATTCCACAATGCCTATAGCAAAACATTGACTTGTTCTTCAGATTAAGTAATGTAATGACCTAAAATATCACCTTACATGTTGGAAAGATGGGTATCCTAAATAAATACATCTAAAGATGGTGCATTTTGCACTACAAGTAATGGCACTTCTTCAAGTTTTGGTAAAATTCCTTCATTTGAAATCCAACTTGGTAGCTTCATTATCTTCCTTAGCATCAATAAGAGAACTAAGAAAATCATGCACAATGGGTGCATAATGACATGTTCATTGCAAAAACCATAATCATCAAACTTATCATCCATAACAACACCATCTTCTTGAATACATAACTAATCTTCTCGATCACCAATTTAATCATCTTCATTGTTCATAATTGTTGGCTTGTTATCCTCTTGATTAAAGTTGAATGGAGATTGATTATGGTAGTTTGAAAAATATCAAAATATAGAAAACACCTTGAGATCATCAGCTATTCATAAGCATAATGAAGAATATCCTCAAAAGTTTCTAGCTTCTCCCATGCTTTATCCACCTTCAAATTTGAACCCTTCTTTGCTATCTAATGATGATGAAAACCTCTTGCAGATACCATCAAACTCATTGCATAAATCAAATAACAATTCTTTGAAGTATGTCCAAACTCAAAGCAAACTTTGTACTGCTTTTTCTTCTCCTTGGATTTACCCATCACAATTAATCATATTGAGATTTTAAACTTTAGAACTGAAAATGAAACCTCAATGCTCTCTCATTGATCCTCCATAGGCTTCCTGTAGTAGGCAAAAGATAATGCTTCCTCTTTCTCACTAAATTTAGTTGGAGTTTCTAATAGAGAGGGTATTCTTGCAATTTAAAATATCTAT
The DNA here is from genome assembly GCF_053477565.2 of Lygodium microphyllum. Classification (NCBI taxonomy): domain Eukaryota; kingdom Viridiplantae; phylum Streptophyta; class Polypodiopsida; order Schizaeales; family Lygodiaceae; genus Lygodium; species Lygodium microphyllum. Next base: position 112,082,822 of record NC_141135.1, read on the forward strand.
GTGAAAAATCTATCTCTACTTTCATCCACGATTGAAAATCTTCATGCTTCTCATCTTGCAATTGTTTGAAACTCGTGCTACTTTAGCTTTATGAATGGTTTTTGCAAATCTGGAGACTTGTGGCTAGACAAAATAATAGAGTAATTGTCAAAATGAATCTTGTGAAATGTATCATCATGCTGTAGGTAATATATCACCACTTCAGGAAACTGTCATTGCTTCAAGTAGTTGTCACAGCTTCAAGTAGTTGTCACTGCTTTAGGTTGTGACAAAAAATTGCAAATCTCTGGTATAAAACATAAACGCTTTTTGAGTAGGGTTTGAAATAAGTAATGCAAGGTAAGAATGAAAGAATTGCATCATCTTGCTGTATGAAATGTATTGCTGCTTCATATAGAAAATCCAAAATTTTGCCATCAAACAAAGTTGTTTTTGCTGGTGTTTTAAACCAGAGATACAAAGAAGCAATGACAGGGTATACAAACAAAAAACCCTTTAAACTCCAAACAACAAAATTAATTTTTAATACCCATAAAACAAAGCCATTTTTCACAAATCTTAATTACTTCTTCAAGTCTCTACACAAATTCTGCACATAGAAAACTTTTCAAATCACATACAAGAAATTAGGTTTTCTTCCCCAAAAAAGGGTTGTTTTTTTATAGAGCTTTAAATTTCAGGCATCAATTGGAGGCATTTTTATGTTAAACGTCCACACCAAAGGTTCAGGAAAGCATGGTAGGATCGCCAAAGTATTTCAGTCCCAAATCTATGCCAAATGAATAATAGGACTGAATTGCCTCATACAGGAATAAAGTAAATTGCATTAGGCAGTGCAAAAAGTATCCAATGCCTCATCAATCAACTAGTAAGAAACTAAGAAATAATGACATAGAGGCATAAAACTACACTCTACAACACTCATAATGGTAAATCAGAGATAGAAATTGGAATATATATTGGAAATAAGACAGAAACAGAGATATGAAACATGGCGCCCATTGTCATATTGTATTGCTAAGCAAGAAACACCAATATACAACTAGTCATAACATTAGATATGATCCAAAAACTCTTCATGCCATGCTGAAAAACTACCAACATAACCATAACTTCATGAGGCGATAACTTCATGAGCCATTTAAGGGCTGCCCCACACATAGAACTAATATGACTAAAGTACTAACCATATGAAGGGCAAACATAATGTATGAAGTGTGAATCTATGGCTAACAACTCCCATAGAGACTCCACTCTACTGAATGCAATGAAGCCTCTCTCTCTCTCTCTCTCTCTCTCTCTCTCTCTCTCTCTCTCTCTCTCTCTCTCTCTCTCTCTCTCGATCATGCAAAAGCCTTGTTTGAATCCTTTGTGCTCTTCCCTCTCTACCCACATGGCATGAAAGCTTTGCCAGATTTCACTAAGTCTATTCAATGACTCCCAAGAGACATAAAGATAGTATGTGAACTCCCATGCACAATGAAGCAGTCATCAATGCTAAAGATCAACTTGAAGTCGAAGCACCATGAAGTTATTCCCAATTGTGTTCAATCTAAAGTACTCATCACATGACAACTCAATGTTGTAGTCACACCTTACAACAACGATGGTTAGCACATAGAAGATAATCAAGTTTGGTAAAGGGAAAATTAGTTATGTCTAAATCTTTGAATTTTATCTCAAAATTTCATAAATTCTTTGATTAATTTGTAAGATTGCTCATATGCACCTCAAGGTAATTAAAGAAAGAACTTGAGATGTTAGAAAAACATGTAGGATGAGTCTTTTACTTCATAAATTGTATATGGCTAGAATTATTTAAATTTTATATTAAAATTGATGAAACATACTCGAATTATGATTTTCTTTTTATGAAAGAATATGGGAATGAATGAAGGGATAGACTCTATGCATCACATATGTTAAAAAATGTATTAAAAACAATGTTCCTATGATTATGACTATTTTTGGAGTTGAGAATGATGGTATATGTATCTTATAGTTTTGTGATTATAATAGCAAGACATGTTATGGAATATGGTGGTTTGAGATATTGGGATCCCCAATCCAACACTTCTTAATACTCTATAGAGTTTGAAAAAACTTACTTATGGGTGGGGGTCCTATGCTCCTGAGGGAGGTAGGTGTCTGTTTTGTTTTATTCACTCAAGCACCCAAGAGAGCAAAGGGTCCTATGCTCCTGAGGGAAGTAGGTGTTTGTTTTGTTTTATTCACTCAAGCACCCAAGAGAGCAAAGGGTTAAGTGATAGATGCCCGTGCTATGTAGGACAACTTCTAAGGCTCAAGGAACCTTAGAAGGGCCTTGAACTAGTGAATTCAATATTAACCAAAGATAGAGTTCTACGATATATAGCCCAATCCTACAAGATTGGAAGGTTTTATCTGGATAGTGTCTTTCTACAAAAAGATAGTTTTGTATCACTTTGTAGAGTGATGATTTTGATTACTATTATGAAGTAAAGTATTTGAATTCTGAGTTGTTTGTTATGTACTAAACATTGACTTTAATGAACCCTATTTCATGAAATAATAAAAGGAAGCTACTTTGATGTGTCCAAATAGTGTGCATGCTCTTTTTTTCAAAAAAGTAAAGCAAACCCAATCAAGGAAAGTGTGAGGTTTTGATATTGACAATCAAACTATTTTTCGAGTTTAACATAGTTTTAAGGGGCCAGAGGTAAGATTTTACCTAGGGGGGATCAAGTTACACTCTTGTGGTCTCTTAGTTTCTTTGAACCAAGTGTGGTATCAACCTTTCTCTCACCTCTAATTGAATAAAAAGTGATATTTATTACGTGAATGCTAAATTGTTTTTGGGGGTGACCCATGCTTCCCTTGTGAAGTAGAATTGAGATTCAAATGTTCGACTAAGTCTGCATTTCCCATGAGGAGACTGGGTGGTGTTGTGCATGGACATGAATTTCAGTCAACTACTCAAGGACTCCCTTAGGTTTGTTGGAGGAGACACCTCACATCCTCACATCACTAGTGGCTTCAACATCATCTTCTCAAGTAACTTGACCATGCTTGCTTGATTTTTCCTTTGATATGAAAAGTATAGGTACTGATGTATTGGCTATTTTGAATAGAGAATCCTATTTGTGTGAATTGCTAAAGTTTAGTACATATGCATGGACTTTATATTCTTATTGTATACAAATTGGCATTTTTCTATTGACTAACCACATCCCTTAATGCCCAACAAAATTGTGGATTTGAAAAGACCTTTGTAACCTCTAGATGACCCTATTTGGACCTAAAATCTACATATTTTGTATAAAACTCATTTTGAAGAATGCTTATATGTCCTTCCCAATAGCCTCTTGTATATAGGGTCTCCATATGTCACATCATGTAATGAAGTCCAGACCACCCTTCTTTGCTCAACAATAATCATTAATCAATTGTTGATTCTAGTTGGTAAACTTTGACTACCCTAGCATTTTTATTTAGTAGACTTTGTCCTTCTCCTTTCCATTCCAAGGCTTCAACTCTCTATTTTCTTGTCTTGCAATGCTTGTTGAAGGACTAGGGAATCAAGCAAAGTTCCTTCGTTTCAACTTTGGGTATAAGCCTCATGACTTCAACTATGTCTACTGGATAACTCAAGTAACTGTTTAGAATTCCAATGTCAGCATGAACATATGCACAAGCAAGAGATGTCATTATATCATCTAGTTCCTAATGGCACTTAATTACACCAAGATTAGTGTGATCACAACTTGATCTTCCCAATCCTTAATTTCATACCCATATTTGATTTAAGTAGAGGTTGTTTAGCTTCTTTGTCATCCACCAAAATAGGTGTACCTTAAATCTTTGTGCATTATCTATGGTTGTTTAATAACATCCTAGATAATTTTTATAATCAAACCCTATATCCAACATATTCTTGTGAGTTTTCTCATTTTCTTCATCTCCTAAAAACATTGTTACAATAGTCTTTTGCTACTCAATCAACATCATAACCTTCATTTGCTTCTTATTGGCTAGCTTTTTTATCTCATGTCGCTACACATCTAGTGCATAAGAAAATCCATTGAAATTGAGATACATGACTTGAAATTCTACATACATAGCTACTAGAATACCCCTTTCCTACTCCTTTGAAACAAATTCCTAGCATTAGAGATAAAAACCTTAAGCAATCATTTAAAATGTAGAAATCCCTACCAAGTTTTGAATACTAGTATTCTCAAACAACGATAATAAATCATAGATTTCACATGCAATATTGTCAAATTTAATAGAAACGATAGACTTGTCCATTAACCATCACTATGTAGCTTATTGGTTTCATCCAAAGCCTTCAGATTTTGAATATATATTCTCAATCGACTATAGTAGATTTCAAATGTAACATTTCAGCTTTTTTAGAAGTCTTAGAATTCTCCCACAAACCATCTAATATGTAGCTTCTTAGTTGTGTCCAAAGCCTTCAGATCATGTACTACCAAATGGCTTCCCAAATGTTGCCAACATATGCTCTTCTATGCATTTCCACAAATGAGGGCTGTTAGCAAATAAAAATACCTTGCAACAAAAGTTGGATTCAACTTTCATAGCAACCTTGTCATTGCATTGTTGAAGCATACCCAACTCAATAGGAGCATGGATACTAGTATATCATCCATCCCCTAGCAAGTGGGCAAACTCTCATAGCCCTATTTTTATGAGTTAAGACTTTGTGCATACAATCCAAATCTAGTGCATCTCTTTTTTAATAAGTGGTGTGGTAGTGGCACTTTTGGCACTAGAGATAGCAACAATAGGTGGTATTGAGGAAAGGCATTTACTCTTTAATTTGAGTTCAATCCACCTTCTCCATTCTTGGCACTTTTCTTGCCAATGACCAATGCATTCAAGGTTTTTGGCCCCTCAAGACTAATTCCTTTGGCTTTGCTTTGGCTCAAATGATGGCATACATGGAAATGGAATAGTTCCTTCATATTTGATCATCTCTATAGTGAATATGCTTAGGGGAATAGAGGGAAAATGGCCTTACTGCCTATTTGCCTTATGTTGTGGACAATCAGAATACATATGTGTATTCCACATTCTAGGTAGCATTGGTTTGCTTCATTCCCTTTTGCTTGCTCTTGCCTTTGCCAGCACCGTGATGATACATGTCTTCATTGCCCACAAGTCTAGCATGCATAGGATATTTGGTGGAGGGTGCCCCTCACCCACGGCCTCATTTTGACATCACAACAAGAACCAATCGGTAATCCATGAGGATTTGATGCCCTTCTTCATCAATGGATTTGTGTATTCATATTCTTTTGTGGGTTCCTCTATGAAGTGGACTAGAGTATCATTGGGCAGATGTGTGATGAATGGGGGTCTAGGGATACCTAAAGCATTGATCTTTGCTTTCTCTGTAGCTATTCAAGGGTCTAGAGGAGCTAGAAGTGCTAATGGTTGTCCAAGTGGGGGTTTTCTCGAGTAGTTGTTATCTCTGTTGTATTGTGGATAGGCAAAGTTTGGACTAGGGAGCCTTTGAGGGGCTCTGCAATAAGTTACCTCATGGCCATAACATTTGTAGTTGCTGTATATCCACTATGGTCTCGAACATTCTGAAGGAAGGTAATCTCCACCATAGTGTATGCATTGCATGTTTTGGTGGTAGGGTCTTGAAACTTTAAGGGATTCAACCATCTTAAGTAAATCTTGATGTTACTTTTTGATGACGATAAGTAGTTCCAAAGTCTCATTCTTTTTTATAAAGGAATTTCCCGTGTAGTTTTCTTGTCGGGAACCTATAGGGTGCTTATCTCTACTATGTTTCTTTTGGAGGTCATCCACATGGATAGCCTCATCCAATACATCTTTTATGATAAAGCTCAGAGTTTCTAGCCAAAGCCTCAAGAATAGCTGCCTAGGAGGCTAGCAAGACAAGGTCACTCATGACTCCTCAAAACGGCTCTTTAATGCTAGACAATGGCTTCACATGAGGTGGCCAACTGCTTGAACCTCCCCCCCAGACATACCTAACTAAACCCGGGGACTTCATGCCACGACTTGCCGGTCCCCAAAAAATAAAATAAAATAAAACCCCCACAAATACATATATATAAGTAGCTTAAGGGGAAAAACTCAGAAAGGCGATGACACCACCTGGATAGGCCACCAGAAGCTCCCACGCAACAAAGGCTCTCTCCAAGCACTCAGTAGAACCTGTTTGGTACAACACTAAAACAGAAACTGATTAAAAGCACCCACACCAAACAATCACAAGCCCCTCTTGGCCTAACGAGATATAACATTTCGTAACAAACAAATTGGACCTCTTGGCCTAAAGAGATATAACATTTTGCATCTAAAACTTGGCCCTCTTGGCCTAAAGGAATATAGAAATGTAACTCATAGAAAACCCTCCTTGGGCTAACACTGATAGACAATGAGACGCTCCATCCCAAGGAGAAATTTTGGCTCCAAGCCCTAAACTAAATCCATTAAATTGTGACCCATACCTCCTACATAGATAGCAAGAGGTGTATACTTATATAAAGTGTCGTCTAACCAACCTATGGGTCCAATATAATAACAACAAAAGGGCTTAGCTACTCTTTGCATCACACATACTAAGAATCACCTGCCATATAGAGAATATTCTAATAAAAGTCCCTATAATGGGTTGGGTCTTGTCTTGTCATCTCAATAAATATATCCAAACTAGGACCACAATTGAAAAAGAGGTCTTCTCCATATGCATAGTTGGCTAATGAATGAGCAAACTGATTCCAATGTCGTGGAGTCAGCTGAAGAGACTCTCTCTCAAAGTCATCGATCAGGTTCATGGCAAACGATAGTACATATGAAGAATAGGGTTATGTACTGTGTACATCCCATTCAGTTGGTTCAAAACCAACTGAGAATCCCCTTTTACTAACAATTGGCGAATACTACTCTTCTTTGCAATGTTTTATCCCATAATCAAAGCTTTGTACTCCGCCATATTATTAGTAAAGCCTACCCCAAGATAGACAGCTAATTTCATCATCGATTCTACATCGGGGATCCCTAATAACCACGTCTATACTCCCTTTCTTGTTGGGACCCTTGGATGCTCAATCAAAGTATAATGTATATGTCCATGATGGGTTCACACAGCCAGCCATCGTCACCTCTACTTGTAATTATGATAATCAAAATTTAGCATGTTCAGAGGATGTATCGAATGTTCCATCCCACCTTCTTCACTGAATATAATAGGGATACTCGCTAGAATTTGTAAGCAGTGATGACAGAAAACTTCGATTTCCCAAACAAATGATCCTTCCTCTTGCTCAATGATTTTATATCCCTTACTCCACCGGATAAGCTTTCCCTGATGATATCTCTACTCCAAGTATGGGTGTTATAACTAAGAATCAATCACCCCATCAACCAATGTTTTCTCTTGCAGGTTCGAGCACGGACCTGCAAGGCATAAATCTCATTAATGCATTTAGAGATAATAAGGTTTAATCTTATTAAGATTAACCTTATTTTTAAACTCCACTCACTGTAGATCAGCTACTAATGCTATGGACTTATTTTTTCCTATTCTGACTATTTTGTAGGGATCAACCCACTTAGGCTCTAGTTTCCTTGGAAACAACTCTCTATGTGCATCATAGTATAAAACTAATTGCCATTTCTTAAATGTATATTCCTACACTTTTAAATCATGCAACTGCTTTATCCGATTCTTAGCCACTTCATGGTGTAACAAACTCTGCAATTTGAGCTCATCCAGGTGTGCTAAAGTCGTAAAGCACTCAAAGAGTGCATCTTCGTCCCCCAAAGAATGGCTAATTTCAAATCTTATGGTCGATAACTCAATCTCTAGGGGTAATATGCACTCCTCCCCATAAACTAACTTGAATGGGGTGTGGCCTGTGGCTCGTTTAAATGTCATGTTATATGTCCACACTGCCACATATAACTTCTTATCCCACTCTCGTTTCTTCTCTAATACTATCTTTGACAGAATATCCACAAGTTGTTTATTGGTACTTTCAACCTGCCCATTTGCGTGCGAGTTATAAGGAGTCATCTTATTGCGCTTAATCTCTGCCATGCCTCAGCCAACAGGCTCTTAATCACCTTATTTAGAAAATGGGTTCCACGGTCCAACACTAATTCCTTTGGCAGAACAAATCGATAGATAATCTACTCACGCAGGAAGCTAGCAATCTCCTTTCCATCATCCTTCATTGCTTGTGCTTCTGACCACTTTATAAAATAGTTAATTGTGCCACTATGATATATCTCTTCTATGTAGAAGAAAACGGGGCAATAGGACCCACAAAATCAATGCCCCACTTCTCAAATGGTAGTATAGCCATAATAGGAGTCAGTGCATATTTCCTATTCTCCCTATTGTCATGCCTTTGACATATATCACATCACTTGACATACTCAAATGAATCCTGAAAAATGGACGGCCACTAATATCTAGCTCTTAAAGCTTTTTGTGCAGTCAACCGCCCAACAAAGTGCCCTCCACAAGCAGAGTCATGGCACTCTTCCAAGATAAACGGAACCTCGTCAGGCATAACACATCGGTGGTAAACATCATCAACCCCTGCCGATATAGTGTTCCTACAATCAAGGCAAATTTCAAAGCTTGCTATCTAATTTTTCTCTTCTTTGATTTTGATAAGGCATCTCCAGTCTCTCCTATGGATAAATAGTACGTTATAGCAGCATACCAGGATGGAATGGAGGCCGTATCACTTTTAAACAATCCCTTAATATCACTAACTTTAGCCAAGATTTCCATTGGTTCCCCGAAATCCACAAGACATTCAATGATGCCTTGCAACTTCGATGGCTTACTCCTAATTTCATAATCAAACTCTTGTAAAGTAATTAGCTATTTTGCTAGGCGATCAAGCGACTGTAACTTGTTTAGCAATAATCTAAGTTCTTTCACCTTCATATAAAATACTACCTTTTCATAAAGAATATAGTGCCTGGACTTTTTGGTCGCAACACCATCCCAAGGCACAATTTCTCCATGTAGGTGTAATTAAGTTAAGATATCCCCAATTTATGACTAGCAAATGGTATTTGATGATACATTTCTCCTCCTAGATTTGGGCTAAACAACAACTAATGCTACGCATTGTGGCTGCTGAAAATATATTAAAAACCTCACCCCTTTTGGGTGCTTTCAAGACCGACGCTTTTGTCAATTCCTACTTCACATCCTTGAAGGATACTTGATAAGGATCACTCTAGACAAACAGATAGTTAAAAGATAATAGATTCATCAATGACAACATTCTTTCTACCAGTGCATTAATAAATCGTTGATAATATCCCATTGATGACAAGAAGCTATGCACTTCTTTAGGATTGCGTGATGGACTCATATCAACAATAACCTTTATCTTTTCAAGATCAGTCACAATACCAGTTGCACTAACCACATGATCCAATAGCAGTCCATAGGGCACTCCAAAGACACACTTTCTTGGGTTAAGAGCAATGCAAAACTGCTTGCAATGCTCAAAATACTTCCTTAAAATAATCAACATTCTTTCCACTATGTTGGCTGTACCCAGATCGTTGATAGAGATTTTCAGCTCCTCAGGGGAAATATCACCAAAAATCTTATCAGTTGTATGTTGCCAAAAACCCGGTGCATTGCATAATCCAAATGCCATCACATGATATCCAAAGGTACCAAATATAGTAATAAATGTCATTTTCAACTTATCTTCCTCTACAATAGTCATTTGGTTATATCCAAAAAAGTAGTCCATAAATGAATAGGCATCCCTACCCGCTAACTGATCTAGAATGTGATCAATGAATGGCAGCATATAGTAATATTTAATAGTTTGTTTATTGAGCTCCCTAAAATCTACACAAAGCCAGATTTGATTATTATTCTTTTTCCTAATAACCACTAGCAAACACCACTCTATGTGTTGTACATGAAATATCAAGCCAACCTTACCCAATTTTTGTAACTCCTCAAATAATTCGTCCCTTAGCTCAAAAGGCATACACCTCACTTTCTGTTGCACAGGATGGCTACCTTCCTTCAAAGGAATAGTATGCACATCCAAATTGGGAGGAATACCACTCAGCTCATCATAACTCCAAGCAAAGATGTCATGGAATTCTTGGATTAGGGACACATAGTCCCTCCTCTCTTCTAGACTGAGCATAGCCCCTAATTTAATAGGTCGTGGATCATTCAACCTTCCAAGATCTAGCTCAATCACATCCGTGTCTCTTATTCTATCTTGAGCTTAAATTAGCTCATTTAGAGTCACCTGGTATATATCTCTGTAGTGGACCCCTCTTTTGATTCATTGCTTGGATGAAGTCTCACTGCCAAATGGTTCCTCTAATGCATCTAATTTGATGAGGATAAAGGAGCTCTCTCACTTTGAGGAGATTCATGATATGCGTCTACTACCACATGACTGGCACCTCTACCAAAAGTCAAACGACCAGCAGGTATATCCACTTGATAGTCGGATTGCAAGATCCATGGTCTTCCTAACAATACTTGATATCTTGGCCGTCTTGCAAACCGAATAACCCTAAAGTCTACAATGCATTCCACACTTGAAATAGTCACATGGACTTTGGTAATGCAACCTTCTAGTTGTCTTAAACTGTCATCAACCATTTGAAGAATTGTGGAGGCATCCTTTCAGATTTTCTAATCCCAGCCTTTCCATCAGTTCTGAACTCATGATGTTGATGAAGGATCCGTGTCTACAATAGCATGATGCACTAATATTCCATCAACATACAGTGCTACCCTTGGGCAATGCTTTTCAGCATGCTCAAACCAATCCTCTCCCACATGAGCTATTGCCAAGGGCTCAACAATATACCCAGTGTGAAGAATCTTTTTAAATTCTTTACGCACTCTTGTAGATAACTTTATCAATTACAGGAGGTTCACATCAGGTTTTACATCGCAAAGAGAACTCGCTAAATCAAACTCATGATAATTAGCAATGGTTTTCTTCTCCCACCAGACCATTCTCTCCTTTGGCCTTTGAACAGGCTTTGGTGCCTCCTACTTGGCTTTTACCTTATTCTTTGGCAACTTGTTTTGAGAATCATCTTTGCCATCAATAGCTTTTAGAGGATCGGCTTCTACATTAGGGTCAAGGACTTGCGTCCCTTTATCATCCTGTTTAGGGTTTACCTCAGCAGGTTTTACATTATCCCTATTTCCTTCTTTAGCCTTTTGCCCTCTTGTAATGGCTTGCAAATTAGAAGCTTCAATGTTGTTAACACTCACAACTTCAATAGGGCTGACACCACTACCACTAGGTAGCTCTTCTATAGTAGCTTTCCCTCTTTGCAATATTTGCTTTGGTCCATCATCCTACTGGAGATTATTCCCTTGTGCTCGATGACTGATTGGACCTAGTTGCCTACCCCCTTGCTAGAGAGAACTAATCTTACTCCAACAAGTACCAGCTAGATGGCCAGGCTTTCCACATATGCCACATTTAATATTAGGGCAATTCCTAGGGAAATGTTGGCCACCACACCACTTACAACTGAATCTTGAGGGGGCACCCTCTTTAGGGCAAAGATCCCTATCAAATTCTGCTATTTTTAAGAAAATTGACATCAATAACTATTTGCATATGTTGTTTAGTGATCATGTCGATATAGTGCTTCAGTATATCCTTAACTTTGCTAAGGACATTCAATGCACTAGACTCATAGCCATGATCATCTACTTGCTGTTCCATCAGCCTAACCACTTGATTAGGGGTTAGCTGTGCTAATTAATTGAAACCACATTAGGGTTTATCATTTGACTTCCATTATTTAATGGAACCATCTAACTAGCCATTGGCTTGGTCAGACTAGGAGGAGTTGGTAGCAAGGACATATTTTGTATTATGCTTTCTCTCCCATTCAGGTTAGTCATAGCTATCTCTTGACTTCCATTGGTCAATGCCAAATTATTTCCATGAACTAGACCCGCATTAAGATTGGCTCCAGAGGTGTAGGCCACTTGTAGTCGAGATTCTACATCCTCTGCTCGTCTAATAATAGTGTCTATATCCAGCAAGGCGACACTACTCAACTGCACCTGAATATTGAAGTCCAAACCATGCAAAAAAATATTGAAGTTGGATGGGATAGGGATAGAGGCTTGCAATTTGTGAAAGACCTCTTTTAACTTCTTGGCATATGCTCGGGTATCCTCATGTGGCTCTTGACGTGTCGCATTTAGTACACGTAGCCAATATTGACTACCCCTTTCAAGGGCAAATTCCCTTCGACTGCATAAAATAAATCAAAGCAGTTATGGTTCTAGAGTCGAGGCCATGATACCATACTATAGCTCTTCCCTTGAGAGTCATGTTAAAGAACATCATTCAATGTCCTTCATCTTGGATATGATAGTTGAACATCAACTTTTGAAACTCCCTAATGTGGACATTCATAGATGATTTTTTGCATAAGGTTTGGGCCTATCCCATTAAGCAAAAAATTGATGTTTTACCTACATTTTAGCACAGTCTTGCCATGGTTGAGGACTAGTTTAGGTATGACTGAAATGCCTATAGTTTGAGAATGGGGGTAAATGTGTCCCAAAGGATTTTGAGTAGCTATGTGATGAGAGATATAGTAAGTGCCAATTGATTGCCCATATACCCCACCCTAGAATGATATTATAGAGTGCATGAAAATGACTATTTAGAAAAGAGTCCATACTATGCTTAGTCAAGGATGCTCACCGTAGTACTTTTGGATTGACGTAGCTACTACTACCCTGCATCTCATTAATAGATCCCCATGCACTACTCTTAGTGGTAGAGTTGCAAAGGAGATATGGACTAGGAAACATCCCTTGTATGCACACTTGCGAGTCTTTGGATGTGAGGCTTTCTACTATATTTCTAGAAAATAATAGCAAATAAGTTGGATCCAAAATCTATCAAATGCATATTTCTCAAATATGGGGATACAAGTGAGATGGGCTATCATCTTTGGGATCCGGACACTTGGAAGATTATCTACATCCATGATATTATTTTCCATGGGGAGAAAATATTTATGAGAACAAAGTAGGTGATTGAGATATAGAGGGTGATATTTCGAGAGAGCCTCTTATTATCGTACAACCATTGCCAGTGAGACTGCATGTTATAGTTGTTGATGATGTAGTGGCTTAGGATCTATCTATTATTTAGGATCATGATATTGGACAGAGAGGAGATGCCATACAAGCCCCACATCTAGTTTTGAGACACTCTACTAGAGTTTCACGTCTTCTTGATTGTTGTGAGCCCTCTATGGATTATGTCATGGTACAGAGTATGTTGAGCCACTTACTTATGAGAAGCGCAAAACTAATTCTCATTCTTGAGAGACGTCTATGCACTCTAAGTTTGATTCACTATGAAAACAACCATACATGGGACTTAGTTTTCTTACCTAGTATTGGAAAGCATGCATTGTCATGCAAGTGGGTATACAAGTTGAAGAGTACCTCTAGTCACCTTAAGCCAATATATAAGGCCAATTTGATTGCTAAGGGCTCTAAGCAAAAAAAGGGAGTTGATTTTGATGATATATTCTTTCCTATGGTTAATATGACTACCCTATGCTTGGTCTTGGCCTTGGTGGCTTGATTGGATTTGGATCTTTATTAGATGGATGTTAAGACAACTCGTCTATATGGGGCCTTGCATGAGGACATTTGCAGCAACCTAAGGGCTTTGTGAAAAGAGGCAAGAAACATCTAGTGTGAAAGTTGAAGAAGAGTCTTTATGGGCTTAAGTTGGCACCTAGGGAGTGGTATCATAAGTTCAATTCTTTTATGCATGCATAGGGGTATTCTCCTAGTGATATGGATCCTTGTTTATACACAAAGAAACCATGATGGTAGCCTTATTATCTTGGTACTATATGTTGATGATATACTTATAGCTAGGAGTGTGCATGTTGAGCTAGATGTGATTTAAAAACTCAACTTAAGAAGAGCTTTGCAATGAAGGTTATGGGATAATCCCCACACCTACTTGATATGTACATTATGCACAATCACTCTAAGGGACTTCTCTACTTTTCCTAGAAGGAGTACATACACAAAGTACTCGAGTGATTCCATATGCAAGATGATAAGCCTATTGACTATCCTTTACCTTCTTATGTAAAGGTTAATTAGGCCAATTCTCCATAGTTAGCTAATGAGATGGCCGAGATGGCAAAGATTCTATATACATCCATAGTGGTCAATTTGATGTATGCTATGATAGCTACTCGTCATGACATAGCATTTGCAGTGGGAGTTGTGGCACATTATATGGCTACATCTAATAGGTGACATTAGGACATTATGAATGGTATCATGAGATATCACTGTAGATATGTGTATTCTCCATGGTAGTTAAGATATAGAAGTCATGGGTTACACTGACTTAAATTATGCAAGACAGGTAGACAATAGGAAGTCCACATTTGGATATGTCTTTATCTATGCTAGAGATGCTATTTCTTGGATGTCCATGATGCAAACATGCATAGCCTTGTCTACTACAGAGGTTGAGTACATTGCAACCACTCGAGCTTACAAGGAGGCCCTATGGTTAGGCCATTTGGTTGTAGATCTTGGTATGACTATGTAACGTGCCTAGGTTGTGACATGTTTTAGGAGTCCATCAAGAATCTGATCTAAAAGATGCCACCTGACACTCCCACGGAATGTCACAGGGTTTGTCAATTAGCGACTCTCGAGACTACTTCACAACGAAACATATCAGCCAACCTTGTAAGGATTGACTTGAATCTTCCTGGGTTTCTAATGGTCAAGTCATTCTATAGCCTTTTAGCATTGGTCTACTTTGTGCATAGCATCTAAACTGAGGCTCACACTTGGTTTAAAGAGAATGGAAGATGAGAGGGATAAATCACTCGACCTCTCTATCCATAGGGTCAAGTCCCATTCCAATCCCCTAAAAGGATATGAGCAAGGGTTCTACTCTACATTATCTAAGGTCAATACATCATCATAGCAATTTGAATGTTGAGAAGCCTCCCAGTTCTCAAGGACCACCCTACTGTAGAATGGACCTGTCGGGGGTTTCGCCCACCCACTTCCCTTGATAGCTTTAGTTTTCTACTTACGTAAGGGCACATTAGTGGTAACACATACAAGTAGCCTCCTTAATTAACCCGCTAGTTACATGTTCCTTTCTGTAATTTTTTGCACTGACACAAAAATAGATAAGACAAATTCCTTGAAAGTAAACTTTATATTAAAATTTCAATTGAGATACGAATCCTGTCCATGGGACAATTCCCGAAATCCATAAGGATGCGTCTTATTTTCCTCCAAGTTTTTGCATTTGCACTAGTAACAGGGCCTTGAGATTCCTTCCTGAGTCACATAGACCATTTGAGTGTAGGACCCAGAGAGGCAGGGGATTTATAGCTAGAGCCCCCTTGGCACCCGAGCATCCTCTGACGAATAGATGTTTCTACGGAGAGACCTCTCATGACGGGTTCAGTCCACATTCTCGCCGTGGCTATCAAAAACCCCCTTGGATAGGGTTGGCGGCTAGCTGGGGGTGCTCAATATGCCTTTCCCAGGTGTTTCAACCTGAATCCAATTTGAAAGATTTTCTTCTTATCAATTCCTTTGTTAGATGACTTGGTTAGAAATTTTCTTACCAATTTGAAAGACACTTGGTTAGAAATCTTCTAGATTACTCCTTCTTCTTCTCCTTGTTTGAAGCACTATTTACTACCTGTAAACTGCAATCACGACACACACGATTTCACCAATCCTTCTTTTTTTGTATTAAATCTCCAAAACAAGCTGAAAAAACCACTTACTTTTTTAACATGACATCCTGTTCTAGAAATATCCATAGCTTTTTAGGATATTTACAATAAGTAATATCTAAAATATCTAAAATATACTAGTTTTGCCCAAAAATCTAATATTTTGGACCATCCATAATATACACATTAACACTAGTGATTAATATGGCTCATAACTCTCATTCACTTCCGTGAAGGGTGGCTATAATCCTCCTTGTCAATCCAAGAAAAATGTTAGATTATGACTCTTGATTTTTTATATTTTTAATTAAATAAAAATGGTTAGTTATTAATGTTAGTTATTTTTTACTTTAGTTAGTCTTTAGTTAGTAATCTTACTAGCTTATTAATTGACTAACTAACTTTTGAACTAACCAACTAATTTTTAATTGCATGGAAGTATTACATTCTCCTCTCCTTAGAGAAATCAAGATGTCCTCATTTTGAGAGAAATCGTGGGTATTTTTGATGAAGAGCATTCTCATCTATCCATGTAGCATCTTCTTCATGATAATTCTTCCATTGGACAATGTATTCTCTAAGGGTTCTATTCCTCAATTGTCTCTCCCTACTATTTTGGATATTATTTGGCTGCAGCTCAAGGACTCCTTGGCTAGGCATTACAATTTGTTGATCACTCAGTACATGGCTAGGATTAGGCACATATTTCTTTAGTAGACTAACATGAAATACGTTGTGGACCTTTACATTTTTAGGGAGTTGAAGTTTGTAAGCATTAGGTCCTAGGATTTTGAGGATCCTATAAGACCCGCAATACCTTGGGCTAAGCTTTTTAAATTCTCCCAAGGATAAGGAACTCTTCTTGGGTCGTGCACGAATGAAAACCACATCCCCCTCCTTGAAGAGCTCCTCTTGCTTGTTCAAATCTGCATAAGCCTTCTACCTATCCTTGGCAGCTTTGATGTCTTGCCTAATGGCCTTAACCTGTTCATCCATTTCTTCTAGTATCTTCTTAAAAGCCTCTACCCTTAAAGTAGAGTCCAATAAATTTAATGGAGAATGGCAATCATGCCCATACAATGCTTGGAAAGGTGTCATTTGAATGTTTTGCTGGAAGGAAGCATTGTAGGTGAACTCCACCAAGGGTAGATATTGGATCCACTTCTTGGGTTCGCGACAACAATATGCTCTAAGCATATCTTCAATCACTTGATTGACCCTTTTTGTTTGGCCATCAGTTTGAGGATGATAGACTGTACTAAAACAGAGCTGAGTCCCAATAGCTTCAAATATCCCTCTCCATAAATGAGATGTGAAAAGGGAGTCTCGATCAACTGATGATCCTTTTGGGTAGACCATGGAGTCGGAATATCCCCTTAATGAACAGTCTAGCAATATCTGAAGCCTTTATTACTGGGATGAGATGTGCAATCTTGGTGAACATATCTACTACAACCATAATTTAGTTGTACCCACCTAAAACTAGAGATAACCTAACAACAAAGTCCATGCTGATAAATTCCCACTTTATTTGAGGGATGTCGAGGGGTTGTAGCTTTCCATGCATCTTGACATGCTTTGCCTTGATGTGTTGGCAAGAAAAACATTCCATGACATATTTGAGTACATCTCCCTTAAATATTTCCCAATGATAGCTCTTCCTGACCATGTTAAGAGTCTTGGCGTATCCTAGATGACCAAAGAAAGGGGAATCATGTGCTTCCTAGAGTATCTACTATTTAAGTCTTTGGCTTGAAGGAATACATAGTCTTGTCCTGAAGTAGACTATGCCTTCATAGACAGAGTACTCTTGGTATTTAACTTTGAGTTTGGGACTTTGGTCCTTTTCTAGCATATCCTTTATCATTTTTTGATATTGTGGGTCATGTTTAGAGTCTTCCTCAGCCAATTCGAGGATAGGGTTGCTTGGCATTGACACCATGGTAGCTAGTGATCCGACTGTCGAAGGTTCCTCCATAATGGAAGAGTTGAGGAACACTTTACGACTGAAGGCATCAGTGACCATATTTTCCTTTCTAGGTCTATATTTGATTTCAAAGTCATACTCTTGTAGCACCTCGATCCAGCAGTGTTGCTGCATGTTGAGGTCATCATGGGAGAAGATCCATTTGAGGATCTTGTGGTCTGTGACCAAGGAAAATTTGTTGCTGAGCAAGTAGTGCCTCCACAGTTTGAGGGCATGAATGATAGCCAATAGTTCCAAGTCAATGGGTAGCATAATTTTTCGCATGGGTTTTTAACTTCCTTGAGGAATATGCCATGGGATGACCTTCTTGCATTAGTACATAGCCTAGTGTAAGTGAGCTAGCATCTATAACAACTTCCAACTCCTTGCTTAAGTCTGGGAGCTTCAGAATCGTTGCTGTCATCACTAAGTTATGTTTGAGTTGGTCAAAGCTTGTTGTCCACACTATGGCAAACTACTTCTTTAGTAGATATGTGAGGGGTGCTGCAACTAAGGCGTAATCTTTGATGAAGATTCTATGCCATCCTGTTAGACCAAGAAAGCTATGCACTTCCTTAATAGTGGTTGGTGGGGGCCATTCTTGTCCATCTTTAACCTTTGCAGGATCCATAGAGATTCCCTCTTCTAATACAATGAAGCCTAGATACTCAATCTGTCGTTTGAGGAAGGCACACTTCTTCTTTTTGGCATAAAGCTTGTGCATCCTCTATGATTTCAAGGACAATGTGGCGTTGAGGTTCATGGTCTTGTTCTTCCTTGGAGTAGACCAGGGTGTCATCAAAGAGAACAAGTACAAACTCATCAAGGTATGGTCTAAAGATATCCTCCATTAGCTTATTGAATGTAGCAGGAGCATTGATTAATCTGAATGACATTACTGTGAACTCAAAATGACCATATTTGGTGTTGAAAGCTGTCTTTGGAATATCCTCATCCTTGATGCGGATTTGGTAATACCCTGACCTTAAAGTCAAAATTTGAGAAGATTTTTGCCCCTTATAGGCAATCGAGTAACTCATTTATCCTTGGGATAGGACATTTATTCTTGATGGTTACTTGATTCAACCCTTTGTAGTTGAGCATTTCATCCCTTGTGTTCTGAGACAACACATGAGCTTCCCATGGCGAACTACTAGGCCAAATGGACCCCTGATCTAAAAGTTGTTTAAGCCACTTCTTTAATTCGATAGCTTCGGGAATATACATTTTGTAAGGTCTTTTTGCAACTGGAGCAGCGCCTGGTATGAGTTTGATCTCATGATCAATCTCCATTGGGGGCGGTAGCTCTCCTTAAGTCTTCGGGAAACACATCTACGTACTCCTTCAGCCATGAAGGTTCTCCTTCTGCTATGATACCGACTATAGCGTGACTAGGTCATGACACGTTTTAGTAGTCCATTGGGAGTATGATCTAAAAGATGTAGCCTGTCATTCCCACATAATATCACAAGGTTTGTCGGTTAGCAACTCCCAAGTCTACTCCACAATGAAACATATCAGCCAACCCTGTTAGGATCGATGTGAATCTTCTTGGGTTTCTAATGGCCAAGTCATTCTACACCCTTCTAGCATCGGTCTTTTACTTTGCGCAGAGCATCTAAATCAAGGAAGACTTATATCGCACTTGGTTCAAAGAGAATGGGAAAAGGGTAAAGTACCATTCCGGTCTCCTAAAACGATATGAGCCAGGGTTCTACCCTACATTATCTAAGGTCAATACGTCATTGTGATTTGAATCTTGAGAAGCCTCCCAGTTCTTTGGGACCACCCTGCCTAGGTTACGACACGTTTTAGTAGTCCATTGGGAGTCTGATCTAAAAGATGCGGCCTGTCACTCCCACAGAATATCATAGGGTTTGTCAGTTAGCAACTCCCAATTCTACTCCACAATGAAACGTATCAGCCAACCCTATTAGGATTGACTTGAATCTTCCTGGGTTTCTAATGGTCAAGTCATTCTACACCCTTCTAGCATCGGTCTTTTACTTTGCGCAAAGCATCTAAATCAAGGAAGACTCATATCGCACTTGGTTCAAAGAGAATGGGAAAAGGGTAAAGTACCATTTTGGTCCCCTAAAACGATATGAGCCAGGGTTCTACCCTACATTATCTAAGGTCAATGCGTCATTGTGATTTGAATCTTGATAAGCCTCCTAGTTCTCTAGGACCACCCTGCCACCATAGGATGGACTTGTCAAGGGTTCCGTCCACCCGCTTCCCTTGATAGCTTTAGTTTTCTACTTACCTAAGGGCACATTAGTGGTAACACATACAAGTAGCTTCCTTAATTAATACGTTAGTCACATGTTCCTTTACATAATTTTTTACACTTACATAAAAATAGATTAGACAAATTCCTTGAAAGTAAACTTTATATTAAAATTTCAATTGAGATACAGATCCCATCCACGGAACGATTCTTGCAATCCGTAAGGATGTGTCTTATTTTCCTCCAAGTTTCCGCCCTTGCACTAGTAACATGACCTTGAGATTCCTTCGCGAGTCACGTAGACCATTTGAGTAGGACTTGGAAGCAAGGGATTTACAGCCAGAGCCCCCCTTGGCACCTGAGCATCCTCCTATGAACATATGTTTCTACGGAGAGACCTCTCATGACGGGTTCAGTCCACATTCCCGACGTGACTATCAAAAATCCCCTTGGATAGGGTTGGTGGCTAGCTGGGGGTGCTCAACACACCTTTCCCACATGTTTCGACCTGAATCCAATTTGAAATATTTTCTTCTTATCAATTCCTTTGTTAGATGACTCCTCTTCCAAACAAGTGTTCCTAAGTACAAACATAAGCAAAAGTGCACAATATGTAAAGACAATTCTTTGTTTTCTCTGTCGAAGGAAATTCTGATTTGATGCTACTATCTAGTCTCGGCTTTACTCCCCATTATCGTCTGAGATTTCTAGAGATAAGTTAATTTAATTTTCTCATTCTTTTGAATGAAGGAGTATCCTTGCAATGTTGATTGCAATTTGGGACATTGGCTTCCCTACAATGAAACCCTATGTATTCATTTGAACTAGAGTTTATCGCGTAATTCATATATTTACTTAAGAACTTTGAATTCCTTTCAGTTTTGAGCAGGATAGGCATTGAGAAGAATCCTTTCAACTTCTACACTTTAGGGTTTGAAATTCTTTCGACTTTCTAGGAATCCTACGTATTCTATCACAAGTTCAATCTATGTTTTGTGAGATGTATAATAGGATTTCCTATTATTTCAACTAAGCAAATAGATGCGGATGCATAGAATCTATCTGTCTTAATTGCATTTTAATGCGTATTCTTGAAACTTTTCATATATATATACATATGTATATATATATATATATATGTATATATGTATATATATATATGTATATCTATATATATTAGCATAAAATTTCCATGCAATTTATGTGCAATTTAACGGCTTTTAAGTGCAATTTTAATTGATGACCTAAGATGAATGCGATGAACAAAATTTTCCTAGTGTGCTCATTATCTCGAAACATGCTCAATTAAGTTGCGATAATTAATGTGAACATTCTTTTCTCCCAATTTATTTTCTCTAATAAAATGGGGTGCACCTGATTCATAAGATACGTGTTCCCCTAGTTGTGGTCCCTTGGTTCGCGGTCCTGTTGGTTGTGGTGGAAGTTTCAATGTTTGGAGAGATCTTTCACTTGGGGGCCATTGTCCACAAGTGGATTCAAGAGATAAAGAAGGAGGATTGGATTTGAGATGGGAGAGCATAAGAGAAGATGGCTTAGTCAAAGACCGAGATAGGGAGAATTGAGTTAACTCTCTTCCTCCGCAGCCTCTTAGGGTACCTCTCTCTGAGCTTGGTAGTAGACATCATCTCGTTATTTATAACGGGATGGCATGATGGCCATATTCAGGAGGTCTTACATGCTTCCCACATGGGGGGGCGAGAGTACTGTAGATTATCTGCTCGGACCAATTGATGGGATGCATACTATCGAGTCCTTCGGCCTTGGGAGACTTCCACTCGGTGCCGATCACACCTTTCTCAGTTTCTCACTCCTCACCTCATTACCATCACCACCTGCAGATATCATACCCCACATGCATACTACCATACACTTCACTCATGAGCTCTCACATGTTTACTCACAGCATCTGGAGGAGCATATCACGTCACTTGATCCATACGCACCCCTTGATACACTGACCACTGATATCACACGCATTCTGCATGATTCTGCTACACTCAGTTTTCCACATCACACATACATGCACCCCCCTTGGACCGGTACCATGCCACAGAATAGGTGTATGATGATGAGTGCAGAGATCTACGTCGACAGCTACGCGATTTGGAGGCTAGAGGAGAGATCACACACAGACAGGCATAGAGACGCATGCACCGCTTGACCCGCCGTAAAAAGCGAGAATGGGAGGAGGAGAGATATTGGGATATATACCACCTTCTTATGAGCAGAGACTGTGCAGAGGCATGGAGGCAGATCAGAGAACCACGCTCACCCACACAGATACATGACCCTGCAGTATGGCATGGATACGCACAGAGTTTATATCATGTACCCGCACAGCCGCTGATACCCACACCATGTACACCGAGACCGAGTATTTCATCCTTTTTCACCACTAGTATGGTGAAACATGCTATCTCACGGTTACGGCATGGCCGCGCTCGAGACCAGTTTGATCTTCAGGCAGAGCATATTATATATGGCAGAGACACATTGGCTCCACTCATTGCTCACCTCTTCAACCGTGCATTGTTTGAGGGGTTCCCTGACTCGTGGACAGAGCACACCATTGTACCTATCCACAAGTCAGGGGATCCTATGGATCCTAACACATATAGGACCATCATGATTGGGTCAGTTTTGTCCAAACTTTATGGCACGGTGATGGAGGAGGAGCTCAGCACGCTGGCAGAGAGAGAGTGCATGCGCACACCCGTCAGAGACCGGCATTTTCTACCATAGACCACATCTTCACTCTCCGTTGTCTGATCGACCAGACACGAGTGAAAAAACAGAGATTGTACTGTTGCTTTGTGGATTTTCGCAAAGCCTTTGACACGGTTCCGAGGGAGAGGCTTTTCAGACGCCTACTTGATCTGGGGGTGGATGATGACATGATGTGGGGTATTTATGCACTATATGAGCGGGTTACTGGCAGAGTCAGATGTCCGGGAGGTATATCAGATCCCCTTGTGAGCACCATTGGTGTGAAGCAAGGATGCCCACTCTCATCAACTCTATTTGGGCTATACATTGATGAGATAGCAGAGTTTATTCAACAGCGAGCCGGTGGAGGTATAGATCTCAGTGGAGCCATAGTTCATATCTTACTATATGCAGATGACATTGTGTTGATCTCAGACTCAGCTCAGGGATTACATCAGCATTTATTAGCATTGGATGATTTTTGCATACAAAGAGGCATGACAGTGAACCTTGGTAAAACCAAGGTTCTTATATTCCATACATCAGCTCAGATACGCAGACAAAGTATTTTCATGGCAGCAGGAGGGAGTATTGAGGTCACTGGATCATATGTATATTTGGGAGTCACCTTTACAGCAGCTTCAGGGACTTTCTCAATGACACAGGCAGCTCGTGACCGCCTCACTAGAGGATACTCAGCATTGGCTCTTATGGAGCGACAGTGTCATCAGGCACATTTCCAGGAGCCCCGCACCAAGGGGTGGCTCTTTGATACTCTAGTCACTCCAGCACTGATGTATGGAGTAGCTATATGGGGGCCAGGCCTTGCCGATTATGTATGGACATTGATGGAGAGACCTCAGGTGATCATGATATCTAGATTGATTCGCAGCAAGGCCTCAGTCCCACATGACATTGTGCGAGCAGAGCTTGCCACACCGCCCATGCTAGTCGAGGCATTATTTCAGATAGTCTGCTTCCTACACAGATTTCAGGATATGGACAGAGATCGCATTGCATATAGAGCATATATGGCATCTCAGGAGATGGCTCGAGCGGGGGATACCACATCATGGTATGCACAGACTAGAGCTTGGTTTGACAGACATGGGCTGGACATTGATAGACTCCCACCTCTTCTATATGATACTCAGGCTCCCACTTACACCCTCTCTCTCTCTAAGAGGAACAGAGTCATCAGACAGGAGATATGGCATATTTATATACAGAGGACATGGGTTAGCCCTACACAGCCACTGCCATCGAAGATGGCACATTATTATACACAGTTCTTGAGTATATTAGAGCAGGGATTCATAGAGATTCCGAGATATATGCAAATCTATATGCCACATCGATTGAGAGTTCTTATTGGACAGCTCAGGGTATCATCACATCAGCTTATGATTGAGAGTGGCAGAGCTAGTGGCATCCCACGGGGGGAGAGGATATGCCCCCTTTGCAGATCAGAGGTGGAGAGTGAGGAGTATTTTGTTCTCAGATGCCCGGCATACTCAGAGTTGAGATTTAGATACACATTGAGCTGCTCACTTCAGGGATGTATGACTGATATGGATCAGAGATCATTTGGCCGTTTTTTGGGAGAGGCATGGCACATCAGAGAGCAGAGCACACAGTGGGTCCCAGTCAGAGAGGGGCCCACCCAGACGACTATTACATAGTTCTTTCAGACAGGCAGAGTGAGAGCTACTGTACCAGCCTCCAGCCAGACCTCCGGGCTCACACTACAGCAGGATGAGGACCAGCGTACCCGACGCCGCATGAGGATCTGTGGGTTTCGGACCCCACAGCCACACCGACAGGAGATCCGGAGGATTCTTGATCTACATCGACAGCAGACTGAGATCCGACGACACTCGACACATTGGATCTCAGATCTCCAGTTTGCTCTTTCTCCACCGCCGATGTACCACATCCTGCATCCAGGAGGGATCACCTGTTATTAGTGACTTCGACGACTGCTACTACATCCCAGGATAGTATATCTCCCTGCATCTGTTACATATACACATCGCACCACTTTATCATAACCGACAGTTGTTCCCCTATCACAGCCGACATTTGTTCCCCTTTTGTAGCCATTATCTGGAGTACCAGAGCTACATACGCACATACACATACACGACACTTATGACACTCACAGCACCGTATTTTCAGTTTCCAATTTTTAGCTTTTCATTCAGCACTTTTATTTTGGATAGTTGGACCTCATCAGTTGTATCACAGTTTGTCTCATAGGCCAGTTTTGGTCTTTAGAAGACCTTAATATAACTTTCTTTCTTTCTTTCTCTCTCTCTCTCTCTCAAGCTCCTTCTCGCAATATCTTGGAGGGGTATCCTTCTACCTCCCTCTCTCTACCTCTCTCTCGTAGCCTCTCAGGGTCTCCTTGTGCCTCTCTAACTACTCCCTATGCCTCATATTTATAGCTAAACAAGAGAAGAAGGGTTGTGGTTGAGAAGAAGAGCTCTTTATGGAGGGGATCTTGGAAAAATCAGCAATCTGATGCTCAAATCACAATTCTAATAGTTTCATTGGCTCCGAAAGGGGGGTAAACCACCAAGACACTTGGTTTAAAAATGTTCTAGATCACTTCTTCTTCTCCCTATTCGAAGTGTTGTTTATTGCTTGTAAATTACGATTGCGACGCGTGTGATTTCGCCAATCCTTCTTTTTTGTAGTAAATCTCTGAAACAAGCTAAAAAAACATGATATCTTGTTCTAGAAATCTCCATAGCTTTTTAGGATACTTACAATAAGTAATATCTAAAATATCTAAAATATACTATTTTTTCCAAAAATCTAATATTTTTGGACCATCCATACTATACACATTAACACTAGTGATTAATATGGCTCATAACTCTCGTTTACATTGTAACTTCTATGAAGGGTGGCTATAGTCCTTGTCAATCTAAAAAAAAGTCCGATTACGACTCTTGATTTTTTATATTTTTAATTAAATAAAAATAGTTAGTTATTAATGTTAGTTAGTTTTTACTTTAGTTAGTAACCTTACTAACTTATTAATTAACTAACTAACTTTCGAACTAACCAACTAATTTTTAATTGTGTGGAAGTATTATAGACTATGACTCCTGTACTATATTTCAATGCAATGAGTCCCATTTAGTTGGCCCATAATTTGATCTTCATTGCAAAGATAAAGCACATTGAGTTATGCTATCACTTTATCAGAGACTTGGTAGAAGGCAAGTCCATTGAGCTTGTCAAAATACCTATGAATACAAATCCTGCCATTTTGCTCACTAAAGACCTCCTAATGGAATGATTTCCCTTCCTTAGGAGGCATTTGATGGGCATGGGATGAGGTGATATCTTTTTTCATCCTATGTTGTACATTTTTTTCTTTTATTCTTTTACTCCTTGCACTAAGGCACATTTGCTTTTAAGTGGGAGATTGTTGGAGGGTTAAAGGCCACCTATGTCCAGCTACCTATATTTACTTGTATACAGACTCGTACACCTGTACACTATAAGTGGTACATGTACCCATCATTGTCACTTTGTTCTTTATTCTTCTAGTGGCAAATAGAATAAGGAAGGCAGGTCATGCATTATGATTGTTGGAGTTCCCATACACCAGTCCCTTTCTTCTTGCTTGAAGCCCCATAGCTCTTGCACTCTTCTTGCTTTTGCTCCTACTTCCACCTTTTGCTCACCTTTCAGTTCAAGGCACTATGATTCCTCTTTAGCATTCTTAGAATGAACTTGAACTTCCACATGCACATTCATACATTAGATGCCTATAGCCCCTATTAGATTCCTTTTGTAAAATTGATAGTGTGAAATCACTGGGGCCTTACAAGATGTTGGTACAATGCATTTGTGGAGTGAAAAGTAAATGATGATAGACTCGCAAAGTTATTGATTTTCTAGATCTTGAGTTCCAAAGTGATATATGCAATCCTAGTCTTTGTTAGCCCCAAGGATTTACCCTAGATTTTATTTTGAATGCTAATGCCCTGCAAATCCCTCATATTTAGGATGGTTGCTTTAGAGTTGGGCACAATAATATCCTGGACTAGGGTGTGGAGTTCGTGTGCAATCAATGCAATCCTAACATTTCTTAACTCATGCATATGGGTATTATGTGGCTAGAGTTGTGTGCTTAAGCATGAGTAGTGAGTTTTGATGGGGAATATATCAATGTGAGTGTGTGCTCATATGTGTGCAACTTATGCAGCATGTGTGCTCTTGTGTGCGCAACTTACACAACATGTATAGTGCATGTGATATATACAAATTGTGACTACTTGTGCAACAATTAGTGCATAGCATGGTTTAACCTTTGGATGTTTATGCATGGGCCTTGATCATACACCTTACATGACCTAAAAAGATGGGAATCTTCTAACTTGCTAACTTGCAAGGCATCATAATTGAATCATAAGGCCAATTCAATTGATCTTGAGTTGTTGAGACTAACTTTTAGGTCTAATCATTAGGAAAAAAATGAACTCACAAATGGGCCTTTTAGCTCCCCTCTCTCCTCCTTAAAACAAGGAAAAGAGGAGTAAAATAATCCTCCTCTCTCTCCACTTTTACAATCTCGTTTTTCTTTTTTTATATTATCTACAAAGATATACGTAGATTCCTTCTCTCTTCTCATTCAAGAAGTCTTTTTCAACCAAATTTTATATGCAAAAAGGAGTTAGATTATGGGAGTGTGGTGCTTCGTTTTCAATGCAAAATGATTAGTAGATACGAGGTAATTGATATTTTAATCAAGAACGAGGAAAATAAAATTTCAAAAGTTCCTTTCAAGATATTTTGGGGATTTTTTATATTCTAGCTTTTGGTAAAAAAACAAACCAACTAGTCAAATTTCGTGTTTTTTGGAAATGTTTTTGGAGGCAAAATAGAAATATCTAAAATACAAAAAGTCTTGGACATCCCTACCCTCTGAGCTATTTCCCCCCATATCTTTACTCTCTCATGGCTCTATTGTGACCTCTTCTTTGTGTTTATGCAACCTTCATTACCAGAGTGAATTACTTACACCCTCCTTTCCCTTGGCACCTTTGTATGCCTCTCTGTGCATCTCCACTCTACCTCTTGTGACAACCAAGTAGGCTTCCCATTTCTATTAATAGTAAAATGAATACAGGAAAGAAGGAGCTGCATATTGAGGTAAAGATTGAATATGCCCCATTATTCAAAAGAACCTAGCGTACCAGTGTCAACCCTCAGGTTTTGCAGAGTTACAGGCAAATGGGATTGAAACATGTGGATTTTTGGGTTGATGGGGGAATCTACCCAATTGACCCCTTAAACAATAGACCTCTAACTTTCTCAGGAATCACAAATTTGCTGAAGTATGTGTGCGAGGGTGAAAATGGGTTACTCGGTTATACTAGGTGGCTCAATGATCAGCCGTTCAAAATATTTACAACTTGCCAAGCAACCATAAAAAATTGCCATGATGTGATCGATGCACATCAAATTCATATACAACAGCTCATAGAACAAGTAGTACAACTGAATGACATTATAATTCAATAAAACAATCAAATTATTTCAATGCAGAACACTATCCATGACATTGGTATCTCATATGAGGAGGCAAAGGCACAATTGGACGACTTGAGAAAGATCAACAGCAAGCTAACACAGGAGTGCAAATGAAAGAAGAAGCCAATCAATGAGTTAATTGTGAATAGCGGCCAGTGGAAGCAACGTATCAAATCATGTAAGGTAGCTCAAAAAGAGAACCTAGGTGAGGGTGAGGTTGGATCGTGTATTAGTAGATTGCTAAAGGCAAGTATATTGGAAAACGCTTTGAGCAATACTAAGTTTAAGGCCATGAAGGAAAAGGTGATTGAGTGCACATTAAAAGATGTGTCAAATGAGTTCTCAATTGTGGATCACAATCTATTTGTGACAAGGCCAATATTAGCACAACGACTTACTCAAAGATATTCAAAGGTATGAAGGCTAGGTTTGGTCGTGTGCTGAAGAGAAATAAGATCGTGCCTCTTCCTCAACCTTCGAAGTTAATAGAGGCTCGACGGCAACTTAATACAAAGGTTTTGGAGTTGATAGGAGATCCCATGCATGTTCAATGTGTGGAAACACTAAAGGTTGGGACCGAAAATGCATATGAGGTGAAGTTCACCGAACTCAACAATTACTATTTAGATTTGAACAAGGTGCAGTCGGCAATGGTAATGTACTACAATATGTCTGTTGAGTAATGTAATGGCCCAATTGCAGTTTGTTATAAAATTAGATGAAAGTGAGGTCGCCAAAGGAGTAAAGCTTAAAAGAGTTAGTGTAACTCTGATGAATAGAGCTTTATAATTCGATAAGAACAACCCAAGGAACTTTAGTGTTCAATTTGAGCGCCATGTGTGGTGGCTCACTGCATTTGAAGTTCCTAAGGAAACATTTGAGGTGCTATAGTTGTTCTTTATGCACATAAGCATTCCAAGCACCATTGATCATCAGGAACATGGTGTGATGCTCTCGATTGAAGGGTATGGTCAATACTTGGTTGAATGGCATCTTGCAGGAGACTTGAAAACTTTAAAATGCATGTCTGGAATCTCCAATGGTGCAAATACAAACAATTCATGCTTGACAAAGAGGGTGGAAGGAAAGGACGGAAAGAAGAACTGGAGAAGGGTGACAAGTGTTGCATCAACGTACAATAGAGAAGATCCCACTTGGAAGCCCATCTTTAACATTCCCTTGGATCGTATTCACATTTGTTCATTGCATGCTTTTTCCAGAATCATGGAGAAACTTGTATATGAATACATTTGCTTTGCTTATAGGATGCAACCAAAAAAAGAAGCCATTGCAACGTGTAGGAATGTGGAGCAAGTGCTATCAGAAATTGGGCTACACAAGCATCAAGTGACGATTGAAAAAGATAAGAAGAGATTAGGAAAATCTGGTAACTTGCCAAAAAAGATTTGCTTTGGAGGAGCAAAGGCTAGAAAGTTTCTCTTAGCACCTATCAATGAGGAAGGGAATGTCATGGTTTGTAGGCCGCAAGACTACGATGGGTGGAAAAAGTTACATTTTGTAGTTCTTGATCGAAGTATTGGAGGAAAAACAAGATTGGCCAAAGCTAAGGTTTGGATAAGTCTTAACAAATTGGCTCCCTTACTTCTCAAGATGGTGTTTAACAATGAAGATAAGCAAGAATTTATCAATGTTGTGCATAGATTCTATGAAAACATGGTGGAAGCATGGGGCAAAAGCTCTATCACACATTATATGGTGCATACTAAGTTAATATTTTAAAATTGTATGAATTATATAAACTATTGAGCATAGTTTTACTCATGTGTGATATGTGTCTTTGTAGCATATCCTTGAGGCACATGGGTCATACTTTGCAGAAAAGGGAAGCATCGGAATTTGGTCCACACAAGGGATGGAAAATTCACATTGGATAGTGCGTGCTGCATACCAAAGAAAAAATGATCATGGTGGAGGGGTGAATGGTAGCAATCCAATGATCCAATTGCTATCTTGGTGGTATAGGATTATAGTAGCAAATGAAGCTAAACTCTTGCAAAAGAGAGCAAATGAAAGTGCCGATGAATCGGCTGCTGCAGACATGATGGAATCACGTCGTGTCACTAAAAGAGTGCGTTATGAAGCCTCAAGTGCCAAAGAAAACCACACCAAGTGGCTATAAACAAGGCTTTGACAAGGCATCAAATGGGTTCGAAGAGAGCTAAGATAGTAAGATGGACAATGTGTTTAGTGTGAATGCAATTTATAGTTTAAGAGAGAAAGAGAGAATGTGCATCTATGAGAATGAGTCTCACAATTTAGGGTTATATAAAAGAGGGTTTCACTTTCTATCTTATTCATTGAGTTATCACATCTCTTGTGTAGGAAAGATGGCTAGGTCTAAGGTAGTTGCAAATAAGCTTATGCTCAGAGCCCCACATCGTGTTCAGCCCCTTGGAGCATCTACTAGCTCAGATGCACCCCCTTCTCAACCTAATCCACCTTCTTCAAGTTTCCCTCACAAGGGTCCTCCTCAGCATCCCCACAAGAAACACAAGTGGAAGCTAGGTACAGTGGCCTTGAGAGAAATTAGGAGGTATCAACACTCTTTTGATCTCATTATTGCGAAGGAGAGCTTCTCGAGTCTTGTTCGCGAGATTGTGCAAGACCTCTACTGCACAGAAAGCAGGAGGTGGTTTTTGGCACAAGGTCAGGATAGACATAATCGCTTCACAAAAGAATGTCTTCATACTCTACAGTGTGCTGCAGAGTCCTTTTTAGTTGGCTTGATGACTGATGCTCAACATTGTGCAATACATGCGAAGCGCATCACTATAACTCCCAAGGACTTCCAACTAGTAAGAAATCTTCAAGCAGTGAAGGATGCATTTGTTTCAATGGAATGAACACAATTTGTAATGTTATCTTTTTTGGCATAGTGTTATCCTCGTGCATTGGACATACGACTATGTCCCAGTGCAAAACTATTGTATGCGCCCTTAAAATATGAATTAAAATTTTACACTTGTCCTTCGCTCTCACAACTTTGATTGTGCATCTTCGCTGTATTTTCAATTCTTACTTACAATTTTTGTTAGCACTGTCGATTTCAATAGGAATAACATGTAAAAATTTGCCATTTCTTGTTGCAGACTTTACTCATGATACCTCTGTATAGTCTATGTGGTGCAAAGTTTCTAAGGGCCAGTAGTTGCGATGTTGATTTCTCAATTATCAATCCATCCATAATTTTGGTGTGGGATAATTTTTAAAATATTAAATTGTATTGAAATGCAACCAAACTTCACACGCACACTCGTTAGGTGGCCAAGAGCCCCTTTTTTTGTGGAAAAAAAGTGCCTGCAGATCCCTAGTCCGAAGTTTGACGTCTAATGAGTGTGTGTGTGAAGTTTTGTCGCATTCTGATAAAAGGTTATGGATTTACGATCACACAATGGGCAGTGCGTACGAAGCTGCATTAACCCACTTTTGGGATTTAAATGGATTAAAAGTTCATTTTTTTTCTCATTTTTACAACTTGCTTTCTTTACTTCCTCCATTTTCGCATCCTCAACCTCTGTCTCTTCTCCATCTTGCCCTCCTTGAGCTTGCATGGCGCACACCAAGCAAGCATGTCGCCATCTTGGCCTCGAGAAGACATCACGCCAAGGCCCGCCACCTGGAGCACAAGGTGGAGCCTCCTCTAGTGCAACAACAGGTACTCCCCATAGAGCACAAGGACCACCACAGAAGAAGAGGAGATGGAAACCAGGCACTGTCGCCCTTCGAGAGATAAGGAGAATCCAACGCGGATACGAGCTTCTCATCTCGAAAAGTTCTTTTCATAAGGTTGTTTGAGAAGTCATGCAAGACTTGGAGTTGAAAGGGATGGGAAGATTTTGGGCACAAGTGCGGGATGGCCCACCAGTAGGAAGGTGGTCTGCTGCAACTATGAAGGCCCTACAAACAGCTGCGCAAAGGGGTTTCTCATTGATTTGTTTGATGATACACAGCCTGCGGCCATCCATGCAAAGCGTGTCACAATCACAGATAAAGCTGTGATAAAGATATGAACTTTATCATTCGGCTTCGACACGGCAAGGGGACTCTGTCATAGTTTACTAGATTAATGATGCAAGGTTTGTAATGAGTGTTATGGCGCCATAACATCTTGGAAGGCCAAAAAATTTTGTATACTCTGCTACATTGGAATATTTATTTATATATACATAATATCTCATGCGATGTGTACTAAATTCAACTAATTGAGTAAAGTTGTTTTGTTTTGTTTCTCGAAACACATGACTCTTAATTTTTATTTAATGTATGAATGCATCAAAAGTAGTAATACGTACATGTACAAGTTATGTTATTGCTTATGCACAATCGCAAGTGCAGTACTATGCGTTGAATTATGTTAATGTATGCGGATGCATCATTCACGTACCACACATTATCGTCACACTTACACAATCGCAAGTGCAGTACTATGAGTTGAATTATGTTAACGTATGCGAATGCGTCATTCACGTACCACACATTATCATCACACTCATACAAACCATATATTTATTTAATAAATATTTATTTGTAGGGACAAAGTAAAGTATCTTATATTCATCAAGAAAAATACATGTGATGGCTACTAGTGATGGTAGATACAAAAAGCCGATAGCCAACAAGAATTCTCAATTGTTCCTTGGCTTTTTCATCGGTGGAGAGGAGGGGCCAACTTCCGATGAAAATATAAGTTCCTTCTTTGCTTCAAAAATGATGCGCTCCCCTTTCAGCTCTTTCTCTAGGAGAAGCGGATCTGACACTTTAGCGAGGTCGCCTAATGTAGCAAGCACACACATTGCTCCACTACACGTTTGGTCAAACAAGTAAAGAAGCTTTGACTGCTTGGTTAGCACCACCTTCTCCAAGCTAGATGTCACAGGTATCACTTGAAAAGGTCCAAACTTGGTCAAAACTCAAATTTTCATGATTATTTCTTACCCTCCTGGTGAGCACTTCTTATGGAAAACCACCAAATCTGCAACAAGGTTACCAATATACTCCTTCAGAGCTGAATCCTTCCATCGATCCGCATGTCGAGCTCCTCCTTGCCTTGATGCAAACTCATCTATATATAGTATGTCTTGAATGACAAAGTCAAATCAAACAATATATTTAGTGGCTAATCTAGAGTTATCAGAAAGCGATGAAACTTGATGGTAGGTGCGTTGGGTCCCCTGGAGTCCACTGGTGAAATCTTGGCCAAAAATGATGTATGCAGCTGCACTGTCAAAAGTCTGCTACTGCATACATAATTTTTGGCCAAGATTTCACCGGGGGACTCGATGCACCCTACCGTTAGGTTTCATTGCATAAAAATATATGGTAGTTAGAAATCTCACCTTCTCCAGATCATCTTGTATCTTTATTTCCTCATGTGTCAAGGAGGCACCTCTTGGGGGCAGAGGGATCTACAAACTCCTTGGTAGGAAGCTGGGGCCTTGGTCCAAACAAATCATGTTGTAGTGCTTCAAATTCAGCATCTGGCACAAGGTAATCTTCTTCAACCGAGGTAATATGCTCCTATGCTGCTATGATGGCACTCACAGTATCTAAGCTTGTGCCATCATATCTTTCAATCTCTGCCATTGTCGGATGCACATCCATGTAATCATAATCCATCAGGTCTTCCATGGAATCCCTGATTAAGATAGAAAACAAATCTTCTTCCTTCATTTCTAAGTATTGTAGTACATCTTATAGAAGCAAGTATTGTACACCATCTACTTCAATGGGTGTCAAGGAGGCAAGGTTGGGTTTGTCAACTTGTGGCTATTCTGAAGAAGATGGCACCATGAGAGCCAACCCTTGCTCTGCCACTACTCGATATTCCTCTTCAACATTTATGAGCTCTTCAATTGGTTCTTCTCCAATGTATATGATAGAAACAACCTGTGGAGTTGTATCTTCATTGCTCTCCTCCTCTAGGGGTGTATCCAATGCAAGGAGGTAAATTGTCAATGTGCAATCACACTCCACAAGATCCAAATGTGATGTACCTGGTGCACTTCCCATGGGAACAGTGCATACTCTGTAAGAAGGATCCACAAGGGCCAGATACCTATTCACCACTTTTTGGTGAATCTTCCTTGCCTGAAATACCATGAGCTGTTCCAGAGGCACCCAAGTCATGTCGAATTCCTCGATGGAGTATGTGCATGTAGCAATGGTTCTCACAAAGTTTTCCAAAACCTAAAGGGGGGGATCCAGTGATGAGAGCACGCTTTCAAGGTTGAAGTTCTTAGAGAAAGCATGGAATATCTCATCACCCTAGTTGGCAAAGATAGTCTCGTGGATCCACTCATCAAAGTGTGCACGAGCATCCATCATAGCAGGTAAGAGGGATGTGGTGGATATAAAGAGATGAAGAGAGAAAGTGTGAAATGAAACAATGAAACAAGAACTAAACTAGTTCTACCTTAAAAACCTTAAGTTTTAAACCATTAAGGGTTGTTCGCATACGATATTTAGTTATGGCTTTACTTACGTCTTTGTAAACATGCATATGTAAATGTGTTGATGTGGAAAGTGTATAACAAGTGTATGGTTTTGCATAAATACCATAATTTTTAAATATTGCAAGTTTGTAAGCGAAAATATTCTATTGGCCAAAAAAATCCAAAAATTTATAGGTGTTGGATATTACAACTTGTGGTGTTAGGATTTTTAGGGAGACTCTACAATTTCTAAAATATGTGGAGCCACACACTTTCCGCTGCTAATAGTATCCTCAGCTCGGCTTCGAATTTTCCTACCATCTAGTTTAAAATAGAAGCTAACAGGTGGATTCTGCATTAATATTGTAATTTCCTGGCGCATTATACTCAAGGGCCAATCATCCTCCATTTGCAACACTTGGGGCTTGCGGCCCTTACAAATGACAGTAACATCCACAGCTGCACTATCATACATGACTTGATCAAGGCACAACCATTTACCCTTGAGCATTCTCCATCTACGATACTTGAACACTAGGCATACAGTCTATCGTGCGAAAAAGTACCTGTAATTGGAAAGGAAAGTTGGCTTATTCATCCCAAAGTAAGATAATAGTCAACTAAGAGAGAAAATTTTTACCTGAAAGCTATGTCCCTTGTTGTGATTCGACACTCCACTGTGTTAGGATTGTGAGTTATTTTTTATGTCCAAGTTTTGCCTAGAATCCTTATTATATAATCCTTTGATGTATTTTTTATGATGTACATGATTTTGGTATGTCTCAAACCCTTACATTCCTTGAACATGTGTGCAAAAATTGCAATCAGTATGAACCAGCTTAGATGTACATTCTTTGAGCTGGTGCTTAGCTTCATAGAATTCAATATGTCTGCTGAAATTTTTGTGCTACACATGTGCAAAATGTCGCTACTACACAATGGCCATTCTATGCTATTGAGATTTGATATGTGCATAGACTCAAGGGTTCCATATTCTCGACTCCCCTTGGGCAATATGTACTTGGAGTCATAGAAAAAACAAGGTCCTCTACGAGC
This sequence comes from Lygodium microphyllum, assembly GCF_053477565.2. Classification (NCBI taxonomy): domain Eukaryota; kingdom Viridiplantae; phylum Streptophyta; class Polypodiopsida; order Schizaeales; family Lygodiaceae; genus Lygodium; species Lygodium microphyllum. The sequence continues at coordinate 112,118,607 of NC_141135.1, forward strand.
TGCTTAGTTGTATGCTCCTCAAAGAGCAATCTACCAATTTGGAGGTGGTATGAGTTGCCAGAATTGGAAGAAAATAGTGGTCATAATATAGGGGCTAGCCAAGAAGATATGGAAGATGAAGAAGTAAAGGATATGGTTGCAGAGGATGATGAGGACTCAGAATCTGGTGACAACTAGGATTTTGGCACATACCGGAGGATGTGCAGGTTTAGAGGGGGTGGATGTCGTGATGTTATGAGGACACAGTGTGAAAACGTATGGAATGCATCATCATCTGACTTCTTTATTGATCTAGAGAGTCAATGTGATCTGAGCCATTAGTACTAGTGTGAGTTGCATGATATAAAAGAACCAGTGAAACTCTTAATATTTTTCCACTCATAGCAATCCAAAGGGTATACTTATGTAAATACGAGACAAGTTGTTACATAGGTATCATGAAAGTTGTCATTCTCAATGAGTTGCAAATACTTACTGTTTGCAATGCTTCGTTGAAAGGGCACAGTGGGTGCAATATGTATTTGTTTTTGCATGAATACATGTTGTACAAACGCCTCTGTTACAAGGTGAGAATCAACATTCCTTTGTCTGAGAGCTAAAATTTTACCCTTCCAGTGCTTTGATACATCCACAATTGCAGATGCTTTCACTCTGAAAGCTCCCTTCATACTTGGACACATATGTACCCAAGATGAGCAATGATACGTATCAGTGATCCAATTCCCTTCTTCATCTTTTCTGTTACGTACTTTTATCGAGAGAATGCTTGTTCTTCTCTCAGGCATTATAACCTACGCATTAGATGTAAAGAAGTATGTATTAACCCCTAAATAATAAGCATTTTAAGTCTGTCCTATAATCACCAATATGCCATACAAATCAACATGGCATTAAGAGATGTTTACACTTTTGTAAACAGACATAAACATAGATATCGAAACGCATGTGGATATATACATCAACACAAAGTATAGATTTAATTTCAAGGCATCACTTTAATCATACCATTTACATGAAATATAATGAAAAGAATAGCACAAGAATACTCAGAGAATTTTGCCAAAATAAATTTTATTATAATGAAGAGGAGTCTAATTTGACTCAATACATTGTATGAAATGTGGATATTATAGAGTAGTTGTTACAAGGGTAGCAGTCACATGGCATGCAAATCTTAATAAGCACATTGGATTGACACCTAAGATATTCTAAGACTCAACACATTGTGTGTTATATGGATGATATGATACAAGAGTTTCATGGATCATTGCCAATTGGCATGGAGATCTAAATAGACACATAGAACCAATAAAGCAGAGGATTTTTGAACCATCGATTTTCAGCAAATCGATGTCATCCAACACAAAGGAATCACTCACCACATCAAAATAGTCGATCGAGAATTATATGCTTCACCTAAACCTTGTACAATACCTGCATGTACAAGAAAACACCTGCATGAATCCCTTTTAATAAAAATACTTGCATGAATCCCTTTTAGCAAAAAATATCTAGATAACTGCATGAATAGAAGCAATACAAAACATGGCCAATTTACCCATAAGCTGATCTGCTGAAGATAATATGGAATCATTGCTAATCAAAACCCATTGCAAATGATGGACATAAAAAAACATCAATCCCATCAAACACAAAATTCACTAATTAAATGAATAAATTTTGGCACCACAAAATATGGCAGATTTACTTGTAAATTGAGCTACATAATCTCTGCTCTACCTTGTGTTAAGTGTTGCAACAACAATTGATCCTTAAGTTAGAACTAGCATCAAACCCTATTGTAAAGATAGTAGAAAAGGGATAATGCAAAGAGGAAGAAAGAGAGCGTGTGTGAGTGTGCAGGAGAGAGAAAGAAATGAGCACCTATCCAATCTTGCCCAAATTGATCTCTGCAAAAGACAATAGCAAGAGTTAGTATTTACATTAAGGTATACTGAAAAAATAGTAGAAAAGAGGAAACACAGAGAGAGAAAGAGAGAGGGAGAGAGAGATGAGCACTTATGCAATGTCACCCAAAATGATCTCTGTAATAAAACAACAACAAGGGTTAGAACTAACATTATGTTATATTGAAAAGATATTAAAAAAAAAAAACAGAGAGAGATTAACACCTTTGCCTCTTGCTCCAAATAAACTCTACAAGAAAACAACAATTAGAACCAACATCAAATTCTATTGAAAACACAACATAAAAGAGCACATAGAGAGAGGGGGGAAAGAAAGGAGAGAGAGATGAGCACCTCTGTCTCCTGCCCCAAACAACCTCTGCAAAATAAAACAACAATAACAGTAAGAAACGACATCAAATGAAAAAATAGCAAACAAGAGAAAATGCAAAGAGAGATGGGCACCTGTGTTTTGCCCAAAATCTGGAGCTGCATGGAGAAGAAAGTGCAGAGGTAAGCAGAACGCTCAAAACCCTAATTACTCTCAGCAGGGAGCTTCAATGGAGATGAAAATTCACGAGTATAGAGAAGAGAGAGAAAGTGGTTTGTTGATCAACTTTTGGGTCAAACGGATTTCGTGAGAGGGAAAAAACTGAAATTGAAAATTCTCCAAAAAAAGGGGGGAAATATGAGGTGAGTGAAACTCAACTTTTTGTACTATTCATTCTCCCTTTTTTAGTCCCCCACTACCCCTTTTTTTTAATAGAAAACCCAAGATTTGGAGAGAGAAGATTCACCCTCCATGGATGTCAACATCTAGCCTTCCTATTGGACAATCCAAAAGGCCCACATCTTAAACTATATTATCTTTTAGGGCCCATTTGTGAGCTCATCTTTTTCCTAATGTAAAGAGTTTTGCACCCAAGAAATTGTTGTTTGTGTTCATTTAGAATTCAATTATAACTCTTGTTGTGCTCAATCAATCAAATCAATACCCAATTAAAAGTAGACTATTGAAAATGAAATGGGGCTTACGTGCACTACTCGATGGACTTTGAGCTCCATAATTTGATAAACCTCTTGATCATAGTGGATGTGGGTCCGGTGTAGGTAGGGCCTATAGCTCAATGGATGAGAACACATGGCTACAAACCTTAGTGTTGGAGTTTGAATTGATACCTCCAGTTATTGTCACCAACTACCTTCTTAGGGACTTATTCTAAAATAGGCTTGTGTTTCACAGGCAACATTGGGTGTTTCACATCTTATTAGAGTGCTAGAGTGGTAGGGTTACACACAATGCACTTGACTTGTGCACATTAGTTAAACTAACCCTAAAACAATGGGATACACAATTGTCATTATTAGGTGTCTAGGATACTAATCATGTGGTCCAATGCATAAACCATGTCAATCATTGGACACCTCTACTAGTTGTTGTGTAATCCAGCTTGGGGTAAGATAGCTCAAGGATACTTAGGAATTTTTTCTATAGGTTTTTGGTTAGAATTCATTTGAATGGGTTCTTAAGATCATCAAAGATATGAGAATGTGAATGATGGTAGAATCTCCCCAAATTACAGTGCATAAAAGTGATGGTACTATAGATGATGTGACAATTGGCATGATGATCGTGAGGGGTGAGCAAGAGCTGAGACTTTTGTTTCTAGGGCTGAGGCTTTTGCCTTTACAACCACATTTTCACAATGAGGTCGAAGGTCCAAGAGTACCCAATTAGGGCAACCAAGTCAATGACCAATGATTCTAGGTCAAGAGCTTGTCTTGTGGGTGTCTAAAAAACCTTAAATTGGGAATCAAGGTGGGCATGGATAGTCAAGATGATGACCATGGAGGAAATCATGCTAGTGGCCTGTGTAGTGGCCCAATAGTGAGCCAAGAGCAAGCAACTAAGCTGGAGCATCAAGTGGCTGATAGGTGGCTAAGGCCAGTTGAGGGCCAAGGTAGTAGGGGGGTAGGTTCAAATTGGAGTAGGCCTTACACTCAGCCATTTTGTTTGATGTGGCCTAATCAGTCGATTCTACTTCGACCTAATTAGTTGATTCTATTTCAGCCAAATGGCCACTTGAGGTAGCCAATTTAGTCATGTTTGATAGCCCAATTAGATCATCTTGTCTTGATCAAGTTTTCTAAAATTATTATTGTATTATTATATTTTATTTTAACTAAATAAAATGAATCACTAAGTTGATAGAATGAGGAATAGAAGGGCCAAATAGGGGAAAGGACGACCTAGTTGTAAAGAGGAGAGTGGCCATGTGATGTAGGGAAAGTGACAACCGAGTCAATGGCCTATCAATCAAGTTTACAACAAGAGGAGAGTGGCCATGTGGTGTAGAGGGGTGGCGCCTAGGGTGACATGGCCAAGTCATTAACTTAGAAGCCTTAATTCATCCTCAAGCAGTCAAGTTGCCAAGAGGGCCTTGATTTAGCTTAAGGTGGCCCATTTGAAGCCAAGGCCACTAAGGCCCTAATCAAGGCCTTTTGGCCAAAAGGCTTCTATGCCCAATGTCCTCGTTAATGGCAATGGACTAAAAGGCCTTAATCTCATAAATTTAGCCTACGTAATAAGGCTCAAGCCTTTCTCTTGACCAAATTATTGAATCGGGATATTCAAGACTCATGGAAATCAGCCAATTGTAGACACAAATGTGCCTTCACTTTCTTCACTTCCTCCACTATATTACCACATCTCTTCTCTTTTCTCTTCCCTATATTTTGGTCTCACCCAATCCAATCTCTATGTCTCAAAGACTACAAAGCAAGTTCAACAAGCAAAGACAAGTCTTTTGTTCAAAACTACAAATCCCTTGTTCCATAAGCCCCCTGCTTTGGGCTGGCAAGCAACCCCTTTCCTTTCCCACAAGATGTTAAAAAAGATCAAAAAGTTAGACTCTTTTTTTGTTTTTTAATTGTTTAAGGTTTATTTCTAAGGCTATATTTAATCGCTCCTCTACTTTTTTGACTTAAAGTTGTTTTGTCTCTCTTACTCCATTTGTCCTACACTAGCTCACACTTGTTTCAAGTTCCACTCCTAGCCGATTTTGGAGTATGTGCTCCTATTCCATTTTGAATTTATACTTCTATTTTGATGTATGATGAAGAGAATGTATGTTGACACAGGTGATTTTGTCAAACATGGGCAACAAAACCAAAATATCAATGCTTTCACAAGGTCAACTACTAGACGTGATTGAATGCTTAGTTTAACAAGCATTTCATTTGATTTGGCAATGGCTACTTCTCACATAACCAATACATCTCTTGCATTCACTAATCTATCCTTCCTTCTCCCAAACCACATAAAAGCAAGAATTGATAAATTGAAAAGGATATAGTGAACTCACCACATTACCTTCTCGTTGATGCCATGAAATGAAAGCTCTATCATATTGGCGAGAGTTTGAGGTCATGTAGAGGGAGAGTGCGCTCCACTAATGAGGAGAAGGCTTCTCTGATGGAACTTTGTTTCTAAAATCATTTTCATATTCTCAAAAAAATAAAATTGGCATTTTTAGTATTGTCAGTTTTATTGAAATGAGTAGAGTAATGGTCGCTTTCCAACAGTAAAGCGGAGTACTGCCATTTTCCAATAGTAATGTTTTGTTATCATATTTCAGTCGTTTCTCTTATCGGGAGAAAAAAAGGTGGTAGAAGCCTCTCCTTGTTTGAAATCTTTGAGGGTTCAATGCTTATTCTCTCTCTCTTGCCTCCAATTTGCACCCTTTGGAGTTTCTATTTGCTTTCTCTCCATCAACCACACGTTTCTGCCCTCCATCTTCCTACTCTCAAGACATGTGGGTTCCCTTGACCATAACAAAGGGAAGTTGGATAATCATGCAGTGAAGAACGCGAAAGAGATCTTTGACAGCCAACCCTTTTTTATCATGCTGGAAGGGCAAGCTAACTTATTTTAGGCTTAGTGGCTCCAAGAAGACAATCAAAGAAGTGCATGTGCAACATATTTTCATGTATAAGGAGCTTCACCTTGAGCCCACTACCTCTAATCTCCCTCTCCATAGACCCAAATATTGGTGCATTTTGGTTGTATCTACTTTCTAGTATGAATAAAAGTCCGTGTTTCTTATTCACCTTGTAATTGACAAGACCATTTGATGTTAATAGACTTGTATCCATCAAGTGTCCAAGAGTTCCAACCACCGGTACAATGTGTGGTAGATGTTTTGGATGCCATCTCCACAACTTTATTGGTGAAGAGCTTTACAAGGGGAGGACCAAAGAAGCATTGGTTGAGAGGGGCATATTCTTTTACAAACATTTTTACATACCAAATCCCTCCAATGGGCAAAGGGGAGCCTTGTCTAGCCTTCTCCTTCTAGATTTCAAGAGCAAGGAATGGCATTTACTAGATTCTAGAATAAGCAGGAGTTATAGATGTAAAATATTTAATGAGGTGCAAAAATGACTAAAGCTCAACAATTCAAGTAGTCAAAGCAAAATATCCACTTTTATGTCTATAACCATTTTTGTGAATTTCTTCTCCAGCACTAAAGTCCAGACCTCAAGAACCATAGTCCTATTAAAGTGCTCGGATGTAGATATTATCCTAGAGTTTGCAAATGTAGGCTGGGATACAAAGGTACAATATGGAATCACCTGCAAGGTGCAACTAGATCCTATTGTCTACAAGTACATGCTTGCCACTCAAAACTTCATCATGATATTTTTCTATAGAAGCTGGCACCATGTTTATGGGAAACTAGTGCCACTAGATCAAGACATGGGGGAGTTTTCTGGAAATTCATTACAAGATATTAATGTTTGCCTAGGTTGTGGAATTTTGATCATTATGAAGGTAGGTTCAATGTGCACATTACCACAATTGAGGATGGACTTGTACTATGAAAACATCCAATTTTCTACTTCTTTTAGCTTCTATGTTGATGATAAAAAGGTGCATTGCTATTTGCATGATTTATCTTGCTTTACATTCACATGATTAAATGATTTGGTTGCATCACTCTATCTCTAACTAATCTCTCAATGTTTGCTAGGTCCCAATAAGAAAATGATTAAATGATTTTCACATCTAAAGAGATGGCAAACAAATGCACAACATTGTTTGCATTTGTGTGGTCATTAGCAGCTCGACAAAGCTACCTCTGAGGATTGCATAGTTACAAGACAATAGGCGCCTTACTTGCAAGATTCAAGGAGATACACCTAAAATCAAGGATTGGACTATGAAAGAAAGATACATGTCATCATTAAGTAAGAAGTCCATCTCTAGTCAACAATCACAAAATGAAGCTAGCCTCACTCCTATAAAGAGATATAGCTACTGAATGACAGTGACAGAGATAGATAGAGGCTAAACATCACAATCCAAATTTGGATAGCACATTCCCTAGCTCTCAACACTTATTTTGTATCTAGAATCATTCCATACTTCTATCCACTAGGACTATCTTTATTGGTGGTTTCTCTATCCTAGGGTACAAAATTGGTAGTTTTTGGAACTTCCTTAGTACCATTTCTGTCTATCTCACTGTCCCATTATTAGTGATCTTGGTACTTTTGATTTCTGTCTATCTCACTGTCCCATTATTAGTGATCTTGGTACTTTTGAGTTTGCACATGATAAATAGTTTCATAAATGTAGGTTCCTTGTGCCTCATTTGAGTAATCTCTCATATCAGTGTGTATTGGTCTACTTTGGATTGTGAGCAAATCACATTAGAGCTAATTGCCATTGAGAATGGCAACAACAAATTTGAACAGCATACACTTAGAGGGTCATGACCAAGTTATATGGGGTCCATCGCCCCAAGGAGGTGCCTCTCTCACTCAGTGGTGACCCCATATGGCATTTAGTGTACACGAGGGTCAATGCTAAGCGAAGTAGGAGCCCTTTGGCCTAGGGAGGGGCCTCCTTCACTTTGGTGGTGACCCTCCTGGGAATACTTCTTGTCTCTCTTATTTCAATCTTTTTAACACAAGAGCAATGTTTGAGGTGTGGGATGTCCTTTTTACTTCTTCTAACCTGGTTTTGTGCCAAATTAATCCATTAAACTACCAGAAAACTTCTAGTAAACTGTTTGCCTTTTGTGCACCACTACCATGTCTTTATGCGTAAAGTATTTGGTTCTTACTTGGTGATGAGACTGAATTATTTAGGTGCTAAGAAGTAAGTTCTAGGAAGGGTTAGTACCAAGCAAAAGAAGAATCACCCTCAGAGAGGAAGGGCCCCATATCACTTGGTAATGACCCCTGTTTTGTAGGTGTCTTTGAAGCCTCATATTTACTTTCCCTTTCTCCCAAAAAAAAATTAAGTCAAAAAAAATTTCTTACCATGTAGTGCATGCAATTGTTTTCTCCCCAAGCATCCTTCATGGATGTTTTGAACTTATCGAGGGCCTTTTTGAAGGCCGAGAGGTCCTCAACAGACCAAGGTGTTTTATAACAATATAGGAAGTCTGTGTCAAATTCCTCCCAGACTTTGGCCTTCCTATTCCTTGCTCTTCCATCATCCCCGTGGTGTTTGTTTGCATTGTGTAGCACTTTAAAGTGGTTGTGAGACGAATGTGAGAATAACCTTTTCTAGGCTTGCCATGGAAGCCAAAAAACCTTTTGGCCTATCGAGGGTTTTTTGGGGACAATATTTCCATTTTTGGATCTTTGAGGATTAACCTCGATCACAAATTCCCCCGTGGAGACCAATGTCTGACAAAACCCTCTCAATAGCCTTGATAGCACCATCCCTGGCCTTTTATGATTGCAATTTCCATGGAAATCCAATGTATAGATGTACAATTTTCTCAACTATTTTTCATAAGGCATGCAAGGTGCACATGTGGATGTTTGTTAAAGGGATCTAGAATGGTGTGAAAGTTTGGATCTTTGGTATGTCTATCGGGTGCCTTGTTTCAACAAGCAGAATTGCACTCCTTGGCTATGGCCATGTAGTAAATGAAAGGACTCTTAGAAATAGCACCTTTTGACACATTATATATGCACTTTAGCGTTTTTAAATCTATAGCCATGTGCCACTCCACTTTATATTGTCTAGACTCTTCGATGGTTAGTTTCTACCCTCAGTGTTGAGCACTTATTACCTTGGGTAGAAGTTTGTTAAAACACCTAGTCCAACATGTGAAAATCTTCTCTGTCAACCTGGAATGCTCCCAACCACCAGATGTCTTGCTCTAATTGCACAACACTGAAGTGCACTGAGCCCTCTAAGCCTTCACATCTCTCGATACACAGCTGAAGAGCCCTATATTCATTAAGGTGATAGAAAATCTCTATATTTTGTTCGCCTTCCCAATCTCATTCTCATCAAGTTTGATAACAAAAATGGCAACGCCATTTGCTTTTGCATGCTCTAACATGTAAAACCTGATCATTGCTCTTTGCAATGTCCTCAAGTCAAATAATATGTTGTTACATCTATCATAGTTTAGTAGTGTCTTCTTTATAAGATAACTATCTATGATGCAAAACAGCTCGCCAGTGACTTCCAAGACCCATTGGTTAATGATGTGTCTTGTTTGTTGAACTAAAGATGGCTTTTGAAGCAAAGACCCCTTGACCCTTTTCTTCTTTAATGTCTCTTGCATAACTTTGAAGAGCTGGGTGTAGCTTTGTGTCTACTAATCCGCACCCTATCTAGGGTGCTTTGAATGTCCTCTTTGTCTAGGCAAGATCCTTGTAGAAACATTTCAATGCATTGCTCCTCCTTGGCCTTCTTAAACCTCTCTCGATCAACATGCTCCTTACAGATTTGGGAGGAATGATGTTGACGTAAGATTCCAATGCTTTCTCCATGTTCCTCATTACTTTGTCTGAATGGAGAATGGCCATGTTGATTACAATGACAACATTAGGGTGAGGAATAATACAAGTAGTTTAGGGCGAGTAACCAATTGTTACCATCTTGCTCTTATTCTTCTCATGAAACCTCTACTTCCAAGCTTGAGAGTCTCAATATTCTTTAGACTTCTCTACCTCTCATGCCACTCAAGCTTTGTTTCCTTTCACCTTGTTATATGTAGATGGGTTTCGAGCCTCCCTATTTTTTCTTGTCTCTCCTCTAGTTATTTCATCATTGTAGCTCTTTCATGGAGTAACCACTAGTTCCACAACTTCAATATGTTTGAATGTCATGGTAGATTCTAGTGTATAAGCTAGAAGCCCTTGGTTTCCATCTCCAACAAACCTTAGCAATGAGGAACACGACAAGAATGGAGGGGTGCTTCTCATTGTGGGATCCAAAGTATACAACCTGCCATTAGTCCATAGGTTGATATTCTTTCTACCCTCTGATCTCATTGCCTCCAGCACACGTGGTGTGTTGATGATAGACATTTGGTTTCTCTTGCAAATGGGTTCATACTCATCTTCCAGATCGATATGGAGATGGTATAGACATTTGCAGCTAGCAATGTTTGCAATCAAGGTACAGGCAGTGATCCATGCTTGCAATGTTGATGTGATTTAGGGTCCCAAGAAACAAAGTCTTGAAAACAGAGAGGGAATATTTTGAGAGAGTCATCAACAAAGGGCAGTTTCTATGTGATGATGAGGCATTGAAGGTGGTGACTATGATGTCTTCGAAGTTCATCATCAATGAATGATAGACAATGAAAGTACCAAGTTGAAATAATAATTTGGCGGCACAAAACCACATGCCTTTGGTAAATTGTGTGTAAAATACACCAATTTTTAGTCACTCGATGATTGTGTCTTTGGTGAAACTCAAGCCACGTACCAACCACTATGCTATGACCCCATTGACTAGAATAGTTTTTTTTAAATGGAAATATTAAAATATTTAAACTTAAGGATTGAAGTACCATGGTCCCCTATTAATGGCAGTTGCAATAAATTGTGGATGTGCCGGGGCTCAGAGGGAGGGAGAGCTTGACATCTCTTCTCTCTCTCTCTCTCTCTCTCTCTCTCTCTCTCTCTCTCTCTCTCTCTCTCTCTCTCTCTCTCTCTCTCTCTCTCTCTCTCTCTCTCTCTCTCTCTCTCTTTGTGTCCCCCCTCCCCCCAAAAAACTAGGCTCACATTCTAGACATGTTGCACTGGGTAGGTCCATTTTACTTTCTCTCTCTCTCTTTCTGGCAATGGAGAGGGGGCAAAGAAGTAGAGAAAGGGATCATGGCACTATTGCGAGGTCACCAAAAATAAAGTCAAGGGAGGACATTTGCTTAGCTATGGCATGGTGATGCAAAAGGATCTACTCTAGCTACTATTTCACAAACAATCTCTTAGCTCTACAAAGGATGTGCATTAGGGGAGTGGATCTCTGGCATATTTGGTTGGATATAATTGCTTCGGTCTTTTCATGACATTGCAAACCTCTATAGCATCTAATATTTGATTTTACTTCATAGGGATTGTACCCATTTTTAGTTTTTCCTTTTGGTTTTTTTTGCAAACTTGGAGGGAGTTTTGTATTCTCTTTTTATGCTTTTGAAGAAACCCATGTAACAAAAGTTGGAATTAAAATGGAATATAAAAATTCAAAAGAAGAAAAGCTTGCATAGAGACACAACTACCCACATGATTAGATTGTCAAAAATCCATGCAATGATAGGGCTTCGAGGCTTGCATGGATCACACAGACTACCCATGTGATTTGACTGTTGAATGTCCATGCAATAATTGGGCCTCCTGCAGTTCTTATTCTTTTAGGTTTGTTCTTCCTGCTCAGTGAGGACTATTGCATTGAGGGTTCTACTTCCTAGCATGTTTTGTGTCAGCTAAAGGTGCAAAGGTTCATGCTTTCAAGGTTCCATTTTTCCCTGCTCCTATGAGATTGCCAACATGTTTTGTGTCAGCTAAAGGTGCAAAGCTTCATGCTTTCAAGGTTCCATTTTTCCCTACTCCTATGAGACTGCCAACATGCCATTGTACATTGAGGGTGAGCCCCACAGATGCCACTACCTTGACACTAGAGAGGACAAACAATCTCTTTGATGAGACCACAAAATACACCACATCTCAATAGAAAAATAGGTCGGCAATGAGGATGAGGGGTGATAGTCACACCGTCACTTGCATGAACACACATAGTCAGTTATAGGATGAATTTTGGGTGCCATGCAGCAACTAATTAGATAGTTGTGCATTCAGGAAAAAAAAGAGGAATGAGTATCTATTGCTAGGAAATTTTTCTTTACAATATAGGAATTACATGGGGAGTATGGCCTGAGCCCTGAGGGGAAGGCCGCTCCAAGACTCGACAAATGCTTATCTCCTCGATGAATAATGGCTCCTAATGTTTAAGCCATAGCATCGAAAAAATGCCAAGATATAACTGAACCATCTATAGCATGAATTTTTCAAGGATTGCAATCTACTCTTCCATAAGGTATATTAGGTCCCTCCCATTGTGCGGGGAGATCACATCAAAGTTTTCTAGGTGGGTGCTACATATTTGAGAGGTGTAGTGTTGCAAAAGAAGACCCTTCCACCATAAGATTACATGGGCAAAGTTTGGAGCGATCGTGCTAGAAAAGAAGTTGGACAATTGGAGGAGGGAAAATAGCATATTTCAAGGTGACCTGCATGGGTCGAATAGAAAGACCGACTGCATGCAGGATGTAAGCAACATGTGCACTAAAGAGGATAATATTTCAAAGCTTTTGAACTAGATTATATTTCAATTTGTAGAGCATTGTTGAGAGGGTTCTAACAAGCTGCATGATGCAAAAGTTGAGCAACTCACATGAGCTGAGGATAGGAGAGCTTATTGAGGGTTGAGGGCTCCAATGTCATGGCTAAGAGAATTAAGGATGACATTACCATATTTGAGCAATGCCTATAGGAGCTATACCAACAAGGGTTGCTTGATGCTGAAGAGCTAAATGAAGTGGAGGAGCTACACAAAAAAGGGCCACTTGATGCCGAAGAGCTAAATGAAGTGGAGGCCGATCTAAATACGTTAAAGCACGTGCTCCATTGACTTTAAGGATTCATAGCTTCTTGTCCAAGAGATGGAAGCTCAATAGGTACTTTAACCTTATCTTTTGGTATCATCATTTTCTTTTGGTAGTATTGTACTCCGTTGGCCTAGTGTTGCATTTGTTTTGGTGTCTTTTGAAAATTTTGGATCATTTTAGAACATTTTGAAATTTTTGCCAAAATAGTTTTGTGCATTTTGAAACCCAATGGTAGATTTTGGTATATTATGCTCTCGGTGTTGACTATCATGTGCACTAAACACCTTATGAGTCACCACCAAGTGAGGAGGGGCCCCTCACTCTACAATATAGGGCACCTAGGTTGCTTGGTGGTGACCCTCATGTGCACTGAACTCCCTATGGGTCACAACTAAGCAAGGGGGGCCCCTCACTATAGTGGAAGGCCCCTGCATCGCTTGTTGATGGCAACCCTCATGTGCACCAATCATCGTATGGATCAGCGCCAAGCAAGAGGGGTCCCTCACTGAAGCAGAGGGTCTCCCCATTGCTTGGTGGTGACTCTCATGTGAACTTTTTTGGAGGATCCCCCATCGCTTTGAGAAGGAGTCCCATCACTTGGTACCTTTAAGGTATTTTGGTGCTATTTGGTACTTTTTATTTTTGAATATAAGATATTATTTAGTACTCCCCATTGCTTGGTGGGACCCCCATCCCTTGGCAGAGGACCCCCATCACTTGGTGGTGACCCTCATGAGAACTTTCTCAGAGGATCCCCCATCTTTTGGAGAAGGACCCCACATTGCTTGGTACCTTTATGATATTTTTGGTGTTGTTTGGTAATTTTTATTTTTAAATGTAAAATATTATTTGGTAATCCCCATCACTCGGCATACCCATCCCTTGTCTGAGGACCCCCCATTGCTTTTGCTAGTGACCCTCGTGTGAAATTTATCGAAGGGCTCCCAATACTTTTTGTACACTTTTATCACACACATTATAGTGCATTTTGAATCCAGCTATTTGTGCATTTTGATACCTTCTGAAAAATTTTGGTATTTGGGTGGCTAGTGTGAGAACCACACAATGTCAAGTGTGGTTATAACAACATTCCATCCTGCTATTAGACAATATCCCTCTGTTATAGAGCTTAGCATAACTTTGGTACTATATTTTGAAAGTGAATATCTATTTCAAGATCAAAAAGAGTGCACAAGGAAAATAGGGTATGATGTTCAGGTTTTAAAATAAAAGGTGATGGAAGGAGACAAAAAAACTCTATGTGCATTATATCAATGATAGCATCACTACACTAGTTACATTTTGCAAGCAAAAGGCTTGTTACAATGACCATGAGGGTGCTTCCTCCCTACCTCAGAAAAGAGTTGTGGCAAGGTGCAATCACTTGGAGATTTTTCCACTCCACTAGCAATCTCCGAATCATGATCTACCTTGGCAACTCCTCCAGTATCACCCTCTAGACCGTCAACTACACCCTCAGATATCCCTATATCTATGCTTGCTTCCTCAATAGTCTCTTCATAGACCTATTACCCCATAGTCTCGTCTACTAGCTTTCTATGATTATCACGAAACATGCCCTCCATAGAGTTTTTTGCCTTCTTGTCAAGCCCCCTACCACCCTCATTTGACCCATTAGCACCCCCTCCCCACTTTTGGTATCAATAGCATCTAGATCCCCCTCTACCCCAATGACATATGGCATCACCTCATCAATCAAAGAGTCTTTCTTAGCCCTAGTGTGCTCCACATTTGGTATATCATCCTTGATGTTCTTAGGTTTAACAACACCAACTCCCAAGTTTAGGTCCCACAGGACATCTCTTGTCTTCTCCATACTGTGCGACTCCTCAAGCATGGGACTGGCAGTAGATTTTGTTGGCCCTGGCTCATCGTATTTCACATTATCTATAATCTTTCCATATTTGACAACCTCATGCACATGTTCCTCATCTGTGTAGTAACCACAGGCAATCCCAAATGCATGAGCACACTAAATCAATATTGTAATTTACATGTCAAATAATTGTGTGGGATAATTGTGCCAACTTACTCTTCACACTGCAATGTCCACTGAATCATCCTTTGTCACCATAGGTACTTCATGCTCACTAGTGTTTCACACAACAACCCACTACTATGCAGAATTGCGCTGAAGCAAAGGGGGTGGTATTGATGTCAGCACTCAAGCATGAAGCTACCCATGAGATGTGTCACTTCTAGCAACTCCCTGCACACAGCAAAAATGCCAAACACATGGATTGTCTACAATATGTGGCTTGGGGAAGAGGGTGAACCTCTTCCCCTTCTTCATGCTAATGATCATCTAGTAACAAAGTCCATGTGGACCTGCCAAGAGGCCTCTAGCTTATCATATTGTGATTGTCAAGTGAAAGAAATAAAGAGGATTAAACTTACAAAAACAAAACATCACAGGAACTAAGTAGCAAGTACCAAAACTTTCAACTGTTACATAATTACCGACCATTGTTGCAATGACAGCCAATTTATCAAATCTACTAAAGAGCAACAAATGTCCCCCAAGCAACATCAATAATAGCTACAAAACAACACCGAAGGGAAACTTTGTACAAAAAATAGAACAAGGAAGTATCAATTAACATCAAAGGTACTAAAGAGTATAAGAAAACATTTAATACCAAAGGAACCAAATGTACCAAATTCAACAACCTACTTCATATACCATAGAGCTTTAAGTACACCAAGGTCAAAAACCACCAAAAGATACCTAAAAGAGTCTGAGATAGTACCAATTAGCTTTTTAGCAATGAAAATAGCCCCAGAGTAGTTAGAAGCTCCAGATGGTATTGAAATAGTTTCAAAAATAACAAATGTATCCAAAAATGCAAAATTCTACAAAAAGGTTAAGAGGAAGTACCAAAAAGGACCAACTCCATCAAAGGTCTAAAAAAAAATATGCCAAGTTCTACCAAATATTTCAAGTATCAAAGAGCTTAAAATATACCAAAGAGTACAAGAACCACCAAAATATTCTAAAGAGAGCATGAGACAATAAAATAATAGTGAGATGAGAGCAACCAGAGAGAGTACCAAGAAGCACCAAATGGTACTAAAAGGGTTTCAAGAGTACCAAATGTATCCAAAACAGCCAAGTGCTCCAAAATGATTAAGAAGTAATAAAGCATTGATTCCACCAAAGGTTCAATAATCCCAAAGTACCAAAAACCAGCAGATGCACCCTACATTTTCATGTGTACCAAGTGCAATCCCTAAACCTAATGCACCAAAGAGAACCAAATGTATCAAATAGGACCAAATGTACCAAAGAGCCAAAGTTTGTACCAATAAGCTTTTTAGTAAGGAGATCAACTAGAGAGACTTCCAATGAGCATTAGATGGTACCGAAAGGGTTTCAAGAGTACCAAATGTATCCAAAACCACCAAGTGCTTCCAAAAGATTAAGAGGCAGTACCAGGGACAAACAAAGACAAAGTACATTGAGTATACTTGCTAAGCTCAACCTCTTGTCCTAGCCATTTTATATTCTCACTAATCCCAAGATGTTGCAGCATTTGTGGCTCATTCCTAGGTCAACTTTCATCTCCTTTACCTCTATATCATTATACAAAATTTGTTGTCAAAGCTCTTGGAGGCACACTTCATACACTTTAATATCATCCTTTATGTGTTTGGCCATTGCATTTGACCCCTTATAGATAAGCAATGTCTCTTTCTTTTGTTGGATCAAAGCCTTCAACTCCGACAATCTATTCAATGTACTCTTGGTCTTACCAGGCATCCTCTCCAACAAATTGTCGGAGTTGAAGGTTTTTCTCCAATTTGCATTGGTTAACTCTCCAATTTGCAAGCTTTTCTCACCTTCTAAACACAATTCTCACCCTGACCACATATGAGGGTCGCAACATGAGGACCCTTCGCATTGAGATAGAGATCTCTTACTTTGGTGCTAACCCATATGGGGTTCTCTGCACAAAAGGGTCACCACCAAGAGATCTAGTGCTCTCCATCCTTGGGAGGGGACTTTCTTGCTTTGTAGTGACCCATTGTGGATTTAAACCATGTGAGGGTCATGACCAAGAATCAGCTCTTAGGAATCAAAACAGTGAGATCAAGCAATAATGTTGTTTGGATGTCACCATTCACCATATGTGTTAGTATGACTGGTAGACTGCATGAAGTCTTAGCTAAATATGAAAAAACAAAAAACAAACAAAGTAATATCATGGAAGCTCAACTCTAGATTTTGTTGAGGATTTGTCTTCGTCATTAAATTGGACTAACGTTTTCTCAAACTACTCCATGGAGCAGCTATCCTTGCTTGTAGTAGTGGTTGGGGGGTTTGAATCTCTTCTGACATGGACTACGATGTCTTGTTGATGCTAGAAGGGGATTGCACCCCCTTCTTGTGCTTCCTCATTGGGGGCTTCATTGGGGTGGTTTTAGCAGCCCCCTTCCTTGATGGAATCATCATGACAATAGGTAAATAGGCAAACTAGGTGCAAAGCACCAAGAAGAGAGTTTGAGCGGCATAACAAAGAGCCCTTGGGGCTATGTTGAGCCCTTGGGGCTATATTTGGGGTAGCAAGCTTTAGCATGTCTCCTATGCCCCGTCAATTGGATTATGATGAGATTTGTTTGCGAGATAGGACGTTTCTCAATAGTTCAAACTCAAGTCTACTCGGCTGATCTCCATCCATACGTGATCATAATGACAACATACACGTATATCATGGCTTGACATCATTTGGGCTAGCAACGTGCTTAAAATTCTATACAATGTTAACTTTTCTTATCTAGGGATTTCCCTCCAAAATGCAAAGTAAGAATTAATGGAAGCAACAACCAAGCACATACAAATTTGGTCCTTTTATTGTACTACTTTCATTGATCAAGGGCTAATTTTCCCCTTGATTGCAATTTTTTCCCCAATGGTGTATTTCATAAATTGCACAAATGTACTGAATCATCAAATGGGGTGTGCATAAATTATGAAAGTAGTGCAAATTTTGCAAGTTTTGGAGAAATTTCCTCCTTTTCCATGATTGTGTATAAATAACATTATTAACTCTTTTCCACCCTTTGCAAATGTAGGCATTGCTTCCTTCAATATTAGAAGAGTCTTTAGATTATGAATATAGTTTAGGGCATGGTTCCAAACTAGTCTCTCATAGTATAAAATGGAAAGAGAGCAAAACAGAATTGAAATCAAGGTTCTCTTCCCACACAATGATTGGAAAGAGAAGTGGTGCATGTGAGCCATTTCTTTATACTTAACCCAAGATTGAACCCCTCAAATGACTTGGACCACATTCATGTTGGTGTAAGAATGCTGAACAAATATTTTTTGTCTAAAGCCATTTGTAGCAAGTTATAAGACATTTACCTATAAACCTTCAAGGAGAAAAGTCCCCTTGCATCCTTCAGGATCTTGTATGATGCTACATATCTCAATTCAATTTCCTAGGGAGCTTTGCTAAACATGAATTGCTTGCCACAACAAGATCTCATACCTCAATTTTTTCCTCTTGATACATCAGTTTAACTATTATTTCCCGCTCTATTCCCAACACATGTGAGGCCATAATTTTGTCCTCTTCCAATTTACATTATCTATTCCAACCCATGCTGCAAAAAAAATTAGGATTCAAGTTATTCTCCACTAAAATCCTCAGATTATGCACTACAAGCTCCACAAGGACTACTCCTTCAAGTCCATAAGCCAACATAAATGGCATCAACTTTGTGTCCTAGTCTTTCATATTCTCTTCAACATATTCCCTCATTATCTTTATAAAATTCTTATCTGAGCTTTCAACCTAACCATTACCTTATAGATAATAAGGTGTAGATTTCGCATGCAAAATCATGTGCTTAATGGTCAATTCAATAATTAATTTGTTGAATAATTGCTTTCTTCTAGCATTAATGAGCTTTATTAGACATTCAAACCTGGTCATTATTTTGAATATGATAGTTTAGTCAAGCCTTTAACTTGTGTTAACCTTTAGTGCTTGTGCATTCACCAATTTATGCAGATAAAGGTACCTTATCATAATTCCATCCATAAGAAAATGAAAAGGATTATTATATTAAGAATCTAGGCCAATTACCTAAACTTCAGTGAATTGGGCATTCTAGAGTTGATAATTCGTGCTACTATCAAGCTCCTTAATTTTAGTTTTGCTCAAGAAATCTAGCATAGCATGCTCTTTGGCTAGGAGTATGAATAAGATTACAATCAAATTCTTGTAACCATAACATCCATCTAGCTATTTGACTAGTTATTTGAGGCTTATTGATCTAGTAAAGCAAAGCCTAATGGTTTATATGAGATAACTTAATTGCCTAGCAAGAAATGCATAAACTTTCACAAAATTGAAGTGTTTCTCTCTTAGTCATAAAATAAATATTTTTTGTTGAGTTGAGCCTCTTGCTGGCATTATAGATGGGCCTTGAACCATCTTGACACTTCTTGACACTTTATATTGCATCAAGATAGCTCCAATTGCCAAATCACATGAACCTACAAAGACATAGGAGAGGATGAATCCCATTGAGGAGGTTGCAAGGTAGGAGCTCCTATCAACATGGTTCTTGAGAATATCAAATGACTTATCTCAATCTTCTCTTCTAATAAGTTGCATCCCTTTTTTGGTTAATGTGGTTAATCAAAACCAAACATATGAAATGTATGCCACTTGACTTGCCTTGCAAATCTCATGGCATCCTACTAATTCTTTGGAGCTTTGACCTTCTAAGCCACTATAATTTTTCTTAAGTTTATGTCCGGCCTTAGATAAAATATGGCCCAACAAAAACTCCACTTTTAGTTGCAAAAACAACTCGAAAGGATTTGGAGGCATATCATTCTTTTTACATCTCAAAGCATAATCTCAAATTATGTAAGTCTCCTCCTTACACCCAATGCCACTAAAGTCATCAATGAACACTCGCATGAAAATAGTAAGATGAAGATCAAATGTCCTTTACAACTCCTTGAAATTCAAGTAGTCTATTCTTCAAGCCAAAAGCCATTATTCTTGTGACAATGCTCCCCACTCTATGATAATAGTCATTTTATACATAAACTCAAAACCTTTCACAATATCTGATTGTAGCCCAAAAATCCATCAATAAATTTATACATCTAGTGACTATGCTGAGCTTTCTCTAATCTTAGTATTCTTTTAGGTATTTCCATAATGGGAGACAATGATGCCACTTCATTGGTTGGTTTTATGAATCCTACCCTAAGAAGTTTTTTAAATCTCTTCTTTAACCTACGTCGCATAATTAGGGTTCATTCAATACCTCTTTTGTTGGGCCAATTATTTCTTTATTGAAGTACAATTAGATCAACCCCTCTCATATCTATGTGAAATCCTATGCAAAAGTATATCGAAATTATTTTCACAAGTATATCAACTTTTGCTTCACCTCTTCATTTTTATGCATGCTCACTTTAAGTGAAGGGTGATCCGAATGACAATTAATCTTGCCATATGGTATGTATGGTGTAATTTATGGTAGATATTAAGGCAATTGAACATGTGAAAAAGTCTCCCTTTTCTTCAAAATATATTTTGCACAAAGTAAAATGAATAACACTCTTAAGTACCTTTCATGTTAGGATCTAGTCATATGCAGTAAATGAATTAGCTCTTAAGAGAAAAATTATATACATAGTATATTGTTTCTTCTAATCCAAATAGTGCATTTCCTTTCTAATCCAAAGAATGCACGTCCTTCTTTACATGTGGATGATTTTATGGCAATTCCTCCTTAACATACAATTTCCTAGCACGTTAATCAATGCTTTCACTCCTTGTCCATCTAACTAGGGAGGAAGTGAAAAGATACTTGAACACAAGATTCATACTATAAGAGATATTGTGGATAAAATTTAGTTGACTAGGGCACAATATATCAAAATTTCCTTTGAAATCCATAATGCTCTTTAGAATCTAATCTATTTCCATGACATAAAGAAGTCATGGACCAATGAACCAATATTGAGTTAAGATGTTCGGACCATCTTTCAAACTCCTACTCACCTAGAAACTTGCTAAGAAAGAAGAAAGAGAGCATAAATGAATGGTCAATGTATTTCTACTTGGGACATTAGAAATAAAGAGTGGTAGAGTGTGAAATATATTGTTGTTCATAGCACTAAGCAAGCCTTCTTCTTTTCATTGTCAATCTTCAGGTCTCATTTAAGTGCACCCTCAAGCTCCCCCACTTTTGGTTGATTACCCTTGAGAGAATTTGCATACTCCATGAAGCTCTCAATGCTTCTCTCAAGACAACTCTTTACTCTCTATTGAGTAGATTAGACAAGCCAATATAGACATTGGAATCAAAAAATAACCATGGTGGATTGATAGTAAGGCAAGTTTCTACATGACTTCTCATACTAAATATTTATCTAAGTCAAATCCTACTCACGATGGTAATATCTATATTGCATATAGTACTCTTGAAGCTATTATAGCTTAAGGAGACAAATCTACCTAGCTAAATACAGGGCTAAAAAAGATACTTGGAGATGTTCTTTTGCTATGGTCTTTGACTTAATTGGAGCCATGGTAGAAAAGGGCTTCAAAGCATAATTTGAAGGCTAGCAAACTGCCTAATCAAAGACACAAAGGATCACTAAAAAGTAGTAGGCAAAGGAAAGAAGCATGAGAAACTCTTCAAACTTGATGGATTACCTTCAACATTTGTAGCCATAAAATATGAAATATTGGCCTCTTTTTCTACCACTAAACTATGGCATAAAAGGTATGGATACTTGAATTTTAAAATCATGTGTATGTTGAAGCCTTGAGGTATGGTTTTGGGCATACTATTGCCACAAAGGATCTAGAAAGTTTATGAAGCATGTTGCATAGGGAAACAATCAAGAACTAGAGTCTCATGAAGAAAATAGATCAAAAGGAGTCAGTGATCTCATTCATCCATATGTATATGAATCACTCCATATAGCTTCAATAGGTGGGCATATATATTTTGTGCTAGTTTTACTGATGACTTCTTCAAGTATACTTGGGCATTCTATATGAAACCCAAGGCTAAAATATTTGTTATTTTCAATCACTTTCACGTTAGGGTTGAGACTATGATAAGTAGAAGAATCAAGATTTTTAGGTGATATAATGGAGGAGACTTCTTATCCAAAGAATTTAACTAATACCTACTAAAACGTGGGACAAGAATATGATTTACTTGCAACTACACACCTTAGAAAAATGGTGTAGTAGAGAGAAATAATAGGACTCTATTTGAGGCACCTAGATGTATGTTAAAAGTTAAGCAACTTGCCAATTGCTATTGGGCTAAAGTATTCAATACTACTCACTGATATTACTCGTTGAAGTAGTCAAATACTACTTGCTACTGGATGAACCGGTCACCTATTGAAGTATCAAGATGTGTTACACAACATGAAGCCTTCCATGGATTCAAGCCTCATGTTTCTCATCTCAAATTATTTGGATGCTTAGCTTTTGCTATTATTCTTGATAAGAAAAGGAAGAAGCTTAATCACAAGTCTAAAGAATTTGTGTTTGTTTGATATAGTAGTGTGACAAAACCTTACAAGCTTTACCATCTAATAAAAAAGGAAAACTTTTATCGATAGATGTAATATTTGATGAAAATAAAAGCTAAAAATCAGTCCATTCCTCAAATTTGGACATATGTTCTTCCATATCTCTCAAAGTATATGTAGCACCAACTTTAGAAGAAGATAGAGTTGAAGAATTGGAGGAAGAAGATGAAGAGTATCACGTAGCCTTAAGGAGGTCTAGAAAGAATAGGACACCCCAAAATCTAACATATCAAAGAGTTAACAATTTAGATTTTAAGCAATATTATCTTGCTCTTCTCACCTCAATCTTATAGCATGATGAACCTATGAGATACAAGGATGTAAGTGGTAAGAAGGAATGGGAGATAATATGGATAAAAAAAGTTTCCATTTCACATAGGAATGTCTCTTGGGATTTGTGTTAACTCCTACCTAATAAGAAATCCATAGAATATAAATGGACCTACAAAGCTAAAATTCAACAAGGAAGGATATATTGATAGGTCTAAAGCTAGGCTAGTTACTAAAGTATTTGCTCAAGACTATATGCTCTTGTAGCCAAGATGAGCTCCTTGTTCTCATTGGCTACTATTCATAAATGAAAGCTATGGAAAAGGGATGTAAACTATGCCATTTTCAATGGATAGCTTGAGGAAGAGGTCCACAATGCAACAACCAGAAGGCTAGATTCAAGCAAGCTCCAAGAATTGGATATGAAAGAATAGATGACCATCTCAAATGTCAAGAATTTCAAAAGAGTAATGCTAACCATACTCTCTATTACAAGATTACAAAAAATGATATTGTACTTCTTTTTCTTTTTTGGATGATTTGATTTTAATAGGAAGTAATGACAATTTGGTGGAGGATGTAAAGTCCAAATTCTCCTATGAGTCTGAAATGAAAGACCTTGGATACTTGCATTATATCCTAGGTATTGAAATTCGTTGGGTGTTATATTTTCGTTTCTTGGTAGAAGTGTCTTTGGTCCATCCTTGAAAGATTTTGTATGTTGGCTATTTCTAAACAAAAGTGACTTCAATTTATCTTGAAAGATTTGGCATGGCTAGCTCCAAAGCTAGTTCTACACCCATGGAATCAACCATCAAGCTAAATAAGGATGAACTTAGTACTTCTTGTGATGCTACAAGATATAGGCATATTATTGGTTTGAGATTGATTTCATCATCTAATTGATTATCACAAGACCTAATATTTGTTATGCAATCAGTTCACTTGCTCAATTTATGCCGAGTCCAAGGATGTCTCATTGGGTGGTAGCCAAAGGATTCCAAGTTACTTGAATGGTACTCATCCACCCGCATATCTTATATGCAGATGATGTAGAAGTATTTAGTGACTCTAATTATGCAGCCAATTCGATTGATAGGAAAAGTATTAATAGGAATGATTTATTCCTTAGAAATGGAGAAATTTATTAGTTTTTTGAGAAGCAACATATAGTCAATCTCTCATTTGTGGGGGTTGAATACAAAGCCTTAACTATAGGTTGTGAAACTATATGGCTAAAGAGATGCTTGCAAAAACTTTGGTTCTATGGATTCTTGGACCCATTTCTATCTTTTGTGACAAAAACTCATCTAAATCTCTTACAAAGAATCCAATCATGCATCAAAGGACCAATCATATTGAAGTCAGGGAGCACTTTATAAAGCAAAAGCTACATAATGGGAATATATTTCATATCATTGTAATGGAGAGATTTCTTTTGAACATTTTTATGAAAGCTCTAGGGAAAGAGCTCTTCTTCAAACATAGAGAATGACTTGGCATTAAGGAGATTCTATCAAGAGAAGGTGTTTGATGAGTAAGGGAAGGCTCATCATGGAAGGCTCCAAAGTGTTCTTATCATTATTCACACACACACACACACACATTTAGAGTGCATTCAAATATGCTATTGAACTTGAGAGAAGGTGTTAAAGTATGCAAACTCACACCATCTATTCAGTAAGGTGTGAACAATGCTTTAGTTTAGTAAAGATCGAGTATACTTTAACAATGGTAATATGATATAAAAATAGGTGCCTAACATCATACAATACATTTACAAGTTCATTTTGGATAGTACACACCATGTGGGTATGGATGGTGGAAAAGGCTTCTTCAACCAAGGAGTAGATTTCTAGTTACCACCTTTATTGTAGGTAGTTTTACACAATTGGTATCTCTCAATCTAACTGTTAGCTTTTGGAGAAGTAAAAAAATGAAATATTAATATTTTTGTATTCTACAGCTTCATCATTGGGATTTTCCATATTTGATCTCTAGATCATTTTATATAAACATGAAGTTGGCTAGTCACCTACTAACATGAATCTAGACCACAATTACCTACCTACTTGGGGAGCATAATAAACTGAGCTACAACAATTATATCAAGATAGAGTGTGAAGAATAGTTATTCCCCACATAATTAAGCATGTAGCTACCAAAGGGCTTCTCAATCGTCAATTGGCCTATAGAGATATATCAGTAGTTATATGTAACTAGATGGTGATCTTGGACTATGTAGAGAGAGAGAGAGAGAGATAGGAGAGTATATAGTGTTGTTGATTATAGTTATATGTAATTAGATGGTGATCTTGGACTATTTAGAGAGAGAGAGAGAGATAAGAGAGTATATAATGTTGTTGATTATAGCCCACACTCTCATTGTATGTATTGCTATATTAGAGTTGGTCAAGCTCCTTAATGTTAATTTTAGGTTTAATGATTATGCCATCACTTGTACATTGTAGCCATAGCTACCCTTCTCTACTAAATAAACAGTTTTATTAGTACTATTAAATTGTTAAAAGCACTTTGTCAAATGCGAGGGCTACCTTTGCAAATTTAAGGAGGATTAAACACAATAAAATATACTAAGAAATATCAATATGATTTATCAAAAGGGTATGCTGATGGAAGAATATGCAAAGAAACTTAATAGTCTATTGAACGGGCTAACTCAAGGCATTAGACCATCTCAGGAAATGCAATTTGGTTATTTCATCAAAGGCTTGAAGAGAAACATCGGGGGATGAATAGCACATGTGGGATTACAACCCAATGACAATTTGAATGAATTGGTTAGGGCTACTATGATGGTTGAGAAAATTTTGAGCCCAAGGGCAATAGGATGACTCTAATTCTATCATTGGAAGTGATAATGAGGAAAGTAGTTTAGAATCAAACTCTAAGGGGGAGTTAAATAATTAAAATGATGAGGATAGTAAAAAGAGAGCGTCGAAGATGTGGGGCTACTCCTTAGTCTCCCGAACCAAGGGCTAACTATAGGTGTAGTACCAGATGATGTTTCTGGTCCACTAAGGCTCAGTAATCATTATCATAATCTAATACATCACCGGTAGATGCATACCAACTGCTCATTTCTTAAAAAATAATGTCCTTGCTCACTCTGAACTCACCTATGACAAGGTTATAACAACGATACCTTTTCTACTTTAAGAGTATCCAATAAAAATACATTTTTCAACCTTTGGATCAAGCTTTTTTTATAGCTCACCTAGCACATGAACATATGTAATACAACCAAACACTTTCAAGTGTGATACATCGGGCTTCTTGCCTACAAAGCATTCTTTGGGGTCATCCCATGAATTACAACTATGGAAGTTCTATTCATAATATAGACAACAATATGAATAGCTTCAAACCTGGCATATTCTTTTCAGTCATCAATGACCGTGCAACTTCTGTAATATGCTTATTTTTTCTTTTTGCAACCCCATTTTGATGTGAGATATACTTGCAAGTAAATTGTCTCTTTATTCCATGAGACCTCAAGAAGCCACTAAACTCATTAGAGAGGTATTCACCCCCTCCATTTGATCTCAAACACTTAACTTTCAAGCCTATTTTTGTTTCAACAGC
The DNA here is from genome assembly GCF_053477565.2 of Lygodium microphyllum. Classification (NCBI taxonomy): domain Eukaryota; kingdom Viridiplantae; phylum Streptophyta; class Polypodiopsida; order Schizaeales; family Lygodiaceae; genus Lygodium; species Lygodium microphyllum. The sequence continues at coordinate 112,144,931 of NC_141135.1, forward strand.
AGCTGCCTTGAAAGATTTGAAGTGCTCAAATACATTACACTTTTCCTTCATGAAATATACCCATAGCTTCCTTGAACAATCATCAACAAATGTGACAAAGTATTTGTTGCCACTAAGGGATACATTCTTTGGATTGCATTAATTTCAACCTTTGCACATTTGTATGTCCAATGCGTTTATGCCATATTTCAATGTCTGCAACTACTCTCTTCCTTTAGCATACACAGTAACATTCATTGCAAGAATTCCAGCATCTAAAGTGAACATGCAACCAACTCTACTTCCTTTTGTGACCAACCTATACTTATCATTAAAGTCTTCTACAAAATAACCTTTTTGCATTAAATCGAACCTGCAACCCTTATTCTACCATTTGGCCAACATGTACTAAATTCTTTGTGATTGATGGCACATTTAATACATCTGATAGACTCTTTGTTTGGCTATCATGCAAGGACAAGGGAACATTTTCAATGTGTGAAATTGGGTGGCATGAATCATCATCACCAATCTACATATAACCTAGATTTTGTAAGTCTTATATCTCTCCAAACCATTCAATATGATTGGTTATATGATTAGATGCACCTGAATCAACATATCATACATCATCATGTGTCCCCTTTCCTATAACAACATTCATCATATATTGCATAACAAATAGACACTCATTTTTGTCTTCATTTTGTCGTGAAAACAATGCATAGTTTCCTTGCTGCAATTTACCACTACAGAAATCATCCTTCTTAGCATAACAATGGGCTACAACAACATGACATGTTTTGCCATAATAATGACAAAAAATAGAGAAAATTTTCCAAAATCTCTATTATGCCATCCACCTCTTCCTCTAGAGCTCCCCCTATCTCTAAAGTTTCCACGGCCTCCTAAAACCTGCATTTCATCAAATTGCTGATTTAACTTGTTTTGCTAGTTATCAGTAGCATGTCCCATACCATGACTACTCGAAGAGGATCTACCACATCCCCTTTCTGAACTTGAGTAAAATGCTTTGACTTGTTTACATTTCTTTTAGATGAGTCACCTTGAATATTGATCTCCTTGGTAATCATGAGAGAGACCAACTCATCAAAATCTGGAAATGGCTTCCGCACATATACAAAAGTGACAAATGATTTTCAAGCCTTCTCATTATTAAGGCTACCCAAAGTAGATGAAATCAAATCATCATCACATTAGGCATTGCATCAATCGCTACTAAAGTATCTGCAATGATGCTCCTCCCTTTCAAAACATATTCATTGATAGACATTTTCCATTTCTTTTAGGTATTCAAATCTTGCTTGAGTTGAATCTTTTTTGCCTTTGTTTTTAATAAAAACATGTTCTCAAAAATTGTCTAAGCTACATGTGAAGTTTCTGCATTCTTGCTATGTCCCATCATAGTATTATTAATGACTAGATAGCCACCACATCACATTTTTGTCTTTTGCATTCCATTCTTTCCATGCCTTTAATTTATCTCACATGGATAGTCAACTTTGGCTCCTTTTCTTCAATGAGGAAGTTTGTCACACAGAACTTCCATGAAGGGTAGTTATTCTTATCTAGCTTCTCAATGATGGAATTTTCACTGTTCTCTGCCATTATCACAAAAATGATACAGAACAACAAGCAAGTCTTTTGCAACCTTTCACAAAAACAAGTACATAACAATACACCAAGCAACCTTCTTCATTAATTTCTCAACAATACATGTGATTTGCAATCTGTTTGTAGATAAAACTTATGTTTGGTTCTTGGCAAACACCTAAAAATTTATAGATTCGAAATCTGCAACATGTGCACCCACTCTCAGTCGATATAGCCAAAATTACAGTATACTTTGAAACTTCTTTGTGCAACCTTACACCTCTAAAGGGCTTATTTGCAAAATATACAATGCTTTTCTTGCACACCAAATCTCACAGCAATGTGAGATTTTCACTCTGCCCTACTTCTGATGCCTCCACAATTACTATCCAAGAGAAAGAGTAGAATAATGGGAGAGCTTCTTATCAATTGCTTGCTTGCTCGAATCCTTGCTTCTTCACCTTCACTTTAGTCTTCAAAACTAGCATCTCTCAGTGGTGCCACTCTGATGCCATGTCAAGAATCGTGTGGTGGGGGGACTTGCTTGAGCTACTGTGCCAAATACACACCATACACATAAGAGAAAGATCACTCGATGACACAAGAAGAGGGATGGAGGCCAAAACATTTTCTTGCTATTTCTTCTTTTTCTTCCACATACAATACAATGTACGCAAAGTATAGATAAGATACAACATAAAGAAAAGTGGCCTACAAAGTCAAACTATGCATAATTGACTATACTAATAATCGATTGGCAATATAAATATGCTAGATGTAGATAGGTGCAACAAACTAAATATAATAAGTGATAATTCAATGGCCATGTGAGGATCATAATGACCACCGACATGCTAGGTGTAGATGTGCGGACCCATCTAGCCAAGCGGTCTATCATCAATTTCCGTACGTGTTGAGCTTGCCATCTCAATAGCTATGATATAATTTGGCACTTGGATTTGAGCTACGTTTGATGTACTTGGGCTTTGTCACTTGCTTTGAGCTTTTATGCTTACTCACTTCTAGGTATTTGAAGCTTCATCGGATACTTATGCTCTCAAATGTATTTGTGATGCACTTGGGCTTCTTGGATGCTTTGATGTATATGTCTTGAGCTTTACTTGCTCACTTTGCATTTTGAATTCACTTCCAGTTAGAGACGCTTATACTTACCTTGCAAATCTTTGTTCTTTTGAGATAGTGGGACTCTTGGTTCCTATATATCCCTCTTATATGCTGTTGGTCATGCTCATTAGGATGCAACAATGGATGAGGAGATGGCTACATTACAAGCCAATAAGACTTGGGATTTGGTGCCCTTGTCTAAAGACAAGAAAGCTATTGGGTGTAAGTAGGTTAAAAAAATCAAGCATAATGCAGATGGTTCGGTTAGCAGGTACAAGGCTAGGCTGGTCACAAAAGACTATGCTCAAACATATGGCATAGATTATGAAGAGACATTCAGGCCAGTTGCTAGGATGACAACTGTTAGATGCATGATTGCTTTGGCAGAAGCCAAAGGTTGGAGTTTGCCATCAAATGGATGTCAAGAATGCCTTATTGCGTGGTAAATTGCAAGAAGAGGTGTATATGGAGTAGCCAACAAAGGTTATGAGAATTTAGAGTATCCCACATAGGTTTAAAAAGGCACTCTATGGACTAAAGCAAGCACCTAGAGTATGGTCTAACAAGATCAGAGGGTATCTTGTCAATATTGGATTTTTTATTTATGATGCTAATCACTCACTTTATGTGAGAAAGGGAGACACAGGTTTGTCATCATAGTCATCTATGTGGATGACTTGATCATTATAGGTGACAATGACAATGGGATTGTTGAAGTTAAGGACTTTTTAAAGAAAACATTTGAGATGAAGGATTTGGGTGAACTGAGATACTTTCTTGGTATTGAGGTGATTAGATGTGATGATGGCATATGGCTATCCCAAAGGCAATATGGCTTGGATATGTTATCCAATTATGGTATGATAGCATGTAAGCTCGAGTAAGTTACTCATGAATATATGTATGCATCATGTGGGTTCAAAATAATGTATTTTTAAATTACCATTTTTATAAAAATTTTACATACATAAGGATATAATATAAAATGATTATTTATATATTGAATAGAAAAAGGTTATGTTTTATTCAAGAAATTTCACAGGTAATGATATTTATAAATAGGCCTTGAATGCACGTGATGTAGAGGATATACATATAGTAACTTCCCCGAGCATGTAAGCCTCTTTCAGTACCATTGGAGAAAAATGTGAAGTTAAGTTCTGATGTTGGGGATGAGATAGAAGACCCTAGTATGTTCAAGAGGATAGTAGGGAGTCTGATTTACATGACTATCACAAGGCTAGACTTGAGCTATGTTGTTGGACTTGTCAGTTAGTTTATGCAGATGCCTAGAAAGCCTCATTTGGATGCAGTTAGATGCATATTGAGGTATGTGAAGACCACTTTACATTATTGACCTTTTTATGAGGGAGGTAAGGATATACATGTGTTTGGACACAAAGATGCAAATTAGGCTAGTAGCATGCCAGATAGAAGATCTACTATTGGATTCATGTTTTCCCTTAGTAGTGCAATAGTTTACACGGAGCAGCAAAAAGCAACCTATAGTTGCTTTATCGAGTATAGAGGATGAGTATAGAGGTGCTACTATGGTAGCATGTGAAGTAGTATGGTTGCAAAAGTTATTGGGTGATTTGGATGTGTAGGGAGATGGTCCAGTTATTATCATTCGCTATGACAACATGAGCAGCAAATAGCTAGCTAGGAACCCAGTGTTCCATGCTAGGACAAAACACATTGAGGTGCACTATCACTTTGTAAGAGAGAAGGTACTTGTAGGAGAGATTGACTTGGTATATGTCAACACACAAGATTAAATAGCTGACATTTTCACAAATGCATTGGGTGTAGAGAAGCTTCGGAAGTTTCAAAGCTTAGTTGGAGTTACAGAGATACTGTTAGAGCTTGAGGGGGAGTGTTGAGATGGCAAGCCCAACATGTGTGGACATTGATGATGGACCGCTTGGCTAGATGAGTCTACACGTATACACCTAGCACGTCGGTGGTCATTATGATCCTCACATGGCACTGACTTATCACTTATTATATTTAGTTTGTTGCACCTATCTACAACTGGCATATTATATCGCCAATTGATTAGTATAGTTAGTTATGCACAGTTTGACTTTAGGCCACTTTTCTTTATGTTGTATCTTATCTATACTTTGTGTACATTGTATTGTGTGTGGAAGAAAAAAGAAGAAACTAGCAAGAAAATGTTTTGGTCTCCATCCCTCTTCTTGTGTCATTGAGTGAGCTTCCTCTTATGTGTATGGCGTGCGTTTGACGGAGAAACTCAAGCAAGTCCCCCCCACCACGTGATTCTTGACAATAACCATATCTGGGATCATACATCAATGCTAGACATCAACATAAACATGTAGCATACCCGAAATACCATGTAAGCATAATAGACATTCAAAGCATGAAGTTCACTATTGTATGCTTGACGTCCAAACTATTATGACAACAATAAACCTCTACAAAAATAAGCTAATGAAGCTCCAAATAATCCAAAAAGCATCCCAAATCATAGCCATACCATATGGGTACCAAAATAGCATCCCCAAAGCATCAAGCATACATTATAGAATTTATTGTTTGTTATCCAAACTAGAACTATTCTATTCTGTGTGAAATAGAGAGTTGAAAACTACAGATAATCAACTCTATCAGTGCTTAAATTTTTATCTCTCCTCGTGCTCTTCACTTCTAGCTATACAACACCTAAATTTGATGTCGTATGCAAAAGTTATGGCCAAAATACAAAAGTGTTATCAAGTTGCCATAGTTGTCCATGACTTCTGTAGTATACTTTGTATCAACTCAAAATGGATAGAATGGCTACTTCTTAGCTCAATAAGCACTCGATAAGGCTTAACTAAACCTTGGGAGACTCCTCAATGAGCTAGGATGAGGGGAGACTCAATGCATACCTCATAAGGAAGAAACAATGGTTGCCATGAAACCTTGAACTGAAGCTTTGAATCCAAGCTGAAGCAAAGGATGAAGAAGCTCCTCAAATGGCTACTCTGATACTAGTTGAAAGGTAGATCCCGAGTGGAAGCACACAAGCAAAAGCAAGAGCTTGGCAGATGGAACAAGAGAGCAAGAGAGAGAGACACCGTATGTGGAAACTCTAACAATCACGATGCATGACAGCCAGCCTTCCTTTATTCAATGGTCATAGAAAGAATAAAGAGTAAAGTGATTGTGATGGGCATCCACCACTTGCAGTATATAGGTGTGTAGTTATGGCGTGTGAAGTGAATATAGGGTAGTATAGGCATAGGTGCCTTTACCCCCAACATAAAAGACACAAAATGATTTACCATTATCGTAGACCATGTATGTCATCCCAATATTTTCCATGATCCAAACCTTCATTCTATGATGAATGCAAAGAGTGAATAGATGTCGGCATATAGCAAAACCAAATCACAAAGAAAGGAAATAATATATATGAAATAATGAAGTACCAAGCCATCCGCATGCACACATTGAGGAATTTGTCAAATTGTGGCCAATCAAAACCTTTGAAATGTGGCAATCAAGAATGTTAAATTTGTCTTGCCTCCTTGAATGACACCGAGCAGGAAAGATACATTGACATGTCATCACCACATCTTTCCTCAGCTCACATGTATTCATATTATGGGGAGTAGCAAGAACCAAATTCGGAATGGTCACAATGATGTGCGTTGTGGAGGTATGTGCAACAACACAGGTAGATCCCAAATGGAACACTTAAACTTTCAAATAGAAAATAAAATTTGAAATATTATTCAAAAAAAACTTTTCCAAACAATAGACAACACATTGGTATAAAATTATATTGATCTCTGTAAAATCTCCCATTATATAATCTTCATGATGGCATGTGATTCAACACGCTTTTCCAATAGCATAACTTGGATTGAATATTTCATCTTTGAGAATACAACACATAACTACCCATGGGAGAAGAGTGGAGTCCTGAGGTGCAAGTCCATGTAGCTCAAAGTTTGCCATTGGGACATATTGATAGTTATTCCAAATGCTAATTGACTCTGAAACTAATGTCTTCTTCTCATAATGAATGGAAGGCTTGTTGACACTAGAATAAATGTGATTCTAGGAATAAAAATAATATCAGAAATATTTATTCTAGTAATAAATTAGGCTTCCAACACCTTTATCTAAAACTGACTACACAACAATCTAGTACCGTTGCATCAATCCATTACATGATTAAGATTCCTCAAGAGTATAACATGGGAATTTTTTAAAAGAACAAGACAATAGGGAGAAAACCACCTCCACTATAGTACATGTGAGCACCCTTGGGGATTCTACACAAGGCTACAAAATTCAAGGCATCAACATATTTGTTTCTCGATGCCAAAATAACTCAGTCTCACTAAAGAAAGTCTCAAAGTTTTGCATGAATAGGATATCCATTTGATAATCATTATTGATAGCTTGCATCGTCATTGCATATTTTGAGACAATTTCAATTGCATATGGTTCTAAAGAAGAGAATGGCAAAGAGTTCTACTCTCATCACATATTTTGAGACAACTTCAATATTCATATATGGTTCTAAAAAGGGGAATGGAAAAGAGTTGCACTCATAGTCTCTTCATGGCCACCCTTGGGAGTGACTAGTAAAGTTCGAGGAAAATCACCACACCAAAAAGTATTACCTTTTATTCAAATGGCACATTACATCTCATGGCATCTCTTAAAGCCTTGTTTAGTGCCTCAAAAGAAAAATGATGCATCACATGTGCTTTATCCCAAATGATAAGGTAAGTGGCTTGTAGCAGATTTGTGAGTTGTCCTTGAACATGTATGTTGCAACAGAATGCACTCTTAAGCTCAAGAGGTAGCTTTAATATCGAGTGTGTGGTGGGACCTCTTAACAACAATAGTACAATTCCCCATGATATTGTCACCAATACAACTTTTCCTTCCCCCCATAATCTTGCCAAGAGATAGTTTTACAAGCACATTTTCCTTCCCCCCACAATTCCCCATGATATTGTCACCAATACAACTTTTCCTTCCCCCCACAATCTTGCCAAGAGATAGTTGTACAAGCACATTTTCTTGAACCCCCCAAGGCTATTCAGAAATATCACAACCTTGCACATTATTCACAACTGCAAGCACATCGAGAAATCCCATCCTTTGACAACCATTCAAATTGGGCTCCATCAAACATGCCATCATTTGTAGTTGCTCTATATTTACATCCATCAAATCATTTTCATATTCTCAAAAAATAAATTTGGCATTTTTGATATTGTTAGTTTTGTTGAAATGAGTAGAGTAATTGTCACTTTTTAGCGGTAAAGTGGAGTACTGTCATTTTCAGATAGTAATGTTTTGTTGTCACATTTCAATCCTTTCTCTTACCAAGGGGAAAAGAGGCAGCAGACGCCTCTCCTCATTTGAAATCTTTGAGTGCTCAATGCTCATTCCCTCTCTCTTGCCTCCAGCCTGCACCCTTTGGAGTCTCTATGTGTTTTCTCTCTGCTCAGTTGCATGTCTTTGGTCTCCATCTTCCTACTCCACGAATATGTCTTCTCAGTGAAAAAGACTTGACAGTATGTTATTGAATCTGTGATACATTCTTGGGTGGGCACCTATTCTGGAGGGATATCCGAGGCCATAGTAGTGTATGGGAGTTTCATGTGCCACCCATCTTCACCATTGGGAAACAAGAGAACATAAAGCAATGGTATGTAGCTTCTACATAAGCTGGATATAGAGACATAAACACCACTCCTTGTATGCACCCTTATGTCATAATGTTGCAAGGTATCATCATCACCTTATTTAGCATTATAGCAACAACTTCATTGCTAGCAGGCATATAGTACTATCTTGAGATACCTCAACCTTTCGCAATAGTCATTCTTAGATCCACCTCAAGGTTTTCAATCAATTTTTGGCCAAAGAATGAACACAAAGGCATAAATATTGTGAGCATGCATCATTGCATGGAGCAAAGCTGTGATTTGACTATCAACATTTGGCATAACAACCATCCTACTTTGAAGGTCATACTCAATATCATATACATACAATTGTGCAAAAACTTAGCCTTGAATGATACCAGGCAATAGACACCAAAGAACCAATATGATGATAAACACAACCATGGACTTGAAAGGTATAGCCATTTTGCCTAATAAAGAAGGAGTCATCTATTTCAACACCCATCAATACAAAAGCAAGTGTATCATTGTATGGACAAATGGTTTTCTTGAAATCCTTATTATGCAAATGCTCAGCAAGCAACAAACTTTGCAAAGGCTTTGTTGGCTTTGTTGGTTCTTCAAGGGGAAGCAAAGAAACATTTCCATTTCCACAACATATTTTTCCAATGTCAAACCACAAATATTCTTTGACTCACAACTCCATATTTTTGCATGACAATGAGAGCATCCTTTCTTCATTTTTGAAAGGCTATGAGATCTAACATGGTGTAGATGCAGTGGATGCATCACGACATAAATCTCCATCTCTAGAAGATTATGTGAAATTGAAAGGACACTACCTGCTAACCCCAACACGAAGAAAGAAAAAGGAGCGGAAAAAAAGGTAGCTCAACTGAAGAAAGAAGAGGAGAAAAGGCCAAAAGCACAAGGGCAACCTTAAAAAGTCCAAGGCAACTGCAAAAGGGGAAAGGTGCATTTTAAAATACAAAGGCTCACCCTGAAATCTTGTAAAAGAGTGCCAGGCGGTGGAAAATCTGGAAAGCTAAAACAGAAGACAAAGACAAAGGCCAAGGCAAAGAGAAATGGAAGACAAAGGCGCACAAGGAAAAGTGCAAGTCAAAACTTTTGTAAAAGGGTGCAAGCGCATCATGGTTTAATTCAAGGAGCGTTGGGCTCTCACCCATGCAAATTGTAAATGTAGATGGGCGGTGGAAAGAAAGCTAGGAAGATAGAAGGACAATGGGAAAAATGGCCTAGGCTACGGCCGGCCATGTAAAAAAGGGGAAAAGGGGATGACTGCCCAAAAGGAATTTAGGGTTTTGTATATAAAGTTGAAAAGTGAATGAGAAGCTCATTCTTGTGTGTGGCCAAAAGTGGCTCTCCTCTTCTTCTTCTTCTTGCTTGCTTGAGCTTGTGCTTGAGAGAGGGAGTGTGAGAGGGTGAGGGAGTGAGTATGTGAGGGTGAGGGACTGGGGAGGAGAAGCTCTCCATCTTCTCCTCTCTTCTTCTCTTCTCTTCTCTTCTCTTGTCTTTCTCACGGCTATGGAGCTTGAAGCGTGGAGCTTGAGGATGGAGCTTGCTTAAAGCTTGCACTTGGATCGTGGAGCTACCGGAGTGTGCGGGAGAGGAGGCAACTTGATCGGCATGAAGGTAAGCTCACTACACCCAGTAGGCATGAGAGCGCGTCGGCTATGTGAGAGGTAGCCATTAGTGCTCGGCTTGGAACGCTTGAACAATAAGTGGTCCATGGGTCTTGGCGGTAGAGCGAAAGCTCCCACATTTTAGTTCCCTTGCCAGGACCAACGGATTCAAGCCTTGAGCACTTGCGCACTTCGAATCGAGCATCGAAGTAAGGGTTTTCCTCGAACCGGTGCTTGAGATAGGTAGGAAGGGAGGGGGTTGAAGATGGTATTCGACCTTCTTAGCAAGTAGGTTTTTGTTTTTTTTAAGATTTATCTTGTGAGATGGAGTAGTGTAGGTATTTACTTTGTGATTTGGATGCATTAGAGTAGGAGAAAACAAAGAAAAACAAAGAAAATAAGCATTGGGGTTTATTGTTGCAAAACAGGGCAAAAACACGGCAAAAATCGTGCAAAAAATGGTAAAAAGCTCGCTCTGATGCCTAAGGTTGCCAAGTGAGTGATAGGGGCATCAATACCATACCCGAGAAGGGGTATAAGGGCCAAAAGTGGCAAGAAAGGCCACATTGTGCACTGCAGGGTTTCAAGAGAGCAGGAGAGAAGAGGAAAGCTTCGTGAGTGGATCCGCTTCGATCTTGTCATCTACGAGATATTTACCCAACCCAGGTAATTCTACACCTTCCCCTACATGAATAGGATGGATCTGCAGCTGCTTGACCAGGGGGAAGGCCTCCAACACCCGGCACGGTGAATTTTGTAAAGCCCGGTGAAAAAACGTGCCGCACTCGATGTGTTCAAGTGACGGCGATTCTGGGCCGAGTCCTAGAATCGGCCCTCGGATTGCTCGGCCATTCGGCCCTCAGCCCATTATACTCGGACCACTCGACTCGGCTCTCCTGACCACTCGACTCGGCCCTCAGCCACTTGGTCCTCAAACCATTCGACCACTACCACTCGGACGCCCATGCTCGGCCCGTCCGAATCGAGCACTTGGACTAACTTGGAACTCGGCCCACTCGGCCCTCCTGACTTGGCCCCAGCCCACTCGGCCCTCGGACATCTAGGTTCGGACTGGCCGAATTTGGCATTCGAACAGTTACATACGGCCCCTTCTACTCGGCCCTCGGACGCGGGCCGAATCGGGCAATCGGCCCTTGCAATTCGGACCAACTGGACCGAGTGTAGATTTTCATCAAATTCTTAGAAAATTGACCTGACCCAGTTAGAACTCAGCAATGCAAACTGTCGAAAGCCCTTAGGATGCTCAGAACTTGATTCTGGCACACGGAATACGCAAAATCATAAGGCGCAACCGCTTAGCAACTAGAAGTAGGCAGTTGCGAGACCAGGGACTCAGATGCAAACCGCTGAGTGGAAAAGCCTGATTGGACCCAAAAACGAACGAGGCAACAAATTAGAGAAACTCTGAACCCCAAATTGACCCCACATGCTACATAGAGCGAAAGGCACATCACAGATCCGGCACTGGGCTGAAACTTAGAGCAAGTAGTTCAAGATTTGGCTGAACGGTCCTCCAAACTGTGCATAGTGCTTACTGTAATGGCCCTGCGGGCCAGGGAGGGGACTACCCCTCGGACCCCCGCAGAGGTCCGCACCTCCCCCAAGTAGGTTTGAGAGAAAACGCGTGCCGTGACAGGTCTTCCAAATTCGACCCTAGTGTAGTAAGGGCTCTACATGAACATGGATTCTCACTAACAAAAGAGCAACCAAAAGCCCATGCCCGGATCGAGAGAAACAGAGACCCTAGAACCTCAATGGGCCCATCTAGCCAACAAGGGCAAAAAGGCCACACTACAAAAACACATATGTGTTGCATTCGGACTGCATCTAGTCAAGGCGGAAAGCAACAACATCAAGCTACAACAATGAGAATGACTGGATACGATAGTCCTGACAATAGATGCTCCTTGAACAACACTGCACTGACAAGCCAAGACATCAGTGGAGAATCCACATCTAGTCGGGCAGTTGGGGACTCAAGGGCATTTGTCAGAAGGCTTAAATTTACAAGCCAAGACCCGAAAGATGAAGACATAGTACCACTTGCCTATCTTAGGGTCAAACTCACCACGAAAAGAGAGCATACTATTGATGCTCTGATTGATGAAGGATCAGATTTTAATGTATTGACCTATGAGGCATGGACCCAACTAGGCCAACCAGAGCTGACACCGACTAATGCAACTCTTAGCCCTTATGGGGGACCTCCACAAGCACTCATAGGGAAGTGCAATATCCTTGCAACAATTGAAACTGAAAGCTTGCCCATCCTATTTCATGTTCCTCCAAATAGTGCTAGATATGGTAAGGAAACCCTCCTGGGAAGACCCTTCAAAAGGGCGACCAAATGTGAGGCTGACTATGTAGCTCAGAGGATACACCTGACACTACCAAGTGTGAGGATAGTCACAACCTTTAGCAAGGGTGACCTCATCGAACCTCGGGGGAAAGGCAAGGAAGGCGCTAACATAACAGCCAAGCCCAGTAATGAGAGCAAGGAGTTGTGGGAGGAGTTGATGCAAGCGCAGGTTGAACGGGGAGAACCAGTTGAGTGAGGCCATACTTGAAACAAAAAGGTCAGGAGACAAGGCCAAGGATAGAATTGGGACTTACAGATATCGTAGAAGACCACGAAAGAAGCCCAAGCCTTATAGATGAAGGCATCGATGGAGAACTAGCACAACACCTCCATAGATTTCCAAGGCGTTGCTTCGTGCTCAAGGATATTATGCAGACAACCGATGGATTTGGGTACCAAAACCCCCTGCTAAACCACCTCTACCAGAAGCCCAAATTATGTCAAAAGCAAAGAGGCGTAGAAGGAAACCTAAACAAAAATCCAAGTCTCGAACCAAAAATATTGGAGCGATTGAGCCCCTCACGATTGAAATCAAAAAACTGAACAGGACTTATCAAAAATTAGATCCTCAGCCTACTGTGCTTAGTAAGCAGATATCGGAGGTAACTGTCGAGCATGCACGAGGTCCACTAGTGGCCAAAGAGCCCTTGACTTCCCAAGAGGACCATTGCCAAGTCCACCTAAGAGTCCTAGATCTCCTACATCCTCTTTTTCCAAACGGACACAGGAAGCACAACAGTAGTCGTCAATGGCGGCTGCTCACTCCCAATCTCTATCTCCATCAAAGCTTCCAAATATCTAAGAGGGGGGACATGACACAGTCGTAGCTCTCGGCCCAAGGATATACATGTGCAACCCAATGTGACTAGATCAGATCCACACAGATGAATGCTCAAAGGGCAACAAAAGACGCGACCACTTCGGATCGCCCTAAGGACTGGATACCACAATCCACCAATCGTAGCAAGTCCACTGAACTAACCGCTAGTACTTCAAATCAGGGATCACAGCAGTCACAACCCTTGGCTGTGACAATGCCCCGTGCGGAGCGTGTCCTTAGCAGTTTACCTGTGAAAGAAATGTCGCAACCAACTTCCTTAACAATTCCAGCACCCCCAAAGTGCCTAAAACCTAGGCCGGAGGAGTTAAACACATGGGAATTGGCTGAAGAGCTAGGCTCTTCCAAAAGGGAGACAATTGTACCCTCACAACCTGGCAAGGCTAGTCAGTGAGCCACGGCTACGACCCATGTGGACACACTGGAGAAAGGAAATGCTGAGGCCAAACCAAGCACATCAACGGTTGACCTAGTCCAGGGTCCTGAACTGTTGAGAGATGCGCCTTCACTGACCAAGAAAAAGAGGAGAAAACAATGAAAATAGCAATAGTTGCAGGTGGTTGTGGACCCCAAGAACATTGAGACAAAGAGCGCTTGAACAAAGCATCAAGTCCACCCACCAATGAACCCATTGACGCCTCTCCTAATAGCGGTGAAACCTCAGACACATCCTTGTGCTCTGAAAAATCAAAGCAGTCGTTACCATCAATGGCTGCTTACAATGCTCAATCCACCGACAATAGAACTTGCATTGACCAGTCAAGAGTGGATATAACGCTGTCACAACAGGGTGACAAACCTATACCAATCACATCCAAGGAAAACCATGATGCAATAACGAAGACTCAAGAGAAACATGGAAACCTCAAGAACGTCAGACATCCTAGTGTGGACCGATCCTGCTCATCTAGGCCTGAGCCCCCAGCTACGCTAAAGCCCAGGCAAACTCCTAGAACCTTTCATGAGATGGCAACTGAGCAAGCCCTCGTTGAACATAGAAGTGTCACCGAATGCTTAACTAAGTTGGATGCCAAGCTCAAGGTGTTCGCACGTGTCTATGTCCTGGCAGACATGCACACATTCCCTAAAGAGCAGCTCGGAGAATACTTTTGCCATTTCCCTTATCTTGGGAAGAGCAAGAACATCTTGACGAGCACTATAGCAGGCTCCTGCATGAACGCATGCTACTCATCTCGGGCGAGGAAGCCGACGAACTGCGCTTAACTATCACATTCAATGATGCGCTCTGCCAACCAAATCTCTTAGAGATAGAGCAACTAAGGCGACTATCAAAGGGCCGAAGTCAATTTGAACAATGTTGGTGTGAAAACCGTGTTGCAATGGCCGAACTAGGAGCTCAGATCATGACAGTCTCTAAGGAGCGATTGGCCAAATGGCGATCTCAAAGAGACCCCACCTATGTGGCACCAACCTCCATTTGAGTGCTGACTGCCATTCAGGGTACAGACTTAGCTGAACCTAGCCAAGAGGACTCGCTGTTCGATAAGGTTCTCACTGAGGAGGAGCTACATGTTGCCAGTAGACTCGGACAGGGTTCCATGCTACTCGATGTGGCAAAATATCTATCGGTATTGAGTAAGCTGCCACGAGTACTAGATGCATGTGCCACGCTCCAGTACAATCCCGAGTTCTACAATTGGTTTCTATCCTTGTGAAGTGATATGGATTCGTAAATATGTATATATATAAACAATGATTTTTGTGTGACCCTATGTAGACAATATCAACACACACAAGCAATGATAGTCAAGCGTAAGGAGAAGGGTTGGGTCTGACAGGCTAAGCCCCTCAAGTCCTCCTCTCATCACACATTTAAAAGTTGTGTGACCATCCCCACCTCCAAGTGAAGGGTATGCAACCCTCATTACCGCCATAGGAAGCCTTGACCAACAACTCTGATGGTGTAGACAGGGTACAGTCCCTTTCTATACACATTCTTCCCTTTCCGGTCTATCCTTCCAAGCATGAGCCCTACCCCAACCCATGGCCACCAATCCGTGTAACTCAGCATGAGCCAAGATCTACTAATGGCTAGAGGCTAAATGAACATCATTATGGGGGCCATCCCTCTACAACAAGCACTGCATGCCTCACCCCTCCCCTTCTCGTCATATGCGCTTGATAACCCACACTATAATCCCTTACAGGTGAACGGTTTTATCATGAATCAAGGCCTAATCCTTGGTTCGCATCTTATAGGTCCCCCTACAAGAAAAACATGGAGAACCTCGGGCAGCTGGCTTGCAAAGACGCTCTCTGCATACGGCAGGAACATGCGGCACATGCCCCTCCATTAGGGCACTACGTGCCCACCCTCAAAAGGTATGTGAAGAAATGGGGCCCTAAACGACACCACCCCGAACGAAGGCCGAAGAATCCTTGAACCAGGAAAGTCGAAGCTCAATGAAGCATGCAAGACGTGGCAACACCAGTTGCACAAACCCCCAACGTACGCTCAAGCACCAGATGCTCAAGGGTAGAAAAGGCGGCCTGGGACAAGGAAGAGTTCAATGAATTATTTAAAGGCATTTTGGAAACGGTGGCGGCCCGGGACTACACCATTCATGTCTCGGCCGACATGTGTCCTGCCCGACCTCATGGGAGTCCCGCACCAGCACCACCCCAGTCGCCTAACCAATCGGACTCGCCCCGCCTAGTACAAATCAACTAAGCCCCTATGATGTACAAGTAGCTTGACAAGTAACTTTTTGTCTTTTGATGGGTAAAAGGGCAACTCCCCACTTGTACAACTTCTTCTGCCTACTATCGCTAATGTATGCCACGTCTTTGACAAGCAATCGCATGGGCATTGCAATTAACATCATAGCATTTCGAAAAGTCATGTCTTAACGTAACTGCATCTGTTGAATTACTTAACGAAATCAAACATGTGCTCTCACGAAGTGACAAGTGGATGCAGGATAACACAGGTCTTTGTGCAAACGTGTTCAACGCCTGGGTCACCGCAAAACCAGCAACCGTGCACGAACCACAACAAAGCCACGCTGCTGAACAATCACGCTCGCAAACAATCACCCTTGCGAGTGCCCACATCACACGAACCAACGCATAGTCATGGGCTACACTCTCTTCTTAGGCCAAGCTCTACAGTAAGCTCACGACGGGTGTCACTGCAATCGCACCGATATCGCAACAACGGCTCCCCTAACAATGAGCCTAGGGCAAAATCATCACGGTCATATCCATTTCCTGAGCCTCCGAGGCTTGACATGTCCCGACCCATTGAAAGGCTCATAGCCTCCGCATATTGCAATGGTTGTACTGTGGCCAAAAAAAAAAAAGATAAGAAAACAAAAGAACGAAAAAATAAAAAAGCACCCACGATCACAGCACCACACCTATAGGTGTGTCCAATGACCTTGGTCCCTAGTCCCCTAGCCCCCTAGCATCACCCACAATAGTTCAGGGCACATCAAGGGCAGGACAGCCCTAGGGAGCTTGTCTCGCCTGTGGTTAGACCTATCACCCTGAATCATTCACACAATTCCCTCTTACACTCTGCCTTAAAACCATGGCAATCAATTGGAACACGCACTGCACGAATGGCCATGCACAATACACCATCCTCCTCGCACCGGCCCCATGTCTACCACCTAAGGATAGTACACTATCCCTGGGTTCTATCCTGCTATGTCGTGCAATCACAATGCACAGGATGTTGCACCCACCTTCACGCGTACTTCTTTCTGTCATAAACCACTTTGCTTCATCCACACGGCGTTATGAGAAACCAGGCCGCAGTCTTCTACCTACGTAATATCTAAGTATGCACGAGTACTCACATAATATCTGCACCAAAGTCTATACACAGTTTGAGTCCTCAAGTGTAGGACAATACTCCAGGCTTGCTTAGAGTTCGACCTATCTCCCAAACTAATCCAAATATGTCTTGTGCACACTACGAAGACTAGTACTACCCCTTAGGGAGAGACCACCTGAGAGGTTTTCCAATTGCAGGTATTAAAGACTCCAACAAAAGCGCCATCAGCTCTACATCAACACTCAACTCTGAACTCTTGTCCTTTACTTCATCATGCAAACCACTAGAGAATCATCACGAGCAGGATCCACCATGAGCATCTCATGCACACCAAACCCCGTGCCAGCCATGAGTGGCCATTCCCAACAAAGAGTAGCCCTATCGCCACCTACAAGAATCATATCACCAGCCAATCAAAACAGCACAGTGCCACCAACGCCCTTCCTCCACACCAACATAAGAACTCCTCCACGGCAAACCACAACAACCCTTCCATCCACGTCTTTGGTGCAAGCTCTGCATGCTACCTTCGACGCAGAGTGCCATGGGACTGGCACTCATCTACGAGGGGGGTAATGTTAACCCCAACATGAAGAAAGCAAAAGGAAATAAAAAAGACGCAGGGCAAAGGCAAAAAAAAAGGTAGCTCGATTGAAGAAAGAAGAGGAGAAAAGGCCAAAAGCACAAGGGCAACCTTAAAAAGTCCAAGGCAACTGCAAAAGGGGAAAGGTGCATTTTAAAATACAAAGGCGCACTCTGAAATCTTGTAAAAGAGTGCTAGGCGGTGGAAAATCCAGAAAGCTAAAACAGAAGACAAAGACAAAGGCCAAGGCAAAGAGAAACGGAAGACAAATGCACACAAGGAAAAGCGCAAGTCAAAACTTTTGTAAAAGAGCGCAAGCGCATCATGGTTTAATTCAAGGAGCGCCACGCCCTCACCGGTGCAAATTGTAAATGTAGATGGGCAGTGGAAAGAAAGCTAGGAAGATAGAAGGACAATGGGAAAAAGGGCCTAGGCTATGGCTGGCCATGTAAAAAAGGGGAAAAGGGGATGACCGCCCAAAAGGGATTTAGGGTTTTGTATATAAAGTTGAAAAGTGAACGAGAAGCTCATTCTTGTGTGTGGCCAAAAGTGGCTCTCCTCTTCTTCTTCTTCTTCTTCTTCTTCTTTTTCTTCTTCTTCTTCTTGCTTGCTTGAGCTTGTGCTTGAGAGAGGGAGTGTGAGAGGGTGAGGGAGCGAGTGTGTGAGGGTGAGGGACCAGGGAGGAGAAGCTCTCCATCTTCTCCTCTCTTCTCTTCTCTTCTCTTCTCTTCTCTTCTCTTCTCTTCTCTTCTCTTGCTCGCGGCTATGGAGCTTGGAGCGTGGAGCTTGAGGATGGAGCTTGCTTGAAGCTTGCACTTGGATCGTGAAGCTACCGGGGTGTGCGGGAGAGGAAGCAACTCGATCAGCATGAAAGTAAGCTCACTACACCCGGTAGGCATGAGAGCGCGTCGGCTATGTGAGAGGTAGCCATTAGTACTCAGCTTGGAATGCTTGAACAATAAGTGGTCTGTGGGTCTTGGCGGTAGAGCGAAAGCTCCCACACTACCATTCGAAGGATTAAACCTTGGTTCCACCAAAATTTGGTCTTTAAGTGGTCTTTCATTATTGTGTGGGATTGTGTCTCCCATATGCAACAATGGGTACATTTGGATTGCAAGTCATGGATATATTTAAGATTGTAGGATTAGGAGCCTCATGAGAGCTCCCATTACTAATAATTAGGACCCTCATGAGAGCTCCCATTACTAATAATAGAGGATATTCTATGTGTTTGTGTATTTGTAAAGAATAATTGTTGTGCAATATACACTTGATCAAACTTGTGATTTTCATAACGGAGACGAAAGACATTGCAATTTGTAAAGAATAATTGTTGTGCAATATGCACTTGATCAAACTTGTGATTTTCATAACAGAGACGAAAGACATTGCAAACATACTACATATCAAAATGTAACATCTCTCTCTTACTCTCTTCCTCCCTCTCCCCTAAAACCAATTTTATGTGAATTTAGTATTTTTATTAAAAACACTTAATGATTCACAAATCTGTGTACTACATATATTAATGTTTAAAAACCTAGCAATCTCAAGAGATTAAAAAATTGTATTAAGATTATTACAATTTCTAAGATGCATCCCTTTCCCCCCCCTCTCTCTGAATGTGGCTTTTGCCTTGGTGTCATAGGTATTATGATACACATATACATGACGTTTTAAATAACTATTTTGTTTATATGCATGCACAAGAACATATGTCTATACATGCATAAGTAATATCTTTGTACGTGCGTGCGTGCGTGCGTGCGTGCGTGTGTGTGTGTGTGTGTGTGTGTGTGTTGGCATGTGCCTATTCACAAACTTTAAGCTTTAGGTATACGCACCTTTGTAACTCCTTTTTGTATAGCATGCACAAGCACATTTGTCTATATATACATACATACATGCATGCATACATTTGCATAATCTAACTTCTTGAGAAATAAATATAAAAATTATGATAGACATTATAATACAATAGAGAAAATTGTAGAAGGGGAGCTAGTATAAATAACTTTAGGTTGGATATCAAGTATTTATTTATATGCAATTTGACTAATTTAATTTTTAAAAACCTATTTGTAACTAATTTTATTAGGTTGCATGTGGCATGTGTGTTAGGTCTGAGTATGAAGTAGCATCTGTAAACAATGTCATTCCACACACTCTAAGGGTTAGGTGGCATGTGAGATGGGATATGATTGTTAACACATAGTCCAACAATGAGATGGCATGTGACTGTTAATGCACATGTATGAGTATTACACACACTCTCTCTCCCTTTATATTGCATTAATTCATTCAAACCATTCTCTATCTCTCTCTTCTTCCTTTCACGAATATCATCTTCCTCCTTTCCCTCCCTTTTTTCCCTTTTCCTATACTCCTTCCCTCCACTTTGTACTCTTCCCCTCTGGCCTCCGTATGGCCTTCATGGTTCACTATCTTGGCTAGTTAGAGAGGGGCAAAGGCACCAAGGGAGTAGCAATTGCAGCAACTGTTGCAAGGTGGGAACCTTGTTCACCAATTGTATCAGCCTCTTTTGGAATGCCTCCTTTTTTTACTACATCGGCCTCTTTTGGAACACCCTCCACAGGTAGCACCATAATCTCTCTAACCTTCCACATATTTCAACTCACCATGCCCTTTGTAGCCAATTCCAAGACCACCCCAAACGGTTGTCCCATGTGCCTTTAGATTGGTAGCTTGCCATTTTGAGAGGGAGATCCTAGCCTACATTAGTAAATCAAGCAAACAATCTAGCCTTTAAGTTAGGGCAATCAGTTCAAGGCTATCATAGGATCTTGAATGGTGAGAAAGACATGTTACCTTCTTTTGTTTTACTAGGAAAGGATTTAATTTGACCAATAGAATGCAATTTTCTTTTTTTCTTTAAAGCTTATTCCTACATAGTTTCATTAGAATGATTATATGTCATCCATCCACCATACCATCAAATCTTGCCTGCATCATCTCTCTATGTAACCTTGAGCTAGTTGTTAGACCCTCATATTGAAGTAGGACATGTAGCATATTTAATGCACAACACACGTTTGGAGCAACGATTTTTATTTAAATTCAATATGCCATCAAATATTACCTATATCATCTCTCTACATAACCTTGAGCGAGTTGTAGGACTCCTCTCATATTGAGTCCAACCATACAAATATCTTTGTACCCTCTATATAAGCACACTTAATGCACAAACACCCATTTTGAGCAATGTTTTTTTACATAACTTCAATATGCACTCCCTTGATAGAATCAAATTTCACTCCATTGAAAGTATCTGTCTTAGTGACTTGTGATTGTTTGAGTTATTTTATTATACATAGTTGGAAGAAACTATGTTATTTTGATTGAAAAAAAAAATTCCCAATGCAAAGAAGTCTTCAAGCTCTTCAAGCCATATCCTATCTTCTTTTCACTATCAGACTCATTCAATTTCACCTTCTTGAATACCTACTTAATAGCAAATTCTCCAATGTTATCTTCAAAAGATCTTTCTCTTTTCTTTGCTTGCTATGATCTAAGTTGTTGAGGTGGCTATCTAGTCGATCCACCCATACCAATCGTATTTGTTTCACCTTATAGATCCACAAATGATCTCTAGCATCTTTGGAGCTTCCTTGTCAACTTGTTCTCTTCTCAAATCAGCAAGAAGATGTTTGAATAAGTTCTTCTTGCTACTTAATTCTTTGCTCCAAGATTTCCATCTTCATGAATCAAAATTGCTCTGATAACACTTACAACACAACTAGTCACTATCTTACAAAATTCAACACGATTTGACAATCATGAAATAAAGAGAGAAGATGAATTTACATTATAGTATGATGGAGACAAAGAAGGAATAGCCAATAGCATGATTAAAATATGCACTCCAATCAGGAGCTCATTCCACCCAACCGCCCTTGAGCTAGAATCATGTACATGAATGAATCTCAATCTCAATCTCAATCTCAATCTCGCTCTCAATCACTATCTCAATCTCAAGTGTTTTGGAAGAAGATGATGATGATGAATTATATGGCATGTTTTTTTAGAAAAGCACGCTCCAAAAATTAGTGCAATCTTCCCAGATTAACACTTGTATGCTGCAATATGCCAAAAATAGAAAGAAAGCACAAATAGCACAACTTTTTTTAAGTGTTAAAAAAATTATTTCTTTTTTTTAGAGGCTCGTTTCTCCAAAATGGTAAGGAATTTGATCAAGCCTATGAAAGGATAAAATGTTCTTCTCAATGCCCTCTTCAAACTCCATGAGAGGAACTTTGGCTAAATTCTACTCTATTTGATCACAAATCAAGGTAAAAAACAAGACATATCCTTGTGTTAGAAAAATTTTAACAAAAACTTGCCATTGCCAAGTTTATCAACACACTCAAAATGACCTAAAAATCATTTCTAAATATAACTTATACACATTACAAAAAAGTTCATTGTGGCTTTATTAGGGCACATCACAGGTCAATATTTAATATAGCTACTAACTACTGTTGTAACTAATAAGTCTAATAGTATATTATATATTTAATTAGTTTAATAAATTAAATATACAATTTTTATCATGGCAATTTATTACTAATTAATATTTGAGATTAATACATTAGTTTCTCATGATTGCAAGCTTGACTACAGCAAAGACATTTGGGATCTTTAGAAGTACAGTCTTTGTCAATGTTAGAATCTTCTTACAAAACTATGTTTCTTATTACAACCTATGTTTCTAATACTAAACAATAAATAAAAGTAAATAAAAATAAAGAAAACTTGACAGTGTATGGGAGAATAGCACCTTCCCCCATAATTATAAAACAACAAAGAGACGTGTTAATTCTTCGATATGCTACTTATATAACATGTTTGTGTTTTTTTGTGTTACTCCTATGTTCTTACAAAGTTGTAAGTTGTCTTAACCAAAAAATTTAGTGAAATATGAAAACTACCACATCTCAAACTTTGCCCAAGCGACTTTCTCGTTTTTCATTTTATATTTTCCAAGATACTCTTCATCAACATGTGTCTCAAACTATACGACAAGTTTCTAGCCAAATCTGATAGCTTCAAAAACTTAAGCGTTGCTTATCTAATATATAATTTTAAAGAGACGTTTCATTTTGCTTAGATGTGGTTAAAAACACATTCAATGCGACAAGATGAATATCACACATAAAAAACCACATAATTCCACTACCTACACCTAGTTGCAAACATTAAACTAGTTGTTTCAAGAGCTCAATAAGCCTACAACTCAACTAACTCTCACCTAGCTAGATCAAACTCTCACTCTAAACATTACAAGCTCTCTCTTAGTCATCATGAACAAAGAAAGCTAGATATTCAAAAACCATAGTTAGACTCACCTACTTACCTTCACCGTGTATGGTCCAAACGCATGGAAGGCTCATCAATGGTCTCACGATTCCTGCACTGCACTTCAAATTGCTGCCGCCACACCACCACATTTGCATCGTGTATCTCCAATGCCAAAAATTGATTGTTCATTCACTCTCTCACACACACTGCAGCTTTTCTTTTGTAAGGCTACACACACTCTCTCTCTCTCTCTCTCTTTTCGTGAAGATAATTAAATTAGATAGTGAATATTTACATCACACCATCAGGTCAACATTCTATGTGTAGCAGTTATTTTCTATTGCATCAGACCAAGAGGTCAGCTTACTCTGTCTCTCTCACTCTATGAATAACTAATATTTACATGAGGCCTGTAGGCTATCAGAACAACCTGTTACATGAACAGTACAATCAAATCACACAGAAGGAACAGCTGGAGTAGAGTGAACAATCGCCATCCACAGAGCAGCAATATCCGGAAGAACCAGGTCCGCTGACATCATTGAAGAGATTTGCCATAACACTATTCCTCACACATGGGCCACATGCACATGGATGTCCGATGCTGAATCAACAATAAAGGCATTGCAAGTACAACATATATGCCACAGGGCTGTCCATCTAAGGAAATGAAATATGCAGGAACAATCTGAACTTAAAGAGGGCATAGAGGACATATCTCCCATAATCCACAAACGAACTGATAGGCGGTGATGAGTCACCGAGGACCAGACACGGGAAATGAAATTCCAGATCTGTCGCACAACAGGGCAGGAGACAA
The DNA here is from genome assembly GCF_053477565.2 of Lygodium microphyllum. Lineage (NCBI taxonomy): Eukaryota > Viridiplantae > Streptophyta > Polypodiopsida > Schizaeales > Lygodiaceae > Lygodium > Lygodium microphyllum. The sequence goes on from NC_141135.1 coordinate 112,168,703, forward strand.
AGAGGTGAAGCAATGTCTCATCACACGTAGTGCAAAAAACACAACACCTCGCAGAGATCTTTCGGGCACAGTGAGCACTTCGCCCGTTGGAAGACCCCCAATAAGCAGCCACCACATGAACACTTTTCCTTGATACGGGATCTTAGACTTCCAAAGCTAGATAAATCTTGCCCGCCACTTCTTTTTACTGTCCCTACGATGCCATAACCTATTCACTTTCCCCATGACCCATCTCTTGGCTTCCACCATCCGATGATATATCTTATTAGCTTATATTTTCTCAAAATCATCACGAAGCACAAACATCCAATCACGCCAAGGATCCAATGGCTGTAATACGGGCAAAGGAAAGAACCTCTGAAGGCTGTCCTGTATAGACAACCAAATGTCCCTGTATCCACAAGACACCCGAAAGTATTGACGAATACGCTTAAAGGAATAAAGACGGGTCTGCCCAGGAATAACACTATCACAGATTGTCTTCAATCCCAACCTAGCCATCCGATTAAACTTGTCTTGCTACAAATCTTTTTGTGGCCAATCCAATAACCTTGAGCAAGCCAGTATTTCTCCTTGCATTGAATTTTCCTCTTTACGAATATTTGGGGGACGCCAAACTGTAAAACGAAGCATCTCCTGCCCGGAAGCTATCAAATGAGAAAGAAGAAAAGACTGGGAGACTTTTAAAGACCTCGTAGAATTAAGCACATGCCACCAGGAAGCATGAATAACTGTGCTACCATGAGAGATGCCAATCTTTTCTATGAAGAATTTAGCAATGTCTAACCAAGGATGACATTGAGTACATAGACTCAGCAACAGGGAAAGCCTCAAAGCGGCCATATGCGAATTGATATCTAGCAAAGCTGCACCCCCCATCCTTTTTGAGTGGTCACATGCAGCCATGAGATCCATACCTGTCCCAAACGATTGCCTTTCTTTTTCCAAAGCATAAATTTGATAGGCTGAAACAAATCCAAAAGGGACTTCTTTGTCCAAGGAAGTAGTGGCAGAAAGAATGAGATCATACTGATCATTATACATTGAGCCACTTTTAGTCTAACATGTAGTGGCCAACTCTGGGATTTCTAGTACATGAACCTGTCATGAATTCGGGAGGCCATCCAATCCAGCAAGGCTCGGGGAGCAACCTCCACACCAATAGGGTATCCCAAGTGTCTGGTTATATTGCCCCTTGTGATCGTAATTCCATTCCAGCCCAAGGCGTGCAAATCATTCTCCGTACAGGAGAGAAGGGTGGATTTCTGAGTATTAATGTGAAGACTCCATACCAAAGCAAAAAGATTCCAGGCCACCATTGCCCGATTAACATTAATACCATCCGCCTTAAGGAACATAAAAGAATCATCCACCAAAGATTGACCCACAACCTAGTCACCACCAGGAAGAGTTAAGCCAACTATCTCAACTTGAGCTACCAACTTATCCAGTAATGAGAGCATGGGGTGAGTAACCAAAGCAAACAGCAAAGGGCTAAGAGGACAGCCTTGCCGAAGGAACCGGGATAAGGCAATTTCCTCAGTAATCCCTCCATTAAGAGCAATATGGGCCACATCACCCTGACTGATAGTATCAACTAGAGAAATCATACAAGGCCCAAAATCCATTGTAGACATTAATTGCTGCAAGAAAGACCAGCTGACATGATCAAAAGCCTTCTCAATATCCAGCTGAAGCATAACAACCTGCTGGCTAGAAGCTTTGGCATAGTCAATTTCGAGCTGAACATTCAAAATGTTGTGCATAATATTCCGACCTTTAATAAAACCGTATTGACGTGGATGAATGAGGAGCAGAAAAACTTTTTGCAATCTGTTGGCAATAATTTTGGAGAAGATTTTATATAATGATCTCATAACAGAAATGGGTCTCCATTGTTTCAAAGAGGTCGGAGAGGGAACCTTGGGCAACAATCTGATGACAACAATCTTCCAACAGAGTTCCACACCTGCTGACACAAGCGAGTTAATGGGTCCTTAAGCAATTGCACATGGGCTGAAAACAGCTCATTAGGAAGCCCATCCTAGCCTGGACTTTTCCTTCTAGGTAAGTGAGACAACACCTCTTCCACTTCATCTTCAGAAATATCAGCCTTCATTAGATTCACCCATTCTGGTTTGACCTGATTACTAACCAAGTCACAAATATATGTTCGAGCTGAGAGAATAGCATCAGAAAGAATCTCTTGCGGACCCAATAAGGCCCTATAAAAGTCAATAGTCACCCGAATAATAGAGATAAGATTGGTCATCATATCACCTTGCCCATCTTTTAAGCGCACAATATTTTCCCAGGCATAATTCTGATGCAGACGAGCAAAAGATTGGGGTTTCATATAAAACCCCCTTCCTCTACGTTGAAAAGTTTGAGTAATAGGGGGCAGCAGAAGATGGGCAGGAATGGGGCAAGAATCCTGTCTTGCATTACGACGAACCACGGTAACCCAGGAATCCTCCTGAAGAGGCAAATTCCACCCACCTGCAAGTAAAGCACGCTCCCCACCACTATGAGAAACGACCTTCTGGCCATCATCACAGCCATGTTGGGAAAGCTGCTCAGGATCAGCCACGGGCTTCTGAAACATCTGCTAAGGGAGATGGTCTTGCATTTCCATATCTGGGTCCATGGGGCAGGCCCTACCTCCATATTTTTGTCGCATTCCGAAATGAAATGGCCCAACTGGCCACATCAGAAACAGTGTCTTGCAAAAGTACCCCATTTCAGTTCATACACCAACGTTTGTAACCCTGGAACCTCAAAGCGAATCTTCGTCGGGCGGGGTTTCCCCGTATTCCAAAGCATACATGCCCTATCCCGATTGCGGAAAGCCAGCCAAAACCTCCCCAATGGATCTCAAAACCAGAGGGAGGAGTCTCCAGAGATGCGCAAGGAAATCCACCAGCTCTACCCAAATTGGACATGTCTGTCTCAGCACCTCCTAAAACTCAGCCATTGTTCCCCAAGGGACCATATGAACTAATTGCCCATCCATAAACAAAGGAATGCATTGCATAATAAGAGCCCGTACTTCTGCAGAACGAAAAAGAACCTCAAAGAACCCCTTCGGGCCATCATATATCTCTTCCACCAGGGGGACCTACATACACCGTGAAACATCTTCGGAGCAATGTTCAAAACTGGCAAGCAAAGACTGTAGCCAAGCAAGAATTCGGGTGATCAAAGAAGTCCTTCCAGTAAAATAAAATATGGCTGCCCTCTCATGGAAAGCAGCTATCTGTTGTAAAACCAGGTCGGTTCCCATGGCTGCAACTACTTGTTCCCCATCCAGTAGTGCATTAGCTTTATTCTCATTAAAATGGACATAATCTGACATAAGATGATTGGCAGTGGCCAGCATAAACTGTAAAGAACCATCAGGCTGTGAACAAGAAACATGAACCTCTGGCTGAGACGAATTCGGGCCCAAGACCGGTTCTTCAACCGACATCCTACAACATTTGCCCATCTCTTCACTTTCCTGCAACAGCCCGAGTTCATCAGCCGAGGAATCACCGTCCGGATCGGCGAAGTCTTTGTCATTCCCTTGCCCGATCTGCTAATCGAGAAAGGCCATATCAATGCCATTAAATTCCTGCAGAGTAGCCATAGCAGCCCCAGATTCCGAACACAGAATTCTCTCTCTCTCAAACCCTCTCTCGCACACTCTTTCACTACACAGGGTAGGTCTGGTCTCATTATCGGTGCACAGGGGCAGCTTGCACTCGTACTAAATGTCTGGTCCGCAGGCTCAGGATAAGGGCGCTCAGAGGATGCGCAACGGACTACAGGACTGCAGGTCGCGTACTGCCTGGGAGCGTGGAGGCAGGCCACACAAGGCGGGGCAGAGCTGACCCTTCACCTCACTCAGGGACTGTGAACAAGGAGGAGATCTGGGCGAAACTCTGATCGCAGAGCAGAAATGGTAGTGACAGATGACAGGTGTGCAGGGGCAGGACTCACGGAAGGCTGGAACGAGCCAGGCAGAGGCAGCGAAACACACTCTCTCTCTGGCACACACTGACATGGACCCGTTGACCTTATGCAGACTGCGCGAGATGGTACAGGCAAGGGTTTGATCAGGTCAGTGCAGAAGGACAGTCACGACAAGTCGTCATCTCTCTCTCTCTCTCTCTCTCTCTCTCTCTCTCTCTCTCTCTCTCTCTCTTTTCGTAAATCTCTCTCTCTCTCTGTTTTTTTTCGTAAATCTCTCTCTCTCTCTCTCTCTCTCTCTCTCTCTCTCTCTCTCTCTCTCTAATTTAACTTCTCTTTATTGTTTTTACAAATCGAGTTGTTCAATATTTTACCTAAAACTTGGAAGGATATGTCTTTTAATTCTGCAAAGAAATGAAGGTATTATAAGTTAGAATAACTCTCTCTCTCTCTCTCTAATTTAACTTCTCTTTATTGTTTTTACAAATTGAGTTGTTCAATATTTTACCTAAAACTTGGAAGGATATATCTTTTAATTCTGCAAAGAAATGAAGGTATTATAAGTTAGAATAGAGTTTTATATGGACCCACCACTTCCTGACCATTTTTCGTTTCCTATTCTTGAGCCATTGCCATTGCAGCAGGTTGGCCATTTCCATTGCATGTGTCTATAATTGTTATGTAGCCAAGTGGCAGGGGAGCAACAGAGTCTTCTGCTTTATAAGACTCATGAGTGACTTGTGCAAGACTGAGAAAGAGTGTTTTATCCAGTGCACAACAGAAAGTCTCAAGTTACACAAGACACAAGTGTTCTCATTCGCAGGTAAATATATAGGAAACTGTTTATTAATGAAAAAAGTGACATTCTTTTCGACCTCATCTCCATGTTGAGAGACCAAGTCAAGATCTGGCGTGTATCCTTTTGACCTCATCTGTGGAACTACAAAATCAAGGTTCTGTGTTAGCTCCTCATTACAACGATTGTGGTTGTCACTCACCGTAAATTCATGCAACTTTTTATTCACCTCAATTGAGGCACTGCCACCCTTTTTCTTTGCTTCTGCATCTGTCCTTAGCTTTTCTAATCTACCTGCATCACTCCACCTCCCAACACTCAAATATACACATGCCATTAGCGAGTATGCAGAGGCATCGTCTTGATTCACCTCCAGAAGATGCTGAAAGCACCTCTCCCCGTGTTCCACTTGCCCATAAACTTTATGTGCACTCAGAAGAGCTATTAAGGTTACAGAACAAGGACGAGACTGCAACACTGAAACAAATCTTTGACCCTTGTCAACATGCCCTGATCGCACAAAAAGATCAACCATGCTGCTGTAATGGTCCAATGTCGGTTCTATTCCATATTTGTTTCTCATCACCTCAAAATACTTTTGGCCAGTTACTACCAAGCTAGTATGGCTGCATGCAGTGAGAAGACAGGTAAATGTAATAGAATTTGGCTTCACCCCTTGATGCTGCATGTCCTCAAAACATCGTAAAGCCATGTCAGCCTCATGGTTCTCACCATAAGCTTTAATCATTGCATTCCATGATATAACATTGCGTACAGGGAGCTTGTCAAACACATTGCGTCCTTCTACGACCAAACCATTTTTACCGTACATGTCTATCAGCACAATACCCACAAAAAGATCTCTTTCAAGACCACGTTTCCTGATCTCAGCTTCTAATTCTTGACCTGTTTGTAAGGCCCCTGCTGTGCCACAAGCTTTCAAACACAACACACAAGTTGCAGAATCAAGAGAGACACGCTGCAGCTGCATCTGTCTGAAACAGTTCAGTACTTCTTCATGCAAGTCCAATTCTGTATATCCTGCAATCAGTGTATTCCATGCCACAGTATCTTTAATCAAAAGAAAATCAAACACTTGCCGTGCATCACCCACTAATCCACATTTGCCATACAAATTCACTAAAGCATTTCCGACATAGACATCTGCTTCCAAACCTTTGCTGGCTAATTCACCATGCATTTGTCGGCCTGTATCTAAATCGCTTGATGCAGCACAAGCTTTCAAGATGCAAACAGAAGTGACAGAATCCGGACAGATGCCCTCCCGTTGCATTTGCTGAAAACAATTGCACACTTTCTCATTGAGCTCCTGTTTATTGTATGCTACAATCAGTGCAGCCCACGAGACTGCATCTCGATTCACCAGTCTGTCAAACACATGGCCTGTTTCTGCAACCAAGCCACAACTACCATACATACCCATGATGGCATTCCCAACATGAAGCAAGCTTTCTAATCCCCTTATAACTATTTTAGTATGTATAACCAGACCCAATTCTGAAGTTTCTTTTACCAGACCCAACTCTAGAGTTTCTATGCTTCCACAAGCTTTTAAGCAATAAATATATGGGACAGCATCAGTAGACAAACCCTCCAGTAGCATCTGTTCGCAACACTTCAGTGCATCTTCAGCAAGACCCTGTTCTGCATATCCTGCAATCAATGCATTCCAGGAGACTGCATCTCGAAGTGGCAACCCATCAAACACTTTCTGTGCTTCTGCAAATGAGCCACATTTGCTGTATATATCCACCAACGTGTTGCCAATATAAAGTTCTCTTTCAAGCCCTCTGTAAACTACTGCAGCATGAACTTCTTGGCCTATTTCTATAGCTCCTGTAGACCCACAAGCTTTCAAGCAGCACATAAATGTTACAGGATCAGGACAAATGCCCTCAAGCTGCAATTGGTAGAAACAATTTGCAGCTTCCACACCCTGCCCGCGTTCAGTATATCCTGAAATCAGAGCATTCCATGTGACCACATTTTGAACTGGCAAACGTTCAAACACTTGCAGTGCTTCTTCAATGTTACCACATTTCATGTACATATCCACTAATGCACTGCCTACATAAAGATCCTTTTCCAGTCCTCTTTTAGTTGCTTCAGCATGCATTTGCCGTCCACTTTCCAAAGCTGTGGTGCAGCCACAAGCTTTCAAGCCACAAACAAACATATGGGGATCTTCCGGCATATCTTCAAGCTTGAATTGTTGAAATAGTGTTAACTGATCACCATCAAGCCCGTACTCAATATGACCAGCAATGATAGCAGCCCATGCAATTATATCTGGGACTAACAGCTCATTGAACACTTTGTGTGCTTCTGCAAGTAATCCTCCTTTAGTGTAAAGATCCACCAGTGCACGGACAACACAAAGGTCTGTCTCCCAACCCTTTCTAGTGAGTTCACTATGTAGCTCACAGCCTATGTCAAGAGCTTCAATATTGTAACAAACTTTCAAAATGCCAGCATAGGTAGCAACATCTGCAGATGCAGGCTGCAGCTTTGCTTGTTTAACAAAGATCAACAGCTCTTCATCAAGTTCATGATCTGCAAATCCTGCAAGTAGTAATTTCCATGAAATGGCATCATGAGTTGGCATATTTTCAAAAACTTGGCGTGCTTCAGCATCTAAGTTGCATTTGTTATATAGATTTACAAGTGTGTTGCCAATAAGAACATCATTTTCAAGCCCCATTTTGATGACTTCAGCATGCACTCCTTGGCCTTTTCCCAAGTCACCCAAAGCTCCACACAATTTCAAGCAGCATAAATATATAACAGAATCAGGAGCGATGCCATCCAACTTCATAGCCTGAAGAAAACAACTCCTTGGTTCATCAGCAAGCCCATGTTCAGCATATCCAGAAATCAGTGCAGCCCATGAGACAACATCTTTAACTGGCATCCAGCCAAACACGTGCTCTGCATCTGCCAGCCAGCCACAGTTACCATACATATCCACAAGTGTGTTTCCAACATACAGTTCTCTTTCCAGTCCCCTCTTAGTTGCATCCACATGTACCTCTCGGCCTGCCTCTACATTTCCTGTGACACTACAGCATTTTAAGCTGCAAACAAATGTTACAGAGTCAGGAGATACACCCTCCCACTGCATTTGTTGGAAGTAACTCCCCTCTTCTTCACCAAACAAAAGACCATTTTCTGCGTAGCCTGCAATGATTGTATTCCAGGATACTAAATCTCGGACCGGAAGCCCATCAAACACCAGACGAGCTTCGACAAGCGAGCCGCATTTCGTGTACATATACACGAGGGCATTGCCAAGAACTGCAGTGCCAAGGCAAAAGTCACTATCCAACCCCCGGAGGACAATGTCGCCATGCAAGGCCCGGCCTCGGTCCAGGATATTGAGCCTGGCACAAGAGGTAAGCAGGGCAAGGACAGTATATCGCGAGGGTTGGACCGAATCCTGGAGCAGCATCTGATGGTAGAGGTGGAAGGCATGCTGGGGGTCCGAGGACCAGGAGTAGCTGGCAATGAGGGAGGTCCACAAGCGCTCGGTGCGAAGGGGGAGCCTGTCAAAGACGCACTGGGCCTCAGTCAGGCTACCACATTCAGCGAGCGTGGAGACGAGGCAGCTGCCAAGGATCGGGTGCAATTCGAGCTCATGCCGGCGTATGTAAGCATACAGGCGCCTGGCTTCCTGTAGATTCTTCTTCTGACTGCATCTCTGAAGCAGGCCAATCAGGCTCTCGTCCACCGACAGGGCAGGCAGCCCGGCCTGCATCACGACGCATATCAACACAGAGCTCCGCCATAGCCAAGGCTTTGTGCAGGTCTCTTCATGTCAGTGCAACAATGCAATATGGAACATGCTGACACTCAGTCCCTTAAGGAACAACACGTTAGAGCACCGCCATAGCCAAGGCTTTGTGCAGGTCTCTTCATGTCAGTGCGACAACGCAATTTGGAACATGTTGACACTCAGTCCCTTAAGGGGCAACGCGTTAGGCCCGGGTCGCCCCAAGGTGAGTGGGGCAAACACATCAAACCCATGTGCTGCTGACCTTGAGGTTACACCCACAATTCAAAGGGGCAAGAAAGAGTTAAAGATGGCTGCTAATGATGACGGTGATGAGCGCCATCATCCGTGTATAGGGGAAAAACGAAATAAGAAAATTTTAATTGGATCCGATAATCTTGCTAGTAGAACAGTGTGTCAGGGAGCAGGACTAAAAACCAATGGCAACTTTTCTTGAGTGGTAGAGGATCCGATAATTTTGCTAGTAGAACAATGTTAGGGGGATAGGACTAAAAACCAACAATAACTGTTCTCAAGTGTTACCTCTACTAGCACTGTGATAAACCTAGCTTTTTTGCAACAGTTTGTTGCGCTTATGGAAGGTTAACTAAACCCTACTAGCCCTTGTGCGTGTGCGACATTATAGTTGTGGGAGGAGGAGATTAGCTTCCCCCCACTCACACTCGGCTCTTACTTGCCAACATTAGATTTTGGTCAGCTCTTTATTTCTTTTCTTTTCAGGAATGCTTAAAGCTGATATTATATTATGGCAAAAAAAGATATATACAATCATGGGGTACTGCCCATAACATTACATCAAGTAATGCTCTATTCCTGGCTAAAAGGGTTGAAAGCCCTATTATCAAAACTCAAAATTACATCCAGAGCAGTAAGAGATGGGCAGTTGCTCTAGTGATGGTCCATTCGTCACCTAGTTGGACATAGGGCTAAGCATGAATGAAGCTGCTCATGTTTTGTAGGATCTCAACAACTTCTTTTTCCTTTTGCAAAGCATAAGTTCTTCACGCTCCTTCTTCATTATAAAGACAAGACCTCAAGAGGCTGGATAGCTTGTAGACCATCTTCATTGTCCACTTTGGCACCCTAGTTCAACACCTACAAAATTAAGTCATGAATTAGATTCCCTTTATTATTCATATTGCCAGAAAAAAGAATTGTATTTCTATCTAACCAAATGTTCTAGACAAATACTCTTTAGATATACCTCCTTGCAAGAGACTTTGAATCACTTTGTGTGCCATGTTGCTTTGCATGTGAAACCACAATTCACACCTTCAACAACACTAACTTGTACATTGTTTGTATATGAATGGTCTTCCTTGAGATTGTTTTTATTGAGTTTTGCAATTTTAAAGAAACTAACCATTAGTACATGTATTTGCGTGCCCTTTGCACTTACTTAGGGTTATGCAGAGAGGTGATATAGGCAAGATTCAATTGCATGGTGGATGGATTGAATTACTCATGCACACACACACACACACTCTCTCTCTCTCTCTCTCTCTCTCTCTCTCTCTCTCTCTCTCTCTCTCTCTCTCTCTCTCTCTCTCTCTCTCTCTCTCTCTCTCTCTCTCTCTCTCTCTCTCTCTCTCTCTCTCTCTCTCTCTTTGCACCTAAGAGGTTGTAGGACAACCTATGAAGAGGGGAGGAGAGAGAGAGATTTTTGAAATCAAAATGGCAAGCTTCAAGGGCTATAGACACAAGGGACAGCCATGTTGGGTGATCGTAGATCGGCTACAAAGGGTGTGGCATTTGGGAATATGTGGAAGGTAGGAGATATTGTAGTGTGGCTACAAAGGGCTTTTCAAAAGAGGCTAATGTAACCCACAAAGAAGGCATTTGAAACAATTATCAAATCTCACTCCAACCCTACATGGCAAGATACTATGCACTCCCAACCTAAGATAAAAGATAACCTTTTTAAAAATGTAGCCCCAAAAAGTGTAAATTAGCCAAAAATGTTTTTTCCATCCAAAAATAGAATTATTTAATACATTAATACCTCCAAATAAAAGTTAATATGATTTTCACCAACCAAAAATAAAATTAGTTTAACACATTTTGTAAACAAGTGGGTTGAGAAAAAGAAGACATTGTCAATACATTTTTCTTTTCCAACAAGAGTACACTGACATGATAAGTAAAGTTTTAGTAGCTACCACTAATCTTAAAGGGGCCACCTTTAATTTTGGAGGTAATTAGAGTGGAGATTTAAGGGCCATCCCCAATTTTAGAGGTTGGAGTAGAGAGAAGTCAAAGTAGGGTCAATAGAGATTTAGTACTAGCCACCTCCAATTTTGGAGGGGCATTTATAATCATTAACATGGCTAATGAGCTCCCTCCAATAAGCATGTAGACCTTCAAAAGGACATAGATAGTACAATTAAACCTTTCGATTTTCTTTACCTCAAGCAAAGGTCAATACCTCAATTGTTTCATGTTTCAACACTATATTCCATATTAGAATGTTAGTGTAACGTGCCCGCCTAACGGCTATCAAAGCACGTCTTTAGTGGTCCAACGAGAAACGAATCTAAGCATCCCTGCCCGACACTCCCATGGAATGTTCCAAGGTTTGTCGCCTACGGTTTCTCGAGTCTACCTAGCAACGGAATGTTCGCGGCCGAACCCACTAGGACCGACCTGAAATTTGGGTTCCTAGTGGCCAAGGTCTCCTAACAACATTCTAGCATCAGATCCTAGATATCCTACTTTACACAGAGATACCCAAGCCGAAGCAAACCCATACCACACTTGGTTCAAAGAGAATAGGAAACGAGAGGAATGCACCACTCAACCTCTCTACCCATAGGGCATAGTCCCATTCCGGTCCCCTAAAACGAGATGAATCTCTGGGATAATACCTAAAGGTTGTACGACTATATAACCTTGTGAGAAGCCTCCCAATTCTCTGGGACCACCATGCCATAGGATGGACCCGTCGGGGTTCTGCCCACCCGCTTCCCTCAATAGGCGTTCTTTAGTTATCTAATTAGGTCCTATCACATTTATGTGTGACATTTAAAATCAGCTTCCTTAATTAAGCCTTTTAGGGAACAGGGTTCATTTGCGTAACTTATGGCACTAACACGAAAAAAGTTCTGATAAGTTTCTTGGAAGTAAACTTTATATTAGCATCTTAACTGAAATACAAGTCTTGTCCAAAAAGGACGAATCCCGCAATTTGTGAGGATGCATCTTATTTCTTCCAAGTGTCTGCCCTGGTATTAGTAACAGGGCCTCGAGAATCTATCCCGAGTCACGTGGATCGTTTGAGTAGGACCCGGAGAGGTGGGGAATTGACAGCCAGAGCCCCCCCTGGCATCCAAGCGTCCTCCTACATTCAAACTAACCCACGGAGAGACCTCTCGTGGCAGGTTCGGTCCATGTTCCCATCACAGTTATTTGAAACCCCCTTGGCCAGAGTTGGTGGCCTAGTTGGGGGTAGCTTGGCGCGCCCTCCATGAATTCAACCTGATTTATTATTCAAATTTCTTTTGTGAGCTTGGGTCATACATTCCTTTCACAGACATTGAATCTAGATTTACAAGCATAAACAACAATGAAGGCAAGTGCTCAAGTCATCTGCTAAGGTGGAGTTCCCATCTTTAAACGCTTAGCGATGCCCCTCTTGGGTCTTTCTTGCCTTGGCATCAATTTCCATTATCTTCTGAGAGATAGAGAATACTCTCTTTCCGACCTCACTCCTATGTCATAGGAGCGAGCAATTATGCTATTGGATTTTTATTCGACAGTTTTCGGATGGTAGCTTCCCTAAGTTACTAACCTTTGGTTCTTATCTTAGGGTCCAGATCTACATGATTCAAACTAGGATTTCAATTTGATCAGTTGTTTGGTAACCATTTTTCCACCTTAGAATTTTATCGGGGTTCTAATTTTACCCTATGGTTTCCTTCCCTCAAGATAGCAAGAACTTGTGTTCACTCCTCTCACAAGTCAAGCGTATTCTAAGCCTATTTACCATTCTAAAATAGTTGCAAGCATCGAATGTAATTTGGCGAATAGTCATTCTTCTTGTGAGTTGTACGACATTCGAGCTTCCTTGTATTAGCTTTAAGATGTATCATATTTTGAAAATGATATACCCAAGAGTGTTTTGGATCCATCACGATTGGCTATTGGGGTATAGACCAAAGAACCTCACTTATCATGTAGGATTTCATTTACCAAACTAGCCCTTGCAATTAAGCTTAGCACTTCCCATGTGCATCTTAAATCTACCTTTTTAGATGCATCCCTATTATGTGGTGCAACTGAGGCTATCCATGATGCCATGCAAATCTAGATGCAAGTCTTTCCGGAGTTGATGATACGATGCAGGATTCCCATTCCTGAAATTTCCTTCTAGTGCATTTATGCAATTCATAAGGCGTGACCTAATTATTTAAATGCGAGTATACATGAGTTCATTGTAAATGCGAGTTAATTCACTCCAATGGTCTACAGGATGTAATTGACCTATACGGAATATTTATGTACACCGACAATCTATGATGCATTTGCAAAAGATCGAACCTAATACTTGGCTCAATTACTGCAACAATCCATAGATGCTTAATCTATTCGCGACAATTCATGGTTATTAAGCCTTTTCAACTACCTTTTGAGTTATGCAAGTTACGCGATGTGAAGTATGACTTTTTCCTAATGATGTCCATGCTTAAATGTTCAATTTCAAGTACTAGACATGATAGCAGTACCTAGTTTTGGAGTGTCGAATTAGCATTTATGCCTAATAACCCGTTTGTATTGATGATGGCATCTTTGCCCGATCCTCCTTCCATAGTCTCAACTTTTCTAGTTACTTGGGAGAGTTTACGCTTAGGGGCCATTTAGGAGCTTGGAATGCGACCTTCACTCCTCTCGAAGGACTCGTTAGTGCAAGAGTTCCCTACTCCTTGTCTTGACTTTCGTGATCTCCTTGTGAACTAGAGGTAATCAATGGAGAGATCTTGAGAAGTGTTGATGGGGAGAGTGGGTGCTCAAGGCGTCGTCCAGGTAAGGAAGTTTACTTGGGCCTCCTCTCTCTCTCTCTCTCTCTCTCTCTCTCTCTCTCTCTCTCTCTCTCTCTCTCTCTCTCTCTCTCTCTCTCTTTCCTCTTCTTCACTCCCTCTCCCTCTCCTTCTCTCCTTCACAAATTGGTAGCAAGGGGGGGAGAAGAATAGCATAACTGCTGAAAGGAAGGGGGGGG